>NW_027203715.1:1160000-2481250 GCF_024711535.1 Dipodomys merriami | reverse complement strand
ACACCCTCACCCTCACCCTCCTCCTCACCCTAACCCTAAACCTAACCCTAACAATAACCCGAACCCTAAACCTAACACTCACCCTAACCCTAAACCTCAAGCTAAACCTCATCCTCACCCTCACCCTCACCGTAACCCTAAGCCTAACACTAACCCTCACCCTCACCCTCACATTAACACTAAAGCTAAGCCTAACCCTCACCCTAACAGTAACCCTAACCCTCACCCTCACCCTAACCGTCACCCTTACTTTATCCTCACCCTAACCCTAACCATCACATTAACCCTAATGATCACCCTAACCTTAACAGTACCCCTCACCTTAACTCTAACCCTAAACCTAACTCTAACCCTAAACCTAACCCTAACTCTCAACCTTACGCTAACTCTCACCATCACCTGAACCCTCACCCTAACCCTTACTCACCCACACCCTAACCCGTAAGCTCACACTCACCCTCACCCTCACTCTCACCTAATCCTCACCCTAACCCTAATGATTATCTAACAAAGACCCTCACCCTCACCCTCACCCTCACATTAACCCTCACCCTCACCCTAGCCCTCACCCTAAATGTAACCCTAACCGTAAACCTGACCGCACCCACACCCTCATGCTCAGACTTACCCTAACCCCACCCCTAATCCTAACCCTAATGATCAACCTCATCATAACCCTCACCATAACCCTTAACCTCACACTCACCCTAACCCTAACCGTAACCCTCTCACTAAACCTAAAACTAACCCTAAACTTAAACCTACCCCTCACCCCAAACCTCAACCTAAACCTAACCCTAACCCTCACCCTAAGGCTAACCCTAACCCTCAACCTAATCCTATCCCTCATCCTAAACTTCACCTTCACACCAACCTCAAAGTAACCCTAACCCTAAGCCTCACCCTAATCCTAAACCTCACCCTAACCCTAATACACACCCTAGCCCTCACCCTAACCCTTACCCTAACCCTCGCCCTCACCCTAAACGTAACCCTAACCCTCACCCTCACCCTAACCCTAAACCTAACCCTAACCCTCACCCTAACCCTCATCCTAATACTAACCCTAAACCTAACCCTCACCTTTACCTTAACCCTCACCCTAACCCTTAACCTCATCCTCACCATAAACCTCACACTAAACCTAACCCTCAACCTAACACTAACCATAACCCTCACCATCACCCTCACCCTCACGCTAACCCTAACCCTAACCCTCACCCTAACCCTAAAACTCACCCTAACCCTAACCCTAACCCTCGCCCTCACCCTCACCCAAATACCTACTAATAACTCTAACACCAACCCTAAACCTCATGATATCACTTAAACACACCATAAACCTAAACCTAACCCTAACCCTCACCCTCACCTTAAACCTCACACTAACCCTAACCCTAACCCAAACACGAAACCCTTAACCTACCCCTAAACTGAACCCTAACCCTCACCCGAAACCTTAACCTTAACCCTAAACCTAACCCTCAAGCTAACAGTCACCCTATCCCTAACCCTATTCCTAACCCTAACCCTCACCCTAACCCTCAGCCTAAACCTTATCCTCACCCTCACCATAACCTAAACTTAACCCTAAACCTAAACTTACCCCTCACCCTAAAACTCATCCTAACCGTAAACCTAACCCAAAACCTCTCCCTAACCCTAATCCTAACCCTAACCCTCACCCTCATCATAACTCTAACCCTAACACTAACCCTAACCCTATCTCTCACCCTCACCCTCACCCTCAGCCTAACCCTAACCCTCACACTAACCCTAACCCTCACGCTAACCCTCAACCTAATCCTCAAACTAACCCTAACCCTAACCCTTACACTATCCCTAACCCTAAACCTCACCAAAACCCTGAATAACCCTAAAACTAGCCCTAAACCTAACCCTTACCCTTACCCTAACCCTAACCCAACCCTCACCCTAAACCTAACGCACACCCTAAACCTAACCCTCACCGTAATCCTTAACCTCACCCTAACACTAAGCTTAACCCTAATACCAACCCTCACACTAAACCTAACCCTCAGTCTAAATGTCAACCTCAACCTATACCTAACCCTAATCCTAATCCTCACCCTCACCTTACCCCTCACACTAACCCTTTTCCTAACCCTAACCCTAATCCTCAACCAAACCCTAAATATCTCCCTTTCCGTAACCTCACCCTCACCAAAACCCTCACCCTTACCCTGACCTTACCCTGACCCTAACCTTCACACTAACCCAAAACCTCACCCTAACCTAACCAAAACACTCACACTAAAACTCACCCTAACCCTAATGCTAACCCTAACACTCACCCTCACCCTAAACCTCACCCTAAACCTTAACCTCACCCTAACCCTAACCCTAACTCTCAACCTCACCCTAAACCTCACACTAAGCCTAACCCTCAATCTAACCCTTACCCTCACACTAACCCTCACCATAACCCTAACCCTAAGCTAACCCTTAAACTCACCCTAACACTCACTCTCACCCTAACCCTAATCCAAACTTATTCCTCAACCTAACCCTCACCCTAACCCTAACTTTCACACAAATCCTTACCCTAAACCTAACCTTAACCCTACCCCTCACCATAAATCTCATCCTAACCCTAAACCTAAACCTAACCCAAACCCTAAACATCACCCTAACCCTAACCCTTACCCTCATCCTCACCCTCAACGTAACCATAAACCTAACCCTACACCAAAAAAATAACCCTAACCCTAACCCTTATCCTAACCCTCACCTTCACCCACACCCTAACCCTAGCCCTCACCCTTAACCTAACCCTCACCCTCAACTTAACCCTAATCCTAACCCTAAAATTTATGTTCACCCTAACACTAAACCTAACACTAAAACTAAGCGTTACACTTACCCTAATCCTCAGCCTAACCCTAACCCTCACCCTCACCCTATCCCTAACCCTAACCCTAACCCTCACCCTCACCCTAACCCTAATCCTAATCCTAACCCTCACCCTAAACCTAACGCTCACCCTGATTCCAAACCTCAATCTCACCGTCAGCCTATCCCTAACCCCAAACCTAACACTCACCCTAACCCTCACCCTTACTGTAAACCTAAACCTAACACTCACCCTAACCCACACCCTTACCATAATCCTTACACTCAACCTAACCCTCACACTTACCCTTACCCTCACACTCTACCTAACCCTCACCCTAACCCTAATTCTCACCCTAACCTTACCTTAACCCTCACAATAACCCTCACCCTAACGATAATGCTAACCCTAACACTCACCCTGAACCTAACCCTCACTCTAACCCTTAACATCACCCTAAACCTAAACCTATCCCTAACCCTCAAACTATTCTTTACCCTCAACCTAACACTAAGCCTAACCCTAACACTAAACCTCACACTAAACCTAAACCTCACCCTAGCCCTCAGCCTAACCCTAATCCTAACCCTAACCCTCACCCTAAACCTAACCCTCAACCTAACCCTAACCCTCACCCTCACCTAACCCTCACCCTAAATCTAAACCTAACCCTCACCCTAACCTACATCTTAACCCTAACCCTTACCTTAACCATAACCATAACCTTAACCCTTACAATAAAACTAAGCCTAACCATAAACCTAATCCTTACCCTAACCCACACCCTCACCCTCAGCCTCACCCTAACCCTAACTCTAAACCTAAACCTCACACTCAACCTAACCCTAATTCAAACCCTAACCCTAACCCTAAACCTCACCCTAACCATAACCCTCACCCTCACCCTCACTGTAACCCTAACCCAAAACCTAACAATAACCCTAAAACTAAACCTAGCCCTCACCCTAACCATGACCCTCACCCTAAACCTAACACTCACCCTAACACTTACCCTCAAGCTTACCCTAACCCTAACTCTAACACTAACCCTAACTGTAACCCTAACTCTCAACCTAACCCTAAACCTCACCCTACCCCTAACCCTCACCCTCACCCTAGCCCTCACCCTAACCCTAATTCAAACCCTAACCCTCACCCTAACCCTAACCCTCATCCTCACCCTAAACCTCACACTAAACATAACCATAATCCTCAATATAACCCTCAACCTCACCCTAACCCTCACCATAACCCATATCCTAACCCTCACACTAATAGTAACCCTCACCCTGAGGGGAACACTCACACTCAGCCTAAGCCTCAGCTTAACTCTTACCATCACCCTCACCCTAACCCTCACCCTAACCCTAACCTTCATCCTAACACTCACCCTAACCCTAATCCTATCCATCAACCTAACACTAACCCTCACCCTCACCTAACCCTAAGCCTAAGCCTAACCCTAAGCCTAAGCCTGAGCCTAACCCTAATCCTCACCCTCACCCTAGCCCACACCCTAAACCTAATCCTAACCCTAAACCTCATCCTAACCCTCATCCTAACCCAAACACTAACCATAACCCGAAACCTATTCCTCACCCCCAAATTAACCCTCAGCCTAACCCTACCCCTAACCCTCAACCTAACCCTAACCCTCACCCAAACAGTAACCCTAACCCTAACCCTCACCCTAACCCTAAAACTAACCCAAACCCTAAACCTCACACTAAACCTAACCCTAAACTTAACCCTCAACCTCAGCCTCACCCTCACCACAAACTTAACCCAAACCAAAACACTAACAATAACCCAAATTTGAACACTATCCCTAAAAGTAATTCTCACCCCCACCCTCACCCTCAGCCTAACCCTAAGCCTAACCTAGGCCTAACCCTAACCCTCACCATAAACCTAAACCTAACCCTAACCCTAATCCTAAACCTAACCCTAATAATCAGCCACACCCTCACCCTAACCCAAACCCTAGCCCTAACCATCACCCTAACCAAAAGTCTAAACCTAACCCTTAACCTAGTGCTCACACTCACACTCACCCTAACCTTAATCCTAAACATAACCCTATCCTTAAACCTAACCCTCAACCTAACACTCACCATAGCCCTCACCCTAACACTAATCCTAACCCTAAACCTCATCCTAACCCTCACCCTAAGCCTAAACCTAGCCCTCACCCTAAACCTAACCCTAACACTAATCCTAACTCTAACCCTAAAGCTCACCCTCACCCTAACCCTAACCGTAACTCTAAACCAAACCCTAAACCTAAACCTCATCCTAACCCCAACCCTAAACCTCACCCTCACACTAGCCCTAACCCTAACTCTAACCCAAAACCTAAACCTAAACCTCATCCTAACCCCAAACCTAAACCTTACCCTTACCTTCACCGTAACTGTAACCCTAACCCTAACCCTAACAATAAACCTAACCCTAACACTCACCCTAACCCTAACACTAACCCTCACACTAACCCTAAGATCACTCTAACCCTAAACCTCACCCGAACACTAACCCTAACCCTCACCCTCTTCCTAGCCCTCACCCTAAGCCTAACCCTCATCCTCACCCTAAACCTCACACTAACCCTAACACGAATCCTCAATCTAACCCTGAACCTCACCCTAACACTTACCCTAACCCTCACCCTAACACTAACCCTCACCCTTAACGTAACCCTCACCCTTGGCCTAACACTCAACTTTACCCTTACGGTGACCCCCACCCTAAACTTCACCCTGACCCTAAACCTCACCCTAAACCTCACCCTAAACATAACTCTACCCCTAAACCTCACCCTCACACTAACCCTAATTCTAACCATAACCCTAACACTTAAGCTCACCCTAACCCTAACCATCACCCTCACCCTCACAGTAACCGAAACCCTAACCCTAACCCTAACAATAACCCTCACCCTAAACCTAACCCTCAACCTAAAACATACCCTCACCCTAACACTAACCCTAACCCTAACACTAACCCTCACACTAACCCTAGCCCTCACCCTAATCTTAAACCTCACTCTAACCCTAACCCTAACCCTAACCCTGACCATCACCCTAACGCTAATTCTAACCCTCACCCTCACCCTAAACCTAATCCTCATCCTCACCCTAAACCTCACACTAAACATAACCCTAAACCTCAATCTAACCCTCACCCTAACCATAACCCAAAACCTTACCCTAACCCTCACCCTAACCCGAACCCTCAACCTTATCTTAACACTCACCCTCAGCCTAACCCTAATACTCATCCTCACCCTAAACCTCACACTAAACCTAACATTAATCCTCAATATAAGCCTCACCCTTACCATAAACCGAACCTTTACCCTAAACCTCACCCTAACCCTAACCCTAACACTAACCCTAACTCTAACCCTAACCCTAACCCTAAACCTCATCCTAAACCTAACCCTAACCCTCACCCTCACCGAAACTGTAACGGTAACCCTAACCCTAACAATAAACATATCCCTAACCCTCAGCCTAACAATAACCCTCACCATAACCCAAAGCCTCACCATAACACTTACCCTCACCCTAACACTAACCCTAAACCTAACACTAACCCTTACACTAACCCTAACCCTAAACCTAACCCTAAACCTCAACCTAACCCTCACCCTCACCCTTACCCTAACAATAACACTAACCCTAACCCTAACCATCAACCTAACCCCAATCCTAAACCTAACCCTCACCTTCAGCCTAACCCTAAGTCTCAGCGTAACGCTAAGTCTAAACCTAACCCTGACCCTATCCCTCACACTCACCCCCACCCAAACCCTAAACCTAAACCTAACTCTATCCCTAAACCTCAACCTAACCCTCACCCTCACCCTGACATTAACACTAACCCTAACCCTAAACCTCACCGTAACCCTCCTCCTAACCCTAACTCTAACCCTAAACCTCACCCATACCCTAACCCTAAACCTAACCCTAACCCTAAACCTAACCCTCAACCTCACCCTACCCTAACCCTCACCCTCACCCTCAACCTAACTGTAACTCTAACATTAACCCTAACAATAACACTAACCCTAACCCTAAACCTAACTATAACCCTCATCCTCAGCCTCACCTTTTCGGCAAACTTAACCCTAACTATAGCAATAACGATAAACCTAAAACTAAACCTAACCCTAATCCTCACCCTCAGCCTAACCCTAAGCCTAACCCTAACCCTAACCCTCACTGTAACCCTAACCCTAACCCTAACCCTAACCCTAAACCTAACCCTAAACCTAACCCTAATCCTCAGCCTCACCCTCACCCTAACCCTAATCATAAACCGATCCCTATCACTAACCCTAAACCTCAACCTAACCCTCACCCTAGCCCTCATCCTAACCCTAACCCTAACCCTCACCCTCACCCTAGCCCTCACCCTAAACCTAATTCTAACCCTCACCCTCACCCTAACACTGACCCACATCCTCACCCTAAACCTCACACTAACCCTAAACTGAATCCTCAATTTAACCCTAACCCTAACCCTAAACCTAAACCTTAACCTAACCCTAAACTTAACCAAACCCTCACACTTATCTTAACCCTCATTCTCAGCCTAAATCTCACCTTTACCTTTACCATCATAATCACCATAACCATCACCCTAACACTAAATCTCATGCTAACCCTCACCCTAACCGTAAACCTACCCAGGATCATAACCCTAACCCTCACCCTCAACCTCATGCTCAGCCTAAACCTAAGCCTAAGCCATAGCCTAACCCTCACCCTCACCCTAGGCCTTACCCTAACCCTAATCCGAACCATAAACCATATTCTATTCCTCACCGTAACCCAAACCCTAACCATCACCCTAACCCTAATCATCACCCAAACTCACCCTCAGCCTAACCCTAAGCCTAAGCCTAACCCTAACCCTCACACTCACCCTCACCCTAAGCCTTATCCGAACACTAACACTAACCCTAAACCTAAGCCTCAACCTAACCCTCACCCTAACCTTAACCCTAACACTAACCCTAATCCTAACCCTCGAAATAACCCTACCCCTAAACCTAAATCTAAACCTAAACCTCACCCTCACCCTAACCCTATTCCTAACCCTATCCATAACCCTAACACTCTCCCTAACTCTCAACCTAAACCTAACCCTAAAACTAACCCTAACCCTAATCCTCAACCTAAACCTCCCGCTAACCCTAAGTCTAACCCTAAACCTCACCCTCACCCAAAACCTAACTCTGACCCTCACCTAAACCCTAAACCTCACACTAACCATAACTCTGACCTTCACCCTCACCCTCACCGCAACCCAAACCCTGAACCTAAACCTAAAAGTAACCCTAACACTAATGCTAACCCTCACCCTAACCATAAACCTCACCCTAACCCAAACCATCACCCTAACACTTACCCTCACCCTAAAACTAACCCTAACCCTAACACTAACCATCACACTAATCCTAACCCTAAACTAACCCTAAACCTCAACCTAACCCTCACCCTCACTCTAACCCTAACACTGACCCTCACCCTAACCCTCACCCTAGCCCTCACCCTAAACCTATATCTAATCCTAAAACTCACCCTCACACTAACATTAACCTTAACCCTAACCCTAAACCCCAATCTAACCCTAATCCTAACCCTCAACCTCACCCTCACCCTCACCTTAACTCTAACCCTAACCCTAACAATAGCAATAACCCTAACCCTAACCCTAAACCTAACACTAATCCTCAGCCTTACCCTCACCCTAAAACTAACCCTAACTCTAACGCTCACCCTAACCTTAAGCCTAACCTAACCCTAACCCTAACCCTCACACTCACCCTCACCCTAACCCTAATCCTAAACCTAACACTATCCCTAACCCTAACCCTCAACCTAATCCTCACCCTAGCCTTTAGCTTAACCCTAATCCTAACCCTAAACCTCATGGTAACCCTCACCCTAACCCTAAACCTAACCGTCACCCTAACCCTAACCCTAACCCTCACCCTCATGCTCATCCTAAGCCTAAGCCTAAGCCTAAGCCTAACCCGAACCCTAACCCTCACCCTAACCCTAACGCTAACACTAACCCTAACATTATCCGTAAACCTCACTCTCACCCTAACCCTAACACTAACCCTAACCCTAAACCGAAACCTCTTCCTAACCCTAACACTCACGCTCACCGTAACCGTAACCCTAAACCTAACCCTAAGAATAAGCCTAACCCTAAACCTCACCCTTAACATAACCCTCACCATAACACTAACCCTCACCCTAACACTTACCCTCACCCTAACACTAAACCTACACATAACACAAACATTCACACTAACCCTAACCAACACGCTAACCATTAACCTCACCCTAATCCTAACCCTAACCCTCATCCTAACCCTAACCCTCATCCTCACCATAAACCTCACACTAACCGAACACTAATCCTCAATCTAACCATCACTCTCATCCTAACCCTAACCCTAACCCTCACTCTAAACCTAACCCTCACCCTAAAACACACCCTAACCCTAACTCTAACCCAAAGACTCACACTCACCTTAACCCTAACCCTCACCCTAATCCTCACACTACATTAACTCTACTCCTAAACCTCAACCTAACCCTAACCCTCATGCTCACCCTCTCCCTCAGCGAAACCCTAAGCCTACCAATAACCCTAAACCTTAACCTGACGCTAACCCTAACCCTAATTCTCACCCTCTCCCTCAGCGAAACCCTAAGCCTAACCCTCACCCTCACCATAACACTCACCCTATCCCTAACTCTAACACTAACCCTCACCCTAAACCTCACCCTAACCATCGCCCTAACCCTAACTCTAACCCTAAACCTCACCCTCACCCTAACCCTAACGCTAAACCTCACCCGAACCCTAACCCTCAACCTCACCCACAAACTCACCGCAACTCTAACACTAAACCTAACAATAACAATAACCTTCGACCAAAACCTAACCCTAAAAATAACCCTAACCCTAACCCTCATGCTCATACTCTCCCTCATCGAAACACTAAGCCTAACCCTAACCCTAACCCTAAACCTCATCCTAACCCTAACCCTAATAATAACCCTAACCCTAACCTTAATCATACCCCAAACCTACCCCTAACACTAACACTAAACCTAACCCTAACCCTAACCATAACCCTCACCCTAACCCTAACATTACCCTAACACTAACCCTAATCCTAAACCTCACCCTAGCCCTCACCCTAACCCTAACCCTCATCCTCATCCTAAACCTCACCCTAACCCTAACACTAATCCTCAATCTAACCATCATCCTCACCCTAACCCTAACCCTTATCCTTACCATAACCCTCACCATAGGCCTAACACTCATCTTTAAACTTGCGGTCACCCCCAACTTAACCCTCACCCTAAACCTAACCCTCACCCAACACTCAACCTAACTCTAACTCTACCCCTCAACCTCACCCTAAACCTAACCCTAACTCTAACCTTAACCTTAACACTAAAAACCTCTCCCTAAACTTAACCCTAAACCTCACCCTCACCATAACCATAACCCTAACCCTAACCCTAACAATAACCCTGACCCTAACCCTTATCCTAACCCTCATCCTAATCCTAACCTTCAACATTAGAGGAACACTCACCCTCAGCCTAACCATCATCTTTACTCTTACCATCACGCTCACCCTAACCCTCACCCTAACCATACCCCTCATCCTAACACTCACCTTAACCCTAACCCTATCCATCAACCTAACACTAACCCTCAACCTCACCCTCACCCTCAGCATAACCCTAAGCCTAAACCTCACCCTAACCCTAATCCTCACCTTCACCCTAGCCCTCACCCTAAACCTAATCCTAACCCTAACTCTCATCCTAACCCTCACCCTAACCCAAACGCTAACCATCACCCAAAACCTATTCCTCACTCCCAACCTAACCCTCAGCCTAACCCTAACCCTAACCCTCAACCTAACCCAAACCCTCACCCATAGAGTAACCCTAACCCGAACCCTCATCATAACCCTAAACCTAACCCAAACCCTAAACCTCACACTAAACCTAACCCTAAATTTAACCCTCACCCTAGCCCTCAACCTAACCCGAATCCTAACCCTATACCTTATCCTAACCCTCACCCTAAGCCTAACCCTAACCCTCACCCTAAACCTAACCCTCACCCTCAACCTCAGCCTAACTCTAAGCCTAAGCCTAACCCTAACCCTAAACCTCACCCTCACCCACACCCTAACCATAATCCTAAATGTAACCCTATCCCTAACCCTAACCTTCACCCTAACCTTAACCCTAACCCAACCCTAACACTAATCCTAACTCTAACCCGCACACTAACCCTCACCCTAAACATAACTCTAACCTTAAACCTCACCCTAACCCTAAGCCTAATCCTCACCCTCACCCTCAGGTGAAACCTAACTCTAACCCTAACCATAACCCTCACCCTAACCCTAACCCTCATCCTTACCATAACCCTCACCCTCAGACTTACCCTCACCGTTAACCTTACCGACACCTTCAACCTAACACACAGCCTAACCCTAAACTTAACCCAAAACCTAACTCTCACCCTAACCCTAACCCTAACACTCACCCTAACCCTAACCCTCATCCTCATCCTCAACCTCACCCTAACCCTAAACCTAACCCTCACACTCACCCTCTCCCTAAACCGAATCCTAAACCTCACCCTCACCCCAGCCCTCACCCTCACCCTAATCCTAAACCAAACCCTCACGCCAACCCTAACCCTAACACACACCCTCACCCTAACCTTCACCCAAAACCTAACCCTAAACCTAACCTTAACCCTAACCCTCACCGTAACCCTCACCCTAACCCTATCTCTAACCCTAAACCTCAAACTCACACTGATCCTAAACCTAACCCTAACCCTAAACCTCAGCCAAACCCTAACCCTAAACCACACCCTCAACATAGCCCTCAACCTAACCCTAACCCTCACCTTAAACCTCCCCCTAAACCTATATCTACCCCTAAACCTCACCTTCACCCTAACCCTAACCCTAACCCTAACCCTAACCCTAACCCTACCCCTCATCCTAACTCTCAACCTAACCCTAAACCTAACCCTGATACTAACCCTAACCATAACTCTAACCCTCACCTAAACATAACCCTAACCCTAAACCTCACCCTAACCGTAACCCTCACCCTAACCCTAACCCTCACCTTAAACCTCCCCCTAAACCTATATCTACCCCTAAACCTCACCTTCACCCTAACCCTAACCCTAACCCTAACCCTAACCCTAACCCTACCCCTCATCCTAACTCTCAACCTAACCCTAAACCTAACCCTGATACTAACCCTAACCCTAACTCTAACCCTCACCTGCACCCTAACACTCACTTTCACCCTTAAACTTACATTAAACCTAACCCTCACCCACAGCCTAACCCTCAGTCTCACCCTCACCCTCAGACAAACCCTAAGCCTAACTTTAACCCTATCCCTAACCCTCATACTCACCCTCACCCTAACCCTAACCCTAAGCCTTACCGTCACCCTCAACCTCACCCTAACCCTCAACCTAACCCTAACTCTCACCCTAACCCTGACCCTCACATTAATCCTAACCCTCACCCTAACCCTAACCCTCAACCAAACCCTTACCTTCACCCTAACACTAAGCCTAACCCTAACTTGAACCCTCACAGTAACCCTAAACCTCACCCTAACCCTAACCCTCACAGTAATCCTAAACCTCACCCTAAGCATAATACTACCCCTCACATTACCCCTCACTCTAACCCTAACCCCAACCCTAAACCTTGCACTCACCATCACCCTAACACTCACCTTAACCCTAACCCTCACTGAAACCCTAACCCTCACACTCTCCAGAACCCTCATCCTCAAATACTCACCCTCACCCAAAACATAACCCTAACACTAACCCTCACCATAACCGTAACCCTAACCCTCACCCTCACCCCAAACCTCACCCTTACCTTATCCTCACCCTAACCCTAACCCTCACACTAACTCTAACCTTAACTCTAAACCTACCCCTCATCCTACCTCTCACCCTAACTAGAACCCTAAAACTACCCCTAACCCTCACCCTAATCCTAACCCTTACCTTCACCCTCACCCTAACCCTCAGCATTACCTTAACCCTAACCCTAAGTTTAACCCTCACCCATACCCTAACCCTTACCCTCACCCTCACCCTAGCCCTTACCCTCATTCTACACATCACCCTACGCCTAACCCTCACCCTAACCCTAACCCTCACACTCACCCTAATCCTATCACTCACCCTAAACCTAACACTCACCCTAACCCTCACCCTAACCCTAACCTCCAACCTAACACTAACCCTCAACCTTACCCTAATGCTAACCCTCACCCTAACCCTAACCCTCACCCTAAGCCTTACTGTCACTCTAACCCTAACCTCACACTATCCCTAATCCTCACCCTAACACTAACACTACTCCTCACCCTAACCCTCACCCTAACCCTAACCCCAAACCTAAACCTCACCCTTACCGTCACCCTCAATGTCACCCTAACCCTCACCCTTACCCTCACCCTAAACCTAACTCTAACCCTAACCCTTACCCTCAGCCTAACCCTCAACCTGAACCTTAACCTCACCCTCACCCTAACCCTAAACCTCACCTTAACCCTAACTCTAACCCTAAACCTCACCCTAGCCCTCACCCTAACCATAATTCTAACTCTAACCTTCAACCTAACCCTAACACTCATCCTCACCCTAAACCTCACATTAACCCTAACCTTAATCCTCAATCTAACCCTCACCCTAACCCTAACCTGAACCCTTACCCAAACCCTCACTCTAAGCCTAACACTCACCCTTATCTTAACCCTCATCCTCAGCCTATCCTAACCCTCAACTTTACACTTACCATCATCCTCACCCTCACCCTAACCCTCACACTAACCCTAACCCTCACCGTAGCCCTCACCCTAACCCTAACCCTAACCCTCACCCTCACCCTAACCCTCACCTTAACCCTTAACCTAACCCTCACACTAATCCTTACACTCAACCTTAGGGGAACACTCACCCTCAGCCTAACCTTCACCTTTACTCTTACCATCACTCTCACTCTAACCCTCACCCTAACCCTAACTGTCATCCTAACACTCACCCTAACCCTAACCCTATCCATCCACCTAACACTAAACCTCACACTCACCCTCACCCTCAGCCTAACCCTAAGCCTAAGCCTCACCCTAACCCTAATTCTCACCCTCACCCTAGCTATCAACCTAAACCTAATCCTCATCCTAACCCTCACCCTAACCCAAACGCTAAATCTCACCCAAAACCTATTCCTCACCCCCAACCTAACCCTCAGCCTAACCCTAACCCTAAACCTCAACCTAACCCTAACCCTCACCCATACAGTAACCCTAACCCTAAACCTCACCCTAACCCTAAACCTAACCCAAACCCTAAACCTCACACTAAACCTAATCCTAACTTTAACCCTCACCCTAGCCCTCAACCTAACCCGAATCCTAACCCTATACCTCATCCTAACCCTCACCCTAACCCTAAATCTAACCCTCACCCTAACCCTAACCCTCACCCTTACCCTCAGCCTAACCCTAAGCCTAAGCCTAAGCCCAACCCTAACCCTCACCCTCACCCACACCCTAAACATAATCCAAAATGTAACCCTATCCATAACCCTAACCCTCACCGTAAACCTCACCCCAACCCTAACTCTAAACCTAAACCTCACCCACACCCTAACCCTAAACCTCACCCTCACCCTCAGCTGAACCCTAACTCTAACCCTAACCATAACACTCACCCTAACCATAACCCTCACCCTTACGGTAACCCTGAACCTCAGACTAACTATAACCTTTAACCTTACCGACACCCTCAACCTAACACTCACCCTAACCCTAAACTTAACCCGAAACCTAACTCTCAAACTAACCCTAAACCTAACATTCACCCTAACCCTAACCCTCACCCTCACCCTCTCCCTAACCCTATTCCTAAACCTCACACTCACCCCAGCCCTCACCCTAACCCTAATCCAAAACCTAACCCTCACCCTAACCCTAAACAAAACACACACCCTCATCATAACCTTCACCCTAACCCTAACCCTAACCCTAACCCTCACTGTAAACCTCACCCTAACCCTATCTCTAACCCTAAACCTCAAACTCACACTGATCCTAACCGTAACCCGAACCCTAAACCTCACCCTAACACTAACTATAAACCTCACCCTCAACCTAGCCCTTACCCTAACCCTAATCCTAAACCTAAGCATCATCCTAACCCTCACCCTACCCCTAACCCTAACCCTAACACTAATCCTCACCCTCAACATAACCCTCAGCCTAACCCTAAGCCTAACCCTAAACCTAACCCTAACCCACACACTCACCATCACCCTAACCCTAATCCTAATCATAAACCTAACCCTAAACCTCAACCTATCCCTAAACCTAAAACTAACCCTAACCCTTACCCTCATCCTAAACCTCACCTGAACCCTAACTCTAACACTAAACCTCACCCTCACCGTAACCCTAACTCTAACCCTAAACCTAACCCTAAACCTCACCCTAACCCTAACCCTAACCCTCACCCTTACCATAACCCCAAACCTTACCCTAAACATAACCCTCACCCTAACCCTAACCCTCACTCTAACACTTACCCTCACACTAACACTAAACCTCCCACTAACTCTAACCCTCACCATAACCGTAAACCTCACCCAAAACCTAGCCCTAAACCTAACGCTCACCATAACCCTCATTCTAATCCTAACCCTCACCCGAACCCTAATCCTCATCCTCACCCTACACCTCATCCTCACCCTACACCTCACACTAACCCTAACCCTAACCCTAACCCTAACCCTCACCCTCACCCTAAATCTAACCCTAACCCTTATCCTAACCCTCACCCTAACCCTAACCCTCACCCTAACCCTAACACTCACCCTCATCCTAAACCTCATCCTAACCCTAAGCCTAACCCTAAACCTAACCCTAACCCTAACCCTCAAACTCACCTTCTCCCTAACCCTAATCCTAAACCTAACTCTAACCCTAACACTAATCTGAACCCTCACACTAACCCTCACCCTAACCCTATCTCTAAACCTAAACCTCAAACTCACCCTGACCCTATCCCAAACCCTAACTCTAAACTTCACCTTAACCCGAACCCTAAATCTCAACCTCACCCTAGCCCTCAACCTAACCCTAATCCTAAACCTAACCCTCATCCTAACCCTCAAACTAAACTTAACGCTAATCCTCATTCTAACAATAACCCTCACCCTCAACCTAACCCTCAGCCTAACCCTAAGCCTAACCCTAAACCTAACCCTAACCCACACACTCACCCTCACCCCAACCCTAATCCTAATCCTAAATCTAACCCTACCCTTCACCCTAACCCTCACCCTAACCACAAAACTAAAATTAACCCTAACCCTAACCCTCATCCTAACTCTCACCCTAACCCTAACTCTAACCCTAAACCTCACCTTCAAACTAAACATAATTTAAACCCTAACCCTAAACCTAAACCTCACACTAACCCTAACCCTCACCCTCACCCTCACTGTAACCCTAACCCTAAACCTAACAAAAACCCTAAACATAAACCTCACCCTAAACCTAACCCTCACCCTTACCCTAACCCTAACTCTAACCCTAACCCTAACAGTAACCCTAACTCTCACCCTAACCCTAAACCTCACCCTAACCCTAAACCTCACCCTCACCATAGCCCTCACCCCAACCCTAATTCTAACCCTAACCCTTACCCTAATACTAACCCTCATCCTCACCCTAAACCTCACACTTACCCTAAACCTAATCCTCAATCTAACCCTCACACTCACCCTAACCCTCACCCTAACCCTTATCCTAACCCTCATCCTAATCCTAACCTTCAACATTAGAGGAACACTCACCCTTAGCCTAACCATCATCTTTACTCTTACCATCACGCTCACCCTAACCCTCACCCTAACCATACCCCTCATCCTAACACTCACCTTAACCCTAACCCTATCCATCAACCTAACACTAACCCTCAACCTCACCCTCACCCTCAGCATAACCTAAGCCTAAACCTCACCCTAACCCTAATCCTCACCTTCACCCTAGCCCTCACCCTAAACCTAATCCTAACCCTAACTCTCATCCTAACCCTCACCCTAACCCAAACGCTAACCATCACCCAAAACCTATTCCTCACCCCCAACCTAACCCTCAGCCTAACCCTAACCCTAACCCTCAACCTAACCCAAACCCTCACCCATAGAGTAACCCTAACCCGAACCCTCATCATAACCCTAAACCTAACCCAAACCCTAAACCTCACACTAAACCTAACCCTAAATTTAACCCTCACCCTAGCCCTCAACCTAACCCGAATCCTAACCCTATACCTTATCCTAACCCTCACCCTAAGCCTAACCCTAACCCTCACCCTAAACCTAACCCTCACCCTCAACCTCAGCCTAACTCTAAGCCTAAGCCTAACCCTAACCCTAAACCTCACCCTCACCCACACCCTAACCATAATCCTAAATGTAACCCTATCCCTAACCCTAACCTTCACCCTAACCTTAACCCTAACCCAACCCTAACACTAATCCTAACTCTAACCCTCACCCTAAACATAACTCTAACCTTAAACCTCACCCTAACCCTAAGCCTAATCCTCACCCTCACCCTCAGGTGAAACCTAACTCTAACCCTAACCATAACCCTCACCCTAACCCTAACCCTCATCCTTACCATAACCCTCACCCTCAGACTTACCCTCACCGTTAACCTTACCGACACCTTCAACCTAACACACAGCCTAACCCTAAACTTAACCCAAAACCTAACTCTCACCCTAACCCTAACCCTAACACTCACCCTAACCCTAACCCTCATCCTCATCCTCAACCTCAACCCTAAACCTAACCCTCACACTCACCCTCTCCCTAAACCGAATCCTAAACCTCACCCTCACCCCAGCCCTCACCCTCACCCTAATCCTAAACCAAACCCTCACGCCAGCCCTAACCCTAACACACACCCTCACCCTAACCTTCACCCAAAACCTAACCCTAAACCCAACCTTAACCCTAACCCTCACCGTAACCCTCACCCTAACCCTATCTCTAACCCTAAACCTCAAACTCACACTGATCCTAAACCTAACCCTAACCCTAAACCTCACCCTAACACTAAACCTAAACATCACCCTAACCCTATCCCTCACCCAAAACCTAACCTTAAACCTCACCCTCATCCTAACTCTCACCCTAACCCTAACCCTAACCCCAATCCTAACCCTCACCGTTTGGGGAACACTCACCCTCAGCCTAACCCTCACGTTTACTCTTACCGTCACGCTCACCCTAATCATCATCCTAACCGTAACCCTCATCCTAACACTCACCCTAACCCTAACCCAGTCCATCACCCTAACCCTAAACTCACCCTCACCTTCACCCTCAGCCTAACCCAAAGCCAAAGCCTAAGCCTAACCCTAACCCTCACCCTCACCGTAGCCCTCACCCTAAACCTAATCTTAACCCTAACCCCCATCCTAACCCTCACCCTAACCCTAAAACTAAACATCACCCAAAACCTATTCCTCACTCCCAACCTCACCCTCAGCCTAACCCTAAGCCTAATCCTAACCTTAACAGTAACCCTCACCCTCAGCCTCACCCTCAACTCAAACTTAACCCAAACCAAAACACTAACAATAACCAGAATTTTAACCCTAGGCCTAACCCTAATCCTCACGCCCACCCTCACCCTCAGCCTAACCCTAAGCCTAACCTAGGCCTAACCCTAACCCTCACCATAACCCTAACCCTAACCCTAAACCTAATCCTAATCCTAAAACTAATCCTATTAAACAGCCACATCCTCACCCTAACCCAAACCCTAGCCCTAACCCTCACCCTCACCCTAAGCCTAAGCCTAAGCCTAACCCTAACCCTAACTCTCACACTCACACTCACCCTAACCCTCATCCTAAACCTCACCCTATCACTATTCCTAGCCCTGACCCTAAGCCTCACCATAGCCCTCACCCGTACCCTAATCCTAACACTAAACCTCATCCTAACCCTAACCCTAACTCTACCCCAAACCCTAAACCTAAACCTCATCCTAGGCCCAACCCTAACCCTCACCCTTACCTTCACTGTAACCATAACCCTAACCCTAACCCTAACACAGACCCTATCCCTAACACTCACCCTACCCTCACATTAACCCTAACCATCACCCTAAACTTAAACCTCAACCTAACACTAACCCTAACCCTCACCCTCACCCTAGCCCTCACCCTAACCCTCAGCCTCATCCTCACCCTAAACCTCACACTAACCCTTACACTAATCCTCAATCTAACCCACACCCTCACGGTAACCCTTACCCTAATCCTCACCCTAAACCTAACCCTCTCCCTTACCGTAACCCTTACACTTGGCCTAACCCTCACCTTTACCCTTACTGTCAAACCCACCCTAAACTTCACCCTAAACCTCATCCTCACCCTAACCCCGACCCTAAACATAACTCTACCCCTAAACCTCACCCTCACACTAACCCTAATTCTAACCATAACCCTAACACTAAAGCTCACCCTAACCCTCACCCTCACAGTAACCGTAACCCTAACCCTAACCCTAAAAATAACCCTCACCCTAACCCTGACTCTCAACCTACTGCTTACCCTCACCCTAACACTAATCCTAACCCTAACACTAACCCTCACACTAACCCTAACCCTCACCCGAATTCTAAACCTCACCCTAACCCTAACCCTCAACCTAGCCCTCACACTAACCCTAATTCTAACCCTCACCATCACCCTATCCCTAATCCTCATCCACACCCTAAACCTCACACTAACAATAACCCTAATCCTCAATCTAACCCTCACACTAACCATAAACCGAACCCTTACCCTAACCCTCACCGTAACCCTAACCCTCACCCTTATCTTAACCCTCACCCTCAGCATAACCCTAATCCTCATCCACACCCTAAACTTCACACTAACCCTAACCCTAATCCTCAATCTAACGCTCACCCTAACCATTACCGCACCCTTACCGTAAACCTCACCCTAACCGTAACCCAAACCCTAACCCTAAATCTAACCTAACCCTAAACCTAAATCTCGTCCCAAACCTAATCCTAAAACCTAATCCTAAACCTAACCCTGTCCCTAACCCGAACCTTCACCCTAACCCTCACCCTTGCCCTCACCCTAACTCTAATCCTAAACCTACACTTCATCCTAACCCTCACCCTAACCCTAACCTTAACCCTCACCCTAACACTAACCCAAACACTCACCCATATACTGGGCCTAAGCCTAAACCAAAGCCTAAGCCTAACCCTAACCCAAAACCTCACCATAACCCTTACCCTAATACTAACCCTAACTCTAACCCTAAACCTCACCCTTACCCTAAGCCTAATTTTAATCCTAACCTTAAATCTAAACCTCATCCTAACCCTAACCCTAACAATAACCCTAACCCTAACACTAAAAACCTTAGCCTAACCCTAAACCTAACCCTCACCCTTACCCTCTCAGTAACCATAACCCTAACCCTAACTGTAACAATAACCCTAACCCTAACCCTAATTCTAACCCTCACCCTCACCCTAAACCTAATCCTAACCGTAACCCTCAACCTAACCCTAAGCCTCACGCAAAACTTAACCGTAACCCTAACCCTCACCCTAACCCTAAACATAACCTGAACACTAACACTCAACCTCACCCTAACCCTAACCCTAACCCTCACCCTCACACTAGCCGTCACCCTAATCCTAATCCTAACCCTAACACTCATCCTAACCCTCACCGTAACACTAACCCTAACCCTCACCCTCACCCTAACTCTAAACCTAACCCTAACCCTCAACCTAACCCTAAACCTCACCCTCACAGTACCCCTTAACATAAACCTCAGCCTAACCATAAACTTAACCCGAAACCTAATTCTCACACTAACCCTAACCCTAACCCTCACCCTAACCCTAACCCTCGCCCTCATCCTCACCCTCAGCCTAACCCTAAGACTAAGCCTAACCCTAACACTCACACTCACCCTAACACTAACCCTAATCCAAACCCTCACCCAATCCCTAACTCTAACCCTAAACCTCACCCCAACACTAACCCTAACCCTCACCCTCACCTTAGCCCTCACCCTAACCCTAAACCTAACCCTAACCCTAACCCTCACACTCACCCTAACACTAACCCTAATCCTAATCCTAACCCTAACCCTAACCCTCACCCTCACCCTAACACTCACCTTAAGCCTAACCGTAAAATTAATCCTAACCCTAACCCTAACACTAAACCTCACCATAACACTAAAATTAACAATCCCCCTAAGCCTAAACCTCACCCTAATACTAATCCTAAACCTCAACCTCACCCTAGCCCTCACCCTAACCCTAACCCTCAACCTTACCCAAGACCTCACACTAACCCTAACACTAATCCTCAATCTAACCCTCACCCTCACCCTAACCCTAACCCTAACAATCACCCTAACCCTAACCCTCACCCTTACCGTAAACCTCACACTCAGCCTAACCATCACCTTTACCCTTACCATCATGCCCACCCTAACACTCACCCTAACCCTAACCCTGACCCTAACCCTAACTCTACCCCTAAACTTTACCCTCAACCTAAGCCTAACTCTAACACTAACCCTAACACTAAACCTCACCCTAACCCTAAACTTAAACCTCCGCCTCAACCTCATGCTCAGCCTAACCCTAAGCCTAAGCCTAACCCTTACCCTAACACTCACCCTCACCCTAGCCCTCACCCTAACCCTAATCCTAAACCTAACCCTCATCCTAACTCTCACTCTAACCCTAAACCTAACCATAACCCTAACCCTAATCCTCACCCACACCCTCACCCTCAGGCTAACCCTAAGCCTAAGCCTAACCCTAACCCTAACCCTAAAACTCACCCTCACCTTAAAACTAATCCTAACCCTAACCCTAACCCTAAACCTAAACCTCAACCTAACCCTCACCCTAACCTTAAACCTAACACCAACCCTAACATTAACCCTCCAAGTAACCCTAAATCTAACCCTAAACCTCACCGTCATCCTAAACCTAATCCTACCCTAACCCTAAACCACACCCTAAACCTAACCGTATCCCTCACCCTCACCCTCACCCTCACCCTCACCATAACTCTAATCCTAACCCTAACTAAAATACTAATCCTAAATTTAAACGTAACCCTAACCCTAATCCTACAATTCACCCTCACTCTATTCCTAATACTAACCCTAACCCTCAACCTAACCCTAACCCTCGAACTCACTGAAACCCTAACCCTCATCCTAACCCTCACCCTAACCCTAACCCTAATTATAAACCTAACCCTAACACTAACCCTAACACTCACCCTCACCCTAGCCCTCACCCCAACCCTAATCCTAATCGTAACTCTCACCCTCACACTCACCTGCACACTCAACCTCACCATAACTCTAAATTTAACCCTAATGCTAACCCTAAACCTAACCCTAATCCTAACACTAACCATAACCCTCACACTAACCCTCCCCCTAAACCTATATCTAACCCTAAACCTCACCCTCACCCTCACCCTTACCCTAATCCTAACCCTAATCCCCACCCTAAATGTAACCCTAACCCTCACCCTCAACCTCAAGGGAATTCTAACCCTAAAATTAACAATAACACTAACCTTATTCCTAATCCTCACCCCCACCCTCATCCTCAGCCTAACCCTAAGTCTAAGCCTAACCCTCACCCTAACCTTCACACTCACCCTAATCCTAAACCTAATCCCAAACCTAAGTCTATCCCTAAATCTCACCCTAAATCTAACCCTAACACTAACCCTAACCCTCACGCTCACCCTCAACCTCACAGTAACTATAACCCTAACCCTAACAATAAGACTAACACTCTACCATGACCATAACCATAACCATAACCCTCACCGTTAGCCTCACCCTCACCACAAACTTAACACTAAATATAACACTAACAATAACCCTAACCCTAACCCTAACCCTAATCCTCACCCCCACCATCACCCTCAGCCTTACCCTATCACTAACCTGAAACCTAACCCTAACCCTCACTGTAACCCTAAGCCTAAAACTAACCCTAACCCTAACCCTAAACCAAACCATAAACCTAACACTAAACCTAACGCTAATCCTCACCCTCAAACTCACTCTAACCCAATCCCTAACCCTGACTCTCACCTAACCCTAAGACTAACCCTAACCCTAACCCTAACACACACACTCACTCACCCTAACCCAAATCCTAAACCTTACCCTATCCTTAACCCTAAACCTCACCCTAAGCCTCACCCTAGCCCTCACCCTAAACCTAATCCTAACCCTCACCCTTATCTTAACCCTCAACTTCAGCCTAAACCTCACCTTTACCCTTACCATCATCCTCACCCTAACCCTCACCCTAAACCTAAACCTCATCCTAACACTTACCCAAACAATAAACCTAACCATCACCCTAAACCTAACACTCACTCTCAACCTCATGCTCAGCCTAACCCTAAGCTTAAGCTTAAACCTTATCCTAACCCTCACCCTCACCCTAGCCCTCACCCTAACCCTAATCCGAAACCTAACCCTCACCCTAACCCTAACCATAACCATAACCCTAACACTAATCCTCAGCCCTACACTCACCCTCTGTCTAACCTTAAGCCTAAGCCTAACCCTAACCCTAACCCTCACCCTCACCCTCACCCTAACCTTAACCCTAACACTAACCCTAACCCTAAACCTCAACCTAACCCTCCCCCTAAACCTAAATCTAACCCTAAAACTAGCCCACAACTAAACCCAAATACTAACCCTAACCCTAAGCCTAAACCTCACCCTAACACTAACCCTAACTCTCACCCTCACCATAGCCCACACCCTAATCCTAATACTAACCCTAATCCTTATCCTAACCCTCACCCTAACCCTAACCTTAACCCTCAGGCTGACTGTAACCCTAATCCTTCCCCTCACCCTAACCCTTAACTTATCCCGAACCGTAACACTAACCCTAACCCTAACACTAAACCTCACCCTAATCCTAACCCTAAACCTCACCCTCACCCTAGCCCTCACCCTAATCTTAATCCTAACCCTAACCATCATCCTAACCCTCACCCTAACACTAACTCTAACCCTCACCCTCACCCTCAGTCTAACTCTAAACCTAACCCTAACCATAATACTAATTCTAAACCTAAACCTAACCCTACCCCAAACCCTAATCCTACCACTCACCGTCATTCTAATCCTAATCCTAAACCTAACCCTCAAACTTACCCTAACCCTCAACCTCACTGTAACCCTAACCATCATTCTGACCCTCACCCTAACCCTAACCCTAATTCTAAACCTTACCCTAACACTAACCTTAACCCTCACTCTCACCCTAACCATAATCATAACCCTAACCCTCATCCTAACTCACCATAACCCTAACCCTAACCATAACCCTAACCCTAATCATCACACCCACCCTCAACCTCAGCCTAACTCTAAGCCTAAGCCTAACCCTAACCCTAACCCTCACACTCACCCTCACCTTAAAACTAATAATAACCCTAACCCTAACCCTAACCATAAACCTCAACCTAACCCTCATCTTAACCTTAAACCTAACTCTAACCCTAACATTAACACTCCACCTAACCCTAAATCCAACCCTAAACCTCACCGTCGTCCTAACCCTAATCCTAGCCGTAACCCTAAACCTAAACGTATCCCTCACCCTCACCCTCACCCTCCCCATAACTCTAACCCTAACCCTAACCATAATACTAATCCTAAACCTAAACGTAACCCTAACCCTAACCCTAATCCTATCACTCACCCTCATTCTAATCCTAATCCTAACCCTAAACCTCAACCTAACCCTAACCCTCAACGTCACTGTAACACTAACCCTCATCCTAACCCTCACCCTAATTCTAAACCTTACCCTAACACTAACCCTAACGTTCACTCTCACCCTAGCCCTCACCCTAACCCTAATCCTAACCGTACCACTCACCCTAACCCTAAAATCACCCTCACCTTTACCCTCAGCCTAACCCTAAGACTAAGCCTAACCCTAACCCTAACCCTCACACTCAACCTAACCCTTACACTAATCCTAATCCTAACCCTCAGCCTAACCCTCACCCTCACCCTAACCCTAACCCTAACAATAACCCTAACCCTAAACCTCACCCTAACCCTCCCCTTAGCCCTAACTCTAACCCCAAACCTCACCCTCACCTAACCCTAAACCTAACCCTAACCCTAACCCTAACCCTAAACCTCTCCCTAACCCTAACCCTCACCCTCAACCTCAACCTCACCATAACTCTAACCCTAACCCTAACAATAAGAATAATCTTAACCCTAACCATAACCAGAACCCTCACTGTCAGCCTCACCCTCATCACAAACTTAACACTAACCATAACAGTAACAATAATCCTAACCCTAACCCTAACCATAATCCTCACCCCCACAATCACCCTCAGCCTAACCCTAACACTAATCTTAATCCTAGCCCTAACCCTTACCTTAACACTAACACTAACACTAACCCTAAACCAAACCTTAAACCTAAACCTAAACCTAACCCTAATCCTCAGCCTCAACCTCACATTAAACCTAACCCTAACCCTATCCTTAACCCTAACCCACACCCTAACCCTCACCTAACCCTAACCTCACCCTCACCTTCACCCTCAGCCTAACCCAAAGACTAAACATAATCCTCACACTAAACATAATCCTCACCCTAACCCTAATACTAAACTTCACCCTCCCCCAAACACTCACCCTCAGCCTAAATCTAACCCTCATCCTATCCCTAAACCTAATCCTCACACTAACCTGAACCCTAACCCTCATCCTTACCCTAACCCTGACACTAACCCTAACTCTCACCCTCACCGTAAAGCTAACCCTAAACCTAACCCTCACCCTAACCGTAATGCTAACCCTAACCCTCACACTCACCCTAAACCTCACCCTAACCATTACCCTCACCATAAACCTAACACAACCCTCACCCTCACCCTCACCCTATCTGTCACCCTAACCCTAACCGTAACCCACACCCTAACCCTCACCCTTGCCCTCATCTTGACCCTAACCTTCACCCTCACCCTCACCCTTAAGCTAACCCTAAAACTAACCCTCACCTTAACCCTCACTCTAACTGTAATGCTAACACTAACCCTAACCCTCACACTCAGCCTAAACCTCCCCCTAACCCTTACCCTCGCCGTAAACCTAACCCCAACCCTAACCCTCACCCTCACCCTATCCGTCACCCTAACCTTAAGGCTAATCCTCACCATAACCCTCACCTTAACCCTAACCGTAATCCTTACCCTCAACCTAACCCTAATCCTATCCTTAACCCTGACCCTCACACTAACCCTAACCCTCACCCTCACTCTAACCCTCACCATCTCCCTAACCTTTACCCTCACCCTAACCCTAATCTTTTCCGTAAAACTAACCCTAGCCCTAAACCTCACACTAAACTTAGCCCTCACCCTAACCATAACCCTACCATCAAATTAACCCTCACCCTAACCCTAACAGTATCCCGCATCCTAACCCTAACCCTTACCCTCACACTAACCCTAAACCTATCCCTAACCCTCTCCCTCAACTTAACCCTCACCCTCACCCTAAACTTTACCCTAACCCTAACCCTCAGAGTAATCCTAGCCCTCACCCTAAACCTAACCCTAACCCTCAACTTAACCCTCACCCTAACCCTAACCCTAACCCTAAACCTAACCCTCACAATCAACCTAGCCCTCAACCTAAATCTAATCCTAACCCTAACCCTCACACTAACCCTTACCCTCACCCTTACCATAACCCTCATCCTCACAATAACCCTCACAATAACCCTCACCCGAACCCTAACCCTAACCCTCACACTAACCCTCACCCTCACTCTAACACTAACCCTCACCCTAAACCTAAACCTAACCCTAACCCTAACCCTCACCCTGATCCTAAACCTTAATCTCAGCCTCAACCTAACCCTTACACTAACCCTAACCCTCACCCTCAGCCTAACTCTAACTCTAACTCTAATCCGAACCTCACCTTCAGCCTCACGCTAACCCTAACCCTAAACCTCACCCTCATACTGACCCTCACCCTAATCTTCACCCTCGCACTCAACCTCACCGTAACCCTAAACATAACCCTAAACCTCACCCTAACCCTTACCCTAAACCTCACCCTCAACCTCACCCTAACCCTAACCTTAAACGTAACCCTCACCCTAACCCTAATGCTAGCCCTAACCCTCATACTCAACCTAAACCTCACCCTAACCCTTAACCTCACAGTAAACCTAACCCTAACCCTAACCCTAACCCTAACCTTCAACCTAACCCTCAACCTAACCCTAACCCTATGCCTAACCCTCACCCTCATCCTAAACCTCACATTCACCCTAACCCTAACCGTTGCCGTCTCTAAAACCCTAACCCTATCCCAAACCCTAACCCTTACAAGAACGCTAACCCTCAGCCTAACCCTGACCAGAACCCGAACCCGTACCCTCACACTAATCCTAACCATATCCCTAAATCTAACCCTCACACTACCACTTAACCTCACCCTCATATTAACCCGACCACTCACCGTAACCCTCATCCTAACCTTAAGCCTAACCCTAACACTCACTCTAACAATAACCCTAAACCTAAACCTAACCCTAACCCTCACACTCACCCTCACCCTCAGCCTAATCCTAACCCTCACCCTCATCCTAACTCTAACCCTAACCCTAATCCTAACCCTCATACTCTCCCTCACCCTCACATATACCCTAACCCTAACCCTCACCCTATACCTAACCCTCACCCTAATCCTAACTCTCACCCTAACCCTAACCCTACCCCTCAAGCTAAACCTTACCCTAACCCTAAACATAACCCTCACCCTAACACTCACCCTCACCCCCACCCTAACCCTCACCCTCACCTGAAACCTCAACCACATCCTAACCCTCATCCTCACCCTAAATAAAACCCTAACACTAACCCTCACCTTAAACCTAACCCTAACCCTCACCCTTACCCTCACCCTCACCCTCAGCCTAACCTTAACTCTAACCCTAATCCTAACCCTAAACCTCAACCTCACCCTGACCGTCACCCTAAACCTTACCCTCAACCTAACCCTAACCCTAACCCTAACCCTCACACTAAACCTAACCCTCACCATTACCCTAAGCCTCACCCTCACCCTAACCCCCACACTAATCCTAATCCTAACCCTCACCCTAAACCTAACGCTCACCCTCACACTAACCCTCACCCTGACCCTAATTCTCACCCTAACCCTAACAGTAAAACTAACACTAACCCTCACACGAACCCTAACCCTCCCCCTAACCCTAACCCTTACCCTCATCTTAACCTTAACCCTCACCCTAACCGTCACCCTCACCGTCACCCTACCCCTCACCCTAACCCTAACTCTAACCCTCACCTTAACCCTAACCCTCACCCCAACCCTCAACCTCAAACAAATCCTCACCCTAACCCTAACAATAAATTAACTGAACCCCTCACCCTCACCTTAACCCTCACCCTAAGCCTCATCCTCACCCTAGCCCTGAAATTAACACTAAACCTAATCATAACCCTCACCCTAACCCTAAACGTCACCCTCACCCTAGCCCTCAATTTAAGCCTAACCCTAATCCTAACCCTAACCCTCACCCAAACCCTCACCCTAACACTTACCCTCACCGTAATCCTAACCCTAAACCTAACCCAAACCCTCACACTAAGCCTAACCCTATCCCTCACCTTTACCCGAACCCTAACCCTAACACTAACCCACACCCTAACCCTCATCCTAACACTCACGGTAACCCTAACACTCATTCTCACCCTAACCCTCAACCTAAACCTAACCCTCACACTAAACCTAACCCGCAATTTAACCCTAACCCTACACCTCACCATTACCCTCATCCTAACCGTAGCCCTAACCCTCACCATGACCCTAAACCTAACTCTTATCCTCAAACTAGCCCTCACACTAACCCTAATCCTAACCCTCACCCTCACCCTAACCCTCACCCTAACCGTAACCCTCACCGTCACAATAACCCTCACCCTAACCCTAACCCTAAACCTAAAAATAATCCTCACCCTAACAATCACCCTCACGATAACCCTAACCCTCACCTTAACCCTCACCCTAAACCTAACCCTAAGCCTAACCCTAACCCTCACCGTAACCCTAATCCTAAACAAAATCCTCACCCTCACCCTAACCCTCACCCTAACCCTTAACCTCAGCCTCACCCTAAACCTCACACTAACCCTAACCCTCACCCAACCCCTAACCCTAAACGTCACCCTCACACTAACCCACAACCTCATCCTAACTCTCACCCTCACCTTAAACCTAACCCTATCCCTAACCCTCACCCTAACCCTAAACCTAAACCTCACCCTAACCCTAACCCTACCCTTAACCATCAACCACACCATAGCCCTCACCCTAACCCTAATCCTAACCATAACCATCACATAAACATAAACCTCACAAAAACCCTAACCCTCACCCTCACCCTAAAGCTCACCCAAACACTAACCCTCACCCTAACCCTCACACTAATCGTATCCCTAACCCTAAGCCTAACCCTCAACCTAAACCTCAACCTAACCCTAACCCTAAACCTTACCATCACTCTAACCCTACACCAAACCCTCACCCTCACCCTAACCCTCACCCTAACTCTTAACCTCACCCTCACGCTAAACCTCACACTTACACTAACCCTCACCCTAACCCTCACCCTCATTCTAAACCTAAACCTCACTGTCACCCTCACCCTCACCCACAGCATAAATCTAAACCTAACCCTAATCCTGGCCCTCACACTAACCTTAAACATCAAACTCACCCTCAACCTCATCCTCAGCCTAACTCTTACCCTAAACCTAATCCTAGCTCTCACCCTTTCCCTCACCCTCAACGTCACCCTCACCCTCACCCTCACCCTAACTCTAACAATAACCCTAACCCTAACCCTAACCCTAACTCTAAACCTAACCCTAACCTTAACTGTAACCCTAACCCTAACCTTCACCCTAAACCTAACCCTAACCCTCACACTAAACCTAGCCCTGACCCTAACCCTAAGCCTACCCCTCACCTTCACCCTAAATCTAAACCTAATCCTAAGCCTAACCCTCACCCTCACCAGATCCCTCACCCTAACCCTAATCCTAACTTGAACCCTCAACCTAACATTAAAACTCACACTAATCCTCACCCTCATCCTCACCCTAAACCTTACCCTAACCATAACCCTAACCCTCACCCTAACCCTCACCCAAACACTATCCGTAACCCTAACCCTCAACCTAACCCTCACCCTAACCCTCACACTAAACCTAACCCTCACCCTAACCCTAACCCTAAACGTCACCCTCAACCTAACCCTCACCCTCAGCCTAACTCTAACCCTCACCCTATCCCTAACCCTAAATCTAACCCTAACCCTCTCCCTCACCCTAAAGCTAACCGTAAACCTAACCCCAACCCTAACCCTCACACTCACCCTATCCAGCAGCCTAACCCTAACGCTAACACTCACCCTAACCCTAATGGTAACCCTCAACCTAACCCTAACCCTATCCCTAACCCTCACCCTCACCCTAAACCTCACCCTCACCCTAACCCTGATCCTTAACCTCACCTTAACCCTATCCCTAACCCAAACCCTCACACTAACCCTAACCCTCACCCTCACCCTAACCCTCACCCTCACCCTAACCCTTACCCTCTCCCTAACCCTAATCCTATCCCTAAACATATCCCTAGCCCTAAACCTCACCCTAAACCTTGCCCTCACCCGAACTATAACCCTACCCTCACCTTAACCCTCACCCTAACCCTAACCCTATCCCTCACCCTAACCCTAACCCTTACCCTTACCCTAAAACTAACCCTATACCTAACCCTGACACTAACCTTAACCCTCAATCTAACACTAACCCTCAAGCTCACCTTAACACTTAACCTCACCTTCATCCTAACCCTAACCCTAAATGTCACCCTCACCCTAACCCTCACCATCAGCCTAACCCTAACCCTCACCCTAACCCTAAACCTATCCCTCACACTAACCCTAACCGTCACCCTCACCCTCACCCTAACACTCATGGTAACCCTAACGCTCATTCTCACACCAACCCTCACCCTAACACTAACCCTCACACTAAACCTAAACCTCATCCTAACCCTAACCTTAACCCTCACCAAAACACTAAATATAACTCTCACCCTCAACCTAGCCCTCACCCTACCAATAATCATTACTCTACCTTAACCCTAAACGTTACCCTCAACCTCAAAATAACCCTCACCCTAACCCTAACCCTAACCCTAACTCTAATCCTCATCCCAACCCTAAACCTCAACATCACAATTACCCTCACCCTAAACCTCACCCTAACCATAATTTTAAGCCTAAGCCTAACCCTCACCCTAACCCTCACCCTAACCCTAATCTTAAACCAAACCCTCAGCATCACCCTAACCCTTAAACTGAGCCTCACTCTAACCCTGACACTAACCCTAACCCTCACCCTAACCCTAAGCATTACCATCACCCTCACCCTCAGCCTCACGCTCAGCCTAACCCTAAACCTAATGTTTATCCTAAACCTGACCCTAACCCTGACCCTAACCCTAACCCTAACCCTAACCCTCACCTTCACCCTCACCCTAACCCTAACGCTTGCCCTCAACCTCAACCTATCCCTAATCCTAACCCTCACCATGAACCTAAACCTCACCCGAAACCTAACCCTAATTCTCACCCTCACCCTCACACTAACCCTAACTCTAACCCTCACCCTAAACCTCACCCTCACTCTAATGCTAACCCTAACCCTCACACTCACCCTAAAACTCACCCTAACACTTAACCTCACCGTTAACCTAATACTAACCCTCACCCTCACCCTAAAAGTAACCGTACCCCTAACCATAACCTTAACCCTAACCCTCAACCTAACCCTCACCTTAATGCTAACCCTAACCCTAAACCTCAACCTATCCCTCACCCTAACCCTAACCCTATCCCTAACCCTCACCCTTACCCTAACCCTCACCCTCACCTTAATCCTTACCCTCACACTAACCTAAACCTATCCCTAACACTAACCCTCACACTAACCCTAACCCTCAACATAACCTTACCCCTATCCCTCAACTTAACCCTCATCCTAACCCTAAAATTAATCCTAAGCCTCACCCTAATACTAACCCTAAACCTCACCCTCACCCAAACCCGAACCCTCACAATAACCCTAAACCTAACCTTAACTCTTACCTAACTAAAACCCACAACCTCACCCTCACCCTCACCCTAACCCTCACCCTTACCCTAGCCCTCACTTTAACCCTAAACCTAACCCGCACTCTCACCCTAACAATCTCCCTAAACCTAACCCTATCCCTCAGCCTAACACTAACCCTAACCCTAAACCTCAAGATCATACTAATCCTCACCCTATCCTTAACCTTTACCTAACCGAAACCCTCAACCTCACCCTCACACTCACCCTAACCCTCCACATTAACCTAGATGTCAACCTAACCCTCAAACTAACCCTCACCCTCACCCTCACCTTCACACTCAGCCTAGCACTAACACTGAACCTAACCCTAACCCTTAACCTCACCCTCACCCTAACCCTCACACTAAACCTAACCCTCACACTAACCCTAACACTAAATGTCACCCTCACCCTAACCCTCACCCTCAGCATAACTCTAACCCTCACCCTATCCCTAACCCTAATCCTCACACTAACCCTAACCCTAACCCTCACCCTTACCCTAAACCTAACCCTAACCCATACCCTAACCCTCACCCTAAAACTTACGGTAAACCTAAAACTCATTCTCACCCTAACCGTCACACTAAACCTAACCCTCAATCTAACCCTAACCCTACCCTTCACCATTACCCTCATCCTAACCGAAACCTTAGCCCTCACCATAACCCTAAACCTCACTCTCACCCTCAACCTAGCCCTCACCATAACCCTAATCCTAACCCTAACCCTCACCCTCACCCTAACCCTCACCCTAAACATAACCCTCACCATCACAATAACGCTCACCCTAACACTAACCCTAACCCTAACTCTAATACTCACCCTAACACTCACCCTCACCATAACCCTAACCCTCACCCTAACTCTCACCATAAACCTAACCCTAAGCCAAACCCTAAAACTCCGCCTAACCCTAATCCTAAACACAACCCTCACCCTCACCCTAACCCTCACCCTAACCCTTAACCTCAGCCTCACCCTAACCCTCTCCCTAAACCTAAACATAATCGTCACCCTCAACCTCACCCTCACCCTCAGCCTAACTCTAACCCTAAGCTAATCTGAACCCTCACCCTCACCCTCAACCTAACCCTCAGCCTCGCCCTCACCCTCTCCCTAACCCTAACCCTAACCCTAACCCTAAACCTCACCCTCACCCTAAAAGTAACCCTAAATCTAAACCTCACCCTAACCCTCACCGTAATTGTAAAACTAACCCTAAACTTCACACTCACCCTAAACCTCACCTTAACCCTTACCCTCACCGTAAACCTAACCCCAACCCTAACCCTCACCCTAAACCTATTGGTCACCCTAAACCTAACGCTAACCCTCACCCTAACCCTCACCCTAAACCTAACCATAACCTCAACCTATCTCTCAACCTAACCCTAATCCTATCACTAACCCTCAACCTCACCCTAAACCTCACCCTCACCCTGACCCTAAATCTTACCCACCCTAACCATAAACCTGTCCCTAACCCTAACGCTCACACTAACCCTAACCCTCACCCTCACCCTAACTCTAATCCTTACGCTCCCACTAACCCTAACCCTTTCCCTAACACTAATCCTCACACTAACCCTAACCCTCACCCTCACCTTAATCCTCTTCTTCACCCTAACCCTTATCATCACCCTAAACCTAATCCTATCCCTAGACCTAACTCTAAATCTAAAGCTCACACTAAAACTAGCCCTCACCCAAACCATAAACCTACACTCACCTTAACCCTCACCTTAATCCTAACCCTAACCCTAACCTTAACCCTTAGCCTCACACTAACCCTAACCCTATCCCTAACCTTCTACCTCACCCTAAGCCTCAACATCACCCTAACACTAACCCTTACCCTCACCCTAACCCTAACACTAACCCTAACCCTAACACTCACACTAACCCTAACCCTCATCCTCACCCTAACACTCACCCACACCCTAACCCTTACCCTCATTCTAACCCTAAACCTAACCCTAACCATAAACCTCACAGTAATCCTAACCCTCACATTAAACCTAACCCTAGCCCTCAACTTAACCCTCACCCTAACCCTAACCCTAATGCTCACCGTAACCAAAAACCTAACCCAGACCTTCACCCTAAACCTCACCCTAACACTAATCCTAACCCTAACCCTCACCCTAACCCTAAACCTCAACCTAATCCTCACCCTAAACCTCACCCTATCCCTATCCCTGACACAAGCCCTAACACTCAACCTAATCATCACCCGAACCCTCACCCTAATGCTAAACCTAACACTAAACCTCACCCTAACCCTCACCCTAACCCTAAACATAACCCTCAACCTCAACCTAGCCCTCATGCTAACCCTAATCCTAACCCTAACCCTCACCCTAACCCTCACCCTAACCCTTATCCTCACCCAAAGCATAACCTTCACCCTCACAATAACCTTCACAATAACCCTAACCCAAACCTTAACTCTAACCCTCACCCTAAACCTCACACTCAATCTAACCGTAAACCTCACCCTAACCCTTTCCCTAAACCTAACCCTAAGCCTAACTCTAACCCTCACCCTAAACTTCACGCTCACCCTAATCCTAAACCTAACCCTCAACCTCACCCTAACACTCACACTAAAACTTAAGCTCAGCCCCAACCTAACCCTTACACTAACCCTAACCCTCACCCTAACCCTCATCCTCATCCTAACTCTAAACCTAACTCTAATCCGAACCCTCACCCTCAGCCTCACACTAACCCTAATCCTAAACCTCACCCTCACCCTTACCCTCACCATAACCCTCAACCTTGCCCTCAACCTCACCCTAAACCTATCCCTAGCCCTCACCCTAACCCTAAAACTCACCCTAACCCTAACGCTAACCCTCACCCTCAACCTCACCCTAAACCTAACCCTAAACTTAACCCTCAGCTTAAACCTAATGCTAGCCCTAACCCTCACACTCACCCGAAAACTCACCCTAACCCTTACCCTCACTGTAAACCTAACTCTAACCCTAACCCTAAACATCAACCTAACCCTCACACTAACCCTAACCCTAACCCTCACCCTAACCCTAAGCCTAACCCTTATCCTCACCCTAGCTCTCACCCTAACCCTAATCCTAACCCTAACCCTCACACTAACCCTAACCCTCACCCCAACCCTAACCCTCACCCTCAAACTAAACCTCACCCTAACCCTACCTCTAACCCTCACCCTAACCCTCACCCTATCCCTATCCCTGACACCAACGCTAACCCTCAACCTACCCCTCAAGCTAACCCTCACCCTAACCCTAACCCTAACACTAAACCTCACCCCAACCCTCACCCTAACGCATAACCTCACCCTCACCCTAACCCACACACTTATCCTAACCCTCACATTAACCCTAAATATAAACTTCATCCTAACCCTAACCCACACCCTCGGCTTAACTCTAACCCTCACCCTAACCATAACCCTATCCATAACCCTCACCATAACCCTAACCCTAACTCTCATCCTCAACCTAACCCTAACCCTAACCCTCACCCTAAACCTCACAATCACCCTGAAAATAACCCTAACTCGAACCCTAAATCTAAACTTCACCCTAACCCTTACCCTCACTCTAACCCTAAACCTCACCCTAACACTCACCCTATCCCTATCCCTGACACTAACCCTAACTCTCAACCTAACCCTCACCCTAACCCTCACCCTAACCCTTAAACTCACCCTCACCCTAACCCTCACACTAATCCTAACCCTCACCCTAATCCTAAACTTAACCATCACCCTCAACCTAGCCCTCACCCTAACCCTAACCCTAACCCTAACCCTCACCCTAACCATAACCCTAACCCTCACCTTAACCCTAAATCTAAACCTAACCCTAAGCCTATCCCTCACCCTCACCAGAGCCCTCACCCTCACTGTAAACCTCAACTTTGCCCTCACCCTCCCATTAACCCAAACCCTCAACCTAACCCTCACCCTAACCCTCACCCTAACCCCAACCCTAACACTAAACCTCACCATAACCCTCAACCTAACCCTTAACCTCACCCTCACCCTAACCGTCACCTAATCCAAACCCGCACCTTAACCCTAAACCTAGACGTCACCCTCACCCTAACCCATCCCCTCAGCCTAACTCTAACCCTCACCCTAACCCGAACCCTATCCCTCACCCTCACCCTAACCTTAACCCTAACCCTATCCCTCACCCTAACCCTGAACCTAACCCTCATCCTCAATCTAGCCCTCACCCTAACCCTAATCCTAACCCTAACCCTCAACTTAACCCTTACCCTCACACTAACCATAACCCTCACCCTAACCCTAACCCTAATCCTCACCGTAACCCTCACTCTAAACCTTACCCTCACCCTAACCATAACCCTCAGCCTCACAATAACCCTCACAATAACCCTAACCAGTACCCTAACTCTAACACTCACCCTAACCCTCACCCTCACTCTAAACCTAACCCTCACCCTAACCCTAACCCTAAGCCTTACTCTAACCCTAACCTAAACCCCTAAACGTAACCCTCACCCTAACCCTAATGCTAGCCCTAATCCTCCCATTCACCCTAAACCTCACCCTAACCCTTACCCTCACAGTAAACCTAACCCTAACCTTAACCCGAACCCTCAACCTAACCCTCAACCTTACCCTAACCCTATGCCTAACCCAAACCCTAATCCTGAATCTCACCCTCAACCTAACTGTAACCCTTACCTTCTCCATAACTCTAACCCTATCCCAAAACCTAACCCTCAGCCTCACCCTTAACCTCACCTGAACCCGAACCCGTACGCTCACCCTAACCCTAACCCTATCCCTAAACCTAACCCTCACACGAACACTAAACCTCACCCTCACATTAACACGATCCCTCACCCTAACCCTCATCCTAACTGTAAGCCTAACCCTAACCCTCACTCTAAATGTAAGCCTAAACCTGAACCTAACCCTCACCCTCACTCTAACCCTCACACTCACCCTCACCCTCAGCCTAAACCTAACCCTAATCCTAACAATAACCCTCACCCTCATCTTAACTCTAACCCAAATCCTAAACCTAACCCTCACACTCTCCCTCACACTCACACTAACCCTAACACTAACCCTCACCTTAAACCTAACCCTCAGCCTAACCCTAACCCGCACACTCACCCTAACCCTCACACTAACCCTAAACATCACCCTAACCCTAACCCTATCACTCAAGCTAACCCTTACCCTAACCCTAAACCTAACCCTCACCCTAACACTAACCCTCAACCCCACCCAAACCCTCACCCTCATCTGAAACCTCAACCTCACCCTAACCCTCATCATCACCCTAAATAAAGCCCTAACCCTAAGCCTCACACTAACCCTAAACCTAATCCTCACCCTTACCCTCACCCTCACCCTGAGCCTAACTTTAACCCTAAACCTAATCCTAACCCTAAACCTCAACGTCACCCTGACCCTCACCCTAAACCTTACCCTCACCCTAACCGTAACCCTAACCCTAACCCTCATACTAAACCTAACCCTCACCATATCCCTAAGCCTACCCCTCAACCTAACCCCCACACTAACCCTAAACCTAACCCTCACGCTAAAGCTAAACCTCACCCTAACCCTAACCCTCACCCTCACCCTCACACTCACCCTAACCCTTATACTCACCCTAAGCCTAACACTAACACTAACCCTAAAACTAAACCTAACCCTCACTCTAACCCTAACTCTAAACTTCACCTTAACAGTAACCCTCACCCTAACTGTCACCCTCACCGTCACCTTACCCCTCACCCTAACCCTAACTCTAACCCTCACCTTAACCGTAACCCTCACCCTCAACCTAATCATCACCCTAACCCTAACCCTTACTTAGTTGAAACCCTAACCCTCACCTTCACCCTCACCCTAAGCCTCACCCTAACCTTAGCCCTCAACTTAACCCTAACCCTAATACTAACCCTCACCTCACCCTCACCAGAGCCCTCTACTTAACCCTAACCCTAATCCTAACTCCCACCCTAACACTCACACTCAAGCTCAGGCTAACCCTCACCCTCATCCTAATCCTAAAACTAACCCTCACCCTCACCCTAATCCTCAACCTAACCCACACCCTCATCCTAATCCTAACCCTAACCCTAACCCTTACACTAAACCTAACCCTCACCCTCACACACACCCTAACCCTCACACTAACCCTAACCCTCATCATCACCCTAAACCTCACCCTAACCCTAACCCAACCCCTCACCCTAACCCTCACCCTATCCCTATCCCTGACACTAATCCTAACCCTCAACCTAACCCTCAACCTAACTCTCAACCTAACGCTCAATCCTAACCCTAACCCAGAATCTAAACCTAATCCTCACCCTCAACCTAACCCTTAACCTCACCCTCACCCTCACCCTAACCCTCACACTAACCCTAACCCTCACCCTAACCATAACCCTAAATGTCACCCTCACCCTAACCTTCACTCTCAGCCTGACTTTAACCCTCACCCTGACCCTAAACCTAACCTTCACACTAACCCGAAACCTAACCCTCACACTCCCCCTAACACTCACGTTAACCCTAACGTTCATTCTCACACTAAACCTCACCCTAACCATAACCCTCACACTAAACCTAACACTCACCCTAACCCTAACTCTACCCCTCACCGTTACCCTCATCCTAACCATAACCATAACCCTCACCATAACCCTAAACCTAACTCTCACCCTCAACCTAGCCCTCACCCTAACCCTAATCCTATCCCTAACCCTCACCCTAACCATATCCCTCACCCTAACCGTTACCCTCACCCTTACAATAACCCTCACCCTAACCCTAACCCAAAACCTAACTCCAATCATCACCCCAACCCTAAACCTCACCATCACCCTTTCCCTCACCCTAAAACTCAACCTAACCCAAACTTTAAGCCTAATCCTAACCATCAACCTAACCCTCACCCTAACCCTAATCCTAAACCTAACCCTCATCCTCACCCTTACCCTTAACCTCAGCCTTACCCTAACCCTCACACTAACCCTAACCCTCACCCTAATCCAAAGCATAAACGTCACCCTCAACCTCAAGCTCACCTTCAGACTAACTCGAACCCAAAGGCTAATCCAAACCCTCACCCTCAGCCTGAACCTAACCCTAACCCTAACCCTCATCCTCACCCTAACCCTCAGCCTCGCCCTCACTCTCACACTAACCCTAATCCTAACCTAACTCTCATCCTAACCCTAAACCTCAACCTAACCCTAACCCTAACTCTCACCCTAAACCTAACCCTAAACCTAATCCTAACACTACCCCTCACCCTAACCCTCATGCTAACCCTAAATCTAACCCTAACCCTCACCCTACACCTCACACTAACCCTAACCCTGAACGTAAACCTCACCCTAACCCTCACCCTCAGCCTAACTCTAACACTCACCCTAACCACAAACCTAACCCTCACACTAACCCAAACCCTAACCCTCACCATCACCCTAACCCTAAACTAACCCTCACCCTAACCCTCACCCTAATACTCACAGTAACCTTAAAACTCACCCTCACCCTAACCCTCACCCTAACCCTAACCCTAACACTCAACCTAAACCTAACCCTATCCCTAACCGTCACCCTTACCCTAAAGCTCACCCTCACCCTAACCCTAAACCTACCCCTAACACTAACCCGCATGCTAACCCTAAACCTAAAACTAACCCTCACCCTAACCATCACCCTAACCCTAAATCTTACCCTAACCCTCACCCTAACTCTAACCCTTACTCTCACCCTAAACTAACCTTAATTCTAAGATTATCCCTCAACCTCATCCTAGCCCTCACACTAACCCTAATCCTAACCCTAACCCTCACCCTCACCCTAATCTTCGCCCTAACCCTCACCCTAACAATAACCCTAACCCTCACCCTAACCCTCACCCTAACCTTAATCCTAAACATAACCCTCACCCTCACCCTAATGCTCACCCTAACCCTTAAACTCAGCCTCACCCTCACCCTCAAACTAAACCTACCCCTCACCCTAACCCTAAACATAAATGTCACCCTCACCCTCACCCTCAGCCTCAGCCTAAATCTAACCGTAACGCTAATCCGAACCCTCACACTCAGGCTCACCCTAACCCTAACCCTAACCATCACCCTCACTCTCACCATCACCCTAACCCTCACCCTAACCCTAAACCTTACCCTCAACCTAACCAAACACTATCCCTGAACCTAACACTCACACTAACCCTAAAGCTCACCCTCATCCTAAACCTCTCCCTCACACTTACGCTTACCCTCACCCTAACCCTAACCCTATGCCTCAACCTAACCCCAACCCTAACCCTCACACTAAACCTAGCCCTCACCCTAACCCTAACCCTAGCCCTCACCTTAACCCTCAACCTAACCCTAACCCTAACCCTAACCCTCACCCTAACCCTAACTCTATGCCTAACCCTCAGCCTCACCCTAAACCTCACCCTCACTCTAACCCTAACACTTACCCTCACCCTAACCATAACCCTATCACTAACCCTAACCCTCACACTAACCCTAACCCTCTTCCTCACCCTAACCCTCACCCTCACCCTAACCCTTACCCTCACACTAAAGCTAACCCTAACCCTCACCCTAAACTTTATCCTCACTGTAACCCTAACCCTCACACTAAATCTAACCCTCACGCTAACTCTAACCCTACCCCTCACACTAACACCCACCCTAAACCTAACCGCAACCCTCATCCTAACCCTAACACTCACCCTCACCCTAAACCTCACCCTAATCCAAACCCTCACCCTAATCCTAAGCCTAACCCTCACACTAATCCTATCCCTCACCCTAACCCTCACCCTCACCCTAATCCTCTCCCTAACACTAACACTTATCTAACTGAAACCCTCAACCGAACCCTAACCCGAACCCTAAAAATAACCATCACCCTACCCCTCACCCTAACCCTAACCCTAACCCTAACCCTAACCCTCACCCTAACCCAAATGCTAAACCGCAGTCTCACATTAACTCTCACACTAACCCTAAACCTAACCCTTACCCTCACCCTCAGGCTTACATTAACCCTAACCCTAACCCTCATACTAACCAAAACCCTCAACCTAACCCTAACCCTACCCCTCACTCTAACCCTCATCCTAACACTAACCTAACCCTAAACCTAAACCTAACCCTCACCCACACCCTCACCCTCAGCCTAAACCTAACCCTAACCCGAATCCTAAAAGTAATACTCAACCTCACTCAAACTCTAGCCCTAAACCTAACCCTAAACCTCACACTAACCCTCACCCTAACCCAAATCCTAACCACTACAATAACCCTAACCCTAAACCCAAAACTAACTCTCACACTCAAATTAAACCTAACCCCAACCCTATCACTCACCATAACCCTAACCTTCACCATCAACCTAATCCTCACCCTAACCCAAATCCTTAGCTAACCGAAAACCTCAATCGAACTCTAAACCTAACCGTAACCCTAACCCTCACCCTACACCTCACCCTTAAACTAACCGTAACCCTAACACTCACCCTCACCCTAACCCTAACCCTACCCTAACCCTCAAACTAAACCTATCCCTCACCCTAATCCAAAGCCTAACCCTAACACTCAACCTCAACCTAGCCGTCACCATAACCCCAATCCTAACCCTAAACCTCAAACTAACCCTAACCCTCACCCTCACTTTCACCCTAACCCTAACCCTCACACTAACCCTCATCATAACCCTAACCCTAATCCTAACCCTCAGCCTCACCCTCACCTTCAACCTAACCCTAACACTAACCCTCACCCTAACCCTCACACTAACAGTCACGCTAATCCTAACCCTCACTCTCACCCTAAACCTCACCTTAACGCTTACCCTCATCCTAAACCTAACCCTAACCCTAATCCTCACACTAAACCTAACCCTCACCCTAACCCTAATCCTAACCCTCAAGCTAACACTCACCCTAACCCTAAACTTACACCTCACCCTAAACCTAAACCTCACCCTCATCCTAAACCTAACCCTAACCCTAACCCTCACAGTAAACCTAACCCTCACCCTAACCCTAATCCTAACCCTCAAGCTAACACTCAACCTAACCCTAACCTTACACCTCATCCTAAACCTAAACCTCACCCTAATCCTAAACCTTACGCTAACCCTCACCCTCAACCTAGCCCTTACCTTAACCCTAATCATAACCTCAACCCTCAACCTACCCTAACACTCATCCTCACCCTAACCCTCACCCTAACCCAAACCCTCACCCTAACCCTAACCATAATCCTAACACTAACCCTCACTCTCACACTCACCCTAACCCTAACCCTAACCCAAAACCTCACAGTAAGCATAACCATCACTCTAACGCTCACCCTAACCCTAAAGCTCACTCTAAGCCTTACCCTCACCCGAACCCTAAACCTAACCCTGATCCTCACTCTAACCCTAAGCCTAACCCTATCCCTCACAGTACCCTTCTTCCTAACCCTAAACCTAAACCTAACCGTCACCCTCACACTAACCCTAACTCTAACCCTAACCCTAACCCTCACACTAACCCTAACCCTCACACTATCCCTAACCCTACCCCTCACCCTATCCCTCATCCTAACCCTAACCTAACCCTAAACCTAAACCTAACCCTCACACACAGCCTCAACCTCAGCCTAACCCTAACAATGATCCTAACCCTAATCCGGACCATCACCCTCTTCCTAGCCCTAACCCTAACCCTAACCCTCAGCCTCACCCTCAGCCTAACCATAAACCTAACCCTCACCCCAAACCTAACCCTAACTCTCACACTCAGCCTCACCCTAACCCTAAACCTAACCCTAACCCTCACCCCAACCCTAACCCTAGTACTAACTCTAACCCTCACCCTCACACTAACCCTCACCCTAACCCTTACCGTCACCCTAACACTAACCCCAAGCCTAAGCCTATCCCTCACACTAAACCAAACCTTCACTCTAACCCTAATCCTACCCTCAGCCTAACGCTCACCATAACCTTTACCCTAAATCTAATCCTCACCCTATCCCTAACCCTAACCCTAACCCTCACCCCCACCCAAGTCCGCACCTTAAACCAAACCATAACCCTCACCCTCACCTTATCCTTAATGCTAACCCTAGCCTTCACCCTCAACCTAACCCTCACCCTAACCCTTACCCTCACCTTAACTCTCACCGTAACACTAACCCTCACCCTAACACTAACCCTCACCCACACCCTAACACTCAACCTCAACCGAAGCCTCACCATAACACTATTCCTCACTGTCACCCTAACCCTCACCCAAACCCTAAAGCTCACCCACACCTTAACCCTCACCCTTACCTGAACCCTCATCCTAACCCTAACCCTTAACTCTCATCCTCACCCTAAACATAACCTTAACACTAACCCTCACATTAACCCTAAACCTAACCCTCAACCTAACCTTCAACCTCACCCTCACCCTCATCCTAAGCCTAACCCTAACCCTTAAACTAATCCAAAACCTAAACCTCTCCCTCACCTTCACCCTAACCCTAACATTTAGCCTATCCCTAACCCTCACATGCACCTTAACCCTAATCCTAACCCTAATATTAACCCTCACACTCACACTGATCCTAAAACTAATACTCACTCTGAAACTAACCCTTACCCTAACCCTTATCCTCACCCTAAATCTAACCCTAACCCTAAATCTAAACTTCACACTAAACCTAACCATCATCCTAAACCTAACCCTCACCCTAACCCTCACCCTCACTCCTTCCTTCACCCTAAGCCAAACCCTAACCCTAACCCTAGTCCTAAACCTAACACTTTCCCTCAACCTCACCCTAAACCTAAACCTAACACTCACCCACACCCTAACCCTCACTATAACCCAAACCTTCACGCTCACCCTAACCCTCACCCTCACCCTAAACATCACCCTAACCGTAACCCTCACCATAACTCTAACCCTAACCCTATGCCTAACCTTCACTGTCACCCTAATGCTAACCATAAGCCGAACCCTCACCCACAACCTAACGCTCACCCTCACCCTCAACATCACCGTAACCCTCACCCTCACCCTAAACATAACCCTAACCCTACCCCTCACCCTAACCCTTAACCTAACCCTAACCTGTACACAAAACCTAACCCTCACCCTAACCTTACCGTATCCCTCACCCTCAGCCAAACCCTAACCCTACCACTAGTCTTAAACCTAACCCTTTCCCTCACCCTCAACCTAACCCTAAACCTAACCCTAACCCTCACCCTAACCCTCACCATAACACTAACCCTAACTCTCACCCTCACCTTAAACCTAACCCTAACCCTAACCCTCACCCTAACCCTAAAGCTAACTCTGACCCTCACTCTCCAACTAACCCTGACCCTAAACCTTAACCTCACCCTAACCCTAACTGTAACCCTAAAACTCACACTAAACTTAAGCCTCAACCTAACCTTACGCTATCCCTCATCCTAACACATACCCTAACCCTAACCCTAACACTCACCCTCACCCTAACCCTAACCCTAACTAACACTCACCCTCACCCTAACCCTAACCGTCACCCTAACCCTAAACCGCAACCACACCCTAACCTTCACACTCACCCAAACCCTCACCCTCAACCTAACCCTCACCCTCACCCTAAACCTCACCCTAACCCGAACCCAACCCTAACTCTCACCCTAACTTTAACGCTAAACCTGAACCTAAGCCTCAAACTAACCCTCACCCTAACCCTTATCCTCACCCTAACTCTAACCCTAACCGTAAACCTAACCCTCACAATAAACCTAACCCTCATCCAAAACCTAACCGTATCCCTAACCCTAACCCTCACCCTAACCCTAACCCTAACCCTAACCCTCACCGTAACCTTAACCCTAATGCTCACCCTCACCCTAACCCTCATACTAAACCTGACACTCACCCAAACCCTATCCCTCACCCTAACCCTCACCCTAACCCTAACCCTCACTGTCACCCTAAACCTAAACCTAACCTCACCCTCACCCTAATGCTAACTGTCACCTAAACCTCACCCTATCCCTAACCCTCAGCCACACCCTAACCCTCACCCTCACCCAAACACTCACCCTCACCCTCAGCCTCACCCTCACGCTAATCCTCAACCTAACACAAACCTTGGCGTAAACGAAATCCTCAACCGAAACCTAACCCCAACCCTAACACTGACACTCACGCTACCCCTCACCCTATCCCTAACCCTAACCCTAACCCTCGCCCTTATCCTTACCTTCACCCTAACCATTAACCTCAGCCTAACCCTCACGCTAAACCTCACTCTAATCCTAATCCTCACCCTCACCCACACCCTACCTCAAACCTAACCCTAACCCTCACCGTAACCTTAACCCTCAACCTATACCTATCACTGAGTCTCACCCTAACCCTCACCCAAACCATAAAACTAACTGTAACGCTGACCCTCACCCTCTCCCTAACCACCATCCTAACCCTTACCCTCACCCTAACCCTAACCCTCACGCTAACAGTCACCCTCACCCTAACCCAAATTCTAACCCTCACCCTAACCCTAACCCTAACCCTATCCCTCAACCTCAAACTAACCGTCACACTAACCCTTACCCTCACCCTAATGCTAAGCCTTACCCTCACACTAACCCTAACCCTCACCCTAACCATAACCCTACCCCTCACCCTAACCCTCATCGTAACCCTAAACTGAACCTAACCCTAAACCTAACCCTCACCTTCACCCTCAACCTCAGCCTAACCCTAACCTTAACCCTAATCCAAACCCTAATCCTCACCCTAACCCTAACCATTATCTTAATTCTAACCCTAATCCTCACCCTAAACCTAACACTCAGCCTAACTTTCACCCTAAACCTAAACCTAACCATAACGCTCACCCTCACCCTAAACCTCACCCTAACCCTTACCCTCAGCCTAACCCTCAGTCTAACCCTCAACCTAACCCTATCCCTAACCCTAACCCTCACCGTCACCCTCACCCTAACTCTCACCCTAATCCTAACCCTAAACCTCACCCTAAACCTCACCCTAACCTTAACCTTAACCTGTACCCTGACACTAAACCTAACCCTCACCCTAACATCAACCCTAAAACTAACCCTCACCCTAACCCTCACACTAAACCTAAACGGCACCCTAACACTCAAACTCACCCTAAACCTCACCCTAAACCTAACCCTAACTCTCACCCTCAACCTTGCCATCACCCTAACCCTATTCCTAACTCTAACCCTCACCCTAACCCTAAACCACAAACTCACGCTAACACTCAACCTCACACTACGCCTAAACCTACCCCTACCATGAACCTCACAGTCACCCTAATCCTAACCCTAACCCTCACCCTCACTGGAACCCTAACCCTAACCCTCACCATAACACTAACCCTAACCCTAACCCTAACCCTCACCCTCACCCTTGCCCTCACCCTAACCCTAATCCTAACCCTAAACCTCATATAAACCTCATCCTAACCCAACCCAAACACTCACCCTAACCCTAACCCTAAACCCCACGCTAAGCCTAAACCTAAGCCTAAGCCTAAGCTTAAGCCTAACCCTAACCCTAACCCTAACACTAACCCTAACTCTAACTCTAAAGCTCACTCTCACCCTAACCCTAACTCTAACCCTAACACTAAACCTAAACCTCATCCTAACCCTAATCCTAACCCTCAGCCTCAACCTCACCATAACCATAACCGTAACCCTAACCCTAAAATAACCCTCACCCTAACTCTAACCCTGACCCTCACCCCCAAGCTTGGACTAAGCCTAAGCCTAAGCCTAAGCCTAACCCTAACCCTCACCCTCACCCTCACCCTAACCCTAACTGGAACACTAACCCTAACACTAACCCTCATACTATCCCTCACGCTAATGCTAACTCTAACCCTAAACCTCACCCTCATCCTAACCCTCACCCTCACCCTCACCCTCAGCCTAACACTAAGCCTAACCCTAACCCTAACCCTAACCCTAAACCTTACACTCAACCTAACCCTAAAACAAAGCCTAAGCCTAAAACTAACCCTAACCCTCACTCTTACCCTATCCCTCACCCAAACCCTAACCCCAACACTAACCCTAACCCTAACCCTCACCCTAACCCTCACCCTAACCCTAACTCTAACCCTAAAGCTCACCCTCACCCTAACCCTAACCCTAAACCTCATCCTCAGCCTCAACCTCAACATAACCTTAACCCGAAGCCTAACCCTAACAATAACCCTATCCCTAACACTAATCCTATCCCTAACCTTCACCTTAACCCTCACCCTAAACATAACCCTAATCCCACCCTCACCCTAGCTCTCACCCTAACGCTAATACTAACCCTAACAATCACCCAAACTCTCACACTAATCCTAACCCTAAACCTGACACTAACCTTAACCCTAACACTCACATTCACCCACAAACTAAACATAAAAATAATCCTAAGCATAACCCTCACTCTCACCCTCATCCTAACCCTACCCCTAACCCTAACCCTCATCCTAACCCTAACCTCCACCCTAAGCCTAACCTTCACCTTAAGGCAAACCCTCAACCTGAACCTAACCCTCACCCTAAACAGAACCGTAATCCTCACCCTCACCCTAGCCCTCACCCTAACCCTAATCCTAACCCTAACCCTCACCCAAACTCTCACCCTAATCCTAACCCTAACCCTCACCCTAACCTAACCCTCAACCGCAACCTAACCCTAACCCTCACCCTAACCCTTATCCTCATCCTAAAGCTAACCCTAAACCTAACCCTAACAATCACAATAACCCTAACCCTCATTCTAACCATAAACCTACCCCTCAACCTAACACTAACCCTAACCCTAACTCTAAACCTAACCCTCACCTTAACCCTAACCTTAAGCCTCACCCTCAACTTAACCCTCACCGTCACCCTAACACTCACCCTAAGCCTAACCTTCACCCACATCTTAACCCTCACCCGAACCGAACCCTCACCCTAACACTCACCCTCAGCCTAAACATCACCCGAACCCTAACCCTCACCCTAACACTAAAACTAAACTTAACCCTCACCCTAACCCTCTCCCTAAAACTTAACATCACCCTAATCCTAACCCTAAACCTCACCCTCAGCCTAAACCTAACCCTAACCCTAATCCTAAACCTAACCCCCACCCTCACCGTCACCCTCACCGTCACCCTAAGCGTAACCCTTAACCTAACCCTCACACTATCACACACCCTAACCCTCACGAAAAACCTAACCCTCATTCTCACCCTATCCCTCACCCTAACCCTAACCATAACGCTCACCTTCACCCTAAACCTAACCCTAACGCTCACCATTACCCTAACCCTCACCTAAAACCTAACCCACACCCGCACCCTAAACCTCAGTCTCACCCTCACCCATACCCTCACCCTAACCCTCACCCTCACCCTAAACATCACCCTAAGCCTAACCCTCACCCTTACCCTAACTCTCACCCTCACCCTCACCCTCAGCCTAACCCTAAACCTAACCCTAATCCTAACCCAAACCCTCACCCTCACCCTCAACCGCAACCTAACCTTAACCCTAACCCTAATCCTAATCCTAACCCTCAGACTCACCCTAACCCTAACACTAACCCTCACCTTAACACTAACCCTCAACTTCTCCCTCAGCTTACCAGTATCCGTAACCCTAATCCTAACCCTCACACTCACCCTCACCCTAACCTAACCCTAATCCTCACCCTAACCCTAACACTAACTCTCATCCTCACCCTCACCCTAACCCTAATACTACCCCTCACCAAAACCCTAACTCTCACCCTCACCCTCACCCTAACACTCATCGTCACCCTAACCCCAAACCTCACCCTAATCCTCACACTCACCCTTACCCTATCCCTCAGTCTAACCCTAACCTTAACCCTAATCCTAACCCTCACACTCACCCCTTATCCTCAGCCTAACACTCACCCTCATACTCACCCTCACCCTAACCCTTAACCTCACTGTAACCCTCACCCGAACCGTGAGCTTAACCATAACCCTAATCCTAACCCTAGCCCTCAACCTCACCCTCACCCTAAACCTAACTCTAACCCTAGGCCTCACCCTCACCATCACCCTCACCGTAACCCTAACCCTCACCCTAACCCTATCCCTAACCCTAACCGTCACAGTAACCCTAACCCTAACCCTAACACTCACACTCACCCTAACCTTAAAACCCTAACCCTCACCTTAAAACTCACCGTAACTCATGAAAACCCTAACCCTCACTCTCACCCTAAACCTCACCCTAATGCTTATCCTCACCCTCACCCTCACCGTAACCCTAACCCTAACCCTCATCCTATCCCTCATCCTAATCTTAACCCTACCCCACAACCTAACCCTAATCCTAACACTCACCCTTACACTAACCTTAACCCTAAACCTAACTCTAAACTTCCCCCTAATCCTGAACATAACCCTAACCCTAACCCTCACCTTAACACTAACCCTAACCTTAACCCTCATCCTCACCCTAAACCTCACCCTAACTCTTAACCTCACCGTAACGTTAACCCTAACTCTAACCCTCAACCTCACCCTAAACCTCACCATCAAAATAACTCTTACCTCACACCAAACCTCACCCTAAACCTAAACCTGACCCTCACCCTCACCATCACTGTAATCGTAAGTCTAACCCTAACCCTAACAATAACCCTAACCATAAACCTAACCGTCACCCTCACCAAAACCCTAAACTTACCCCAATCCCTCACCCTACCCCTACCCCTAACCCTAACCCTAAACCTCACCTAAACCCTAACCCTAACCTCACCCTCACCGTAAAGTTAACCCTAACCCTAACAATAACCCAAAACTTGACCCTAATCCAAACCCTCACGCTCACCCTCACCATAACCCGAAGCCTAACACTAAGCCTAACCCTAACCCTTAACCTCACCCTAATCATAAACCTCACCCTATCCCTCACCCTCAACCTCACCTTAACCTTAATTCTAACCCAAACCCTAACCCTAACCCTAAACCTCACCTTAACCCTCACCCTCACCCTAACGCTAACACAAAACCTAACAAAACACAAAACCTAGCCCGCACCCTAACCCTAAACCTAACCCTAACCCTCACAGTAAACCTAACCCTCACCCTAACCCTAACCCTACGCCTCACCCTAAGCCTAATCCTAACCCTAACCATAACCCTAACCCTAAACCTAACCCTAAACCTAACACTAATCCTCACACTCATCCTCACCCTCATCTTAACTGTAACCCTAACCCTAACAATAAACATAACCCTTAACCTAATCCTAACCCTCACCCTCACCCTAACCCTAAACCTAACCCTAACCCTCATCCTAAACCTAACCCTCACCCTAACCGTAAACCTTACCCTAACCCAAACCCTCACCCTAACCCTAGCCTTATACTTAAACCTAAACCTCACCCTAACCCTAACGCTAACCCTCACCATCCCCCTAGCCCTCACCCTAACCCTAATCCTAACCCTAAACCTCATCCTAAATCTAACCCTCACCTTAATCTTAAACCTCACCCTCACCTTCAGCCTAACCCTAAGCCTAAACATAACCCTAACCCTAATAGTCACACTCACACTAACTCTATTCCTAATCCTAAAACTAACACTAACCCTAACCCTAACCCTAACCCTATCCCTAAAAGAACCCTAAACGTAACCCTAAACCTCACCCTCACCCTATGCCTAAAGTTAACCCTAACCCTAACCCTAACCCTAAACCTCACCCAAAACCTTACCCTCACCCTAAACCTCACCCTCACCCCCACCGTAACCGTAACTCTAACCCTAACCCTAACAATAACCCTAACCCTAAACCTAAACCTATCCCTAACCCTCACCCTCACCCTCACCCTCATCGTAACCCTATCCCTCACCCTAACCCTAATGCTAACCCTCACCCTCACCCTCACCCTAACCCCAATCCTAACCCTAAGCCTCACCCTAACCCTAAACCTAACACTCACCCTACATCTAACCCTCACCTGCACCCTAAACCTAATCCTAACCCTAGGCCTCACCCTCATACTCAACCTCACCCTCAGCCTAACCATAACCGTAATCCTAATCCTAAACCTCAACCTCACACCTCACCCTAAGCCTAACCCTCACGTCACCCTCACCCTCACCCTAACCCTTACCTTCAACCTTACCCTCAGCGTAACCCTAACTCCAATCCTAACCCTAACCCTCCACCTCACCCTCAACCTAAACCTAAACCTAACCCTAGGCCTCACCCTCACCCTCACCCTCACCATAACCCTAACCCTCACTCTCACCCTAACCCTATCCCTAACACTTACCCTAACCCTAACCCTAACCCTAACCCTAACACTCACACTCACCCTAACCCTAAAACCCTAACCCTCACCCTAAAATTCACCATAACACTCATGATAACCCTAAACCTCACTCTCACCCTAAAACTCACCCTAATGCATATCCTCACCCGAACCCTAACCCTAACCCTCATCCTGAACTTAATCCTAACCCTCACCTTAACACTAACTCTAACCCTAAACCTCACCCTCACCTTAAACCTCACCCTCATCCTAGCCTTCATCCTAACCCTCATCCTAACCCTAATCCTCACCCTAAACCTAAACCTAACAATCACCCTAAATCTGACCCTTACCCTCACCCTCACCCTTCCCCTAACCCTAAGTCTAACCTTAACCATAACCCTAAGCCTCACCCTCACCCTAAACATAACCCTATCCCTAACCCTCACCCTAACCTTAAGTCTAACCCTCACTCTAACCCTTGCCTTCACCCTCACCCTCACCCTCAGCTTAACATTAAACCTACCCCTAATCCTAACCGTAACCCTCGCCTTCACCCTCAACCTAACCCTAAACCTAACCCTCACCTAACCCTAACCCTCACCCTCACCCTCAGCCTAACAATATCCCTACCCCTAATCATAACCCTCACACTCATGCTCACCCTAACCCTAACATGAAACCTCACCCTAACACTAATGCTTACCCTCAACCTCACCCTCACCCTAACCCTCACCCTAACCCTAAACCTAACCCTAAACCTCACCCTCACCCTCACACTCACACTCAGCCAAACCCTAACTGTAAGCCTAATCCTAACCCTCACCCTCACCTCTCACCATCAGCCTAAACTTGACCCTCACACTAACCCTCACCCTAACCCTTACCCTCACCACAACCCTCACCCTCCCGCTCAGCGTAAACCTTACCCTAATCCTAACCCTAACTCTCAACCTGACCCTCACACTAAACTTAAACCTAACCCTAAGCCTTACCCTCACCCTCACCCTCACCCTCACCCTAAACCTAACCATCACCCTAACCCTCTCCCCAACCCTAAACCTCACCCTAATCCTAACCCTAACCCTAAACCTCACCCTCACCCTCACCGTCACCCTCTGCCTAACCCTAACCCTAACCTTAATCCTAACCCTCACCCTAACACTTACCCTCAACCTAACACTAACCCTAAACCCATCCCGCACACTAAAACTTACCCTCACTGTGACCCTAACCATACCCCTCACCATACCCCTCACCCTAACCCTAACCCTAACACTAACCCTCACCCTCAGTCAGACACTAACCCTACCCCTCACCCTACACCTCACCCTAACCCTCAGCCTCACCCTAAACATCACCCTAACCCTAACCCTCACACTAACTTTAAGCCTAACCCTCACCCTAAACCTTGCCCTCAACCTCACCCTCAGCTTAACACAAAACCTAATGCTAACCCTAACAGTCAAACACACCGTCAACCTAACCCTAACCCTAACCCTCACCCTATCCCATATGCTCACTCTCACTTTCACAATCACCCTCACCCTAACCCTAAACCTAAGCCTAAATGTCACCCTCACCCTAAAACTCACCCTCAGCTTAACCTAACCGTAACCCTAATCCTTACCCTCACCTTCACCCTTCACCCTCAGCCTAAAACTCACCCTCATATTAACCCTCACCCTAACCCTTACACTCACCCTAACCGTCACGTTCACCCTCAGCATAACCCTAACCCTAATCCTAACCCTAACCCTCAACCTCACACTCACCCTAAACCTAAACCTAGCACTAAGCCTCACACTCACACTCACTCTCACACTCACCCTAACCTTAACCCTCACCCTAACAATATCCTAAACCTAACCCTCACCCTAACACTAACCCTATCCCTAACACTCACACTCACCCTAACACTAAAACCCTAACCCTCACCCTAAAACTCACCCTAACACTCATGATAACCCTAACCCTCACTCTCACCGTAAACCTCAACATAATGCTTATCCTCACCCTAACCCTCACCCTAACCCTAACCCTAACCCTCATCCTAACCCTAATCCTAACCTTAACCCTAACCTCACCCTAAACCTCACGCTCACCCTCACTCTCACCCTAACCCTAACCCTAACTCTAATCCTAACCCTCACCCTCAACCCTCACCCTCAGCCTAATCCTCATCCGCACACTAACCCTCACCCTAACCCTTACCCTCATCCTAACCCTCACCCTCACCCTCAGTGTAACCCTAACCCTAATCCTAACCCTAACCCTCATCCTCAACCTCACTCTAAACATAAACCTAACCCTAGGATTCACCCTCACTCTCAACCTAACTCTCACCCTAAATCTTACCCTCAACCTAAATCTAACCCTAACCCTAACCCTCACACTAAATTACCCTCAGCCTAACCCTAAACCTCACCCTCATCCTAGCCCTCACCCGAACCCTAAACGTAACACTCACCCTCACACTTACCTTAACCCTAACCTTAACCATGAACCTAATCCTAAACTTAACCTTAACCTTCCCATCTAACCCTCAACCTAACCCTAACCCAAACCCTCACTCTAACATGAGCCCAAACCTTAACCCTCACCCTCACCCTAACCCTCAACCTAACACTTAATCTCACCATAACATTAACCCTAACCCTAACCCTCAACCTCACCCTAAACCTAACCTTCACCCTAACTCTTACTTCACCCTAAACTTCACCCTAAGCTAACCCTAACCGGAAACCTCAACTTAACCCTCACTCTCACCCTAACACTAACCTAAACCCTAACCCTCAACCTAACCATCACCCTAACCCTAAACCTAACCCTAACCCTCACAGTAACCCTAACACTCACCATAACCCTAACCGTACCCCTCACCCTAAGCCTCATCCTAACCCTAACCATAACCCTAACAATAACCCTAACCCTAAACCTCACCCTAACCCTAACACTAAGCCTCACACTCATCCTCACCCTCACCGTACCTGTAACCCTAACCCTAACCCTAACACTAAAAATAACCATAAACCCTAACCCTAACAATAATCCTAAAACTAACCCTAATCCTAACCCTCACCCTCACCCTAAGACTAACACTAACCCTAACCTTCACCCTAACCCTAACCCTCAACATAACCGTAAACCTAACCCTAATCATCACACTAACCCTAACCCTAAACCTCACCCTAAACCTAACACTAATCCATACCCTCATCCTAGCCCTAATCCTAAAACTAATCCTAACCCTAACCCTCACTCTAACCCTAACCCTAACACTAACCCTAACTCTCTCCCTAACCCTAATGCTAAAGCTAACTTTCACCCTAACCCTCACCCTACCCTAACCGTAATACTCACCCTCACCCTAGATCTCACCCTAACCCCAATCTTAACCCTAACCCTCAACCTCACACTCAACCTAAACCTACACCTAACCCTAACCCTCACCCTAAACCTAACCTCCATCCTAATTCTCACCCTAACCCTAACCCTAACCCTAAACCTCACCCTAAACCTCACCCTCAACCTAACCCTAACCCAAACCCTAACCCTCAACCTAACCCTCACCCTAACACTAACCCTAAACCTCACCCTCACCCTAACCCTAACCCTAACCCTAAACCTCACCTTCATTGTAACACTAACCCTAAACCTCACCCAAACCCTAACCCTCACCCTAACCCTCACCCTAACCCTAACCCTCAACATAACCGTAAACCTAACCCTAACACTAACCCTAACCCTAACCCTAAACCTCACCTAAACCTAACACTAACCCATACCCTCAACCTAGCCCTAACGCTAAAACTAATCCTAATCCTAACCCTCACTCTAACCTTAAACCTAACAGTAACCCTAACTCTCACCCTAACCCTAATCGTAAAGCTAACTCTCACCCTAACCCTCACCGTACCCTAACTATAACCTCACCCTCACCCTAGCTCTCACCCTAAACCTAATCCTAACCCTAACCCTCAACCTAAACCTACTCCTAACCCTAAACCTCACCCTAACCCTAACCTCCATCCTAACTCTCACCCTACCCCTAACCCTAACCCTAAACCGAACTCTCACCCTAACCCTAAACCTAACCCTCACCTTAACCCTAACGCTCACCCTCACCCTAGCCCTTAACCTAACCCTAATCCTAACCCTAACCCTCATCCTAAACTTCACCCTAACCCTAAACCTAAACCTCACCCTCACCCTAAACCAAACCCTAACCCCAACCCTAACCCTCACCCTATCCCTCAAGAAAACCCGAACCCTCGCTCTCACCCTAATCTTCACGCTAACGCTCACTGTCACCCTAACCCTCACCCTAAACCTAACCCACACTCACACCCTAATCCTCAGTCTCACCCTCACGCATACCCTCACTCTAACGCTCGCCCAATCCCTAAACCTCACCCTAAGCCTAACCCTTACCCTCACACTCAACCTAAGCCTAAACATAAACCTAAGCCTAATCCTAACCCTAACCCTCACCCTCACCCTCAACCTCAACCTAACCATAACCCTAACCCTAATCCTAACCCTAACACTCAGCCTCACACTAACCCTAACTCTAACCCTAATACTAACCCTCACCCTAACCATAATGCTAAGCCTAATGCTCACCCTAACCCTCACCCTAATACTTACCCTCCCGCTAACCCTCACCTTAAAGCTAAACCTAACCCTAACCCTAAAGATCACTATAACCTTCACCCTAACACATACGATAACTCTAACCCTCATTCTCACCAGAACCTTCACCCTAAACCTTACCCTCACCCCAAAACGAACCCTAAACCTCAGACTAAAACTAACCCTCACTCTTACCTAAACCTTACCCTCACCCTCATCTTAAACCTAAACCTAACCCTAAACCTAAGCCTCACCATAACCCTCACACTTGGACTAAGGCTAACACTAACCCTCCCTATCACCCTAACCCTCACCCTTAATCTTAAACTCACCCTAACCCTAACCCTAACCCTCACACTATACGTAATCCTCACTCTCACTAACCCTACCCCTCACCCTCACCCTAACACTTAGACTCTCCCTAACCCTCACCTTAAGCCTTAGCGTTGCCCTAACCTTCACCCTAACCCTAACCCTATCACTAACCCTCACCCTAACCCTCACCATAACCCTCACACTAACCCTCACCCTAACCCTAGCCCTCACACTCAACCTCACAATCAGTTTAACACTAAACCTAACCCTAATCCTAACTGTAACCCTCGGCCTCAACGTCACCCTAACCCTAAGCCTAAAACTCAACCTAAATCTAACCCCCACACTCATCCTCAGCCTAAAAGTATCCCTAATCCTAATCCTAACCCTCACACTCACCCTCACACTAACCCAAACCCTAACCCTCACCCTAACCCTAATGCTAACCCTCAACCTCAGTCTCACCCTAAGCCTAACCCTCACCCTCACACCAACCCTCACCCTCAGCCTAACCCTAACCAGAACCCTAATCCTAACCCTCACCATCAACCCTAACCATCAGCCGAACCCTCACCCTCACAATAACCCTCACCCTAACACTTACCCTCACCCTAACCCTCACCCTCACCCTCAGGGTTACCCTTAATCCTAACACTAACCCTCAAACTCACTTTCACCCTAAACCTAACCCTAAAACTAAGCCTCAACCTCACCCTAACCTTAACCCTAACACTCACACTAATCCTAACCCTAACACTAACCCTAACCCTAACCCTAACCCTAAAGCTAACCCTCTCCCTCACCGAAATCCTAAACCTAACCCAAAACCTCACCCTAACCCTAAACCTAACCTTAACCGTAAACTTCACCCTATCCCTAACCCTAACCCTCACCCTCACCCTAGCCTTCACCCTAACGCTAGTCCTATCCCTAACACTAACCCTCACCCTAACCCTAAACCTAACACTCACACTAAATCTAACCCGCACTCTCATCCTCACCCTATGCCTAACCCTAAGCCTAAACCTAATCCTAACCCTAACCCTAACACTCACCCTCATCCTCACCCTCACCCTCAGCCTAACCGTAACCCTAACCTTAACCTTAACCCTCACCATAACCCTCACACTAAGACTAAATCTAACCCTAGCTATCACTATCCCCCCAACCCTCACCCTAACTCTTAATCTCACCCTAAGTCTAACCCTCTCACACGAAACCTAACCCTCACTCTAACCCTAAACATACCCCTCACCCTAACCCTCACCCTAACCCTTAGCCTCAGCCTAACCCTCACCCTAAGCCTTAGCCTTGTCCTAACCCTCAGCGTAACCCTAAATCTATCACTAACCCTCACCCTAACCCTCACCCTAAACCTCACCATAACCATCACCCTAACCCTAACCCTAACCCTCATACAAAGCCTAACCCTCACCCTAACCATAACCCTAGCCCTCATCCTAACCCCCAACATAAACCTAAACCTAACCCTCATCCTAACCCAAACCCGAAACCTCACCCGCACCCTAACCCTCACCCTAACCCTAAACCTCTCCCTCACCCTCAGCCTAAAAGTATCCATAATCCTAATCATAAACCTCACACTCACCCTCAACCTAATCTAACCCTAAACCTCACCCTAAACCTAATGCTCACCCTCACGCTCACCCTCACCCTCACACTAACCTTCACCCTCACCCTAACCCTAAACCTCACCCTTACACTCACCCTCACCCCTCATCCTCAGCCTAACACTCACTCTCACACTAACCCTCACCCTAGCCCTTACCCTAACCCTAACTCTCACCTTCATCCTCAGCATATCACTAACCCTAATCCTCAACCTAAACCTCACCCTAAAACTAACCCTAATTCTAAGCCTCCCCCTCCCTCTCCCCCTCCCCCTCCCCCTAACCCTAAACCTCACCCTGACCCTATCCTTAAACCTAACCCTCACCCTACCCCTAACCCTAACACTCACATTCTCCCTAATCCTAACCCTCACCCTAACACTCACCCTAATGCTAATCCTAACCCTAACCCTCACCCTAACCCTCATCCTAACCGCCATCCTAACCTTAACCCTAACCCTCACCCTAACCCTAAACCTTACCCTAAAACTCACCCTCACCCTCACCCTCACCCTCAGCCTAAACGTAACCCTAACCCTAATCCTAACCCTCACACTCACCTCTCACCCTCAGCCTAAACCTCGACCTAACCCTTACCTTCACCCTAATCCTCACACTCACCCTCAGCATAACACTAACCCTAATCCTAACCCTAACCCTCAACCTCACCCTCACACTGAACCTAAACCTAAACATAATCCTCACCCTCGCTCTCACCCTGAACCTCACCCTAAACCTTACCCTCAACCTATCACTAACCCTAAACCTAACTCTCACACTAAAACTTACCCTCAACCTAACACTAAAACTACCGCTCATCCTACCCCTCACCCTAACCCTAACTCTAACCCTAAACTTCACCCTCATCCTAGGCTTCACCCTAATCCTAATCCTAACACTCACCCTCACACTAACCTTAACCCTAACCTTAACCCTAACCCTAGCCTTCCCTCTAACCCTCAACCTAACCTAACCCTAACCCTCACCCTAACACTAACCATAACCTTAACCCTTACCCTCACCCTAACCCTTAACATCACCATAACGTTAACCCTAACACTAACCCTAACCCTCACCCCTCACCCTGGGCCTAACCTTCACCCTCACAATAAACCTCACCCTAACCCTAAACCTCACCCTAACGCTCACCCTCACACTCAGCATAACCCTAACCCTAACCCTCAAACTCACCCTCACGCTAAACCTAACCCTTACCCTAAGCCTCAACCTCACCTTCAAGCTCACACACACCCTCAAGCTAACCCTCACCCTAACCCTATCCCTAACCCTAACCCTCACCCTAACCCTAACCCTAACACTCACACTCACCCTAACCTTAACCCTAACCTAACCCTCACCCTAAAACTCACCTCAACACTCATGACAACCTTAACACTCACTATCACCCTAAACCTCACCCTAAAGCTTATACTCACCCTAACCCTAACCATAACCCTCAACCTAACCCTCACCCTCACCCTCACCCTCAGCCTAACATTAACCCTCACCCTAATTCTAACCCTCACACTCACCCCTCACCCTCAGCCTAACCCTCACCTTCACAGTAACCCTTACCCTCACACTAGCCCTCACCCGCCCCATCAGCTTAACCATAACCCTAATACTAACCCTAATCCTCAAACTCAACCTCACCCTAAACCTAACCCTAACCCAAAGCCTCACCCTCACTCTCATCCTAACCCTCACCTTAATCCTTACCCTCAACCTAACCCAAACACTAACCCTAACACTCACACAAAAACTTACCCTTACCCTAACCCTACACCTCACCCTACCCCTCACGCTAACCCTAACCCTAACCCTAACCCTCATACTAGCCCTCACCCTAACCCTAATCCTAACACTCACCCTCACACTAACCTTAAACCTAACCCTAATCCTAAACCTAACACTAAACCTATCCTTCCCCCAAACCCTCAACCTAACCCTAACCCTAACCCTCACGCTAACACTAACCCTAAACTTAAACCTCACCCTTACTCTAACCCTCACCCTAACTTTTCACCTCACCATAACGTTAACCCTAACCCTAACTCTAACCTCAACCCAAACCTCACCCTAACCGTCAAACTGACCCTCACCTTAACCGTAACCCTAACCCTATCCCTCACCGTAAACCTCACCCTAACGCTAACTCAAACCCTCACCCTAACCCTACCTGTAACCCTAACTCTAAACCTCACCAAAACCCTAACCCTAACCTCACCCTCAGCCTCACTCTCACTGTAAAGGTAACCCTAACACTAGCCCTAACAATAACCCTAAACTTAACCCTAATCCTAACCCTCACCCTCACCCTCACCATAACCATAACCGTAACCTTAACCCTCACTGTAACCCTAACCCTAAACCTCACCCTTACCCTAACCCTAAACCTAAACCTCACCCTAACCCTAACCCTAAACCTAAACCTCACCCTAACCCTAACCCTAACACTAAACTCAACCTCAACCTCACCATAAATGTAATTCTAACCCTAATTCTAAAATTAACCCTAACCCTAACCCTAACCCTAAACATAACCATAACCCTCACCCTCACCGTAACCCTAACCCTAACCATACACCACACCCTCACTGTAACCCTAACCCTAAACCTGACCCTCAGTCTCACCCTAACCACAAAGGTAAACATAACCCTAACCCTAACCCTAAATATAACCCTAAACCTAACCCTAATCCTAACCGTCACACTCACCCTAACCTCAACCCTAACCCTAACCCTCACCTTCATTGTAACCCTCAACCTAAACCTAACCCTCACCCTAACCCTAACCTTCACCCTCACCCTCAACCTCAGCCTAACACTAAGACTAACCCTAACCCTAACCCTCAAACTCAACCTCAACCTACCCCTAAACCTAACCCTAACCCTAAACCTAACCATCACCCTAACCCTAAACCTAACACTAACCTTAACACTAACCCTAACCCTCACCCTCACCCTCACCCTAGCCTTCAACCTAACCCTAATCCTAACCCTAAACCTCACCCTAACTCTAAACCTAACACTCACCCTAAATCTAACCCTCACCCTCATCCTCACCCTATGCCTAACCCTAAGCCTAACCCTCACCCTAACCCTAACCCTCACACTCACCCTCATCCTCACCCTAAACCTCAGCCTAACCCTAACCCTAACACTAACCTTAACCCTCACCATAACCCTCACACTAAGACTAAGGCTAACCTTAACCCTCACTATCACACCAACCCTCACCCTATCTCTTACCCTCACCCTAACTCTAACCCTAACCCTAATATTAAACCTAACCCTCACCCTAACACTAAACATACCCCTCACCATAACCCTCACCCTAACCCTTAGTCTCACCCTAACCCTCACCGTAAGACTTAGCCTTGCCCTTACCCTCAACCTAACCCTAAATCTATCACTAACCCTCACCCTAACCCTCACCCTAACCCTCATGCTAACCCTCAACCTAACCATCACCCTAACCCTAAATCTAGCCCTCATCCTAACCCTCATCCTAACCCTAAACCTAACCCTCAACCTAAACCTAACCCTAAACCTCACCCGCACCCTAACCCTCACATTATCCCTAACCCTCACCCTAAACATCACCCTAACCCTAACCCTCACACTAACCTTAAGCCTAACCCTCAACCTAACCCTAGCCCTCACCCTCATCCTCAGCCTCAGCATAGCACTAAACCGAACCCTAATCCTAACATTAACCTTCACCCTCACAATCATCCTAACCCTAATCCTAACCCTCACCCTAACCGTAAACCTCACCCACACCCTCAGGGTAAAAGTATCCCTAACCCTAATCCTAACCCTCTCCTTAACCTAACCATAAACCTCACCCTAACCCTAAGGCTAACCCTCACCCTCACACTCACCCTAACCCTCTCCCACACCCTAACCCTAAACCTAACCCTAAACATCACCCTCAACCTCACCCTCACCCTCAGCCTAACCCTCACCCTCACACTAACCCTCACCCTAACCCTTACCCTCACCCTGACCCTTACCCTCAACCTAAGCATAACCCTAACCCTAACCCTCAAACTCACCCTCATCCTAAACCTAACCCTAATTCCAAGCCTCCCCCTCACCCTCACCCTCACCCTTACCCTAATCCTAACCATCACCCTAACCCTATCCTTAACCCTAACCCTCACCCTAACCCTAACTCTAACCCTAACTCTCACACTCACCATAACCCTAATCCTAAACCTCACCCTCAACCTCATTCTCACCCTCAGCCTAACCCTAACCCTAACCCTAATCCTAACCCTCACACTCACAACTGAACCTCAGCCTAAACCTCACCCTAACCCTTACACTCTCCCTATCCCTCACCCTAACCCTTAGCATAACCCTAACCCTAATCCTAACCCTAACCCTCAACCTCACCCTCACCCTTAACCTAACCCTAACCCTAAGCCTCAACCTCACACTCACCCTAATCCTCACCCTAACCCTTACCCTCAACCTAACCCTAACCCTCACACTAAAACTTACCCTCACACTAACCCTAACCCTACCCCTCACCCTACCTCTCACACTAACCCTAACACTAACCTTCACACTCACCCTAGCCCTCACCCTAATCCTAATCCTAACACTTACACTCACACGAACGTTAACCATAACCCTAACCCTAACCCTCACCCTAGCCTTCCCTCTAACCCTGAACCTAACCTAACCCTAACCTTCACCGTCACATTAAACCTCACCCTAACACTAACCCTCACCCTAACCCTCACCCTCACACTCAGCATAATCCTCACCCTAACCCTGAAACTCACCCTCAACCTGAACTTAACCCTAAACCTTAGCCTCACCCTCACCCTCACCCTTACCCTAACCCTAACCCTCACCCTAACCCTATACCTAACCCTAACCCTCACCCTAAACCTAACCCTAACACTCACACTCACCCTAAACCTAATCATAACCCTAACACTCACCCTAACACTCATGATAACCTTAACCTTCACTCTCACCCTAATCCTCACCCTGATGCTTATCCTCACCCTAATCCTCACCCAAAATCTCAACTTAACGCTCATCTTAACCTTAACACTAACCTGCACCCTAACCCTAACCCTAAAACTAAACCTCCCCCTCCAGTTCCCGCTCCCCCTCCCCCTCAGCCTAACATTAACCCTCACACCAATTCTAACCATCACACTCATGCCTCACCCTCAGCCAAACCCTCACCCTCACACTAACCCTCACCCTAACCCTTATCCTCACCATAACCCTCCCCCTCTCCCTGAGCTTAACCCTAACCCTAATCCTAACCCTAAACATCAACCTCACCCTTACCCTAAACCTAACTCTAACCCTAAGCTTCACCCTCACACTCACCCTAACCCTCACCTTAAACCTTACCCTCAACCTAACCCTAACACTAACCATAAACCTCACACTAAAACTTACCCTCACCCTAACCCTAACCCTATCCCTCACCCTACCCCTCACACTAACCCTAACCTTAACCCTAACCCTCACCCTCACACTAGCCCTCACCCTAACCCTAATCCTAACACTCGCCTCACATTAACCTTAAACCTAACCCTCACCCTAACCCTAAACCTAACCTTAAACTTCCCCCAAACCCTCAACCTAACCCTAACCCAAACACTCACACTAACACTAACACTAAATTTAACACTCAAACTTACTCTAACCCTCACCCTTTTAACCACACCCTAACGTTAACCCTAACCCTAACCCTCAACCTCACCCTAAACCTCACCCTAACCCTAACCGTCAGCCTAACTCTAACCCCATCCTAAACCTCACCCTAACCCTAACCCTAACCCTCACACGCAACCTCACCGAAACAGTACCTCTAACCCTAACACTAAAAATAACCCTAATCCTAACCCTAAAACTAACCCTAACCCTCACCCTCACCATAACCGTAACCCTAACTCAAACCCTCACCCTAACACTACCCACAACCCTAACCTTAAACCCCCCCCAACCCTAACCTCACCCTCTGCCTCACCCTCACCGTAAAGGTAACCCTAACACTAACCCTAACAATAACCCTAAAACTAACCCTAATCCTAACCCTCACCCTCAACCTCACCATAACCCTAACCCTAACCCTAACCCTCACTGTAACCCTAATCCTAAACCTCACCCTAACCCTAACCCTAAACCTAAACCTCACCCTAACCCTAACCTTAACCCTAAAACTCACCCTAACCCTAACCCTAACCGAAACACTCACCCTCAACCTCACCACCTCACCGTAACCGTAACTGTAACTCTAACTCAAACATTAAAAATAACCCTAACCCTAACACTAAACCTAACCCTAACCCTCAACCTCACCGTAACACTAATCCTAAACATAACTCTCACCCTCACTGTAACCCTAACACTAAACCTAACCCTCTGTCTCACCCTCACCGTTAAGTTAACCCTAACCCTAACAGTAACAATAACCCTAAACCTATCCCTAATCCTAACCCTCACACTCACCCTAACCATAAACCTAAACCTAACCCTCACCCTCACTGTAACAGTAACCCTAAACATCACCCTCACACTAACCCTAACCCACCCCCTCACCCTCAACCTCAGCCTAACACTAAGCCTAACCCTAAACCTAAACCTAAACCTAACCCACAAACTCATCCTCTCCGTAGCGCTAATCCTAACCCTAAACCTAAACCTAAACCTCATTCTAAAGCGAACCCTCACCCTAACTCTAACCCTAACCCTAACCCTAAACCTCTCCCTAACCCTTAGCCTAAAAATTACTTTCACCCTCACCCTCACCTTAACCCTAACCCTAACCCTAACAATAAGCCTAACCCTAACCCTAACCCTCTCCCTCCCCATAACCCTAACCCTAACCCAAAACCTCACACTAATCCAAAACCTTACCGTAACCATAAACCTCACCCTAAACCTAACACTAAACCTCACCCTCACCCTAGCCTTCATCCTATCCCTAATCCTAAACCCAACCCTAACCGTAACCCTCACCTTAACCTTAAACCTAACACTCACCCTAAATTTAAACCTCACCCTCACTCTCACCGAACGCCTAACCATAAGCCTAACCCTAACCCTAACCCTAACACTTACCCTCATCTTCCCCCTCACCCACAGCCTAACCCTAACCCGAACCCTAACCTTAAGCCTCACCATAACCCTCACACTAAGACTAAGGTTAACCCTAACCCTCACTATCTCCCCAACCCTCACCCTAACTTTTACCCTCACCCTAACTTTAACCTTAACCCTCACACAAAATCTAACCCTCACACTTACCCTAACCCTACCCCTCACCTAACCCTACCCCTCACCCTAACACTCACCCTAACACTTAGCCTCACCCTAACACTTAGCCTCACCCTAACCCTCACATTAAGCCTAACCCTCACCCTAACCCTAACCCTAGCACTCATCCTAACACTCTTCCTAAACCTAAACCTAACCCTCATCTTAACCCGAACCCTAAACCTAACCCTCACCCTAAATATCACCCTAACCCTAACCCTCACCCTAAACTTAAGCCTAACTCTCACCCAAACAGTAGCCTTCACCCTCACCCTCACCCTTAGCTTAACACTAAACCTAACTCTAATCTAACTGTCACCCTCACCCACACCCTCAACCTAACCCTAACCCTAATCCTCACCGTAACCCTAACCCTCATCCTCGCTCAGCCTAACAGTATCAGTACCCCTAATCCTAACTCTCACATTAAACCTCACCCTAACCCTAACCCTAACACTCACGCTAACCCTAATACTAACCCTCACCCTCACCCTAACCCTCACCCTCACCCTAACCCTCATCCTCACCCTAAACATCACCCTAACCCTAAACCTCACCCTTACCTTAAGCCTAACCCACACCCTAACCTTAGCCCTCACCCTCACCGTCAGCTTATCACTAAACTTAACCATAATCCTAACTGTAACATTCACCCTCACATTAAACCTAACCCTAAAACTCACCCTAACCATAAACTTCAAATTCTCCCTCAGCCTAACAGTATACCTAACCCTAAACCTAACCCTCACACTCACCCTCACCCTACCCTAACCCTAAGCTTCACCCTAACCCTAATGCTAACCATCACCCTCACCCTCAACCTCACCCTAACCATCACCATCACCCTAACCCTAAACCTCACCTTCACACTCACACTAAACCTCAGCCTAACCCTAACCCTCAACCTCAACCTCACCCTCAACCTAACCTAACCCAAGTCCTCACCCTCACCCTCACACTCACCCTAACCATAACCCTCACCCTAACCCTATCCCTAAACCTAACCCTCACCCTAACCCTAACCCTAACACTCACACTCACAAAAACCCTAAAACCCTAACCCTCACCCTAAAACTCATGATAATCCTAACCCTCACTCTCACCCTAAACCTCAACCTAATACTTATCCTCACACTAACCCTCACCCTAAACCTAAACTTAACCCTAACTCTAACTCTAAACTTCACCCTCACCCTCACCCTCAGCTTAAACCTAACCCTAACGCAAATCCTAACCCTGACCCTCACCCCTCACCCTAACCTTCAGCATAACCCTATCCGTAACATTAATCCTAAACCTCACCCTCACAATAACCCTCAACCTAACCCTTACCCTCACCCTAACCCTCACCCTCACCCTCAGCATAATCCTAACCCTAATCCTAACCCTAACCCTGAACCTAACCCTAACCCTAAACATCACCCTAACACTAACCCTAACCTTAACCCTCACCCTCAACCTAAACTTCACCCTGACTCTTATCTCACCCTAATGTTAACCCTAACCCTAAACCACAACGTCACCCTAAACCTCAGCCTAACCCTAACCCTCACCCTCTTACCTCACTCTAAACCTCATCCTAACCCTAACCCTAACCCTCACCCTCACCCTCACCGTAACCTTAAGTCTAACCCTAACCCTAACAATAACCCTAACCCTAACCCTAACACTAAAGCTAACCCTAACCATCACCTTCACCATAACCCTAACCCTAACCCAAACTCTCACCCTAACCCTACCCCTAACCCTAACCCTAAACCTCACCCAAACCCTAAGCCTAACCTCACCTTCAGCCTCACCCTCACCGTAAAGGTAACCCTAACCCTAATCGTAAAAATAACCCTAAAGCTATCCCTAATCCTAACCCTGAAGCTCACCCTCAACATAAACCTAAACCTAACCCTAAACTTAACCCTAATCCTCAATGTAACCCTAACCCTAAACCTCAGCCTAACCCTAAACCTAACCCTAAACCTCATCCTAACCCTAACCCTAACCTAAACCTCACCCTTATCGTAATCCTTACCCTCACCCTCAACCACAACATAACCGTAACTCTAACCCTAACCCTAAACCTAAACCTCACCTGAACCCTCACCCTCAACCTAACCCTAACCCAAAACATAACCCTCAACCTAACCCTCACCCTAACCCTAAAGCTAACCCTACCCCTCACAGTAACCCTATCCCTAACGCTACCCCTCACCCTAACCCTCACCCTAACCCTTAGCCTCACCCTAACCCTCACCCTAAGCCTTAGCCTTGCTCCAACCTTCACCCTAACCCTAAAACTATCATTAACCCTCACCCTAAATCTCACCCTAACCCTCACCCTAACCATCACCCTAACCCTAAACCTAACCCTAACCCTCACATTAAGCCTAACCCTCACACTAACCCTAAGCCTAGACCTCATACTAACAGTCTTCCTAAACCTAAACCTGACCCTCATCCTAACCCGAACCCTAAGCCTCACCTGCACCCTATCCCTCACCCTAACCCTAACCCTCACCCTAAATATCACCCTAACCCTAACCCTCACCCTAACCTTAAGCCTAACCCTCACCCTAACCCTAACCCTCACCCTAAATATCACCCTAACCCTAACCCTCACCCTAACCTTAAGCCTAACCCTCACCCTAACCCTAGCCCTCACCCTCACCCTCACCCTCAGCTTAACACTAAACCTAACCCTAATCTAAACTGTAACCCTCACCCTCACCCTAACCCTAACCCTCATCCTCACCCTCAGCCTAAGAGTATCTCTACCCCTAATCCTAAACCTTACACTAAACCTCACCCTAACCCTAACCCTAACACTCACGCTAACCCTAATACTAACCCTCACCCTCACCCTAACCCTCACCCTCACCCTAAACATCACCCTAAACCTAAACGTCACACTAACCTTAGACCTCACCCTCACCCTCACCCTCAGCTTAGCACTAAACGTAACCCTAATCCTAACCCTAACCCTCACCCTCACAGTAAACCTAACCCTCACCCTAACCCTCACCCTAACCATAACCTTCACCTTCTCCCTCAGCCTAACAATATTCCTAACCCTAATCCTAACCCTCACACTCACCGTCACCCTAACCTAACCCTAACCTTCACCCTATCCCTAATGCTAACCCTCACCCTCACCCTCACTCTCAACCTAACCCTAAACCTCACCTTCACACTCACTCTAACCCTCAGCCTAACCCTATCCCTAAACCTAACCCTCACCCTCACCTTTACCCTCACCCTAACCCTCAGCCTAACCCTATACCTAAACCTAACCCTCACCCTAACCCTAACCCTAACACTCACACTCACAATAACCTTAAAACCCTAACCCTCACCCTAAAACTCACCCTAACACTCATGATAACCCTAACCCTCACTCTCACCCTAAACTTCAACCTAATGCTTAACCTCACCCTAATCCTCACCTTAAACTTAACCCTAACCCTCATCCTATCCCTCATCCTAATTTTAAACCTAACCATCACCCTAACCCTAATTCTAACTCTAAACCTCACCCTCACCCTCACCCTCAGCTTAACCCTAACCCTAACCCTAATCCTAACACTCACCCTCACCCCTCACCCTCAGCCTAAACCTCACCCTCACACTAACCCTTAACCTAACCCTTACCCTCACCCTAACCCTCACCCTCACCCTCAGCATAACCCTAACCCTAATCCTAAACCTAACCCACATTCTCAACCTCACACTAAACCTAACCCTAACCCTAAGCCTCACCATCACTCTCACCCTAACCCTCACCTTAACCCTTACCCTTAACCTAACCCTAACTCTAACCCTCACACTAAAACTTACCCTCACCCTAACCCTAACCCTAACCCTCACCCTAACCCTCACCCAAACCCTAACCATGAACCTAAACCTCACCCTTACCCTAGCCCTCAACCTAACACTAATCCTAAAACTCACCCTCACACTAATCTTAACCCTAACCCTAACCCTCATCCTAATTTTAATCCTAACCCTCAAACTAACCCTAACTCTAATTCTAAACCTGACCCTCACCCTCACCCTCACCATCAGCTTAAACCTAACCCTAACCCTAATCCTAACCCTCACCCTCAGCCTAACCCTCACCCTCACACGAAACCTCACCCTAAACATTACCCTCAACCTAACCCTCACATTCACCCTCAGCATAAACCTAACCCTAATCCTAACCCTAACCCTCAACCTAAACCTAACCCTAACCCTGACCCTAACACTAACCCTAACCTTAACCCTCACCCTCAACCTAACCCTCACCCTAACTCTTAACATCACTCTAATGTTAACCTAACCCTACCCCTCAACCTCACCCTAAACTTCACCCTAACCCTAACCCTCACCCTAACTCTTACCTCACTCTAAACCTCACTCTAACCCTAACCCTCACCCTCACCCTCACCGTAACCGTAATTCTAACCCTAACCTTAACAATAACCCTAAACCTAACACTAACACTAACCCTATCCCTAACCGTCACTCTCACAGTAACATTACCCCAAACCCAAACCCTCAACCTAACCCTTCACCTAACCCTAACCCTAAAGCTCACCCAAACCCTAAGCCTAACCTCACCTTCAGCCTCACCCTCACCGTAAAGGTAAACCTAAACCTAACCCTAACAATAACCCTAAAGCTAACCCTAATCCTAACACTCATGCTTAACCTCAACATAACCCTAACCCTAAACCTAACCCTCACTGTAATCCTAACCCTAAACCTCACCCTCACCCTAACCCTAACCCTAAACCTCACCCTAACCCTAACCCTAAACCTCACCCTCAACCTCACTGTAACCGTAACTCTAACCCTCGCCCGAACCCTAAATCTCACCTTTACCCTCACCCTCACCCTAACCGTAACCCAAACCCTAACCCTCATCCTAATCCTCAACCTAACCCTAAACTAACCCTAACCCTCACAGTAATGCTAACCCTCACCCTAACCCTAACCCTATACCTCACCCTAAGCCTCATCCTAAACCTAACCATAACCCTAACCATATCCCTAACCCTAAACCATTCCCTAACCCTAACACTAACCCTCATACTCATCCTCACCCTCACTGTAACCGTAACCCTAAACCTAACACTCAAAATAACCATAACCCTTACCTAATCCTAACCCTCACACTCAACCTCATCCTAACCCTAACCCTAACCCTGACCATAACCGTAAACTTACCCTAACCCTAACCCTCACCCTAACCCTATACTTAACCCTAAACCTCACCATAACCCTAATGCTACCACTAACCCTCATCCTCACCCTAGCCCTCACCCTAACGCTAATCCTAACCCTAACCCTAACCCTCATCCTAAACCTAACCCTCACCCTAACGCTAACCCTCACCTTCACCCTCAGCCTAATCCTAAGCCTAACCATAACCCTAACCCTAACCCTCACACTCACACTCACCCTAACCCTAATCCTAACCCTAACCCTAACCCTCACCCTGACCGTAACCCTAACCCTAACCCAAACCCTCACCCTAACACTAACCCTAAACCTAAACCTAAACCTCACCCAAACCCTAAACCTAACCTCACCCTCAGCCTCACCCTCACCGTAAAAGTAACCATAACCCTAACCCTAACAATAACGCTATACCTAAACCTAATCCTAACCCTCACACTCACCTTCACCCTAACTCTCACCCTCACCATAACCCTAACCCAAACCCTAACGCGAACCCTCACTCTAAACCTAACCCTTAACCTCACCATCAGCCTCACCCTCACCATAAAGGTAAGCCTAACCCTAACAATAAAAATGACCCTAAACCTAACCCTAAACCTAACCCTCACCCTCACCCTGGCCCTCACCCTAACACTAATTCTAAAACTCACCCTCACACTAATCTTAACCCTAACCCTAACCCTCATCCTAATTTTAACCCTAACCCTCACACTAACCCTAACTCTAATTCTGAACCGGACCCTCACCCTCAGCCTAACCCTCACCCTCACACTAACCCTCACCCTAACCCTTACCCTCACCCTAACACTCATCCTCACCCTCAGCATAAACCTAACCCTAATCCTAACCCTAAACCTCAACCTAACCCTTACACTAACCCTCACCCTAACACTAACCCTAACCTTAACCCTCACCCTCATGCTAACCCTCACCCTAACTCTTAACCTCACCCTAACCCTAACCCTCACCCTAACTCTTACCTCACTCTAAACCTCACTCTAACCCTAAACCTAACCCTCACCCTCACCGTAACCGTAAGTCTAACCGTAACCTTAACAATAAACCTAACACTAACCCTAACACTAACACTAACTCTAACTGTCACCCTCACACTAACATTAACCCTAACCCAAACCCTCAACCTAACCCTACCCCTAACCCTAACCCTAAAGCTCACCCAAACCCTAAGCCTAACCTCACCTTCAGCCTCACCCTCACCATAAAGGTAACCCAAACCCTAACCCTAACAATAACCCTAAAGCTAACCCTAATCCTAACCCTCATGCTCACCCTCAACATAACCTTAAGCCTAACCCTAACCCTCACTGTAACCCTAACCGTAAACCTCACCCTAACCCTAACCCTAAACTTCACCCTAACTCTAACCCTAAACCTCACCCTCAACCTCACCGTAACCGTAACTCTAACCCTCAACCTAACCCTAAACCTCACCTTAACCCTCACCCTCACCCTAACCGTAACCCAAACCCTAACCCTCACCCTCACCCTCACCCTAACGCTAACCCTCAACGTCACTGTAACCCTAACCCTAAACCTCACCCTCATCCTAACCATAACCCTCACCCTCAGCCTCAACTTCAGCCTAATACTAAGCCTAACCCTAACCCTCAAACTCACACTCAACCAAGCCCTAATCCTAACCCTAACCCTAACCCTAACCCTCACCCTAACCATAACCCTAACACTAACCCTAACCACAACCCTCATCCTAACCCTCACCCTAACCCTATATCTAACCCTAAACCTCACCCTCACTCTAACCCTAACCCTAAACATCTCCCTAAACTTAGCCTAACAATCACCCTCACACTCACCCTCACCGTAACCCTAACTCTAACCCTAACAATAACCCTAACCCTAACCTTAACCCTAAACCAAACCCTCTTCCTTACCGTAACCCTAACCCTAACCCTAACCCAAACCCTCACCCTAACCCTAACCTTAACCGTAACCCTAACCCTCACCCTCACCCTAGCCCTCACCCTAACCCTAATCCTAACCCTAACCATCATCCTAACCCTCACCCTAACACTAACCTCCATCCTAACCCTCAACCTAACCCTAACCCTAACCCTAAACCTAACCTTAAACCTCAACCTCAAACTAACCCTAACGCAAACCCTAACCCTCAACCTAACCGTCACCCTAAACCTAACCCTCACTCTCAACCTCACTCAAACCCTCAACCTTACCCTACACTCACGCTCATCGTTACCCTCACCCTCAGCCTAACCCTAACCATAATTTAACCCTAACCCTCATGCTCACCCTTATACTAAACCTGCCCTTAACCTTTATCTTCTCCCCAACGCTAGCATCCACCCTAAACCTAACTCTCACCCTCAACCTAACCCTAAGACTATCCCTAAACCTCACACTAAACCTAACCCTAACCCTCATCCTCACCTAGCTCTCACCCTATCTCTGATCCCAACCTTAACCCTCATCCTAAACCTCACCATAACCCTAACCATAACCCTCAACCTAACCTTAACTCTAACGCTAACCATCACCCACACACTAACCCTAACCCTGAGTCTAAATCTAAACCTCAACCTAACCCTAACCCTCATCCTCACCTCACACTCACCGTAACCCTAACCCTAAACCTCAACCTCCCCCTCCCCCTAACCCTAACCCAAACCCTTAAACGAACCCGAACCCACACCCTCATCCTCACCATCGCCCTCAGTCTAAACCTAACCCTAATTTAAACCTAACTCTCAACCTCAACCTAACCCTGCCTCTAACCCTTACTCTCACACCATCCCTATCCTCCACCCTAAACCTAACCCTCATCCTAACCCTTACCCTAACCCTCACTCTAAACCTAACCCTCACCCTAACCTTAACCCTCACCCTGCCCCTCACCCAAACCTAACCCCAACCCTCACTATAACCCTCACCCTAATTCTAACCCTAACTCTAAAACCCACCCTCACCCTAAACCTCACCCAAACCCTTACTCTCCCCCTAACCCTCACACTAAACCTAACCCTAACCCTAACGCTCACCCTAACACTCACACTCACAATAACCCTCACCCTAAGCCTAACCCTCAAACTCACCCTAACCCTCACCCTCACCCTCAGCATAACCCTAAAACTAATCCTACCTCTCACCCGCACCCTCACCTAAGCTCACTCTAACCATAACTCTAACCCTAACCCTCACCCTCACCCAACCCTCACCATAACTCTAAACCTAAACCTCACCCTCTGCCTAAAACTAACCCTAACCCTAATCCTAAACCTAACCCTCACCCACACCCTCACCCTAAACCTAAACTTAACTCTAACCCTGACCCTCACCATCACACTATCCATAACCCTTAAGCTAAACCTAACCCTCAACCTAACCCTAACCCTAAAACTAACACTCACACTCAACCTAAACCAAACCTTAACCCCAACCCTAACCCTCAACCAATCCATCACCCTAACCCTCACGATAATCCTAAGCATCACTCTCACCCTAAACCTCCTCCTAACCCTTACCCTCAACCTCAGCCTAACCCTAAACCTCACCAGACCCAAACCCTAACCCTCAACCTAACCCTGACCCTAACACTCACGGTAACCCAAAACCTCACTCTCACCCTAACCCTCACCCTAAACCGTACCTTAAACCTAACCCTAACCCTAACCCTCACACTCACCCTCACCCGAAACCTAACCCTAACCATCACCCTATCCTTCACACTAAACCTAAGGCTAACCCTAACCCTCACTCTTACCCTAATCCTCACCCTAACCCTTACCCTCACCCTAACACTAACCCTAACCCACACTCTAAACCTAACGCTCACCCTAACCTTAACCCTACCCCTCAAACTGCCCCTCACCCCAACCTAACCCTAACCCTCACTATAACCCTCACCCTAACTCTAACCCTAACTCTAAAACCCACCCTCACCCTAAACCTCACCCAAAACCTTACTCCTCCCCTAACCCTCACGCTAAACCTAACCATAACCCTAACCCTCACACTCACAACAACCCTTACCCTAAGCCTAACCCTCAAAATCACCCTAACCCTCACCCTCACCCTCAGCCTAACCCTAAAACTAATCCTACCCCTCACCCGCACCCTCACCTAAGCTCACCCTAAACATAACCCTAACTCTAACCCTCACCCTCATCGTAATCCTCACCCTAACCCTAACCCTAAACCTCACTCTCTGGCTAAACCTAACCCTAACCCTAATCCTAAACCTAACCCTCACCATAAACCTAAACCTAACCCTAACCCTCACCCTATACCAAAGCCTAAAACCAAACCTAACCCTCAACCAATCCATCACCCTAACCCTCACGATAACCCTAAGCCTCATTCTCACCCTAACCCTCACCCTAACCCTTACCCTCACCCTCACCCTAACCCAAAAACCTAACCAGAAAAAACCCTAACTCTCACCGTCACCCTAACCCTAATCATAACCCTAAACCTCACCCTCACCCTCACCCTCAACCTAATCTGAAACATAACCCTAATCCTAACCCTCACACTCACCCTAAACCTAAATCTAACCCTAACCCTAACCCTCACTCTAAACCTCACCTTAACCCTAATGCTAAGACTAACCCTCACCCTAACTCTCACCCTAACCCTAACCCTCTCCCTCACTCTGAACCTCACCCTAACCCTAATCCACAACATAATACTTACCCTCCCGCTAACCCTCACCCTAACCCTAACCTCCCGCTAACCCTCACCCTAACACTCACGATAATCCCAACCCTCATTCTTACACTACCCTTCACCCTAAACCTTACCCTCACCCTAACCCTAACCCTAACCCTAATCCTCACACTAACCCTAACCCTCACCCTAATCCTAAAACTAACCCTCAACCTCATCCTAAACCTAAACCTAACCCTAACCCTAACCCTCACCATAACCCTCACATTAAGACTAAGGCTAACCCAAAACTTCACTATCACCCTAACCCTCACCCTAAATATTACCCTCACCCTAATACTAACCCTAACCCTAACCCTCACACTAAATCTAAACCTCACCCTAACCCTAACCCTACCGCTCACCCTAACCCTTAGCCTTAACCTAACCCTCACCCTAAGCCTTAGCCTTGCCCTCACTCTCACCCTAACCCTAACCCTATCACTAACCCTCACCCTAACCCTCACGGTAACCCTCACCCTAACCATCACCCTAACCCTTAACCTAACCCTAACCCTCACACTAAGCCTAACCCTCACCCTAACCCTAACCCTAGCCCTCATCCTAAACCTCATCCTAACCCTAAACCTAACCCTTACCCTAACCCTAATGCTAACCCTCACAATCACCCTCATCCTAACCCTCAGCCTAACCCTAACAGTAACCCTAATCCTAACCCTCACCCACACCCTTCACCCTTAGATTAACCCTCACCCTCAACCTAACCATAACCATAACCCTCACCAAACCCTCACCCTAACACTCACGATAACCCAAACACTCACTCTCACCCTAACACTTACCCTCACCGGAAACTTAACCCTAAACCTAACCCTAACCCTCACAATAACCCTAACCCTCACCCTAACACTCACCCTCACCCTAACTCTCACCCTCATCCTAAACCTAACCCTAACTCAAACCCGCACCCTTACACTCAAACTCACCCTAAAGATATCCCTAAACCGCACTCTCACACTAAACCTCACCCTTAGCCTTAACCTCACCCCAACCCTCACCCTAACCCTAAACCTCAAACTAAACCTAACCCTCATGCTAACCCTAACCTACCCCTCACCCTAACCCTAACCCTAAACCTAACCCTAAACTTCAACCTAACACTAAACCTAAAATTCACCCTAAATCTAACCCTCACCCTCACCCTCACCCTCAGCCTAAACATAAGCCTAATACTAACCCTAACCATAACCCTCACACTCACCCTCACCCTAACCCTAATCCTAACCCTGACCCTCTTCCTAACCCTCACCCTAACTAATACTAAACCTAACCCCAACCCCAACCCTAACCCTAACCCTCACTCTCACCCTCACCCTCCGCCTAACCCTAAGCCTAAGCCTAAACCTAACCCTCACCCTCACACACACCCTCATTCTCACCCTCACCCTCAGCCTAACCCTAAACCTAATCCTACCGCTAACCCTCAACCTCACCCTCAACCTAAACCTATGCCTAACCCTAACACTCAACATAAACCTAAACTCCACCCTAACCCTAACCCTAACACTAACCCTAACCATCACCCTAACCCTACCACTGCCCCTCACCCTAACCCTCATCCTAAAGCTAACCCTAAACTTAACCTTAACCCTAACCCTAACCCTAAACCTCATCCTAACCCTAACCCTAAACCTCACCCTCACTCTCACCCAAATTGTAAAGGTAAACTTAAACCTAATCCTAACCCTAACAATAACCCTAAACCTAGCCCTCATCCTATCCCTCTACCTAACCGTAACCCTAAAGAGAACAAAAACCCTCACCCTAACCCTAACCCGAAATCTCACCCTAACCCTAACCCTAACCCTCACCCTCAACCTAGCCGTCACCTAAAACTAATTCTAACCCTAACCCTCACTCTGACCCTAACACTAAACCTAATCCTAACTCTCACCATAACCCTAATCCTAACCCTAACCCTCACCCTAACACTCACTGTAAACCTAACCCTAATCCTCACCTTCACCCTAGCCCTCAACCTAACCCTAATCATAACCCTAACCCTCACCCTCAACCTCAACTTAACCCTACCCCCAACCCTAGCCCTCACCCTAACCCTCAAAATAACCCTAAACCTCAACCTAAACCTCACCCTCAACGTAACCCTAACCCAAACCCTAACCCTCAACCTAACCCTCACCCTAACCCTAACCCTAACCCTAACACTAACACTCACACTAAACCTAAACCTTACCCTAGCCCTAACCCTACCCCTCACGCTAAGCCTCATCCTAACCCTAACCATAACCATAACCCTAACCCTGAACCTCACCCTAACCCTAAACCTAACAATCACCCTCACCCTCACCCTAAACCTTAGCCTTACCCTAACCCTCACCTTAAGCTTTAGCCTTGCCCTAACCCTCACCCTAACCCTAACCGTATCACTAACCCTCACCCTATCCCTCACGGTAACCCTCACCCTAACCATCACCCTAAACCTTAACCTAACCCTAACCCTCACACTAAGCCTAAACCTCACCCTAACCTTAGCCCCCATCCTAAACCTCATCCTAACCCTAAACCTAACCCTCACCCTAACACTAACCCTAAACCTCACCCGCACCCTAACCCTCACCCTAACCCTAAACCTCACCCTAAACATCACCCTAACCCTAACCCTCACACTAACCTTAAGCGTAACCCTTAACCTAACCCTAGCCCTCCATCTCACCCTTACCCTCAGCCTAACCCTAACCATAATTTAACCGTAACCCTCACCCTCACCCTCAACCTAACCCTGCGCCTAACGCTTACCCTCACCCCAACCCTAACCTCCACCCTAAACTTCATGCTCACCCTAAGCCTAACCCTAAATCTCACCCTAACCCTAAACCTAACCCTCACCATCACTTAACCCTCGCCCTAACCCTAACCCTAATCCTCACCCTAAACCTGACCCTCAGATTAACCCTAAGACTAAACCTAACCCTCACCCTAACCCTCAAACTCACCCTCACCCTAACCCTAATCTTAACCCTAAGCCTAAACTTAACCCTAAACCTCATCATAAACCTCAAACTAACCCTAATCCTAACACTAACCCTAAACCTATCCCTCACCCTAACCTTAACTCTAATCCTAACCCTCACCCTCACCCTTACCCTATCCCAAAACGTAAACCTCACCCAAACCCTAACCCTAACATTAACCCTTACCCTTACCTCACACTCACCGAAAACCTAACCCTATACCCTAAATTTCACCCTCAACCTCACCCTAATTCTAACCCAAACCCTCAACCGAAACCTCATGCTCACCCTCATCCTCACCATCACCCTCAACCAAAACCTACCCCTAACCCTTAATCTTACCCCAACCCTAACCTCCACCCTAAACTTAACCCTCACCCTAACCCTAAACCTAACGCTAACCCTAACCCTCACAATAACCCTAACCCTTACCCTAAACCTAACCCTAACCCTCACACTACCTCTCATACTAACCCTAAACCTAATACTAAACTTAACCCTAACCGTAACCCTAAACTACACCCAAAATATAACCCTAATCCTAACCCTCAGCTTCAGCCTGACACTAACATTAACCATAACCCTAAACCTAAGCTTAACCCTAACCCTAATTCTAACCCTCACCCTAACCATAACCATAACCTTAACCCTCTCCTGAACCCTAACCCTAACTCTCACCCTCACCCTAACCCTAAACCTAAACCTAAACCTAAGCCTCACACTAATCCTCACCATAACCCTAACCCTAAACTTCACCCTAATCCTCACCCTATCCCTAACCCTAACCCTAACACTCACTCTAATACTAACCATAAACCTAACCCTCACCCTCAGCCTAAACATCACCGTCAGCCTAACACTCACCCTAAGCCTAACCCTAACACTCACCCTAAACCTCACCCTCACCCTCACCCTCACCCTAAGCCTAACCATAACCCTAACCCTAATCCTTAACCTAACCCTCTCCATCACCTTCACCCTAAACCTATCCCTACCACTAAAACTAACCCTCCCCCTCCCCCTCACCCTAACACGAACCCTAAACCTAACCCTAAACCTCACCTTAAACCTAACCCTCAACCACAACCTAATTCTAACCCTCACCCTAACCCTAACAATCACAATAACCCTAAACCTCACTCTAAACATAAACCTACCCCTCAACCTAACAATCATCCTAACCCTAACCCTAAACCGAATCCTCACCCTAACCCTAACCCTAACCCTCACCATCACCATAACCATCACCGTCACCCTAACACTCACCCTAAGCCTAACCCTCAACCACACTTTAACCCTCAACCTCACGCGAACCCTCACCCTCACCCTAAAACTCACCCTCAACCTAAACATCACCCGAACCCTAACCATCAACTTAACCCTAACCCTAACCCTCACCCTAAACCTAATCCTCACCCTGACCCTCAACCTCACCCTAATCCTCACATTAACCCTCATCCATACCTAACCAATCCCTCACCCTCACCCTCACAATAACCCTCACCCTCACCCCAGCCCTCTCCCTAACCCTAACCCTTACCCTCACCCTCACACTCACACTCATCCTAACCCTAAGCCTAACTCTAATCTTAACCCTCACCCTCACCCTGACCCTCAGCCCAACCCTCACCCTCACCCTAACCATCTCCCTAAACCTTACCCTCACCCTAAAACTAAACCTCACACTCACTCTCACCCTAAACCTAACCCTAACCCTCACCCTCACCCTCACCCTCACCCTCACCCTAACCGTAACCCCCACCCTCAGCCTAAACCAAACCCTAAACCCAACCCTAAACCTAACCCTAAACCTCACCCTAACTCTAATGCTAAGCTTAACCCTCAACCTAACACTAACCCTAACCCACACCCCCAAACTAAACCGAACCCTAACCCTAACCCTAACCTTCATCATAACCCTCACAATAAGACTAAGGCTAACCCTAACCTTCACTATCACCCTCACCCTGACCCTAACCCGAACCCTCACCCTCAACCTAACCCTCACCTCACCCAAAACATCACCCTAAAACTAACCCTCACCCTAGCCCTAACCCTAACCCTCACCCAAAACTTAACTCTCACCCTAACCCTCACCCTCACCCTAACCTCACCCTAACCCTAAACCTAACCCTAGCCCTTACCCTAACCCTAACCCTTATCCTAACACTTACGCTAACCCTAACCCTCAATCTCACCCTAACCCTCACCCTAAACTTTATTCTCAGCCTAATTCTCACACTTAACCTAAATCTCACCCTAACCTTAACGCTAACCATGACCTTAACCCTACCCCTAAACCTCACCCTAACCCTAACCCTTACCCACACCCTAGCCCTCAAACCAACGCTAATCCTAACCCTAAACCTCATCCTTACCCTCACCTTCACCCTAAATCCCACACTCACTCTCACCCTAACACTAACCCTAACCCACACCCTAACCCTAAACCTCACCCTAACCCTAACCCTAACCCTCACCCTAAACCATCACCTTCCCCCTTACCCTAATTGTAACCCTAAACCTCAGCCTAACCTTAAGCCTAAGACTAATGCTAACTCTAACCCTCACCCTCACCGTCACCCTAACCCTAAACTTATCCCTAAACCTCACCCTATCCCTATCCTTCACCCTAAACCTAACCCAAACCCTCATCCTCATCCTAACCCTAACACTAACCCTGATACTAAACCTAACACTCACCCTAAACCTCACCCTAATGATTACCCTCAACGTAACCCTAACCCTAACCCTAACCCTAATCCTCACACTAATCGTCATCCAAACCCTAACCCTAAACTTCACCCTAATCCTCACCCTATCCCTAACCGTAACCCTAACACTCACCCTAATACTAACCATAAACCTAACCCTCACACTCAGCCTAAACATCACCGTCAGCCTAAACACTCACCCTCACCCGAAACACCACCCTCACCCTAACAATAACCCTAACCCACACCCTAACCCTAAACCTCACCCTAACCCTAACCTTAACCCTAAACTTAAAACCTCACCTTCCCCCTTACCCCAATTGTAACCCTAAACCTCACCCTAACCCTAAGCCTAAGACTAATGCTAACTCTAACCCTCACCCTCACCATCACCCTAACCCTAAACTTATCCCTAAACCTCACCCTCTCCCTATCCTTCACCCTAAACCTAACCCAAACACTCATCCTCACCCTAACCCTAACACTAACCCTGATACTAAACCTAACACTCACCCTAAAACTCACCCTAAAGATTACCCTTAACCTAACCTTAACCCTAACCCTAACCTTAATCCTCACACTAATCCTCACCCAAACCCTAACCCTAAACTTCACCCGAATCCTAAATCAATCCCTAACTCTAACCCTAACACTCACCCTAATACTAACCATAAACATAACCCTCACCCTCAGCCTAAACATCACCGTCAGCCTAACACTCACCCTCACCCGAAACACCACCCTCACCCTACCACTAACCCTAACCCACACCCTAACCGTAAATCTCACCCTAACCCTAACCTTAACCCTCAACCTAAACCCTCACCTTCCCCCTTACCCTAATTGTAACCCTAAACCTCACCCTAACCCTAAGCCTAAGACTAATGCAAAATCTAACCCTCACCCTCACCATCACCCTAACCCTAAACTTATCCCTAAACCTCACCCTATCCCTATCCTTCACCCTAACAATAACCCAAACCCTCATCCTCACCCTAACCCTAACTCTAACCCAGATCCTAAATCTAACCCTCACCCTAAACCTCACCCTAATGATTACCCTCAACCTAACCCTAACCCTAACCCTAACCCTAATCCTCACACTAATCCTCATCCAAACCCTAACCCTAAACTTCACCCTAATCCTCACACTATCCCTAACCCTAACCCTAACACTCACCCTAATACTAACCATAAACCTAACCCTCACCCTCAGACTAAACATCACCGTCAGCCTAACACTCACCCTCATCCTAAACATCACCCGAACCCTAACGTTCACCCTAACCCTAACCTTAACACTCACCCTAAACCTCACCCTCACCCTAAGCCTAACCATAACCCTACCCCTATTCCTTAACCTAACCCTCTCCATCACCTTCTCCCTAAACCTATCCCTACCCTTACCCCTAAACCTCACCCTCACCCTCACCCTAACACGAACCCTAAATCTAACCCTAAACCTCACCTTAAACCTAACCCTCAAACACAACCTAATCCTAACCCTCACCCTAACCCTAACAATCACAATAACCCTAACCCTCACTCTAACCATAAACCTACCCCTCAACCTAACACTCATCCTAACCCTAACCCTAAACGTAATCCTCAACCTCAACCTAACCCTAACCCTCACCCACACCTTAACCCTCAACCTCACGGGAACACTCACTATCACCCTAACACTCACCCTCAACCTAAACATCACCCGAACCCTAACCCTCACCTTAACCCTAACCCTAAACCTCACCCTAAACCTAACCCTCACCCTGACCCTCATCCTCACCCTAATCCTCACATTAACACTCACCCCTACCTAACCAAAACCCTCACCCTCACACTAACCCTAAAGCTCACCCTCAACCTAGCCTTCATCCTAACCCTAACCCTCACCCTCACCCTCATCCTAACCCTAAGCCTAACTCTAATCCTAACACTCACCCTCACCCTCACCCTCAGCCTAACCCTCACCCTCACCCTAACTCTCTCCCTAAACCTTACCCTCATCCTAACCCTAACCCTAAACCTCACCCTCAACCTAAACCTAACCCTAAACCTAACCCCAAACATAACCCTCACAATAAGACTAAGGCTAACCCTAACCCTCACTGTCACCCTCCCCCTCCCCTAACCCGAGCCCTCAACCTCACCCTCACCCAAAACATCACCCTAAAACTAACCCTCACCCTAACCCTCACCCTCACACAAACCTTAACTCTCACCCTAACCCTCAACATCACCCTAACCTCACCCTAGCCCTAAACCTAACCTTAACCCTAAACCTAACCCTAAACCTCACCCTAACCCTAACCCTTACCCTCACCCTAGCCCTCAAACCAACCTAATCCTAACACTAACCCTCATCCTTACCCTCACCCTCACCCTAAATCACACTCTAACCCTCGCCCTAACACTAACCCTAACCCACACCCTAACCCTAACTCTTACCCTAACACTAACCCTAACCCTCACCCTAACACTAACCCTAACCCTCACCCTAACACTAACCCTATCCCTCACTCTCACCCTCACTTTCCCCCAACCCTAATTCTAAACCTAACCCTCACCCTAAACCGTGCCTAAGCCTAATGCTAACACTAACCCTCACCCACACTGTCACCCTAACCCTAAACTTATCCCTAAACCTCACTCTATCCCTTACCTTCACCCTAACCCTAACCCAAACCCTCATCCTCACCCTAACCCTAACACTAACCCTGATCCTAACTCTAACCCTCACCCTAAACCTCACCCTAATGATTACCCTCAACCTAAACCTAACACTACCCCTAACCCTAATCCTCACACTAATCCTCACCCTATCCCTCACAATAAATTTCACCCTAATCCTCACCCTATCCCTAACCCTAACCATAACACTCACCCTAATACTAACCATAAATCTAACCCTCAACCTCAGCCTAAATATCATGTTCAGCCTAACACTCACCCTCACCCTAAACATCACCCTAACCCTAACGTTCACCCTAACCCTAACCCTAACACTCACCCTAAACCTCACCCTCACCCTCACCCTCACACTAAGCCTAACCCTAACACTACCCCTAATCCTTAACCTAACTTTCTCCATCACCTTCACCCTAAACCTATCCCTACACCTAACACTAAACCTCACCCTCACCCTCACCCTAACACAAACCCTAAACCTAACCCTAAACCTCACCTTAAACCTAACCCTCAACAACAACCTAAACCTAACCCTCACCCTAACCCTAACAATCACAATAACCCTAACCCTCACTCTAACCATAAACCTACCCCTCAACCTAACACTCATCCTAAGCCTAACCCTAACCCTAAACCTAATCCTCACCCTAACCCTAACCCTCACCATAAGCATCACCATCACATTAACACTCACCCTAAGCCTAACCCTCAACCACACCTTAACCCTCAACCTCACGCGAACCCTCACCCTCACCCTAACTCTCACCCTCAACCTAAACATCACCCGAACCCTAACCCTCACCTTAACCCTAACCCTAACCCTCACCCTAAGCCTAACCCTCAACATGACCCTCAACCTCACCCTAATCCTCACATTAACGCTCACCCCTACCTAACCGAAACCCTCACACTCAGCCTCACCCTAACCCTCACCCTCACCCTCACCCTAGCCCTCACCCTAACCCTCACCTTAACCCTCATCCTCACCCTCACACTCATCCTAACCCTAAGCCTAACTCTAATCCTAACCCTCACCCTCACCCTCACCTTCAAGCTAACCCTTAACCTCACCCTAAACCTTTCCCTAAACCTTAACATCAACCTAACCATCACCTAACCCTCACCCTCACCCTAAACCTAACCCTAACCCTAACCCTCACCCTCACCCTCACCCTAACCGTAACCCTCACCTTCACCATAAACCAAAACCTAACCCCAACTTTAACCCTCACCCTAACATCACCCTAAACCTCACGATAACCCTAACCCTCACTCTCACCCTAACTCTCACCCTAACCCTTACCCTCACCCTAACCCTAACCCTAAACCTCACCCAGACCCAAACCTTAACGCTCAACGTCACCCTAAACCTAACCCTAATGCTCACCCTAAACCTCACCATCACCCAAACCCTAACCCTCAGTCTCACTCTCACCCATACCCATACCCTAACCCTCACCCTCAGCCTAAACATCACCCTAAGCCTAAACCTCCCCCTTATCCTAAACCTCACCCTCACCCTCACCCTTACCCTTAGCCTAACCCTAATCCTAACCCTAACCCTAAACCTCACCCACACCCTCAACCTAACTGTAAACATATCCCTAATCCTAACCCTCAACCTCACCCTAAAACTAACTCTAACGCTAACCCTAACCTTCACCCTAAACCTCACCCTAACCCTAATGCTAAGCTTAACCCTCAACCTAACATTAAACCTAACCCACACCCTCATCCTAAACCGAAACCTAACATTAAACCTAACCCTCACCATAACCCTCACAATAAGACTAAGGCTAACCCTAACCCTCACTATCACCCTCACCCTTACCCTATCCCGAACCCTCACCCTCACCCTAACCTGAAACCTCACCCAAAACATCAGCCTAAAACTAACCCTGACCCTAACCCTAACCCTAACCCTCACCCAAACCTTAACTCTCACCCTAACCCTCACCCTCACCCTAATCTCACCCTAACCCTAAACCTAAACCTAGCCCTTACCCTAACCCTTACCCTCACCCTATCACTCACGCTAACCGTAACCCTCACTCTCACCCTAACCCTCACTCTAACACTTACCCTCAACCTAACCCTTACCCTCAGCCTAAAGCTCACACTAAACCTAAATCTCAGCTTAACCTTAACGCTAACCATGACCCTAACCCTACGCCTAAACCTCACCCTAACCCTAAACCTCACCCGCACCCTAGCCCTCAAACCAACCCTAATCCCAACCGTAACCCTCATTCTTACCCTCACCCTCACCCTAAAACATACACCCACCCTCACCCTAACATTAACCCTTACACAAACCCTAACCCTAAACCTCACCCTAAACCTGATCTTAACCCTGACCCTAAACCCTCACCTTCCCCCTAACCCTAATTCTAACCCTAAACCTCACCCTAACCCTAAGCCTAAGACTAATGCTAACTCTAACCCCCACCCTCACCATCACCCTAACCCTAAACCTATCCCTAACCTCACCCTATCCCTTACCTTCACCCTAACCCTAACCCAAACCCTCATCCTAACCCTAACCCTAACACTAACCCTGACCCTATCCCTAACCCTAAACCTAACCTCACCCTAAACCTAACCCTAACCCTAGCCCTTACCCTAACCCTAACCCTCACATTCACCCTCACACTCACCCTAACCCTAAACCTAACCCTAGCCCTCACCCTAAACCTAAACCTCACCCTCACCCAAACACTCAAACTAAGCCTAACACAAACCCTAACCCTAATCCTAACCCTAACCCTCACCCTAACACTCAGGCTAACCCTAACCCTCACTCTCACACTAACCCTCACCCTAACATTGACCCTCACACTAACCCTTACCCTCAGCCTAATGCTCACACTAAACTTAACCCTCACCCTAACCCTAACACTAACCATGACCCTAACCCTAAACCTAACCCTAAACCTCAGCCTTACCCTAACCCTTACCCTCACCCTAGCCCTCAAACCAACCCTAATCCTAACCCTAACCCTCATTCTTACCCTCACCCTCACCCTAAATTACACTCTAACCCTCACCCTAACACTAACCCTAACCCACACCCTCACCCTCACTTTCCCCCTAACCCTAATTCTAAGCCTAACCCTCACCCTCACCCTAAGCCTAAGCCTAATGCTAACTCTAAACCTCACCCTCACCGTCACTCTAACCCTAAACTTATCCCTTAACCTCACCCAATCCCTAACCTTCACCCTAACCCTAACCCAAACCCTCATCATCACCCTAACACTAACACTAACCCTGATCCTAACTCTAACCCTCACCCTAAACCTCAACCTAATGATTACCCTCAACCTAACCCTAACCCTAACCCTAACCCTAATCCTCACACTAATCCCCAACATAACCCTAACCCTAAACTTCACCCTAATCCTCACCCTATCCCTAACCCTAACCCTAACACTCACCCTAATACTAACCATAAACCTAACCCTCACCCTCAGCCTAAACATCACCGTCAGCCTTACACTCACCCTCACCCTGAACATCACCCTAAACCTAAACTTCACCATAACCCTAAACCTAACACTCACCCTAAACCTCACCCTCACCCTCACCCTCACCCTAAGCCTAACCATAACCCTACCCCTAATACTTAACCTAACCCTCTCCATCACCTTCACCCTAAACCTATCCCTACCCCTAACACTAACGCTCACCCTCACCCTCACCCTAACACAAACCCTAAATCTAACCCTAAACCTCACCTTAAACCTAACCCTCAACCAAAACCTAATCCAAACCCTCACCCTAACCCTAACAATCACAATAACCCTAACACTCACTCTAACCATAAACCTACCCCTCAACCTAACACTCATCCTAACCCTAACCCTAACCCTCACCCTCACCATCACCATCACCATCACCCTAACACTCACACAAAGCCTAAACCTCACCCACACCTTAACACTCAACCTCACGGGAACCCTCACCCTCACCCTAACAATCACCCTCAACCTAAACATCACTCGAACCCTAACCCTCACCTTAACCCTAACCCTAACCCTCACCCTAAACCTAACCCTCACCCTGACCCTCACCCTCACCCTAATCCTCACATTAAACCTCATCCCTACCTAACCGAAACCCTCACCCTCACCCTAACCCTCACCCTAACCCTCACACTAACCCTAACTCTAACCCTCACCCTCACCCTCACACTCATCCTAACCCTAAGCCTAACTCTAATCCTAACCCTCATCCTCACCCTCACCCTCAGCCTAACCCTCACCCTCACCCTAACCCTCTCCCTAAATCTTATCCTCACCCTAACCCTAACCCTGAACCTCACCCTCAACCTAAACCTAACCCTAACCCTAACACTAAACCTAACCCTCACCCTCACCCTCACCCTCACCCTAAACTTAACCCTAACCCTAACCCTCACACTCACCCTCACTCTAACCGTAACCCTCACCCTCACCCTAAACCAAACCCTAACCCCAACCCTAACCCTGACTCTAACCATCACCTTAAACCTCACGATAACCCTAAACCTCACTCTCACCCTAACCCTCACCTTAACCCTGACCCTCACCCTAACCCTAACCCTAAACCTCACCCAGACCAAAACCTTAACACTCAGTGTCACACTAAACCTAACCCTAATGCTCACCCTAAACCTTACTATCACCCAAACCGTAACCGTCATTCTCACCCTCACCCATACCCTCACCATAACCCTCACCCTCAGCCTAAACATCACCCTAAGCCTAACCCTCCCCCTTATCCTAAACCTCACCCTCACCCTCACCCTCAGCCTAACCCTAAACCTAACCCTAATCCTAACCCTAACCCTCAACCTCACCCACACCCTCAACCTAACTGTAAACATATCCCTAATCCTAACCCTCAAGCTCACGCTCACCCTAACCCTCACCCTAACCCTCACCCTAACCCTCACACTACCTCTAATGCTAAGCTTAACCCTCAAAGTAACACTAACACTAACACACACCCTCATCTTTAACCGAAACCTAACCCTAACCCTAACACTCACCATAACCCTCACAATAAGACTAAGGCTAACCCTAACCCTCACTATCACCCTCACACTCACCCTAACCCGAAACCTCACCCTCACCCTAACCCTCACCCAAAACATCACCCTAAAACTAACACTCACCCTAACCCTAACCCTAAGCCTCACCCAAATCTTAACTCTCACCCTAACCCTCACCCTCACCCTAAACTCACGCTAACTCTAAACCTAACAGTACCCCTTACACTAACCCTAACACTCACCTTAACACTCACACTAACCCTAACCCTCACTCTCACCCTAACCCTCACCCTAACACTTACCCTCACCCTAACCCTTATTCTCAGCCTAACGCTCACACTAAACCTAAATCTCACCCTAACCTTAACGCTAACCATGACCCTAACCCTACCCCTAAACCTCATCCTAACCCTAACCCTCACCTGCACACTAGCCCTCAAACCAACCCTAATCCTAACCCTAACCCTCATCCTTACCCTCACCCTCACCCTAAATCACACACTCACCCTCACCCTAACACTAACCCTAACCCACACCCTAACCCTAAACCTCAGCCTAACCCTAATCCTAACCCTCACCCTAAACACTCACATTCCCCCTAACCATAATTCTAACCCTAAACCTCAACCTAAACCAAAGGCTAAGACTAATGCTCAATCTAACCTTCACCCTCACCTTAATCCTCACACTAAACCTATCCCTAAACCTCACCCTATCCCTAACCTTCACCCTAACCCTAACCCAAACCCTCATGCTCACCCTAACCCTAACACTAACCCTGAACCTAACCTTAAACCTCAACCTATCCTCACCCTAAACCAAACCCCAACCCTAGCCCTTCCCCTAACCATAACCCTCACATTCACCCTCACACTCACCCTAACCCTCATCCTAACCCTAGCCCTCACCCCAAACCTAACCCTAACACTAAACCTCACCCTCACCCACACACTCAAACTCAACCTAACACAAACCCTAACCCTAATCCTAACTCTAACCCTCACCCTCACCCTCACACTCACACTAACCCTCACCCTCACCCTAGCCCTCACACTAACCCTAACCCTAAGCCAAACCCTAAATCTCAACATCACCTTCACCCTCACCCTCAACCTCAGGCTAACCCTAACCCTAATTCTAATCCTAACCCTAACCCTCACCCTAACACTCACACTAACCCTAACCCTCACTCTCACCCTAACCCTCACCCTAACACTTACCCTCATCCTAACCCTTACCCTCAGCCTAACGCTCACACTAACCCTAAACCTCACCCTAACCCTAACCCTTACCTTCACCCTAGCCCTCAAACCAAACTTAATCCTAACCCTAACCCTCATCCTTACACTCACCCTCAACTTAACTCACACTCTAAACCTCACCCTAACACTAACCCTAACCCACACCCTAAACCTTACCCTCAACCTAACCCTAACCCTCACACTCACCCTCAATTTCCCCCTAACCCTAATTCTAACCCTAACCCTCACGCTAAACATAAGCCTAAGCCTAATGCTAACTCTAAACCTCACCCTCACCGTCACCCTAACCCTAAACTTATCCCTTACCCTCACCCTATCCCTAACCTTCACCCTAACGCTAACCCAAACACTCATCCTCTCCCTAACACTAACACTAACCCTGATCCTAACCCTAACCTTCACCCTAAACCTCACCCTAATGATTACCCTCAACCTAACCCTAACCCTAACCCTAACCCTAATCCTCACACTAATCCTCACCCTAACCCTAAACTTCACCCTAATCCTCACCCTATCCCTAACCCTAACCCTAACACTCACCCTAATACTAACCATAAACCTAACCCTCACCCTCAGCCTAAACATCACCGTCTGCCTAACACTCACCCTCACCCTAAACATCATCCTAACCCTAACCTTCACCCTAAACCTAACCCTAACATTCACCCTAAACCTCACACTCACCCTCATCCTCACCCTAAGCCTAACCATAACCCTACCCCTAATCCTTAACCTAACCCTCTCCATCACCTTCACCCTAAACCTATTCCAACCCCTAACACTAACCCTCACCCTCACCCTCACACTAACACGAACCCTAAACCTAACCCTAAACCTCACCTTAAACCTAACCCTCAACCACAACCTAATCCTAACCCTCAACCTAACCCTAACAATCACAATAACCCTAACCCTCACTCTAACCATAAACCTACCCCTCAACCTAACACTCATCCTAAGCCTAACCCTAAACCTAATCCTCACCCTAACCCTAACCCTAACCCTCACCCTCACCATGACCATCACCATCACCCTAACACTCACCCTAAGCCTAACCCTCACCCACACCTTAACCCTCAACCTCACGCGAACCCTCACCCTCACCCTAACACTCACCCTCAACCTAAACATCACCCGAACCCTAACCCTCACCTTAACCCTAACCCTAACCCTCAACCTAAACCTAACCCACACCCTGACCCTCACCCTCACCCTAATCCTCACATTAACCCTCACCCTAGCCCTCACCCTAACCCTAACCCTAACCCTCACCCTCACACTCACACTCATCCTAACCCTAAGCCTAACTCTAATCCTAACCCTCACCCTCACCCTCATCCTCAGCCTAACCCTCACCCTCACCCTAACCCTCTCGCTAAACCTTACCCTCACCCTAACCCTAAACCTAAACCTCACCCTAAACCTAAACCTAACCCTAACCTTAACACTAAACCTAACCCTCACCCTCACCCTCACCCCAAACCTAACCCTAACCCTAACCCTCACCCTCACCCTAACAGTAACCCTCACCCTCACCCTAAACCAAACCCTAACCCCAACCATAACCCTCACCCTAACCATCACCCTAAACCTCACGATAACCCTAACCCTCACTCTCCACCTAACCCTCACCCTAACCTTTACCCTCACCCTAACCCTAACCATAAACCTCACCCAGACCCAGACCCTAACCCTAACACTCACCCTAAACCTCACCCTAACCCTAATGCTAAGCTTAACCCTCAACCTAACACTAACCCTAACCCACACCCTCATCCTAAATCGAACCATAACCATAAGCCTAACCCTCACCATAACCCTCACAATAAGACTAAAGCTAACCGTAACCCTCACTATCACCGGAACCCTCACCCGAACTCTTACCCTCACCCTAACCCTAACCCTATCCCTAACCCTCACACTAAACCTAAACTTCACCCTAACCCTAACCCTAACCCTCACCCTAACTCTTATCCTTACCCTAACCCTCACCGTAACACTACCCGTATCACTAACCCTCAACCTAACCCTCACCGTAACAATCACCCTAACCCTAATCCTAACTCTCACACTAAGTTTAACCCTCAACCTAACACTAAACCTATTCTCACACTCACACTAACCGTTAACCTCACCAGCACCCTAACACTCACCCTCACGCTAAATATCACCCTAACACTAACCCTCACACTAAACTTAAGCCTACCCCTCAACCTAACCCTAGTGCTCACCCAAACCATGACACTCAGCTTAACACTAAACCTAACCCTAATCCTAACGGTAATTCTGGCCCTCTCCCTCACCCTCACCCTAACCCTAACCCTCACCCTAACCCTAACCCTCACCGTCACCCTCAGCCAAACAGTATCCCTAAACCTAATCCTAACCCTGCCACTCACCCTCACCGTAACCCTAAACATAACCCTCACCCTAACCCCAATGCTAACCCTCACCCTCACTGTCACCCTCACCCCTCACCCTCAGCCTAACCCTCACCCTCAACCTAACCCTAAACCTAACCCTCAGGCTAATTCTCACCCTAACACTCATGATAACCCTAACACTCACTCTCACCCTAACACTCACCCTAACCCTTACCCTCAGCCTAACCCTAACCCTAAACCTAAACCTAACGTTCACACTAACCCTAACCCTCACACTAACCCTAACCCTCACCCTAACAATCACCCTCATCCTAAACCTAAACCTAACCCTAACCCGTACCCTTACCCTCACACTCGCCCTAAGGCTAAACCTAACCCTCACTCTCACCCTAAACCTCATCTAAAGCCTTAACCTCACACCAACCCTCACCCTAACCCTAACTCTCCAACTAAAACAAACCCTTACCCTAACCCTAACCCTAAACCTAACCCTAACTCTAACTCAAACCCTCATACTCACCCTCATCTTCACCCTCACCCTCAGCCTAACCCTAACCCTAATCCTAACTCTAACCCTCACTCTCACACAAAACCAAACCCTATGCCTAACCCTAACCCTCACCCTAACCCTAACCTGCACCCTGAAGCTAACCCTCATCCTAAACCTAACCCTAACACTAACCATAACCCTCAGACTAACCGTAACCTTCACCCTAACCCTACCCCTACCTCTCGCCCTATCCCTCATACTAACCCTGACCCTAACATTTATCCTAACCCTAACCATAACCTCACACTAACCCTAACCCTAAACCTTACCCTCACTCTCAACCTAATGGTAACCATAACCTTAAACCTAACCCTAACCCTAACAATAACCCAAAACCTAACCCTAATGCTAACCCTCACCCTCACCCTAACCCTAACCCTCACCCTAACCCTAACCGTCAATCTAACCGTAACCCTAAACCTAACACTAACCCTCACCCTCAACCTAACTGGAAATCTCTACCTAACCCTAAGCCTAACTCTAACCCTCTACCTAGCCCTCACCTAACACTCATCCTAACCCTAAACCTCACTCTGACCCTAACCCTAACCCTATCTCTCACCATAACCGTAATCCTAACCCTAACCCTCACCCTACCCCTAAACCTAATCCTCAAGTTCACCCTAACCCTCACCCTAACCATAATCATAACTCTAAACCTAATACTAAACCTAACCCTCACCCTAACCCTAACCCTAACCCTCACGCTAACCCTGATCCTAACCCTAACCCTAAACCTAACCATGAACCTCACCCTAACACTAAACCGAACCCTCACCCTCACCCTAACCCTTTGCCTTACCCTAACCCTCACTCTAAGCCTAAGCCTTGTTCTAACCCTCACGCTAATAATAACCCTATCACTAACCCTCACCCTAACCCTCACCCTAACCATCACCCTAACCTAAACCTAACCCTAATCCTCACACTAAGGCTACCCCTCACCCTAATCCTAACCCTAGCTCTCATGCTAACCATCATCCTATCCCTAAAACTAACCATCCCCCTAACCCTAACCCTAAACCTCACCCGCACACTAACCCTCTCCCTAACCATCACCCTCACCATAAACATTACCCTAACCCTAACCTCACCATAACGTTAAGCCTAACCCTCACCCTAACCCTACACACTCACCCTCACTCTCACCCTCCAGTTAAAACTAAACTTAAACCTAATCCTAACCGTAAATCTAGCCCTCACCCGAACCCTAAACCTAACCCTAACCCTTGACCTAAACCTAACCCTCACACTCACCCTCAGCCTAACAGTAACCCTAACCCTAATCCTAACCCTCACACTCACCCTCACACTAACCCTAACCCTAACACTCACCCTAAACCTAATGCTAATCCTCTCCCTCACCCTCAGCCTAACCATAACCATAACCCTAATCCTAACCCTCACACTCACCCCTCTCCCGCAGCCTAACCCTCACCCTCAACATAAACCTAATCCTAACCCAAAGCCAAACCCTCACCCTAACACTCACGATAACCCTAACACTCACTCTAACCCTTACCCTCACCCTAACACTAAACCTAAACGTTATACTAACAGTCACACTAAACCTAACCCTCAACTGAACGCTAAACCTCACCATAACACTCACACTAATCCTAAACCTAACTCTAACACTAAGCCGCACCCTTACCTTCACACTCACTCTAAAGCTAACCCTAACCCTCACTCTCACCCTAAACCTCACCTTAAGCCTTAAACTCACACAACCCTCAACCTAACCCTAAACCTCAAACTAAAACTAACCCTCACACTAACCCTAACCCTACCCTTCACCCTAACACTAACCCTAAACCTCAGCCTAACCTTAAACCTAACCCTCATCCTCACCCTAGAGCTCACACTAACCCTAAACCTAAGCCTCAGCCTCACCCTCACCCTAAACCCGACCCTCACCCTTACCTTAACCTAAAGCTCACCCTAAGCTAACCCTAACCCTCACACTAACCGTAACCCTCCCCATAACCCTAACCCTACTCCTCAGCCTAACCCTCATCCTAATCCTAAACCTAACCCAAACTCTCACCCTAACCCTAACACTAACACTCACCCTAAACCTAAGCCTAACCCTAACCTTAACCCTAACCCTCACCCTCACCTTCAACGTAACCCTTTCCCTAAACCTAATCCTAACCCTAACCCTCACCCTCACCCTGTATCTAAACTTAACCTTAACCCTAACTCTCACCCTCACTGTAACCCTAACCCTAAACCTATCCTTAAACCTCACCTTAGCCCTAATCCTCACCCTAACCCTAAGCGAAACCCTCACCCTCACCCTAACCCTAACCCTAACCATACCCTAACCTGCACCCTAAACCCAACCCTAATCCTAAACCTAACCCTCACCCTAATCCTAAACCTAACACTCACACTAAATCTAACCCTCACCCTCAGCCTAACATTAAGCCTAACCAAAACCCTAACCCTAACCCTCACACTCACCCTTACTCTAAACCTAAGCCTAACCCTAAAACAACCCTAACCCTCACACTCACCCTCATACTCAACCTCACCCTCACCCTAACCCTAACGCTATTCCTAATGTTAACCCTCACCCTCAGCCTCAACCTAACCCTATGCCTTACCCTAACCCTCACCCTCACCCTAACCCTAACCCTAACCCTAACCCTAAACCTCACCCTAACCCTAACCTTAAGCCTCATCCTCACCTCACCCTCACCGTAATGCTAACCCTAACCCTAAACCTAAACCTCACCATCACCCTCACCCTAAACCTAACCCGAACCCTCAACTGAACCCTCACCCGAACCCTCATCCTCACCACCATCCTCAACCTAAACCTAACCCTAATTTAACCGTAAACCTTACCCTCAACCTAACCCTGACCCTAACCCTTACCCTCACTCCAACCCTAAACCTAACCCTCATCCTCAACCTAACCCTAATCCTCACCCTAATCCTCACACTAAACCTAACACTCACCCTATTCCTAACCCTAACCCTCACCCTAACACTTAGCCTTACCCTAACCCTCACCCTAAGCCTTAGCCTTGCCCTAACCCTCACCCTAACACTAAACCTATCACTAAAGCTCAACCTAAACCTCACCCTAATAATCACCCTAACCCTCACACTCAGCCTAACCCTCAACCTAACCCTAACCCTAGCCCTCATCCTAACCCTCATCCTATCCCTAAACCTAACCCTCAACCTAACCCTAACCCTAAACCTCACCCGCAACCTAACCCTCACCTTAACGCTCACCCTCACCCTAAACATCGCCCTCAACTTCACCCTCACCCTAATTTTTAGCCTAACGCTCACCCACACCCTAGCCCTCACCCTCACCTTAACCCTAACCCTAATCCTCACCCCAACCCTAACCCTCACCATCACCCTCAGCCTAACAGTATCCCTAACCCTAATCCTAAACCTCACACTCACTCTCACCGTAACCCTAAACCTAACACTCACCCTAACCCTAATGCTAACCATCACTCTCATACTCACCCTCAGCCTAACCCTAAGAGTAACCCTAATCCTAACCCTCATCCTCACCCCTCATCCTCAGCCTAACCCTAAACCTCACCCCTCACACTCAGCCTAACCCTCACCCTCAACCTAACCCTAACCCTAACCCTCACCCTAACACTCACAATAACTCTAACACTCACTCTCATCCTAACACTCACCCTAAACCTTTGCCTAACCCTAACCCTAAACCTAACCCTAACCCTAACCCTCACATTAACCCTAACCCTAGCCCTAAACCTAACCCTAACACTCACTCTCACCCTAACACTCACCCTCATCCTAAACCCCACCCTACCCTTTACCCTAAACTTCACCCTCACCTATACCTCACCCTAACCCTAACCCTAAGCATAACAATAAACCTAAACCTTACCATAATGCTAACCCGCTTCCTCACCCTATCCCTAACCCTAAACATCAACCTAACACTAAGCCTCACCCTCACCCTCAGCCTAACCCTAACCCTAATTTAACCGTAACCCTCACGCTCACCCTCAATCTAACCCTGCCCCTAAACCTTAACCTCCCCCCAACCCTAACCTCCACACTAACCCTAATACTCACCCTAAGCCTAACCCTAACCTTCATCCTAACCCTAACCCTAACCCTCACCATCACCTGACCCTCAACCTAACCCTAACCCTAACCCTCACCCTAAACCTAACCCTCAGCGTAACCCTAAGACTAACCCTAACCCTCACCCTAACCCTCACACTCACCCCCACCCAAACCCTAATCTTAACCCTAACCCTAACCCTAACCCTAACCCTCATCATAACCCTCACCCTAAACCTCACCCTAACACTAACCCTAACCCTATCCCTCTCCCTAAACTTAACTCTAACCCTAACCCTCACCCTCACCCTTACCCTAACCCTAACCCCAAACCTCACCCTAATCCTCACTCTAACCTTCACCATCACCTCACATCCACGGTAACTCTAAAATTAATCCTAAACCTCACCCTCAACCTAGCCCAAACCCAAACAGTAATCCTAACCCTCACGCTCATCCTCATCATCACACTTAACCTAACCCTGCCCATAACCCTCTCTCTCACCCCAACCCTAACCTCCACCCTAAACTTAACCCTCATCCTAACCCTAACCCTAACGCTAACCCTAACCCTCACAATAACACTAACCCTCACCCTAAACCTAACCCTATCCCTCACCCTACCTCTCATACTAACCCTAAACCTAACCCTAACCCTAATCTTAACCATAACCCTAACCCTAAACCTCACCCCAAACCTAACCCTAACCCTCACCCTCAACCTCACCCTCACCCTCGCCTTAACCGTAACCCTAACCCTAACCCTAACACTATCCCTAAACCTAAACCAAACCTAACCCTAATCCTAAACCTCACCCTCACCCTCACCTTAACAATAACAATAACCGTAACCCTAACCATAACCTTAACCCTCACCTGAACCCTAACCCTAACCCTCACACTCACCCTAACCCTAAACCTAACCCTAACCCTAACCCTCACCCTACCACTCACGGTAACCCTACCCTCACACTCACCCTAACGTTCACCCTAAACCTTAACTTAATCCTAACCCTAACCCTAAGCCTAAGCCTAACCAGCACATTAACCCTCACCCTAACCCTATCCCTAACCGTAACCATCACCGTAAATCTCACCCTAATGCTAACCCTAACTCTAAAACGCACCCTCACCATAACCCTCACCCAACACCTGACTCAAAACCTAACCCTCTTGCTAAACCTAACCCTAAACCTAACCCTCACCCTAACCCTAACCGTCACAAAAACCCTCACACTAAGCCTAACCCTAACCCTCACTCTAACCCTCACACTCACCCTCAGCCTAACCCTAAAACTAATCCTACCCCTCACCCGCACACTGACCCTAACCTCAACCTAACCCTAACCCTCACCCTCACCCTAACCCTCACCCTAACTCTAAACCTAATCCTAATACTCACCCGCACACTATACCTCACCGTCACCCTAACCCTCACCCTAAACATAACCCTCACCCACACCCTAACCCTCAGTCTGACCCGAACCCTCACCCTCACACTAACCATCACCTTAACCCTAACCGTCACCGTAACCCTCACCCTATCGCTAACCCTAACTCTAAAACCCACCCTCACCCTAACCTTCACCCAAAACCTTACTCAAACCCTAAACCTCACGCTAACCCTAACCCTAACCCTAACCTTCACCCTAACCCTCACTGTCACAATAACCTCACCCTAAACCTAACCCTCAACCTCACCCTAAACCTCAGCCTCACCCTCAGCCTAACCCTGAAACTAATCCTACCAATCACCCGCAACCTCAACCTAACCCCACCCTGGCCCTTATCCTAAACCTAACCCTCACCCTCATCCTAAACCTAACCCTCACCCTATAGCTAACCCTCACTCACACCCTAAACCTCAGTCTCACCCGAACCAGAACCCTCACCCTAACCCTAACTCTCAACCTCACCCTCACCCTCACCCAAAATCTAAACCTCAGTCTCAACTGAACCCTCACCCTCATCCTAACCCTCACCCTAAACATCACCTAAACCTAACCCTCACCGTCACCATAACACTGGCCCTAAACCTCACCCTAACCCTAACCCTCACCCTCAACCTCACCCTCAGCCTAAGCCTAACCCTAACTCTAATCCTACCCCTAAACCTCACCCTCACCCTCAACCTAACCTTAACCCTAACCCTCACCGTCACCGTCACCCTAACCCTAACACTCACCCTAACACTCACCCTAACCCTAACCCTCATTCTCACCCTAACCCTCACCCTAAGACTTACCCTCACCCTAAACCTTAACCTCAGCCTAACTCTCACACTAATCCTAACCCTAATGCTAACCATGACCCTAATCCTAACCCTAAACCTCACCATAACGCTAACCCTCACCCGAACCCTAAACATAACCCTAGCCCTTACCCTAACCCTAACCCTCACACTCACACTCACACTCGCCATAACCTTCACCCTCACACTAGCCCCCACCCTAAACCTAACCCTCACCCTAAAACTCACCCTCACCCTCAACCTCAACCTAACCCTAATTTAACCCTAACCCTCACCCTCAACCAAACCTTGCCCCTAAACCTTACTCTCACCCCAACCCTAACTTCCACCCTAAACCTAACCGTCACCCTAACCTTAACCCTAATGCTAACCCTAACCCTCAAAATAACCCTAACCCTCACCCTAAACCTAACCCTAACCCTCACCCTACCCCTCATCCTAACCTAAACCTTACCCTAATCTTAACCCTAACCCTAACCCTAAACCTCATCCCAAACCTAACCCTAACCCTCAACCTCACTCTCACAGTAACCATAACCTTAATCCTAACCCTAACACTAACCCTAAACCTAAACTTATCCCTAACCCTTAGCCTAAACCTCACCCTCACCCTAACCCTAACAATAACAGTAACCCTAAACCTAAACCTAACCCTAAACCTAATTCTAACCCTCACCCTAACCCTAAGCATGTCCTTAACTGTCACCCGAACCCTAACCCTAACCCTCACCCTAACCTCACCCTAACTCTAACTCTAACTCTAAAACCCACCGTCACCCTAAACCTCATCCAAAACCTTACTCTCACCCTAACTTTCATGCTAAACCTAACCCTAACCCTAACCCTCACCCTAACCCTCACCATCACAATAACCCTCACCCTAAGCCTAACCCTCACCCTCACCCTAAACCTCACCCACACCTTCAGTCTAAACCTAAAACTAACCCTACCCCTCACACGCACCCTACACCTCACCGTCACTCTAACCCTCACCCTAAATCTAACCCTCACCCACACCCTAACCCTCAGTCTCACCCGAACCATCACCCTCACCCTAATGCTCACCCTAACCCTAACCCTCAACCTCACCCTCACTCTCACCCACAATCTAACCCTCAGGCTCACCCTCACTCTCACCCTCATCCTAACCCTCACCCTCAACCTAAACATCACCTGAGCCTAACCCTCACCCTCATCATAACCCTAACACTAAACCTCACCCTAAACCTAACCCTCACCCTCACCCTCACCCTCAGCCTAACCATAAACCTAATCCTACCACTGAACCTCACCCTCACCCTCACCCTAACCCTAACACTCACCCTCACCCTAAACATCACCCTAAAACTAACCCTCACCCTAACCCTAACCCTAACGCTCACCCTAACCCTAATTCTCACCCTAACACTCACCCTCACCCTAATCTCACCCTACCCTAAACCTAACTCTATCCATTACCCTAACCCTAACCCTCACACTCACCCTCACACTCACCCTATTTCTTAACCTCACCCTAGCCCACAAACTAACCCTAACCCTAACACTAAAACTCACCCTCACCCTCACACTCACACTCAACATAACCCTAACCCTAACCCTCACCCTCACCCTCACACTCACATTAACACTCACACTCACGCTAGCCCTTACAATAACCCTAACCCTAACCCAAACCCTAAATCTCAAGATCAACCTCACCCTCAATTTCACCCTCAGGCTAACCCTAACCCTAACCCTAATCCTAACTCTAACCATCACCCTAACACGCATGCTAAACCTAACCCTCTCTCTCACCCTAACCCTCACCATAACACTTAACCTCACCCTAACCCTTACCCGCAGCCTAAGGCTCACACTAAACCTAACTCTCACCCTCACCCTCACCCTAACCCTCACCCTCACCCTAGCCCTCACCCTAAACCTAAGCCGAACCCTCACCCTAACCCATCACGCTCATCCTAACCCTAAGCCTAACTCTAATCCTAAGCCTCACCCTCACACTCACCCTAAGCCTAACCCTCACCCTCACCCTAACGCTCTCCCTAAACCTTACCCTCACCCTAACCCTAACCCTAAACCTCACCCTCAGCCTAAACCTACACCTAACCCTAATACTAAACCTAACTCTCACACTCACCCTCACCCTAAACCTAAACCTAACCCTAACCCGCAACCTCAACTTCACCCTATCTGTAACACTTAAGCTAACCTTCACCCTAAACCTAACCATAGCCTCACCATAACCCTAAACCTAACCCTAACCCTAACCCTCACCCTAAACAAAACACTAAAGCCAACCCTAACCCTCAACCTAACCATCACCCTAACCCTCACAATAAACCTAACCCTCACTCTCACCCTAACCCTCACCCTAACCATTACCCTCACCCTAACCCTAACAATAAACCTCACTCAGACCCAAAAACTAAACCTCACCGTCACCCTAAACCTAACCCTAACACTCACCCTCACCCTAACCCTAACCCTAAACCTCACCCTCACCCAAACCCTAACCCTCAGTCTCGCCCTCACCCATACCCTCAACTTAAACCTCACCCTCAACCTCACCCTCAGCCTAACACTAAACCTAACCCTATCCCTCACACTAAGGCCCACCCTCACCCTAACCCTAAACCTAGTCCTCATCCTAAGCCTCATCCTAACCCTGAACATAACCCTAACCCTAACACTAACCCTAAACCTCACCTGCACCCTAACCCTCACGCTATCCCTCAACTTCACCCCTAACCCTCAACTTAACCTTTAGTCTAACCGTCACTCTAACCCTAGCCCTCACCCTCACCTTCACCCTAACCCTAACACTAACCCTCACCCTAAACCTAACCCTCAACCTAACAGTAACCCTAAACCTAACACTAACCTTCACCGTAACCCTAACCCGAAATCTCAACCTAACCCTAACCCTAAACCTCACCCTCAACCTAGCCCTCACCTAACACTAATTCTAACCCTAACCCTCACTCTGACCCTAACGCTAACCCTCACCCTTACTCTCATCATTACCCTAATCCTATCCCTAACCTTCACCCTAACCCTCACCCTAAACCTAACCCTAATCCTCATCTTCTCCCTAGCCCTCACCCAACCCTGAACGTAACCGTACCCCTCACCCGAAACCTAACCCTACCCCTAACCCTCACCCTAACCCTAACCTCCATCCTAACCCTCACCCTAACCCTAAACCTAATCCTAAACCTCACCTTAAACCTCACCCTCAACCTAACCTTAACCCAAACCCTAACTCTCAACTTAACCCTCAACCTAACCCTAACCCTAACACTAACACTCACACTAAACCTAACCCTCACCCTAAAACTAACCCTAAACCCTCTCACTAAACCTCACCCTAACCCTAACCCTAACCATAACCATAACCCTGAACCTCACCCTAACCCTAAACCTAACCCTCACCCTCACCCTAACCCTTAGCCTTACCCTAACGCTCACCCTAAGCCTTAGCCTTGCCCTAACCCTCATCCTAACCCTAACCCTATTACTAACCCTCACCCTAACCCTCACCCTAACCCTAAACCTAACCCTAACCCTCACACTAATCCTAAACCTCACCCTAAACCTAGCCCTCATCCTAACCCTAACCCTAACCCTCACCCTAACAGTAACCCTCAACCTCACCCGCACCCTAACCCTCACCCTAACCCTCACCCTCACCCTAAACATCACCCTAACCCTAACCCTCACCCTAACCTTAAGCCTAACCCTCACCCTAGCCCTAGACCTCACCCTCACCATTAACCTCAGCCTAACCCTTAACCTAATTTAACCCTAACCCTCACCCTCATCCTCAACCTAACCCTGCCCCTTACCCTTACAATCACCCCAACCCTAACGTCTTTCCTAAAGCTAATTCACACCCTATGCCTAACCCTAAGCCTAACCCTAAACTTCACCCTAAACCTAACCCTAAACCTCACCATCACCTAGACCTCACCCTAAACCTAACCCTAACCCTCACCCTAAACTTAACATTCAGATTAACCCTAAGACTAACCCTAACCCACACCCTAACCCTCACACTCACCCTCACCCTAACCCTAATCTTAACCCTCACCCTAACCCTCACCCTAAACCTAAACCTAACCCTAATCCTCACACTAAGCCCAACCCTCACCCTAACCCTAACCCAAACCCTAAACCTCACCCTAACCCTAAACCTAACCCTAACCCTTACACTAAGCCTATCCCTCACCCTAACCCTAGCCCTCATCCTAAGCCTCATCCTAACCCTGAACCTAACCCTCACCCTAACACTAACCCTAAACTTCACCTGCACCCTAAACCTCACGCTAACCCTCAACTTCACCCTAAACATCACCCTAAACCTAACCCTCAACTTAACCTTAAGCCTAACCCTCACCCTAACACTAGCCCTCACCGTCACCCTCACCCTCCGATTAACACTAAACCTAACACTAATCCTAACACTCACCCTCAACCTAACCCTAACCCTAACCCTCACCCTAACCCTAACCCTCAACCTAACAGTAACCCTAAACCTAACACTAACCTTCACCCTAAACCTAACCCAACATCTCAACCTAACCCTAACCCTAAACCTCACCCTCAACCTAGCCCTCACCTAACACTAATTCTAACCCTAACCCTCACTCTGACCCTAACCCTAACCCTCACCCTTACTTTCATCATAAACCTAATCCTATCCCTAACCCTCACACTAACCCTCACACTAAACCTAACCCTAATCCTCACCTTCACCCTAGCCCTCACCCTAACCCTAAACGTAACCGTACCCCTCACCCTCAAACTAACCCTACCCCTAACCCTAACCCTCACCCTAACCCTAACCTCCATCCTAACCCTCACCCTAACCCTAACCCTAATCCTAAACCTCACCCTAAACCTCACCCTCAACCTAACCCTAACCTAAACCCTAACCCTCAACCTAACCAGCAACCTAACCCTAAACCTAACTCTAACACTCACACTAAACCTAACCCTCACCCTAACCCTAACACTAAACCCTCTCACTAATCCTCATCCTAACCCTAACCCTAACCATAACCATAACACTGAACCTCACCCTAACCCTAAACCTAACCGTCACCCTCACCCTCACCCTAACCCTTAGCCTTACCCTAACCCTCACTCTAAGCCTTAGCCTTGCCCTAACACTCACCCTAACCCTAACCCTATCACTAACCCTAAACCTAACCCTAAACCTCACACTAAGCCTAACCCTCACCCTAACCCTAGCCCTCATCCTAACCCTCATCCTCACCCTAACCCTAACCCTCACCCTAACAGTAACCCTCAACCTCACCCGCACCCTAACCCTCACCCTAACCCTCACCCTCACCCTAAACATCACCGTAAACCTAACCCTCACCCTAACCTTAAGCCTAACCCTCACCCTAAAACTAGACGTCACCCTCAACCTTACCCTCAGCCTAACACTTACCCAAATTTAACCCTAACCCTCACCCTCATCCTCAACCTAACCCTGCCCCTTACCCTTACACTCACCCCAACCCTAACCTCCACCCTAAACCTAATCCTCACTCTAAGCCTAACCCAAAGCCTAACCCTAAACTTCACCCTAACCCTAACCCTAAACCTCACCATCACCTAGCCCTCACCCTAACCCTAACCCTCACCCTAAACTTAACCTTCAGATTAACCCTAAGACTAACCCTAACCCACACCCTCACCCTCACACTCACCCTCATCCTAACCATAATCTTAACCCTAACCCTAACCCTCATCATAAACCTCACCCTAACCCTAACACTAACACTAACCCTAACCCAATCCCTCACCCCAACCTTAACTCTAACCCTAACCCTCACCCTCACCCTTACCCTAACCCTAAACCCAAACCTCACCTAAACCCTAACCCTAACCCTAACCCTCACCCTCATTTCACACTCACCGTAACCCTAAACCTAACCCTAAATTTCACCCTCACACTCACCCTAACCCTAACCCAAACCTTCAACCGAAATCTCACACTCACCCTCATCCTCACCATCACCCTCAACCTAAAACTGCCCCTAACCCTTACTCTCACCCCAACCCTAACCTCCACCCTAAACCTAACCCTCACCCTATCCCTAACCCTAACGCTAACCCTAACCCTCACACTAAACCTAACCTTCACCCTAAACCTAACCCTACCCCTCATCCTACCCCTCATCCTAACCCTAAACCTAACACTAATCTTAACCCTAACCCTAACCCTAAACCTCACCCCAAACATAACCCTAACCCTCACCCTCACCGTAACCATAACCCTAAACGTAACCCTAAGACTAACCCTGAACCTAAACCTAACTTAACCCTAATCCTAAACCTCACCCTCACCCTCACCCTAATACTAATATTAACCGTAACCCTAAACCTAAACTTAAACCTAAACATAATTCTAACCCACACCTTAACCCTAACCATAACTTTAACCCTCACCTGAACCCAACCCTAACCCTCACCCTCACACTAAACCCAAACATTACCCTAACCCTAACCCTCACACTAACCGTGACCCTAACACTCACGGTAACCCTAACACTCATTCTCACTCTAACCCTCACTCTAAACCTTAACTTAATCCTATCCCTAACCCTAAGACTAATCCTAACCCGCACACTAACCCTCTCCCTAACCCTAACCCTAACCCTCACCCTAACTCTAAACCTAACTCTAAAACCCACCCTCACCATAACCATCACCCAAAACCTTACTCTCACCCTAACCCTCACGCTAAGCCTAACCCTAACCTTAACCCTCACCCTAACCCTCACCCTCACAATAACCCTCAACCTAAGCCTAACCCTCACCCTCACCCTAACCCTCACACTCACCTTCAGCCTAACCTTTAAACTAATCCGACCCCTCACTCTCACTCTGACCCTAAACTCACCCTAACCCTAACCCCAACCCTCACCCTCACCCTAACCCTCAATCTAACCCTAACCCTAAACATAATCCTAACACTCACCAGCACCCTAAACCTCACCGTCACCCTAACCCTAACCCTAAACATAACCCTCACCCACACCCTAACCCTCAGTCTGACCCTCACCCTCACCCTCACCCTCACCCTCACCCTAACCCTAACCCTCAACCTCACCCTCACCCTCACCCAAAATCTAACCCTCAGTCTCAAGGGAACGCTCACCCTCATCCTAACCATCACCCTCACGCTAAACATCACCTAACCCTAACCCTCACGCTCACCATAACCCTAACCCTAATCCTCACCCTAACCCTAACTCTTACCCTCAACCTCACACTCAGTCTAATCTTAACATTAACATTAACCCTAAACCTAAACCTCACCCTCAGCCTAAACCTAATCCTAACCCTAATCCTAAACCTAACCCTCACCCTCACCCTCACCCTAAACCTAAACCTAACCCTAAACCTCACACTCACCCTCACCCTATCCGTAACCCTTAAGCTAACCTTCACCCTAAACCTAACCCTAAACCTCACCCTCACCCTAACACTAACCCTAAACCTAACCCTCACCCTCAACCAAACGTTAAACCCAACCCTAACCCTCAACCTAACCATCACCCTAACCCTCACGATAACCCTAACCCTCACCCTAACCTTTACCCTCACCCTAACACTAACCCTGAACCTCATCCAGACCCAAACCCTAACTCTCACCGTCACCCTAAACCTAACCCTAATATTCACCCTCACCATAACCCGAACCCTAAACTTCGCCCTCACCCAAATCCTAACACTCAGTCTCACCCTCTCTCATACCCTCACCCTCACCCTCACCCTCAATTTCACCCTCAGCCTAAACCTAAACCTAACCCTAATCCTAACCCTGACCCTCACCCTCACCCTCACCCTCAACCTAACCTTAAATGTAACCCTAATCCTAACCCTCATCCTCAACCTCACCCTAAACCTAACTCTAACCCTAACCCTAACACTCACTCTAACCCTCACGCTAACCATAATTCTAAGCCTAACCTTCACCCTAACCCTCACCCTAACCCTTAACTTCAAACTAACCCTAAACCTAACCCTCAGCCTCACCCTAAACCTCACCCTACCCTAACCCACACCCTAATCCTTACCCTGCCGCTAACCCTCACCCTAAACCTAACCCTAACCCTCAACCTAACCCTCACCCTAACAATCACGATAACCCCAACCCTCAATTTCACACTAACCTTCACCCTAAAACTTACCCTGACCCTCACCCTAATCCTAACCCTAACACCCACACTAACCCTAACCCTCACCCTAACCCTGAACCTAACCCTCACCCTCATCCTAAACCTAAACCTAACCCTAACTATATCCTTCACCATCACCATCACACTAAGAGTAAGGCTAACCCTAAACTGTACTATCACCCTAATACTCACCCTAAATCTTACCCTCACCCTAAACTTAACCCTAACCCTAACCCTCAAACTAAACCTAACCTTCACCCTAACCCTAATCCTACCCCTCACCCTAACCCTTAGCCTTAGGTAACCCTCACCCTAAGCCTTAGCCTTACCCTCACCCTCACCTTAACCCTAACCCTATCACTAACCCTCACCCTCACCCTCACCCTAAACATCACCCTAAACCTAAACCTAATCCTAACCCTCACACTGAGCCTAACCCTCAACCTAACCCTAACCCTAGCTCTCATCGTAACCCTCATCCTAACCCTAAACCTAACCCTCACCCTAAACCTCACCTTCACCCTAAACATCACCGTAACCCTAACCCTCACCCTAACCTTAAGCCTAACCCTCAAACTAACTTTAGCCCTCACCCTCAACCTCACCCTCTGTTTAACACTAAACCTAACCCTAATCCTAACCCTCAACCTCACCCTAACCTTAACCTTAAACCTCACCCTAAACCTAACCCTAAACCTCACCCAAAACCTAGTTGTCACCTAACACTAATTCTAACCTTAACCCTCACTCTGACCCTAACCCTAACCCTCACTCTTACTCTCACCATAACCCTAATCCTATCCCTAACACTCACCCTAATCCTCACCCTAAACCTAACCCTAATCCTCACCTTCACCCTAGCCCTCACCCTAACCCTAATCGTAATCCTAACCCTCACTCTCACCCTCAACCTAACCCTACCACTAACCCTAACCGTCACCCTAACCCTAACCTCCATCCTAACCCTCACCCTAACCCTCACCCTAACCCTAACCCTCACCCTAAACCTCACCCTCAACCTAACCCTAATCCAAACCCTAACTCTCAACCTAACCCTCACCCTACCCCTAACACTAACACTCACACCAAACCTAACCCTCAACCTAGCCCTCACCCTACCCCTCACGCTAACCCTCATCCTAACCCTAACCATAACCATAACCCTAAACCTGAACCTCACCCTAACCCTAAACGTAACCTCACCCTAGCCCTTAGCCTTACCCTAACCCTCACTCTAAGCCTTAGCCTTGAACTAACGCTCACCCTAACCCTCACCCTAACCCTCACCCTAACCATCACCCTAACCCTAAACCTAACACTAACCCTCACACTAAGCCTAACCCTCACCCTAACCCTAGCCCTCATGCTAACCCTCATCCTAACCCTAAACCTAACACTCACCCTAACACTATCCCTCAACCTCACCCGCACCCTAACCCTCACCCTAACCTTCACCCTCATCATAAACATCACTCTAACCCTAACCCTCACCCTAACCTTAAGCCTAACCCTCACCCTAATATAACCCTAACCCTCACCCTTACCCTCAACCTAACCCTGCTCCTTACCCTTACACTCACCCCAACCCGAACCTCCACCCTAAACCTAATCCTCACCCTAAGCCTAAACCTAAGCCTAACCCTAAACCTCACACTAACCCAAACCTTAACCCTCACCATCACCTAGCCCTCACCCTAAACTTAACCCTAAACCTCACCCTAAACCTAACCCTCAGATTAACCATAAGACTAACCCTAACCCTCACCGTAACCCTCACACTCACCCTCACCCGAACCCTAATCTTAACCCTAACCCTAACCCTCATCATAAACCTCACCCTAACCCTAACACTAACACTAATCCTAACCCTATCCCTCACCCTAACATTAACTCTAACCCTAACCCTCACCCTCCACCTTACCCTAAACCTAAACCTAAACCTCATCCAAAGCCTAACCCTAAACCTAATCCTCACCCTCACCTCACACTCACCGTAACCCTAAACCTAACCCTAAATTTCATGCTCACACTCACCCTAACCATAAACCAAACCCTCAACTGAAACCTCACCCTCATCCTCAACCTCACCATCACCCTCAATCTAACACTGCCCCTAACCCTTACTCTCATCCCAACCCTAACCTCCACCCTAAACCTAACCCTCACCCTAACCCTAACCCTAAGGTGAACCCTAACCCTCACAATAACCCATCACACTAAACCTAATGCTACCTCACACCCTACCCCTCATCCTAACGATAAACCTAACACTAATTTTAACCCTAACCCTAATCCTAAACCTCACAACAAATCTAACCCTAACCCTCACCCTCACCCTCACCTTAACCCTAACCCTAACAATAACCCTAACGCTAACCCTCAGCCTCACTCTAGCCCTCAAACCAACCCTAATCCTAACCCTAACCCTCATTCTTACCCTCACCCTCACCCTAACTCACACAGTAACCCTCACCCTAACAGTAACCCTAACCCACACCTTAACCCTAACCCACACCCTAACCCTAACCCTCACCCTCACCCTCACTTTCCCCCTAATCCTAATTCTAAACCTAACCCTCACCCTAACACTAAGCCTAAGCCTAATGCTAACTCTAACCCTCACCCTCACTGTCTCCCTAACCCTAAACTTATCCCTAAACCTCACCCTATCCCTAATATTCACCCTAAACCACACCCAAACCCTCATCCTCACCCTAACACGAACAATAACCCTGAACCTAACCGTCACCCTAAACCTCACCCTAATGATTACTCTCAAGCTAATCCTAACCCTAACCCTAACCCTAAACCTCACACTAATCCTCACCCTAACCCTAACACTAAACTTCACCCAGCCCTAACCCTAAAACTTACCCTAATACTAACACTAAACCTAACCCTCACCCTCAGCCTAAACCTCACCGTCAGCCTAACACTCACCCTCACCCTAAACATCACCCTAACCCTAACCTTCACCCTAACCCTAACCCTAACACTCACTCTAAACCTCACCCTCACCCTCACCCTCACCCGAAACGTAACCCTAACCCTACCCCTAATCCTTAACCTAACACTCTCCATCAACCTCACCCTAAACCTATCCCTACCCCTAACACTAACCCTCACCCTCACCCTCACCCTAACACTAACACTAACCCTAACCCTAATCCTCACCTTAAACCTAACCCTCAACCACTACCTAATCCTAACACTCACCCTCACCCTTATCCTCACCCTAACGCTAACCCTAACCCTAACCTTAACAATCACAATAACCCTAACCCTCACTCTAACCATAAACCTACACCTCAACCTAACACTCACCCTAACCCTAACCATAAACCTAAACCTCAACCTAAGCCTAACCCTAACCCTCATCCTCACCGTTAACTTCACCATCACCCTAACACTCACACTAAGCCTAACCCTCACCCACACAACCCTCAACCTCACCGGAACCCTCACCCTCACCCTAAGCTTAATCCTAACCATAAGCCTAATCAGTAACCTAACCCTCTCCATCACCATCACCCTAAACCTATCCCTACCCCTAACACTAACCCTCACTCTCACACTCACCCTAACACTAACCCTAACCCTAAACCTCACCTTAAACCTAACCCTCAATCGCTACCTAACACTACCCCTCACCCTAACCCTCACCCTAACCCATATCCTCACCCTAACGCTAACCCTAACCCTAACCCTAACAATCAAATAACCCTAACCCTCACTCTAACCATAAACCTACAACTCACCCTAACCCTAACCCTAAACCTAACACTCACCCTAAACCTAACCCGAACCCTCACCCTCACCGTAACCCTCACCATCACCCTAACACTCACCCTAAGCTTAACCCTCACCCACACCTTAACCCTCAACCTCACGCGAACCCTCACCCTCACCCTAACACTCACCCTCAACCTAAACATCACCCGAACCCTAACGTCACCTTAACCCTAACCCTCAACCTCACCCTAAACCTGACCCTCACACTTACTCTCACCCTCACCCTAATCCTCACAGTAAGCCTCACCCCTACCTAAACGAAACCCTCACCCTCACTCCCACCCTAACCCTCACCACCAACCTAGCCCTCAACCTAACCCTAACCCTAAACCTCACCCTCACCCTCACCCTCATCCTAACCCTAAGCCTAACTCTAATCCTAAACCTCACCCTCAACCTCACCCTCAGCGGAACCCACACCCTCACCCTAACCCTCTCCCTAAACCTTACCCTCACCCTAACCCTAAACCTAAACCTCAACCTAAACCTAAACCAAAATTTAACCCTAATCCTAAATCTAACCCTCACCCTCAACCTCACCCTAAACCTAACCCTAACCCTCACTCTCACCCTCACCCTAACTGTAACCCTCACCCTCACTCTAAACCAAACCTTAACCCCAACCCTAACCCTCACCCTAACCATCACCCTAATCCTCACCTTAACCCTAACCCTCAATCTCACCCTAACCCTCACTCTAAACCTTACCCTCACTCTAACCCCAACAATAAACCTCACCCAGACCCAAACCCTAAAGCTCACCATCACCCTAAACCTAACCCTAATGCTCACCCTCACCCTAACACTCCCCCTAAACCTAACCCTCCCCCTTATCCTAATCCTCAACCATACCCTCACCCTAACCCTCAACCTCACCGTAAACATCACCCTAAGCCTAACCCTCCCCCTTACCCTAACCCTCACCCTCACCTCACCTTAAACCGAACCCTAAATCTAATCCTAATCCTAACCCTAACCCTGAACCTGACCCACACCCTCAACCTAACTGTAAACATAACCCTAATCCTAAATGTCACCCTCACCCTCACCCTAAACCTAACTCTAACACTAACCCTAACCCTCACCCTAACCCTAATGCTAAGCTTAACCCTGACCGTAACCCTAACCCTAACCCACACCCTCATCCTAAACCAAACCCTAACCCTCACCCTAAACCTCACCCTCACCCTAAATATCACCCTAACCCTACCCTCACCCTAACCTTAAGCCTAATCCTCACCCTAACCCTATCGCTCACCCAAACCCTAACCCTCAGCTTAACACTAAACCTAACCCTAATCCTAACCGTAATTCTCGCCCTCAACCTCACCCAAACCCTAACCCTAGCCCTCATCCTAACCCTAACACTCACCCTCACCCTCAGCCTAACAGTATCCCTAACCAAAATCCTAACCGTCACCATCACCCTCACCCCTCACCCTCAGGCTATTCCTCACCCTGAACCTAACCCTAACCCTAACCCTCACGCTAACCCTCACCCTGACACTCACGATAACCCTGACTCACTCTCATAGTAATACTCACCCTAAACCTTACCTTCGCCATAACCCTAACCCTAAACCTAAGCCGAACCCTGACAATAACCCTAACCCGCACCCTAACCATAACCCTAACCCTAACCCTCACCCTCAACTTCAGCCTAACAGTATCGCTAACCCTAATCCTAACCCTCACACTCACCCTCACCCTAACCCTAACCCTAAACCTGACCCTAAACCTAATGCTAACCCTCACCCTCACCCTCACCCTCAGCCTAACCCTAACCGGAACCCTAATCCTAACCCTCACCCTCACCCCTCACCCTCAGCCTAACCCTCACCCTCAACCTAACCCCAATCCTAACCCTCACCCAAACCCTCACCCTAACACTCATGATAACCCTAACACACACCCTAACCCTTACCCTCACCCTAACCCTAAACCTAATCCTAACACTAACCCTCACACTTACACTAACCCTCACCTTAACCCTAACACTCACCCTAACACTTACCCTCATCCTAGACCTTACCCTAACCCTAAGCACAACCTATACCCTCACACGCACCCTAAGGCTAACCCTAACACTCAACCTAACCCTCACTCTAACCCTAAACTTCACCCTAACCCTAAACCTAACCCTCAGATTCACCCTAGCCCTCAAACTAACCCTAACCCTAAACCTCACCCTCACCCTAACCCTCACCCTAAACCTTGCCCCCACCCTAACCTAAAACCTATCACTAACCCCAACACTAACCATAAACCTCACCATAACTCTACCCCTACTGCTCAGCCTAACCCTCCTATTAATGCTAAACCTAAACCAAACTCTCACCCTAACCCTAATACTAATACTCATACTAAAACTAAGCCTAACCCTAACCCTAACCCTCACCCTCACCCTCAACATCAACCTAATCCTTACCCAAACCCTAATCCTAAACCTAACCCTCACCCTCAACCTGTCTCTAAACATAACCTTAACCCTAACTCTCACTCTCACCATAACCCTAACCCTAAACCTATCCCTAAACCTCACCCTATCCCTAATCCTTACCCTAACCCTACCCCTAACCATAACCATAACCCTAAACCACAACTTAAATCTAACCCTAATCCTAACCCTAACCCTCAACTTAACCCAATCCCTAACCCTAAACCTACCACTCAGCCTAAATCTAACCCTCAACCGCACCCTCACCCTCACCGTCACCCTCAGACTAACCCTAAGCCTAACCCTAACCCTAACACTAACACTCACACTCATCCTCACCCTAAACCAAAGCCTAACCCTAACCCTAACCCTAACCCTCACACTCACCCTCACAATCAGCCTAAACCTAACCCTAATCCTAAAGCTAACCCTCACCTTCAACCTCAACCAAACCCTATGCCTAACCCTAACCCTCACCCTAACCCTAACTTCCACCCGAACCCTAACCCTCAACCTAACCCTAAACCTAACATTAACCATAACCCTCACACTAACCGTAACCCTCACCCTAACCCTACACCTACCCCTCACCCTACCCCTCATCCTAACCCTGACCCTAACCTTAATCCTAACCCTAACCCTAACCCTAATTCTAACCCTAAACCTAAACCTCTCCTTCACTGTCACCCTAATCGTAACCTTAAACTTAACTCTAACCCTAACAATAAACTTAAACCTAACCCTAATCCTAACCCTCACCCTCACCCTAACCCTAACCTTAACCATCACCCTAACCCTATCCCTCAACCTAACCATAACCCTAAACCTAACACTAACACTCACCCTAACCCTAACCCGAAATCTCACACTAACCCTAAACCTAACCCTCACCCTCAACCTCGACTTAACCCTACCCCTAATGCTAACACTCACACTAACCCTAACCTCCATCCTAACACTCACCCTAACCCTAAAACTCACCCTAAACCTCACTCTCAACCTAACCCTAACCTAAACCCTAACCCTGAACCTAAACTTCGCAATACCCTTAACCCTAACCCTAACATTAACCCTCATACTAAACCTAACCCTCACCCTAAACCTAAACCTACCCCTCAAGCTAACCCTCATCCTAACTCTAACCCTAACCCTCACCCTCACCCTAACCCTCACCCTAAACCTTAGCCTTGCTCTAACCCTCACCCTCACCCTAACCCTATCACTAACCCTCACCATAACACTCACCCTAACCATCACCCTAACCCTAAACCTATCCCTAACCCTCACACTAAGCCTAACCCTCACCCTAACCCTAACCCTAGTTCTCACCCTAACCCTCACCCGCACACTAACCCTCACCCTAACCCTCACCCTCACCCTAAATATCACCCAAACGCTAACCCTCACCCTCACCCTAACCCTAACCCTCACCCTCACCCTCAGCCTCAGCCTCAGCCTAACAGTATCCCTAACCCTAATCCTAACCCTCACAATCACCCTCACCCTAACCCAAAACCTAAACCTCACCCTAAACCTAATGCTAACCCTCACCCTCACCCTCACACTGACCCCTCACCCTCAGCCTAATCCTCACTCTCAACCACACCCATACACTAACCCTCATGCTAACCCTCACCTTAACACTCACGATAACCCTGACTCACTCTCATACTAACACTCACCCTAACCCTTATCCTCATCCTAACCCTAACCCTAAACCTAACCCTAACCCTGAAAATAACCCTAACGCTCACCCTAACCCTAACCCTCACCCTAACACACACACTCATCCTAAAGTTAACCCTAACCTCAATCCGCACCCTTACCCTCACACTCACCCTAAGGTAACCCTAACCCTCACTCTCACCCTAAACCACACCCAAAGCCTTAACCGCAACCCAACCCTCACCCTAACCCTAACCCTCAAACTAAACCAAACCCTTTCCCTAACTCTAACCCTACCCCTCACCCTAACACTAACCCTAAACCGAAGCCTAGCCCTAACTCTAACCCTAAACCTCATACTCACCCTCAACCTCACCCTCACCCTCAGCCTAACCCTAACCCTAATCCTAAAGCTAACCCTCACCCTCACCCACAAACAAATCCTATGCCTAACCCTAACCCACACCCTAACAGTAACATCCACCCAAACCCTAACCCACAACCTAACCCTTAACCTAACACTAACCATAACCCTTACACTAACCGTAACCCTCACCCGAACCCTACCCCTAACCCTCACCCTACCCCTCATTGTAACCCTGACCCTAACCTTAATCCTAACCCTAACCCTAACCCTCACTCTAACCCTAACCCTAAACCTCACCCTCACTCTCACCCTAATGGTAACCATAACCTTAACCCTAACCCTAACAATAACACTAAACCTAACCCTAATCCTCACCCTCACCCTCACCCTAACCCTAACCTTAACCATCACCCTAAACCTAGCCCTCAACCTAACCTTAAACCTAAACCTAACACTAACCCTAACCCTATCCCTAAACCGAAATCTCACCTTAACTCTAACCCTAACATTCACCCTCAACCTAGACATAACCCTACCCTTAACCCTAACACTCACCCTAACCCTAACCTCCATCCTAACCCTTACCCTAACACTAAACGTCACCCTAAACCTCACCCTCAACCTAAACCTAACCCAAACCCTAACCCTCAACCTAAACTTCGCCTAAACCTAACCCTAACCCTAACACTAACCCTCATACTAAACCTAAACCTAACCATACCTCACTCTAACCCTCATCCTAACCCTAACCTTAACCCGAACCCTGAACCTCACCCTAACCTTAACTCTCACCCTCACATTCACCCTAACACTTAGCCTTACCATAAACCTCACCCTAAGCCTTAGCCTTGCTCTAACCCTCACCCTCACCCTAACCCTATCACTAACCCTCACCCTAACCCTAAACCTAACCCTAACCCTCACACTAAGCCTAAACTTCAACCTAACCCTAACCATAGTTATCTTCTTAAACCTCACCCGCACCCTAATCCTCACCCTCACCCTAAATATTACACAAACGCTAACCTTCACCCTCACCCTCACCATAACCCTCACCCTAACCCTTGCCCTCACCCTAAACTTAAATGTATCACTAACCCCAACACTAACCCTAACCCTCACCATAACCCTAAACCTACTCCTCAGCCTAACCCTCATACTAATCCTAAACCTAACCCAAACTCTCACCCTAACCCTAACACTAACACTCACCCTAAATCTAAGCCTAACCCTAACCCTAACCCTCATCCTCACCATCAACTTCAACCTAACCTGTACCCTAACCCTAATCCTGAACCTAAACGTCACCCTCAACCTGTCTCTAAACATAACCTTAACCCTAACTCTCACTCTCACCATAACCCTAACCTAAACATATCCCTAAACCTCACCCTATCCCTAACCCTCACCCTAACCCTAACCCAAACCCTCACCCTCACCCTAACCCTAACCAAAACCAAAACCCTAACCCACAACCTAAATCTAACCCTAATCCTAACCCTAACACTCAACCTAACCCAATCCCTAACCCTAAACCTAACACTCAGCCCAAATCTAACCCTCAACCTCACCCTCACCCTCAGCCTACACATAAGCCTAATCCTAACCCTAACCCTAACCCTCACACTCACCCTCACCCTAAACCAAAGCCTAACTCTAACCCTAACCCTAACCCTCACACTCAACCTCACTGTCAGCCTAACCCTAACCCTAATCCTAAAGCTAAACCTCACCCTCACCTCCAACCAAACCCTACGCCTAACCCTAACCCTCACCCTAACCCTAACATCCACCCGAAACCTAACCCTCAACCTAACCCTAACACTAACACTAACCATAACCCTCACACTAACCATAACCCTCACCCTAACCTTACACCTACCCATCACCCTACCCCTCATCCTAACCCTGACCCTAACCTTAATCCTAACACTAAGGCTAACCCTCACTCTAACCCTAAACCTAAACCTCATGCTCACTATCACCCTAATAGTAACCTTAAACTTAAACCTAACCCTAACAATAACCCTAAACCTAACCCTAATACTAACCCTCACCCTCACCCTAACCCTAACCTTAACCATCCCCCTAACCCTATCCCTCAACCTAACCGTAACCCTAAAACTAACACTAACACTAACCCTAACCCTAACCCGAAATCAGACTCTAACCCTAACCCTCACCCTCACCCTCAACCTCGACCTAACACAACCCCTAACCCTAACACTCACCCTATCCGTAACCTCAATACTAACCCTCACACTAAACCTAAACCTCACCCTTAACCTCACCCTCAACATAACCCTAACCCAAACCCTAACCCTGAACCTAAACTTCGCCTAACTCTAACCCTTACCCTAACACTAACCCTCATACTAACCCTAACCCTCACCCTAAACCTAACCCCACCCCTCACGCTAACACTCATCCTAACCCTAACTTTAACCCTAACCCCGAACCTCACCCTAACCCTAACCCTCACACTCACGCTCACCCTCACCCTAAACCTTAACCTTACCCTAAACCTCACCCTAAGCCTTAGCCTTGCTCTAACCCTCACCCCCACTCTAACCCTATCACTAACCCTCACCATAACCCTCACCCTAACCATCACCCTAACCCTAAACGTAACCCTAACCCTCACACTAAGCCTAACCCTCACCCTAACCGTAACCCTAGTTCTCATCCTAATCCTCACCCGCACACGAACCCTCACCCTAACCCTCACCCTCACCCTAAATATAACCCAAACGCTAACCCTCACCCTCACTCTAACCCTCACCCTAACCCTAACCCTCACCCTCACCCTCAGCCTAACAGTATCCCTAACCCTAATCCTAACCCTCACAATCACCCTCACCCTAACCCTAACCCTAAACCTCACCCTAAACCTAATGCTAACCCTCACCCTCACCCTCAGCCTAAACCTAACTGTAACAGTAATCCTAACCCTCACACTAACCGTAACCCTCAACCTAACCCTAACCCTAACCCTCACACTAACCATAACCCTCACCCTACTCCTACACCTACCCCTCACCCTACCCCTCATTCTACCCCTAACTCTCACCCTCACCCTAACCCTAACCCTAACTCCAACCCTAAACCTCACCCTAACCCTAACCCTAACCCTCACCCTCACCTCACCTTCAATTTAACCCTAACCCTAAACCTAAACCTCACCACCACCCTCACCCTAACCCTGACCCGAACCCTCAACCGAACTGAAACCCTCACCCTCATCCTCACCATCACCCTCAACTTCACCTTAACCCGAATTTAAACCTAACCCTCACCCTCAACCTAAACCTGATCCTAACCCTTACTCTCACTCCAACCCGAAACCTAAACCTCACCCTAACCCTAACCATAACCCTCACACTAACCCTCACACTAAACCTAACCCTCACCCTAACTCTCACCCTTACCCTAACCCTTAGCCTTACCCTAACCCTAACACTAAGCCTTAGCCTTGCTCAAAGCCTCACCCTCACCCTAACCCTATCACTAACCCTCACCATAACCCTCACCCTAACCATCAACCTAACCCTAAACCTAACCCTAACCCTCACACTAAGCCTAACCCTCACCCTAACTCTAACCCTAGTTCTCATCATAACTCTCACCTGCACACTAACCCTCAACCTAACCCTAACCCTCACCCTCACCCTCAGCCTAACAGTATCACTAACCCTAATCCTAACCCTAACAATCACCCTCACCCTAACCCTAAGCCTAAACGTCACCCTAAACCTAATGTGAACCCTCACCCTCACCCTCAGCCTAACCCTAACTGTAACCCTAATCCTAAACCTCACACTAACCGTAACCCTCACCCTAACCCTAACCCTAACTGTAACCCTAATCCTAAACCTCACACTAACCGTAACCCTCACCCTAACCCTAAACCTAACCCTCACACTAACCGTAACCCTCACCCTACCCCTACACCTACCCCTCATGCTACCCCTCATTCTAACCCTAACCCTCACCCTCACCCTAAATCTAACCCTAACTCTAACCCTAAACCTCACCCTAACCCTAACCCTCACCCTCACCTCACCTTCACCATAACCCTAAGCCTAACCCTAAACCTCACCATCACCCTCACCCTAACCCTGACCCGAACCATCAACTGAATCCTCACCCTCACCTTCATCCTCACCATCACCCTCAACCTCACCCTAACCCTAATTTAACCCTAACCCTCACCCTCAACCTAAACCTGACCCTAACCCTTACTCTCACTCCAACCCTAAACCTAACCCTCATCCTAACCCTAACCCTAACCCTCACACTAAACTTAGCACTCACCCTAACCCTAACCCTACCCCTCACCTTAACCCTTAGCCTTACACTAACCTTCACCCTAAGCCTTAGCCTTGCCCTAACCCTCACCCTAACCCTAACCCTATCACTAACCCTCACCCTAACCATCACCCTAACGCTAAACCTAACCCTAACCCTAACACTCTGCCTAACCCTCACCCTAACCCTAAACCTAGCCCTCATCCTATTCCTAAAAGTAACCCTCAACCTAACCCTAACCCTAAACCTCACCCGCACCCTAACCCTCACCCTAAACATCACCCTCAACTTATCCCTCACCCCAACCTTTAACCTAATCCTCACCCTAACCCTAGCCCTCACCCTCACCCTAACCCTAACCCTAAACCTCACTGTCACTGTACCCTAAGCCTAAACATCACCCTCACCGTAACCTTAACCATCACTTTCAACATCAACCTCAGCCTAGCACTAAGCCTAACGCTAACCCTGACCCTAACCTTCAAACTCACCCTCAAGCTAGCCCTAATCCTAACACTAACCCTAACCCTAACCCTAACCTTCACCCTAACCCTCACCCTAACACTAGCCTTAACAGTAACCCTCACCATAATCCTCACCCTAAACCTATCTCCAAACCTAAACCTCACCCTCACCCTAAAACTAAACCTAACCCTAAACCTTTCCCTAAACCTTAGCCTAACAATCAACCTCACTCTCACCCTCACTGTAACCCTAACCCTAACCCTAACAATAACCCTAATTCTAACCCCAACCCTAACCTCTCCCTCACCCTCACCCTAGCCTTCACCCTAACCCTAATACTCACCCTAATCCTCACCCTAACCCTAAATCTAACACTAACCCTAAATCTAATCCTCACCCTCACCCTCACCCTCCGCCTAATCCTAAGCCTAACCCTAACCCTAAACCTCACACTCACCCTCAACCTAACCCTAACCCTAAACCTAACCCTAACCCTAACGCTCACCATAAACCTCACACTAAGACTAAGGCTAAACCTAACCGTCACTATCACCCTAACCCTCACTCTTATTCTTACCCTCACCCTAACCCTTACCCTAACCCTCACACTTAACCTAAACCTCACCCTGACCCTAATACTTCCCCTCACCCAAACCCTCAGCATAACCCTTAGCCTCATCCTAAACCTCACCCTAAGCCTTAGGCTTGACCTCACCCTCACCCTAACTCTAACACTATCACTAACCCTCACCCTAACCATCATCCTAACACTAAACCTAACCCTAACCCTCACACTAAGCCTAACCCTCACCCTAACCCTAACCCTAGCCCTCATCCTAACCCTAACCCTACGCCTCATCCTAACCCTCATACGAAGCCTAAACCTAACCCTCAACCTAACCCTAACCCTAAACCACACCCACAGCCTAACTCCCACCCTAACCATCCCGCTCACCCTAAACATCACCCTAACACTAACCCTCACCCTAACTTTAAGCCTAACCCTCACCCTAACCTTAGCCCTCATCCTCACCCTCACCCTTAGCTTAACACTAAACCTACCCTTAATCCTAACCGTAATACTCACCCTCACCCTCAACCTAACCCTAATGCTAACCCTCAAGCTAACCCTAACCCTCACCCTCACCCTCAGCCTAAGAGTATCTCTAAACCTAATCCTAAACCTCACACTCACCCTCACCCTAACCCTAACCCTAACCCTAACCCTCACCCTAAGCCTAATGCTAACCCTCACCCTCACCCTCACCCTAACCCTCACCCTAACCCTATCCCTAAACCTAACCCTAAACCTCACACTCACTCTCAGCCTCAGCCTACCCGTAACCCTAACCCTAACTCTCACCATAAACCTCACACTAAGATTAAGGCTAAACCTAACTCTCACTATCACCCTAACCCCCACTCTTACTCTTACACTCACCCTAACCCTAACCCTAAACCTCACCCTCACCCTCAGCCTAAGAGTATCCCTAAACCTAATCCTAACCCTCACACTCACCCTCACCCTAACCCTAACCCTAACCCTAACCCTCACCCTAAGCCTAATGCTAACCCTCACCCTCACCCTCACCCTAACCCTCACCCTAACCCTATCCCTAAACCTAACCCTAAACCTCACACTCACTCTCAGCCTCAGCCTACCCGTAACCCTAACCCTAACTCTCACCATAAACCTCACACTAAGATTAAGGCTAAACCTAACTCTCACTATCACCCTAACCCCCACTCTTACTCTTACACTCACCCTAACCCTAACCCTAAACCTCACCCTCACCCTCAGCCTAAAAGTATCCCTAAACCTAATCCTAACCCTCACACTCACCCTCAACCTCACCCCTCACAATCAGCCTAACCCTCACCCTCACTCTAACCCTCACCCTAACCCTTACACTCACCCTAACCCTCACCCTCATCCTCAGTGTAACCCTAACCCTAATCCTAGCCCTAACGCTCAACTTCAACCTCACCCTAAACCTAACCCTAACCCAAAGCCTCACACTTACACTCACCCTCATCCTCACCCTCACCCTAACCCTCACCCTAACCCTAACACTCACAATCACCCTAACCCAAAACCTAACATTCACACTAAAACTCACCCTAACGCTCATGATAACCCTAACGCTCATTCTCACCCTAAACCACACCCTAATGCTTATCCTCACCCTAACACTCACCCTAACCCTAACCCTACCCATAATCCTAACCCTCATCCTAACCTTAACCTTAACCCTCACCCTAACCCTAACGCTAACCCTAAAACTCACCCTCACCCTCACCTTCACCCTCAGCCTAACTCTAACCCTAACCCTAATCCTAACCCTCACCCTCACTCCTCATCCTCACACTAACCCTCACCATAACTCTTATGCTCACCCTAAACCTCACCCTCACTCTCATTGTTACCCGAACCCTAATCCTACCCTAACCCTCAACCTTAACCTCACACTAAACCTAACCTTAACCCTAAGCCTCACACTCACTCTGACACTAACCCTCACCCTAACCCTTACCCTCAACCTAACCCTAACCCTAACCTTCAAACTAAAACTTACCCTCACCCTAACCCTAACCCTACACCTCACTCTACCCTCAACCTAACCCTAATCCTAACCCTAACCCTAAACCTCACCGTAACCCTAACCCTAACCCTCACCCTCAACCTCACTTTAACCCTAACTCGGACCCTAACCTTAATAATAACCCTAACCCTAAGCCTAACCCTAAATCTCACCCTACCCGTCACCCTAACCCTAATCCTATCACTCACCCTCACACTAACCTTAACCCTAACCCTAGCCCTAACCCTAACCCTAAACCTAACCCTAACCTTCCCCCTAACCTTCAACCTAACCCTAAACCTAAACCTCACCCTAACACTAACCCTAAATTTAAACCTCTCCTTTACCTTAAACCACACCCTAACACTAAACCTCACCCTAAGGTTAACTCTAACCCTAAATCTCAACCTCACCCTAAACCTCACCCTAACCCTCACACTCACCCTCACCATTACCGTAAATCTAACCCTAACCCTAACAATAACCATAAACCTAACCCTTACCCAAACCCTCACCGAACCCTACCCCTAACCCTAACCCTAAACCTCATGAAAATCCTAACCCTAACCCTCACCCTCACCCTGCGCCTGATCCTAAGTCTAACCCTAACCCTAACCCTCACACTCACCCTCACACTAAACGTAACCCTAACTGTAAACCTAATCCTAAACCTCACCCTCACCCCTCACACTCAGCCTAACCCTCACCCTCAACCTAACCCTAATCCTAACCCTCACCCAAACCCTCACCCTAATACTCATGATAACCCTAACATTCACCCTAACCCTTACCCTCACCCTAACCCTAAACCTAAACTTAACCCTAACCCTCACACTAACACTAACCCTCACCCTAACCCTAACACTCACCCTAACACTCACCCTCATCCTAAACCTAACCCTAACCCTAACCCCAACCTTTACCCTCACACGCACCCTAAGGCTAAAACTAACTCTCAACCTATCCCTGACCCTAACCCTAAACCTCAACCTAACCCTAAACCTAATCCTCAGCCTCACCCTAGCCATCACACTAACCTTAACCCTAACCCTCACCCTCACACTAACCCTCACCCTGAACCTTACCCTCCCCCTAATCTTAAACCTAACACTAACCCCAACAGTAACGGTAACCCTCACCATAACCATAACCCTACTGCTCAGCCTAACCCTCATCCTAATCCTAAACCTAACCCAAACTCTCGCCCTAACCCTAACACTAACACTCACCCTAAACCTAAGCCTAACCCTAACCCTAACCCTCATCCTCACCCTCACCTTAAACCTAACCCTTACCCTAACCCTAATCCTAACCCTAACCCTCACCCTCACCCTGGCTCTTAATATAACCATAACCCTAACTCTGACCCTCACCATAACCCTAATCCTAAACCTATCACTATACCTAACCCTATCCCTAATCCTCACCCTAACCCTCACCCTAACCCTCACCCTCACCCTAACCATAACCCTACCCATAAACCTCACCCTACCCCTAACCCGAACCCTCACCCGAACCCTAACTCTAATCCTAACCCTAACAGTAAATCTAACCCTAACCCTAACCCTAACCCTCACCCTCACCTCATCCTCACCATAACCTTAACCCTAACCCTAACCCTAACCCTAAACCTCACCATCGCCCTCACCCTAACCCTAACACAAACCCCAACTGAACCATCACCCTCACCCTCAGCCTCACCATCACCCTCAACCTAACCCTAACCGTAATTTAACACTAACCCTCACCCTCAACCTAAACCTGACCCTAAACCTTACTCTCACTCCAACCCTAAACCTAACCCTAATACTAACCCTATCCCTAAACCTCACCCTAACCCTCACACTAAACCTAACCCTCACCCTAACCCTAACCCTACACCTCACCCTAACCCTTAGCCTTACCCTAACCCTCACCCTAAGCCTTAGCCTTACCCAAAACCTCACCCTCTCCCTAACCCTATCACTAACCCTCACCCTAACCCTCAACCTAACCATCACCCTAACCCTAAACCTAACCCTAACCCTCACACTAAGCCTAACTCTCACCCTAACCCTAACCCTAGCCCTCATGCTAACCCTCAGCCTATCCCTAAACCTAATACTCAACCTAACCCTAACCCTAAACCTCACCAACTTCCTAACCCTCACCCTAACCCTCTTGCTCACCCTAAACATCACCCTCACCTTAACCATCACCCTAACCTTTAGCCTAACCCTCATCCTAACCCTAGTCCTCAGCTTCACCCTAACCCCAACCCTAACCCTCACCCTAAACCTAATGCTAACCCTCACCCTCACCCTCAGCCTTACCCTAACAGTAACCCTAATCCTAACCCTCATCCTCACCCCTCACCTTCAGCCTAAACCTCACCCTCAACCTAACCCTAACCCTAACCCTCACTCTCACCATAAACCTCACCCTAAGCCGTAAACTCACCCCAAGCCTCACCCTAACCCTAACCCTCAAACTAAACCTAACCCTCACACTAACCCTAGCGCTACCCCTCACCGTTACCCTATCCTTAACCCTAACCCTAACCTAAACCTCACCCTAAACCTAAACCTAACCCTCATCCTCACTCTAGCCTCACACTATACATAACCCTAACGCTCACCCTCACCCTAACCCTCACCCTAAACCTTAACCTCACCCTAACGTTAACCCTATCCCTAACCCTCACCCTAACCATAACCCTCACATGAAACCTAACCCTAGCCCACAGCCTAACCCTCATCGGAACCCTAAACCTAACCCAAACCCTCACCCGAACCCTAACACGAACACTCACCCTAAACCTAACCCTCACCCTCACCCTTACCCTCACCCTCAACCTAACCCTTACCCTAAAACTAATCCTAATGCTAACCCTCACCCTCACCTTGTCTCTAAACCTAACCGTAACCCTAAATGTCACCCTCACCATCACCCTAATCCTAAACTTATTCCTAAACCCCACCCTGTCCCTAATCCTCACTCTAACCTTAACCCAGATCCTCACACACCATAACCCTAACCCTAACCCTAAGCCGCACCTTAAACCTCACGCTAATGCTTACCTTCAACCTAAACCTAACCCTAACCCTAACCCTAGCCAAAAACCTAACCCTCACACTAACCCCAAACCTCACCCTAACCCTAAACCTCACCCTAACCCTAAACCTAACCCTCACCCTCACACTAAACCTAACCCTAAACCTAACCCAAACCCTCACCCTAACCGTCACACTTACCCTGAGTCTAACCTAACCCTCACTGTCACCCTAAACCTCACCCTAAAGCTTACCCTCACCATAAACCCAACCCTAACCCTAACATTCACACTAAACCTAAGCCTCACTCTAACCCTTTAAAATACCCCTGAACCTAACCCTCACCCTAAACCTAACCCTAAACCTCACCCTCACCCTAGACCTCACCCTACCCCTAATCCTAACACTCACCGTCAACCTAACCCTAACCCTCACCCGAAAACTCACACTAAACCTAAGAGTAACCCTAACCCTCACTCTCACCCTAACCCTCACCCTTAGCCTTAACCTCACCCTAACCCTAACCCTCAAACTAAACCTAACCATCAACCTAACCCTAACCCTAACCCTAACCCTAAACTCACCCTAAACCTAAATCTAACCCTTAGCCTCACCATAGCCCTCACCCTAACCCTAAACCTAAACCTCACCCTCACCCTAACCCTCACCCTAAACCTTATACTCACACTATAATTAAACTTATCCCTAACCCTCACACTAACACTATCCCTCACCCTAATCCTAGCCTTAACCCTCAGCCTAACCCTCATCCTAAAACTAAACGTAACACAAACTCTCACCCTAACACTAACCCTAACACTCACCCTAATCCTAATCCTCACCTTCACCCTTAACCTCACACTCACCCTCACCCTAAACTTAACCCTAACAGTAAGCCTTACCCTCACACTTACCCTTACTCTCACCCTCTCCCTAACCCTCAGCCTCAGCCTAACCCTAACCTTAACCCTAATCCTAAACCTCACCCTCAACCATCACCCTCAGACTAACCCTCACGCTCACACTAAACCTCACCCTACCTCTATCCCTAACCCTAACCCTCAACCAAATCCTAACCCTAACCCTAACACTCACACTCACCCTAACTCTATACCTAACCCTAACCCTCACCCTAACACTCACCCTAACACTCATGATAACCCTAACACTCACTCTCAACATAAACCCAACCCTAATGCTTATCCTCACCCTTACCCTCACCCTACCCCACATACTAACACTCATCTTAACCTTAACCCTAACCCTCACCCTAACCCTAAACCTCAACCTCACCCTCACCCTCAGCCTCAGCCTAACCATAACCGTAACCCTAATCCTAAACCTCAACCTCAAACATCAACCTCAGCCTAACCCTCTCCCTCACACTAACCCTCACCTTAATCCGTAGTCGCAAACTAACACTCACCCTCACCCTCAGCGTAACCCAAACCCTAATCCTAACCCTAAACCTCATCCTCACCTGGAACCTAACCCTAACCCTAATCCTCACCCTCACTCTCACCCTAACCCTCACCCTAACCCTTAACCTCAACATAACCCTAACCCTAACCCTAACCCTCACACTAAAACTTACCATAACCCTAACCCTATCCCTACCCCTCACCATACCTCTCTCCCTAACCCTAACCCTAAACCTAACCCTCACCCTCAACCTACCCCTCACCCTAACCCTAATCCTAACACTCACCCTCACACTAATCTTAACCTGAACTCCAACCCTAAACCTAAATCTAAACTTCCCCCTAAACCTCAACCTAACCCTAACGATAACCCTTACCCTAACTTTAACAGTAATCTAAACCCTCACCCTCACCCTAACCCTCACCCTAACCCTTAACCTCACCCTAATGTTAACCCTAACCCTCAACCTCACCCTAAACCTCATCCTAACCCTAAATCTAACCCTCACCCTAACTCTTACCTCACCATAAACCTCACCCTAACACTAACCCTAACCCTAAACCTTACCTTAACCCTCACCCTCACCCTAAACATCACGCTAAGCCTAACCCTCACCGTTACCCTAACCCTCAACCTCACCCTCACCCTCAGCCTAACCCTAACCCTAACCCTAACCCTAACACTAACCCTAAACTTAACCCTCACCCTTACCCTAACCCTCACCCTAACCTTTAACTTCACCCTAACTTTAACCCTAACCCTAAACCTCAGCCTCAACCTAAACCTCACCCTAAGCCTAACACTCACCCTAACTCTTACCTCACTCTAAACCTCACCGTAAACCTAAACCTAACCCTCACCCTCACCATCACAGTAACCGTAACTCTAAACCTAACCTTAAAAATAACCCTAACCCTAACGCTAACCCTCAGCCTCACATTAACCCTAACCCTAACCCAAACCCTCACTCTAACCCTAGCCCTGAACCAAAAACTAAACCTCAACATAACATTAATCCTAACCTCACCCTCAGCCTCACCGTTACCATAAAGGTAACCCTAATCCTAACCCTAATAATAACCCTAAACCTAACACTAATCCTAACCCTCACCCTCACAATCAGCCTAACCATAACCCTAATCCTAACCCTCACTGTAACCCTAATCCTAAACCTCACCCTAACCCTAACCCTAACCCTAAACCTCACTCTTAAACTAACCCTAAACCTTACCCTCAACCTCCCTGTAACTGTAACTCTAAGTCTAACTAACAATAACCCTAACCCTAATCCTAACCCTAACCCTAACCTCACCTTAACCTTTACCCTCACCCTAACCCTCACCCTCACCCTCAGTGTAACCCTAACCCTAATCCTAACCCTAACCCTCAACCTCACCCTCACCGTAAACCTAACCTTAACCCTAAGCCTCACCCTCACTCTGACCGAACCTTCACCCTAATCCTTACCCTCAACTTAACCCTAACCCTCACACTAACCCTCACACTAAAACTTACCCTCACCCTAACCCTAACACTACCCCTCAACCTAATCATAAACCTAAACCTAAACCTAACCCTCACCCTCAACCTCACTGTAACTCTAACTCTAACACTAATCCTAACAATAACCCTAACCCTAACCCTAACTCTCAACCTCACCCTCAACCTACACCTCACCCTAACCCTAATCCTAACACTCACACTCACACTAACCTTAACACTAACCCTAGCCCTAACCCTAACCCTAAACTTAACCCTAACCTTCCCCCAATCCTCAACTTAACCCTAAACCTAACCCTCACCCTAACACTAACCCTAAACTTAAATCTCTCCCTTACCTTAACCCTCACCCCAACACTTACCCTCACCCCTATGTTAACTCTAACCACAACCCTCAACCTCACCCTAAACCTCACCCTAACCCTAACCCTCACCCTAACTCTTACCTCTCCCTAAACCTCACCCTAAACCTAACCCTAAACCTCACCCTCACCCTCACCATTACCGTAACTCTAAACCTACCCCTAACAATAACCATAACCCTAACCCTAAACCTAACCTTCACCCTCACCCTAACCCTAACCCTAAACCTAACCCTCACGGTAACCCTAACACAAAACCTCACCCTAACCCTAACACTAACCCTAAACCTCACCCTAACCCTAAACCTAAACCTAAACCTCACCCTATCCCTAACCCTAATCCACAACTTCAACCTCACTGTAACCGTAACTCTAACCCTAACCCTAACAATAACCCTATCCCTAACCCTAACAGAAACCCTCACTGTAACCCTAAACCTAAACCTCATCTTAACCCTAACCATAACCTTAACTCTAACCCTCACCCTAACCCTCAACCTCATCCTCAGCCTCGCCCTCACCTTAAAGGAAACCCTAACCCTAACCCTAAAATAACCTTAAACATAACCCTAATCCTAACCCTCACCCTCACCCTAAACCTAACCCTCACCGTCACTGTAACCCTAAGCCTAAACCTCACCCTCACACTACCCTTAACCCTCACTTTCAACATCAACCTCAGCCTACCACTAAGCCTAAACTTAAACCTAACCCTAACCCTCAAACTCACCCTCACTCTAGCCCTAATCCTAACACTAACCCTAACCCTAACCCTCACCCTAACCGTCACCCTAACTGTCACCTTAACCTTAACCCTAACACTAGCCTTAACCGTAACCCTCACCTTAACCCTCACCCTAAACCTATCTCTAAAACTAAACCTCACCCTCATCCTAACCCTAACACTAACATTAAACCTCTTCCTAACTCTTAGCCTAAAACTCAACCTCACCGTCACCCTCACTGTAACCCTAACCCTAACCCTAACAATAACCCTAACTCTAACCCTACCCCTAATCCTAACCCTCACCCTAACCCTTAGCCTCACCCTAACCCTCACCCTAAGCCTTAGCCTTGCCCTCACCCTCACCCTAACTCTAACACTATCACTAACCCTCACCCTAACCCTCACCCTCACCCTCACCCTAACCATCATCCTAACCATAAACCTAACCCTAACCCTCACACTAAGCCTAACACTCACCCTAACCCTAACCCTAACCCTAGCCCTCATCCTAACCCTCATCCAAAGCCGAAACCTAACCCTCAACCTAACCCTAACCCTAAACAATAACCTCACCCGCACAATAACCCTTACCCTAACCCTTACCCTCACCCAAAACATCACCCTAACACTAACCCTCATCCTCACCTTAAGCCTAACCCTAAACCTAACCTTAGCCTTCATCCTCACACTCACCCTCAGCTTAACACTAACCCTAACCTTAACCCTCACCGTAATCCTCGTTCTCACCCTCACCCTAACCCTAACGCGAACCATCACACTAACCCTAACCCTTACCCTCACCTTCAGCCTAAGAGTATCCCTAAACCTAATCCTAACCCTCACCCTCAGCCTAATCGTAACCCTAACCCTAACCCTAACTCTCCCGATAAACCTCACACTAAGATTAAGGCTAAACCTAACCCGCACTATCAACCTAACTCTCACCCTCACCTTCAGTCTAACAGTATCCCTAAACCTAATCCTAACCCTCACACTCACCCTCACACCTCACCCTCAGCCTAATACTCACACTCACACTAACCCTCACCCTAACCCTTACCCTCACCCTAACCCTCACCCTCACCCTTACCATAACCCTAACCCTAATCCTAACCCTAACCCTTAACCACACCGTCACCCTAAACCAAACCCTAAACCTAAGACTCACCCTCACACTCACCCTCACCCTCACCCTCACCCTCATCCTAACCCTCAACCTAACACTCACAATCACCCTAACACTCACAATCACCTTAACCCAAAACCTAACCCTCACCCAAAAACTCACCCTAACGCTCATGATAACCCTAACCCTCACCCTATCTGTCATCCTAACCCTCATCCTAACCTTAACCCTAACCCCAACACTAACCCTAAAACTCATACTCACCCTCAGCTTAACCCTAACCCTAACCCTAACCCTGATCCTAACCCTCACCCTCACCCCTCACGCTCAGCCTAACCATCACCCTCACACTACTCCTCACCCTAACCCTTACCCTCACCCAAAACCTCACCCTCACCCTCAGCTTAACCCTAAACCTAATCCTAAACCTAACCCTCATCCTCACCCTCACACTGAACCTAACCATAACCCTAAGCCTCACACTCACTGTCACCCTAAACCTCACGTTAACCCTTACCCACAACCTAACTCGAACCCTAACCCTCACAATAAAACTTACACTTACCCTAACCCTAAAAATACCCCTCACACTCACCCTCATCCTAACGCTTAACCTTACCCTAATGTTAACCCTAACCCTAACCCTCAACCTCACTCTAAAACTCATCCTAACCCTAATCCTCGCCCTAACTCTTACCTCACCCTAAACATCACCCTATCCTTAACCCTAACCCTAAACCTCACCTTATACCTCACCCTTACCCTAACCCTAACCCTGGACCTAATCCTCACCCTAACCCTAAATGTAACCCTAACCCTCACAATAACCCTCAACCTAACCTAAACCTACCCCTCACCCTAAGCCTCATCCTAACCCTGCCCATAACCCTAACAATAACCCTAACCCTAAACCTCGCCCTAAAGCTAACACTAACCCTCACACTCATCCACGACCTCAACGTGACCATAACCATATCAATAACCCTAACAATAACCATAACCCTTAACCTAATCCTAATCCTCACCCTCACCCTAACTCTAAATCTAACCCTAACACTCATCCTAACCGTAACCCTCACCATAACCTTAACACTATACTTAACCCTAAACCTCAACCTAACCCTCACCCTCACCCTAGCCCTCACCCTAACCCTAATCGTAACCCTAACCCTCACCCTAACCCTAACCCTCACCTTCACCAAAACCTCAGCCTAACCCTATGCCTAAGCATAACCCTAACCCTAACCCACACACTCACACTCACCCTAAAACTAATCCTAACCGTAATCCTAACCTCACCCTAAACCTAACCCTAACCCTCACCCTCACCTTCACCGTAAACATAATTTTAACCCTAACCCTAACAATAACCCTAAACCTAACACTAACCCTATCCCTAAACCTCACCCTCACCCTAGCCTTCACACTAACCCTAACCCTAACCCTAACCCTCACCGTCAACCTAACCGTAACCTTAACTCTAACCCTAACCCTAAGAATAACATTAACTCTAACCCTAACTCTAACACAAACCCTAACCCTCACTCGCAACAAAACACTAACCCTAAATCTAACCCTCAACCTCACTGTAACCCTAACCCTAAACCTCACCCTGAGCCTCACCCTCACCATAAAGGTAACCCTAACCCTAACCCTAACAATAACCCTAATCCTAACCCACACTCTCACCCTAACCCTAACCCAAACCCGAACCCTCACCATCACTGTAAACCTAACCCTAAACCTCAACCTAACCTTAACCCTAACCCTCACCCTCAACCTCAACCTCAGCCTAAAACTAATCCTAACCCTAACCCTCACCTTAACCCTCACCATAACCCTAACCCTAACACTAACCCTAACCCTAACCAAAACAATAACCGTAATCCTAACGCTAACCCAAACCCTCACCCCAACCCTAACCCTAACACTCACCCTCACCCTAGCCTTCACCCTAACCCTAATCCTAACCCTAACCCTTACCCTAACAATCACCCTAACCCTAAACCTAACACTCACCCTAAATCTAAGCCTCACCCTCACCCTCACCCTAGGCCAAAACCTAAGAGTAAGCCTAACGCAAAACCTAACCATCACACTCTCCATCATCCTCACCCTCACCCTCAGCCTAACCCTAACAGTAACCCTAACCCTAACCCTAACTCTCACCATAAACCTCACACTAAGACTAAGGCTAACCCTAACCCTCACTATCACCCTAACCCTCACCCTTTTTCTTACCCTCACCTTAACCCTAACCCTAACAGTCACACTAAACCTAACCCTCACCGTAACCCTAACTCTACCCCTCAGCCTAACCCTCACCCTAACCCTTAGCCTCACCCTAACCCTCACCCTAAGCCTTAGCCTTGCCCTCACTCTCACCATAATCCTAAGCCTATCACTAACCCTCATGCTAACCCTCACCCTAACCCTCACTTTAACCATCCACTTAACCATCACCCTAACCCTAAACCTAACCCTAACAATCACACAAAGCCTAACCCTCACCCTAGCCCCAAACCTAGCCCTCTTCCTAACCCTCATCCTAACCCTAAACCTAACCCTCAACCTAAACTTAACCCTAAACCTCACGCTCACCCTAACCCTCACCCTCACAATAAACATCACCCTAACACTAACCCTCACTGTAATCTTAAGCCTAATCCTAACCCTAACCCTAGCCCTCATCCTCACCCTCACCCTCAGCTAAACACTGAACGTAACCCTAATCCTAACCGTAACCCTCGCCCTCACCATCATGCTAACCCTAACCCTAACCCTCACCATAACCATAACCCTCACAATCACACTCAGCCTAACAATATCCCTAACCTTAATCCTAACCGTCACCCTCACCCTCTCCCTAACCCTAATCCTAACCCTCACCCTATACCTAATGCTAAACCTCAGCTTCACCCTAACCCTTACCCTCACACTAACCCTCACCCTAACCCTTACCCTCACCCTCACCCTCAGCCTAACCCTAACCCTAATCATCACCCTAACCCTCATCCTCACCCTAACCCTAAACCTAACCCTAAACCTAAGCCTCACCCTCACTGTCACCCTAAACCACACCTTAACCCTTACAATCAACCTAATCCTAACCCTCACAATAAAATTTACCCTCACCCTAACCCTAACAATACCCCTCACCATACCACTCACCCTAACCCTAATCCTAACCCTAACCCTCACCCTCACCCTAGCCCTCACCCTAACCCTAATCCTAACATTCAACTTCACACTAACTATAACCATAACCCTAACCATAACCCTAACCGTCAACAGAACCCTAACCCTACCCCTCACCCTAAGCCTCATCCTAACCCTAACCATAAACTTAAGCCTAAACCTCACCCTAACCCTAAACCTAAACCTCACCCTCACTGTAACCCTAACCCTAATCCTCACCCTAACCCTAACCCTAAATCTCACCTTAACCCTAACCCTAAATCTCACCCTAACCCTAACCCTAAACCTCACTCTCAACCTCCCCGTAACCGTAACTCTAAACCTAACACTAACAATAACCCTAACCCTAACCCGAAACCTAACCCAAACCCTAACCCTCACCCTCACTGCAACCCTAACTCTAACCCTAACCCTCACTCTCACTGTAAACCTAAACCTAAACCTCACCCTCACCCTAAAACTAACCCTCACACTCACCCTCAACCTCAGCCTAACACTAAGCCTAACCCTAACCCTCAAACTCACCATCACCCTAGTCCTAATCCTAACCTTAAACTTTACCCTAACCCTATACCTCACCGTAACCCTCACCCTAACTCTAACACTAACACTAACCCTAACCCTAACCCTCACCCTAACACTATCTCTAACCTTAAACCTCACCCTCACCCTAACCCTAACCCTAACCCTAAACCTCTCCCTATGCCTTAGCCTAACAATCACCCTCACCCTCACCCTCACCGTAACCAAAACCATAACCCTAACAATAACCCTAACCCTAACCCTAACCCTAACCCTCTCCCTCATCGTAACCCTATCCCTAACCCAAACCCTCACCCTCACCCTAACACTCACCCTATCCCTAAACCTCACACTCACCCTAAATCTAACCCTCACCCTCACCCTCACGCTACACCTAACCCTAACCCTAATCCTAATGCTAACCATCACCCTCACACTCAACCTAACCCTATGCCTAACCTTAACCCTCACCCTAACACTAATACTAACGTAAATCTAAACCTACCCTTAACCCTCACACTAACCGTAAACCTCACGCTAACTCTACCCCTACCCCTCACCCTACCCCTCTTCCTAATCCTAACCCTAACCCTAACCTTAACAATAACCCTAACCCTAAAACTCACCCTAACCCTAACCCTAAGCCTCACCCTCACTCTCACCATCATCATAGCAGTAACCGTAACCATAACTCTAACCCTAAAAATTACCCTATACCTAACCCTAATCCTAAACCTCACCCTCACCCTAAACCTAACCCAAACCCTCACCCTAAACCTAACCCTCATCCTAACCGTAACCCGAAACCTAACACTACCCCTCACCCTCACCCTAAACCTAAACCTCACCCTAACCCTAACACTAACCCTCACCCTGAACCTAGCCCTCACCCTAAACTAATCGTAACGCTAAACCTCACTCTAACCCTAACCCTAACCCTAACCCTAAATCTCACCCTAACGCTAATCCTAACCCTAAACCTCACCCTAACCCTCACCCTAACCCTGACCCTAATAATTACCCTCATGCTAGCCCTCACCCTAACCCTAACCCTAATCCTAACCCTCACCCTCACCCTAACCCTAACCCTAACCCTCAACCTAACCCTAACCCTAACCCTCAACCTCATCCTAAACCTAAACTTAACCGTAACCCTAACCCTCATGCTAACCCTCACACTAACCCTGAGGCTAAGCCTAACCCTCACTCTCACCCTAACCCTCACCTTAAACCTTACCCTCACCCTAACCCTAACCCTAACCCTCACACTATACCTAACCTTCACCCTAACCCTAACCCTACCCCTCACCCTCATCCTCACACTAACACTAACCCTAAGCCTCTCCCTAAACCTCATCCTAACCCTAAACCTCACCCTAACCCTAACCCAAAACCTAACCCTAAGCCTAACCCTCACGCTAACCCTCACCATAACACTCACGATAACGCTAACACTCACTCTCACCCTAACACTCACCCTAACCTTAACCCTAACCCAAACCCTCACCCTAACCCTAACCCTCACCCTAACACTCCTCCTAATCCTAAACCTAACCCTAACCCTAACCCTCACCCTTACCCTCACACTCACCCTAAGGCTAACCCTAATCCTCACTCTCACCCTAACCCTCACCCTCATCATAACACTAACATTAACCCTAACCCTAACCATCACACTAAAACTAAACCTCACCCTCACGCTAAACCTATCCTCACTGTAAACCTCACCCTAACCCTTAGCCTCACACTAACCCACACCCTAACCCTCATCCTAACACTAAACCAAAACCTAATCCTCAACCTAATGCTCACCCTAACCGTAACCCTAACTTTAACCCTCACACTAACCATCACTCTAACCCTAAATCTAACCCTAACACTCACACTAACCCTAAACCTCACCCTAACCCTATCGCTACGCCTCATTCAACCCTCATCCTAAACCTAACCCTAACCCTCACCCTAACCCTAACCCTAACCCTCACCCTAACCCTAACCCTATACCTCACCCTAACCCTAAACCTCACCCTCACCCTGGCCCTCACACTACCCCTAATCCTAACACTCACCCTCACTCTACCCTTACCCTCACCCTAACCCTACCCCTAACCCTTACCCTAAACCTCACACTAAACCTAACCCTCACCATAACCCTAAACCTACCCCTCACCCTAACCCTCACCTTAACCCAAACACTTACCCTCACCCTCACGCTAGCCCTCACCCAACCCCTAATCCTAACACTTACCCTCACCCTAACCCTAACACTCACCCTCACCCTTTCCCTCACCCTAACTCATATCCTCACCCTAACCCTAACCCTAACCCTGACCGTAACTCTCACACTACCCCTAACGCTAACCGGAACCCTCAATGTAAACTTAAACCTACCCCTAACCCTAACACTAACGCTGACCCTAACCCTCACAGTAACCCTAACCCTAACCCTCACCCTAACCCTCACCCTAAAACTAACACTCAACTTAAGCCTCACCCTATCATTATGCCTAACGCTAACCCTCACAGAAACCCTAACCCTCACCCTAATTCTAACCCTACCCTCACCCTAACCCAAACCCTAACCCTAACCCTAACTATCACCCTCAGCCTAAACCTAACGCTCACCCACACCGTAGCCCTCACTGTCACCCTAAAACTCACATTCAACCTAACACTCACCCTCACCCTAAATATCAACCTAACCCTTATCCTAACCCTCAACCTCACCCTCAGGCTATCCCTAACCCTAACCCTCACACTCAACCTCACCCTCACCCTCACCCTACCCTAACCTCAACCTCACCCTAGCCCTAACCCTAGCCCTCAACCTAACCCTCACACTAACACTCATGATAATCCTAAAACTCATTCTCACCCTAAACATCATTATAACCCTTACCATCACCCTAAACTTTAGCCTCACCCTAACACTCACCGTAACCCTAACCTTAACCCTAAACCTCACCCTAACACTCACCTTAACCCTCACCCTAACCCTAACACTAACCCTCATCCTCATCCTAAACCTAACCCTAACCCTAACCCTAACCCTCACCCTCACCCTAACCCTAACCCTAACGCTCACACTAAACCTAACCCTCAACCTAACCCTAAAACTACCCCTCACACTTACCCTAACCCTAACCCTAAACATCACCCTAGCCTTCACCCTAACCCTAATCCTAACACTCACCCTCAACCTAACCCTAAACCTCACGCTAACCCTAGACCACAACCATACCCTAATCCTCAACCTAACAATAACCCTCACCATAACCCTTACCCTAAACCTAACCCTAAACCTCAAGCTAACCCTCAAGCTAACAATAACCCTAACCCTAGCCCTCACCCTCACCCTAAACTTCACCCTCAAAAGTAGCCTCAACCTAAACTTCACCCTAACTCTAACCCTAACCCTAACCCTCACCCTCACCATCACCCTCAACCTAAACCTAAACCTAACCCTAATCCTAACACTAACCATAACCCTCACCCTCACCCTAACCATAACCCTAACCCTCACCCTAATGCTAATCCTCACCCTCACCTTCACCCTCAGCCTAACCAAACCCCTAACACTAACACTAACGGTAAACCTCACCCTCACCCTAACACTAATCATAACACTCACCCTCACCCTAACCCTCACACTAATCCTTACCCTCACCCTAACCCTAACCCTAAACTTCAATCTAAACCTAACCCTAACCCTACCCCTCACCCTAACCTTAACCCTAATCCTAACCCTCTCCCTAAACCTAACCCTAACCTTCACCCTCACCGTAACATTCACCGTTACCCTAACACTCACCCTACCCGTAACCCTCACCCACACCTTAACCCTCACGCTAACCCTAGCCCTCATCACCCTAACCCTAACCCTTACCCTAACCCTCAGCCTAACCCTAACCTTACCTAACCGAAACCCTCACCCTCACCCTCACGCTCACCCTAACCCTCACCCTCACCCTAACCCACACCCTAACCCTAAACCTAATGCTAACTGTCACCCTCACCTTCATCCTCAGCCTAACCCTAACCCTAACACTAATACGAACCCTCACCCTCACCCTCAGCCTAACCCTAACCCTTAAACTAACCCTCACCTTAACACTTACCCTCACTATAACCCTCACCCTCAACCTCACACTCACCCTCAGCCTAACCCTAAACCTAATCCTAACCCTAACCCTCACCCTAACCCTCAACCTAAACCTAACACTAAACCTCACCCTCACCCTCACCCTCACCCTAACCCTAACCCTCACCCTAACCCTATACCTAACCCAAAACCTATCCGTCACTCTGAGCCTAAACCTCACACTAAACCTTACCCTCAACCTAGCCCTAACCCTAACCCTAACCATCATGCTAAAACTAACACTCACCTTAACCCTAATCTTACACCTCAACCTAAACCTCACCCTACCCCAAATCCTAACATTCTTGCTCACCCTAACCCTAACCCTCACCCTAACCCTAACCCTACCCCTCACCCTAACCCTAACCCTAACCCTCACCCTGACCCTGGCCCTCACACTACCCCTAATCCTAACACTCACCCTCACTCTAACCCTTACCCTCACCCAAACCCTAACCCTAACTCTACCCATAAACCTCACAATAAACCTATCCCTCACCCTAACCCTAAACCTAAGCCTCACCCTAACCCTAACATTAACGCTAACGCTTACCCTCACCCTCACGCAAGCCCTCACCCAACCCCTAATCCTAACAGTTACCCTCACCCTAACTCTAACCCTCATCCTCACCATAACCCTCACACTATTATCCTCAACCTAACCCTACCCCTAACCCTGACCCTAACTCTCACACTAACCCTAATTCGAACCCGAACCCTAACCTTAAACTTACACCGAACCCTAACACTAACCCTGACCCTAAGCCTCACCCTAACCCTAACATTAACGCTAATGCTTACCCTCACCCTCACGCTAGCCCTCACCCAACCCCTAATCCTAACACTTACCCTCACCCTAACTCTAACCCTCACCCTCACCATAACACTCACACTATTATCCTTAACCTAACCCTACCCCAACCCTGACCCTAACTCTCACACTAACCCTAACTCGAACCCAAACCCTAACCTTAAACTTACCCCGAACCCTAACACTAACCCTGACCCTAACCCTCACAGTAAACCAAACCCTAACCCTCACACTAAACCTAACCCTACCTCTCACTCTAACCCTCACCCTAACCCTAACCCTAAACCTAACCCTCAACATAACTCTAACCGTAACCCTCACCCTCACCGTAACCCTCACTGTCACCCTAACAGTCTCCCTAACCCTAACCCTCACCCACAACTTAACCCTCACCCTAAACATCACCCCAACTCTAACCCTCATCCTAACCCTAACCCTTACCAAACCGACACCCTCACCCTTACCCTCACTCTATCCCTAACCCTAAACAAACTACCTAACCCTTACCTACATAAACCCTCACCCTCACCTTCACCCACACCCTAACCCTCGCCCACATGCAAGCCCTACTCCTAACCGTAATACAAACCATAACCCTCACCCTCACCCTCACCCATCACTCTAAACCTAACCCTAACCTTCACCCTCACCCTAACCTGACCCTTAACCTCAACCTCAACCTAAGCCTAATTCTAACCCTAAGCCTCACACTAATCCTAACCCTCAACATAACCCTAACCCTACCCCTCACCCTAACCCTCTTACCCTAACCCTAAACCTAACCCCCACCCTCAACCTAAAACTGACTGTCACCCTATCCTTCACCCTAAACCTAACCCTCAGCCTCACCCTAACCGTAAGCCTAAACCTAACCCTAAGCCTAACCCTCAGGCTCACCCTAACCCTCACCCTAAACCTTACCCTCACCCTAACCCTAAAGCAAACCCTAACCATAAGCCACACAGTAAACCTAACCCTCAGCCTCACCCTAACCGTAAGCCTAAACCTAACCCTAAGCCTAACCCTCAGGCTCACCCTAACCCTCACCCTAAACCTTACCCTCACCCTAACCCTAAAGCAAACCCTAACCATAAGCCACACAGTAAACCTAACCCTCACCTAACCCTAAACCTCAACTTCATCCTAACACTAAACCTAAACCTAACACACATCCTAACCCTAACCCTAACCCTAAACCTCACCCTAAACATAACCCTCACCCTGACCCTTAACATACACCTCACACTAACCCTCACCCTAACCCTCATCCTAACCCTAACCCACAGCCTCACCCTCACACTCAGACTAACCTTAACGCTAACTCTTACCCTCACACTCACCTCTTATATTCACACTCACCATATCCCTAATGCTAAACCGAACACTCACTCTCACCCTAACCCTCAACCTAACCCTCACCCTCAACTTAACCCTAACCCTCACCCTCACCCTACCCCTAAACCTAACCCACAAACTAACCCTAACCCTAACCCTCACCCTATCCCTAAAAATCACCCTAACCCTAACACTAACCCTCACCGTCAACCTCACCCTAACCCAAACACTAACCTTCACCTTAACCCTCACCCTAACACTAACGCTAACCCTAAACCTCACCCTCAACCTAAACTTCACCCTAACACTTATCCTCACCCTAAATCTAACGCTAACCCTAACCCTAACCCTCACCCTAACCCTCACCCTCACCCACCCCTAGCCCTCAGCCGAAAGCTAACCCTAACCCTCACTCTCACCCACACCCTCACCCTAATCCTTACTCTCACCCTAACCCTAACCCTAACCATCACCCTAACTCTAAGCCTCACACCCACCCTCACCCTCAGCCTAACACTAAGCCTAAGCCTAAGCCTAAGCCTAAACCTAATCCTCACACTCACCCTCACCCTAACCCAAATCCTAACCCTAACTAAACACTAACCCTAAACCTCACCCTAATCTTAACACTAAAACCCTCGACCTAACCCTCCAACTAAACCTAAACCTAACCCTAAACCTCACCATCACCCTAAACCTAAACCTAACCCTCACCCTCACCATAACTCTAACCCTAACCCTAACAATAACACTAATCCTAACCCTAATACAACCCTAACCCTAACCCTAATGCTAACACTCACCCTCACCCTAACCCTAATACTAAACCTAACCCTAACCCTAACCCGCCCATTAACTCTCACCCTAAACCTAACCCTAAAACAAACCATAACCCTAACCCTCAACCTAACCCTCTCCCTAACCCTAACTCTAACCCTAAACCTCACCACCACCCAAAACCTAACTTTAACTCTAATGCAAACCCTAAAACTCACGCTAACCCTAACCGTAACCCTCACACTCACCCTCACCATAACCTTAACCCTAAACCTAACACTATCAATAACCCTAACCCTAACCTTAACCCTCAACCTAACCATAAATCTCACCCTAACCCAAACCCTGACCTAACACTTATCCTCACCCTAAAACTAACGCTAACCCCAACCCTAACCCTCACACTAATCCTAACCCTAACCTCACCCTAACCCTAACCCTAACCCTAACCCTCAACCTCAACCTAAACCTCACGCACAACCTAACCCTAACCCTAACCATAAACCTCACCCTAACCCTAACCCTCATACTAACACTTACACTCACCCTAACACTAACCCTAATCCTAATCCTAACCCTAACCCTAACCCTCACCATGAACCTTACTGTAACCGTAACCCTAACCCTAACGCTAACAATAACCCTAAACCCAACCCTAACCCTCACCCTAACCATAACCCTCACCATAACCCTAAGCTCACTGGAACACCCTCACCCTAACAATAAGCCTACCCCAACACTAACCCTCACACTAAGCCTCACAATCACCCTAATCCTAAACCTCACCCTAACACTAAAACTAAACCTCACCCTGACATTAGCCCTCAACCTAAACCTAACACTCATCCTCACCCTAAACCTCACACTAACCCTAACATGAATCCTCAATCTAAACCTCACACTCATCCTAACCCTAACCCTAATCCTCACACTAACCCTCACCCTAACCCTAACCCTCAACTTTACCCTTACTGTGTCACCTTCACCCTAACTCTCACCCTAAACCTAAACCTCACCCTAACCCTCATCCTAACCATAACCCTAACCATCACCCTAACCTTAACTCTAACCCTCACCCTAACCCTAACCCTCACCCTTACCATAACCCTCACCCTCAGCCTAACCCTCAACTTTACCCTTACCGTCACCCCATCCTAACACTCACCCTAACCCTAACTCTACCCCTAAACCTCACCCTCAACCTAACCCTAAGTCTAACCCTAACCCTAAAACTAAACCTCACCCTAACCCTAACCCTAAAGCCTTATCCTCAACCAAAGGCTCAACCTAAACCAAGCCTAAGCCTAACACTTACCCTAAACCACCCCCTCACCCTGGCCCTTATCCTAACCCTAATCCAAACCCTAACCCTCATCCTAACACTCACACTAACACTAACACTAACCATCACCGTAACTCTAATCCTCACCCCCATCCTCAACCTCAGCCTAACCCTAAGCTAAGTCTGAGCCTAACCCTAAACTTCACATTCACCCTCACCCTAACCCTAATCCTAACCCTAACTCTAACACTAACCCTAAAACTCAACCTAACCCTCACCCCAACCTTAACCCTAAAACTGACCCTAAACCTAACCCTCGACCTAACCGTCCAACTAACCCTAAACCTCACCCTCACCCTAACCCTAATCCTAACCCAAAAACTAAACCTCACCCTAACCCTAAACCTAACCCTCACCCTCACCCTAACCATAACTCTGACCCGAACCCTAACAATAACACTAATCTTTTTTTTTTTTTTTTGTCGGTCGTGGGGCTTGAACTCTGGGCCTGGACGCTGTCCCTCAGCTCTTCAGCTCAAGGCGAGCTCTCTACCACTTGAGCTACAGCGCCACTTCCGGTTTTCTGGTGGTTTATTGGAGATAGGAGTCTCACGGTCTTTCCTGCCCGGGCTGGCTTTGAACCGCGATCCACAGATCTCAGCCTCCTGAGTAGCTAGGATTACAGGCGTGAGCCACCAGCACCCAGCAATAACACTAATCTTAAACCTAAACCTAACCCTAACCCTAATGCTAACACTCACCCTCACCCTAGCCCTAATCCTAACCCTCAACCTAACCCTAACCCTCACCTTCACCGTAACCCTTACCCTCATCTTAACCCTCACCCTAAACCTAACCCTAACCTTAAACGTTACCCTAACACTAACCCTAATCTTCACCCTCAACCTAGCCCTCAACTTAACCCTACTCATAACCCTAAACCTCATCCTAACCCTGAACCTAACCGTAATCCTAACTCTCACCCTAACCTTGACCCTAACCCTAACCCTCATCCTAACACGTACACTCACCCTAACACTAACCCTATCCTAATCCTAACACTAACCCTAACCCTCACCCTCAACCTCACCGTAACAGTAACCCTAAACCTAACGCTAACAATAAAGCTAACCCTAACCCTAACCCTCACCCTAACCATAACCCTCACCATAACCCTAAGCTCACCGTAACACCTTCACCCTAACACTAAGCCTAACCCTAACACTAACCCTCACGCTAACCATAACCATCACCCTAACACTAAACCTCACCCTAACACTAACCCTAAACCTCACCCTCACCTTAGTCCTCGCCCTAACCCTAACCATCATCCTCACCCTAAACCTCACACTAACCATAACACTTATCCTGAATCTAACCCTCACTCTCACTGTAACCCTAACCGTGACCCTCACCCTTACCATAAACCTCACCCTCAGCCTAACCCTCAACTTTACCCTTACCGTCACCCCCACGCTGACCCTAAACCTAACCCTAACCCTAACCTAACTCTACCCCTAAACCTCACCCTCACCCTAACCCTAACTCTAACCCTAACCCTAACACTAAACCTCACCCTAAACCTATCCCTAACCCTTATCCTCAACCAAACACTCCCCCTAACCCTAAGCCTAAGCCTAACACTTACCCTAACCCAAACCCTCACCCTAGCCCTCACCTTACCCTAATCCTAAACCTAACCCTCATCCTAACACTCATCCTAACCCTAACCCTAACCATTATCATAACTCTAACCATCACCCCAGCCCTCACCCTCAGCCTAACACTAAGCCTAAGCCTAAGCCTATCCCTCACACTCACCCTCACCCTAACCCTAATCCTAACCCTAACTCTAACATTAACCTTAAACCTCAACCTAACCCCCACCCTAACCTTAACCCTAAAACTAATCCTAACCCGAACCCTCAACCTAACCCTCCAACTAGACCTAAACCTAACCCTAAACCTCACCCTCACCCTAACTCTAATCCTAACCCTAAACCTAAAACTCACCCTAACCCTAAACCTAACCCTCACCCTCACCCTCACCATAACTCTAACCCTAACCCTAAAAATAACACTAATCCAAACCCTAAACCTAACCCTAACCCTAACCTTAATGCTAACACTCACCCTCACCCTAACCCTAATCCTAACCCTAACCCTCATCCTAACCCTAACCCTCACCCTCACCGTAACCCTAACCCTGATCCTAAATATCACCCTAAACCTAACCCTCATCCTAACACTTACACTCACCCTAACACTAACCCTAATCCTCACCCTCAACCTAACCATCAACCTAACCATAATTGTAAACCTAATCCTCATGCTAACCCTCACCCTAACCGTAATCCTAACCCTCATCTTAACTCTAACCCTAACCCTCAACCTAACCCTAACCCTCACGCTCACCATAACCCTAAACCTAAACCTCACCCTAAACCTAAACTTAACCTGAACCGTAACACTCAAGCGAACCCTAACCCTAATGCTCAACCTAAAGCTAACACTCACCTTCACCCTCTCCCTTACCCTAAACATAAGCCTAAGCCTAACCCTAACCCTAAACCTCACACTCACCCTAACCATTACCCTAATCCTAATCCTAACCCTAAGCCTAACCCTCACACTCAACCTTAACCCTCACTCTAACCCTAACTCTAAAACTAACCCTAACCCTAACCCTCAACCTCAGCCTCACCCTTACCCTAACTCTAACCCTGAACCTCACACTCACCCTAAACCTAACCCTAACCCTAACCCTAAACCTCACCCTAACACTAACCCTAAACCTCACCCTCAGCCTAGCCCTCACCGTAACCCTAACCCTAACCCTCATACTAAACCTCACCCTAAAACTAACCCTAACCCTCAACCTAACACTAATCATAACCCTAACCCTCAACCTAACCCTAAACCTCAGCATACCCCTTACCTTAACCATCACCCTAAACATAAAATTAAACCGAATCAGAATTCTAAACATAACCCTAACCCTAACAATCACCTTAACCCTAACCCTAAACTTCACCCTCATCCTAGACCTCACACTAACCCTAATCCTAACCCTAACCCTCATCCTAACCCTCCCCCTAATCCTTACCCTAACCCTCACCCTAAACCTAACACTCACACTCAACCTAAGACTCAGCCTAACCATAAGCCTAAACCTAATCCTAACCCTAACCATAAACCTCACACTCACCCTAACCCTAACCCTAATCCTAACCTTAACCTGAACACTCACCTCACCCTAACCCTCACCCTAACCCTAACCCTAAACCTAACACTAACCCTAACCCTAAACCTTACCCTCAGCCTCAATCTAACCCTAACTCTAACCCTAAACCTCACCCACACCATAATCCCAACTCTAACCCTAACCCTAAATCTAACCCTCAAACTATCCCTCACCCTAACCCTAATCCTAACCCTAACCCTCATCCTAAACCTCCCCATATCCCTAACCCTAACCCTCACCCTAACCCTAACCCTAACACTCACACTCACACTCAGCCAAACCCTAAGCCTAAACCTAATCCTAACACTAACCCTAAACCTCACACGCACCCTAAACCTAACCCTAATCCTAAACTTATCCTTAACCCTCACACTAACCCTAACGCTCACCCTAACCCTAACACTAAACCTAACACTAACCCTAACCCTAAACCTCACCCTCAGCCTCACCCTAACCCTAACTCTAACCCTAAAGCTCACCCTCACCATTACCCCAACCCTAACCCTAACCCGAAACCTCACCCTAACCCTAACCCTAACCCTAACACTAACCCTAAACCTCACCCTCATCCTAACCCTATCCCTAACCCTAAAACTCACCCTAACCCTAATCTTGAACCCCCCCCTCAAAGTTATGGTAACTCTAGCCCTAACCCTAACAATAACACTAAACTTAACGCTAACCCTCACACTTACCCTCAGCCTCACCCTCACCGCAAACGAAACCCTAACCATAACACTAACAATAACCCTAACCCTAAGCCTAACCCTAAACCTAACTCTAATCCTCACCCCCAGTCACCCTCAGCCTAACCCTAAGCCTAACCCTAACCCTAAGCCTAACCCTCAACATAACCCTCACACTAACTGTAACCCTAAACCTAAACCTAAATCTAACCCTAAACTTAATCCTAAACATCAGCCTCAACTGCACCCTAATACAAACCGTAACCCTAACCCTCAACCTAACTCTAAGCCTAACCCTAACCCTAACCCTAAGCCTCACACTCACACCCACCCTAACCCTAATCCTAAACCTAACCCTATTCCTCACCCTAAACCTCACCCTAACCCTCAACCTAGCCCTTACCCTAACCTTAACCCTAACCCTAAACCTCATCCTAAACCTGACAGTAACCATAACCGTAACCCGAACCCTAACCCGAACCCTAACCCTCACCCTCATGCTCGGCCTAAGCCTAAACCTAAGCCTAACCCTAACCCTCAACCTAACCCTAACCCTAACACTAACCCTAACTCTAACCCTAAAGCTCACCCTGACCCTAACACTAACTCTAACCCTAACCTTAACCCTAAAACTAACCCTCACCCTATCACTAACCCCAAACGTAAAACTAACCCTCACACTTACCCTAACCCTAAACACACCATAAACCTAAAACTAACTCTACCCTCAGCCTAACCCTAACCTCACGCTCAACCTAACCCTAACCTCACGCTCAACATAACCCTAACCCTAACCCTGACCCTCACCCTATTACCCTCAGCATAACCCTAACCCTCACCCTAACACTTACCCTCACCTTAACACGAACCCTAATCCTAATCCAAACCATAAACCTAAGCTTCACCCTCACAGTAACCGTAACCCTAACCCTAACCCTAACAAAAACCCTAACCTTAACCCTAACCCTCTCCCTAACCATTACCCTCACGCTAAACCTAACCCTCACCCTAACACTTACCCTCACCTTAACACTAACGGTAACCCAAACACTAAGCCTCACACTAACCCTAACCATCACCCTAACCCTATACCTCACCCTCACACTAACCCTAAACCTCAACCTAACCTTAGCCCTAACCCTAACCTTAACACTCATCCTCACGGTAAACTTCACACTAACCCTAACACTAATCGTCAATCTACACCTCACCCTCAACGTAACCCTAACCCTAACCCTAACCCTAACCCTCAACCTAACCCTAACCCTAACCCTTACCGTAACCCTCACCCTCAGTCTAAACCTCACCTTACCCTTAGTGTCACCCCCACCCCAATCCTCACCCTAAGCCTAACACTCAGCCTAACATTAACTCAACTCCTAAAACTCACCCTCACCCTAACCCTAATTCTAACCCTAACCCTAACACTAAACCTCACACTAACCCTAACCCTAAACCTCACACTCACCATCACGCTCAGCTTAACCCTAAGCCTCAGCTAAACCCTAACCCTAACCCTCACCCTCACCCTAGCCCTCACCCTAAAACAAATCCTAACCGTAACCCTCAATCTAACCCTAACCCTCAACCTCACACTAACCCTAAACTTAACCCGAATCCTACTCTCCCCTAACCATAACGCTATCACCCTAACCCTAACCCTAAAACTCACCCTCACTCTAGCCCTCACCCTAACCCTAATCCTAACCCTAACCCTCATCCTAACCCTGCCCTTAAACCTTAAACTAACCCTCAGACTAACCCTAACCCTCACCCTCAACCTCAACATCAACCTAACCCTAATTGTAACCCTAAACCTAACCCTAACACACAAACTCACTCTCACCCTAAACCTAATCCTAACCCTAACCCTCACCCTCACCCTCACCCTCAGTGTAACCCTAACCCAAACCCGAACCCTAACCCTAACACTCACAATCACCCTAAACCTTACCCTAATCCTAATCCTAACCTTAACCCTAACCCTCACCATCAGCCTCACCTTAACCCTAACTCTAACCCTAAACCCCACCCTCACCCTATCCCTAAACCTAACCCTAACCCTAAACCTCACCCTAACCCTAACCCTAAACCTGACCCACACCCTAGCCCTCACCCTAAACCTAATCCTAAACCTAACACAAATCCTAACCCTCCCCATAACCCTAACACTTACCATCACCGAACCCTAACCCTCACTCTCACCCTAAACCTCAGCGTAACCCTAAGCCTAACCCTATCCTTAACCCTAACCCTCACACTCACCATAACCCTAACCCTAATCCTAATCCTAATCCTAACCCTAAACCTCACCCTCAGCCTAACCCTCACCTTAATCCTAACCCTAAACCTAACACTAACACTAACCCTAAACCTCACACTCACCCTCACCATAACACTAACTCTAACCCTAAACCTCACCATCACCCTAACCCTAACACTAACCGTAACCCTAAACTTCACCCTAAAACTAACCCTAAACCTAACCCTCAACTTAGCCCTCACCCTTACCCTGACCGTCATTCTCACCCTAAACCTCACACTAACCCTAACACTTATTCTCACTCTAACCCTCACCCTCACTCTAACCCTAACCCTCACCCTCACCCTAACCCTAACACTAAACCTTACCATAACCCTCACCTTCAGCCTAACCCTCACCTTAACCTTACCGTCACCCCCACCCTAACACTCAACCTAACCCTAACTCTAACCCTAAACCTCACCAACCCCCTAACCCTAACTCTAAACCTACCCCTAACACTAACCCTCACCCTAACCCTAATCCTAACCCTTATCCTCACCCAAATGCCTATGCCTAAAACTTACCCTAACCCACACCCTCATCCTAGCCCTCACCCTAACCCTAATCCTAACCCTAACCCTCATCCTAACCCTCACCCTAACCCTAACCCTAACCATCACCCTAGCCCTAATCCTCACCCCCACCCTCACCCTCAGCCTAACCCTAATCCTAAGCCTAAGCCTAACCCTAACCCTTACACTCACCCTCACCCTAACCCTAATCCTAACCATAACTCTAACACTAAACCTAAACCTCCACCTAAACCTCACCCTAACCTTAACCCTAAAACTAACCCTAACCCAAACACTTGACCTAACCCTCCAACTAACACTAAACCTATCCATAAACCTCACCCTCACCCTAACCCTAATACTAACCCTAAACCTAAAACTCACCCTAACCCTAAGCCTAACCCTCACCCTCACCCTCACCCTAACGCTCACCATAACTCTAACCCTAACCCTAACAATAACACTAATCCTAACCTTAAACCTAACACTAACCCTAACCGTAATGCTAAAACTCACCCTCACCCTAACCCTAATCCTAACGCTAATACTCAAACTCACTCTAACCCTAAACCTCACCCTAACCCTCACCCTTACACTAATCCTCAACCTCACCATAACCCTAACCCTCATCCTAAACCTAAGCCTAAACTTAAACCTTACCCTAACACTAACCCTAATCCTCACGCTCACCCTAGGCCTCAACCTAACCCTAATTGTAACCCTAATCCTCATTCTAACCCTCACCCTAAACCTAATCCTAATCCTCACCCTAACCCTAACGCTAATCTCACCCTAACCCTAAACTTTACCTGAACCCTAAATCTCAAGCTAACCCTAACCCAAACCCTCAACCAAAAGCTAATCCTCACACTCACCCTCTCCCTCAGCCTAATCATAAGCCTAACCCTAAACCTAAACCTAAGACTACCCCTCACCCTCACCCTAACCCTTACATTAACACTAACCCTAACCCTAACCCTCAACCTCAGCCTCACCCTTACCTAACTCTAAGCTTAAACCTCACCCTCACTCTAACCCTAACCCTAACTGTAAACCTCACCCTAACCCTAAACCTAAACTTCAACCTCAGTGTAGCCCTCACCCTAACCCTAATTCTAATCCTCATCCTAACCCTCACCCTAAAACTAAATCTAACCCTCACCCTCACCCTAACCCTAATAATAACCTTAAGCCTCAACCTATACATAGCCCTCACCCTCACTCTCACCGTAACCCTTACCTAACACACACCCTAAACCTAAACTTAACCCGAATCCTAAATCTCACCCTAACCCTAACCCTAACCCTAACACTCACCCTCACCCTAGCCCTCACCATAACCCTAATCCTAACCCTAACTGTCATCCTAACCCTCCCCCAACCCTTACCCTAACCCTCACCCTAACCCTAACCATCACCCTCAACCTCACCCTAAGCCTAACTCTAAATCAAACGCTAACACACACACTCTCTCTCACCCTAACCCTAATCCTAACCCTTACCCTCACCCTCACCCTCACCCTCAGTGTAACCCTAAGCCTAATCCTAACCCTAACCCTAACACTCACACTCACCCTAACCCTTATCTTAATCTTAATCCTAACACTAACCCTCACCCTCACCCTCAGCCTCACCTTAAGACTAACTCTAACCCTAAAACTGAACCTCACCCTAACCCTAACCCTAACCCTAAACCTCACCCTCACCGTAGCCCTCACCCTAACACTAATCCTAACTCTAACCCTTCCCATAACCCTAACCCTAACCCTCACCCTAACCCTAATCCTCAATGTCAAGTGCAAACTGAACAGACCAGCAAAGATACAGATTTCCAATCAGGTGGTCATATTTCCAACTCCACTACTTGGGACTTGGAGAGATCACATAGACTTGTTGTATCTTAGCTTCCATATCTTAAGCGGAGAATATAATAACTCCCTTCTCCTATTTGTTGACGTTGTTGTTGTTTTAATGGTTGTGTGTGGTGGAAGTACTGGGTTTTAAAGCTTGGGTACTGTCCTTTAGTCTTTGTGTTCATGGCTGGTACTCTACCACTTGAGCCACAGATCCACTGGTGGCTTTTTGCTGCTTAATTGGAGTAAGAGACACAGGGACTCACCCTCACCCTCAGCCAAACCCTAAGCCTAACCCTAATACTAACCCTAAAACTAACACTCACACTCACCCTAACCCTAACGCTAATCCTAATCCTAAACTTAACCCTAACCCTCACCCTCACCCTCACCCTAACCCTCACCTTAACCCTAACCCTAAAACTAACACTAACCCTAACCCTAACCCTCCCCCTCAGCTTCACAGTAATCCTAACTCTAACCCTACACCTCATCCTCACCATAACCCCAACTCTAACTCTAACCCTAACCCGAAAACTGACCCTAACCCTAACCCTAACTCTAACCCTAATCCTCACCCTCACCCTAACCCTAACCCTAACCCTCACCCTCAGCCTCACCCTCACCGCAAACTTAACCCTAACCATAACACTAACAATAACCCTAACCTTAAGCCTAACCCTAACTCTAATCCTCACTACCAAAGTCACCCTCAGCCTAACCCTAACCCTAAACCTAACCTTAACACTACCCCTATCCCTAAACCTAACCCTAAATTTAACCCTTAACCTAACCCTAATCCTCAACCTCACCTGCACCCTAAACCAAACCCTAACCCTACCCCTCACCCTAACTCCCAGCCTAAACCTAAACCTAATCATAAGCATCACACTCACCCTCACCCTAACACTAATCCTAAACCTAACCCTATTGCTAACACTAACCATCACCCTAACACTTACCCTAACCCTCACCATAACCCTAACCCTAACCCTAAATCTCATCCTAAACCTGACACTAATCAAACCCCTAACCCGAACCCTAACCCGAACCCTAACCCGAACCCTCATGCTCGGCCTAAGCCTAAGCCTAAGCCTAACCCTAACCCTCACACTAACCCTAAACCTAAACCTAACCCTAATTCTAACCCTAAATCTCACCCTCACCCTCACCCTAACACTAAATCTAACCCTAACCCTAACCCTAACAATAACCCTAACCTTCACCCTAACCATAATCCTCACCCGAACCCTAAACCTCACCCTAACACTTGCCCTCACCCTACCACTAACCCTAACCCTAACACTAACCCTCACAATAACCCTAACCCTAACCTCACCCTAACCAGAACCCTAACCCGAACCCTCAACCTAAGCCTAATCCTCATGCTCAACTTAACCTAACCCTAACCATAATCTTCACCCTAACCCTAACCCTCATCCTAACACTTACCCTCACCCTAACACTAACCCTAATACTAAACCTAACACTAACCCTAACCCTCACACTCACAGTAACCTTAACCCTAACCCTCACCCTAACCATTACACTCACCCTAAACCTAACCTTCACCCTAACACTTACTCTCACATTAACACTAACCGTAACGCGAACACTAAACCTCACAATAACCATAAATATCACTAAGACCCTAAACCTCACCCTAACACTAACACTAAACCTCAACCTAACCCTAGCCCTAACCCTAACCCTAACACTCATCCTCACGGTAAACCTCACATTAACTCTAACACTAATCCTCAATCTAACCCTCACTCTCAATCTAACCCTAACCCTAACCCTCAACCTAACCCTAAACCTCACCCTTACTGTAACCCTCACCCTCAGCCTAACCCTCAACTTACCCTTACTGTGACCCCCACCCTAAACCTTATCCTATGCCTAAACCTCACCGAAACACTAACTCTACCCCTAAACCTCACCCTCACCCTAATCCTAACTCTAAATCTAACCCTAACACTAAACCTCACACTAACACTAACCCTAAACCACACGCTCAAACTCACGCTCAGCTTAAACCTAAGCCTAAGCCAAACCCTTACTCGAAACCTCACCCTCACCCTAGCGTTTACCCTAACACAAATCATAACCCTAACCCTAAACCTAAGCCTAACCCTCACCGTAACCCTAACCTTAAACCTAACCCTCACCCTCACCCGCACCTTAAACCTAACTCTAACCATAAACCTCACCCTCACCCTAACCCTAAACCTAACACTAATCCTCACCCTAACCCTAACCCTAAACCTCACCCTCACCCTAGCCCTCACCCTGACCCTAATCCTAACCCTAACCATCATCCTAACCCTCCCCATAACCCTAAACCTCACCCTCACACTAACCCTAAACCTAACCCTCACCCTCAGCCTCACCCTCACCGCAAACTTAACCATAACCATAACACTAACATTAACCTTAACCCTAAGCCTAACCCTAACACTTACTCTAATCCTCACCCACACAGTCACCCTCAGCCTAACCCTAACCCTAACCCTAACCTTAACACTACCCCTATCCCTAAACCTAACCCTAAATTTAACCCTTAACCTAACCCTAATCCTCAACCTCACCTGCACCCTAAACCAAACCATAACCCTATCCCTCACCCTAACTCTCAGACTAAACCTAAACCTAACCATAAGCCTCACACTCACTCTCACCCTAACCCTAATCCTAAACCTAACCCTATCCTTAACCCTAACCCTCACCCTAACCCTCACCCTAACCCTAACCCTAACCCTAAACCTCATCCTAAACCTGACACTAAGCATAAACCTAACCCTCATCCTAATCGGAACCCTAACCCTCACCCTCATACTCAGCCTACCTAAGCCTAAGCCTAACCCTCACCCTAACCCTCACCCTACCGCTAACCCTCACCCTCACCCCAACCCTCAGCCTAACCCTAACCATAACCCTAACCCTCACACTCACACTCACTCTAACCATAACCCTAATCCTAATCCTAACCCTAATCATACACTCAGCCTCAGCCTAACCCTCACCCTAACCCTAACCCTAAACCTAACACTAACCCTAAACCTAACCCAACCCTAACCCTAAACTTCACCCTAACGCTAACCCTTAACATCACCCTCACCCTAGCCCTTACCCTAACCCGAAACCTAACCATAACCCTCATCCTAACCCTTCCCCTAAACCTAACCCTCACCCTCAACCTCACCCACAGCCTAACCCTAAGCCTAAACCTAAACCTAACCCTAATACACACAATCACCCTCACCCTAAACCTAATCCTATCCCTACACCTAACCCAAACCCTAACCCACCCATCAACTCTCAACCTAACCCCAACCCTAACACTAACCCTAACTCTCAACCTAACCATCACCCTAACCTTAACTCTAACCCTAAACCTCACGCTCACACTAACCCTAACACTAACCCTAACCCAAACACTAAACCTCACCCTAACCCTAACCCTAACCCTCACCCTCACTCTCACTGTAACCTTAACCCTAAACCTAACCCTAACAATAACCCTAATCCTAAACCTCCCCCTAACCATAGCCCTCACCCTAACCCATACCCTCACCCTAACATTTACCCTCACCCTAACGCTAACCCTAACACTAACACTAACACTCACACTAATCGTAACCCTCACCCTAATCCTAAACCTCACCCTAACCCTAACCCCAACCCTCACCCTCACCCTAGCCCTCACCCTAACACTAATTCTAAACTTAAACCTCACCCTAACCCTAACCCTAAACTTAACCCTGAACCCCAACCTAACCCTAACCCTAACCCTCACCCGCACCCTCAACCTCACTGGAACTCTAACCTTAACACTAACCCTAACCCGAACCATCACCCTAACCCTAACCTGAACCCACACCCTCAACCTCAGCCTAACTCTAAGCCTAACCCTAAAGCTCAACCTAAACCTAAGCTTCACCCTCACCCTCAACCTCACGGTAACTCTAAACCTAACCCTAACAATAACACTAAGCCTAACCCTAAATCTAACCCTCACCCTCAGCCTCAACCTCACCGCAAACTTAACCCTAACCATAACACTAACAATAACCCTAACCCTAACACTAATCCTAACCCCCGCCCTCACCCTCAGCCTAACCCTAAGCCTAACTCTAACCCTAACCCTCACCCTAAATCTAAGCCTAACCATAACCCTAAACTTAACACAAACCCTAATCCTAAACCTAGCCCTAAATCTAACCCTAAACCTAAACATAATCCTCAGCCTCACCCTCACCCTAATCCAAACCCTGACCCTAACCGTACCCTAACTCTAAGTCTAACCCTAAACCTAAACCTCACACTCACCCACACCCTAACCCTAATCCTAAACCTAAACCTATCTCTAACCCTAAACCACATCCTAACCCTAAACTTAAACTTAAACCTACCTCTCACCCTAACACTAACCCTAAACCTCACCCTAACCCTAACCCTCACCCTCACCCTCAAACTCACCCGCACCCTCACACTCACAGCAACTCTAACCCTAACCCAAACCCTAACCCTAACACTAAACGTCACCCTAACCCTAACCCTAAACATCACACTCACTCTAGTCCTCACCCTAACCCTAATCCTAACCCTAACCCTCATCCTAACCCTCCTCATAACCCTAACCCTAACCCTCAACCTAACCCTAACACTCAACCTAACCCTAACCCTCATCCTCACCCTCAACTTCAGCCTAACCCTAAGCCTAACGCTAAGCCTAACCCTAAACCTAACCCTAACCCTCACACTCACCGGCTCCCTCACCCACACAGTAACTCTAAACCTAACCCTAACCCTAACCCTAAACCTAACTCTCACCCTCACCTCACCCTAACAATAACCCTATCCCTAACCCTCACCCTACCCCTCCACCTAACCTTATACCTAACCCTAAACCTCACCCTCACCCTAACCCTAACCCTAAACCCCACCCTAAACCTTACCTTATCCCTAACCCTAAACCCCACCCTAACCGTAAACCTAACCCTCACTCTCACCCTCACCCTCACCATAACTCTAACACTAACCTTAACAATAACACTAACCCTAACCCTAACCATCACCCTAACCCTAATCCTCACACTCACGCAGATGCTCAGCCTAACCCTACGTCTTAGCCTACCCCTCAAACTAACCCTCACACTCAAGTTCATGCTCACCCTAACCCTAACCCTAACCTCACCCTAACCCTCCCCCAAACCCTAACTCTAACCCTAAACCTAACCCTCACCATAACCCTAACCCTTACCCTAATCCTAAACCTCACCCTAACACTAACCTTCACTCTCACTCTCAACCTCACTGTAAATCTAACCCAAACCCTAACAATAACAGTAACCCTAACCCTAACCCTAACCCTAACCAAAACCCTCACCCTCAGCCTCACGCTCACTGAAAACTTAACTCTAACCATAACACTAACAATGACCCTAACCCTAACCCTAACCCTAATCCTCAGCCCCACCATCTCCCTCACCCTAAACATAACTTAACCCTAAACCTAAACGTAACACTAACCCTCACCGAAACCCTAAACCTAACCTTAACCCTAACACAAACCATAACCCTAAACCAAAACATAAACCTAACCCTAATCATCAGTCTCACCCTCACCCTAACCAAAACCCTAACCCTAACCCTCACCCAAACCCCAAGCCTAACCCAACCCTAACCTTCACACTCACCTTCACCCTAACCCAAATCCTGAACCTAACCCTACTCTAACCCTAACCCTCACCCTAGCCCTCACCCTAAACCTAAACCTAAACCTCATCTTAACCCTCACCGTCACCCTAAACCTAATCCTAACCCTAACCCTAACCCTAACACTCAACCTAAACTTAACCCTCACCCTCACCCTCTCCCTCAGCCTAACCCTAAGCCTAAGCCTAACCCTAATGCTAAACCTCCCACTCACCCTAACCGTTACCCTAATCCTAATCCTAAACCTAAGCCTAACCCTCACCCTCACCTTAACCCTCACCCTAACCCTAACTCTAACACTAACCCTAATCCTAAACCTCAACCTCAGCCTCACCCGTACCCTAAATCGAAACCTAAACCTAACCCTCACCCTAACCCTAACCCTAACCCTAAACCTGACCCTAACCCTAACCCTAAACCTCACCCTCAGCCTAGCCCTCACTCTAATCCTAATCCTAACCCTCATCCTAACCCTCACCCTAACACTAACCTAACCCTCACCCTAACACTAATCCTAACCCAAGCCTCAACCTAACCCTAAACCTCACCCTCACCATAACCCTTAACCTAACCCTCACCCTAAACATAAACTTAACCCGAATCCTAACTCTCACCCTAATTCTAACCCTAACCCTAACCCTCACCCTAACCCTAACCCTAAACCTCACCCTCACCGTAACGCTCACACTAAACCTAATCCTAACCCTAACCCTCATCCTAACCCTCCCACTAACCCTTACCCTAACCCTCAACCTAACCCTAACCATCACCCTCAACCTCACCCTCACCCTCGGTGTAACCCTAAGCCTAATCCTAACCCTAACCCTAACCCTAACCCTAACAGTCACACTAACCCTTACCCTAATCCTAATCCTAACCCTAACCCTCACCCTCACCCTCAGGCTCACCTTAAGCTTAAGTCTAACCCTAAAACTCACCCTCAACCTAACCCTAACCCTAACCCTAAACCTCACCCTCACCCTAGCTCTCACCCTAACCCTAATCCTAACTCTAACAATCATCCTAACCCTCCCCATAACCCTAACCCTAACCCTCACCCTAACCCTAATCCTCAAAGTCCAGTGCAAACTGAACAGACCAGCAAAGATACAGATTTCCAATCAGGTGGTCATATTTCCAACTCCACTACTTGGGACTTGGAGAGATCACATAGACTTGTTGTATCTTAGCTGCCATGTCATAAGCGGAGAATATAATAACTCCCTTCTCCTATTTGTGGATGTTGTTGTTGTTTTAATGGTTGTGTGTGGTGGAAGTACTGGGTTTTAAAGCTTGGGTACTGTCCTTTAGTCTTTGTGTTCATGGCTGGTACTCTACCACTTGAGCCACAGATCCACTGGTGGCTTTTTGCTGCTTAATTGGAGTAAGAGACACAGGGACTCAACCTCACCCTCAGCCAAACCCTAAGCGTAACACTAATACTAACCCTAACTCTAACCTTCACACTCACCCTAACCCTAACCCTAATCTTAACCCTGAACCTCACCCTAACCTTAAACCTGACCTTCACCCTAGCCCTCACCCTAACCCTAATCCTAATCCTAACCCTCATCCTAACCCTCCCCATAACCCTAAACCTAACCCTTACCCTAACCCTAACCCTCAGCCTCACACTAACCCTCATTCTAAATCTCACCCTAACCCTAAACCTCATTCTAAACCTGACACTAATCATAACCCTAACCCTCACCTTAACCTGAACCATAACCCTCACCCTCATGCTCGGCCTAAGCCTAAGCCAAAGCCTAACCCTCACCCTAACCCTAACCCTAACCCTAACTCTAACCCTAAATCTCACCCTCACCCTAACCCTAACACTAAATCTAACCCTAACCCTAACACTAACAATAACCCTAACCCTCACCCTAACCATAATCCTCACCCTAACCCTAAACCTCAACATAACACTTGCCCTAACCCTACCACTAACCCTTAAAATAGCCCTAACCCTAACCTCACCCTAACCAGAACCCTAACGCGAACCCTCAACCTAAGCCTAATCTTCATGCTCAACTTAACCCTAACCCTAACCATAATCCTCACCCTAACCCTAACCCTCATCCTAACACTTACACTCACCCTAACACTAACCCTAATCCTAATCCTAACCCTAACCCTAACCCTCACCCTCACCCTCATCATAACCGTAATCATAACCCTTACGCTAACAATTACCCTAACCCTAAACCTAACACTCACCCTAACCATAACCCACACCATAACCCTAAGCTCACCCTAATACCCTAACCCTAACACTAACCCTAACCCGAACACTAACCCTCACACTAACCCTAACCATCACCCTAACCCTAAACCTCACCCTATCACTAACCCTAAACCTCAACCTCAACTTAGCCCTCACCCTAATCCTAACCCTCATCCTCACCCTGAACCTCAAACTAACCCTAACACTTACCCTCAATCTAACCCTCACCCTCACTCTAAACCTAAGCCTAACCCTCACCCTAACCCTAACCTTCACCCTTACCATAACCCTCACCCTCAGTCTAACCCTCAAATTTACCCTTACCGTTACCCCCACCCTAAACCTGACCCTAACCCTAACCCTCACCCTAACCCTAACCCTAACCCCTAAACCACACCCTCACTCTAATCCTAACTCTAACCCTAACCCTAACACTAAACCTCACCCTAACTCTAACTCTAACACTTGTCCTCAACCAAACGCTCAGCCTAACCCTAAGCCTAAGCCTAACACTTACCCTAAACCACACCCTCACCCTTGCCCTCACCCTAACACTAATCCTAAACATAACCCTCATCCTAACACTCACCCTAACCCTAACCCTAAACATCACCCTAACTCTAAGCCTCACACCCACCCTCACCCTCAGCCTAACCCTAAGCCTAAGCCTAACACTAACCCTAACCTTCACACCCACCCTCACCCTAAACCGAATCCTAACACTAACTCTAACACTAACCCTAAACCTCCACCTAACCCTCACCCTAACCTTAACCCTAAAACTAACCCTAACCCTAACCCTGACCTAACCCTCCAACTAACCCTAAACCTAACCCTATACCTCACCCTCACCCCAACCCTGGACCTAACCCTCACCATCACCCTCACCCTCACCATAACTCTAACCCTAACCCTAACAATAACACTAATCCTAACCCTAAACCTAACCCTAACCCTAACCCTAATGCTAACACTCACCCTCACCCTAACCCTAATCCTAACTCTCACCCTAACCCTAACCCTAACACAAACCCTAACCCTAACCCTCAACCTAACCCTCACCCTAACCCTAACTCTAACCCTAAACCTCACCACCACCCAAAACCTAACTCTAACCCTAATGCAAACCCTAAACCTCACCCTAACCATAACCGTAACCCTCACACTCACCCTCACCGTAACCTTAACCCTAAACCTAATCCTATCAATTACCTTAACCCTAATATTAACCCTCAACCTAACCATAAACCTCACCCTAACCCAAACCCTTACCCTAACACATATCCTCACCCTAACACTAACCCTAACCCTAACCCTAACCCTCACGCTAAACGGAACCCTAACCCTAACCTTAAATCTCACCCTAACACTAACCCTCATCCTTACACACTCACCATAACACTAAACCTAATCCTAATCAAAACCCTAAACCGAAACCTCACACTCACCCTCACCGTAACCCTAACCCTAACCCTAACACTAACAATAAACCTAACCCTAACCCTAACCCTCACCCTAAACATAATCCTCACCCTAAACCTAACCCTCACTCTAACACTTTCACCCAAACACTAACCGTAACCATAACACTAACCCTCACACTAACCCTAACCATCACCCTAACCCTAAACTTCATCCTAACACTAACCGTAAACCTCAACCTCACCTTAGCCCTCAGCCTAACCCTAACCCTAATCCTCACCCTAAACCTCACACTAACCCTAACACTTATCCTCAATCTAACCCTCACTCTCACTCTAACCCTAACCCTAAACCTCACCCTAACCCTAACTCTCACCCTTACCATAACCCTCACCCTCAGCCGAACCTCAACTTTACCCTTACCGTCACACCCACCCTGACCCTCACCTTAACCCTAACCCTCACCCTAACCCTAACTCTTCCCCTAAACCTCACCCTCAACCTAACCCTAACTCTAACCCTAACTCTAACACTAAACCTCACCCTAACCCTAACCCTAACCCTTATCCTCAACCAAAGGCTCAGCCTAAACCTAAGCCTAAGCCTAAAACGTACCCTAACCCACACCCTCACCCTAGCCCTCACCCTAACCCTAATCCTAACCATAACCATCATCCTAACCCTCACCCTAACCCTAAAACTAACCATCACCTTAATTCTAATCCTCAACCCCACCCTCACACTCAGCCTAACCCTAAGCCTGAGCCTAAGCCTAAACCTCACCCTAACCCTCACCCTCACCCTCACCCTAACCCTAATCCTAACCCTAACTCTAACACTAACCCTAAACCTCAACCTAACACTCACCCTAACCTTAAACCTAAAACTAAACCTAACCCTAACCCTCGACCTAACCCTCCAACTGACCCTAAACCTAACCCTAAACCTCACCTCACCATAACCCTAATCCTAACCCTAAACCTAAAACTCACCCTAACCCTAAACCTAACCCTAACCCTCACCCTAACCCTAAAACTACCCCTCAGCCTAACGCTAAACCTCACCATCAACTCAACCCTGTTGCTAACACAAATGCTCACTCTCAACCTAAGCCTCAGCCTAACCCTTACCTTCACCATATCCCTATCCCTTACCCTCTCTCTAACCCGCACCCTACACCTTCCCCTCACCCTAAGCCTAACCCTAACCCAAACCCTAAACCTAACCCTAACCTTCACCCTAACCCTCACCCTAACTCTCACCCTAACCTAACCCTAACCCTCACCCTAACCCTCACCCTAACCCTAAACGTAACCCTAACCCTCACCCTCACCGTAACTGTCATCGTAACCCTTACCCTCACCCTATCCCAAAACCTAACAATAACCCTCACCCTAACCCTAACCCTCACCCGAACCCTCACTCTCACCTTCACCCTCACCCTAAACATCACCCTAACCCTAACCCTCAACCTAACCTTAACCCTCACCCTCACATTAACCCTAACCCTAACACTCAACCCTCACCCTAAACTTAACGCTAAACCTAACCCTCACCATCATCCTAACGCTCAACCTAACCATAACTCTAACCCTAACCCTAACCCTAAAGCTCACACTAACCCTACATCTACCCCTAACGCCAAATCTAATCTTCACCCTCAACCTCACATTAACCCTTAACCGCACCCTCACCTATACCTCACATTAAATCCAACCCTCACCCTCAACCTAAGGCTAACCCTAACCCACACCCTCACCCTCACCATAACACAAACCCTCACCTTAACCTTCACCATAACCTTAACCATAAACCTAACCCTCACCCTAACCCTAAACCTAAACCTAACCCTAAACCTCACCCTAACATTTACACTCATCATAACCCTAAACCTAACACTCACCATTACCCTAAACTTAACCCTAACCCTCACCATAACCCTCAACCTAAACCTAATGCAAAACCGAAACCTCACCCTCACCCTAAACCTAAAGCTACCCGTAACAATCACCCTCACCCTAAACCTCACCCTAAACCTTCCCTCACCCTAACTCTAATCCTAACCCTCACACTAACCTTAACCCTCAAACTAACCCTAAACCTCACGCTCACCCTAAGCCTCACCCTATACATAACCCTAACCCTAATGCTCACCCTAACCCTAACCTTCATCCTAACCCTAATCCTCACCCTAATCTTCACTCTAACCCTAACCCTAACCCTTACATAACCGAAGCCCTCACACTCACCCTCATCCTCACCCTAACCCTCAACCTCATCCTCGCCCTCACCATAAACCTAACCCTCACACTAACCATAACATTAACCGTAACCCTCACCGTAACCCTTACCCTAGCCCTAACCCGAACTTTAACCCTCACCATCACCCTCACCCTAACCCTTACCCTCATCCTCACCCTCACCCTAACCCTCACACTAACCCTAAACCTCACGCTAACCCTAACACTAAACAAAACCCTCATCCTAACCCTCAAACTAAGCCTAAACCTAACACTAACCCTCACCCTCACCATCACCCTAAACATAACACTAACCCTCAGCCTCACCCTAATCCTTAACCTCACCCTAACCCTAACACTTACCCTTACCTAACCGTCACCCTAATCCTACCATTCACCCTAAACCTAACCCTACAACTTACCCTAACACTCATCCTAACCCTAACCCTAACCCTAACCCTCACCCTAACACTAACCCTACCCCTACCCTAACCCTGAAAAACACCCTAACCCTCATCCGAACCCTAATGCAAACCCGAACCCTAAACCTCACCCTAACCCTAACCCTAAACCTCACACTAACTCTAACCATCACTCTAACCTTAAACTTCATCCTATCCCTGACAATCACCCTAATCCTCACCCTAACCCTAATCTTAGCCCTTAGCTAACTGAAACTCTCAAACTCACCCTAACCTTCAACCTCACATTAGACCTCACCATAAACCTTACCATAAACCTAACAACACTCACCGTCACCCTAAACCTAACCCTAAGCCTTAACCTTACCCTAACCCTAACCCTAACTCTAATCCTCACACTAACCCTAACCCTCATCCTAACCCTAAGCCTCACCCTCACATTAAACCTCACCCTAATCCTTACCCTCACCCTAACCCTAACCCTAAATCTAACCCTCAAACTAACCCTACCCTCATCCTAACCCTAACTTTAACACTTACCCACAACCTAACCCTAACCCTAAACTTAACCCTAACCCTAACCCTAAACCTAACCCTAACCCTAACCCTAACCCTCACACTAACACTCAGTCTAACCCTAACCCTAAACCTCCCCATCACCCTAACCCTCACACTAACCCTAACCCTCACCTTAAACCTAAACCTAACCCTCACCTTCACCCTGAAGCTCACCCTCAGCCTAACCCTAAAGCTAACACTAATCCTAACCCTAACCCTCACCCACACCCTCACCCTCACCCTAACCCTAATCCTAACCCTCAACCTCAACCTCAGCCTCACCCTAACCCTCACCTTCACCCTCACCCTAACCCTAACCCTATCCCTATCGCTCACCCTAATCCTAATGCTAAACCTAACCCTCACCCTCACCCTAACCCTCACACTAACCCTTACCCTCACCCTAACCCTAACCTCACCCTCATTCTAACCCTCACTCTAACACTTACCCAAAACCTAACGCTCACGCTAACCCTCACCCTAACACTAACACTAACACCAACCCTAAACCTCAACCTCACCCTCACCCTCAGCCTAAACTAACCCTAACCCTCACCCTCATCCTAAACCTAACGCTCACCCTAACCCTCACCCTCACCCCCACCCACTCACCAACCCTAACCCTCATCCTAAACCTAACCCTAACCCTCACATGAAACCTAACCCTCACCCTAACCCAAACCCTCAAACTAACCCTATCCCTAACCCTAATCCTCACTTCACCCTAATCATCACCCTAACCGTTACAGTCACCCTCACCCTAACAATCACACTAACAATAACCCTCACCCTAACCCCAACCCTAACACTCAACCTCACCCTCACCCTCAGCCTAACAATAACCCTAACCCTAAACCTCATCCTCACCCTAACCCTAACCCTCACGCAAATCATAACACTAATCCTCTCCTTATCCCTAACCCTAACCCTAACCCTAACCCTCACCTCACCCTAGATCTCACTCTAACACTAACCCTAACCTTAACCATCATCCTCACCCTAACCCTCACACTAATCGTAACACTAACCAAAACCCGCCACCTAACCCTCATCCTCGCCCTAACCCTAACCTTCACACTATCCCTCACCCTAACCGTAACCCTAACACTCACTCTTACTCTAACCCTCACTCTAAACTTTACCCTCACCCTAGTCCTAACCCTAGCACTCACCGTAACCCTCACCCTAACACTAATGCTAACCTTAACCCTCACCCTCACCCTAAGCCTCACCCTAACACTTACCCTAACTTTAACCCTAACCCTAATCCTGACCCTAAACTTCAAAAACCTATCCCTCAGCCTACCCCTACCCTAACATTCACCCTAACCCTAACCCTAACCCTCACCCTAACCCTCACCGTAAACTTTTCCCTAACCCTAAACCTAAACCTAACCCTAAACCTTAAAATATCCCTAACCCTAACCCTAACCGTCACCCTCACCCTAAGCCCTCACCCTAAGCCTAATCCTCATCCTAACTCTCACCCTCACTCTAATCCTCACCCTAATCCAAATCTCACCCTCACCCTAACCCTAACCCTAACATTAACCCTAACCCTCACACTAAACCTCAACCTAACCCTAACCCTAACCCTATCCCTAACCTTCACCCTAAACGTCAACCTAACCCTAACCCTATCCCTAACACTAACCTTCACCCTAAACCTCAAACTTACCCTAACCCTCACCCTCACTCTAACCCTCACCCTAATCCTTACCCTCACATTAACCCTAACACTAAACCTAACCCGAAACCTCACACTAAACCTATCCCTCACCTTACCCCTAACCCTAGCATTCACCATAACACTAAAACTAACCCTCACCCTAACCCTCACTGTAAACTTTACCCTATCCCTAAACCTATCCCTAACCCCAATTATCACCCTAACCCTAACCCTAACCCTCACACTCACACTCACCCTAGGCCTCACTCTAACCCTCAGTCTAAACCTAACAATCACTGGATCCCTAAGCCCTACTCTAACACTAACCCTCACCCTCACCCTAACCCACACCCTAACCCTAACCATAACACTAAACAAAACCCTCACCCTAACCTCACCCTAACCCTAACCATAACCCTAATTCTCACCATCACACTAAACCTCATTTTAACCTTAACACTAACCCTCACCCGAATTCTTACGCTCACCCTAACCCTCACGCTATCTCTCATTCTAACCCTCACCGTAACCCTTATCCTAAACCTAACCCTAACCCTGAACCTCACCCTAACCCTCACCCAAACCGTAACACTTACCCTAACACTAACCCTCACCCTCACCCTAAACCTCACCCTAGACCTAACCCGAACACTAACCAAAATCCTGACATTAACCCTCACACTAACTCTAAACTTCACCCTACCCCTACCCCTAAACCTAAACCTAACACTCATCCTCACCCTAACCCTCATCAGAACACTTACCCTCACATTAACCCTCACCCTAAATCTAACCCTAACCCTACACTATCACTCACCCTAACCCTAACCCTAACCCTCACTCTCACTCTAACCCTCACTCTAAACCTTACCCTCACCCTAGCCATAACGCTAACGCTCACCATAACCCTCATCCTTAACTTAAGCCTAAACCTAACCCTAAACGTCACCCTAACCCTCCCCATAACCCTAACCTAACCCTAATCCTCACCCTCAACCTAAACCTAACCCTAATCCTTAATCTCACCCTAACCATAATCCTAACCCACACAGTAATCCTAACTCTCACCCTAACCCTAACCTTATCCCTCCCTGTAACCCTCACCTAACACTAACCCTAAAACAAAACCTCACCCTTACCCTATCCCTAACCCTCATGCTCAACCAAACCTTCAACCTCAACATCACCCTCACTCTAACCCTAACCATCACCTAAACCCTAACCCTCACGTTTACCCTCACCCTCACCCTCAGCCTCACCCTCACCCTAAACATCACACTAACCTTAACCCTCACCCTAACCCTAAATCTCACACTCAGCCTAAACCTAAAGGTCACTTTAACACAAAAACTCATCCTAAACCTCAAACTAACCCTAACGCTAACCATTACACTAACCCTAACCCTCAACCTCAGCCTCACCCTCACCCTAAACCTAACACTAACGCTCACCCTCACCCTAATCCTTAACCTCACCCTAACCCTAACCCTTACCCTTACCCTAACTGTCACCCTAATCCTAACATTCACCCTAACCCTAACCCCACCCCTTACCCTAACCCTCATCCTAACCCTAACCCTAACCCTAACCCTCACCCTAACACTAACCCTAACCCTAACCTTAACACTAATATTAACCCTATCCCTCACCCTATCCGACAACCTAATCCTAACCCTAACCCTAACCATAACCCTCACCCTAAAGCTCACCCATAACCTAACTCTCAACCTCAACCTAACCCTCACCTTAACCCTTACCCTCAACCTCACCCTAACTCTCACACTAACCCTAACACTCACCCTAAACCTAAAGCTAAACCTAACTCTGACCCTAACCCTAATGCTCACCCTAATCCTCACCCTCACCCTAACACTCACCGTAACATTTACCCTCACCTTATCTCAAACGCTAAACCTAACCCTACCCCTCACACGAAACCTACATCTCACTCTAACACTAAACTTAACATTCTCCCTAGCCTAACACTAACCCTCACCCTAACCCTCAGCTTAACCCTAACCCTAAACCTATCCCTAACCCTAAACATCACCTTATCCCTAACGCTAACCCTAACCCTCAACCTCACCCTAGCCGTCACCATAAACCTCAACCTAACCCCAACCCTCAACCTAAACCTATCACTTACCCTAACCCAAACCCTCACCCTCAACCTAACCCTCACCCTAAACCTAACCATACCACTAAACAAAACCCTCAGCCTAAACCTCACCCTAGCCCTAAGCCTAATCCTACCCCTCACCCTACCACTCACCCTAACCCTAACCCTAACCCTCACCCACACCCTAACCCTCACCTGAACTCTTACACTCACCCTAACCCTCACCCTATCCCTAACATTAAACCCTCACCCTAACCCTCACACTAACCCTAACCCTATAACCCTGACCCTAACCCTCACTCCAACCCTCACCCTAAACCTAACCCTTACCCTCACCCTAACTCTCACCCTAACCCTTAACCTCCTCCTAACTCTAAACCTAACCCTTAACCTAAACCTCACACTATCCCTAACCCTCACCCTAAACCTAACCCTACCCCTTACCCTAATCCTCATCCTATTACTAACTCTAAACCTAACCCTCACCCAAATCCTCATTCTCACCCTCACCCTCATCCTAAACCTAACCCTAAACCTAACCATAATCCTAACCCTAACCCTCACCCTAACTCTAACCCTAACCCTCACACTCACACTCACCCACACCCTAACCCTAAACCTAACCCTAACATTCACCCTAACCCTAACCCCAACCCTCACCCTAACTCACACCCTAACCCTAACCCTAACCCTAAACCTCACCCTCACCCTAAACCTCACCCTCACACTTACCCTCATCCCAACCCTAAGTCTAACCCTTAACCTAACCCTCACACTAATCCTAACCCTAACCCAAACCATAACCAAACCCTCACGCTAATACTCATCCTATCCCTAACCCTAATATTGACCCTCACCCTAACCCTAAACCTAACCCTCAAATTTACGTAAGCGAAAACCTCACCCTCAACCTCACCCACACCCTAACCCTCACCCTCACCCTAGCCCTCACCCTAACCCTCACTCTATCCCTAACCCTAACGCTATCTCTCACTCTCACCCTAACCCTCAAACTCACCCTCACCTTAACACTAACCCTAATCCTCACCCTAGACCTTCCCCTAAACCTAATGCTAATCGTAAAGCTCATCCTCACCCTAAACCTTATGCTAACCCTATCAATCACCCTCACCCTAACCCTCACCTTAAGATTTACCCTCACCCTAAACCTAACCCTAACTCTAACTCTAACCCTCACACTAACCCTAACCCTAACCCTCACCCTAACCCCATCCCTAACATTAACCCTAAACTTCACCCTAATTCTCAACCTAACCCTAACATTAACCCTAACCCTCACCATCACCCTAACCCAACCCCTAAGCCTAAACCTAACCCTAACCTTCAGCATAACCCTCACCCTAACACTAATGCTAACTCTAACCCTCACCTTCACCCTAAGCCTCACCCTAACAATTACCCTGACCTTAATCCTAACTCTAATACTGACCCTAAACCTCACAAAAAACCTATCTCTCAGCCTACCCCTAACCCTAAAATTCACCCTAACCCTTACCCTAACCCTAACCCTAACCCTCACCGTAAACTTTTCCCTAACCCTAACCCTAAACCTAACCCTAAACCTCACGATATCCCTAAGCCTAACCCTAATCGTCACACTCACCCTAAGCCTCACCCTTATCCTAACCCTCACCCTCATTCTAATCCTCACCCTAATCCTAACCCTAACCCTCAACCTAACCCTAACCCTGACATTAACCCTAACCCTCACACAAAACCTCAACCTAACCCTAAACCTACTTCTAACACTAAACCTCACCCTAAACCTCACACTTACCTTAAACCTCACCCTCACCCGAACACTCACAATAACCCTTACACTCACGTTAACCCTAACACTAAACCTAACCCTAAGCCTCACACTAAACCTATCCCTCACTTTACCCCTAACCCTAACATTCACCCTAACCCAAACCCTAACCCTCACTGTAAATTTTACCCTAACCCTAACCCTATCCCTAACCCCAATTCTCACCCTAACCCTAACCTCACCCTCACCCTCACTCTAACCCTCAATCTAACCCTAACCCTCACTTAACCCTAACCTCTACCCAAACACTAAGCCTCACCCTCACCCTAACCCACACCCTAACCCTAACCCTAACACTAACAAAAACCCTCACCCTAACCTCACCCTAACACTAACCCTCACCCTAATCCTCACCCTAACACTAAACCTCATCTTAACCCTAACACTAACCCTCAACCTAACCCTAACCCTCACCCGAACTCTTATCCTCACCCTAACCCTCACCCTAACTCTCATTCTAACCCTCACCCTAATACTTACTCTAACCCTAACACTAAACCTCACACTAACCCTCACCCAAACCGTAACACTTACCCTAACACTAACCCTCACACTCACCCGAAACCACAACCTAGACCTAACCCTAACACTAACAAAAACCCTCAAAGTAACCCTCACCCTAACTCCAACCCTCACCGTACCCCTAACCCTAAACCTAACTCTAACACTCATCCTCACCCTAAACCTCCCCCGAACACTTATCCTCACCCTAACCCTCACCCTAAACCTAACCCTAACCTCACCCTATCCCTCACCCTAACACTAACCCTAACCCTCACCCTCACTCTAACCCTCACTCTAAACCTTACCCTCACCCTAGCCCTATCCGTAAACCTCACCGTAACACTCACCCTAAACTTAACCCTAAACCTAACCCTAACACTCAAGCTAACCCTCCCCATAACCCTAACCCAAACCCTAATCCTCACCCTCACACTAAACCTAACCCTAATCCTTACCCTCACCGTAACCATAACCCTAACCCACACAGTAATCCTAACTCTCACCCTAACCCTAACCCTATCCCTCCCTGTAACCCTCACCTAAAACTAACCCTAAACCTAAACCTCACCCTAACCCTAAACCTAACCCTCATGCTCACCCAAAACTTCAACCTCACCATCACCCTCACCCTAACCCTAACCCTCACCAAAACCCTAACACTCACGAGAACCCGAACCATCACCCTCAGCCTCACCCTCACCCTAAACATCACACGAACCCTTAGCCTCACCCTAACCCTAAACCTAACACTCAGCCTAAATCGAATGGTCACCCTAACCCAAAACCTCACCCTAATCCTCAAACTAACCCTAACGCTAAACATTACCCTAACCCTAACCCTCACCCTCACCATCACCCTAAACTTAACACTAACCCTCACCTTCACCTTAATCCTTAACCTCACCCTAACGCTAACCCTTACCCTTACTCTAACCATCACCCTAATCCTAACATTCACCCTAATCCTAATGCTACCCCTTACCCTAACCCTCATCCTAACACTAACCCTAACCCTACCCCAACCCTCAAAAACACCCTAACCTTCACCCTAACCCTAATGCAAACCAGAACCCTAAACCTCACCCTAAACCTAACCCTAACCCTAAACCTCACACTAACCCTAACCATCACTCTAAACCTAAACTTCATCTTATCCCTGACCCTCCCCCTAATTCTCACCTTAACCCTTACCTAACCGAAACCCTCACCCTCAACCTCACCCTCACCCTAACCCTCAACCTCACATTATACCTCATGATAAACCTTACCCTAAACCTAACAATAACCCTCCCACTAACCCTCACCATCACCCTAAACCTAACCCTAAGCCTTAAACTTACGCTAACCCTAACCCTAACTCTAACCCTAACACTAACCCTAACCCTCATCCTAACCCTAGCCCTCACCCTCACACTAAACCTCACCCTAAACCTTACCCTCACCCTAACCTAACCCTAAATCTAACCCTCAAAATAACCCTAACCCTCATCCTAACCCTCACTCTAACACTTACCCACAACCTAACCCTAACCCTAACCCTAAACCTAAACCTAACCTTAACCTAACTCTAACCCTAACACTAACCCTCACACTAACACTCACCCTAACCGTAACCCTAACCTTCCCGCTCACCCTAACCCTCACACTAACCCTAACACTCACCTTAAACCTAAACCTAACACTCACCTTCACCCTCAAACTCACCCTCAGCCTAACCCTAACGCTAACACTAATCCTAACCCTAACCCTCACCCACACCCTCACCCTAACCCTAATCCTAACCCTCAACCTCACCCTCAGCCTCACCCTAACCCTCACCCTCACCCTAACCCTAAACCTAACCCTATCCCTATCGCTCACCCTAACCCTTATGCTTACACTAACCCTCAACCTCACCCTAACCCTCACACTAACCCTTACCCTCACCCTAACCCTAACCTCACCCTCATTCTAACCCTCACTCTAACACTTACCCACAATCTAACCCTCAGCATAACCCTCACCCTAACCCTAACACTAGCACTAACACGAACACCAACTCTAACCCTCACCCTCACCCTCACCCTCAGCCTAACCTAACCCTAACCCTCACCCTCATCCTAACCCTAACGCTAATCCTAAACCTCACCCTCACCCTAACCCTCTCACCAACCCTAACCCTCATCCTAAACCTAAACCTAACACTAAGCCTCACGTGAAACCTAACCCTCACCCTAACCCAAACCCTCACCCTAACCCTATCCCTAACCCTAACCCTCACTTCACCCTAATCATCACCCTAACCGTTACAGTCACCCTCACCCTAACTATCACACTAACCCTAACCTTCACCCTCACCCCAACCCTAACACTCACCCTCACCCTCAACCTCAGCCTAAAAAAACCATAACCCTAAACCTCACCCTCACCCTCACCCTAACCCTTACCCAAACCCTTTCCCACACCCTAACCCTCACCCTATCGCTAATGCTAACCCTAAACTTCACCCTCAACCTAACCCTTACCCTCACCTTAACCCTAACCCTAACCCTAACACGAATCCTCACATTAAATCTAACCTTAACCCTATCCCTCAGCCTAACCCTCACCCAAATCATAACACTAATCCTCTCCCTATCCCTAATCCTAAACCTAACCCTAACCCTCACCCTCACCACTAACCCTAACCCTAACCATCACCCTTACCCTAACCCTCACACTAACCCTAAAACTAACCAAAACCCTCATCTTAACACTCACCCTCACGCTAACACTAACCCTCACCCTATTACTCACAATAATCCTAACCCTATCCCTCACCCTCACTCTAACCCTCACTTTAAACCTTACCCTCACCCTTGCCCTAAACCTAACGCTCACAGAAACCCTCACCCTAAACTTAACCCTAAACCTAACCCCAACCCTCACCCTCACCCTCCCCATAACCCTAACCCTAACCCTAATTCTCACCCTCACACTAAACCTAACCCTAATCCTTACCCTCACCCTAACCATAACCCTAACCCACACAGTAATCCTAACTCTCACCCTAACCCTATCCCTCCCTGTAACACTCACCTAACACTAACCCTAAACCTAAACCTCAACCTAACCCTACCCCTACCCCTCATGCTCACCCTAAACTTCAACCTCAACATCACCCTCACCCTAACCCTAACCCTAACCCAAACCCTAACCCTCACGAGAACCCGAACCCTCACCCTCAGCCTCACCCTCACCTTAAACATCACACTAACCCTAAGCCTCACCCTAACCCTAAACCTAACACTCAGCCTAAACCGAACGGTCACCCTAACCCAAAACTTCACCCTAATCCTCAAACTAAACCAAAAGCTAACCATTCCCCTAACCCTAACCCTCACCCTCACCATCATCCTAAACCTAACACTAACCCTCACCCTCACCCTAATCCTTAACTTCACCCTAACCCTAACCCTTACCCTTACTCTAACCGTCAACCTAATCCTACTATTCACCCTAACCCTAACCCTACCCCTTACCCTAACCCTCATCCTAAACCTAACCCTAACCCTAACCATCACCCTAACACTAACTCTAAACCTACACCTAATCGTCAAAAACACCCTATCCCTCACCCTAACCCTAATGCAAACCAAACCCTAAACCTCACCCTAATCCTAACCCTCACCCTAAACCTCACACTAACTCTAAACATCACTCTAACCCTAAACTTCATCTTATCCCTGATCCTCCCCCTAATCCTCCCCCTAACCCTAACCTTAACCCTTACCTAACCGAAACGCTCACACTCACCGTCACCCTCAACAAAACCCTCAACCTCACATTAGACCTCACCATAAACCTTACGCTAAACCAAACAATAACCCTCACACTAACCCTCAAGGTCACCCTAAACCTAACCCTAAGCCTTACCCTCAACCTAACCCTAACGATAACTCTAACCCTCACACTAACCCTAACACTCATCCTAACCCTAACCATCACCCTCACCCTAAACCGCACCCTAATCCTTACCCTCAACATAACCATAACCCTGACTCTAACCCTCAAACTAATCCTAACCTTCATCCTAACCCTCACTCTAACACTTACCCACAACCTAACCATAACCCTAAACCTCTCCCTAACCCTAACCCTAACCCTAACACTAACACTAACCATAACCCTTACTTCACCCTAATCATCACCCTAACCGTTACAGTCACCCTCACCCTAAAAATCACACTAACCCTAATCCTCACCCTAACCACAAAACTACCACTCACTCTCACCCTCACCCTCAGCCTAACAAATATCCTAACCCTAAATCTCACCCTCACCCTCACCCTCACAATAACCCTAACCATCATCCTAAATCTAACCCTAACCCTCACCCTCATACTCAGCCTAACCCTAACCCTAACCCTAAAGCTAAACCTAACCCTCACCCTCACTCTTACCCTAACCGTACTCCTCACCCTAACCCTCATCCTCACTCTAACCCAAACACTAACCCTAACCATAAACCTCACCCTCAGCCTCACCCTCACCACAAACTTAACCCTAACCATAAAAATAACAATAACCCTAAAACTAACCCTAACCCTAACACTCACTGTAAACCTAACCCTAACCCTAAACATAACCCTAAACCTTACCCTAACCCTAACCCTAACCCTAATCATCACCCTCACCCTCACCCTAACCCAAACCCTAACCCTAACACTCACCCTAACCCTAACCCTAACCCTAAACCTACCCTAACCCTAACCATAAACCTAAACCTAACCTTAACCCTGAACCTCATCCTAACCCTCACCCTACCCCTAACCCTAACCCTCACACTAACCCTCACCCTCATGCTCGGCCTAAGCCTAACCCTAACCCTAACCCTAACCCTCACCCTAAACCTCACCCTAACCCTAACCCTAACAATAACCCTAACTCTAACCCTAAACCTCACCCTAACCCTAACCCTAACCCTAACTCTCACCCTCACAGTAACTTTAAACCTAATCCTAATCCTACCAATAACCTTAACCCTAACCCTAACACTCACTCTATCCATAACCCTCACCCTAACCCTAACCCGAACACTAACCCGAACCCTCACTCTCACCCTTAGGCTCGGCCTAAACCTAAGTCTAAGCCTAAGACTAACCCTTACCCTCACACTCAACCTCACCCTAACGCTAACAGTAACACTCACCCTAACCCTAACCCTCACCCTCACCCTCACCCTCCGCCTAACACTAAGACTATCACTAACCCCAACCCTAACCCTAATACTAACCCTAAACCTAACCCTCACACTAAACCTCACCCTAACCCTCACCCTCCCCCAAGCACATAACCTAACCCTAAGCCTAATCCTAACCCTCACCCTAAACCTCACTCTAACCCTAACCCCAACCCTCACCCTACCCCTAACCCTCACCCTCACCCTCTGCATAACTCTAATCCTATCACCAACCCTAACCCTCACCTTAAACCTCACCATAACGCTAACCCCAACACTAACCCTAACCCTAAACCTAACCATAAACCTCACTCTCAGCCTCACCCTCAATGCAAACTTAACTCTAACCATAAGACTAACAATAACCCTAACGCTAACCCTAACCATAACCCTAACCGTCACTGTAACCCTACCCTTAACCCTAATCCCAACCGTAACCCTAAACCTTACCCTAACCCTAACCCTAACTATAACCCTAATTCTCACCCTCAACCTCACCCTAAACCAAACCCTAACTCTAACTCTCACCATAACCCTAACCCAAACCCTAAACCTAACCCTAACGCTAACCCAAAACCTAAACCTTACCCTAACCCTACACCTAACCCTTACCCTAAACCTCGTCGGAACCCTCACCCTAACCCTAACCCTCACACTAAACCTAACCCTAACCCTCACCTTCATCCTCGGCCAAAGCATATGCCTAAGCTTAAGCCTAAACCTAACCCTAACCCTAACCCTCACCCTAACCCTAACCCTAAAAATAACCCTAACCCTCACCCTGTCCATAACCCTCACCCTAATCCTAACCCTCACACTCACCCTTAGGCTCAGAATAAGCCTAAGCCTAAGACTAAGAGTAACCCTTACCCTCACACTCACCCTAACCCTAACAGTAACACACACCCTAACACTAACCCTCACACTAACCCTCACCCTCACACTAACACTAACCCTAAACCTCACCCAAACCCTAACCCTAACCCTCACCCTCACCCTCCGCCTAACACTAAGCCTATCCCTAACCCCAACCCTAACCCTAACACTAACCCCAATCCTAACCCTCACCCTAACCCTCATTCGAACCTTGACCCTAAACCTCACCCTCACCCTAGCCCATACCCTAACCCTAAACCTAATCCTAAACTTCACCCTAACCCTCACTCTAACCCTAACCGCAACCCTCACCCTAACCCTAACCCTCAACCTCACCCTCAACATAACTCTAATCCTAACCCTAACCCTAACCCTAATCCTCACACTCACCCTCACCCCAACCCTAAACCTCACCCTAAACCTAACCCTAACACTAACCCTAACCCTAACCCTCACCCTAACCCTAACTCTAACCCTAAACCTCACCCTAACCCTAAACCTCACCCTAACACTTACCTTCACCCTAAAACTAACCTTAACCCGAACACTAACCCTCACACTAACCCTAACCATCCCCCTAAACTTAAAACTCACCCTAACCCTAACCCTAACCCTCAACATAGCCCTAACCCTAACCTTTACCCTAACCCTAACACTCATCCTAACCCTAATCCTCACACTCACCCTCAAGCTGGGCCAAAGCCTAAGCATAAGTCTAAGACTAACCTCATCCTAACCCTAAACGTAACCCTATCCCTAAACCTAACCCTCACACTAACCCTCACCCTAAAACTAAAACTAACTCTAACCATAAACCTCACGCTCAGCCTCACCTTCACGGTAAACTTAACCCTAAACATAACACTAAGTATTACCCTAACCCTAACCTTAATCCTCACCATAACCCTAAACCTAACCCTAACACTAACCCTAACCATAACCCTAACCCTAAACCTAACCCTAACCCTAACCCTAACCCTAATCCTTATCCTCACCCTCACCCTATCCCAAACCCGAAAACCTAACCCTCACCCTATCCCTAACAGTAACCCTAAACCTAACCCTAACCCTAACCCTAACCCTAACCCTAAACCTAATCCTAACCGTAACCCTAACCCTGAATCTCATCCTACCCTTCACCCTAACCCTAACCATAACCCTCAACCTAACCCTAACACTAACCCTCACCCTCATGCTCGGCCTAAGCCTAAGCCTAAGCCTAACCATAACCCTAACCCTAACCCTCCCCGTAACCATAAACCTAACACTAACCCTAACTCTAAACCTAAACCTCACCCTCACCCTAACTCCAAATCTAACCCTAACCCAAAATCTAAACCTCAATCTAACCCTAAGCCTAACCCTCACCCCCACACTCACCGAAAACGTAAACTTAACCCTAATCCGAACAATGACCCTAACCCTCACCTTCAGCCTCACCCTAACCTTAATTCTAACCCTAAACCTCACCCTCACCCTAACCATAACCCTAACCCTAAACCTCACCCTAACCCTAACCCTAAACCTCACCCTCACCCCAGCCCTCACCCTAACCCTAACTCTCATCCTCACCCTAAACCTCACACTAACCCTAACATTAATGCTCAATCTAACCCTCACACTCACCCTAAACCTAAACCTAACCCTCACCCTAACCCTAACCTTCACCATTACCATAACACTCACCCTCAGCCTAACCCTCCCTTTACCCTTACTGTCCCCCTCACCCTAACCCTAACCCTAACCCTCACTCTCAACGTAATCCTAACCATAACCCTAAACATCACCCTAACGCTAACCTTAACCCTCACCCTCACTCTAGCCCTCACACTAAACCTAAACCTAACTCTAACCCTAAACTTGATCCTAAGCCTCACCCTAACCCTAAAACCCTAAACCTCATCCTAACCCTAACCCTCTCCCGCACACTCATGCGAGGCCTAACCCTAAGACTAAGCCTAAGACTAACCTTAACCCTCACACTCACCCTAATCCTCACCGTAACCCTGAAACTAACCTCACCCTCACCCTAGCCCATACTCTAAGCATAAGCCTAAGCCTAAACCTCACCCTAACCCTCACCCTCACCCTAAGTCTAATCTTAACCCTAACCCTCACACTCACCCTCACCCTAACCCTAACTGTAACACTAACCCTAACCTTAACACTAAACCTCACCCTAATGATAACTCTAACCCTAAACCTCATCCTAACCCTAACCCTAAAAATCACTCTCACTCTAACCCTCCACCTAACACTAAGCCTATCCCTAACCCCAACCCTAACCCTAACATTAACACTTAACCTATCCCTCACACTAACCTTCACCCTAACCATGACCCTAAACCTCACCCTAACCTTAGCCCATAACCTAACCCTAAGCCTAATCCTAAACCTCACCCTAACCCTCACTCTAACCCTAAACCCAACCCGAATCTAACGCTAAACCTCACCCTCACCCTCACCCCCAGCCTAAACCTAAGCCTAACAGTAACCCTAACCCTAAACCTCACACTCTCCCTAAACCTAAGCCTAAGCCTAACCCTAACCCTAACAGTAACCCTAACCCTAACCCTCACCCTAAAGCTAACTCTAACCCTAATCCTCACCCTAACCCTAAACCTAAACCTCACCCTCACAGTCACTTTAAACCTAACCCTAATCCTAACAATAACCCTAACCCTAACCCTAACCCTCACCCTGTCCATAACCCTCACCCTCAACCTAACCCTCACCCTAACCCTAACCCTCACCCTCACCCTTTGGCTCTGACTAAGCCTAAGCCTAAGACTAAGTCTAACCCTTACCCTCACACTCACCCTTACCCTAACCCTAATACTAACACTCAACCTAAATCTAATGTTCACACTAACCCTCACTCTAACACTAACACTAAACATAAACCTCACCCAAACCCTAAACCTAACCCTCACCCTCACCCTCACCCTCCGCCTAACATTAAGCCTATCCCTAACCCCAACCCTAACCCTAACACTAACCCTAAACCTAACCCTCATCGTAACCCTCACTCTATACCTGACCCTAACCCTAACCCTCACCCTAGCCCATACCCTAACCCTAAGCCTAATCCTTAGCCTTACCCTGACCCTCACTCTATCCCTAACCCCAACCCTCACCCTAACCCTAAACCTCACCCTCACCCTCACCATAACGCTAATCCAAACCCTAAACCTAACCCTAACCCTCACACTCACCCTCACATAAACCCTAATCCTAATCCTAACCCTAACCTTAACACTCACCCCCACCCTAAACATCACACTAACACTAACCTAACACCCTAACCCTAACCCTCACCCTAACCCTAACTCTAACCCTAAATCTCACCCTTACCCTAAACCTCACCCTAACACTTACATTTACCCTAAAACTAACCTTATCCCGAAAACTAACCCTCACACTAAACCAAACCATCACCCTAAACTTAAAACTCAGCCTAACCCTAAACCTAAACCTAATCCTAACCCTCACCCTCACCCTAAGGCTAACCCTAAATATAACACTAACCCTCACACTCACCCAAACCCTAACCCTCAACTTCACTCTAAAGCTAACCCTAATCCTCACCCTCACACTAACAATCACTCTAACTGTAACTGTAACCATAACCCTATCCCTAAATCTAACCACCACCCTAACTCTAACCCTAACCATAACCCTACCCCTCACCCTAAACCTTACAGCTACTCTACCCCTAAACCTAACACTCACAATAACCCTCACGCTAACCCTAACCCTAACCCTAAACGTCAAACTCACCCTCACCCGTAACCTCACCCAAACCCAAACCCTAACCCTTACCCTAACCCTAAACTTAACCCTAACACTCAACCTTATCTTAAACCTCACCCTCAGCCTAAACCTCACCTTTACTATTACCATCATCCTCACCCAAACCCTAAACCTCATCCTAAACCTCACCCTAACCGTAACCCTAACCATCACCCAAACACTAATCCTCATCCCCACCCTCACCCTCACCCTCAGCCTAACCCTAAGCCTAAGCCTAAGCCTAACCCTAACCCTCACACTCACCCTCATCCTAACCCTAATCCTAATGCTAACCCTAACCCTAACCCTAAACCTAAACCTAAACCTGAACCTCACACTCACCCTAACCCTAATCTTAACCCTAAGCCTCACCCTAACACTAACCCTCAGCCTCACCGTAACCCTAACCCTCATCCAAACCCTCACCCTATCCCTCACCCTAACCCTAAACCTCAGCCTATCCCTAACCCTAACCCTCACCCTCACTGTGACCCTAAACCTAATCCAAACCCTCACCCTAACCCTAAACCTAACCCTGACCCTAACCCTAACCCTAACCCTCACCCACATCCTCACCCTCATCCTCACCCTCAATGTAAACTTAACCCTAACCATAAAACTAACAATAACCCTAACCCTAAACCTAATCCTAACCCTCACCCTCACCCTAACCTAATCCTAAACCTCAGCCTAACCCTAACCTTCACCCTCAAAGAAACCCTAACCCTAACCTTAAACCACACCCTAACGCTAACCCTATCCCTCACCCTCACTCTAGCCCTCACCCTAACCCTAATCCTAACCCTAAACCTCATCCTAACACTCAACCTAACCCTAAAACCCTAACCTTCATCCTAACCCTAACCCTCTCCCTCACACTCATGATCCGCCTAAGCCTAAGCCTAAGACTAAGACTAAACCTAAACCTCACACTCACCCTAACCATTACCCTAACAATAACCCTAACCCTAACCCAAACCCTAATCATAACCCTCACCCTCACCCTAAGGCTAACCCTAAACATAACAATAACCCTCACCCTCACCCAAACCCTAACCTTTACTTCACCCTAACCCTAACCCTAAAACTCACCCTCACTCTAACCATCACCCTAACACTCACGATTACCCTAACCCTCACTCTCATCCTAAACCTCACCCTCACCCTCACCCTAGCCCTAACCCGAACCCTAACCCCTAGCCTAATGCAATCACTAACCCTCACCATAACCCTCACCCTCACCCTATCCCTAACAATAACGCTAACCCTAACCCTAACCCTAACCCTTAAGCTCACCCTAACCCTAAACCTAACCCTAATCCTCACCCTCACACTAAAACTCACTCTAACCATAACTCTAACCCTAACCCTATCCCTAACTCTAACCACCACCCTAACCCTAAGCCTAACCCTAAACCTACCCCACACCCTAAATCTTACCCCTACCCTACCCCTAAACCTAACCCTCACAATAACCCTCACGCTAAAACTAACCCTAACCCTAAACGTTAACCTCACCCTCACCCTCAAACGCACGCAAACCCAAACCATAACACTTACCCTAACCCTAAAAGTAACCCTAACACTCAGCCTTATCTTAACCCTCACCGTCAGCCTAAACCTCACCTTTACCATTACCATCATCTTCACACTAACCCTAAACCTCATACTAAACCACACCCGAACCGTAACCCTAATCATCACCCTAACCCTAATCCTCACCCCCACCCTCACCCTCAGCCTAAACCTAAGCCTAAGCCTAACCCAAACCCTAACCCTCACACTCACCCTCATCCTAACCCTAATCCAAACGCTAACCCTAATCCTAAACCTAAACCTAAACCTAACCCTCACCCTCACCCTAACCCTAATCCTAACCCTAACCCTCATCCTAACCCTAACCCTCACCCTCACCGTAATGCTAACCCTCATCCTAATCCTCACCCTATCCCTCACCCTAACCCTAAACCTCATCCTAAGCCTAACCCTAAACCTAACCCTCACCCTCAGCCTCACCCTCACTGTAAACTTAACCCTAACCATAAAACTAACAATAACCCTAACCCTAAACTTAATCCTAACCCTCAACCTCACCCTAACCCTAACCCTAACCCTAAACCTCACCTTAACGCTAACCCTAACACTCACACTCATTCTAGCCCTCACCCTAACCCTAATCCTAACCCTAAACCTCATCCTAACCTTCACCCTAACCCTAAAACCCTAACCCTCTTCCTAAGTCTAACCCTCTCCCTCACACGAATGCTCCACCTAAGCATAAGCCTAAGACTAACAGTAACCCTCACACTCACCCTAACACTCACCCTAACCCTAACACTAACCCTCACCCTCACCCTAGCCCATACTCTAATCCTAAGCCTAAGCCTAACCCTCACCCTAACGCTCACACTCACCCTAAGTCTATTCCTAAACGTAACCCTCAGACTCACCCTCACCCTAACCCTAACTGTGACATTAACCCTAACACTAACACTAATCCTCAACCTAATGCTTATTCTGAACCTAAACCTCATCCTCATCCTAACCCTAACCCTCACCCTCACCCTCACCCTCCGCCTAACACTAAGCCTATCCCTAATCCATACCCTAACACTAACACTAACCCTAAACCTAACCCTGAACCTAACCCTGACCCTAACCCTCACGCTCACCATAGCCCATAACCTAACCCTAAGCCTAATCCTAACCCTCACTCTAAACCTAACCCCAACCCTCACCCTAACCCTAACCCTCACCCTCACCCTCAGCCTAAACCTAAGCCTAACAGTAACCCTAACCCTAAAACTCACACTCACACTAAACCTCCCCCTTACGCTAACCCTAACACTAACCCTAACCCTAACCCTCACCATAACCCTAACAAACCCTAAACCTCACCCTAAACCTAACCCTCAACCTCAACCTCAAGCTGGGCCTAAGCCTACGCATAAGCCTAAGACTAACCCTAAACCTCACACTCACCCTCACCCTAACTCTAAACTTAACCCTAACCCTAACCCTAACCTTCACACTCACCCTCACCCTAATGCTAACCCTAACCCTAACTCTAACCAAAACCGTCACTCTCAGCCTCAACTTCATCGCAAACTTAACCCTAACCATAACACTAACAATAACCCTGACCCTAACCCTAACCCTCACCATAACCCTAAACGTAACCCTAACACTAACCCTCACCATAACCCTAACCCTAATCTTTACCCTCACCCTCACCCTAACCCAAACCCTAACCCTCACCCTCACCCTAACCCTAACCGTATCCCTAAACCTAATCCTAACCCTAATCCTAACCCTAAAACTAACCCTAACCGTAATCCTAACCCTAAATCTCATCCTACCGCTCAACCTAACCCTAACCCTAACCCTCACCCTAATCCTAACCCTAACACTCACCCTCATGCTCCGCCTAAGCCTAAGCCTAACCATAGAGAAAACCATAACCCTCACCCTAACCATAAACCTAACTATAACCCTAACTCTATCCCTAAACCTCACCCTCACCCTAACCCTAACTCTAAACCTAACCCTCAACCTAGTACTCATCCTAACCTAAACCTAACCCTCATCCTCACCCTCAACTTCACCCTCACCCTAACCCTAAACCTAACCCTAACAATAACCCTAACCCTAATCATAACCCTCACCCTCACCCTAAGGCTAACCCTAAACATAACACTAACCCTCACTCTCACCCAAACCCTAACCCTCAACTTCACCCTAACCTTAACCCTAAAACTCACCCTCACTCTAACCATCACCCTAACACTCAAGATTACCCTAACCCTCACTCTCATCCTAACCCTCACACTAACCCTCAACCTACCCCTAACCTGAACCCTTACCCCTAGCCTAACGCTATCACCAACCCTCACCATAACCCTCACTCTCAACCTATCCCTAACCATAACGCTAACCCTAACCCTAACCCTCACACTAACCCTTAAGCTCACCCTAACCCTAACCCTAATCCTCACCCTCACTCTAACCATAACTCTAACCCTAAACCTATCCCTAACTCTAACCACCACCCTAACCCTAACCCTAACCCAAACCCTACCCCTCACCCTAATCCTTACCCCTATGCTACCACTAAACCTAACCCTCACAATAACTCACACCCTAAGCCTAAACCTAAACCTAAACGTCAACCTAACCCTCACACTCAACCTCACCCACCGAAACCCTAACCGTTACCCTAACCCTAAACCTAACCGTAACACTCACCATTATCTTAACCCTCACCCTCAGCCTAAACCTCACCTTAACCATTACCATCATCCTCACCCTAACCCTAAATCTCATACTAAACCCTAAGCATAACCCTAACCATCACCCTAAACCTAATCCTCACCCCCACCCTCACACTCAGCCTAACCCTAAGCCTAACCCTAAACCAAAACCTAAACCTAACCCTCACCCTCACCCTAACCCTAATCCTAACTGTAACCCTCACACTAATCCTAACCCTCACCCTCACCTTAACCATAACCCTCATCCTAACCCTCACCCTAACCCTCACCCTAACCCTAAACCTCAGCCTAACCCTCACCCTCACTGTGACCCTAACCCTAATCCAAACCCTCACCCTAACCCTAACCCTAAACCTAACCCTACCCCTCACCCTAACCCTTACCCCTACCCTAACCCTAAACCTAACGCTCACAATAACACTCACCCTAACCCTAACCCTACCCCTAAATGTCAACCTAACCCTCACCCTCAACCTCACCCGAACTGAAACCCTAACCCTTACCCTAACCCTAAACCTATCCCTAACACTCAACCTTATCTTAACCCTCACCCTCAGTCTAAATCTCACCTTAACCATTACCATCATCCTCACCCTAACGCTATATCTCATCCTAAACCTCAGCCTAACTTTAACCCTAACTATCACCCTAAACCTAATCTTCACCCCCACCCTCACCGTCAGCCTAACCCTAAGCCTAAGCCTAAGCCTAAGCCTAACCCTAACCCTCACACTCACCCTCCTCCTAACCCTAATCCTAACGCTAACCCTAACCCTGAACCTAAACCTAAACCTAACCCTCACCCTCAGCCTAACCCTAATCCTAACCCTAACCCTCACACTAATCCTAACCCTCAACCTCACTGTAACCATAACCCTCATCCTAACCCTCACCCTATCACTCACCCTAACCTTAAACCTCAGCCTAACCCTGAGCCTCACTGTGACCCTAACCATAATCCAAACCCTCACCCTAACCCTAACCCTAACCCTAACCCTAAACCTAACCGTAACCCTAATCCTAACCCTCACCCTCATCCTCACCCTCATTGTAAACTTAACCAGAACCATAAAACTAAAAATAACCCTAACCCTAAACCTAATCCTAACCCTCACCCTCACCCTAACCCTAACACTAACCCTTACCCTAACCCTAACCCTCACCCTCAACGTAACCCTAACCCTAACCCTAATCCTCACACTAACGTTAACCCTAACCCTCACCCTCAATCTAGACCTCACCTTAACCCTAATCATAACCCTAAACCTCATCCTAACACTCAACCTAACCCTAAAATACTAACTCTCATCCTAACCCTAACCTCTCCCTCACACTCATGCTCGGCCTAAGCCTAAGCCTAAACCTAAGACTAAACATAACCCTCACACTCAGCCTAACCCTCTCCCTAACCCTAACACTAACCCTCAACCTCACTCTAGCACATACTCTAACCCTAAGACTAAGCCTAACCCTCATGCTAACCCTCTCCCTCACCCTAACTCTAATCCTAACCCTAAACCTCACACTCACCCTCACCCTAACCCTAACTGTGACACTAACCCTAACCCTAACACTAACCCTCACCCTAAAGCTAACTCTAAACCTAAACTTCATCCTCACCCTAACCCTAACACTCACCCTCACCCTCACCCTCCGCCGAACACTAAGCCTATCCCTAACACTAAAATTAACCCGAAACCTAACCCTCACACTAACCCTAACCCTAACCCTGACCTAACCCTCACCCTCAACCTAGCCCATACTCTAAACCTAAGCCTATTCCTAAACCTCAACCTAACCCTCACTCTAACCCTAACCCCAACCCTCATCCTAAACCTAACCCTCACCCTCACCCTCACCCTCAGCCTAAATCTAAGCCTAACAGTAACCCTAACCCTAAACCTCACACTCACCCTAAACCTTACCCTAACACCAACCCTAACACTAACCCTAACCCTCACCCTAACCCTAACTCTAACCCTAATCCTCACCCTAAGCCTATCCCTCACTTTCACCCTCAAGCTGGGCCTAAGCCTAAGCATAAGCCTAAAACTAAATCTAACCCTCACACTCACCTTCATCCTAACCCTAAACGTAACCCAAACCTCGCACTAACCCTCAACCTAACGCTAAACCTAACTCTAACCCTATACATAACAATAACCTTCACCCTCAGCCTCACACTCACCGCAAACTTAACCCTAACCATAACACTAACAATAACCCTAATCCTCAACCTAACCCTAACCCTAAACCTAACCCAAACCCGAAACCTAGACCTAATCCTTACGCTCACCCTCACCCTAACCCAAACCCTAACCCTAACCCTAACCCTAACCTTAACCCTAAACCTAACCCTAACCCTAATCCTAACCCTAAAACTAATCCTAACCATAACCTTAACCCTAAATCTTATCCTAACCCTCACCCTTACCCTAACCCTAACCCTCACCCTAACCCTAACCTTAACCCTCACCCTCATGCTCGGCCGAAGCCTAAGCCTAAGCCTAACCATAACCCTAACCCTAACCTTCACCCTAATCATAAACCTAACACTAACCCTAACTCTAACCCTAAACCTCACCCTCACCCTAACTCTAACTCTAACCCTAAACCTAAACCTCACCCTAACCATAACCCTAACCGTCACCCTCACACTCACTGAAAATGTAATCCTAACCCTAATCCTAACAATAACCCTAACCCTTACCCTAACCCTCACCCTATCCATAACCCTCACCCTACCACTAACCCTCAACCTAACACTAACCCTAACCCTAAAACTAACACTCACACTGACCCTAAACATCAAACTAACCCTAAACCTCACCCTAAACCTAACCCTAAACCTCAACCTCACCCTAGCCCTCACCCTAACCCTAATCCTCATCCTCACCCTAAACCTCACACTAATCCTAACACTAATCCTCAATCTAACCCTCCCCCTCCCCCTAACCCTACCCCTAACCCGCACCCTCACCCTCACCCTAACCCTAACCTTCACCATTACCATAACACTCACACTCAGCCTAACCCTCAACTTTACCCCTACTGTCCCCCTCACCCTAACCCTCACCCTAACCCTCATCCTCATCCTAACCCTCACCCTAACCCTAACCCTAACCCTCACCCTCAATGTAACCCTAACCCTAACCCTAAACTCACCTTAATGCTAACCCTAACACTCACCCTCACTCTAGCCCTCACCCTAACCCTATTCCTAACGCTAAAACTCATCCTAACCCTCACCCTAATCATAACACCCTAACCCTCACCCTCACCCTACTCCATAACCTAACCCTAAGCCAAAGCCTACCCCTCACACTAACCCTCACTCTAACCCTAACCCAAAGCCACACCCTAACCCTAACCCTCACCCTAACCCTAACTCAAATACTAAGCCTAACCATAACCCTAATCCTCAAACTCACCCTCACCTTAACCCTAATTCTAATCCTAAACCTAACCCTAACCCTAAACCTAATCCTTACCCTCACCCTCACCCTAACTCAAACCCTAATCCTAACCCTCACCCTAACCCTAAACTTAACCCTAAACCTAACCCTAACCCTAATCCTAACCGTAAACCAAACCCTAACCGTAACCTTTACCCTAAATCTCATCCTACCCCTCACCCTAACCCTAAACCTAACCCTCACCCTAACCCTAACCCTAACCCTCACCCTCATGCTCGGCCTAAGCCTAAGCCTAAGCCTAACCATAACCCTAACCCTAACCTTCACCCGAACCATAAACCTAACACTAACCCTAACTCTAACCCTAAACCTCACCCTCACCCTAACCCTAAACCTAAACCTGATCCTAACCCCAAACTTAACCCTCACCCTTACCCTCACCGTAAAGTAACCCTAACCCTAACCCTAACAATAACCCTCACCCTAATCCTAACACTCAACCTAACCATAACCCTCACCCTAACCCTAAACCTCACCATAACACTAACCCTAACACTAACACTAACGCTCACACTAACCCTAACCATCACCCTATCCCTAATCCTCACCCTAACACTAACCCTAAACTTCACCCTCACCCTAGCCCTCACACTAACCCTAACCCTCATCCTCACTCTACACCTCATACTAACCCTAACACTAAGCCTCAATCTAACCCTAACACTAAACCTTACCCTAACCCTCACCCAAACCCTAACCCTCATCCTTACCGTAACCCTCACCCTCAGCCTAACCTAAACCTTCACCCTTTCCCTCAGCCTAACCCTAAGCCTAACCCTAACCATAACGCTAAGGCTCACACTCACCCTCACCCTCACACTAATCCTAAAGCTAACCCTATCCCTAACCCTAAACCTCACCCTAAACCTAACCCTCACCCTAACCTCACCCTAACACTACACTCCTAACCTACACTCTAATCCTAACCATCACACTTAGGGGAACACTCACCCTCAGCCTAACCCTGATCTTTACTCTTACCGTCCGCTCACCCTAACCCTCACCCTAACCCTAACCCTCATCCTAACACTCACTCTAACCCTAACCCTACCCATCACCCTAACATTAACCCTCATTCTCACCTTCACCCTCAGCCTAACCCTAAGCCTAAGACTAACCCTAACCCTCACCCGCACCCAAGCCCTAACCCTAAACCTAAGCCTAACCCTAACCCTCATCTTAACCCTCACCCTAACCCTAACACTAACCATCACTCAAAACCTATTTCTAACCCCCACCCACACCCTCAGCCTAACCCTAATCCTAGGCCTAACCCTAACCCTAACCCTCATCCTCACCCTAGCCCGCACCCTTACCCTAATCCAAACCATAACCCTCACCCTAACCCTCACCCTAAACCTAACCCTAAACCTCACAATAAACCTAACCCTAACCCTCAACCTAACCCAAACCCTCACCCTTACCGTAACCCTAACCCTAAACCTCACCCTAAAACTAAACCTAACCCTAACCCTAAACCTCACCCTAAACCTACCCCTAAACTTAACCCTCACCCTAGCCCTCATCTTAACCCGAATCCTAACCCTATACCATATCCTAACCCTCACCCTAACCCTAAACCTAACCCTCACCCTAACCATAACCCTCATCCTCACTCTCAGCCTAAACCTAAGCCTAAGCCTAACCCTAACCCTAAACCTCATATTCAACCTCAACCTACCCTTAATCCTAAATCTAACCCTATCCCTAACCCTAACCTTCACCCTCTCCCTAGCCCTAAACCTAAACCTAATCCTAACCATAACCCTAATCCTAACCCTCACCATAACCCTAACCCTTACCATCACCCAAAACCTATTTCTCACACCCACCCTCACCCTCAGCCTAACCCTAAGCCTAACCCTAACCCTAACCTTAACCCTCACCCTCACCCTACCCTGCACCCTAAACCTAATCCAAACCATAAACCTCACCCTCAACCTAAACCTAAACCTCACCCTCAACCTCAGTCTAAATCTCGGCCTACCCCTAACCCTAACACTAACCCTCACACTCACCCTCACCCTAACCCTAATGACAGCCTTAAACTTAACCCTCAACCTAACCCTAATCCTCACCCTAACCCTAAACCTAACACTGACCCTAAACCTAACCCTCAACCTAACCCTAACTCTAAACCTAAACCTCAACTTCATCTTAAGCTTAACCCTAACCCTAACCCTAAACCTCACCCTAAACATAACCCTAAACCTCACCTTCATCCTAACCCTCATTTTAATCCTCACCCTAACCCTAACCCTAACCATCACCTTAACCCAAACCCTCAACCTCAACCTCACCCACAGCCTAACCCTAAGCCTAAACCTAAACCTAACCCTAACCCACACACTCACCCTCACCCTAACCCTAATCCTAATCTTAACCCTAAGAATAACCCTAACCCTAACATTAACCCTCACCCCAAACATAACCCTCACCCTAAACCTAACCCTCACCCTAACACTTACCCTCACCCTAACACTAACCCTTACTCTAACACTAACCCTCACACTAACCCTAACCCTCACCCTAACCCTAAACCTCACCCTAACCCTAACCCTAAAATTCACCCTCATCCTAACCCTAATTCTAAACCTAACCCTCAACCTAATGATAACCCTCATCCTCACCCCAAACCTCACACTAACCCTAACCTTAATCCTCAATCTAACCCTCACCCTAACCCTAACCTGAACCCTTAACCTAACCCTCACTCTAATCCTAACCCTCACCCTTATCTTAAACCTCACCCTCAGCCTAACCCTCACCTTTACCCTTACAATCACCCTCACCCTAACCCTCACCTTTACCCTAACCCTAACCATAGCCCTCCCACAACCCTAACCCTAACCCTCACCCTCACCCTCACCCTCATCGTAATACTAACCCCATCAAAATTCATAACCCTAAACCTCAACTTCACCCTAACTGTCACCCTAATTCTTAACCTCACACTAATCCTAACCCTAACCCTAACCATAACTCTCACACTAAACCTAAACCTCACCCTATCCATAACGCTACCCATTACCCTAACTCTCACATTAACCCTAACTCTAACCCTCACCCTCACCCTAACCCTCACCCTAACCCTCACCCTAATCCTAATCCTAACCCTCAGCCTAACCCTCACACTAACCCTAAGTATAAACCTAGCCCTAACCCTCACCCTAACCGAAACCCTAACCCTAACCCTCACCCGTACCCTAACCCTCACTCTAAGTCTTAACCTCATCCCCACCCTAAACCTCACACTTAACGGAAACCTCACCTTAACTCTAAATCTAATCATCACCCTCACCGTCACCCTCATGCTAACCCTAATCCTAACACTCACCCTAACCCTAAAACTCACCCTAAACCTCACCTTAAACCTCACTCTCACCCGCACCTTCACCCTAACCCTAAACCTAACCTGTCGCTACCGCCTCGACCAGCAAGGAAGATGCGACACCGAACTCTTCTCTCTGCAGTTTATTCAGGACCTTTGAGTAATCTTCTGACCCCAACCCCGGGGAGAATACCCCACAGCCTTAAGTACCCGCTGGGTAGCCAACCCTGATACTCCACGTGGGAACCACCAATAGGTTCAGGTGCGCGGAAGCAAGCCAGATTCTTTGCCTGAGCCATATCAGGAGTTGTTTACCACAGAGAGCACTCGCCATCGGGAAGGTGGAGGGCGGGAGCTGGCACCATCTTCCAGGTGCGGCCTCTCGCAGCTCTCTTCACTAACCCTCAACCTAACCCTCACCCTAAACCTAATGCTAACTCTAACACTCACCCCAAACCTCATGCTATCACTTATCCACACCACAAACCTAACCCTAACCTTAACCCTCACACTCACCCTAAATCTCACCGTAACCCTAAACCTAATCATAACCCTCACCCTCAACATAACCCTCACCCTCACCCTAACCCTCTCCATAAACCTTACCCTCACCCTCACCCTCACCCTCACCATAACCCTCACACTAAACCTAACCCTCACCCTAAACCTAAACCTACCCCTCACCCTAAACCTAAACCTACCCCTCACCCTTACCTTCACTCTAAACTTAACCCGAAACCTACCCCTTACCCTAACCCTCACCTTACTGTAAACCTCACCTTTACTCTTACCATCACGCTTATACTAACCCTCACCCTAACGCGAACCCACATCCTAACCCTCACCCTAACCCTAACCCTAACCATCAACATAACCCTAAGCCTCACCCTCACCATCACCCTCAGCCTAAACCTAACTCTTACACTAACCCTCACCCTCACCCTAGCATTCAGCCTAACCCTAATTCTAACCCTAACTCTCATACTAAACCTCACCCTAACCTTAAGGATAACCATCACCCTAAGAATAATCCTCACCCCCACCCTCACCCTCAGCCTAACCCTAAGCCTAAGCCTAATCCTCAACCTAACCCTCACACTCACCCTCACCCTAACCCTAATCCTAACTCTAACCCTAACACTAACCCCAAACCTCAAAGTAACCCTCACCCTAACCCAAAAGCTAACTCTAACACTAACCCTAACCTTAACCCTCAACCTAACCCTCCCCTTCAACCTAACTCTAACCCTAAACCTCACCCTGACCCTATCCCTAATCCTAACCCTAACCCTAAAGCTCACCCTAACCCTAACCCTAACGCTCACCATCAACCTCACCTAAATCTCACACTAACCCTAACCATAATCCTCAATCTAATCCTCACCCTAAACCTAACCCTAACCCTTACTCTAACCCTAATCCTAAACTTCACCCTTACCCTAAACCTAATCCTAACCCTAACCCTAACCCTCACCCTAACCTTAACACTCACCCTTAAGGGAACCCTAACATTCATCCTAACCCTCACCCTAACCCTAATCCTAAACCTCACCCTGACACTAACCCTAACACTCTCCCTCACCCTAGCACTCACCCTAACTCTAAACCTAACCCTAATCCTCATGCTACCCATCACCCTAACCCTAACCCTAACTTTCACCCTAACCTTAACAATAGCCCTCAACCTAACCCTAATCCTCACGCTCACCATAACCCTAACCCTAACCCTAAACTCAAACCGAACCCTAACTCTCACACTATCCCTAACCCTAGCACTCAACCTAACCCTAACCCTCACCCTTACCCTCAGCAAAAGTATAAGCCTAACCATAACCCTTAACCGAACCCTCACACTCACCCTTCCCCTTATCCTAATCCTAATCCTAACCCTAAGCCTAACCATCAACCTGACCCTAACACTCACCCTAACCCTAACACTAACCCTAACCTTAACCCTCGACCTAACTCTCCCCCTAAGGCTAAGTCTAACCATAAACCTCAACCTATACCTAACCCTAATCCTAACCCAAACCCTAAACCTCACCCTAACCCTAAACCTAACCCTCACCCTCACCATTACTGTAACTCTAACCCTAACAATAACCCTAACTGTAAACCTAACCCTAACAATAACACTATTCCTAACCCTAAACCTAAACTTAACCCTAACCCTAACCCTAATCCAAACACTCACCCTCAACCTAACCCTAACCCTCACCCCCACCCTCACACTCAGCCTCAGCCTAAGCCTAAGCCTAACCCTCACCCTAACTCTCACACTCACCCTAACACTAAACCTAATCCTAATCCTAACCCTAACCTTCACCCTCACCCTAACCCTCACCTTAACCTTAACCCTAACATTAACCCCAAACCTAACCCACACCCTCAGATTCACCCTAAACCTAACTCTAACCCTAAACGTCATCCTGACCCTCTCCCTAACCTTAACTCTAACCCTACACCTCACCCTACCCCTAAAACTCAAACTCACTCTCAGCCTAGCCCTCAACCTAACCCTAATCCTAACCATAAACCTCATCCTAAACCTCTCCATAATCCTAAGCCTAACCCTCACCCTAACCCTAACTATCTCACCATCAACGTGACCCTCAGCCTAAACCTAAGCCTAACCATAAACCTAACCCTAACACACACACTCACACTCATCCTAACCCTAAGCCTAACCCTAAACCTAACCCTAATCTACACACTCACACTCACCCTATCATTAATTCTAACCCTAACCATATTCCTCCCCCTAACTCTCACCCTAACCCTAACCTACCCCTCACAAAAACTCTAACCCTAACCCTCACCTCAGTCTCAGACTAAGCCTAAGCCAAAACCTAACCCTAAGCCTCACACACACCCTAACTCTAAACCTAATCCTAACCCTAACCCTAACCCTCACCCTCACCCTAACCCTCACCTTAACCCTAACCCTAACACTAACCCTAACCCTAATCCTCTCCCTCAGCATCACCCTAACCCTAACTCTAACCCTAAATCTCACCCTCACACTTACCCTGACCCTAATCCTATCCTTAAACCTGAACTTCACCCTAACCCTAAACCTAAACTTCACCCTCAACCTAGCCCTCCCCCTAACTTTAATCCTAACCCTAACCCTCATACTAACCCTCCCCCTAACCCTAACCCTAACCCTAACACTAATCCTAACCCTCACCCTCAAACTCAACCTCAGCCTAATCCTAACATTAACCCTAACCCTCACCCTAACCCTCACCCTCACCTTCACCCTAACTCTAATCCTAAAGCTACGCCTAACCCTCACACTCACTCTCACCTTAACACTAATCCTAATCCTAACCCTATCACGAACCCTCAGCCACACACTAAACCTCACCCTAACCCTTACCCTAACAGCAACCCTAACCTTAACCTAACCCTCACCATAAAACTAACTCTAAACCTAAACCTCACCCTCACCTTAACCCTGAACCTAACCCTAATCCTAAACCTCACCCTAAACCTAAACCTTATCCTAACAGTTACCCTCACACTAACACTAACACTAACCCTATCACTAACCCTCACACTAATGCTAACCATCACCCTAAACCTAAACCTCACCCTAACCCTAACCCTAAACCTCAACTTCACCTTAGCCCTCACCCTAAGCCTAACCTTCATCCTCACCCTAAACCTCACACTAACCCTAACACTAATCCTCAATTTAACCCTCACCCTCACCCTAAATTCTAACCCGACCCTCACCCTTACCATAACCCTCAACCTCAGCCTAACCCTCACCTTTACTCTTATAGTCACCCTCATCCGAACCCTCAACCTAACCCTAACCCTCATCCTAACACTCACCCTAACCGTAACCCTAACTATCACCCTAACCCTAACCCTCGCCCTCACCTTCAGCCTCAGCATAACCCTAAGCATAACCTAAACCTATTCCTAAACCTCACAGTCATTGTAGCCCTCACTCTAACTCTTATCCTAAACCTAACCCTCATCCTAACACTAAACCTAACCATAAACTAAACCAGCACTCTAAACCTAATCCTCATCCCCACCCTCACACCTCAGCCTAACCCTAAGCCTAAGCCTAACCCTAACCCTAACCCTCAAACTCACCCTCACCCTAACCCTAATCCTAACCCTAACCCTAACCCTAAACCTAAACCTCAAACTAACCCTCACCGTAAACCTAACCCTAACCCTAACCCTCACCCTGACCTTAGTCCTCACCCTAACCCTCACCCCAAACCTAACCCTCACCCTCACCCAAACCGGAACCTTAACACTCACCCTAAGCCTACCCCTAACATTAACCCTAAACCTCACCCTAACCCTAACACTAACCCTCACAATCACCCTAGCCCTCAACCTTACCCTACTTGTAACCCTAAACCTCATCCTAACCCTCACCCTAAACCTAACCTTAACCCTCACCCTAAAACTAAACCTAATTCTCACCCTCAAACTAAACCTAACCTTAACCCTCACCATAACCCTAACCCTAAACCTCACCCTAACCCTAAACCTAACCCTCACCCTCACCCTAGCCCTCATCCTAACCCTAATCCTAACCTTAACCCTCATGCTGCTAACCTTCACACTAACCCTAACCCTAACTCTCACCCTAAACCAAGCCCTACTCCTAACCCTCAACCTATACCTAAACTTAACCCTAACGCTAAACCTCACGCTCATGATAGCCCTCACACTAACCCTAATCCTAAACCTAACCCCCATTATAACCATCACCCGAAACCTAACCCTAACCCTCACCCTAACCCTAACCAACACCCTCACTCTCAGCCTAACCCTAAGCCTACCTCTAACCCTAACCCGAACCTTAACCCTCACACTCACCCTCACCCAAACCCTAATCCTAAAACGAACCCTATCCGTAACCCTAAACCTCACCCTAAAACTCAACCTAAACCTAAAACTAAAACTAATCCTACACTAACCCTCACACTAACCCTCACCTTAAGTCAAACTCTAACCCTAAACCTCACCCCCAACCTAACCCTAACCCTCACCCTCACCCTCTCCCTCAGCCTATCCCTAAGCCTAAACCTAACCCAAAACCAAACCCTCACACTCACCCTCACCCTAAACCTCAGCCTTACCCTAAGACTAAGCCTAAGCGTAAACCTAACCCTAACCCTCACCTTAACCATAAGCCTCACCCTAACCCTAACATTCACTCTAACCCTAACCCTAACCCTCACCCTCACCAACACCCTCACCCTAACCGTAACCCTCACCCTCACCCTAAATCAAACCCTAACCCTAACCCTCACCCAAACCCTAAGCCTAACTCTAAACCTAACCCTAACCGTCACACTCACCCTCAACCTAAATTAATCCTAAACTTAAACCTATTCCTAACCCTAACCCTCACACTAACCCTCAACCTAGTGCTCACCCTAACCCTAATCCTAACCCTAAACCTCAACCTAACACTCACCCTAACCCAAACCCTCACCCTAACAATAACTTTAAGCCTCACTTTCATGCTAGGCCTAGGCCTAAGCCTAAGCTTAAGCCTAACCCTAACACTCACCTAACCCTAACACGAACACTAACCCTAACTCTAACCCTAAACCTCACCCTCACCTTAACCCTAAATCTAACACTAACTCTAAAACTCAACCTAACCCTAAACCTCACCCTCACCCTAGCCCTCAGCCTAACCCTAATCCTAACATTAATCCTCATCCTAAACCTCACCCTAACCCTAACCCTAACCCTCACCCTAACACTAGCCCTAACCCTAACCCTAACCCTCAACCTAATCATAACCGTCACTCTCAACATAACCCTAACCCTAACCCTCACCCTAAACCCAAACTTAACTGGAAGCCTAACTCTCACCCTAACCCTAACCCTAACCCTCAGCCTAATCCTAACCTTCACCCTCACCCTCACGCTAATAATAAATCTAACAATAACCCTAAACCAAACCCTCACAATCAGCCTCACCCTAACCCTAACTCTAACCATAAAAATCACTTTCACCATAACCCTAACCCTAACCCTAAACCTCACCCTAACCCTAACCCTAACCCTAAACCTCATCCTCAACCTAGCCCTCACCCTCACCCTAATCCTAACCCTAACCCTCATCCTAACCCTCACCTTAACCGTAAAACTCAACCTCACTGAAACCCTTACCCTACCCCTCATCCTAACCCTAAACTTAACCCAAACACTAACTCTCACCCTAACGCTAAACCTAACCTTCACCCTAAGCCTAACACTCACCCTCAGCCTCAGCCTCAGTCGAAGCCTAAGCCTAAGCCTAACCCTAAACCTAACCCTAACCATCACCCTTAACCTAATCCTCAAACCCACCCTCACCCTCAGCCTAACACTAAGCCTAAGCCTAATCCTAACCCTAAACCTCACACTCAGCCTCACCATAACCCTAATCCTAAATCCAACCCTAACACTAACCCTAAACCTCAACCTAACCCTCACCCTAACCCTAACACTAACCCTAAACCTAACCCTCCCCCTAACCCTCCCCCTAACACTAACTCTGACACTAAACCTCACCCTCACCCTAACCCTCACCCTAAATCTAAACCTAACCCTCACCCTCACCGTAACTCTAACCCTAACCCTAAAAATAACACTAACCCAAACCCTCACCCTAAAACTAACCCTAAATTAAACCCTCACCCTAACCGTAACTCTAAACCTAACCCTAAACCTCACCCTAACCCTAACCCTAACCCTCACCGTCAGCCTCACCCTAACCGTAAACTTAACCTTAACAATAACACTAACAATAACCCTAACCCTAACTCTAATCCTAACCTGACGCTCACCCTAAACCTAACCCTAACACTCACCGTAACCCTAACCAAACCCTCACCCTAACCCTGAAATTAACACAAACCCTAACTCTCAGCCAAACGCTAACCCTAACTCGAATCCTAAACGTAACCCTCACTCTCAGGTTAACGCTAAGCCTAAACCTATCCCTAAGCCCAACCTAAGCATTCACCCTAACACTAACCCTAATCCTAATCCTAAACCTAACCCTAACCCTCACCCTCCTCCTAACCCTCACCCTAACTCTAACCCTAACACTAACCCTAACCCTTACCCTAACCCTCACCCTAACACTTACCCTAATCCTAACTCTCACCCTTAGGGGAACACTCACCCTCAGCCTAACCCTCACCGTTATTCTTACCGTCACACTCACCCTAACCCTCACCCTATCCCTAACCCTCATCCTAACACTCAGCCTAACCCTAACGCTATCCATCACACTAACCCAAAACCTCACACTCACCCTCACCCTAAGCCTAACCCTAAGCCTAAGCCTAAGCCTAACCCTAACCCTCACCCTTACCCTAGCCCTCTCCCTAAACCTAATCCTAACGCTAAGCCTCATCCTAACACTCACCCTAACTATCACCCAAAACCTATTCCTCACCTCCACCCTCACCCTCAGCCTAACCCTAAGACTAAGCTTAACCCTAACCATAACCCTCAACCTAAGGCTCACCCTCACCACAAACTAAACCCCAAACACAACATTAAAAATAACCCTAATTTTAACCCTAACCCTAAACCTAATCTTCACCCCCTCACCCTCAGCCTAACCCTAACTCTAAACCTAATCCTAAACCTAACCCTAATCCTCAGCCTCACCCACACCCACAGCCTTACCCTAACCCTAACTCTAACCCTAAACTTCACCCTGACACTAACCCTAAGCCTCACCCTAACCCTAAACCTAAAACTCACCCTCAACCTAACAATAAAACTAACCCTAACCCTAAACCTCATCCTAACACTCCCCCTAACCCTAACTCTAAACCTAAACCTCACCCTCACCCTAACCCCAACCCTAAACTTAAACCTCACCCTAAACCGCACCCTAACCCTAATCCTCACCCTCACCTTCACCCTCCACCTCACCTTAACTGTGACCCTAACCCTAACTATAACACAAACCCTAACCCTAACACTAACCCTAACCCTAACCATATCCCTCACCCTCAACCTCACCCTCACCACAATCTTAACCCTAACCATAACACTAACAATAACCCTAACCCTAAACCTAACCCTAATTCTCACCCCCACCCTCATCCTCAGCCTAACCCTAAGCCTAACCCTCACCGTATACCTAACCCTAAACCTAAACCTAACCCTAACACTAAACCTAACACTAATCCTAAGCTTCACCCTCACGCTAACACAAACCCTAACCCGAACCCTCACCCTAACCCTAAGCCTAACCCTAACCCTAACCCTAACCTTCACACTCAATCTACCCTAACCCTAATCCTAAACCTAACCATATCCCTAAACATAACCCTCACCATAACCCTCACAATAGCCCTCACCCTAACCCTCATCCTAACCCTAAACCTCATCCTAAAAGTCACCTTAACCCTGACCCTAACCCTCACCGTCATGCTTGGCCTAAGCCTAAGCCTTAGCCTAAGGCTAACCTTACACCTGACCCTCACCCTAACCCTAAACTTAACACTAACCCTAACTCTAAACCTAAACCTCACTCTCACCATAACCCTAACTCTAACCCTAAACCTAAACCTAAACCTCATCCTAACCCTAAACCTAATCTTCACCCTCACCCTCACCTTAACCCTCACCCTAACCCTAACCCACACCCTAACACTTACCCTCACCCTAACACAAACCCTAACACTAACACTGACCCTCACACTAAGCTAACCATCAAACTAACCCTAAACCTAAACCTAAACCTAACCTTCACCCTCACCCTATCCCTAACCCCCATCTTCCCCCTAAACCTCACCATAACCCTAACACTAATCCTCAATCTAACCCTCACCCTCATTCTACCCCGAACCTGAAACCTCACCTTAACCCTAACCCTGACCCTTACAGTAACCTTCAACCTCTGCCTAACCCTCATGTTGACCCTTACGGTCACCCCCACCCTAACCCTCACCCTAACCCTAACCCTCACCCTCATGCTCGGCCTATGCCTAAGCCTAAGCCCAAGCCTAACTGTAAACCTGACCCTCACCATAACCCTTAACCTAACACAAACCATAACTCTAAACCTAAACCTCATACTCAAGCACACCCTCAGCATAAACCTAAGGCTAACCCTAACCCTAACACTAACCCTCACACTCACACTAACCCTAACCATAATCCTAATCCTAACCCTAACCTAACCCTCACACTAACCATAACCCTCACCCTAACCCTAACCCTAACACTAACCCCAAACCTAACCCTAACCCTCACCCTCAGCCTCACCTTAACCCTAATTCTAAACCTAAACTTCACCCTCACCCTAATCCTACCGCTAAACCTAACCCTAACCTTAACCCTAACTCTAGCCCTACCCCTAACTATCAGCCTAACCCTAACACTAACACTAACCCTAACTCTAACCCTTACCCTAACACTAAACCTCACCCTAACCCTAAGCCTAAGCCTCACCCTAACCCTAAACCTCACCCTCACCCTCACCCTCAGCCTAAACTTAAGCCTAACCCTAACCCTAACCATAACCCTCACACTAACCCTAAACCTAAGCCTAATCCTAATCCTAACCCTCAACCTAACCCTCACCCTGCCACACCGACCCCAGTAGAGTCTGCTTAGTATGGGAAACCATCTATCAGACCATGATAAGGGCCTCGAGACCTATCTCTGAGTTTTGGGACTTCACCTTAGTCTACCTCAGAGAATGGGGCTTTACAGAAACCTATCTCCAAGTTTTGGGACTTCACCGAAGTCTACCTCGGAGAATAGGGCTTCTAAGAGGCCTACTCCTGGGAAAAGGCTGGCAAAACCCCTGGAAAAGATGTGTTTCTGCCTATCTTTTCCTCATAAGAGTGCCTATTAATCTTTTACTGTTTCTACTGCTCATTGTACTTACTCATTGTCAACGTTCCCTTATTCAAAGCTCTTTCTTAAGAGTGTTGACGACTCCAATATCTGATGAGTGTCTTAAAAATATGACTAACTCACCAGAGTTAAGTGCTACCCTGAAACCCTTCTTATGGAGGCTAGTAGACAAGCCATAAATATAAATATAAAATATAAAATATAAATATAAAAGTAAATATAAAAGTATTGGGGGTTTCACAAAGTCACTTCAGCAGAAGGAATTGTTTGTAAGAGATTTACAAAAAGTTGTAGGCGAGGCTAGAACAGAAAGAATGTATGGCAATTGCTGAGATAACTACTTAGGAGAAAGAACTTCCTCATTTACTAAGAGACTTGCTAAATCTAAGCCTCTGTGGTGCTTACTATTAAAGAAGGAACAGGAAAGATCTTAATGGGACAGTTAAGGCCTCTATAGAAAAAAGTAGTGGTTAATTGGTGACAATCATCGAAACCAATTGTATTTCTTAAAAATAGAGTTAAAGCCGGAAACAAGTGCCTATCAGGCGACCAGTTGGTGACCACCCAAGGATGAAGCCCTGCAGCAAGGTTGTGTAACCTTTTGCCCTTTCAGGCGACCAGCTGGTGACTGCCCAAGAATGAAGCCCTGCAGCAAGATTATGTAACCTTTTGCCCTTTCTTATGGAGACTTTTTGCTATAAAAGTTTGTTATCCTCTGCATTAAATCGCACTCAGCACTCAGCACTCAGCATCCACTCCTAATGTGTGTGAGTTGTCTGTTTGCCATCTCCCCGTCCTATTCCAGGTTCCTCCCCTAGGTACCCTCCGTCGTCCCAACAGAACCCGGTCCGCGGCATCACCCTAACCCTAAACCTAACCCTAACCCTAACCCTAACACTAACCCTCACACTCACCCAAACCCTAACCCTAAACCTCACCCTCATTCTCACCCTCACCGTAACCCTAACCCTAACACTAACCCAAACCCTAACCCTAACCCTCACCCTCAGCCTCACCTTAACCCTAATTCTAACACTAAACTTCACCCTCACCCTAACCCTACCGCTAAACCTAACCCTAACGTTAACCCTAACCCCAGCCCTCCCCCTAACTATCACCCTAACCCAAACACTAACTCTAACCCTTACCCTAAGACTAAACCTCACCCTAACCCTAACCCTAAGCCTCACCCTAACCCTAAACCTCACCCTCACCCTCACCCTCAGCCTAACCTTAAGCCTAACACTAAACCTAACCCTAACCCTCACACTAACCCTAAACCTAACCCTAATCCTAATCCTAACCCTAACCCTAACCCTCACCCTAACCCTAAACCTAACCCTAACACTAACCCTAACCCTAACCCTCACCTTCAACCTCACCCTCAGCCTAACCCTAATCCTAACCCTAACACACACACTCACCCTTACCCTAACTCTAATCCTAACCCTAACCCTAACCCTAACCCTCACCCTCATGCTCGGCCTAAGCCTAACCCTAAGCCTAAGCTTAAGCCTAACCCTAACCCTCACAGTAATGCTCACCCTAACCCTAACCCTAACACAAAAGTTAACTCTAACCCTAAACCTCACTCTCACCCTAACCCTAACTCTAACCCTAACACTAAACATAAGCGTAACCCTCTTCCTAACCCTAACCCTCACCCTCACCCTAGACATCAACCTAACCCTAATAGTAACCCTAACCCTAATCCTAACCCTAAACCTAAACCTAACCCTAACCATCACCCTTAACCTAATCCTCAAACCCACCCTCACCCTCAGCCTAACACTAAGCCTAAGCCTAATCCTAACCCTAAACCTCACACTCAGCCTCACCATAACCCTAATCCTAAATCCAACCCTAACACTAACCCTAAACCTCAACCTAACCCTCACCCTAACCCTAACACTAACCCTAAACCTAACCCTCCCCCTAACCCTCCCCCTAACACTAACTCTGACACTAAACCTCACCCTCACCCTAACCCTCACCCTAAATCTAAACCTAACCCTCACCCTCACCGTAACTCTAACCCTAACCCTAAAAATAACACTAACCCAAACCCTCACCCTAAAACTAACCCTAAATTAAACCCTCACCCTAACCGTAACTCTAAACCTAACCCTAAACCTCACCCTAACCCTAACCCTAACCCTCACCGTCAGCCTCACCCTAACCGTAAACTTAACCTTAACAATAACACTAACAATAACCCTAACCCTAACTCTAATCCTAACCTGACGCTCACCCTAAACCTAACCCTAACACTCACCGTAACCCTAACCAAACCCTCACCCTAACCCTGAAATTAACACAAACCCTAACTCTCAGCCAAACGCTAACCCTAACTCGAATCCTAAACGTAACCCTCACTCTCAGGTTAACGCTAAGCCTAAACCTATCCCTAAGCCCAACCTAAGCATTCACCCTAACACTAACCCTAATCCTAATCCTAAACCTAACCCTAACCCTCACCCTCCTCCTAACCCTCACCCTAACTCTAACCCTAACACTAACCCTAACCCTTACCCTAACCCTCACCCTAACACTTACCCTAATCCTAACTCTCACCCTTAGGGGAACACTCACCCTCAGCCTAACCCTCACCGTTATTCTTACCGTCACACTCACCCTAACCCTCACCCTATCCCTAACCCTCATCCTAACACTCAGCCTAACCCTAACGCTATCCATCACACTAACCCAAAACCTCACACTCACCCTCACCCTAAGCCTAACCCTAAGCCTAAGCCTAAGCCTAACCCTAACCCTCACCCTTACCCTAGCCCTCTCCCTAAACCTAATCCTAACGCTAAGCCTCATCCTAACACTCACCCTAACTATCACCCAAAACCTATTCCTCACCTCCACCCTCACCCTCAGCCTAACCCTAAGACTAAGCTTAACCCTAACCATAACCCTCAACCTAAGGCTCACCCTCACCACAAACTAAACCCCAAACACAACATTAAAAATAACCCTAATTTTAACCCTAACCCTAAACCTAATCTTCACCCCCTCACCCTCAGCCTAACCCTAACTCTAAACCTAATCCTAAACCTAACCCTAATCCTCAGCCTCACCCTCACCCTAACGCAAACCCTAACCCTAATCCTCACCAAAACCCTAAGCCTAAGTCTAACCCTAACCCTAATTCTCACACTCACCCTCAACCTAACCCTAATCCTAAACCTAACCCTATCCCTAAACCTAACCCTCACCCTTACCCTCACCCTAGCTCTCACCCTAAAACTAATCCTTACCCTAAACCTCATCCTAACACTCACTCTTACCCTAACCCTAACCCTCACCCTAACCCTAAACCTAATCCTCACCCTCATGCTGGGCGTAAGCCTAAGCCTAAGACAAAGCTTAACCCTAACCCTAACCCTCATCCTAACCCTAACTCTAAGCCTAACCCTAAACCAAAACCTCATCCTAACCCCAACCCTAACCCTCACCCTTACCCTCACCGTAACCGTAACCCTAACCCTAATGGTAACAATAACCCTAATCCTAACCCTGAACCTCACCCTAACCATAACCCTCACCGTAACCCTATCACTCACACTAACCCTAACCCTCACCCTCACCCTCACCCTAACCCTAACCCTAAACCTCCCCCTCACCCAAAACCAAAGCCTAACCTTAACCCTCACCCTAACCCTAAGCCTAAGCCTAACCCTAACCCTAACACTAACACTCACACTGACCCTAAACCTACACCTAATCCTAAACCTAACCCTAACCCTCACAGTAACGCTCAAACTAGCACTCACCCTAACTCTAATCCTAAACCTAAACCTCATCCTAACCCTCACCCTAACCCTCACCCTAACACTAAACCTAATCCTCACACTCATGCTCAGCCTAAGCCTAAACCTAAGCCTAAGCTTAAGCCTAACCCTAACCCTCACACTAATGCTCACCCTAAACCTAATCCTAAAACTAACCCTAACTCCAACCCTAAACCTCACCCTCACCCTAACCCTTACTCTAACCCTAACCCTAAACCTAAACCTCATCCTAACCCCAAACCTAAACCTCACCCTTACCCTCACCGTAAACATAACCCTAACCCTAACCGTAAGAATAACTCTAACCCTAACCCTAAACCTCACCCTAACCATAAGCCACACCCTAACACTAACCCACACCTTAACCCAAACCCTAACCCTAACCCTCACCCTCACCCTAACCCTCATCCTAACACTTAATCTCATCCTCACCCTAAACCTCACATTAACCGAACCCTCACAGTAACTCTAACCCTAACTGTCACCCTCACTGTCGCCTTCATGCTAAGCCTAACCCTAACCCTCACACTAACCCTAAAACTCATCCTAATCCTCAACCTAACCCTCACCCTAACCGTAATGCTAAGTCAAACACTCAGCCGAACCCTCATGCTATCACTTACACACACCACAAACCTAACCCTAACCTTAACCCTCACCCTCACCCTAAACCTCACCCTAACCCTGAACCTAATCCTAACCCTCACCCTAACCCTAACCCTAACACTAACCCTCACCTAACCCTAATCCAAACCTTCTACCTAACCCTAAACATCACCATCACCCGAACCCTCACCCTAACCCTAACTCTCACCCACACCCTAAACCTCAACCTCACCCTTACCCTAACCCTCAACTAATCCTCAAGCTAACCTTAACCATTACCTAACCAAGACCCTCACCAGCACCCTCACCTTCACCCTAACCCTCACCCTCACCCTAGACCTCACCCTAAACATAACCCTAACCCTAAACCTCACTGTCTCCCTCACCCTCAATCTCAGCCTATACCTAACCCTATCCCAAATCCTAACCCTAACCCTCACCCTCACTGTAACCCTCACCATAACCCTTACCCTCACCCTCACCCTCACCCTAACCATAACCCTCATACTAAACCTAACCCTCACCCTAAACCTAAACTTAACCCTCACCCTAAACCTCACCATAAACTTAACCCTAACCCTAACACTTACCCTCACTCTAGAACTCACCCAAACCCTAATTCTAACCCTAACCCTCATCCACACCCTAAGCCTCACAATTACCCTAACCCTAATCCCCAATCTAACCCTAACCCTAACCCTAACCCTTACCATAACCCTCAACGTAACACTAACCCTCACCCTTAACGTAACCCTCACCCTTAGCCCAACCCTCAACTTTACTCTTACTGACACGATCATTGTAACCCTCACCCTAACCGGAACCTTCAGCCTAACCCTCACTGTAACCCTAACCCTATCCATCACCATAACCCTAAACCTCACCCTCACCATCACCCTCAGCCTAAAAGTATGCCTAAGCCTAACCCTAACATTAACCCTCCCCTCACCCTAGCCCTCACCCTAATCCTAATCCTAACCCTAACCCTCATCCTAACTCTCACCCTAAACATAAGGCTAACCATCACCCTAAGCCTAATCCTCACACCCACCCTCACCCTCAGCCTAACCCTTAGCCTAAGCCTAATCCTAACCCTAACCCTCACACTCACCCTAACCCTAATCATAACCCTAAACCTAAGCATAACCCTAAACCTCAATCTTACCTTAACCCTAAACCTAACGCTAACCCTAACACTAGCCATAACTCTAACCCTCACCCTTATCCTCCCCCTCAACCTAACTCTAACCCTAAATGTCTCCCTCATCCTATCCCTAATCCTAACCCTAACTCTAAACCTCACCCTAAACCTAACTCTAACCCTCACCCTCACCCTCACCATACCATAAGTCTAACCCTAACCCTAACACTAACACTAACCCTAACATTAACCTAACCCTATCCCTAACCATAATCCTCACCCTCATCCTCACCCTCACTGCAAACTTAACCCTGAACATAACACTAAAAATAACCCTAAGCTTAACCCTAAACCTAACCCTAATCCTCACCCCCACCCTGACCCTAAACCTAACCCTAACCCAAATCCTAACCCTAATCCTCTCCCTAAACCTAAGCCTAACCCTAACCCTAACCGTAAACCTCACACTCACTCTCACCCTAACCCAAATCCTAAACCTAACCATATCCCTAACACTAACCCTCAACCTAAACCTCACACTAGCCCTTACCCTAAACCAAACCCTAACCCTCACCCGAACCCGAACCCTAACCCTCACCCTCACCCTCACCATCAGCCTAACCCTAAACCTAAGCCTAACCCTAACCCTAACCCTCACACTCACACTCATCCTAACCTTAATCCTAACCCTAAAACTCACCCTAACACTAAACCTCACCCTAAACTTAACCCTAACACTAACCCTAACCCTAACCCTCACCATAACCCTAACCCTCATCCTCACCATAAAACTCACACTAACCCTAACTCTAAGCCTAATCACCAATCTACCCCTCACACTAACCATAAACCTCACCCTAACCCTACCCCTCACCCTAACACTTACCCTCACCCTAACACTAACCCTAACCCTAACACTAACCCTAACCATCACCCTAATACTAAAACTCATCCTAACCCTAACCCTAACTCTAACCCTCACAATCACCCTAGACCTCACCCTAAACATAATTCTAACGCTAAACCTCACCCTAACCCTAACACTCATCCTCACCCTAAACCTCACACTAACCCTAACTCTAACCCTAAACCCCTATCTAACACTCACCCTAAACCTAACCCTAAACCTAACCCAAAACCTACTTACCCAAAACCTAAAACTCACCCTAACCCTAATCCAAACCCTCACCCTAACCATAACCCTCACCCTAAACCAAACCCTCACCCTAACACTAATCATCTCATCACCTTAACCGTCACCCTAAACCTCACACTCACCCTCACTCTAAACCTAATCCTAAAAATAACCCTATCCCTAAACTTCAACCTAACCCTCACCCTCACCCTAACACTAACCCCAACCCTAAACCTCACCCTAATACTACCCTAACCCTAACTCTAATCCAAAACCTCACCCTCAAACTACCCCTAAACCTAACCATAAATCTCAACCAAAAGGTCACACTAACCCTAAACCTCACCCTCACCCTCAACCTCACTTTAACTCTAACCCTAACCCTAACCCTAAACATAACCATAACCCTCACCCTAAGCCTCACCCTCACCACAAACTTAACCCTAACTATAACACTAACAATAACCCTAGACCTAACCATAACATTAACCCTCAAAGTAACAGTAACCCTAACCCTGATCCTAAACCTAACCCTATCCCTAAGCCTAACCCTAACCCTAACCATCCCACTCAGCCTCAACCTAATCCTAATCCTAAACCTAACCCTATGCCTAAACCTAATCCTCATCATAACCCTCACACTAGCCCTCACCCTAACCCTAACACTAATCTTAACCTTAAACCTCATCCTAGCACTCAACCTAACCCTAATACAAACCCTCACCCTCACCCTAACACTAACCCTCACCCTCACCCTAAACCTCAGCAAAACCCTATCACCCTAACCGTCACCCTAAACCTCACACTCACCCCATCCCTTACCCTAATCGTAATGCTAACCCTAACCCTACTCTGCACCCTCAGCCTCAACTTAACCCTAACACTAACCCTAAACCTCACCCTAACCCTAACCCTAAACCTAAACCTCAACATAACCCTAACCCTAACCATCACACTCACACTAAAACTTACCCTAATCCTAATAGTAAACCTAAGCCTAACCCTCAACCTCAACCTAACGCACAACCTAACCCTAACCCTAACACTAACCCTCACCCTAACCCTATACCCTAACCCTCAAACTAACCCTAACCCTCAATCACCCTCACGCTCACCCTCAGCCTAAACCTAAGGCTAACACTAACCCTAAACCTATCCCTCACACTCACCCTAACCCTAAACCTAATCCCAATAATAACCCTAAACCTAATCCTCACTTTTCCCTAAGCCTCACCCTAAACCTAATTATATACCTAAACTTCACCCTCACTCTAACTTTAACGATAAATCTAAACCTACCCCTAACCCTAACACTCACCCTAACCCTCATCCTAACCCTAACTCTACCCCTAAACCTCACCCTCACCCTAACCCTAAATCTAACAGTAACTCTAAAACTAAACCTCATCCTAACCTTAACCCTAACCCTCAAACTAACCCTAACCCTCACGCTCACCCTCACCCTCAGCCTAAACCTAAGGCTAACCCTAACCCTAACCTAACCCTCACACTCACCCTAACCCTAACCCTAATCCAAATCCTAACCCTCACCCTCAGCCTCACCCTAACACTAATTCTAACGCTGAATTTCACCCTCACACTAACCCTAACGCTAACACTAACCCTAACCCTAACCCTATAACAGCCCTCCCCCTAATTCTCACCATAACCCTAACCCTAACACTAAACCTAAAACTCAACCTAACCCTCACCCAAACCCTAAATCTAAGCCTAAACCTAATCCACACCCTAACCCTAACCCTAAACCTAATCCTAAACCTCACCCTAAACCTCACCCTAACCCTCAGCCTCACCCTCAACCTCACTGTAACTCTAACCCTAACCCTAAGAATAACACTAACCCTAAACCTAACCATAACCGTAACATTAACCCTTACCCACAGCCTTACCCTCTCTGTAAATTTAACCCTAACCATAACACTAACAATAACCCTAACCCTAACCCTAATCCTAACTCTAACCTCACCCACACCCTCACATTCAGCCTAACTCGAAGCCTAAACGTAACCCTAACCCTAACCCTAAACCTCACCCTAACCCTAACCCTAACCCTAACCCTAACCCTAAACCTAACCCTAATCCTCAGCCTCAACCTCACCCTAAACCAAACCCTAACCCTAACCCTCACCCTAACCCTAAGCCTATATCTAACCCTAAACCTCACCCTCACCCTAACCCTAACACTAAACCCCACCCTAACCCTACCCTAACCCTCACCCGCACCCTTACTCTCACCGTAACTCTAACCCTAACACTAACAATAACAATAACACTAATCCTCACCCCCACCCTCACCCTCAGCCTAATGCTAAGCCTAAACCTAACCCTCACCCTAACCCTCACACTCACGCTCACCCTAATCCTAATCCTAAACATAACCCTATCCCTAAACCTCAACCAAACCCTCACCCTCACCCTACCCCTAACACTAACCCAAACCCTAAACCTCACCCTAACCCTCCCGCAAACCATAACTCTAACCCTAAACCTCACCCTCACCCTAACCCTAACCCTAAACCAACCCTAAAGCTCACCCTAACCCTAACCCTCACGCTCACCCTCAACTTCACCGTAACCCTAACTCTATCCTTAACAATAACACTAACTCTAATCCTAACCCTAACCCTCACTCTCAGCCTCACCCTCACTGCAAACTTAACCCTAACCATAACACTAAAAATAATCCTCACCCTAACGGTAACCCTATCACTAATCCTCACCCCCACCCTAAACCTCAGCCTAACCCTAAGCCTAACCCTAACCCTAACCCTCCCTGTAAACCTAACAGTAACACTAAAACTAACACTAACACTGACCCTAAACCTAAGCCTAACCAAAACCCTAATCCTAATCCTCACCCTAACCATAAGCCTAAACCTATCCTTAACCCTAACCCTCACACTCACTCTCACCCTAACCCAAATCCTAAACCTAACCGTATCACTAACCCTAACCCTCAACTTAACCCTCATACTAGCCCTCACCCTAAACCTAACCCTAACCCTCACCCTAACCTGAACCCTAACCCTCTTCCTCATGCTCCACCTAAGCTTAAGCCTAAGCCTAAACCTAACCCTAACACTAAACTTCACCCTATCCCTAACCCTAACACTAACCCTAACTCTAACCCTAAATGTCACCCTCACAATAAGCCCAACTCTAACTCTGACGCTAAACCTAAACTTAACCCTAAAACTAACCCTCACCCTAACATATACCCTCACCCTAACACTAACCCTAACGCTAACACTAACGCTCACACTAACCCTAACCATCACCCTAACCCTTAAAATCACCCTAACACTAACCCTAACCCTCACCCTCACCCTAGCCCTCACCCTAAACCTAACCCTCATCCTCACCCTAAACCTCACACTAACCCTAACACTAACCCTCAATCTAACCCTCACAATAACCCTAACCCTAACCCAAACCCTAACCCTAACCCTAACCCTCACCCTTACCATAACTCTCACCCTCAGCTTAACCCTCATCTTTACCCTTACTGTCACCCGCACCGCAACCCTCACCCTAACTCTCACCCTCACCCTAACCCTAACTCTACCCCTAAACCTCATCCTCACCCTAACCCTAACTCTAACCCTTACCCTAACACCAAACCTCACCCTAACCCTGTCCCTAACCCTCACACTCAACTTCACCCTCAGCCTAACCCTAAGCCTAAGCCAAACCCTAACCCTAACCCTCACACTCACCCTCACCCTAACCCTAATCCTAACCCTAACCCTAACCCTAACCCTAAACCTCAACCTAACCCTCATCCTAACCTTAACCCTAACCCTAACCCTAACCCTAACCCTCACCATAAACCTAACACACATCCTCACCATAAAACTCACACTAACCCTATCACTAAGCCTAATCCCCAATCTAACCCTCACACTAAACATAACCCTCACCCTAACCCTAAAGATCACCCTAACACTTACCGTAACCATAACACTAACCCGAAGCCTAACACTAACCCTAACACTAACCCTAACCATCACCCTAATGCTAAACTTCATCCTAACCCAAACCCTAACTCTAACCCTCACCCTCACCCTAGACCTCACCCTAAACCAAATTCTAACCCTAGACCCTCACCCTAACCCTAACACTCATCCTCACCCTAAACCTCACACTAACCCTAACTCTAACCCTAATCCCCAATCTAACCTTCACCCTAACTCTAAACCTAACCCTAAACCTCACCCTTATCTTAACCGTCACGCTCAGCTTAACCCTCAATTTAACTCTTACCATCATCCTCACCCTAACCCTAAACCTCATCCTAACCCTCACCCGAACCGTAAACCTAACCATCAACCTAACCATAACCCTCACCCTCAACCTCACGCTCAGCCTAAACCTATCCCTAAGCCTAACACTTAACCTAACACTGACCCTCACCCTAGCAATCACCCTAACCCTAATCCTAATCCTAACCCTCACCTTAACCCTAACCCTAACCATCACCCTAACCCTAATCCTCACCCCCACCCTCATGCTCAGCCTAAACCTAATCCTAACCCTAACCCTAACCCTAACACTAAACCTCAACCTAACCCTCACCCAAAACTTATCCCTAACAATAACCCTAACACTAACCCTCGACCTAACACTCCAACTAACCCTAAATCTAACTCTAAACCTCACCGTCACCATAACCCTAATCCTAACCCTCAACTTCACCCTCACCCTCACCCTCTCCATAACCCTCAATAAGAACACTAATTCTAACCCTAATCCTAAACATCACCTTAACACTAACCCTAACCAAAACACTAACCCTCACTCTAACCCTAAACTTAACCGAACCCTAACTCTCATCCTAACACTAACCGTAACCCTCACACTAACCCTAACCCTCACCCTCACCCTCACCCACAGCCTAAGCCTAAGACTAACCTTAACCGTAACCCTAACCGTAACACTCACCCTAACCCTTACCCTAATTCTAATCATAATCATAAGCCTAACCCTCAACATCAACCTAACACTCAACCTAACCCTAACTCTAACACTAACCCTAACACTAACCCTCACCCTAACCCTAACCCTAACCTTCAACCTAACAATAACCCTCACGCTCACCGTAACACTTACCCTAACCCTCACTCTAACCCTAAACTTAACCGAACCCTAACTCCAACCCTAAACCTAACCATCACCCTCGCCGTAACCCTAACACTCACTCTAATTCTCAGACTAACCCTAACTCTACACTTAAACCTCAGCCTCACCCTAACGCTAAATCTAACCCTAACCCTAACACTAAACCTCACCCTAACCCTAAACATAACCCTCAAACGAACCCTAACCCTCACCCTCACCATCACCCTCAGCCTAAACCTAAGGCTAGCCCTAACCCTAACCCTAACCCTCAAACTCACCCTAACCCTAACCCTAATCCAAATGCTAACCCGAAACCTATTCCTCACCTTCACCCTCAGCCTCACCCTAACCCTAATTCTAAACCTAAACTTCACGCTCACCCTAACCCTAACGCTAACACTAACCATAACCCTAACCCTAACCCTCCCCCTAACTCTCACTGTAACACTAACATTAACACTAACCCTAAACCTCAACATAACCCGCACCAGAACCCTAACTCTAACCCTAAACCTCACCCTCACCCTAACCCTCACTCTAACACTTACCCAAATCGTTAAAATCACCCTAACCCTAATCCAAACCATCACCCTAACCATAACCCTCACCCTAAACCAAACCCTCACCCTAACACTTACCATCACCCTGACCCTCACCCTAAACCTCAACCTAACCCTCACCCTCACCCTAACACTAACGCTAACCCTAAACCTCACCCTAATACTCCCCCTAACCCTAAACCTCACCCTCAACCTACCCCTAACCCTAAACCTAAACCTCAATCTAAAGGTCACACTAACTCTAAACCTCAACTTCACCCTCAATCTCACTGTAACTCTAACCCTAAAACTAACCATAAACATAACCATAACACTCACCCTAAGCCTTACCCTCACCACAAACTTAAACCTAACCATAACACTAACAATAACCCTAGCCCTAACCGTAACCGTAACCCTCAACATAAACCTAACCCTAACCCTAATCCTAAACCTAACCCTATCCCTAAGCCTAACCCTAACCCTAACCCTCACACTCACCCTCAACCTAACCCTAATCCTAAACCTAACGCTAGCCTAAACCTAACCCTCACCATAACCCTCACACTAGCCCTCACCCTAACCCTAATCCTAACATTAAAAATCATCCTAGCACTTACCCTAACCCTAAACCTAATCCTCAACCTCACCCTAACCCTAAACCTCAGCCTCACCCTCAACCTCAACATAACCCTAAGCCTAACCCTAAACCTAAACTTAACCCTCACAATCACCCTATTCTTTACCCTAATCCTAAACCTAACCCTAACCCTACCTTGCACCCTCAGCCTCAACTTAACCCTAACTCTAACCCAAAACCTCACCCTCACCCTAACCCTAACACTAAACCTAAACCTCACCCTAAGACTAACCCTAAACCTCACCCTCACCCTAGCCCTCACCCTAACCCTAATACTAACCCTAAACCTAAACCTAACCCTCCCTATAACCCTAACACAAAACCTCACCTAATACTCACCCTAACCCTCACCCTCACCCTCAGCCTAACCCTAAAACTAACCCTAACCCTAACCCTAACCCTATCCCTAAACCTCATCCGACCCATAACACTAACCCTCACACTCACCCTCACAGTAACCGTAACCCTAACCCAAACCCTCACCCTAACACGTACCCTCATCATAAAATTTACCCTCAACCTAACACTAACCCTCACACTAACCCTAATCATAACCTTAACCCTAAACCTCACCCTAACACTATCCCTAAACCTTACCCTCACTCTAGGTCTCACCCTAACCCTAACTCTCATCCTCACCCTAAACCTCAAACTAACCCTAACAATAATCCTCAATCTAATCCTCACCCTCACCATAACCCTAAACCTAATCCTAACCCTAACACTAAACCTCACCCTAACCCTAACCCTAACCCTCAAATTAACCCTAAACTTCACCCTCACCCTCACCCTCAGCCTAAACCTAAGGCTATCCCTAACCCTAACCTTAACCCTCACACTCACCCTAACCCTAACCCTAATCCAAATCCTAACCCTTACCCTAATCCTCACTTCACCCTCAGCCTCACCCTAACCCTAATTATAAACCTAAAATTCACCCTCAACCTAACCCTAACGCTAACACTAACCATAGCCCTAACCCTAACCCTAACTCTCACTGTAACCCTAACCCTAACACTAACCCTAAACCTCAACCTAACCCTCACCAGAACTCTAACTCTAACTCTAAACCTCACCCTCACCCTCACCCTCACTCTAACACTTACCCAAATCCTAAAACTCACCCTAACCCTAATCCAAACACTCACCCTAAACATAACCCTCACCCTAAACCAAACCCTAACCCTAACACTTACCATCACCCTAACCCTCACCCTAAACCTCACACTCGCCCTCACCCTAACCCTAATCCTAAACCTAACCCTATCCCTGAAACTCAACCTAACCCTCACCCTCACCCTAACACTAACCCTAACCCTAAACCTCACCCTAACACTCCCCCTAACCCTAACTCTAACCCTAAACCTCACCCTCAACCTACCCCTAACCCTAACCCTACACCTCAACCTAAAGGTCACACTAACCCTAACCCTCACCGTCACCCTCAAACTCACTGTTACTCTAACCCTAAACCTAACAATAACACTAAACCTAACCCTAACCTTAACCCTAAATATAACCCTTACCCTCAACCTAAGGCTCATCCTCACCACAAACTTAACCATAACAATAACATTAACAATAACCCTAGCCCTAACCCTAACCATAACCCTCACCATAACTCTAACCCTAACCCTAATCCTAAACCTAACCCTATCCCTAAGCCTAATACTAACCCTAACTCTCACACTCACCCTCAACCTAACGCTAATCCTAAACCTAACACTAGGCCTTAACCTAAAACTCCCCATAACCCTCAGACTAATCCTCACCCTAACCCTAATCCTAACCCTAAACCTCATCCTAGCACTCACGCTAACCCTAAACCTAACCCTCACCCTCACCCTAACCCTAAGCCTCACATTCACCCTCAACTTCAGCATAACCCTAAGCCTAACTCTAACCCTAAACTTAACCCTCACACTCACCCTATCCCTTACCCTAATCCTAAAACTAAAACTAACCCTACCCCGCACCCTCAGCCTCAACTTAACCCTAACTCTAACCCTAAACCTCACCCTCACCCTAACATTAACACTAAACCTAAACCTCACCCTAACCCTAACCCTAAACCTCACCCTCACCCTAGCCCTCACCCTAACCCTAATCATAACCCTAAACCTAATCCTAAGTCTCCACATAACCCTAACCCTATCACTCACCTGAAACCGAACCCTCACCCTCATGCTCAGCGTAACCCTAAGCCTAACCCTAACCCTAAACCTCACACTCACCCTAACCCTAACCCTAATCCTAATCCTAACCCTACACCTAACCCTCACCCTCAACCTAACCCTCACCTTAAGCCTAACCCTAACATTAATCCTAACCCTAACCCTCAATTTCTGCCTCACCCTAACCCTAACCCTAAACCTAAACCTCACCCTAAACCTAACCCTAACCCTATCCCTAAACCTCATCCCAAACATAACCCTAACCCTCACACTCACCCTCACAGAAACTGTAACCCTAACCCTAATGCTAACAATAACCCTAACCCAAACCCTCACCCTAACACTTACCCTCACCCTAACACTAACACTCACACTAACCCTAATCATCACCTTAACTCTAAACCTCACCCTAACACTAACCCTAAAACTTACCCTCACCCTAGCCCTCACCCTAAGCCTAACTCTCATCCTCACACTAAGCCTCACACTAACCCTAACACTAATCCTCAATCTAAACCTCACCCTCACCATAACCCTAACCCTAACCCTAACACTAAACCTCACCCTAACCCTAACCCTCAAACTAACCCTAACGCTCACTCTCACCCTCAGCCTAAACCTAAGGCTAAACCTAACCCTAACACTAACCCTCACACTCACCCTAACCCTAACCCTAATCCAAATGCTAACCCTAACCCTAATCCTCACCTTCACCCTCAGCCTCACCCTAACCCTAATTCTAAACCTAAACTTCACCCTCACCCTAACCCTAACCCTAACCCTAACCCTAAACCTCACCCTAAACCTAACCCTAACCCTATTCCTAAACCTCATCCGAACCATAACCCTAACCCTCACCCTCACAGTAACCGAAACCCTAACCCTAACCCTTACACTAACACTTACCCTCATAATAACACTTACCCTCACCCTAACACTAACTCTCACACTAACCCTAATCATAACCTTAACCCTAAACCTCACCCTAACACTATCCCTAAACCTTACCTTCACCCTAGCCCTCACCCTAACCCTAAATCTCATCCTCACCCTAAACCTCACACTAACCCTAACAATAATCCTCAATCTAATCCTCACTCTCACCATAACCCTAACCCTAACCCTAACACTAACACTAAACCTCACCTTAACCCTAACCCTAACCCTCAAACTGACCCTAACCCTCACCCTCACCCTCACCCTCAACCTAAACCTAAGGCTAACCCTAACCCTAACCCTAACCCTCACACTCACACTAACCCTAACCATAATCCAAATCCTAACCCTAACCCTAATCCTCACCTTCACCATCAGACTCACCCTAACCCTAATTCTAAACCTAAACTTCACCCTCACCCTAACCCTAACGCTAACACTAACCATAACCCTAACCCTAACCCTTACCCTCCTTCAAACTCTCACTGTAACCCTAACCCTAACACTAACCCTAAATCTCAACCTAATCCTCACCAGAACCCTAACTCTAACCCTAAACTTCACCCTCACCCTCACCGTCACTCTAACACCCAAATCCTAAAACTCACCCTAACCCTAATCCAAACACTCACCCTAAACATAACCCTCACCTTAAAACAAACCCTCACCCTAACACTTACCATCACCCTAACCCTCACCCTAAACCTCACACTCACCCTCACCCTAACCCTAATCCTAAACCTAACCCTATCCCTAAACCTCAACCTAACCCTCACCCTCACCCTAACACTAACCCTAACCCTAAACCTCACCCTAACACTCCCCCTAACCCTAACTCTAACCCTAAACCTCACCCTCAACCTACCCCTAACCCTAAACCTACACCTCAACCTAAAGGTCACACAAACCCTAACCCTCACCGTCACCCTCAAACTCACTGTAACTCTAACCCTAAACCTAACAATAACACTATACCTAAGCCTAACCCTAACCCTAAACATAACCCTTAACCTCACCCTAAGCCTCATCCTCACCACAAACTTAACCCTAACCATAACACTAACAATAACCCTAGCCCTAACCCTAACTCTAACCCTCACCGTAACCTTAACCCTAACCCTAATCCTAAACCTAACCCTATCTCTAAGCCTAATACTAACCCTAACTCTCACACTCACCCTCAACCTAACGCTAATCCTAAACCTAACCCTATACCTACACCTAAAACTCCCCATAACCCTCAGACTAACCCTCACCCTAACCCTAATCCTAACCCTAAACCTTATCCTAGCACTCACGCTAACCCTAAACCTAACCCTCACCCTCACCCTAACCCTAACCCTCACATTCACCCTCAACCTCTGCATAACCCTAAGCCTAACCCTAACCCTAAACTTAACCCTCACACTCACCCTATCCCTTACCCTAATCCTAAAACTAACACTAACCCTACCCGGCACACTCAGCCTCAACTTAACCCTAACTCTAACCCTAAACCTCACCCTCACTCTAAAATTAACACTAAACCTAAACCTCACCCTAACCCTAACCCTTAACCTATCCCTAAACCTCATCCAAACCATAACCCTAACCGTGAGGGTGAGCCTCACCCTCACAGTAATTGAAACCCTAACCCTAACGCTAAACATAACCCTAACCCTAACCCTCACCCTAACACTTACCCTCACCCTAACACTAACTCTCACACTAACCCTAATCATCACCTTAACCCTAAACCTCACCATAACACTAACCCTAAAACTGACCCTCACCCTAGCCCTTACCCTAAGCCTAAATCTCATCCGCACCCTAAGCCTCACACTAACCCTAACACTAATCCTCAATCTAAACCTCAACCTCACCATAACCCTAACCCTAACACTAACACTAAACCTCACCCTAACCCTAACCCTAACCCTCAAATTAACCCTAAAATTCACCCTCACCTTCACCCTCAGCCTAAACCTAAGGCTAACCCTAACCCTAACCCTAACCCTCACACTCACCCTAACCCTAACCCTAATCCTCACCTTCACCCTCAGTCTCACCCTAACCCTAATTATAAACCTAAAATTCACCCTCAACCTAACCCTAATGCTAACACTAACCATAACCCTAACCCTAACCCTTAACCTCCCTCTAACTCTCACTGTAACCCTAACCCTAACACTAACCCTAAACCTCAACCTAACCCTCACCAGAACCCTAACTCTAACCCTAAACCTCACCCTCACCCTCACCCTCACTCTAACACTCAAATCCTAAAACTCACCCTAACCCTAATCCAAAACCTCACCCTAACCATAACCGTCACCTTAAACCTAACCCTCACACTAACACTTACCATCACCCTAACCCTCACCCTAAACCTCACACTCACCTTCACCCTAAACATAATCCTAAACCTAATCCTATCCCTAAACCTCAACCTAACCCACACCCTCACCCTAACACTAACCGTAACCCTAAACCTCACCCTAATACTCCCCCTAACCCTAACTCTAACCTTAAACCTCACCCTCAACCTACCCCTAACCCTGAACCTACACCTCAACCTAAAGGTCAAACTAACCCTAACCCTCACCGTCACCCTCAAACTCACTGTTACTCTAACCCTAAACCTAACAATAACACTAAACCTAACCCTAACACTAACCCTAAACATAACTCTTACCCTCACCCTAAGACTTACCCTCACCACAAACTTAACCCTAACCATCACACTAACAATAACCCTAGCCCTAACCCTAACTGTAACACTCACCGTAACCCTAACCCTAACCCTAATCCTAAACCTAACCCTATCCCTAAGCCTAACCCTAACCCTAACTCTCACACTCACCCTCAACCTAACGCTAATCCTAAACCTAACCCTATGCCTAAACCTAAAACTCACCATAACCCTCAGACTAACCCTCACCCTAAACCTAATCCTAACATTAAACCTCATCCTAGCACTCACCCTAACCCTAAACCTAACCCTCACCCTCACCCTAACCCTAACCCTCACACTCACCCTCAACCTCAGCATAACCCTAAGCCTAACCCTAACCCTAAACTTAACCCTCACACTCACCCTAACCCTTATCCTAATCCTAAAATTAAACCTAACCCTACCCCGCTCCCTCAGCCTCAACTTAACCCTAACTCTAACCCTAAACCTCACCCTCACCCTAACCCTAAAACTAAAGCTAAACCTCACCCTAACCCTAACCCTAAACCTCACCCTCACCCTAGCCCTCACCCTAACCCTAATCCTAAACCTAAACCTAATCCTAACCCTCCCCATAACCCTAACCATAACACTCACCCTAACGCTCACCCTCACCCTCACCCTCAGCCTATCCCTAAGCCTGACACTAACCCTAACCCTCACACTAACCCTAACCATAACCCTAATCCTAATCCTAACCCTAAACTTAACCCTCACCCTCAACCTAATCCTCAACTTAAGCCTAACCCGAACATTAATCCTAACACTAACCCGCAACTTCTGCCTCACCCTAACCCTAAATCTAACCCTAAACCTCACCCTAACCCTAACCCTAACCCTATCCCTAAACCTCATCCAAACCATAACCCTAACCCTCACCCTCACCCTCACAGTAACCTTAACCCTAACCCTAATGCTAACTATAACCCTAACCCTAACCCTAACCCTCACCCTAACATTTACCCTCACCCTAACAGTAACCCTAACCCTAACACTAACACTCACACTAACTCTAATCATCACCTTAACCCTAAAACTCACCCTAACACTTACCCTAAACCTTACCCTCACCCTAGCCCTCACCCTAACCCTAACTCTCATCCTCACCCTAATCCTCACACTAACCCTAACACTAAAACTCAATCTAACCCTCACCCTCACAAGAACCCTCACCCTAACCCTCACCCTAACATTAACCCTCACCCTTAACGTAACCCTCACCCTCCGCCTAACCATCACCTTTACCCTTACCATCTCCTCCACACTAACCCTAACACTAAACGTCAACCTAACCCTAACCATAACCCTCACCCTCAACCTCACGCTCAGCCTAACGCTAAGCCTAAGCCTAACCCTTACCCTAACCCTCACGCTCACCCTAGCACTCACCCTAACCCTAATCCTAACCCTAACCCTCACCCTAACCCTAACCCTAATGATCACCCTAACCCTAATCCTTACCCCCACCCTCACCCTCACCCTAACCCTAACCCTAATCCTAAACCTAACCCTAACACTAAACCTCAACCTAACCCTCACCCTAACCTTATCCCGAACACTAACCCTAACCCTAACCCTCGACCTAATCCTCCAACTAACCCTAAATCTAACACTAAACCTCACTCTCACCCTAACCCTAATCCTAACCCTAATCGGAAACCTCACCCCAACTCTAAGCCTAACCCTCACCCTCACCCTTACCCTCACCATAACTCTAACCCTAACAGTTACAATAACCCTAATGCTAAACATAATCCTAACCCTCACGCTCACCTTAACCCTAAGCCTAACCCTCTCGCTAACCCTAAACTTAACCGAACCCTATCTCTCACCCTAACCCTAACCCTAAACCTCAACCCAACCCTAACCCTCACCCTCACCTTAACTCTAAACCTAACCCTAAGAATAACACTAACCCTAAACCTAACCATAACTCTAACCATAACCCTCACCCGCAGCCTCACCCTCCCTGCAAATTTAACCCTAACCATAACACAAAAAATAACTCTAACCCTAATCCTAATACTAACTCTAACCTTACCTCCACCCTCACACTCAGCCTAACCCGAAGCCTAAATGTAACCCTAACCCTAACCTTAAAACTCACCTTAACCCTAACCCTAACCCTAATCCTAACCCGAACCCTATGCCTAAACCTAACCCTCACCGTAAGCCTCACCCTAGCCCTCAACCTAATCCTAATCCTAACACTAAACCTCATCCTAACACTCACCCTAATCCTAAACCTAACCCTCACCCACATGCTCAGCCTAAGCCTAAGCCTAAGCCTAATCCTAACCCTAAGCCTCACCCTACCCCTAACCCTAACACTAATCCTAACTCTAACCGTAAACCTCATGCTCACCCTAACCCTAACTGTAACCCTAACTCTATACTAACCCTAACCCTAACCCTAAAAATAACCCTAACCCCAAACCTAAATCTACCCCTGAACATCATGCTCACCCTAACCCTAACTCTAACCCTAACCCTAACACTAAAACTCACCCTAACCCTAAACTTAGCCCTCACCCTAAACCTAACCCTCACCCTCACCCTCACCCTCAGTCTAAACCTAAGGCCTACCCTAACCCTAACCCTAACCCTCATACTCACCCTAACCCTAACCCTAATCCTAATCCTAACCCTATCCCTAAACCTAACCCTCACCCTAATGCTAACACTAACACTAACCCTCACCCTCAGCCTCACCCTAACCCTAATTCTATCACTAAACCTCACCCACACCCTAACCCTAACACTAACCCTAAACATAACCCTAACCCTAACCCTCCCCCTAACGCTCACCCTAACCCTAACACTAACACCCTAACCCTAAACCTCAACCTAACCCTGACCTTAAACCTAACTCTATCACTAAACCTCAACCTCACCCTAACCCTCACATTAACCCTAACGCAAACCCTAAACTTCACCCTAACTATAACTCTAACCCTCAACCTCACCCTTACAGTAACCCTAACCCTAAACCTAACCCTAACAATAACCCTAACCCTAATCCTAACCCTCACCTTAACCATATCCCTCACCCTAAACCAAACCCTCACCTTAACACTTACCCTCACCCTAAAACTAAATGTAACCCTAACACTAACCCTCAAACTAACCCTAATCTTAACCCTAACCCTAAACCTCAACCTAACCCTCACCATCACCCTAACCCTAACACTAACCCTATGACTAAGCCTTATGCTAACCCTCCCCCTAACCCTATAACTAACCCTAAACCTCACCCTAACCCTAACCCTAAGCCTAACCATAACCCTAAACATAACACTAAACCTAACCCTAACCCTAACCCTAAATGTAACCCTAATCCTCAGACTCACCCTCACCCTAACCCAAACCCTAACCCTAACCCTAACCCACACACTAACCCTCACCCTACCTCTAAGCCTAACCCTAACTCTAACCCTAACCCTCACAAACACCCTCACACTAACCCTAATCCTAAACCTAACCCATTCCCTAACCCTAACCCTCACCCTTACCCTCACCCTAGCCTTCACCCTAACACTACTCCTAACACTAAACCTCATCCTAAACCTCACTCTAACCCTAACCCTAACCCTCACCCTAACACTAACTCTAACCCTCAACCTCATGCTGGGCCTAAGCCTAAGCCTAAGAATAATCCTAAACCTAACCGTATCCCTAACCCTCACCCTAACCCTAACCCTAACACTAACTCTAAGTCTAACCCCAAATCTCACCTTCACCCATTCCCTAACTCTAACCCTAACCCTACCCCTAACAATAAACCTAAACCTAACCCTAACCCTCACCCTAAACATTACACTCACCCTTACCCTAACCCTCACCCTACCACTTACCCTCACCCTAACAGTAACCCTAAAAATAACACTAAGACTCACACTATCCCTAACCTTCACCCTAACCCTAAACCTCACCCTAACACTAACCCTAAACCTCACCCTCACTGTAGACCTCACCCTAACCCTAACCCTCATCCTCACCCTAAACCTCACATTAACCCTGATACTAATCCTCAATCTAACCCTCACCCTCACCCTAACCCTAACACTAAACCTCCACCTAACCCTAACACTCACTCTTACCGTAACCCTCATCCTCAGCCTAACCCTCACCTTTACCCTTACCGTTACCCACACACGAAACCGCACCCTAACCCTAACGCTGAACCTAAACCGCACCCTCACTCTAACTCTACACCTAAAACTCACATTCACGCTAACAGTAACTCTAACCCTAACCCTAACACTAAACCTCACCCTAACCCTAACCCTAAACCTCACCCTCAACCTCACCCTCACCCTCACCGTAACCCTAACGCTGATCCTAACAATAAACCTAACCTAACCCTAATCCTCAATCTAATGCTCACCCTAACACTTACCCTAACTCTTACCCTAACCCTAAACCTAACACTAACACTCACACTTATCTTTACCATCACCCTCAGCCTAAAACTCACCTTCACCTTTACGATCATCCTCACCGTAACTCTAAATCTCATCCTAACCCTCACCCTAACAGTAAACCTAACCATCACACTAACCCTAACCCTCACCCTCAACCTCACGCTCAGCCTAACCCTAAGCCTAAGCCTAAAATTAACCCTAACCCTAATCCTCACCCAAAACCTCAAACTCAGCCTAACCCTAAGCCTAAGCATAAGATTAACCCTAACTCTCACACGCACACTCACACTAAACCTATTCCTAAGCATAACCCTAACCATAAACCTAAACCTCAACCTAAAACTCACCCTAAACTTAACCCTAACACTAATACTAACCCTAACCCTCAACCAAACCCTCTAACTAACCCTAAATCTAATGCTAAACTTCACCCTCACCCTAACTCTAATCCTAAATCTAACCCTAAACCTCACCCTAACCCTAACCCTAATCCTCACCCTCACCCTCAGCTTCACCATCACCAAAATTCTAACTCTAACCCTAACAATAACACTAATCCTAACCCTAAACCTAACCCTAACACTAACCCTAATCCTAACACTCACCCTCACCCTAAACTTAATGCTAACCCTAACCCTAACACTAACACTAACCCTCACCCTAACCCTAACCCTCACACTCACTGTAACCCTAATCCTCAACCTAACTCTCAACCTAACCCTAACCCTAACCCTAAAACTTAATCTAACACTAACCATAACACTGACCCTCAACCTAGCCCACACTCTAACCCTAATTCTAAACCTAATCCTCATCCTAACCCTCACCCTAACCCTAACATTAACCATCACCCTAACCCTAACCCTAACCCTCAAAATAACCCTAATCCTCACGTTCACCATAACCCTAACCCTAACCCTGACCCTAACCCTGAACTTAACCGAACCCTAACTCTCACTCTAACCCTAACCCTAACCCTCACCCTAACCGTAACCCTCACCCTCACCCTCACCATCACCCTCAGCCTAACCCTAAGCCTAAGCCTAACCCTAACCCTAACTGTCATATTCACCCTAACCCTTACCATAATCCTAATTGTAACCCTAAGCCTAACCCTCAACCTCAACCAAACCCTCAACCTAAACTTAACTCTAACACTAAACCTATCCCTAACCCTCAACCTCAGCCTCACGCTAACCCTAACTCTAAATCTCACCCTCAACCTAACCCTAACCCTAAACCTCACCCTAACCCTAAGCTAAACCTCACCCTCACCCTAGCCCTCACCCCAACCCTAAACCTAACCCTAACCCTCCCCCTAACCCTATCTGTAACGCTAAATCTCACCCTCAACCTAACCCAAACCCTCATCCTAAACCCCACCCTTATCCTAACACTCAACCACAACCTCACCCTCACCGGAATTCTAACCCTAACCCTAAAAATAACACTAACCATAACCCTAACCATCACCCTAATGTTAATCCTCACCCCACCCTCACCATTAGCCTAACTCTAAGACTAAACCTAACCCTCACACTAACCCTCACACTTACTCTCACCCTAACCCTAATCCTAAACATAACCCTATCTCTAAACCTCAAACTAACCCTCACCCTCACCCTAACCCTAACACTAACCCTAACTCTAAACTTCACCCAAACCCATCCCCAAACACTAACTCTAATCATAAACCTCACCCTCACCCTAACCCTAACCCTAAATCTCAATCTAACCCTAAACCTCACCCTCAACCTCAACCTCACAGTAACTCTAACCCTATCCCTAACAAGCACACTAACCCTAACCCTAACCCTAACAATAACCCTCATCCTCAGCCTCACCGTCACTGCAAACTTAACCCTAACCATAACCCTAACAATAAACCTAACCCTAACCCTAAATCTAACCCTAATCCTCACCCCCACCACACCCTCAGTCTAATCCTAAGCCTATCCCTAACCCTAAACCTAACCCTCCCTGTAACCCTAACCCTAACCCTAACCCTAACACTAACCCTAACCCAAAACCTAACCCTAACCCAAACCCTAAATCTAATCTTCACACTAACCCTAATCCTAACCCTAAACCTAACCATAAATCTCACACTCAATCTCACCTTAACCCAAATCCTAAACCTAACCCTATCCCTAACACTAACCCTCAACCTAACCCTCACACTAGCCCACACCCTAAACCTAATACTAACCCTCACCCTAATCCCAACCCTAACACTCCCCCTCATGCTTGGTCTAAGCCAAAGCCTAAGCCTAAGTCTAACCCTAATCCTAACCCACACCGTATCCCTAACCCTAACACTAACCCTAACTCTAACCCTAAATCTCACCCTCAACCTAAGCCTAACTCTAACCCTAACCCTAAACATAAACCTCAACCTAACCCTAACCCTAAACCTAACCCACACACTAATATTTACCCTCACCCTAACACTAACCTTAACGCTAACACTAACGTTCACACTAACCCTAATCATCACCCTAACCCTAAACCTCACCCTAACACTAACCCTAAAGCTCACCCTCAACCTAGCCCTCAACCTAAGCCTAACCCTCATCCTCACCCTAAACCTCACACTAACCCTAACACTAATCCTCAATCTAACCCTCACCCTCACCCTAACCCTTAAGCTAACCCTCACCCTAACCCTAAACCTCACCCTTACCGTAACCCTCACCCTCAGCCTAACCCTAACCATAACCCTAACCCTAAACCTCACACTAACCCTAACCCTAAACCTCACCCTTACACTAGCCCTCACCCTCACCCTAATCCTAAACCTAATCCTCATCCTAACACTAACCCTAACACTCACCCTCACCCTCACCCTAACCCTAATGCTAACCCTAACCCTCAACCTAACCCTAACCCTCACCCTCACCGTAACTCTTATCCTAACCCTGAACCAAACCCTAAACTTAACCTGAACCCTAACTCTCACCCTAACCCTAACCCTCACCCTAACCCTAACCCTTCACCTCAACCTCACCCTAGCTCTCACCCTAACCCCAATCCTAACCCTAACCCTCATCCTAACCCTCCCCCTAACCGTTAACCTAACCCTCACCCTAACCCTAACCTTCACCCCCAACCTCGCCCTCAGCCTAACGTTAAGCCTAAACCTAAACCTAACCCTCAATCTAACCCTCACCCTAACCCTAAATTTAACTCTAAACCTCACCCTCACCCTAACTCTAACTCTAACCCGAACCCAAACATTAAACATCACTATAAGCCTAAACCTCACCCACACCCTCACTGTAAACGTAACACTAAACCTAACCTTAACAATAACCCTAATCGTAATCCTATCCCTCAACCTAACCATAACCCTCACCCGAACCAAAACCCTCACCCTAACACCTACCCTGATCCTAACACTAACCCTAACTCTAACCCTAACCTCACCCTAACCCTAACCCTAACAATAACCCTCAACCTAACCCTAACCCTCACGCTCAAGGTAACCCTAACCCTACCTCACCCTAACCTTAAACTTAACCTGAACCCTAACTCTCACCCTAACCCTAACCCTAACCCTAACCCTCACCCTCACCCTCAGCATAACCTTAAGCCTAAACCTAACAATAACCCTAACCCTAACCCTAACCCTCATCCTAAACATAACCTTCACCCTAACCATAAACCTCACCCTAACAAATACCCTCACCTTACCACTAACCCTAACCCTAACACTAACCCTCACACTAACCCTAAGTCTCACCCTAACCCTAAACCTCACCCTAAACCTAACCCTCAGCCTCAACTTATCCCTCAACCTAACCCTAACTCTCATCCTCAACCTAAACCTCACATTAACCCTAACACTAATACTCAAACTAAACTTAACCCTCACCCTAACCCTAAGACTCACCCTGACCGTAACCCTCACCCTCAGCCTAACCCTCACCTTAACCCTTACCGTCACCCTCAACCTAACCCTCACCCTAACCCTAATCCTCATCCTAACCCTCATCCTAAGGGTAACCCCAACCATAACCCTAACCATAAACCTCAAACTCTCCCTCAGCCTCAGCCTAAACCTAAGTCTAAGCTTAACCCTAACCCTAAACCTCACGCTCAACCAAGCCCTCACCCTCACCCTAACCCTCAGCATAAACTTAAGCCTAAACCTAACCCTAAGCCTAGCCCTCACACTCACTCTATCCCTTACCCTAATCCTAATCCTAAACCTATCCTTAACCCTCACCCTCACCCTCACCCTAACCCTAACCCTAACACCAAACCTCACACTAACCCTAACCCTAAACCTCACCCTCACCCTAGCCCTCACCCTAACCCTAATCCTAACCCTAACCCTCATCCTAACCCTCCCCATAACTCTAACCCTTACCCTCACCCTCACCCTCACCCTAACCCTCACCCTCACCCTCAGCCTAACCCTAAGACTAACCCTAACCCTAACACTCACACTCACCCTAACCCTAACCCTAATCCAAATCCTAAACCTAAACCTAACCCTCACCCTCAAACTTACCCTCAACTTAAGCCTAACCCTAACATTAATCCTAAACCTAACCCTCAACTTCAGCCTTCCCCTAACCCTAACTTTAACGCTACACCTCACCGAGACCCTAACCCTAACTCTAACCCTATACCTAAACCTCATATGAACCCTAACCCTAACCCTCACCCTCACCCTCACAGTAAACGTAACCCTAACCCTAACGCTAACAATAACCCTAACCCTAATCCTAACACTCACCCTAAACATAAACCTCACCCTAACCCTAACCCTCACCCTAACACTTACCCTCACCCTTACACTAACCCTAACCCTACCACTAACCCTCACACTAACCCTAATCATCATCTTAACCCTAAACTTCACCCTAACACTAACTCTAAACCTCACCCTCACCCTATGCATCACCCTAACCCTAATTCTCATCCTCACCCTAAACCTCACACTAACCCTAACACTAATCCTCAATCTAACCCTCACCCTCAACATAACTCTAATCCTAACCCTCACCCTAACATTAACCCTCACCCTTACTGTAACCCTCACACTCTGCCTAACCCTCACCTTTACCCTTACCGTCACCCCCACACTAACCCTAACACTAAAACTCACCCTTACCCTAACCCTAACCCTTACCCTCAACCTCATGCTCAGCCTACCCCAAAGCCTAAGCCTAACACTTACCCTAACCCTCACCCTCACCCTAGCCCTCACCCTAACCCTAATCCTAACCCTAACCCTAATCCTAACACTCACCCGAACCCTAACCCTAACCATCACCCTACCCAAATCCTCACCCCCACCCTCACCCTCAGCCTATCCCTAAGCCTAAGCCTTACCCTAACCCTCACACTCACCCTCACTCTAACCCTAATCCTAAACCTAACCCTAACCCTAACATTAAACCTCAACCTAAACCTCACCCTAACCTTATCCCTAACACTCACCCTAACCCTAACCCTCAACCTAACCCTACAACGAACCCTAAATCTAACTGTAAACCTCACCCACACCCTAACCCTAATCCTAACCTTAACCATAAACTTAACCCTAACCCTAACCCTCACACTCACCCTCACCCGGCCCCTCACCATAACTCTAACCCTAACAGTAACAATAACACTAATCCTAACCCTAATCCTAACCCTCACTCTCACCATAACCCTAACCCTAACCCTCACCCTAACCCTAAACTTAACCAAACACTAACTCTCACACTAACCCTAACCGTAACCCTCTCCTGAACCCTCACCCTCATCCTCACCTTCACCCTCAGCCTAACGCTAAGCCTAACCCTAACCCTAACCATAACGTCACTCACCCTAACCCTTACCTTAATCCTAATCGTAACCCTAAGCCTAACCCTCAACCTTAACCTAACCCTCAACCTAACCCTAACTCTAAAACTAACCCTAACCCTCACCCTCACCCTAACCCTAACCCTAACCCTCAACCTAACCCTAATCCTTACTCTCACCATAACCCTTACCCTAACCCTCACCCTAACCCTAAACTTAACCGAACCATAACTCTACCCCTAAACCTCACCCTCAACATAACCCTGAATCTAACATTAAACCTAACAATAAACCTCAACCCAACCCTAATCCTAACCCTCAAACTAACCCTAACCCTCACCCTCACACTCTCCCTCAGCCTAAACCTAAGGCTAACCTTAACCCTAACCCTAACCCTCACACTCACCGTAACCCTAACCCTAATCCATATCCTACCCCTAACCATAACCCTCACCCTCACCCTCAACCTCACCTTAACCCCAATTCTAAACCTAAACCTCACCATCACCCTAACCCTAACGCTAACCCTAACCATAATCCTAACTCTAGCCCTAATCCTCACCCTAACTCTCACCGTAACCCTAACCCTAACCCTAACCCTAACCCTCAACCTCAACCTCATCCTAACCGTAATTCTAACCCCAAACCTCACCCTCACCCTAACCCACACTCTAACCCTAATACTTACCCTCACCCTAACCCTCACCCTAACCCTCATACTCACCCTCACCCTAAACCTAATCCTAAACTTAACCCTAACCATAACCCTCACCCTAATCCAAACCCTCACCCTAACACCCTCACCCTAACCCTCACCCTTACCCTCACACTCACCCTCAACCTAACCCTAATCCTAAACCTAGCCCTATCCCTAAACCTGAAGCTAACTCTCAGCCTCACCATAACACTAACCCCAACCCTAAACCTCACTCTCAAACTACCCCTAACCCTAACCGTAACCCTAAACCTCAACCTAAAGGTCACCTTAACCCTCAACCTCATCCTCAACCGGTAACTCTTAAGCTAACCCTAAAAATCACCCTAACCCTAACCCTAACCCTCACCCTCATGCTCGGCCTAAGCCTAAGCCTAAGCCTAATCCTAAACCTAACCCTCACCCTAACCCTAAACCTAACACTAACCCTAAATCTAACCGTAAACCTCACTCTCACACTTACCCTAACTCTAACAATAACACTAACCCTAACCCTAACCCACAACCTAAACATAACCCTCACCCTAACCCTAACCCTCACCCTAACACTTACCCTCACCCTAACACTAAACCTAACCCTATAATTAACCCTAACCCTAACACTAACGCTCACACTAACCCTTACCATCATCCTAACCCTAAACCTCAACCTAAACCTAAACTTAAACCTCACCCTCACGCTAGCCCTCACCCTAACCCTAATCCTCATCCTCACCCTAAACCTCACACTCACCCTAACACTAATCTTCAATCTAACCCTCACCCACACACTTCTCCTAACCCTAACCCTCACCTTTACCTTAACCCTCACCCTCAGCCTAAACCTCACCTTTACCCTTACCAACATTCTCACCCTAATCCTCCCCCTAACCCTAAAACTCAGCCTAACCCTCACCTAATGGTAAACCTAACCATCACCCTAACCCTAACCCTCACCCTCAACCTCACGCTCAGCCTAACCCTAAATCCTGAGCCTAACCCTTACCTTAACTCTCACCCTCACCCTAGTCCTTACCCTAACCCTAATCCTAAACCTAACACACACACTCACCCTCCCCTTAAACCTAATCCTAAGCCTAAAACTAACCCTCCCCCTAACTCTCACCCTAACACTAACCCTAACTCTAACGCTAACCCTAACCCTCAACTTAAACCTAACTCTAACCCTAAACCTCACCCTCACCATAAACTTCACCCTAACCCTAAACCTAACCCTCAAACTATCACTAACCCTAAATCTAACCCTAAACCTCACCTTCACCCTCAACTTAACCCTAACCATAACCGTATACCCCACCCTAACTCTAACCCTAAACCTCACCCGCAACCTCACCCTCACTGTAACTCTAACCCTAACCCTAACACTAACCCTCACACTAACCCTAAACTTAACCCTAACCCTAAAACTCAACCTAACCCTCATTCTCACCCTAATCCTAACACTAACCCTGTACCTAACCCTTACCCTAACCATCCCCTAATCCTATATCTAACCCTAAACCTCACCCTAACCCTAACCCTAAGCCTAAGCCTAACCCTAAACCTAAACATAACCCTAAACATAACATAAATCCTCAGCCTCACCCACACTCTAACCCAAACCCTAACCCTAACCCACAACCTAACCCTCAGCTGAACCATAAGCCTAACCTTAAGCCTAACCCCAACACTCACACTCACCTTCACCCTAACCCTAATCCTAAACCTAACCCTATCCCTAAACCTAACCATCTCCCTAACCCTCAGCCTAGCCCTCACCCTAACCCTAATCCTAATGCTAAACCTTATCCTCACCCTCACACTAACCCTAACCCTAACCCTCACCCTAACCCTAACCCTAACCCTCACCCTCATACTCGGCCTAAGCCTAAGCCTAAGCCTAGGCTTAACCCTAACCCTAACCCTCATCCTAACCTTAACCCTAACACTAACCCTAACTCTAAAAGTAAACCTCACCTTCACCCTAACCCTAACTCTAATCCTAACCCTAAACCGAAACCTCACCCTAACCCTAAACCTAACCATCACCCTCACACTCACTGTAACCGTAAACCTAACCCTAAGCCTAAAAATAACCCTAACCGTAACCCTAACCCTCAACCTATCCATAACTCTCACCCTAAACCTAACCCTCACCCTAACACTTACCCTCACCCTAACACTAACCTTAACCCTATCACTATACCTCACACTAAACAGAACCATCAACCTAACCCTAAACCTCAGCCTGAACCTAAACCTAAACCTCAACCTCACCCTAGCCCTCACCCTAACCCTAACCCTCACCATCACCCTAAACCACACACTAACCCTGACACTAATCCTCAATCTAACCCTCACTCACATCCTTCCCATAACCCTAACCCTCCCCCTAAACCTAAAAATCATCCGACCATAACCTTTATCCTCAGCCTAACCCTCACGTTTACCCTTATGGTCACCCCACTCTAACCCTTACTCTAACCCTAACACTCACACTAACCCTCACCCTAACCCTAACACTATCCCTAAACCTCATCCTCACCCTAACTCTCACTCTCACCCTAACCCTAACACTAAACCTCACCCTAACCCGAACCCTAACAATCACCCTCAACCTCAGCATAAACATAACCCTAACCCTAACCCTAACAATAACCCTAACCCTAACCCTCAACTTAACCATTACCCTCACCCTAACCCTAACCCTCACCCTAACACTTACCCTAACCCGAACACTAACCCTAAACCTAACACTAACCCTCACACTAACCCTAACCCTCACCCTAATCCTAAACCTCACCCTAACCCTAACCCTAATCCTCAATCTAACCCTCACCCTACTCCTAACCCTTACCCTTACCCTAACCCTAAACCTAACCCTAATAATCACCCTTAACTTAAATCTCACCTTCATCCTAAACCTCACCTTTAACCTTACCATCATTCTCACCCTAACCTTCCCCCTAATCCTAAACGTCAACCTACCCCTCACCCTAACTGTAAACCTAACCATCACCCTTACCCTAAACCTCACCCTCAACCCCACGCTCAGCCTAACCCTAAGCCAAAGCCTAACCCTTACACTAAACCTCACCCTCTCCCTAGCCCTATCCCTAAACCTAATCCTAACACCCACACTCGCCCTCAGCCTAACCCTAACCCTCACACTCACCCTCACCCTAACCCTAATCCTAACCCTAAACCTACCCCTACCCCTTAACCTCAACCTATCACTCACACTAACCTTAAACCTAACCCTAACACTAACGGTAACCCACGAACTAACCCTCCCCCTAACCCTAAATCTAACCATAAACCTCACCCTCTCCCTAACCCTAATGCTACCCCTAAACCTAAAACTCAACCTAAACCTAACCCTAACCCTCACCCTCACCTTAATTCTGACTCTAACCCTAACCCTAACCCTAAACCTAAACCTAATCCTAACACACACCCTCACCCTAACTCTAATCCTAAACCTAATTATCCTCCTAACCATTACCCTAAACCTAACACTAACCAACACCCTAACCCTAACCCTAACCCTAACCCTAACAATCAACCAAACCCTAACCCTCACGATCACCGTAACCCTAACCCTAAGCCTCACCCTAACCATAAACTTAATTCGAACCCTAACTCTCACCCTAACCCTAAGCCTAAAACTCACCCCAACCCTAACCCTCACCGTCACCCTCACCCTCAGCCTATCCCTAACCCTAACCCTAACCCTAACCCTAACCTTCAAACAAATCGTAACCCATTCCCTAATTCTAATCCTAAACCTAATGCTAACACTCACCGTCACCCTAACCCTAAGTCGAACACTAAACCTAACTCTAACAATCACAATCAGCCTCACCCTAACCCTAACTCTAACCCTAAACCTCACCCTCACCCTAAACCTAAACCTAACCCTAACCCTAACGGTAAACCTCACTCCAAACCTAACCCTAAACCTCACCCTCACTCAAGCCCTCTCCCTAACTCTAATCCTAACCCTAACCCTCATCCTAACCCTCACCCTAACACTAAGTCTAAAAATAACCATCACCCTAACCCTAACCCTAATGCTAACGCTCAACCTAACCCTAACCCTCACCCTCACCGATACCCTCACCCTAACCCTCACCCTAACCCTAAACTTAACCCTAACCCAAACCTCACCCTAACCATAACCCTAACACTCAAGCTAACCCTAACCCTCACGCTCACCCTCACCCTCAGCCTAAGCCAAGCCTAAGCCTAACCCTAACCCAAACCCTCACACTCACCCTAAACCTAATCCTAATCCAAATCCTAAACCTAACCCTAATTTGCACCCTTACCCTAACCATCAACTTAACCCTAACCCTAACACTAACACTAACCCTAACCCTCAACCTCAGCCTCACCCTAACCCTAACTCTAACCCTAAACCTCACCCTCCCCCTAACCCTAACTCTAACCCTAACCCTCACCATGAACCTCAACCTCAGCCTAACCCTAAGCCTAAACCTAAACCTAACCCTAACGCACACACTGACAATCATCCTAACCCCAATATTAACCCTATCCCTAACCCTAACCCTCCCACTAACTCTCACCCTAACCTTAATCCTAACACTAACCCTAACCCTAAACCTCAACCTAACCCTCACCCTAACCGTAACTCTAACACTAAACCTCACCCTCAAACTAAACCTAACTCTAAAACTAACCCAAACCCTAAACCTCACCCTAAACCTAATCCTAACCATCACACTAAACCTAATCCTCAGCCCCACCCTCACCCCCAGCCTAACCCTAAGCCTAAGCCTAAAAATAAACGTAAAACTTACACTAACCCTCAACCTAACCCTAAGCATACCCTATCCCGAACCCTAACCCTTAACCTGAACCCAACCTTCACCCTAACCTTAACCCTAACACTAACCCTAACTCTAACCCACGAACTAACCCTCCCGCTAACCCTAAATCTAACCCTAAACCTCACCCTCAACCTAACCCTAACCCTAAACCTCACCCTAACCCTAAACTTCAACCTGACCCTCACCCTCACCCTCACCATAAGTCTAACCATAAACTTAAAAATAACACTAATCCTAACCCTAAACCTAACCTTAACCCTAACCCTAATCCTAACACTCACCTTCAGCCTAACCCTCATCTTTACCTTACCGTCACCCAAACCCTAACCCTCACCCTCACCATAACCCTAACCCTCATCCAAACCCTCACCCTAAACCTAACCCTAAACCTAAACTTCACCCTAACACTAACAGTAAACTCACCCTCACCTTAGACCTCACCCTCACCCTAATTCTAACCCTAATTCTAATCCTAATCCTTACCCTAACCCTAACCCTAATCCTCACCCTAAAACTAAACCTAACCCTAACCCTAACCCTCAAACTAACCCTAACCCTCAAGCTCACTGTAACACTAACCCTAACACTCATCCTAACCATAAACTTACCCTGAACCCTAACTCTCACCCTAACCCAAACCCTCAGTCTCAACCTAGCCCTAACTTTCACCCTCACCCTCACCCTCAGCCTAACCCTAGGCCTAACCCTAACCCTAACCCTCACACTCACCCTATTACCCTAATCCTAATCCTAACCCTAAACATAACCCTCACCCTCACCCTATTCCTCACCCTAACCCTAACCCTAACACTAACTCTAACTCTAACAATCTCAATCAGCCTCACACTAACCCTATCTCTAACCCTAAACCTCACCCTCACCCTAACCCTAACCCTAACCCTAAACCTCATCCTAATCCTAAACCTAAACCTCACCCTCACCCTAGCCCTCACCCTAACCCTAATCCTAACCCTAACCCTCATCCTAAACCTCACGCTAACACTAAGCCTAACCCTAACCCTCACCCGCACCGTAATACTTACCCTAACCCTCACCCTAACCCTAAACTTAACTCGAACCCTAACTCTCACCCTAACACTAACCCTTACACTATCCCTCACCTTCATCCTAAGCCTAAGCCTAATCCTAATCCTAACCCTCACACTCACCCTAAACCTCACCTTAACCCTAACACTAATACTAAACCTAACCTTAACTCTCACCCTCAGGCTCACCATAACCCTAACTCTAAACCTAAATCTCACCATGAACCTAACCCTAACCCTAATCTTCACCATCACCCTAGGCCTCTCCCTAACCCTAATCCTAACCCTAATCCTCATCCTAACCCTCAACCTAAACCTAACCGTAACCCGCACCTTAACCCTAGCACTTGTCTCTCAACATCACCCTCAGCCTAACACTAAGCCTAACCATAAACCTAACCCCAACACACACAATCACACTCACCCTAAACCTAATCCTAACCCTATCCCTAACCCTAAACCACCCCCTAACGATCACCCTAACACTAACCCTAACACTAACTCTAACCCTAACCCTCAACCTAACCCTCAACCTAACCCTAACTCTAACCCTAAACCTCACCCTCACCCTAACGCTCATCACAACACTTACCCTCAACCTAAACCTAACCCTAACCTTAACCCTCCCCCTAAGCCTAAACGTCATCTTACCCCTCACCCTTAACTTAAACCTAAGCATAACCCTATCCCTAACCCTAAAACTCAACCTAAACCTCACCCTCACCCTAACCGTAACACTAACCCTAACACTAACCCTCCCACTAACCCTCCCCCTAACCATATATCTAACCCTAAACCTCACCCTCACCCTCACCCTAAACCTAACCCAAACCCTCTCCCTAACCATAACCCTCACCCTAACCCTAATCCTCACCATAACACTTACACTCACCCTAGCACTAACCCTAACCCTAACACTCACGCTCACACTAACCCTAACCCTCACCCTAATCCTAAACCTCACCCTAACCCTAACACTAACCATAACCATAACCCTCACCCTCACCCTAGCCCTCACCCTAACCCTAAATCTAACCCTCACCCTCAGCCTAACCCTAACCATCACCCTCACCCTAAGCCTCACACTAACCTTAACACTAATCTTCAATCTAACCAACACCTAACACTAACCCTAACCCTAACCTAACCCTAATCCTAACCCTAAACCTAGCCCTAACACTCACGCTTATCTTAACCCTCAACCTCAGCCTAAACCTCACCATTACCCTTACCATCATCCTCACCCTAACCCTAACTCTAACCCTAAACCTCACCCTCTCCCTAAATCTAACTCTAACCCTAACCCAAAACCTAAACCTCACCCTAACCCTAACCCTAACCTTCACCCTCACACTCACCCTAGCCCTAAACCTAACCGTAATTCTAAACCTCACCCTCACCTTAATCCTAACACTCATCCTCATCCTAAACCTCACACTAACCCTAACCTTTATCCTCAATCTAACCCTCACCCTCACCCTAACCCTAACACTTACCCTAACCCTAAAACTAACCCTAAACCTCAACCTTAACGAAAACCTCACCCTCAGCATAAACCTCTCCTTTACCCTTATCATCATCCTCACCCTAACCCTCAACATAACCCTAAACCTAATCATAACGCTCACCCTAACCATAAACCTAAACATCACCCTAACCCTAACACTCAACCACATCCTCACCCTCAGCCTAACCATAAGCCTAAGCCTAAGCCTTACCCTAACCCTCACCCTCACCCTAGCCCTCACCCTAACCCTAATCCTAACCCTAACCCACATCCTAGCCCTCAACCTAACCCGAAAACTAACCATCACCCTAACCCTAATCCTAACGCCCACGCTCACCCTCAGCCTACCCCTAAGCCTAAGCCTAACCCTCACCCTAAACCTCTCACTCACCGTCACCCTCCCCCTAATCCTAAACCTAACACTATCCCTAAACCTCAACCTAACCCTCTCCCTCACCCTTACCCTAACACTAACCCTAGCCCTAAACCTCACCCTAAGCCCCCCCAACACTAAGTCTAACCCGAAACCTCACCCTCACCCTTACACTAACCCTAACCCTAACCCTAACCCTCACACTTACCCTCAACCTCACTGTAAATCTAACTGTAAACCTAACAATAACCCTAACTCTAACCCAAACCCTAACCCTAAACATAATCGTCATCCTCAGACTCACCCTCACCGCAAACTTAACCCTAACCATAACACTAACAATAACCCTAACCCTAAACCTAAACCTAACCCTAATCCTCACCCCCACAATCACCCTCAGCCTAACCCTAAGCCTAAGCCTAACCCTAACCCTAACTATAAACCTAAACATAAACCTCACTGTCAGCCACACCCTCACAGCAAACTTAACACTAACCATAACATTAACAATAACCCTAACCATAAACCTAACCCTAATCCTCATCATAACCCTCACCCTAAACCTAACCCTAATCCTCACCCTAAACCAAACCCTAACAATAATCCTCAACCTAACCCTAACCCTTAACCTAAATCTAATTCTAACCCTCACCCTCACCCTAACCCTAAGCCTCATGCTCACCCTAACCCTAAGCCTAACCGTAATCCTCAACCTATACCCTTACCCTAAACCTAAACTGAATTAACACTAACTCTCACCCTAAACCTAACCCTAACACTTACCCTAACCCTAACCCTCACCCTCACCCTCACCCTCAGCCTAAGACTAATCCTAAGCCTAACAATAACCCTCATCCTCACCCTAACCCTCATCTTAACCCTAACCCTAACATTAACCCTAATCCTAACCCACACCCTCAGCTTCATCCTAACCCTAACTATAACACTAAAGGTCACCCTGACCAGAACCCTAACCCTAACCATAACCCTAAACCTCACATTAACCCTAACACTAACCCTTACCCTCACCCTAGCCCTCACACTAACCCTAATCCTAACTCTAAACCTCATCCTAACCCTAAGTCTAACCCTCACCCTAACCCTAACTTGCTCACCCTCAACCTCACCCTCAGCCTAACCCTAAGCCTAACCCTAAACATAACCCTAACACACACAGTCACCCTCAGCCTAACCCTAAGCCTAAACCTAAATCTAACCCTAACCCACACACTCACTCTCACCCTAACCCTAATCCTAACTCTAACCCTAACACTATCCCTCCCCCTAACTCTCACCCTAACCCTAAACCTAACACTAACCCTAACCCTAACGCTCAACCTAACACTGACACTAACCTTAAATCTCACGCTCACCCTAAACATAACTCTAACCCTAACCCAAACGCTAAACCTCACCCTAACCCTAACCTTAACCCACACCCTCACAGTAACCATAAACATAAACCTTAACCTAACAATGACCCTAACTCTAATCCTTAGACTCACCATAACACTAACATTAAAGTTAACCGTAAACCTCACCCTAACCCTCCCCTAAACCTAACTCTAAACCTAAATCTCACCCTCATCCTAACCCTAACCCAAACCCTAAACCTCACCCAAGCCCTAACCCTCACCAGCACCCTCACGCTCACTGTAACTCTAACCCTAACCTTAACATTAACCCTAACCCTAACACTAACGATCACCTTAACCCTAATCCTAACCCCCAAACTCACCCTCAGCCTTACCCTAAGCCTAACCCTAACCCTAACCCTAACCCTCACACTCACCGTCACCCTAACCCTAACCCTAAGCCTAACCCTATCCCTAAACGTCAACCTAACCCTCACCCTCACCCTAACCCTAACACTAAACCTAACCTTAACCTTCATCCTAACCCTCCCCCTAACCCTAACTCTAACCCTAAAACTTACCCTCACCCTAACCCTAACCCTAAGCCTAAACCTCACCATAAACCTCACCCTAACCCTCATCCGCACCCTCACCGTCAATCTCACTGTAACTCTAACCCAAACCCAAAAATAAGACTAATACTAATCCTAACCCTAACCCTAACACTAACCATAACCCTCACCCTCAGCTTCACCCTGACTGCAAACTTAACCCTTACCATAACACTAACAATAACCCTAACCGTAACTCTAAACCTAACCCTAACCCTAACCCTTACCTACTCTTCACCAACAACCTCACCCTCAGCCTAACCCTAATCCTAAAACTAACCCTAACACTAACCTTCACTGTAACCCTAACCCTAACTGTAAACCTAACCCTAACCGAAACACTAACCCTAATCACAAACCTAACCCTAACCCTAACCCTAATCCTCACCCTCACCCTCATGCTTACCCAAACAATACCCTAACCCTCACCCTAACCCTAACCCTAAGCCTAAACCTGAACCTAACCCTCACACTCACCCTCACTCTAACCCTAATCATAAACCTAACCCTATCCCTAACCCTAACCCTCACCCTAACTCTCACCCAACCCCTCAACCTAACCCTAATCCTAATCCTGAACCTCATCCTAAACCTCACCCTAACCCTAATCTTAACACTCAAACTAACCCAAACCCTAAATCTAAACCTCACCCTAACCCTAAACCTAATCTGCACCCTCACCCCTACCCTCAATTTAACTCTAACCATAACAATAACCCTAACACTAATCCTAAGCCTAACCCTCAAACTCACTGTAACTCTAACCCTAACCCTCACCCTAAACAACACCCTAACGCTCACCATAAGCCTCACCCTCACTCTAGCCCTCACCCTAAACTTAATCCTAACCCTAACCCTCATCCTAACCCTCACCCTAACCCTAAAACCCTAACCCTCACACTAACCTTAACCCTCACCCTCACCCTCATGCTCGGCCTAAGCCTAAGCATAAGCCTAAGACTAACCCTATCCCTCACACTCACCTTCACCCTAAACCTAACTGTAACATTAACCCTAACACTAACCCTCACACTATCCCTCAACCTAACGCTAAATCTAACCCTAAACCTCACCCTCACTTAACACTAACCCTCCCGTTACCCCTCCCCCTAACACAAAGCCTAACACTAACTCCAACCCTAACCCTAACCCTAACCACAACCCTCACCCTAACACTCACCCTAACCCTCAACCTCACCCTAGCTCACACCCTAAACCTAAGCCTAAGCCTAATCCTCACCCTAATCTTCACTCTAAACCTAACCCCAACTCTCATGCTATCCCGAAATCTCACCCTAACCCTCACTGTAACCCTAACCCTAATCCTAACCTTAACCCTAACCCTCACCCTCACCATAAACCACACCCTATCCCTAACCCTAACACTAACCCTAACCCTAACCCTAACCCTAAACATAACCCTCACCCTCAGCCTCACCCGAACCGCAAACTTAACCCTAAACATAACACTAACAATAACCCTAACCCTCACCCTAACAATAACCCTAACCCTAAACATAACCCTAACTCTAACCCTAACCCTACACCTAAACCTAAACCTGACCCTAACCCTAATCCTAACCCTCACCCTCAACCTCACAGTAACCATAACCCTAACCCTAACCCTTACAATATCCCTAACATTAACCCTAACTCTCATGCTAACCATATACTTCACCCTAACCCTAACCATCATCCTAACACTTACCCTCACCATAACCCTAACCTTAACACTCACACTCACCCTAAACCTTACCCTAATCCTAATGCTAACCCTAAGCCTAACACTCACCCTCACCCTAACCCTAACCCTAACCCTAATACTAAACCTCACTCTAAACCTAAACCTTACCCTAACACTTACCCTCATCTTAAAACTAACACTAACCCTAAAACTAACCCTCACATTAACACTAACCATCACCCTAAACCTAAACCTCACCCTAACCCTAACCCTAACCCTCAACTTCACCCTAGTGATCACGCTAACCCTAAACCTCATCCTCACCCTAAACCTCACACGAACCCTAACACTAATCCTCAGTCTAACCCTCACCCTCACGCTAACCCTAAACCACACCCTTACCATAAACCTCACCTTCAGCCTAACCCTCACCTTTTCTCTTACAGTCACCCTCATCCTAACCCTCACCCTAAACCACAACCCTCATCCTATCCCTCACCCTAACCGTAACCCTAACCATCACCCTAACCCTAACCCTCACCCTCAACTTCAGCCTCAGCCTAAACCTAACCCTAAGCCTAAACCTAACCCCAAACCTCACACTCACCCTAGCCCTCACCCTAACCCTAATCATAACCGTAACCCTCATCCTAACCCTCAACCGAACCTTAACCAGAACCATCACTCTAAACCTAATCCTCATCCCCACACGCACCCTCAGCCTAACCCTAAGCCTAAGCCTAACCCAAGCCTAACCCTCACACTCACCCTCACCCTAACCTTAATCCTAACCCTCACCCTAATGCTAACCCTAACTCTAATATTCACCCTCACCTTAGTCCTCACCCTAACCCTCACCCCAAACCCAACCCTCACCCTCACCAAAACACGAAACCTAACCCTCACCCTAACCCTACCCCTAAACCTAAACCTAATCCTCACCTTAACCCTAACCCTAACCCTCAACCTCAACCTAGCCCTTACCCTAAACATAATTTTAACCCAAATCCTCATCCTAACCCTCACCCTAACTCTAACCTTAATTTTCAACCTAACCCTAAACGTAAGTCTAACCCTCAACCTAACCCTAACCCTAAACCTCACCATAACCTGACCCTAACCCTCTCCCTAACCCTAAACCTAACCTGAACACTAAACCTCAGCCTAAGCCTTACCCTAAACCTCACCCTCACCCTAGCCCTCACCCTAACCCTAATCCTAACCCTAACCCACATCCTAAACCTTAACCTAACCCTGAACCTAACCATCACCCTAACCCTAATCTTAACCCCCACCCTCACCCTCAGCCTAACCCTAAGCCTAAGTCTAACCCTCACCCTAAACCTCACACTCACCATCACCCTAACCCTAATCCTAAACATAACACTATCCCTAAACCTCAACCTAACCCTCTCCCTCACCCTTACCCTAACACTAACCCTAGCCCTAAACCTCACCTTAACCCTCCCCCTAACCCTAAGTCTAACCCTAAACCTCACCCTCACCCTTACCCTAACCCTAACCCTAACCCTCACACTCACCCTCAAACTCACTGTAAATCTAACCCTAAACCTAACAATAACCCTAACTCTAACCCAAACTATAACGCTAAACATAATCGTCACCCTCAGCCTCACCCTCACCGCAAACTTAACCCTAACCATAACACTAACAATAACCCTAACCCTAACCCTAACCCTAAACCTAACCCTAATCCTCATCCCCATTATCACCCTCAGCCTAACGCTAAGCCTAAGCCTAACCCTAACCCTAACATTAATCCTAACCATAAACCTCACCCGCAGCCACACCCTCACACCAAACTTAATTCTAACCATAATATTAACAATAACCCTAACCCTAAATCTAACCCTAATCCTCATCCTAAACCTCACCCTAACCCTAACCCTAACACTCACCCTAAACCTAACCCTAACAATAATCCTCAACCTAACCCTAACCCTCATACTTACCGTCACCCTAACCCTAACTCTCATCCTAACCCTAAGCTTACCCCGAACCCTAACCCTCACCCTCACCTTCACACTCATCCTAACCCTAAGCCTAAACCTAACCCTAACCCTAACCCTCACACTCACCCTATTACCCTAATCCTAATCCTAACCCTAACCCTACGCCTCACCCTCATGCTAACCCTCACCTTAACCCTAACCCTAACACTAACCCTAACCTTAACACTCACCCTCAGCCTCACCCTAACCCTAATTCTAAACCTAAATCTCACCCTCAGCCTAAACCTAACCCAAAACTTCACCCTAACCCTAAACCTAAACCACACCCTCATTCTAGCCTTCCCCCAAACCCTAAACCTAACACTAACCCACACCTTAACCCTAACCCTCACCCTCAAACTAACCCTCAGCCTAACCATAAGCCTAACCCTTAACTTAACCCTAACACACACACTCTCCCTCACCCTAACCATAATACTAACCCTATCCCTAAACCTAACCCTCCCCCTAACTCTCACCCTAACTCTATCCCTAACACTAACTCCAAACCTAACCCTCACCCTAACCCTCACCCTAACACTAACTCTAACTCTAAACCTCACCCTCACCCTAACCCTCACCATAACACTTACCCTCAACCTAACCCTAACCCTAACCCTAACGCTCCCCCTAACCCTAAACGACATCCTAACCCTCATCCTAATTGTAAACCTAAACATCACCCTAATCCTAACCTTAACCCTAAACCTCAACCTCAACCTCACCCTCACCCTTACCCTAACACTAACCCTAAACATAACCCTCCCCCTAACCCTCCCCTTAAACCTATATCTAACCCTAAACCTTACCATCACTCTCACCATAACACTAACCCTAACCCTCACCGTAACCATAAACCTCAGCCTAAAGCTAACCCTGACCATAACACTTACCCTCACACTAACACTAACCCTAACCCTAACACTCAACCTCACACTAACCCTAACCCTCACCCTAATCCTAAACCACACCCTAACTCTAATACTAAGCATAACCCTCACCCTCATCCTAGCCCTCACTCTAATCCTAATTATAAAACTCCCCCTCACCCTAACCCTAACCCTCATCCTCACCCTAACCCTAAGCCTAACCCTAAACCTCAACCTAACCCTAACCCTCACCCTCACAGTAAACCTTACCCTAACACTCACCCTAACGCTAAACTTTATCCCAACATTAACTCTCACCCTAAACCTAACCCTAACACTTACCCTATCCCTAACCCTCACACTCACCCTCACCTTCAGCCTAAGACTTAGCCTAAGCCTAACCCTAACCCTAACCTTCACACTTACCCTAACCCTAACCCTAATTCTAAGCCTAACCCTAACACTCACCCTGACCCTAACCCTCACCTTAACCCTAACCCTAACATTAAACCTAATCCTAATTCACACCCTCAGCCTCACCCTATCCCTAACTCTAACAATAAACCTCACCCTGACCCGAATCCTAACCCTAACCCTAACCCTAAACCTCACCCTAACACTAACACTAACCCTCACCCTCAACCTAGCCCTCACACTAACCATAATCCTAACCCTAAACCTCATCCTAACCCTCCCCCTATCCCTAAGCCTAACCCTCACCGTAACCCTAACTTTCTCACCCTCAACCTCACCCTCAGCCTAACCCTAAGCATAACCATAAACCTAACCATAACACACAAACTCACCCTCAGCCTAACCCTAAGCCTAAACCTAAATCTAACCCTAACCCACACACTCACCCTCACCCTAACTCTAATCCTAACTCTAACCCTAACACTATCCCTCCCCCTAACTCTCACCCTAAACCTAAACCTAACACTAACCCTAAACCTAAACCTCAACCTAACCCTTACTCTAACCCTAAACCTCACGCACACCCTAACCCTAACTCTAACCCTAACCCAAACCCTAAACCTCACCCTAACACTAACCTTAACCCACACCCTCACAGTAACCATAAGCATAAACCTTACCCTAACAATAACCCTAACTCTAATCCTAAGACTCAACATAACCCTAAAATTAACCCTAACCGTAAACCTCACCCTAACCCTCCCCTAACCCTAACTCTAACCCTAAACCTCACCCTCATCCTAACCCTAAACCCAACACTAAACCTCACCCTAGCCCTAACCCTCACCCGCACACTCAACCTCATTGTAACTCTAACTTTAACCTTTACATTAACCCTAACCCTAACACTAACCATCACCCTAACCTTAATCCTAACCCCCAAACTCACCCTCAGCCTTACCCTAAGCCTAAGCCTAAGCCTAACCCTAACCCTCACACTCACCGTCACCCTAACCCTAACCCTATCCCTAAACTTCAACCTAACCCTTACCCTCACCCTAACCCTAAGACTAAACCTACCTCTAACCCTCACCCTAACCGTCCCCCTAACCCTAACTCTAACCCTAAAACTTACCTTTACCCTAACCCTAACCCTAACCCTAAACCTCACCCTAACCCTCATCCTCACCCTCAATGTCAATCTCACTGTAACTCTAACCGAAACCCAACAATAAGACTAACACTAATCCTGACCCTAACCCTAACACTGAATATAAACCTCACCCTCAGCTTCACCCTGACTGCAAACTTAACCCTTAACATAACACTAACAATAACCCTAACCGTAAATCTAAACCTAACCCTAACCCTAACCCTTACCTACTCCTCACCACCAACCTCACCCTCAGCCTAACCCTAATCCTAACCCTAAACCTAACCCTAACCCTCACTGTAACCCAAACCCTAACCGTAAACCTAACCCTAACCAAAAAACTAACCCTAACCCCAAACCTAACCCTAACCCTAACCCTAACCCTAACCCTAATCCTCACCCTCACCCTCATGCTTACCCAAACAATAACCCTAACCCTCACCCTAACACTAAGCCTAACCCTAACCCTAAGCCTAAACCTAACCCTAATCCTCACACTCACCCTCACCCTAAACCTAATCAAAAACCTAACCCTATCCCTAACCCTAACCCTCACCAAAACCCTCACCCAAACCCTCAACCTAACCCTAATCCTAATCCTAAACCTCATCCTAAACCTCACTCTAACCCTAAACTTAACATTCAAACTAACCCAAACCCTAAATCTAAACCTCACCCTAACCCTAAACCTAATCTGCACCCTCACCCCTACCCTCAACTTAACTCTAACCATAACAATAACCCTAACGCTAAACCTAAGTCTAACCCTAAAACTCACTGTAACTCTAACCCTAACCCTAACTCTAAACCACACCCTAACGCTAACCATAAGCCTCACCCTCACTCTAGCCCTCACCCAAACCCTAATCCTAACCCTAAAGCTCATCCTAACCCTCACCCTAACCCTAAAACCCTAACCCTCACACTAACCTTAACCCTCACCCTCACCCTCATGCTCGGCCTAAGCCTAAGCCTAAGCCTAAGATTAACCCTATCCCTCACACTCACCTTCACCCTAATCATAACTGTAACACTAACCCTAACACTAACACTAGCCCTCAACCTTACGCTAAATCTAACCCTAAACCTCACCCTCACTTAATCCTAACCCTCCCCCTCTCACTCCCCCTAACACAAAGCCTAACCCTAACTCCAACCCTAACCTCAACACTAACCCTAACCCAAACCCTCACCCTAACACTCACCCTAACCCTCAACCGCACCCTCTCCCACACTCTAAATCTAAGCCTAAGCCTAACCATCACCCTAATCTTCACTCTAACCCTAACCCCAACCCTCATGCTATCCCTAAACCTCACCCTCACCCTCACCATAACCCAAACCCTATTCCTAACCTTAACCCTAACCCTCACCCTCACCCTAAACCTCAGCCTAACCCTAACACTAACACTAGTCCTAACCCTAAACATAACCCTAAACATAACCCTCACCCTCAGCCTCACCCGAACCCCAAACATAACCCTAAACCTAACACTAAAAATAACCCTAACCCTCACCCTAACAATAACCCTAACCCTAAACCTAACCCTAACTCTAACCCTAACACTAAACCTAAACCTAAACCTGACCCTAACCCTAATCCCAGCACTCACCCTAACCCTCCCCGAAACCCTAACTCTAAACCTAAACCTCATCCTCACCCTAACCATAACCCTTACCCTAAACCTCACCCAAACCTGATCTTAACCCTCACCCTCACCCTCACTGTAACTCTAACCCTAACCCTAACTATTACACTAACCCTAACACTAACCCTAACGCGGACCCTCACCCTAACTCTAAACCAAACCCTCACCTTAACCCTAACCCTAACCCTAACCCTCAACCTCACGGTAACCCTAACCCTAAACTCAGCCAAATGCTAACCCTAACCCTCATCCTCACTCTAGCTCTCACCCTAAACCTAATGCTAACCCTAAACCTCACCCTCACCTTCACACTCGGCCTAAGCCTAAGCCTAAGACTAAGACTAACCCTGACCCTCACAGTCACCCTCACCCTAACCCTAACCGTAACCTTAACCCTAACCCTAACCCTCACAGTAACCCTCACTTGAACGCTAACTCTAACCCTAAACCTCACCCTCATCCTAACCCTAAACCTCACCCTCACCCTCACCCTCTGCCTAAAATTAAGCCTAACATTAACCCCAACACTAACCCTAATACTAACCCTAACCCCCACCCTAACTCTCACCCTAAACCTAACCCTAACCCTAACCCTCACCCTCACCATAGCCCATACAGAAACCTAAGCCTAAGCCTAACCCTCAACCTAACCCTCACTCTAACCCTAAGCCCAAAGCTCACGCTAACCATAACCCTCACCCTCACCCAAACCGTAACTCTAATCCTAACCCTAACCCTAACCATAACACTCACCCTCACCTTAACCCTAATCCTACTCCTAACACTAACGCTAACCGTAACCCGAACCCTAACCCTCACCCTAACCCTAACTGTAACCCTAAACCTCACCCTCACCCTAACCCTTACCCTAATACTAAACCTCACTCTAAAACTAAACCTTACCCTAACACTTACCCTCATCTTAAAACTAACACTAACCCTAAAACTAACCCTCACATTAACACTAACCATCACCCTAAACCTAAACCTCACCCTAACCCTAACCCTAACCCTCAACTTCACCCTAGTGATCACGCTAACCCTAAACCTCATCCTCACCCTAAACCTCACACGAACCCTAACACTAATCCTCAGTCTAACCCTCACCCTCACGCTAACCCTAAACCACACCCTTACCATAAACCTCACCTTCAGCCTAAACCTCACCTTTTCTCTTACAGTCACCCTCATCCTAACCCTCACCCTAAACCACAACCCTCATCCTATCCCTCACCCTAACCGTAACCCTAACCATCACCCTAACCCTAACCCTTACCCTCAACTTCAGCCTCAGCCTAAACCTAACCCTAAGCCTAAACCTAACCCCAAACCTCACACTCACCCTAGCCCTCACCCTAACCCTAATCATAACCTTAACCCTCATCCTAACCCTCAACCGAACCTTAACCAGAACCATCACTCTAACCCTAATCCTCATCCCCACACGCACCCTCAGCCTAACCCTAAGCCTAAGCCTAACCCCAAGCCTAACCCTCACACTCACGCTCACCCTAACCTTAATCCTAACCCTAAACATAACCCTAAACCTAAACCTAAACGTAACCCTCACCCTAACGCTACCCCTAACTCTAACACTCACCCTCACCTTGGTCCTCACCCTAACCCTCACCCCAAACCTAACCCTCACCCTCACCAAAACACGAACCCTAAACCTCACCCTAACGCTACCCCTAACCCTAAACCTAAACCTCACTTTAACCCTAACCCTAACCCTCACCCTAAACCTAGCCCTCACCCTAAAACTAATTTTAACCCTAACCCTCATCCTAACCCTCACCCTAAATCTAACCCTAATCTTCAACCTAACCCTAAACCTAATTCTAACCCTCAACCTAACCCTAACCCTAACACTCACCGTAACCTGACCCTAACCCTCTCCCTAACCCTAAACCTAAACCGAACACTAAACCTCACCCTAAGCCTTACCCTAAACCTCACCCTCACCCTAGCCCTCATCCTAACCCTAATCCTAACCCTAACCCTCATGCTAACCCTCACCCTAAACCTAACCCTAACTCTAACCCTAACCCTAAATCTAAAACTCACCCTAACCTTAATCCTAATCCTCACCCTCTCCCTCACTGTAACCATAACCCAAACACTAACACTTACAATAACCCTAACCTAACCCTAACCCTCATCCTAACCATATCCTTCAACCTAACCTTAACCCTCATCCTAACACTTACCCTCACCCTAACCCGAACCCTAAACCTCACACTCACCCTAACCCTCAACCTAACCCTAATTCTCACACTAACCCGAACCCTAATGCTAGGCTTCAGCCTGACCCTAAACGTAACTCTACACTACACCTCACCCTCACCATAACCATAACCCAACCCATAACTCTAAAGCTCACCCTAACACTAACCATAATCCTCACCCTCACCCTAGCCATAACCCTAAACCGAATTCTCACCCTAACCCTCATCCTAACCCTGACCCTAACACTAACCTTAACCCTCACTCTCACCCTCACCCCAACCCTAAACCTAACCCTAACACTCAACCTAATCCTAACTGTCACCCTCACCAAAACCCTTACCCTAAACCACACCCTAACCCTAACCCTAACCCTCACCCTAACCCTAACTCTCACCATCACCCTCACCCTCAACCTAACCCTAACCCTAACCCTAAACGTTACACACTCCCTAACCCTAAACCTCACCCTAACCCTATATTTAATCCTAATAGTAACCATAACCCAAAGCCTCAACCTCACCCTAACCCTCACCTTAACCCTAACCCTAACACTAACCCTAACCCTAACCCTCACCCTCAGCCACATCCTTACCCTAACTCTAACCCTAAACCTCATGCTCATCCTAACCCTAACCATAAACCTAAACCTCATCCTAACCCTAACCCAAAACCTCACCCTCACCCTAGCCCTCACCCTAACCCTAATCCTAATCCTAACCCTCATCCTAAACCTCCCCCTAACCCTAACCCTAAACATCACCCTAACCCTAACTATCACCCTCAAACTCACCATCAGCCTAAGCCTAAGCCTAACCCTAAACCTAACCCTTACACACACAATCACCTTCAGCTTTACCCTTATCCTAACCCTAAACCTAACCCTAACCCTAAGCCTCGCTCTAACTCTCACCCTAAACATAACCCTAACACTAACCTAACCCTAATCCTCAACCTAACCCTCCCCTAACCCGAACTCTAATCCTAAACCGCACCCTCACCCTAAACCTAACTCTAACCCTAACTGAAACACTAAACCTCACCCTAACCCTAAACCTAACCCTCACCCTCACCCTCACCTTAACCTTAACCCTAAACCTAACCCTAACAATAACCCTAAACATAATGCAAACCCTCACTCTAACCATAACCCTCATCCTAATCCAAACCCTCACCCTAACACTTACCCTCACACTAACACTAACCCTAACGCTAAAACTAACCCTGACACTACCCCTAACCCTAAACCTAACCCTCACCCTTACCCTATCCTTAACACTATCCCTAACCCTAAACCTCACTGTCACCCCCCTTAACCCTATATCTAACTGTAAACCTAACCCTCAACCTTATCCAAAACCCCACCCTAACCATAAAACTAATCCTCACCCACACCCTCAACCTCACCTTAACTCTAACCCTAACCATACCAAAAACACTAACCCTAACCCTAGCCATCACTCTAACCCTAATCCTCACCCCCACCCTCAGCCTCACCCTCACCTCAAACTTAACCCTAACCATAACACAAACATTAATCCTAACCCTAACCGTAATCCTCACCCCCATACTCATCCTCAGCCAAAACCTAAGCCTAAGCCTAACCCTAACCCTAATCCTCACCCTCACCCCAGCCCTCAACCTAACCCTAACACTCATCCTCACTCTAAATATCACCCTAACCCTAACACTAATACTCAATCTAACCCTCACCCTCACCCTACCCCTAACCCTAACACTCACCCTAACCCTAACCTTCACCATTACCGTAACTCTTGCATTCAGACTAAACCTCATGTTTACCTTACCGTCACCCCCACCCTAACGCTCACCCTAAACCTCACCCTCACCCTATTCCTCAACCTAACCCTAACTCTACCCCTAAACCTCACCCTCACCCTAACCCTAACTCTAACCCTAACCCTAACACTAAAACTCACCCTAACCCTAACCCTAACCCTCACCCTAACCCTAAACCTCACCCTCACCCTCAGCCTCAGCCTAACCCTAAGCCTCACCATAAACATATCCCAAACACACACACTCACCCTCACCCTAACACTAATCCTAACCCTAACCCAAACCCTAAACCTCCCTTAACTCTCACCCTAACCCTAAACTTAACAGGAACATTAACCCTAACCCTCAACCTAACCCTCACCCTAACCCTAACTTTAACCGAAACCTCACCCTCACCCTAAACCTAACTCTAACACTAACCCAAAACCTAAAACTCACCCTAACCCTAACCCTAACCCTCATCCTCACCCTCACCGTAACCATAACCCTAAACCTAAACCTAAGAATAACCCTAACTCTATTCCTAACCCTCACCCTAACACTTACCGTCACCCTAACACTAACCCTAACCCTCCCTCTAACCCTCACCCTAACCCTATATCGAACCCTCAACCTCACCCTCACCCTAACCGTAACCCCTAACCCCACCCTAACCCTAAAGCTAACCCTCACCCTTTGCTCGGCCTAAGACTAACCCTAAGCCTAAGCCTAAAACTAAACCTAAACCTCACCCTAACCCCAACAATAACACTAAACCTAACTCTAATCCTAAACTTCAACCTCACCTTAACCCTAAATCTAACCCTAACCCTAAACCTAAACCTCACCCTAGCCCTCACCCTCATCCTCACCGTAAACGTAACCCTAACCCTAACACTAACAATAACCTTAACCATAACCATAACCATAACCTTCACCCTAACCATAACTTTCACCATAACAATAACCCTCACCCTAACATTTACCCTCACCCTAACATTAACCCTAAACCTAACACTAACCCTCACCATCACACTAATCCTAAACCTCACCCTGATCCTAACCCTCACCCTCAACCTAGCCCTCAACCTAACGCTAACCCTCATCCTCACCCTAAACCTCACACTAACCCTAACACTAATCCTCAACCTAAACCTAACCCACACGCTAACCCTAACCCTCACCCTTACCTTACCCCTCACTCTCAGCCTAACCCTCACCTTTACCCTTACCGTCACCCTCAACCTAACCCTCACCGTAACCCTCACCCTAACCCTAATCCTCATCCTAACCCTCACCCTAATGTTAACCCCAAACATTACCCTAACCCTAACCCTCACGCTCACCCTCAGCCTCAGCCTAACACCAAGCCTAAGCCTAAACCCAACCTTAACCCTCACCCTCACCTGAACACTAATCTTAACCCTAACCCTCATCCTTACCCTTAACCTAACCATAAACCTAACCAACTTTCTATACCTAGTCCTCATCCCCATACCATACCTTCAGCAAAACCCTAAGCCTAAGCCGAACCCTAACCCTAGCCATCACACTCACCCTCACCGTAAACCTAATCATAAATGTAAGGCTAACCCTAACATTAAACCTCAACTTAACCCTCACCCTAACCCTAATACTAACACTGACCCTAACCCTAACGCTCCCACTAACCCTCCCCCTAACAAGAACTCTAACCTTAAACCTCACCCTCACCCTAACACTAACCCTATCCCTAAACCTCACCGTAAACCTGATCCTAACCCTCACCCTCACCCTCACTCTCACAGTAACTCTAAACATAACCCTAATCCTAACCTTCACCCTCACATTAACCCTAACACTAACACTCACCCTAACCCTAACCCTCTCCCTCACCGTAAACCTAACGCTAACCCTAACCATAAACCTCACCCTAACCGTAACAATAACACTCACCCTCACCCTAGAGCTCACCCAAAACTTAATTGTAACCTTAACCCTCATCCAAACCCTAACCCTCACCCTAACCCTAACCCTAAAACTAACCCTAACCCTAAACTCACCCTATTCCTCACCCTAACCCTAACTGTAACCCTAAACCTCACCCTCACTCTAACCCTAACCCTAAACCTCACGCTCACCCTAGCCCTCAACCTAACCCTAATGCTAACCTAACCCTCATCCTAACACTCACCCTAACCCTAAACCTAACCCTCACCCTAACCCTAAACCCCACCCTCAAACTCACCCTTAGCCTAACCCTAAGCCTAACCCTAAACCTAACCCTAACCCACACACTCACCCTCACTCTAACCCTAAACCTAAAACTAATCCTAACCCTAACCCTCACCCTCACCTTAGCCTTCACCCTAACCCTAAACCTAATCCTAACCCAAACTCTAACCATAACCCTAACCCTAAACCTCACCCTAAACCTAACACTATCCCTCACCCTCACTGTAAGGGTAACCCTAACCCTAACCCTAACAATAACCGTAACCCTAACTCTAACCCTCACACTAAACTTAACACTCACCCTAACCCTAACCCTCACCCTAACACTTACCCTCACCCTTATCTTAACCCTCAGCCTTAGCCTAATCCTCACATTTAGGCTTACCATCACACTCACCCTAACCCTAATTCTAACCCTCACCTACACCCTAACCCTCACCCTCATCTTCCCCCTAAACCTCACAATAACCCTAACCCTAATCCTTAATCTAACCCTCACCCTAATCCGAAACCTAACCCTTACACTAACCCTAAACTTAAACCTAAACCACACCCTTATCTTAACCCTCAACCTCAGACAAAACCTCACCTTTACCCTTACCATCATCCTCACCCTAACCCTCCCCCTAAACCTAAACCTCATCCTAAAACTCACCCTAACAGTAAACCTAACCATCAGCTTAACCCTAACTCTCACGCTCAACCTCAAGCTCAGCCGAACCCTAAGCCTAAGCCTAACACTTACCCTAACCCTCACCCTCTCCCGAGCCCTCACCCTAACCCTAAATCCTAACCCTAAGCCTCATCCTAACCCTCACCCTAAGCCTAAACCTAACAATCACCCTAACCCTAATCCTCACGCCCACACTCACCCTCAGCCTAACCCTAAGCCGAAGCCTAACACTAACCCTAACACTCTCACTCACCCTCACCCTAACCCTAATCCAAATTCTAACCCTACCCTAACACTTAACCTCAACCTAACCCTCACCCTAACCTGAACCCTAATATTAACCCTAACTCTAACCCACGAACTAACCCTCTCCCTAACCCTAAATCTAACCATAAACGTCACCCTAAACCTAATCCTACCCCTACCCCTAACACCAAACCTCACCCTCACCCTCACAATAACCCTCACCCTCACTGTAACTCTAACCCTCACCCTAGCCCTCACCCTAACCCTATTCCTAACCCTAAACCTTATCCTAACCCTCACCCTAACCCTAACCCTAACCCTCACCCTCATGCTAGGCCTAAGCCTAAGCCTAAGCCTAACTCTAACCGTAACCCTCACCCTAACCCTAACACAAACACTAACCCTAACTCTAATCCTAAATCTCACTCTCACCTTAACCCTAACTCTATCCCTAACCCTAAACCTAAACCTCACCCTGACCCTCACTATTACCATAACCGATACCCGAACCCTAACAATAACCCTAACCCTAACCCTAACCCTCACAATAAACATAATCCTCACCCTAAACCTAACCCTCACCCTAACACTTACCCTCACCCTAACACCTACCCTAACACTAGATAACCCTCAAACTAACCCTAACCATCACCCCAACCTTAAACCTGACCCTAACCCTAACTCTAACCCTCACCTTCACCCTAACCCTCAACCTAACCCTAACCCTCCTCCTCACCCTAAACCTCACCCTAACCCTAACCCTAACACTAATCCTCAATCTAACCCTCACCCTCACCCTGCCCCTACCCCTAACACTCACCCTAACCCTAACCCTCACCATTACCGTAACTCTCACCCTCAGCCTAAACCTCACGTTTACCCTTACCTTCACCCCCACCCTAACCCTCACCGTAACCATAACCCTCTCCCTAACCCTCACCCTAACCATAACCCTAACCCTCACCCTAACCCTAACTCTACCCCTAAACCTAACCCTCAACCTAACCCTAACTCTAACCCTAACCCTAACACTAAACCTCACCCTAACCCTAACCCTCACCCTAACCCTAAACATTAACCGTAACCCTAATCCTAAGCCTAACCATAAACCTATCCCTAACACACACACTCACCCTCACCTTAACACTAATCCTAACCCTAACCCTAATCCTAACCCTCTTTTTAACTCTCACTCTAACCCTATCCTTAACACAAACACTAACCCTAACCCTCAACCTCACCTTCACTCTAACCCTAACCCTAAACCCCACCCTAACACTAACCCTAACCCACACGCTCATGCTCAGCCTAAACCTAAGCCTAAAACTAACCCTAAACCTCACCCTAACCCCAACAATAACACTAAACCTAACTCTAACCCTAAACCTCACCTAAACCCTAACCCTAACTCTAACACTAACCCTAAAGGTAAACCTCACCCTAACCCTAACCCTTCACCTCACCCTCACCCTCTCTGTAACCGTAAGCCTAACCCTAACCCTAACAATAACCCTATCCCTAACCCTAACCCTCATCCTAACCATAACCTTCACCCTAACACTAACCCTCACCCTAACACTTACCCTCACCCTAACACTAACCCTAAACCTAACACTAACCCTCACACTAACCCTAACAATCACCCTAACCCTAAACCTCACCCTAACCCTAACCCTAATCCTCACCCTAAATCTCAAACTAACCCTAACCCTAATCCTCAATTTAATCCTCATCCTCACCCTAACCCTAACCCTCACCCTCAGCCTAATCCTCACCTTTACACTTACCATCACCCTCACCCTAAACCTCTCTCTAACCCTAACCCTCACCCTCACCCTCAGCCTCAGCCTAAACGTAAGCCTAAGCCTAAACCTAACCTTAACCCTCACCCTCAACCTAGCCCTCACCAGAACCCTAATTCGAACCCTAAACCTCATCCTAACCTTAACCTAACCATAAACCTAACCAACATTCTAAACCTAATCCTCATCCCCCACCCATACTCTCAGCTTAATCTTAAGCCTAAGCTGAACCCTAACCCTCACACTCACCCTCATCGTAAACCTAATCCTAAAGGTAACCCTAACCCTAACATTAAACATCAACCCAACCTTCACCCTAACCCTCACCCTAACCCTAACTCTAACCCTAAACCTCACCCTCACACTAACCATAACCCTAAACCTAAACCTCACCCTAAACCTGTTCCTAACCCTCAGCCTCACCCTCACTCTCACTGTAACTCTAACCCTAACCCTAATCCTAACCCTCACCCTCACCCTAAACCTAAACCTAAACCTCACCCTAACCCTAACCTTCACACTCACCGTAACCCTAACCCTAACCCTAACCCTAAACCTCACCCTAACCCTAACAAAACCACTCACCCTCACCGTAGCCCTCACACTAAACCTAATTGTAACCCTAACCCTCATCCCAACTCTCACCCTAACCCTAACCCTAACCATCAACCTAACCCTAAACCTAATTCTAACCCTCAACCTAACCCTAACCCTGACCACACTGTAACCCTAAACCTAACCCTCACCCTAATCCTAACCCTAATCCTCACCCTCATGCTGGGCGTAAGCCTAAGCCTAAGACAAAGCCTAAGCCTAACCCTAACCCTCATCCTAACCCTAACCCTAAAACTAACCCTAACTCCAACCCTAAACCTCACCCTAAACCTAACCCTAACACTAATCCTAACCGTAAACCTAAACCCTATCCCTCAGCTTAACCCTAACTTTAACCCTAAACCTCACCCTCACCCTAAACCTAAACCTAACCGTAACTCTAACCCTCACCCTCAACCTAACACTCAACTTAACCCTAACCCTCATCCTCACCCTAAACCTCACCCTCACCCTAGCCCTCACCCTAGCCCTCACGCTAACCCTAATTCTAACCCTAACCCTCATACTAACCCTTAACCTAACCAGAACCCTAACCATCATTCTAAACCTAATCCTCATCCCCACCCATACACTCAGCCTAACCCTAAGCCTAAACGAACCCTAACCCTAACGCTCACACTCACCCTCACCGTAAACCTAAACCAAAAACTAACCCTATCAATAATTTTAAACCTCAACTTAACACTCAACCTAACCCCAAGCCTAACATTAACCCTAATCCTAACCCTCACCCTAACACTCCCCCAAAGCATAAAACTTACCCTAAACCTCACCTTCACCCTAACCATAACCCTATCCCTAAACCTCACCCTAACTCTTATCCTAATCCTCACCTTCACCCTTACCCTCACTGTAACTCTAACCCTAACCCTAACTATTACACTAACCTAACCCTAACCCTGACTCTCACCCTAACACTAACCCTAACCCAAACCCTCACCTTAACCCTAACCGTAACCCTAACCCTCACCCTCACCGTAACCCTAAACCTAAACCTCATCCTAACGCTAACCTTAACCCTCATCCTCATTCTGGCCCTCACCCTAAACCTAATGCTAACCCTAAACCTCACCCTCACCTTCACGCTCGGCCTAAGCATAAGCCTAAGCCTAAGACAAACCCTGACCCTCACACTCACCCTCACCCTAACCCTAAACGGAAGCCTAACCCTAACCCTAACCCTCACACGAACACTAACTCTAACCCTAAGCCTCACCCTCACCCTAACCCTAAACCTCACCCTCACCCTCAACCTCTGCCTAACATTAAGCCTAACCCTAACCCCAACCCTAACCCTAATACTAACCCTAACCCGTACCCTAACGCTCACCCTAACCCTAACCCTAACACTCACCCTCACCGTAGCCTATGCCAAAACCCTAAACCAAAGCCTAACCCTCACCCTAACCATCATTCTAACACTAACCCCAACGCTCACCCTAACCATAACCTCACCCTTACCCTCACCCTAAATCTAATCCTATTCCTAAACCTAACCCTAACACTCACCCTCACCTTAACCCTAATCCTAATCCTAACCCTAACTGGCAACCTCACCCCCACACTAAATTCCACCCTAACCCTCACCCTCAAACAAATCCTAACCCTAACCCTAATCCTAAACCTCACCCTAAACCTAAACCTTACCTTAACACTTACCCTCAGCTTAAAACTAACACCAACACTAACCCTAACCCTCACACTAACGCTAACCATCACCCTAAACCTAAACCACACCCTAACCCTAACCGTAACCCTCAACTTAACCCTTGCCCTCACCCTAACCCTAACCCTCATCCTCACCCTAAACCTCACACTAACCCTAACACTAATCCTCAATCTAACCCTCACCATCACCCTAACCCGAAACCTCACCCTTAAAACATAACCCTCACCCTCAGCCTAACCTCACCTTTTCTCTTACAGTCACCCTCATCCTAACCCTCACTCTAAACCATAACCCTCATCCTATCCCTCACCCTAACCTTAACCCTAAACATCAACCTAAACCTAACCTTCACTTTCAAATTCAGCCTCAGCCTCATCCTAACTCTAAGCCTAAACCTAACCCCGAAACTAACACTCACCCTAGCCCTCGCCCTAACCCTAATCCTAACCCTAACCCTCATCCTAACCCTCAACCTAACCTTAACCAGAACCATCACTCATCCCTACACTCACCCTTAGCCTAAGCCTAAGCCTAAGCCTAACCCTCAGCCTAACCCTCATACTCAGCCTCTCCTTAACCTTAATCCTAAACCTAAACCTAACCCTAAACCTAAACTTAACCCTCACCCTAACACTAACCCTAACTCTAACCCTCACCCTCACCTTAGTCCTCAACCTAACCCTCACCCCAAACCTAACCCTCACCCTCACCGAAACATGAACCCTAACCCTCACGCAAACCCTACCCCTAACCCTAAACCTAATACTAACCTAAACCTAACCCTCACCCTCACCGAAACATGAACCCTAACCCTCACCCTAACCCTACCCTAACCCTAACCCTAATACTAACACTCATCCTCACCCTAGACCTCACCCTAAACCTAATTGTAACCCTAACCCTCATCCTAACCCTCACCCTAACCATAACCCTAACCCTCAACCTAACCCTAAACCTAAATCTAACCCTCAACCTAACCCTAACCCTAACCCTCACCGTAACCTAACCATAACCCTCACCCTAACCCTAAATCTAACCCAAACCCTAAACCTCACCCTAAGTATAAACCTAACCCTCACTCTCACCCTATTCCTCAACCTAAACCAAATCCTAACCCTAACCCTCATGCTAACCATCACCCTCACCCTAACACTCACACTAAACCTAGCCCTAATCCTAACCCTCAACATAACCCTAACACTCACCCTCACCATAAACCTAACGCTAACACTCTCCCTATCCCTAAACTTAATTCTAACTCTAAACCTCACCTAACCCTAACACTAACCCTCACCCTCATGCTAGACCTCATCCTAACTCTAATCCTAACCCTAACCCAACCTTAAAACTCACACTCACCCTCACCTTAACACTAGTCCCAATCCTAACCTTAATCCTAGCCTCACCCTCACCCTAAACCTCACCCTAACCCTAACCCTAACACTAACCCTAACCCTAAACATAACCCTAACCCTCACCCTCAACCTAGCCCTCAACCTAACCCTAACCCTCATCCTCACCCTAAACAGCACACTAACATCAATACTAATCCTCAATCTAACCTTCACCCTCACCCTAACCCTAAGCTTCACCCTGAACGTAACCCTCACCCTCAGCCTAACCCTCAACTTTACCCTTACCCTCACCCTCGCACTAACCCTCACCATAACCCTAATCCTCATTGTATACCTCACCCTAAAGGTAACCCCAACCATCACCCTAAACCTAACCATCACCCTCAGCCTCAGCCTCAGCCTAATCCTAAGCATAAGCCTAACCCTAACCCTAACCCTCACCCTCACCCTAGCCCTCATCCTAACCCTAATTCTAACCCTAACCCTCATCCTAACGCTTAACCTAACCAGAAACCTAATCATCATTCTAAATCTAATCCTCATCCCCACCCATACACTCAGCCTACCCCTAAGCCTAAACGAACCCTAACCCTAACCCTCACAGATATCCTCACCGTAAACCTAATCCTAAACCTAACCCTAACCCTAATATTAATCCTCAAACTAACCCTCACCCTAACCCCAAGCCTAACACTAACCCTAATCCTAACCCTCCCCGAAACCCTAACTCTAACCCTAAACCTCACCCTCACCCTAACCATAACCCTTACCCTAAACTTAACCCAAACCTGATCATAACCCTCACCCTCACCCTCACTGTAACTCTAACCCTAACCCTAACTATTACACTAACCCTAACCCTTACCCTGACCCTCACCCTAACCCTAACCCTAACCCAAACCCTCACCATAACCTTAACCCTAACCCTAACCCTCACTGTAACCCTAACCCTAAACCTCAACCAAACGCTAATCCTAACCCTCATACTCACTCTAGCCTTCACCATAACACTAATTCTAACCCTAAACCTCACCCTCACTTTCACGATCGGCCTAAGCCTAAGCCTAAGCCTGAGACTAACCCTGACCCTCACAATCACCCTCAAACTAACCCTAACCCTAACCCTATCCCTAACCCTAACTCTCACACTAACCCTCACCTGAACGCTAACTCTAACCCTAAACCTCACCCTCACCCTAACCCTAAACCTCACCCTCACGCTCACCCTCTACCTAACATTAAGACTAAAACTAACCCCAACCCAAAACCTAATACTAACCCTAACCCCCAGCCTAACGCTCACCCTAACCCTAACCCTAACCCACACCCACAACATAGCCCATACCAAACACTAAGCCTAAGCCTTACCCTCACCATAACCCTCACTCTAACCCTAACCCCAACACTCACCCTAACCATAACCCTCATCCTCACCCTCACTCTAACTCTAATCCTAACCCTAACCCTAACCATAACACTCACCTCAACTTAACCCTAATCCTAATCTTAACCCTAACTCCAATCCTCACCCCCACCCTAAATCTCACCCTAACCCTAACTCTAACCCTAACCCTAACCCTCACCCTAACCCTAACTCTAACCCTTAACATCACCCTCACCCTAACCCTAACCCTAAACCTAATCGTAAACCTCACCCTAAACCTAAACCTTACCCTAACACTTAATCTCACCTTAAAACAAACATTAAACCTAAAAATAACCCGCACACCAACGCTAACCATCACCCTAAACCTAAACCTCACCCTAACCCTGAGCTTAACTCTCAACTTCACCCTAGCCCTGACCCTAATCCTAACCCGAACCCTAAACCTCACACTCACCCTATTACCCAAATCCTAATCCTAACCCTAAGCCTAACCCTCACCCTCACCATAAGCCTCACCCTATCCCTAATTCTAACACTAACCCTAAACCTAACGCTAGCCCTCAGCCTCACCCTAACCCTAACTCTAACCCTAAATCTCACTCTCAACATTACCGTAACCCTAACCATAACTCTAAATCTCACCCTAACAATAAACATAAACCTCACCCTCACCCTAGCTCTCACCCTAATCCGAATCCTCACCATAACCCTCATCCTAACCCTCACCCTAACACTCACCCTAACCCTCACTCTCACCCTCACCCTAACCCTAAACCTAACCCTAACCCTCACCCTAACCCTAACTGTTACCCCCACGATAACCCTTACCCTAACCATCACCCTAACCCTAAACTTATCCCGAACCCGAACTCTCACCCTAACCCTCAACCTAACCATCACCCTAACCCTCACCCTCACCCTCACCCTCAGCCTAACCGTAAGCCTAACCCTTACACTAACCCTAAACGTTACCCTCACCCTAACCCTAACCCTAACCCTAAACCTCACCCTAACCCTAAAATTAAACCTAATACTAACCCTAACCCTAAACCTCAACCTCGCCCTAACCCTCACCTTAACCCTAACCCTAACACTAACCCTAACCCTAACCCTCACCCTCAGCCTCATCCTAATCATAACTCTAACCCTAAACCTCACCCTCATCCTAACCCTAACCCTAAACCTCATCCTAAACCTAACACTAAACCTCACCCTCAACCTAGCCCTCACCCTAACCCTAATCCTAATCCTAATCCTCATTCTAACCCTCCCCCTAACCCTACACTAACCCTCACCCTAACCCTATCCCTCACCCTAAACCTCACCCTCAGCCTAACTGTAAGCCTAACCCTAAACCTAACCCTAAAACACAAACAATCACCTTCAGGTTTACCCTAATCCTAACCCTAAACCTAACCCTAAACCTAAGCCTCCCCCTATCACCCAAACCATTACCCTAACACTAACCCTAACCCTCAACCTAACCCTCACACTACCACTAAACCTAATCCTAAACCTCACCCTCACCCTAGACCTAAATCTAACCCTAACTGAAACACTAAACCTCACCCTAACCCTAAACCTAACCCTCACCCTCACCCTCACCTTAACCTTAACCCTAAACCTAACCCTAACAATAACTCTAACCATAATCCTAACCCTCACTCTAACCATAATCCTAACCCTAACCCAAACCCTCACCTAACACTTACCCTCACACTAACACTAACCATAACCCTAAAACTAACCCTCACACTAACCCTAACCCTAACCCTAACCCTAAACTTCAACATAACCCTCAACCTCACCCTAACCCTAACACTAACCCCAACCCTAAACCTCACCGTCACTCTCCCCCTAACCCTATATCTAACTGTAAAACTCACCCTCACCCTAACCCTCTCCCTAACCCTAAACCCCTCCGTAACCCTAACCCTAATCCTCACCTGCACCCTCAACCTCACCTTAACTCTAAACCTAACCCTAACAACACTAACCCTAACCCTAATCATCACGCTAACCGTAATCCTCACCCCACCCTCAACCTCACCCTAACCTCAAACTTAACCCTAACCATAACACTAAAAATAACCCTAACCCTAACCCTAACCGTAATCCTCACCCCCACCCTCATCCTCAGCCTAACCCTAACCTTAACCCTAACCCTAACCCTCACCTTCACCCCAGCCCTCAACCTAACCCTAACCCTCATACTCAATCTAAACCTCATCTTAACCCTAACACTATTCCTTAATCTAACACTCACCCTCAACCTACCCCTAACCCTAAAACTTACTCTAATCCTAACCTTCAACATTACCATAACTCTCACCCTCAGCCTAACCCTTATGTTTACCCTTACCGTCAACTCAACCCTAAATCTAACCCTAACCCTAAACCTAACCCTAACTCTCACCCTGACCCTAACTCTACCCCTAAACCTCACCCTCAACCTAACCCTAACTCTAAACCTAACCCTAACACTAAACCTCACCCTAACCCTAACCCTAACCCTCACTCTAACCCTAAACCTCAACCTCACCCTTAGCCTCAGCCTAACCCTAAGCCTCACCATAAACTTATCCCTAACACACACTCACCCTCACCCTAACACTAATCCTAACCCTAACCCTAACCCTAACCCTCCCCTTAACTCTTACCCTAACCCTAACCTTAACACGAACACTAAACCTAACCCTCAACCTAACACTCACCCTAACCCTAACTAACGGAAACCTCACCCTCACCCTAACACTCACTCTAACACTAACCCGAACACTAAACCTCACCCTAACACTAACAATAACCCTCACACTCACCCTCACAGTAACCGTAACCCTAAACCTGACCCTAACAATAACCCTAAAGCTAATCCTAACCCTCACCCTAACCATAACTGTCACCCTAACCCAAACCCTCACCCCAACACTTACCCTCAACCTAACACTAACTCTAACCCTAACACTTACCCTGCCACTAACCCTAACCCTAACTCTAACCGTAAACCTCATCTAACCCTCACCCCCACCATAAACCTAAAACTAGCCATATTCCTATCCCTTAACCTAACACTCCCCCTAACCCTATATCTAACCCTAAACCTCACGCTAAACCTAACCCTAAGCCTAAGCCTAAAACTAAACCTAACCCTAACCCTAACCCTAACCGTAAGCCTATCCACAAACCACACACTCAAGCTCAGCCTAAACCTGAGCTTAACCCTAACCCTAACCCTAACCTTCACATTAACCCTAACCCTATCCCTAACCTTAACACTAAACCTAACCCTAATCCTCAGCCTCACCCTCACCCTAAACCAAAACCTAACCCTAACCCTCACCGTAAACCAAAGCCTAAAGCTAACCCTAACCCTCACACACACCCTCACCCTAACCCTAATCCTAAACCTAACCCTACCCCTAAAGCTAACCCTCATATTAACCCTCAGCCTAGCCCTCACCCTAACCCTAATCGTAACCCTACAACTAATCCTAACCCTCCCCCTAACCCTAACCCTAACACTAAACCTAACCATAACCCTCACCCTCAGCCTCAACCTAACCCTAACTCTAAACCTAAACCTGCCCCTACACCTAACCCTAACCCTAACCCCCACCCTAACACTAAACCTCAACCTCACCCTCAACCTCAGCCTAACCCTAAGCCTAACCCTAACCCTAAACCTAACCCTAACATACACACACACCCTCACGCTAACTCTAATCCTAACCCTATCCCTAACCCTAACCCTCCCCCTAACTCTCACCGGAACCCTAACCCTAACACTAACCGTAAACCTAAACTTCAACCTAACCCTCACCCTAACCCTAACTCTAACCCTAAACCTCACCCTCACCCTAACCCTAACTCTAACCCTAACCCAAACCCTAAACCTCACCCTAACCCTACACCTAACCATCAAAATAACCCTAAACCTCAACCCCACCCTCATCTTCAGCCTAACCCGAAGACTAAGCATAACCCTAACCCTAATCCTCACATTCACCCTCACCCTAACCCTAATCCTAATCCTAAACCTAACCATAAACCTAACCCTTAACCTCAACATAACTATCACCCATAACCATAACCCTAACCCTAACCCTAATACTAACCCACGATCTAACCCTCCCCCTAACCCTAATCTAACCCTAATCCTCACCCTCACCCTAACCCTAACCCTAAACCTCATCCTAACTCTAAAAGTCACCCTGACCCTCACCCCCACCCTCAACTTAACTCTAACCATAACCTTAACAATAACACCAATCCTAACCCTAAACCTAACCCTCATGCTAACCCTAGCCCTAATCCTCACACTCACCCTCACCCTAACACTAATCCTAAACCTAACCATAAACCTAACCCTTAACCTCAACCTGTCACCCTAACCTTAACCCTAACACTAACCCTAACACTAACCCTCCCACTAACACTGAATCTAACCCTAAACCTCACCCTCACCCTAACCCTAATCCTAATCCTAACCCTAAACCTCACTCTAACCCTAACCCTCATCCTCACCCTCACCGTAACTCTAACCCTAACCCTAACAATATCACTAATCCTAACACTAAACCTAACCCAACAACAACCCTAATGCTAAAACTCACCCTCACCCAAAACCTAATAATAACCCTAACCCTCACCCTAACCCTAAACTTCATCCTCACTGTAAACCTAACGCTCATTCAAACCCTTACCCTAACTCTAACCCTAACCATAAACCTCACCCTAACACTAACCTTAACACTCACCCTCGCCCTGGCCCTCACATTAAACCTAAACCTAACCCTAATCCTCAACCTAACCCTCACCCTAACCCTAACCCTCACCCTCACCCTAAACCTAACCCTCAACCTAACCCTAACCACGCTCACCGAAAATGTAACCCTAACCCTAACCCTAACAATAACCCTAAGCCTAACCCTCACCTAACCATAACCCTCACCCTAATCCTAACCCTCACCTAACCCTAACTCTAACCCTCACCCTCACCCTAACCCTAACCCTCATCCTCACCCTAAACCTCACACTATCCCTAACCCTAACCCTTACCCTAACACTAAACTTAACCCTAACCCACACCCTTATCTTAAACCTCAACCTCAGCCTAAACCTCAACTTTACCCTTACCATCATCCTCACCCTAACCCTCCCCTTAACCCTAAACCTCATCCAAAAATTCACCCTAACAGTAAACCTAACCATCACCCTAACCCTAACCCTCACCCTCAACCTCAAGCTCAGCGTAACCCTAAGCCTAATCCTAACCCTTACCCTAACCCTCAGCCTCTCCCTAGTCCTCACCCTAACCCTAATCCAAACCCTAACCCTCATCCTAACCCTAAACCTAAACCTAACCTAAGCCTAAACCTAACAATCACCATAACCCTAATACTCACGCCCACACTCACCCTCAGCATAACCCTAAGCGGAAGCCTAACCCTAACCCTAACACTCACACTCACCCTCACCCTAACCCTAATCCGAAACCTAATCCTACCCCTAAAACTTAACCTCAACCTAACCCTCACCCTAACCTTAACCCTAATATTAACCCTAACCCTAACCCACGAACTAACCCTTTCCCTAACCCTAAATCTAACCATAAACCTCACCCAAACCCTAACCCTAAACCTACCCCTAACACTAAACCTCACCCTCACCCGAATCCTAACCCTCACCCTCGCTGTAACTCTAACCCTCACCCTAGCACTCACCTTAACCCTATTCCTAACCCTAAACCTCATCCTAACCCTCACCCTAACCCTAATATTCACCTTCATGGTAGGCCTAAGCCTAAGCCTAAGCCTAAGCCTAACCCTAACCGTAACCCTCACCCTAACCCTAACACAAACACTAAACCTAACTCTAACCCTAAACCTCACTCTCACCCTAACCCTAACTCTAACCCTAACCCTAAACCTAAACCTCACCCTAACCCTAACCCTAACCCTCAGCCTTACCCTCACTGTACCCATAACCGATACCCTAACCCTAACAATAACCCTACCCCTAACCCTAACACTCACCCTAAACATAACCTTCACCCTAACCCTAAAACTCACCCTAACACTTACCCTCACCCTAACACTAATGCTAACCCTAACACTAACCCTCACACTAAACCTAACCATCACCGTAACCCTAAATCTCACCCTAACCCTAACCCTCGTCCTCACCCTAAACCTCACACTAACCATAACACTAATCCTCAATCTAACTCTCACCCTCACCCTTACCCTAACCCTCACCCTCAGCCTAATCCTCACATTTACCCTTACTGTCACCCTCACCCTAACTCTCACCCTAACAATAATCCTTATCCTGACCCTCACCCTAACAGTAACTCCAACCATCAACCTAGCCCTAACCCTCACCCTCAACCTTAGCCTCAGCCTAAAACTAAGCCTAAGCCTAAACCTAACCCTAAACCTCACCCTCACCCTAACCCTAACCCTAACCCTAATCCTAACCCTAAGCCTCATGCTAACCCTTAACTTAACCATAAATCTAACCATCTTTCTAAACCTAATCCTCATATACACCCATACCCTCAGCATAATCCTAAGCCTACGCTGAACCCTAACCCTAACCCTCACACTCACCCTTGCCTTAAAACTAATCCTAAACGTAACCCTAATCATAAATGTAACCCTAACTCTAACATTAACCCTCATCCTAACCCTCACCCTCACCCTAACCCTAACCCTAAACCTCACCCTAACACTAACCCTAACCCTCACCCTCACCCTAGCCCTCACCCTAACCCTAAGCCTAATCCTAACCCTTAACTTAACCATAAACCTAACCATCTTGCTAAACCTAATCCTCATATACACCCATACCCTCAGCATAACCCTAAGCCTAAGCCGAACCCTATCCCTAACCCTCACACTCACCCTTACCGTAAACCTAAACCTAAATGTAACCCTAACCCTAACATTAATCCTCAACCTAACCCTCACCCTAACCCCAACCCTAACCCTAACCCTAACCCTAACGCTCACCCTAATCCTCCCAATAACCCTAACTCTAACCCTAAACCTCACCCTCATCCTAACCATAACCCTAACCCTAAACCTCACCCTAAACCTGATCCTAACCCTCACCCTCACCCTCACCCTCACTGTAACTCTAACCCTAACCCTAATCCTAACACTGAACCTCACCCTAACCCTAACCCTAACCCTAACCCTCACCCTAAACCTAACCCTCACCCTCACCGTAACCCTAATCCTAACCCTAAACCTCACCCTAACCCTAACAATAACCCTCACTCTCACCCTAGCCCTCACCATAAACCTAATTGTAACCCTAAACCTCATCCAAACCCTAACCCTAACCCTAACCCTAACCATCAACCTAACCGTAAACCTAATTCTAACCCTCAACCTTAACCCTAACCCTGAACCTACCCTAACCCTAAACCTAACCCTCACCCTAAACCTAACCCTCATCATAACCCTAACCCTCACCCTAACCCTAACCCTAACACTAAACCTAACCCTAAAACTAAACCGTATCCCTCACCCTAAACCTAACTCTAAACCTAAAACTCATCCTCACTCTAACCCTAACCCTAACCCTAAACCTCACCCTCACCCTAGCCTCACTCTAACTCTAATGCTAAATTTAACCCTCATCCTAACCCTCACCCTAACCCTAAACCTAACCCTCACCCTAATCCTAACCCTCACCCTTAACCTCACCGTTAGCCTACCCTAAGCCTACCCCTAACCCACCCACTCACCTTAACCTAACCATTACCCTAACCCTCACCCTCAACCTCACCCTTAGCCTAACCCTAAGACTAACCCTAAACCTAACCCTAACCCACAAACTCACCCTCAGCCTAAACCTAATCCTAACCCTAACCATAAACCAAACCCTAACCCTCACCCCCAACCTAGCCTTCACCTTAACCCTAATCGTAACCCTAATCCAAACTCTAACCATACCCCTAACCCTAAACCTCACCCTAAACCTAACCCTAACCCTCACCCTCACTGTAAGGGTAAACCTAACCCTAACACTAACAATAACCCTAAAACTAACTCTAACCCTCACACTAACCATAACACTCACCCTAACCCTAACCCTCCCCCTAACACTTACCCTCACCCTTACAGTAAGCCTAACCCTAACACTAACCCTCACACTAATCTTAACACTCAACCTAACCCTAAACCTCACACTAACCCTAATCCTAACCCTCACCCTCACCCTAGCCCTCAAGCTAACCCTAATTGTAACCCTAACCCTCACCCTAACCCTCACACTATCCTAACCTTAATTCTCAATCTAACCCTCACCCTCACCCTAACCCAAACCATAACCCTTGCCCTAACCCTCACCCTAACCTTCACCCTTACCCTTTTCTTAACTCTCAGCCTCAGCCTAATCCTCACCTTTCCACTTACCATCACCCTCACGCTAAACCTCTCCCTAACCCTAACCTTCATCCTAATCCTCACCCTAAGCTTAACCCTAACCATCAACCTAACCCTATTCCTCACTCTCAACCTCACCCTCAGACCAATCCTAATCCTAAGCCTAAACCTAACCCTAACCCTCACCCTAACCCTAACCCTCACCCGAAATCTAACACTAACTCTCACGCTAACCCTAACCCTAACCCTACTCGTAAACCCCACCCTAAAATTAACCCTAACCCGCACACGCACCCTCACCCTCACTGTAACTCTAACCCTAACACTATCAATAACACTAAACCTATCCCGAACCATCACACTTACACTAACCCTCACCCAACCCTAACTCTAACATTAACCCTAACTCTAACCCTAAACCTCACTCTCACCCTCAGCATAACCCTAAGCCTAACCATAACCCTAATCCTCACATTTACCCCAAAATTTACCCTAATCCTAATCCTAACCCTAAGCCTAACAGTCAAACTCACCCTAACCATCAACCTAACCCTAACTCTAACACTAACCCTAACCATAACCCTCACAATCAGCCTCAACCTAACCTTAAATCTAACCCTAAATCTCACCCTCACCCTAAACCTAACCCTAACTCTAAGCTAAACCTCACCCTAACCCTAACCCTAAATATCACCCTCACACTAGCCCTCACCCTAACACTAATCCTAACCGTAACACTCACCCTAATAGTAAACCTAACCCTAAACCTCACCCTAATCGTAAACCTTACCCTAACGCTCACCCTAACCCTAAATTTAACCCGAACCCTAACTCTCAACCTAACCCTAAACCTAACACTCATCCTAACCCTCACCCTCACACTCACCCTCACCCTCAGGCTAAGGCTAAGCCTATCCCTAACTGTACCCCTAACCCTTACACTCAGCCGAAACTTAACCCAAAACATAATCCTAAACCTAACACTAACCCTCACCCTCACCCTAACCATAACCTTAAACCTAACCCTAACCCTAAACTTAACCATAGCGCTCACCCACAGCCTCATCCTAACCCTAACTCTAACAATAAATCTTACCCTCACCGTAACCTCAACCCTAACCCTAACCCTAAACCTCACCCTAAACCTAATACTAAAACTCAACCTCACCCTAGACCTCACCCTAACCCTAATTCTAACCCTAACCCTCATTTTAACCCTCCCACTAACCCTAAACTTAACCCTCACCCTAACCCTAACCCTCACCCTCAACCTCACCCTCACCCTAACCCTAGGCCTAAACCTAAACCTAACCCTAACACACACACTCACCCTCACCCTAACCCTAATCCTAACCCTATCACTAATCCTAACACTCCCCCTAAATCTCACTGTAACCCTAACCCCAACACTATCCCTAACCCTAACCCTCAACCTAACTCTCACTCTAACCCTAACTCTAACCCTAAACCTCACCCTCAGCCTAAACCTAACACTAACCCTAAACCAAACACTAAACCTCACCCTAACCCTCACCCTCACCCTCATGATAACCAAAACCCTAAACCTAACCCTAACAATAATCCTAACCCTAATCCTAACCCTCACCCTAACCAAATCCATCACCCTAACCCAAACCCTAACCCTAACACATACACTCTCCCTAACACTAACCCTAACCCTAACACTAACACTCAAACTAACGCTAACCCTAACCCTAAACCTAAACCTCAACCTAAACCTAACCCTCACCCTCACCCTAACCCTAATACTAACACTAACACTAAACCTCACCCTAACCCTCCCTCTAACGCTAAATCTAACACTAAACCTCAACCTCACCCTCACCCTAACCCTAACCCTAAACCTCACCCTAACCATAAACCTCACCCTAAACTTAACCCTCAACATAACACTTCCCCTCACCCTAACACTAACCCTAAACCTAACACTCACCCTCACAATAACTCTAACCCTCACCCTAATCCTAACACTCACCCTAACCCTAACTCTAACCCTAAACCTCACCCTCACCCTAAACCTCACCCTCACCCTAGCCCTAACCCTCATCCTAACCCTCCCCCTAACCTTAAACTTAACCCTCACTGTAACCCTAACCCTCACCCTCAACCTCACCCTCAGCCTAAACCTATGCCTAACCCTAAACCTAACACTAACACACACACTCACCCTCACCCTAACCCTAATACTAACCCTATCCTTAACCCTGACACTCCCACTAAATCTCACCCTAACCCTAATCCTAACACTATCCCTAAATCTAACCCTCAACCTAACCCTCACTCTAACCCTAACTCTGACCCTAAACCTCACCCTCAGCCTAAAACTAACACTAACCCTAACCCAAACACTAAACCTCACCCTAACCCTAAACCTCAGCCTCACCCTCATGATAACCAAAAGCCTTAACCTAACCCTAACAACAATCCTAACTCTAATTCTAACCCTCACCCTCACCCTAAAGTTAAACCTAAACCTAACCGTAACCCTAAACCTCACCCTCACCCTAGCCCTCACCCTAACCCTAAACCTAACCCTAATCATCATCCTAACCCTCACCCTAACACTAATCCTAAACCTCACCCTCACACTCACCCTAACCCTAATCCTAACCCTAACCCTCATCCTAACCCTAACCCTCACCCTCACATAACCCTGACACTAAGCCTCAACCTAACACTAAACTTAACCCAAACACTAACTCTCACCCTAAACATTACCCTAACCCTCACCCTAACCCTAACCCTCACCTTCAGCCTCACCCTCAGCCTAAGCCTAACCCTAACCCTAAAACTAACACTAACCCTCACACTAACCCTAACCCTAACCCTAAACCTCACCGTAACCCTAATCCTAACACTAACTCTAACCCTAAACTTAATCCTAATCCTAAACCTAACCAGAATCCTCAGCCTCACACTCACCCTAACCCAAACACAAACCCTAAACCTCACCTTCACCCTAACCCTAACCCTAAAGCCCACTCTAACCCTAACCCTAATCCTCACCCGAACCCACAACCTCACCATAACTCAAACCCTGACCCTAACAATAACACTAACCCTAAACCTAACCATCACCCGAACCCTAACCCTCACCCCCACCCTCATCCTCAGCCTAACCCTAAGCCTAACCGTAAACCTCAGAATAACCATTACTGAAACCCTAACCATAATCCTAACCCTAACCCTAACCCTAAGTATAACCCAAAACCTAACCCTCATCCTCAGTTTCACCCTCACCCTAACACAAACCCTAACCCTAACTCTCACCCTAAACCTAAGCCTAATCCTAACCCTAACCCTAACCATAACCATAACCCTCAAACTAACCCTAATCCTCAGCTTCACCCACACCCTAACCCAAAACCAAACGCGAATCCTCACGGTAACCCTAAGCCTAACCCAAACCCTAACCCTAACCTTCACACTCACTATACCCTAATCCTAATCCTAAACCTAACAGTATCCCTAAACCTAAACCTCACCCTAGCCCTGACTCTAACCCTAATCCTAACCCTAACCCTCACCCTATCCCTAACTCTAACCCTAAACCTCCACCTCAACCTAACCCTAACTCTAACCCTAACCCTAACACTAAACCTCACCCTAACACTAACCCTAACCCTCACCATAACCCTAAACCTCATCCTCACACTCACCGTCAGCCTAACCCTAAGCCTAAACCTAAACTTATCCCTAACACACACTCACCCTCACTCTAACACTAATCCTAACCCTAATCCTAACCCTAACGCTAACCCTCTCCCTAACTCTCACCCTAGCCCTAACCTTAACACGAACACTAACCCTAAACCTCAACCTAACCCTCACCCTAACCCCAACTGTAAACCTAAGCCAAACCCTAAACCTCACCCTTACCCTAACCCTAACCCTCATCCTCACCCTCACCTTAACCGTAACAATAAACCTAAACCTAACAATAACCCTAACACTTTTCCTAAAACTTACCCTAACCATAACCCTCACCCTAACCCAAACCATCACCCTAAAACTTACTCTCACCCTAACACTAACCCTAATCCTAACACTAACCCTCACACCAACCCAAAACCTAACCCTAACCCTAAACCTCAGGTTAACCCTAACCCTCACCCTCAACCTAGCCGTCAACCTAACCCTAACCCTCATCCTCACTGTAAACCTCACACTAAACCTAACACTAATCCTCAATCTAACCCTCACCCTCACCCTAACCCTAACACTAACCCTAACCCTCACACTCAACTTAGCCCATAACCAAACCCTAAGCCTAAGCCTAACCCTAACCCTAACCCTCACTCTAACCCTAACCCAAACACTCACCCTAACTATAAACCTCACCCTTAACCTCACCCTAACTCTAATCCTAAAACTAACCCTAACCCTCCACTTAATTCTCACCCTAACCCTAACCTTAACACGAACACGAAACCTAACCCTCAACACAAACCTCACCCTAAACCTAACTCTACTCTAAACCTCACCCTCACCCTAAACATAACTCTAACACTAATCCAAACTCTAAAACTCACCGTAACCCTAACCCTAACCCTCAATGTAACCTTCACACTAACCCTTACCCTAACCTTAAAACTAACCCTCACCCTATCCCTAATCCTCACTCTTAAATTCACCCTTACCCTAACCCTAAGCCTAACCCTAAAACTAACCCTAACCCACACACTCACCCTCAACCTAACCCTAACCCAAACCTTCAACCTGACCCTAACCCTCACCCTCAACCTCATTCTTAGCCTAACCCGATGCCTAACCCAAAACCTAACCCTAACCCACACACTCACCCTCACCATAACCCTAATCCTAACCCTAAACCTAACCCTAACCCTAAACCTCAACCTCACCCTACACTTCACCCTAACACTAATCATAACCCTAACCCAAACTCTAACCATAACCCTAAACCTAAACCTCACCCTAACCTAAACCTAACCCTCACCATCACTGTAAGGGTAACCCTAACCCTAACCCTAACAATAACTGTAATCCTTACCCTAACCCTAAACCTAACCCTAAAACTTACCCTTATCATAACCCTCAGCCTCATACTAATCTTCACCTTTAGACTTACCATCACCCTAACGCTAACCCTCACCCTAAACTTAACCCTCATCCTAACCCTCACCCTAACCGTAACCCTAACCATCACCCTAACCATATCCCTCACACTCAACCTCACCCTCAGACTAACCCTAAGCCTAAGCCTAAACCTAACCCTAACCCAATCCTAACCCTAACCCTCACCCTAACGCTAACCCTAACCCTACCCATAAACCCCTCCCTAACCCTAAGGCTAACCCTCACCCGCACACTCACCCTCACCGTAACTCTGACCCTAACCCTATCAATAACACTAACCCTAACCTGAACCATCACCCTAACTCTAACCCTAACCCTCACCTTCATGCTCGGACTAAGCCTAAACCTAAGCCTAAGCTTAAGCCTAACCCTAACCATCACCCTAACCCTACCCTAACACAAACCCTAACTCTAATTCTAAACCTCACTCTCACCCTAACATTAATTCTAACCCTAACCCTAAACCTAAACTTCATCCAAACTCTAACCCTAACACTCACCCTCACCCTCAGCCTAAACCTAAGCCTAACATTAACCATAACATTAACCCTAACCCTAACCCTAAAACTCACCCTCAGCCTAAACCTAACTCTACCCCTAAACCTCACCATCACCCTAACCCTAAACCTAACACTAAACCTCACCCTAAACCTAACCCTAACCCTCACCCTAAACCTAATCCTCACACTCACCCTCACGCTCAGCCTAAACCTAAGGCTAACCCTAACCCTAACCCTAACACTCACAGTCACCCTAACCCTAATCCTAAACCTAAACCTAGCCCTAACCCTCATCCTCACCCTAACCCTCACGGTAACCCTAACACTAAAACTAAAACTAACCCTCACACTCAGCTTCATCCTAACCATAATTAGAACACTAAACCTCACCCATACCCTAACCCTAACACTAACCCTAATATTAACCCTAACCCTAACCCACCCAAAATCTCACCCTAACCCTAACCCTAACCCTAACCCTAAAACTCAACCTAACCATGACCCTAACCCTAACTCTATTCCTAAACCTCACCCTCACCCTAACCCTCACTCTAACCCTAAACCAAACACTAAACCTCACCCTAACTCTAACCCTAAACCTCACACTCATCCTCACAGTAACCGTAAGCCTAAACATAACCCTAACAATAACCCTAAAGCTAATGCTAACCCTCACCCTAACCAGAACCCTCACCCTAACACAAAACCTCACCCTAACACTTACCCTCACCCTAACCCTAACCCTAACCCTAACACTAACCCTCACATTAACCCTAAGCCTAAACCTAACCCTCACCCTCTCCCTAACCCTAACACTAACCCTATTTCTAACCCTTAACCTAACCCTCCCCCTAACCCTATATCTAACCCTAAACCTCACACTAATCCTAACCCTAAGCCTAAGCCTAAACCTAACTCTAAATGTAACCCTAATCCTCAGCCTCACCCTCACCCTATCCCAAACCCTAACCCTAACCAACACCCTCACCCTCAGCCTAACCCTAAGCCTAACCTTAAACCTAACCCTAACCATCACCTTAACCATATCCCTAAGCCTAACCCTGAACCAAACCCTAATCCTCATCCTCCCTCTCACCCTAACCCAAACCCTAACCCTCACCCTAAACCTAAGCCTAACATTAACCCTAACCCTCATATTAACTCTCAGCCTAGCCCTCATGCTAACCCTAATCCTAACCCTAAACCTTACCCTGACCCTCAGCCTAACCCTCACCCTCACTCTAACCATAACACTAACCCTATTCCTAACCGTTAATCTAACCCTCCCCCTAACCCTATATCTAACCTAAACCTCACTATAACCCTACCCCTATGCCTAAGCCTAACCCTAACGCTAACCCTCACCCTAACCCTAGCCCTAACACTAATCCTAAACCTCACTCTCACCCTCAGCCTCACCCTAAACCTAACTCTAAACCGAAACCTCCCCCTCAACCTAACCCTAACCTTCACGCTTACCGAACACGTAACCTTAACCCTAACACTAACCCTAACAATAAACCTAACCCTAACCCTCAATCTAACCATAACCCACACCCTAACCCTAATCCTCACCCTAACACTTACCCTCACCCTAACACTAACCCTCACACTAACCATAACCCTCACCCTAAACCTAAACCTCACCCTAACCCTAATCCTCACCCTCACCCTAGCCCTCACCCTAACCCTGATTCTAATCCTCAACCTCACCCTAACCCTAACCCTCATCCTCACACTAAGCCTCACACTAACCCTAACTCTAATCCTCAATCTAACCCTCACCCTAACCCTAACCCTAACCCTTACCATAACCCTACACTTAACCCTAACACACACCCTTAACTTAAACCTCATCCTCAGCCTAAACCTCACGTTTAACCTTACAATCTTCCTCAACCTAACCCTCCCCCTAACCCTAAAACTCATCCTAACCCTCACCCTAACTGGAAAACTAAACATCACCCTAACCCTAACCCTCACCCTCAACCACAAGCTCAGGCTAAAACTAAGCCTAAGCCTAACCCTTACCTTAAACCTCACCCTTTCCCTAGCCCTCACCCTAACCCTAATCCTAACCCTAAACCTCATACTAACCCTCACCCTAACCCTAAACCTAACCATTACCCTAACCCTAATCCTCACGCCCACACTCACCCTCTCAGCCTAACCCTAATCCGAAACCTAACCCTAACACTCACACTCACCCTCACCCTAACCCTAATCCTAAACCTAAAACTACCCCTAATGCTCAACCTCAACCTAACCCTCACCCTAACCTTAACCCTAACACTAACCCTAAACCTAAACCACAAACTAAGCCTCTCCCTAACCCTAAATCTAACCATAAACCTCACCCTCACAATAACCGTAATCCTACCCCTAACCCTAAACCTCACCCTAACCCTAACCCTCACCCTCACCCTCACCCTCACTTTAACTCTAACTCTAAGCCTAACAGTAACACTAATCCTAAACCTCAACCTAACCCTAAGCCTAATCCTAACACACACCCTCACCCTAACCCTAATCCTAACCATGACCCTAAACCTCACCCTCAACATAACCTTAACCCTCATTAAAACCCTCACCCTAACCCTAAATCTCACCCTAGCACTAACCCTAACCCTCAGCCTCAACCTAGCCCTCACCAGAACACTAATCCTAACCCTAAGTCTCCTCCTAACCATAAACCTAACACTAACCCACACCATAACCCTAAACCTAATCCTAACCCTCAAACTAATCCTAACCCTCACACTCACCGTAACCCTAACCCTAACCCTCACCCAAACCCTAAACTTAACCCGAACCCTAACTCTCACCCTCACCCTAACCCTAACCCTCATCCTAACCCTCACCCTCACCCTCAACCTCATCCTCAGCCTAACCCTAAGCCTAAACCTAACCCTAACCCTCACATTTGTCCTAACCCTTACTGTAATCCTAATCCTAACTCTAAGCCTAACCCTCACCCTCACCCTAATCCTCACCCTAACCCTAACTCTAACACTAACCCTAACCATAACACTCACAATCAGCCTCAACCTTAGCCTAAATCTAACCCTAAACCTCACCCTCACCCTAAACCTAACCATAACCCTAATCCTAAAACTCACAACCCTAACCCTAAACCTCACCCTCTACCTAGCCCTCACCCTAACCCTAATCCTAACCCTAACCCTCATCCTAACCCTCAACCTAACACTAACCCTAACCCTCACAATCACCATCAACCTAACCCTAACCGTAACCCTAACGCTCAACCTAACTCTAACCCTCACTCTCACCGTAACCTTTAACCTAACCCTCACCCTAACCCTAAATTTAACCCGAATCCTAACACTCACCCTAACCCTAAACCTAACCCTCAGCCTAACCCTAACCATCACCCTAACGCTCACCTTCAGCCTAAGCCTAAGCCTAATCCTAACCCTAACCCTCACACTCACCCTAAGCTTAACCCTAAACCTAATCTTAAACCTAAGCCTAACCCTCACCCACACACTAACCCACACCCTATCCCTAACTCTAAGACTAAACCTAAGCCCAAAGCTCACAATCACCCTCAACCTAACCATAACTCTAACCCTAAAACTCACCCTCACCCTAACGTTAATCCTAAACCTAACCTTAACCCTAAACCTCACCCTCAACCTCAACCTCAGCCTAACCCTAAGCCTAACCCTAAACCTAACCCTAACACAAACACTCACCCTCACCCTAACCCTAATCCTATCCTTATCCCTAAACCTAACCCTCCCCTAAACTCTCACCCTAACCCTAATCCTAAACCTAACCCTAACCCTTAACCTCAACTGAACCCTCACCCTAACCTTAACCCTAACACTAACCCTAACCCTTCCAGGAACTAACACTCCCCCTAACCCTAAATCTAAACCTAAGCCTCTCCCTCACCCTCACCCTAATCCTAACCCTAACCCTAACCCTCATTCTTACCCTCAGTGTAACTCTATCCATAACCCTAACAATAACACTAAACCTAATCCTAAACCTAACGCTAACCCTAACCCTAACCCTATTTCTAACACTCACCCTCACCCTAACCATAATCCTAACACTAACCATCACCGGAACCCTAACCCTCACCCTCACTGTAACACTGAACCTCATCCAAACCCTCACCCTTACCCTAACCCTAACATTTAACCTCACCCTAACACTAACCCTAAACCTCACCCTCACCCTAGCCCTCACCTTAACCTTAATCCTCATCCTAACCCTCACCCTAACCCTAACCCTAACCCTCACCCTAACCCTAAACCTAACTCAAACCCTCCAGCTAACCCTAACCCTCATGTTCACGGTAACCCTAAAATAACCCTCACGCTAACCCTAAACGTAACCCGAACCCTATCACTCACCCTAAACCTAACCCTAACACACATCCTAACCCTAACCTTCACTCTCACCCTCAGCATAACCCTAAGCCTAACCATAACCCTATGCCTCACACGCAACCTAAACCTTACCCTAATCTTAATCCTAACCCTAAGCTTAACCCTCACTCTCATCCTAACCCTAAATCTAACACTAACCCTAACCCTGACCCTCACAATCAGCCTCAACCTAACACTAACTCTAACCCTAAACCTCAACCTCACATTAACACTAACCCTAACCCTAAGCAAAACCTCACCGTAACCCTAACCCTAAACCTCACCCTCACCCTAGCACTTAAAATAACCCTAATCCTAACCCTAACCCTAATCCTAACCCTCACCCTAACAATAAACCTAAGCCTAACCCTCACCCTCAGGGTAAACCTTACCTTAAAACTCACCCTGACCCTAAACTTTAATTGAACCCTAACTCTCACACTAACCCTAACCCTAATCCTAACCCTAACCCTAATCCTAACCCTCACCCTAACAATAAACCTAAGCCTAACCCTCACCCTCAAGGTAAACCTTACCTTAAAACTCACCCTGACCCTAAACTTTAATTGAACCCTAACTCTCACACTAACCCTAACCCTAACGCTCACCCTAACCCTAACCCTCAACTTCAACCAAACCCTCAGCCTAAGAATAAGCCTAACAGTAACTGTAACCCTAACCCTTACACTCAGCCTAAGGTTAAGCCTAATTCTAATACTAAACCTAACCCTAAGCCTCACCCTCACCCTAACTCTCACCTTAACCCTAACCCTAACCCTAACCCTAACCCTCACCCTCAGCCTCATCCTAACCCTAACTCTAACCCTAAATCTCAACCTCACCCTAACCCTAACCCTAAACCTAACCCTAAACCTCACCCTAAACCTAATCCTAAACCTCACCCTAACCCGAGCCCTCACCCTAACCCTAATCTTAACCCTAACCCTCATCCTAACCCTCCCCCTAACCATAACCTTAACTCTCACCCTAACCCTAAACCTCACCCTCAACCTCAGCCTCAGCCTAACCCTAAGCTTAACCCTAAACATAACCCTAAAACACACACTCACCCTCACCCTAACCCTAATCCTAAACCTATCCCTAACCCAAACCTTCCCCCTAAATCTCACCCTATCCCTAACCCTAACACTAACCCTAACCCTAACCTTCAACCTAACCCTCATTCTAACCCTATCTCTTACACTAAACCTCACCCTCAGCCTAAACCTAACAATAAACCTAACCCAAACACTAAACCTCAACCTAACCCTAACCTTAACCTTCACCCTCACCATAACAGAAAACCTAAACCTAACCCTAACAATAATTCTAACCCTAATCCTAAACCTCACCCTAACCATAACACTCACCCGAACCCAAAACCTCACCCTAACACTTACCCTCACCGTAACACTAACCCTAACACTAAACCTCACACTAAACCTAACCATAACCTTAAGCCTAAAAGTCAACCTAAACCTCAACCTCACCCTAACACTAACCCTAACACTAAACCTCACCCTAACCCTCCCCCTAACCCTAAATCTAAACCTAAACCTCACCCTCACCTTCACCCTAACCCTAAACCTAAACCTCACCCTAACCATAACCCTCACCCTAAACATAACCCTCAACATAACACTTCCGCTCACCCTAACACTAACCCTAAACCTAACACTCACCCACACACTAATTCTAACCCTCATCCTCATCCTAACCCTCACCCTAATCCTAACACTAACCCTAACCCTCACCCTCACCCTAGCCCTCACCCTAACCTTCATGCTCACCCTAACCCTAACCCACATCCTCACCCTAAACCTCACACTAACCCTAACCCTAATCCTCAATCTAACCCTCACCAAAACCCTAACCCTAAACCTTACCCTAACCCTAAACCTAACCCTAACTCTCACCCTTATTTTAACCCTCAGCCTCAGCCTAAACCTCACTTTTACCCTTACCATCATCCTCACCCTAACCCTCCCCCTAAACCTAAACCTCATCCTAACCCTCACCCTAAACGTAAACCAAAATATCACCCTAACCTTAAACTTCACTATCAACCTCACCCTCACCCTCAGCCTAAACCTAAGCCTAAGCCTAACCCTCACACTCACCCTCACCCTAACCCTAATCCTAACCCTAACCCTAAACCTAACCCATAACCTCAACCTAACCCTCACCCTAACCTTAACCCTAACACTAACCCTAACCCTAAAACATGAACTAACCCTCCCCCTAACACTAAATCTAAGCCTAAACCTCACCCTCAACCTAACCCTATTCCTAACCCTAACCCTAAACCTCACCCTAAACCTAACACTAACCCTCCCCCTCCCCCTCACCCTCACTGTAACTCTAACCCTAACACTAACAATAACACTAACTCTAACCCTAACGCTCAAACTAACACTAACCCTATCCCTAAACGTCAACCTAACCCTCACCCTCACCCAAACCCTAATACTAAACCTAACACTAACCCTCACCCTAACCCTCCACCTACCCCTAACTCTAACCCTAAAACTTACCCTCACCCTACCCTAACTCTAACCATAAACCTCACCATAAACCTCACCCTACCCTCACCTTCACCCTCACCCTCAACCTCAACCTCACTGTAACTCTAAACCAAACCTTAAAAATAAGACTCACAATAATCCTAAACCTAACCCTAACCCTAATCATAACCATAACCCAAACCCTGAGCCTCACACTTCCCGCAAACTTAACCCTAACCATACCATAACACTAACAATAACCCTAACCATAATTCTAACCCTAACCCTAACCCTAACCCTTACCTAAAACTCACCCCCAACCTCACCCTCAGCCTAACCCTAACCCTAACCATAACACTAACCCTAACACTCACCGTGACCCAATCCCTAACCATAAACCTAACCCAAATCGAAATACTAAACCTTACCCCAAACTTAAGCCTAACCATTGCCCTAACCCTAACCCTAATCCTCACCCTCATTGTCACCCTAACCCAAACAATAACCCTAACCCTCACCCTAACCCTAAGCCTAACCCTAACCCTAGTCTTCACCCTAACCCTAATACTAACCTTAACCCTCATCCTAACCCACAGCCTAACTTTAAACCTAACCCTCACCCTAACTCTAACCCTCACTCTTAACTTCACCCTTAGCCTAACCCTAAGCCTAATCCTAAACCTCAACCTAACCCACACACTCACCCTCAACCTAACCCTAACCCTAACCCTCACCCTAACCCTAACCCTCACCCTCAACCTCACCCTGAGCCTAACCCTAACCCTAACCCTAACCCACACACTCACCCTCACCATAACCCTAATCCTAACCCTAACCCTAACCCTAACCCTAAAAACTCACCCTCACCCTAGCCTTCACCCTAACACTAATCCTAAACCTAACCCAAACTCTAACCATAACCCTAACCCTAAACCTCACCCTAAACCTAACCCTAACTCTCACCCTCACTGTAAGTGTAACCCTAACCCTAAACGTAACAATAACTGTAACCCTTAAGCTAACCCTCACCCTAAAGCTAACACTTACCCTTAACTTAAACCTCGGCCTCAGCCTAATCATCACCTTTACACTTACCATCACCTTACGCTAACCCTCACCCTAACTCTAACCCTCATCCTAACCCTCACCCTAATTGTAACCCTAACCATCACCCTAACCCTATCCCTGACCGTCAACCTCACCCTCAGACTAACCCTAAGAATAAGCCTAAACCTAAACCTAATCCTCAACCTCACCCTAGCCCTCACCCTAACCATAGTCCTAACTCTAACCCTCAACCTAACCCTAAACCTAACCCTCACCCACACCCTCATCCTCACCGTAACTCTAACCCTAACCCTATCAATAACACTAACCCTAACCCGAACCATCACCCTAACCTTATCCCTAACCCTCACCCTCATGCTCAGACTAAGCCTAAGACTAAGCCTAAGCCTAACCCTAACCCTCACCCTAACCCTCAACCTTACACTAACCCTAACTCTAACCCTAAACCTCACTCTCACCCTAACACTAATTCTAAACCTATTCCTAAACCTAAACCTCATCCTAACCCTAACCTAACACTCACACTCAGCCTCAGCTGAAACCTAAGCCTAACATTAACCCTAACCCTAACCCTTACATTCACCCTCATCCTAAACCTAACTCTACCCCTAAACCTCACCCTCACCCTAACCCTAAACCTAACACTAAACCTCACCCTAACCCTAAAGCTAACCCTCACACTAAACCTAACCCTCACCCTCACCCTCACGCTCAGCCTAAACCTAAGGCTAAGCCTAACCCTAACCCTAACACTCACACTCATCCTAACCCTAACCCTAATCCTAATCCTAAAACTAGCCCTAACCCTCATCCTCACCCTAACACTCACCGTAACCCTAACATAAACCTAAAACTAACCCTCACACTCAGCCTCACCCTAACCCTAATTCTAACACTGAACCGCACCCACACCCTAACCCTAATGCTAACCCTAAACATAACCCTAACCCTAACCCCCCCCAACTCTCACCCTAACCCTAAAACTAACCCTAAACCTAAACCTCAACCTAACCTCACCCTAACCCTAACTCTATCCCTAAATCTCACCCTCACCCTAACCCTCACTCTAACCTTAACCCAAACACTAAACCTCAACCTAACCCTAACCCTAAAACTCAAACTCACCCTCACAGTAATCGTAAACCTAAACCTAACCCTAACAATAACCCTAAAGCTAATCCTAACCCTCACCCTAACCATAACCCTCAGCCAAAACCAAACCCTCAACCTTAAACTTACCCTCACCCTAACACTAACCCTAACACTAACACTAAACCTCACACTAAGCCTAACCCTAAACCTAAACCTAAACCTCAACCTAAACCTCACCCTCACCCTAACCCTAACACTAACCCTATTCCTAACCCTTACCCTAGCCCTTCTGCTAAACCTATATCTAAACCTAAACCTCACGCTAACCCTAAGCCCAAGGGTAAGCCTAACCCTAACCCTAACCCTAAAAGTAACCCTAATCCTCAGCCTCACCCTTACCCTAACCTAAACCCTAACCCTAACCAACACCCTCACCCTCAGCGTAACCCTAAGCCTAACCCTAAACCTAAACCTAACCATCACCTTAAACCTAACACTAACCCTAACCCTAACCCTTAACCAAACCCTAATCCTCAGCCTCCCTCTCACCCTAACCCAAACACTAAATCTAACCCTCACACTCACACTCAACCTAAACCTAATCCTCAACCTAACCCTATCCCTAAACCTAACCCTCACATTAACCTTCAGCCTAGCCCTCACCCTAACCGTAATCCTAATCCTAAAACTTATGCTAACCCTCAGGTAAACCCTAACCCTAACCCTCACACTAACCCTAACCCTCAACGTAAGCCTCAACCTAACCCTAACTCTATAGCTAACCTTAACCCTCACCCTCACTGTCACCGTAACTGTAACCCAAAACCTAAGCCTAAAAATAACCCTAACCCTCACCCTCACCCTAACACTAATCATAAACCTAAAACTACCCCTAACCCTTAACGTCAATCTAATCCTCACCCTAACCTTAACGCTAACACTAACCCTAACCCTAACCCACGAACTAACCCTCCCCCAACTCTAAATATAACCATAAACCTGACACTCACCCTAACCCTAATCCTAACCCTAACCCTAAACCTCACCCTAACACTAACCCTAAGCCTCACCCTCAGCCTCACCCTCAATTTAACTCTAACTCTAACCCTAACAATAACACTAATCCTAAACCTAAATCTAACCCTAAGCCTAACCCTAACCCTAATCCTAAAACACACCCTCACCCTAACCCTAATCCTAACCATTACCCTAACCCTCACCCTCACCATAACCTTAACCCTCATCCAAACCCTCACCCTAACCCTAATCTTAACCCTAATTCTCCTCCTAACCCTCAACCTAAACCTAACACTAACCTTGAACCTAACCCTCAAAATCAGCTTCAACCTAACCTTAACTCAAACCCTAAACCTCACCCTCACCCTAAACCTAACCATAACCCTAACCCTAAAACTCACTACAACCCTAACCCTAAAGCTCACCCTCCCCCTAGCCCTCACCCTAACAATAATCCCAACCCTAAGCCTCATCCTAAACCTCATCCTATCACTAACCCTAAGCCTCATCCTTACCATCAACCTAAGCCTAACCCAAACTCTCAAACTAACTCTAAACCTCACCCTCACCATAACCCTTACCCTAACCCTTACCCTAACCCTAAATTTAACCTGAACCCTAACGCTCACCCTAAACCTAACCCTAACCCTCAGCTTAACCCTAATCCTCACCATCACCCTCAGCCTCAGCCCAAGCCTAAGCCTAATCCTAACCTTAACCCTAAACCTCACACTCACCCTACGCCTAACCCTAATCCTAATCCAAACCCTAAGCCTAAACCGACACTCAACCTAACCCTAACACTAACCCTAACCCTAACCCTAACCCTAACCCTTACCTAATCCTCAACCCCAACCTCACCCTCAACCTAACCCTAAGCCTAACCCAAACACTAACCCTAACCATCATCATAACCCAAACCCTAACCTTAACCATAACCCTAACCGAAACACTAACCCTAACCCCAAACCTAAACCTAACCCTTACCCTAACCATAACCCTAATCCTCAACCTCAATGTCACCGTAACCCAAACAATAACCCTAACCCTCACCCTAACACTAAGCCTAACCCTAACTCTAACCCTCACAGTCACCCTCACCCGAACCCTAATCCTAAACCTAAACCTATCCCTAAACCTAACCCTCACATTAACCCTCACCCTAGCCCTCAAACTGACCCGAATCCTAACCCTAAACCGAATCCTAAACCTCACACTAACCCTAACCTTAACCCTCACACTAACCCTAACCCTGAACCTAAACCTCACCCTAACCCTAAACCGAATCCTCACCCTCACGCTTACTCTCAACTTCACTCTAACCCTAAACATAACAATAACCCTAAACCTAAACCTAACCCTAACCCTAACCAACAAACTCACCGTAACTCTAAACCTAAACATAACACTAAAACTCACCCTAATCCTCAACCTCACCTTCACCCTAACTCAAACCCTAATCCTCACCCAAACCCTCACCCTCAGCCTAACCCTAAGCCTAAACCAAACCTATCCCTAACCATCAACTTAACCCTAACCCTTACCCAAACCCTAACCCTGAACCAAAACCTAATCCTCAACTTCAAACTCACCCTAACCCAAACCCTAACCCTAACCCTAAACCTAACCCTAAACCTAACCCTCACACTCACCCTCACCATAACCATAATATTAAACCTAACCCTATCCCTAAACCTATCCTTCACATTAACCCTCAGCATAGCCCTCATGCTAACCCTAAACCTTATCCTAACCCTCACCCTAACCCTACCCCTAAACCTCACCATCACCTTCAGCCTCACTTTAACTCTAACTCGAACCCTAACAATAACACTAATCCTAAACCTAAACGTAACCCTAACCCTAACCCTAAACCTAATCCTACCACACACCCTCACCTAACCCTAATCCTAACCATAGCACTAACCCTCACCCTAAACCTCACACTAACCCTAACACTAATCCTCAATCTAACCCTTACCCTCACCCAAACCCTAACCCTCACCATTACCCTAACACTAAACCTAACCATAACCATAATCATAACCCTCAACCTCAGCCTCACATTCAAAGCAAACATAACCCAAACCATAACACTAACAATAACCCTAACCCTCACCCTAATCCTAATCCTACCCCTACCCCTAAACCTCACCCTAGCACACACCCTAAACCTAAGCCTAAGCCTAACCCTCACCATAACTCTCACTCTAACCCTAACCCCAAACCTCAACCGAACCCTAACCTTCAACCTCACCCTCAGCCTAACTCTAATCCTAACCTGAACCCTAAACTTAACCCTCACATTCACAGTCACCTTAACCCTAGACCTAATCCTAACCTTAACACTAACTTTCACCCTCACCCTAAACCTCACCCTAACCCTAAACATAACCCTCAACCTCAGCCTCACATTCACAGCAAACTTAACCCAAACCATAACACTAACAATAACCCTAACCCTCATCCTCAACCTAACCCTAAACCTAAACCTAAACCTAAACCTAACCCTAACCCTAACCCTAAACCTAAACCTGACCCTAACCGTAACCCTAACCCTCACCCTCACCCTCACAGTAACCATAACCCTAACCCTAACCCTTACAATAACCCTAACCCTAACCCTATACCTCATCCTAACCATATACTTCACCCTAACCCTAACCTACACCCTAAAGCTTATCCTCACCTTAACCCTAACCCTCACACTCACCCTAAACCTCACCCTAAACCTAATCCTAACCATAAGCCTAACCCTCTCCCTCACCCTAACCCTCACCCTAAACCTAACTCTAACACTAACCCTAACCCTAACCCTCACCCTCAGCCTCACTCTAACCCTAACTCTAACCCTAAACCTCCCCCTTCCCCCACCCTAAAGTTAACCCTAACCCTAAACATCACCCAAACCCTAACCCTAAACCTCACCCTCACCCTAGCCCTCACTCTAATCCTAATCCTAACACTAAACCTCACTCTAACCTAACCTTAATCTTAATCCTAACCCTAAACCTAACCCTCACCCTCACCCTAACCCTCACCTGAACCCTAACACTAACACTAACCCTCACCCTCACTCTAATCCTAACCATAACTGTAACCCTAAACCCCACCCTCACCCTAACCCTCACCCTAATCCTCACCCTCACCCTAGCACTCATCCTAACCCTAATCCTAACCCTAACCCTCATCCTAACCCTCCCCCTAGCCCTAACCCTAACCCTCACCCTAATGCTAACCCTCACCCTCAACCTCACCCTCAGCCTAACCCTAAGCCTAACCCTAAACCTAACCCTAATACAAATATTCACCCGCACCTTTACCCTAATCCTAACCCTAAACCTTACCCTGCCCCTAATTCTCACCCTAACCCTAACACTAACACTAACACTACCCCTAACCCTCAACCTAACCTTCACCCTAACCCTACCTCTAACCCTAAACCTCACCATCACCCTAAACCTAACTCTAACCCTAACCCAAACCCTAAATCTCAGGATAAAACTAACCCTCACCCTCACCCTCAGCCTAAAACTAAACCTGAACCTAACAATAACCCTAACATTAATCCTAACCCTCACCCTAACCATGATGCTCACCCTAACCCAAAACCTCACCCTAACATTTACCCTCACCCTAAAACTAGCCCTAACCCTAACACTAACCCTCACACTAACCCTAACCCTAACCCTAAACTTCACCCTAACCCTAAGCCTATATCTAACCCTAAACCTCACGCTCAGCCTAACCCTAAACCTAACCCTAACCCTAACCCTCACAGGCACCCTCAACCTCACTATAACTCTAACCCTAACCCTAACACTAACACTAACCCTAACCCTAACCATCACTTTAACCCTAATCCTCACCCCCACCCTCAGCCTCAGCCTAACCCTAAGCTTAACCGTAACCCTCAGACTAACCTCACCGAAACCCTAACCCTAACACTAAACCTAACCCTAAACCTAACCCTAACCCTAAACCTAACCCTCATTATCAGCATCACCTCCACCCTAACCTAAACTCTAACCCGAACACTCACCCTAATCTTAAGCCCAACCCTAACCTTAAACCTAACCTTCACACTCACTCTAACCTAAACCTAATCCTAAACCTAACACTATTCCTAAAACTAACCCTCACCATAATCCTCAACCTAGCCCTCACCCTAACCCTAATCCTAACCCTAAACCTCAAACTAAACCTAAATCTACCCCTAATCCTCAACTTCACCCTAACCCCAACTCTAACCCTAACACTAACACTAAACCTCACCCTATCCCTAACCCTAACCCTCACCCTAACCCTAAACCTCACCCTCACCCTCAGCCTATCGCTAAGCCTAACCCTAAACCTATCCCTAACACACACTCACCCTCAACCTAACACTAATCCGAACCCTAACCATAACCCTTCCCCTAACTCTCACCTTAACCCTAACCTTAACACGAACACTAACCCTAACCCTCAACTTAACCGTCACCCTAACCCTAACTCTAAACCTAAACCTCACCATCATGCTAACCCTAACTCTAACCCTAACCCAAACCCTAAACCTCACCCTAACCCTAACCCTAAAACTCATCCTCACCCTCACCGTAACCATAACCCTAAACCTAACCCTAACAATAACCCTAAACCTATTCCAAAACCTCACCCTAACCATAACCCTCACCCTAACCCAAAACATCATCCTATTACTTACCCTCACCCTTACACTAACCCTCACCCTAACACTAACCCTCACACTAACCCAAGCCCTAACCCTAACCCTAAACTTCAACCTAACCCAGAACCTCACCCTAACCCTAAAAATAACCCTAAACATAACCCTCACCCTAACCACCCCCTTAAAGTTATAACTAACCCTCAACCTCACCCTCACACTCAGCCTAACCCTAACCCTAAACCCCACCCTAACCCTAACCTTACACCTCACCCTCATGCTCAGCTTAAGCCTAAGCCTAAACTTAACCCTAACCCTAACACTCACCATAACCCCAACACTAACACAAAACCTAACTCTAAACCTAAACCTCACCCTCAAACTAACCCTAACACAAACCCTACCCCTAAACCTAAGCCTCATCCTAAACCTCACCCTCACCCTCACCCTCACCGTAACTGTAACCCTAACCCTAAACCTAACAATAACACTAACACTAACCCTAAACCTCATAATAACCATAGCATTCACCCTAATCCTAAACCTCACCCTAACACTTACCCTCATCCTAACTCTAACCCTAACCCTAACACTAACCCTCACACTAAACCTAACCCTCACAATAACCCAAAACCTCAACCTAACCCTAAACCTCAACCTGAACCTAGCCCTCAACCAAACCCTAACCCTCATCCTCACCCTAAAACTCACAATAACCACAACACTAATCCTCAATCTAACCCTCAACCTCACCCTAACCCTAACCCTCACCGTTACCCTAACCCGAATGCTCAGCCTAACCCTCACCTTTACCCTTACTGTGACCCTCAACCTCACCCTCACCCTAAATCTAATCCTCATCCTATCCCTCACCCTAATGGTAACCCCAACCATCACCCTAATCCTAACCCTCACCGTCACACTCAGCCTCAACCTAACCCTAAGCCTAAGCCTAACCCTAACCCTAACCCTCACCCTCACCCTAGCCCTCACCCTAACCCTAATCCTAACCCGAACATTCATCCTATCCCTTAACCTAACCATAACCTTAACCATCTTTCTAAACCTAATCCTCATCAACACCCATACCCTCAGCCTAACCCTAAGCCTAGCCGAACCCTAACCCTAACCCTCACACTCACCCTCACTGTAAAACTAATCCTAAAACAAACACTAATCCTAGCATTATATCTCAACCTAACCCTCACCATAACCCTAACCCTAACACTAACGCTAACCCTAACCCTCACCATAAATCTCCCCCTAACAGTATCTCTAACCCTAAACCACACCCTCACCCTAACCATAACCCTAAACCTAAACCTCACCCTAACCCTGGTACTAAACCTCACCATCACCGTCACCCTCACTGTAACTCTAACCCTATCCCTAATAGTAACCCTCACCCTCACCCTAAACCTAACCCTAACCCTAACTCTCAGCCTCACCATAATGCTAACCCTGAACCTAAACCTAAACCTCACCCTAATGCTAACCCTAACCCTCACCCTCACTGTAACCCTCATCCTAACCCTAATGCTAACCCTAAACCTCACCCTCACCCTCATGCTCGGCCTAAGCCTAAGCCTAAGCCAAAGATTAACCCTGACCCTGACCCTCACCCTAACCCTAACCGTAACACTATCCCTATCCGTAAACCTCACACTAACCCTCAACCTAACACTAACTCTAAACCTAAACCTCACCCTCACCCTAACCCTAACCCTCACCCTCACCCTCACCCCTTGCCTAATATTAAACATAATCCTAACCCTAACCCTAACCCTAAAAATAAGAGTAACCCTCACCCTAACCCTCACCCTAACCCTAACACTCACCCTCACCATAGCCCATAACCAAACCCTAAGCCTAAGCCTAACCCTCACGCTAACCCTCACTCTAATCCTAAACCCAACACTCACTTTAACCATAAGCCTCACCCTCACCCTAACTCTAATCCTAACCCTAACCCTAACTCTAACCCTCCCCTTAACTCTCACCCTAACCCTAACCTTAAAAGGAAAACTAACCCTAACCCTCAACCTAACCCTCACCTTAATCCTAACTCTAACCTAAACCTCACCCTGACCCTAAACCCAACTCTAACATTAACCCAAACCCTAAACCTCACTCTAACTCTAACCCTAACCCTCATCCTCACCCTCACTGTAACCGCAACCCTAAACCTAACAATAAGAATAACCATAACCCTATTCCTAACCCTCACCCTAACACTTACCCTCACCCTAACACTAACCCTAAACCTCACCCTAACCCTCTCCCTAACCCTATATGTAACCCTCAACCTCATACTCACCCTAAACCTAACCTTAAACCCCACATTAACCCTAACCATAACCATCACCCTTATGCTCGGCCTAAGCCTAAGCCTAAGCCTAAGCCTAACACTAACCCTAAACATCACCCTAACCCCAACAATAACACTAAACCTAACTCTAACCCTAAACCTCACCCTCACCCTAACCCTAATTCTAACCCTAACCCTAAACCAAAACCTCATCCTAACCCTAACCCTCACCCTCACCCTCACCCTCACCATAACCGTAAACCTAACCCTAACCCTAACAATAACCCTAACCCTAACCCTAACCCTCATCCTAAGCATAACCTTCACCGTAACCCTAACCCTCACCCTAACCCTAGCCCTCATCCTAACATTTACCCTCACCCTAACACTAACACTCACCCTAACACTAACCCTCACATTAACCCTAACCATCACCCTAACCCTAAACCTAGCCCTCAACCTCAACCTAGCCCTCAACCTAACCCTAACCCTCATCCTCACCCTAAAACTCACACTAACCCTAACAGTAATCCTCAATCTAACGCTCACCCTCACACTAACCCTAACACTCACCCTTACCTTTAACCTCACCCTCAGCCTAACACTCACCTTTACCCTTACCATCACCCTCACACTAACCCTCAGCCTAAAACTAATCCTCATCCTAACCCTCACCCTAACGGTAACCCCAACCATCACCCTAACCCTAACCCTCACACTCACCCTCAGCCTCAGCCTAAACCTAATCCTAAGCCTTGGCCTAACCCTAACCCTCACCCTCACCCTAACCCTAAACCTCATCCTAACACTTAACCTAACCATAAACCTAACCATCTTTCTAAACCTAAACCTCATCCCCACCCATATCCTCAGCCTATCCCTAACCCTAAGCCGAACCCTAACCTTAAACCTCACACTCACCCTCACCAAAAACCTAATCCTAAACCTAACCCTAACCCTAAAATTAAACCTCACTCTAACACTCACCCTAACCCTAACCCTAACCCTAACCCTAATACTCACCCTGAACCTCCCCCTAACCCTAACTCTAACCCTAAATGTCACCCTCACCCTAACCCTAACCCTAACCCTAAACCTCAACCTGAACCTAATCCTTACCCTCAACCTCACCCTCACTGTAACTCAAACCCTAACCCTAATCCTAACCTCACCCTCACCCTAACCCTAACCCTAACACTCACCCTTACCGAACATTCACCCTCAACGTAACACTAACCCTAACCCTAACCCTAAACCTCAACATAACCCTAACAATAACCCTCAACCTCACCCTAGCACTCACCCGAAACCTAATTGTAACCTTAAACCTCATCCAAAACCTCGCCCTAACACTAACCCTAACCCTCAACCTAACCCTAAACCTAATTCTAACCCTCAACCTAACCCTAACCCTGACCCCAACGTAACCCTAACACTAACTCTCACCCTAAACCTAAACCTCATCCTAACCCTAACCCTCACCCTCACCCTAACCCTAACACTAATCCTAACCTTAAACCTCACCCTATACCTCACCCTAACCCTAACTCTAACCCTAAACCTGACCCTCACCCTAACCCTCACCCTAACCCTAAAACTCACCCACACCCTAGCCTTCACCCTAATCCTAATCCGAACCTTAACCCTCATCCTAACCCTCACCCTAACCCTAAACCTAACCCTCAACCTAACCCTAAACCTCACCCCTAACCTTACCCTTAGTCTAACCCTAAGCCTAACCCTAAACCTAACCCTAACCCACACACTCACCCTCAACCTAACCCTAACCCTAACCCTCACCCTAACCCTAACCCTCATCCTCAACCTCACCCTTAGCTAACCATAAGCCTAACCCTAAACCTAAACCTAACACACACACTCACCCTCACCCTAACGCTAATCCTAACCCTAACCCTAATCCTCTCCCTCACCCTAGCCTTCACCCTAACCCTAATACTAAACCTAACTCAAACTCTAACCATAACCCTAACCCTAAACCTCACCCTAAACCTAACCCTTACCCTCAACCTCACTGTAAGGGTAACCCTAATCCTAACCCTAACAATAACCGTAACCCTAACTCTTACCCTCACCCTAACCATAACAATCACCCTAAACCTAACCCTCATCCTAACACTTGCCCTCAACCTTATCTTAACCCTAAGCCTCAGCCTAATCCTGACCTTTATGCTTACCATCACCCACACCCTAACCCTCACCCTAATACTAACCCTAATCCTTACCCTCACCCTAACCATAACCCTAACCATCACTCTAACCCTATTCTTCACCCTCAACCTCACCCTCAGACTAACCCTAGGCCTAAGCCTAAACCTAACCCTAACCCTCAACCTCACCCTAGCCCTCACCCTAACCATAATCCTAACCCTAACCCTCACCCTAAACCTAACCCTAACCTTACCCATAAACCCCACCCTAACCCTAAAACTAACCCTCACCCGCACCCTCACCCTCACCGTAACTCTAACCCTAACCCTATCAATAACACTAAACCTAACCTGAACCATCACACTAAACCTAACCCTAACCCTCACCCTCATGCTCGGACTAAGCCTAAGCCTAAGCCTAACCCTAAACCTAACTCTCAACCTAACCCTATCCCTAACCCTAACCCTAATTCTAAACCTAAATCTCACTCTCACCCTAACACTAATTCTAACCCTAACCCTGAACCTAAACCTCATCCTAACCTTAACCCTAAGCCTCACCCTCACCCTCAACCTAAACCTATGCTTAACATTAACCCTAATCCTAACCCTCACACTCACCCTCACCCTAAACCTAACTCTACCCCTAAAACTCACCATCACCCTAACCCTAAATCTAACACTAAACCTCACCCTAACCCTAACCCTAAGCTCACCCTAAACCTAACCCTCACCCTCACCCTCAGCCTAAACCTAAGGATAATCCTAACCCTAAACCTAACCCTCACACTCACCCTAACTCTAAACCTAATGCTAATCCTAACCCTAGCCCTAAACCTCACCCTCACCCCAAACCTCACCCTAACCCTAAAACTAACCCTGAAACTAACCCTCACACTCAGCCTCAACCTAACCCTAATTCTAACACTAAACCTCACCCACACTATAACACTAACGCTAACCCTCATCCTGACCCTAACACTAACACTAAACCTAAATCTAACCCTAAACCTCACCCTCAACCTAACCCTCACTCTAACCCTAACCCAAACACTAAACCTCACCCTAACCCTAAACCTCACCCTCACCCTAGCCCTCACCCTAACCCTAATTCTAATCCTCACCCTCACCCTAACCCAAACCGTCATCCTCATACTAAGCCTCACCCTAACCCTAACCCTAATCCTCAATCTAACCCTCACCATAACCCTTACCATAACCCTAAACTTAACCCTAACCCACACACTTATCTTAAACCTCACCCTCAGCCTAAACCTCACTTTTACCCTTACCATCATCCTCACCCTTACCCTCCCCCTAACCCTAAACCTCATCCTAACCCTAACCCTAGCCGTAAAACTAAACATCACCCTATCCCTAACCCTCACCCTCAACCTCAAGCTCAGCCTGACCCTAAGCCTAAGCCTAACCCTTACCCTAAACCTCACCCTCTCCCTAGCCTTCACCCTAACCCTAATCCTAACCCTAACCCTCATCCTAACCCTCACCCTAACCCTAAACATAACCATCACCCTAACCATAATCCTCAAGCCCACACTCACCCTCAGCCTAACCCTAAGCCGAGTTCTAACACTTACCCTAACACTCACACTCACGCTCAACCTAACCCTAATCCTAAACCTAACTCTACCTGTAACCCTTAACCTCAACCTAACCCTCACCCTAACCTTAACCCTAACACAAACCCTAACCCTAACCCACGAACAAACCCTCTCCCTAACCTTAAATCTAAACATAACCTCCCCCTCCCCCTAACCCAGTCCTACCCCTAACCCTAAACCTCACCCTAACCCTAACCATAACCCTCACACTCACCCTCACTTTAACCCTAACTCTAAACCTAACAATAACACTAATCCTAAACCTTAACCTAACCGTAACCCTAACCATAACACTAATTCTAACACAAACCCTCACCCTAACCCTAATCCTAACCATGACCCTAACCCTCACCCTCACCATAACCTTTACCTTCATCCAAACTGTCACCCTAACCCTAAACCTAACCCTGAACCTCACCCTAACACTAACCCTAACCCTCACCCTCAACCTAGACCTCACCCTAACCCTAATGCTAACCCTAATTTTCCTCTTCACCCTCAGCCTAAACCTAACACTAATTCACACCCTAACCCTAAACCTAACCCTAACCCTCAACCTAACCCTAACCCTCAAACTCAAGGTAACCCTAACTCTAACGCTCATCCAATTCCTAAACTTAACACAAACTCTAACTCTTACCCTAACCCTAATCCTAACCCTCACCCTAACCCTGAACCTTACCCTCAGCCTAACCCTAAGCCTAAACCTAACCCTAACCCTAACCCAAACAATCACCCTAACCCTTATCCTAATCCTAATCCTAAACCTAAGCCTAACCCGCACCCTCACACTAACCCTCATCCTAAACCTCTCTAACACGAACCCTAACCCTAACCCTCACAATCAGCCTCATCCTAACCCTAACTCTAACCCTAAAGCTCACCCTCACCCTAAACCTAACCATAACGCTAACCCTAAACCTCACCACAACCCTAACCCTAAACCTCACCCTCAACCTAGCCCTCACCCTAACCCTAATTCTAACCCTAACCCTCATCCTAACCCTCACCCTAACACTAACCCTAACCTTCACCCTCACCATCACCCTATCCCTAACCTAAACCTAATGCTCAACCTAACCCTCACCCTCAACCTCACTGTAACCCTTACCTTAACCCTCACCCTAACCCTAAATTTAACCCGAACCCTAACTCTCACATAAAACCTAAACTTAACCCTCACCCTAACCCTAACCCTCAAACTCACCCTCACCCTCAGCCTAAGCCTAAGTCTAATCCTAACCCTAACTCTAACCCTCACACTCACCCTAAGCCTAACCCTGATCCTAATCCTAAACCTAAGCCTAACCCTCACTCTCAATCTAACCCTCACCTTAACCCTAAACCTAACACTACCCCTAACCCTAACCCTCACCCTCAGCCTCACCCTAACCTTAACTCTAACCCTAAACCTCCCCCTCCCCCTAACCCTAACCCTTACCCTCAACCTAAGCCTAACCCTCACCCTCAACCTCAACCTCAGCCTAACCCTAAACCTAACCCTAAACCTAACGCTAACACACACACTCACCCTCACACTAACACTAATCCTAAACCTTTCCCTAACCCTAACCCTCCCTCAAATTTTCACCCTAACCCTAACCCTAACACTAATCCTAACCCTAACCCTCAACCTAACCCTCACCCTAAATCTAACTCTAACCCAAAACCTTACCCTCACCCTAAACCTAACTCTAACCCAAACACAAACCCTAACCCTCACCCTAACCCTAACCCTAACCATCACCCTAACCCTAATCCTCACCCCCATCCTCACCTTCAGCCTAAACCAAAGCCTAAACCTAACCCTATCCCTAACACTAACACTCACCCTCACCCTAACCCTAATCCTAACCCTACCCCTAAACATTAACCTCAACCTAACCCTCACCCTAACCTTAACCCTAACACTAACCCTAACCCTAACCCACGAAATAACCCTCCCCCTAACCCTAAATCTAACCATAAACCTCACCCTCACCCTAACCCTAATCCTACCCCTATCCCTAAACCTCACCCTAACCCTAACCATAACCCTCACCCTCACTTTAACTCTAACTCAAACCCTAACAATAACACTAATCCTAACCCTAAATCTAACCCTAACCCTAACCATAACCCGAATCCTAACACACACCCTCACCCTAACCCTAATCCTAACCATAACCCTAACCCTCACCATAATCTTAACCCTCACCAAAACCCTCACCGTAACCCTAACCCTAACCCTAAACCTCACCCTCACCCTAGCCCTCACCCTAACCCTAATCCTAACCCTAATTCTCATCCTAACCCTCACCCTCAACCTAACACGAACTCACTCCCTAACCCTAAACCTAACCCTAAACCTCAACCTAACCCTAACCTGCACGCTCAATATAACCCTAATCCTAACCCTCACACAAACCCTAAACTTAACCGGAACCCTAACTCTCACCCTAACCCTAATCCAAACCCTCACCGTAACCCTCACCCTCACCCTCAGCCTAACCCTAAGTCTAACCCTAATCCTAACACTAACCCTCACAATCAACCTAACCCTTATCCTAATCCTAATCCTAACCCTAAGACTAACCCACACACTCACCCTAACCCTCAGCCTAAACCTAAATCTAGCATGAACCCTAACCCTAACCCTCAAAATCAGCCTTAACCTAACACTAACTCTAATCCTAAAGCTCACCCTTACCCTAAACCTAACCATAAGGATAACCATATACCTCACCAAAACCCTAACCCTAAACCTCAACTTCACCCTTGCCCTCACACTAACCCTAATCCTAACACTAACCCTCATCCTAACACTCACCCTAACACTAAGTCTAATCTTCACCCTCACCATCACACTAACCCTAAACTTAACCCTAACACTCAACCTAACCCTAACCCTCACCCTCACAGTAAACCTTACCCTAACCCTCACCCTAACCCTAAATTTAACTCGAACCCTAACTCTAACCCAAACCCTAAACTTAACCATCACCCTAACCCTAACCCTCAAATTCACCCTCACTCTCAGCCTAAGCCTAAGCATAATCCTAACCCTAAACTTAACCCTCACACTCACCCTAAGCCTAAACCTAATCCTAATCCTAACCCTAAGCCTAAACCTCACCCTCACACTAACCCTCACCTTAACCCTAACCCTAACCTTAACCCTCACCCTCAGCCTCACCCTAACCCTAACTCTAACCCTAAACCTCACCCTCCTCCTAACCCTAACCCTTACCTTCACCCTAACCCTAAACCTCACCCTCAACCTCAACCTCAGCCTAACTCTAAACCTAACCCTAAACCTAACCCTAACACATACACTCTCCCTCACACTAACCATAATCCTCACCCCCATCCTCACCCTAAGTCTAACCCTAAGCCTATGCTTAACCCTAGCCCTAACCCTCACACTCAACCTCACCTTAACCCTAACACTAACCCAACACCTAAACCTTAGCCTCAACCTAACCCTCACCCTAACCTTAACCCTAACACTAACCCTAACCCACGAAATAACCCTCCCCCTAACCCTAAATCTAACCATAAACCTCACCCTCACCCTAACCCTAATCCTACCCCTATCCCTAAACCTCACCCTAACCCTAACCATAACCCTCACCCTCACTTTAACTCTAACTAAAACCCTAACAATAACACTAATCCTAACCCTAAATCTAACCCTAACCCTAACCATAACCCGAATCCTAACACACACCCTCACCCTAACCCTAATCCTAACCATACACCTAAACCTCACCCTCACCATAATCTTAACCCTCACCAAAACCCTAACCGTAACCCTAACCCTAACCCTAAACCTCACCCTCACCCTAGCCCTCACCCTAACCCTAATTCTCCTACCCTCACCCTCAACCTAACACTAACCCACTCCCTAACCCTAAGCCTAACCCTAAACCTCAACCTAACCCTAACCCGCACGCTCAACATAACCCTAACCCTAACCCTCACACAAACCCTAAACTTAACCGGAACCCTAACTCTCACCCTAACCCTAATCCAAACGCTCAACGTAACCCTCACCCTCACCCTCAGCCTAACCCTAAGTCTAACCCTAACCCTAACACAAACCCTCACAATCACCCTAACCCTTATCCTAATTCTAATCCTAACCCTAAGCCTAAGCCACACCCTCACCCTAACCCTCAGCCTAAACCTAAATCTAACATGAACCCTAACCCTAACCCTCACAATCAGCCTTAACCTAACACTAACTCTAACCCTAAAGCTCACCCTTACCCTAAACCTAACAATAAGGCTAACCATATACCTCACCAAAACCCTAACCCTAAACCTCAACCTCACCCTTGCCCTCACACTACCCCTAATCCTAACCCTAAACCTCATCCTAACCCTCACCCTACCACTAAATCTAACCCTCACCCTCACCATCACACTAACCCTAAACTTAACCCTAACACAGAACCTAACCCTAAACCTCACCCACACAGTAACCCTTACCCTAACCCTCACTCTAACCCTAAATTTAACCCGAACCCTAACTCTCACCCAAACCCTAAACTTAACCCTCACCCTAACCCTTACCCTCAAACTCAACCTCTCTCTCAGCCTAAGCCTAAGCCTAATCCTGAATCTAACCCTAACCCTCACACTCACCTTAAGTCTAACCCTAACACTAACCCTAACCCTAACCCTCACCCTCAGCCTCACCCTAACCCTAACACTAACCCTAAAACTCAGCCTCCCCCTAAAGCTGACCCTTACCTTCACCCTAACCCTAAACCTCACCCTCAACCTCAACCTCAGCCTAACTCTAAACCTAACCCTAAACCTAAACCTAACACATACACTCTCCCTCACCCTAACCATAATCCTCACCCACATCCTCACCCTCAGTCTAACCCTAAGCCTAAGCTTAACCCTAGACCTAACCCTCACACTCAACCTCACCCTAACCCTAACACTAACCCTACACCTAACCCTTAACCTCAACCTAACCCTCACCCTAACCTTAACCCTAACACTAACCTTAACTCTAACCCACGAACTGACCCTCCCCCTGACCCTAAATTTAACCTTTACCCTCTCCCTCACCCTAACCCTAATCCTACCCCTATCCCTAAACCTCAGCCTAACCCTAACCCTAACCCTCACCCTCACCCTCACTTTAACTCTAACTCTAACCCTAACAATAACACTAATCCTAACCCTCAACCTAACCCTAACCCTAACCATAACCCTAATCCTAACATACACCCTCACCCTAACCCTAATCCTAACCATAACCCTAAAACTCAGCCTCACCATAATTTTAACCCTCATCCAAACCCTCACTCTAAACCTAACCCTAACCCTAAACCTCACCCTAACCATAACTCTAACCCTCAGCCTCACCCTAGACCTCACCCTAACCCTAATCCTAACCCTAATTCTCCTCCTAACCCTCACCCTAAACCTAACACTAACCCACACCCTAACCCTAAACCTATCCCTAACCCTCAACCTAACCCTAACCCTCACATTCACAGTAACCCTAACCCTAACCCTCACATAACCCTAACCCAAACCCCAAACATAACCCGAACCCTAACTCTCACCATAAACCTAACCCTAATCCTCACTCCCATCCTCATCCTTAGCCTAACCCTAAGCCTAAACCTAACCCTACCCCTAACCCTCACAATCACCCTAACCCTTATCCTAATACTAATCTTAACCCTAATCCTAACCCTCACACTCAAACTAACCCTCATCCTAACCCTAACTATAACACGAACCCTAACCCTAACCCTCACAGTCAGCCTCCACCTAACCGTAACTCTAACCCTCACACTCACCCTCACCCTTACCCTAATCCTAACCCTAACCCTAACCCTTAACCTCAACCTAACCCTCACCCTAAACATAACCCTAACAGTAACCCTAACCCTAACACTAACCCTAACCCTAACCCACGAACTAACCCTCACCCTAACACAAATCTAACCCTAAACCTCACCCTCACCCTAACCCTAATCCTAACCCTAACCCTAACCTCACCCTAACCCTAACCCTAACCCTCACCCTCACCCTTACCCTCAGCATGACTCTAACCATAACTCTAACAATAACACTAATCCTAACCCTAATCCTAAACCTAACCCTAACCCTAACCCTAATCCTAACACTCACCCTCACCCTAATACTAATCCTAACCCTAACCCTCACCGAACCCTCACTTTAACTCTAACCCTAACAATAACACTAATCCTAACCCTAAACCTAACCCTAACCCTAACCCTAACCCTAATCCTAACCATAACCCTAACCCTCACCCTCACCATAATTTTAACCCTCATCCAAACCCTCATTCTAACGTTAACCCTGACCCTAAACCTCTCCTTAACACTAACCCTAACCCTCACCCTAGCCCTCACCCTAACCCTAACCCTAATCCTAACACTAATTCTCCTCCTAACCCTCACCCTAAACCTAACACTAAAACAAACCCTAACCCTAAACCTATCCCTAACCCTCAACCTGACCCTAACCCTCTCACTCACAGTAACCCTAACCCTAGCCCTCACCCAAACCCAAAACATAACCCGAACACTCTCTCACTCTAACCCTAACCCTAATCCTCACTCCCATCCTCACCCTCCGCCTAAACCTAAGCCTAAACTTTACCCTATCCCTCACCCGAACCCTAACCCGAACCCTCACTGTAACACTAACCCTCATCCAAACCCTCAACCTTACCCTCACCCTCTCACTAGCCCTCACCCCAAGCCTAAACCTAACCCTAATCCTCAACCTAACCCTCACCCTAACCCTAACCCAAACCCTCACCCTAACCCTAAACCTAACTCTAAACCTCAACCTAACCCTAAACCTCATGCTCAACCTAACTATAACCGAAACCCTCAGGCTAACCCTAAACTTAACCCGAACCCTAACTCTCAAACTAAACCTAACCCTAACACTAACCTCACCCTCTCCCTCAGCATAACCCTAAGCTTAAACATAACGTTAACCCTCACACTCACCCTAAACCTTACCCTAATCCTAACCCTAAACCTAAGCCTTACCCTCACCCTCACCCTAACCCTCACCCTAACCCTAACTCTAACACTAACTCTAACCCTAAACATCACAATCAGCCTCACCATAAACCTAACTCTAAACCTAAACCTCAACTTCACCCTCACCCCAAACCTAAGCCTCATCCTCACTCTAGCCCTAACCCTAACCCTAATCCTAACCTAACCCTCATCCTCATCCAAACCCTATTACTAAACCTAATCCTAACCCTCACCATCACCATAAACCTTACCCTAACCCTCACCCTAACCCTAAACTTAACCAGAACCCTAACTCTCACCATAACCCTAACCCTAAACCTCACCCTAACCCTAAACTTCAACCTCACCCTCACCCTCAGCCTAAGCCTAAGCCTAACCTAACCCTAAGCCTAAGCCTAACTGTAACCCTAACCCTTACACTCTGCCTAAACTTAACCCTAATCCTAACCCTAACTCTAACCCTAAATCTCACCGCACCCTAACCCTCACCTTAACCCTAACACTAACCCTAACTCTAACCCTCACCCTCAGCCTCATCCTAACCCTAACTCTAACCCTAAATCTCACACTCACCCTAACCCTAACCCTAACCCTAACGCTAAAACTCACCTTAAACCTAATCCTAAACCTCACCCTCACCATAGCCCTCAACATAACCCTAATCCTAACCCTAACACTCATCATAACCCTCCCCCTAACCCTAAGCTTAACCCACACCCTAATGCTAACCCTCACACTCAAACTCACTCTCAGCCTAAACCTAAGCCTAACCCTAAACATAACCCTAACACACACACTCACCCTCACCCTAACCCTAATCCTAAACCTATCCATAACCCTTATGCTCCCCCTAAATCTCACCCTAACCCTAACCCTAACACTAACCCTAAACCTAACCCTCCACCTAACCCTCACTCTAACCCTAACTCTAACCCTAAACCTCACCCTCAGCCTAAACCTAACACTAACCCTAACGCAAACACTAAACCTCACCCTAACCCTAACCCTAACCCTCACCCTAACCCTCAGCATAACCGAAACTCTAAACCAAACAATAATTCTAAACCTAATCCTAACCCTCACCCTAACCATAAACCTCATCCTAACCCAAACCCTCACCCTAACACTTACCCTCATCCTAACACTAACCCTAAAACTAACACCAACACTAAACCTCACCCTAACCCTACCCCCAACCCTAAATCTAACCCTAAACCTCACCCTCACCCTCACCCTAACCCTAACCCTAAGCCTCACCTTAACCATGAACCTCACCCTAACCCTAACCCTCACCATAACACTTCCCCACAACCTAAAACTAACCATAAACCAAACACTCAGCCTCACACTAATCCTAACCCTCACCCTCAACCTAACCCTCACCCTAACACTAACACTAACCCTAACCCTCACCCTCACCCTAGCCCTCACCCTAACCCTAATTTTAACCCTCATGCTCACCCTAACCCTAACCCTCATCCTCACCCTAAACCTCACACTAAGCCAAATCCTAATCCTCAATGAAACCCTCACCCTAACCCTAACCCTAACCCTTACCTAACCCTAAGCATAACCCTAACACTCACCTTTATTTTAACACTCAGCCTCAGCCTAAAGCTCACCATTACCCTTACCATCATCCCCATCCTAACCCTCCCCCTAACCTTAAACCTCATTCTAACCCTCACCCTAACCGTAAAACAAAACTTCACCCTAACCCTAAAACTCACCCTCAACCTCATGCTCAGCGTAACCCTAAGCGAAGCCTAAACCTTACCCTAACCCTCACCCTCACCCTCGCCCTCACCATAACACTAATATTAACCCTAACCCTCATCCTAACCCTTACCCTAATCCTAACCCTACCATCATCCTAATCCTAATCCTCAACCCCACCCTCACCCTCAACCTACCCCTAAGCCTAAGTCTAAGCTTACCCTAACCCTCACCCTCACCCTCACCCTAACCTTAATCCTAACCCTAAACCTAACCCTACACCTTAACCTCAACCTAACCCTCACCCTAACTTTAACCCTAACACTAACCGTACCCCATGAACTAACCCTCCCCCTAACCCTAAATCTAACCCTAAACCTAACCCTCATCCTAACCCTAATCCTACCCCTAAACCTACACGTCACCCTAAACATAACCCTAACCCTCACCCTCAACCTCACCCTCACCGAAACTCTAACCCTAACCCTAAAAATAACACTAACCATAACCCTAACGCTCACCTTAACCCAAACCCTAACACTAATCCTCAACCTAACCCTATCCCTCATCCTAACCCTAAACTTAACCGGAACCCTAACTCTCACCCTAACCCTAACCCTAATCATCACCCTCACCCTCAGCCTAACCCTAAGCCTAACCCGAACCCTAACCTTCACACTCAGCTTAACCCTTATCCTAATCCTCATCCTAACTCTAAGCCTAACCCTCACTCTAACCCTAACCCTCCCCCTAAACCTATATCTAACCCGAAACCTCACCCTCACCCTCACCATAACCCTAACCCTAAACCTCACCCTAACCAGAACCCTCACCCTAACCCTAACCCTCACCATAACGCTTACCCTCACCCTAACACTAACCCTAACCCTAACACTCACGATCACACTAATCCTAACCCTCACCCTAATCCTAAACCTCACCCTAACCCTAACCCTAACCCTAACTCTAACCCTAAACCTCACACTCATCCTAAAACTCACTCTAACCCTAACCCAAACCCTAAACCTCAGCCTAACCCTAAGAATGTCCCTCAACCTAGCCCTAAACCAAACCCTAATTCTAACCCTCACACTCACCCTAACCCTAACCCTCATCCTCACCCTAAACCTCACACTAACCCTAAACCTAATCCTCAATCTAACCCTTATCTTAACCCTAACCCTAACCCTTATCCTAACCCTAAAAGAAACCCTAACCCTCACCCTGAACGAATCCCTCACCCTCAGCCTAAACCTCACCTTTGCCTTTACCATCATCCTCACCATAACCCTCAACCTAACACTAAACCTCATCCTAACACTCACCCCAACCGTGAACCTAACTATCACCCTAACCATAACCCTCACCCTCAACATCACACTCAGCCAAAACCTAAGCCTAAGCCTAAGCCTTACCCTAACCCTCACCCTCAACCTACCCGTCACCCAAACCCTAATCCTAACCCTAACCCTCATCCTAACCCTCAACCTAAACCTAAACCTAACCATCACCGTAACCTTAATCCTAACCCTCACCCTCAACCCCAACCTCACCATAACTCTAACCCTTACCCTAACAATAACACTAACCCTAAACTTACCCTAACCCTCACCATAACCCTCAACCTCAGCCTCACCCTCACTGCAAACTTAACCCTAACCACAACACTAAAAATAACCCTAACCGTAACTCTAATCCTCACCCCCACAATCACACTCAGCCTAATCCTAAACCTAACCCTAATCCTAACCCTAACCTTAACCCTAACCATAAACCTCACCCTCAGCATCACCCTCACCGCAAACTTAACCCAAACCATAACACTAAAAATAACCCTATCCCTAACCCTAACCCTAACCCTAACCATAATCGTCACCCCCACTGTCACACTAACCCTAAACCTAAGCCTAATCCTAACCCTAAACCTAACCCTAACCCTCACCGAAACACTAACCCTAACCCTAACCCTAATCCTCACCCCCACTGTCACACACAGCCTAAACCTAAGCCTAATCCTAACCCTAAACCTAACCCTAACCCTCACTGTAACAATAAAACTAACCCTAACCCTAACCATAACCATAACACTAAACCTAACCATAACCCTCAGCCTCACCCTCACCCTAACCCTAACCCGAACCCTAACCCTCAACCAAACCCTAATCCTAACTCTAACCCTAACCCTAACCCTCACACTCACCCTCAGCCTAATCCTAATCCTAAACCAAAACTTATCCCTAACCCAAACCCTCACCCTCACCCTAATCCTCACCCTTTCCCTAACACTAACCCTAAACCTAACCCTCACCCTCATACTCACCCTAACCTTAACTCTAACGTTAAACCCCACCCTCACCCTAACCCTAACCCTAACCCTAAACCTCCCCCTAACCCTAAACTTAAACCTCAACCTAACCCTCACCTTAACCCTAATTCTAACACTAACCCTAACCCTAAACCTCATCCTAACCCTCCCCCTAACTCTAAGTCTAACCATAAACCTCACCTTTACCCTATCCCTAATCCTAACCCTAACCCTAAACCTAACCCTAACCCTCACCCTCACCCTAACCCTCACAGTAATTCTAATCCTAACCGTAACAATAAAACTAATCGTATCCCTAAACCTAACCCTAACCCTAAACCTAAGCCTAATCCTAACACCTACACTCACCCTAACCCTAATCCTAACCCTAACCCTCACACTAATCCTAAACCTCAACCTCACTGTAACCCTAACCCTCACCCAAACCCTCACTCGAACCCTAAACCTAACCCTCAACCTATCCCTTACCCTCACCCTCAACCTCACCCTCAGTCTAAACCTAAGCCAAACCCTAAACCTAACCCTAACACACACACTCACCCTCACCATAAAGCTAATCCTAACCCTAATCCAAACCATGACCCTAAACCTCCCCCTAACTCTCACCCTAAATCTAATCCTAAAACTAACCCTAAACCTAACCCTCAACGTAAGCCTCAACCTAACCCTAACTCTGTAGCTAACCTTAACCCTCACCCTCACTGTCACCGTAACTGTAACCCAAAACCTAAGCCTAAAAATAACCCTAACCCTCACCCTCACCCTAACACTAATCATAAACCTAAAACTACCCCTAACCCTTAACTTCAACCTAATCCTCACCCTAACCTTAATGCTAACACTAACCCTAACCCTAACCCACGAACTAACCCTCCCCCAACTCTAAATATAACCATAAACCTGACACTCACCCTAACCCTAATCCTAACCCTAACCCTAAACCTCACCCTAACACTAACCCTAAGCCTCACCCTCACCCTCACCCTCAATTTAACTCTAACTCTAACCCTAACAATAACACTAATCCTAAACCTAAATCTAACCCTAAGCCTAACCCTAACCCTAATCCTAAAACACACCCTCACCCTAACCCTAATCCTAACCATTACCCTAACCCTCACCCTCACCATAACCTTAACCCTCATCCAAACACTCACCCTAACCCTAATCTTAACCCTAATTCTCCTCCTAACCCTCAACCTAAACCTAACACTTACCCTCAAAATCAGCTTCAACCTAACACTAACTCAAACCCTAAACCTCACCCTCACCCTAAACCTAACCATAACTCTAACCCTAAAACACACCACAACCCTAACCCTAAAGCTCACCCTCCCCCTAGCCCTCACCCTAACGATAATCCCAACCCTAACCCTCATCCTAAACCTCACCCTGTCACTAACCCTAACCCTCATCCTCACCATCACCCTAAGCCTAACCCAAACTCTCAAACTAACTCTAACCCTCACCCTCACCATAACCCTTACCCTAACCCTCACGCTAACCCTAAATTTAACCCGAACACTAAATCTCACCCTAAAGCTAACCCTAACCCTCACCCTAACCCTAATCCTCACCATCACCCTCAGCCTCAGCCTAAGCCTAAGCCTAATCCTAACCTTAACCCTAACCCTCACACTCACCCTAAGCCTAACCCTAATCCTAATTCTAACGCTAAGCCTAAACTGCACACTCAACCTAACCCTAACACTAACCCTAAACCTAACCCTAAACCTTACCTAATCCTCACCCCTAACCTCACCCTCAGCCTAACCCTAAGCCTAACCATAACACTAACCCTAAACCTCACCGTAACTCAAACCCTAACCTTAACCCTAACCCTAACCAAAACACTAACACTAACCCCAAACCTAACCCTAACCCTTACCCTAACACTAACCCTAATCCTCAAACTCAAAGTCACCCTAACCCAAACAATAACCCTAACCCTCACCCTAATCCTAAGCCTAAACCTAACCCTAACCCTCACACTCACCCTCACCCTAACCCTAATCCTAAACCTATCCCTCACCCTAACCCTCACCCTAGCCCTCAAACTGACCCTAATCCTAACCCTAAACCGAATCCTAAACCTCACACTAACCCTAACCTTAACCCTCACACTAACCCTAAACCTAAACCTAAACCTCACCCTAACACTAAACCGAATCCTCACCTTCACCCTTACTCTCAACTTAACTCTAACCCTTAACCTAACAATAACCCTAAACCTAAACCTAACCCTAACAATCACACTCACCATAACTCTAAACCTTACCCTAACACTAAACCTCACCCTAATCCTCACCCTCACCCTCACCCTAACTCAAACCCTAATCCTCACCCACACCCTCACCCTCAGCCTAACCCTAAGCCTAAACCTAACCCTAAACCTAACCATCACCTTAACCCTAACCCTAACCCAAACACTAACCCTGAACCAAAACCTAATCCTCAGCCTCACCCTCACCCTAACCCAAACCCTAACCCTTACCCTCACCCTAACCCTAAATCTAACCCTTACCCTAACCCTCACACTAACCCTCACCATAACCATAATCCTAAACCTAACCCTATCCCTAAACCTATGCTTCATATTAACCCTCAGCCTAGCCCTCACGCTAACCCTAATCCTAACCCTAAACCTAATCCTAACCCTCACCCTAACCCTACCCCTAAACCTCACCCTCACCTTCAGCCTCACTTTAACTCTAACTCGAACCCTAACAATAACACTAATCCTAAACCTAAACCTAACCCTAACCCTAACCCTATACCTAATCCTACCACACACCCTCACCCTAACCCTAATCCTAACCATAGCACTAATCCTCACCCTAAACCTCACACTAACCCTAACACTAATCCTCAATCTAACCCTTACCCTCACCCTACACCCTAACCCTCACCCTTACCCTAACAATAACCCTAACCATAACCATAATCATAACCCTCAACCTCAGCCTCACATTCAAAGCAAACATAACCCAAACCAAAACACTAACAATAACCCTAACCCTCACCCTAATCCTAATCCTACCCCTAACCCTAAACCTCACCCTAGCCCACACCCTAAACCTAAGCCTAAGCCTAACCCTCACCCTAACTCTCACTCTAACCCTAACCCCAAACCTCAACCGAAACCTAAACCTGAACCTCACCCTCAGCCTAACTCTAATCCTAACCTGAACCCTAACCTTAACCCTCACACACACAGTCACCTTAACCCTAGACCTAAACCTAACCTTAAACCTAACCGTCATCCTCACCCAAAACCTCACCCTAACCCTAAACATTACCCTCACCCTCAGCCTCACATTCATAGCAAACTTAACCCAAACCATAACAATAACAATAACCCTAACCCTCACCCTCAACCTAACCCTAAACCTAAACCTAAACCTAAACCTAACCCTAACCCTAACCCTAAACCTAAACCTGACCCTAACCCTTATCCTAACCCTCACCCTCACCCTCACAGTAACCATAACCCTAACCCTAACCCTTACAATAACCCTAACCCTAACCCTATACCTCATCCTAACCATATCCTTCACCCTAACCCTAACCCACTCCCTAAAGCTTATCCTCACCTTAACCCTAACCCTCACACTCACCCTATCCCTCACCCTAAACCTAACTCTAACACTAACCCTAACCCTAACCCTCACCCTCAGCCTAACTCTAACCCTAACTCTAACCCTAAACCTCCCCCTCCCCCCACCATAACCCTAACCCTAACCCTAAACATCACCCAAACCCTAACCCTAAACCTCACCCTCACCCTAGCCCTCACCCTAATCCTAATCCTAACACTAAACCTCACTCTAACCCTAACATTAATCTTAATCCTAACCCTAAACCTAACCCTCACCCTCACCCTAACACTCACCCTAACACTAACCCTCACCCTCATTCTCATCCTAACCATAACTGTAACCCTAAACCCCACCCTCATCCTAATCCTCACCCTAAATCTAAACCTCCCCCCTACCCTAAACCTAAACCTCACCCTCAACCTAGCACTCACCCTAACCCTAATCCTAACCCTAACCCTCACCCTACTGCTAATGCTCACACTCAACCTCACCCTCAGCGTAACCCTAAGCCTAACCCTAAACCTAACCCTAACACAAATATTCACCCTCACCTTTACTCTAATCCTAACCCTAAACCTAAGCCTCCCCCTAATTCTCACCCTAACCCTATCCCTAACACTAACACTACCCCTAACCCTCAACCTAACCCTCACCCTAACCCTAAACCTCACCCTCACCCTAAACCTAACTCTAACACTAACCCAAACCCTAAACTTCACCATAAAACTAACCCTCACCCTCACCCTCAGCCTAAAACTAAACCTGACCCTAACAATAAACCTAACACTAATCCTAACCCTCACCCTAACCATAACGATCACCCTAACCCAAAACCTCACCCTAACACTGACCCTCACCCTAAAACTAAGCCTAACCCTAACACTAACCCTCACACTAACCCTAACCCTAAGCCTAACCCTAAACCTCACCGTAACCCTAACCCTAACCCTAAAGAGAATTAACCCTAACCCTAAATCTAACCCTAATCCTCAGCCTCACCCTCACCCTAACCCAAACACTAACCCTAAACCTCACCCTAACCCTAAGCCTATATCTAACCCTAAACCTCACCCTCAGCCTAACCCTAACCCTGACCCTAACCCTAAACCCCAACCTATCCCTAACCCGTACCCTCAACCTCACCATAACTCTAACCCAAACCCTAACCCTAACCCTAACCCTAACCATCACTTTAACCCTAATCCTCACCCCCACCCTCAGCCTCAGCCTAACCCTAAGCCTAACCATAACTCTCAGACTAACCCTCACCGAAACCCTAACCCTAACCCTAACCCTAACCCTAAACCTAACCCTAACCCTAAACCTAACCCTGATTATCAGCTTCACCCCCACCCTAACCTAAACTCTCACCCGAACACTCACCCTAACCCTAAGCCCAACCCTAACCATAACACTAATCCTAACACTAACCCTCACACTAACCCTCACCCTAACGCTAATTCTAAACCTAAACCTCACCCTCACACTAACCCTAACCCTAACCCTCACCCTCACCTCTGCCTAATATTAAACCTAAACCTAACCCTAACCATAACCCTAACAAGAAGAGTAACCCTCACCCTAACCGTCACCCTAACCCTAACCCTAACACTCACACTCACCATACCCATAACCAAACCCTAAGCCTAAGCCTAACCCACACCCTAACCCTCACTCTAATTCTAACCCCAACACTCACCTTAACCATAACCCTCACCCTCACCCTAACTCTAATCCTAACCCTAACCCTAACTCTAACCCTCCCCTTAACTCGCACCCTAACGCAAACCTTAACAGTAACACTAACCCTAACCCTCAACCTAACCCTCACCCTAATCCTAACTCTAACCTAAACCTCACCCTGACCCTAAACCCAACTCTAACATTAACCCAAACCCTAAACCTCACTCTAACCATAACCCTAACCCTAATCCTCACCCTCATCGTAACCGCAACCCTAAACCTAACAATAAGAATAACCTTAACCCTATTCCTAACCCTCAACCTAACACTTACCCTCACCCTAACAATAACCCTAAACTTCAGCCTAACCCTCTCCCTAACCCTATATGTAACCCTCAACCTCACACTCACCCTAAACCTAACCCTATACCCCACATTAACCCTAACCCTAACAATCACCCTTGTGCTCGGCCTAAGCCTAAGCCTAAGACTAAGACAAACACTAACCCTAAACATCACCCTAACCCCAACAATAAAACTAAACCTAACTCTAACCCTAAACCTCACCCTCACCCTCACCCTAATTCTAACCCTAACCCTAAACCTAAACCTCATCCTAACCCTAAATCTCACCCTCACCCTCACCCTCACCCTCACCGTAACCGTAACCCTAACCCTAACCCTAACAATAACCCTAACCCTAACCCTCATCCTAAGCATAACCTTCACCGTAACCCTAACCCTCACTGTAACCCTAACCCTCACCCTAACACTTACCCTCACCCTAACACTAACACTCACCCTAACACTAACCCTCACACTAACCCTAACCATCACCCTAACCCTAAACTTCACCCTAACCCTAACCCTCAACCTCAACCTAGCCCTCAACCTAACCCTAACCCTCATCCTCACCCTAAACTTCACACTAAACCTAACAGTAATCCTCAATCTCAACCTCACCCTCACCCTAACCCTAACATTCACACTTACCGTAAACCTCACCCTCAGCCTAACACTCGCCTTTACCCTTACCATCACCCTCACACTAACCCTCAACATAAAACTAATCCTCATCATAACCCTAACCCTAACGGTAACCCCAACCATCACCCTAACCCTAACCCTCACCCTCACCCTCAGCCTCAGCCTAAACCTAAGCCTAAGCCTTGGCCTAACCCTAAACCTCACCCTCACCCTAACCCTAACCCTCTTCCTAACCCTTAACCTAACCATAAACCTAACCATCTTTCTAAACCTAATCCTCATCCCAACCCATACCCTCAGCCTAACCCTAAACCTAAGCCGAACCCTAACCTTAACCCTCACACTCACCCTCACCAAAAACCTAATCCTAAACCTAAACCTAACCCTAACATTAAACCTTAGTCTAACACTCACCCTAACCCTAACCCTAAACCTAAACCTAATGCTCACCCTAACCCTCCCACTAACCCTAACTCTAACCCTAAACGTCACCCTCACCCTAACCATAACCCTAACCCTAAACCTCACCCTAAACCTGATCCTTACCCTCACCATCACCCTCACCCTTACTGTAACTCTAACCCTAACCCTAAACCTAACCCTCACCCTCACCCTAATCATAACCCAAACCCTCACCCTTAACCTAACCCTCCCACTCACCGTAACCCTAACCCAAACGCTAAACCTCACCATAACCCTAACAATAACCCCCAACCTCACCCTAGCACTCACCTGAAACCTAATTGTAACCTTAAACCTCATCCAAAACCTCGCCCTAACCCTAACCTTAACACTCAACCTAACCCTAAACCTAATTCTAACCCTCAACCTAACCCTAACCCTGACCCCAACGTAACCCTAACACTAACTCTCACCCTAAACCTAAACCTCATCCTAACCCTAACCCTCACCCTCACCCTAACCCTAACACTAATCCTAACCTTAAACCTCACCCTATACCTCACCCTAACACTAACTCTAATCCTAAACCTGACCCTCACCCTAACCCTCACGCTAACCCTAAAACTCACCCTCACCCTAGCCTTCACCCTAACCCTAATCCGAACTTAACCCTCATCCTAACCCTCACCCTAACCCTAAACCTAACCATCAACCTAACCCTAAACCTCACCCCTAATCTCACCCTTAGTCTAACCTTAAGCCTAACCCTAAACCTAACCCTAACCCACACACTCACACTCAACCTAACCCTAACCCTAACCCTAACCCTCATCCTCAACCTCACCCTCAGCCTAACCCTAAGCCTAACCCTAAACCTAAACCTAACACACACCCTCACCCTCACCCTAATGTTAATCCTAACCCTAACCCTAACCCTCACCCTCACACTAGCCTTCACCCTAACCCGAATCCTAAACCTAACTCAAACTCTAACCATAACCCTAACCCTAAACCTCACCCTAAACCTAACCCTTACCCTCACCCTCACTGTAAGGGTAACCCTAATCTTAACCCTAACAATAACCGTAAACTTAACTCTTATCCTCACCCTAACCATAACAATCACCCTAAACCTAACCCTCATCCTAACACTTACCCTCAACCTTATCTTAACCCTAATTCTCAGCCTAATCCTGACCTTTATGCTTACCATCACCCTCACCGTAACCCTCACCCTAGTCCTAACCCTAATCCTTACCCTCACCCTCACCATAACCCTAACCATCACTCTAACCTTATTCTTCACCCTCAACCTCACCCTCAGACTAACCCTAACCCTATCCTTACCCATAAACCCAACCCTAACCCTAAACTTAACCCTCACCCGCACCCTCACCCTCACCGTAACTCTAACCCTAACCCTATCAATAACACTAAACCTAACCCGAACTATCACCCTAAACCTAATCTTAACCCTCACCCTCATGCTCAGACTAAGCCTAAGCCTAAGCCTAACCCTAAACCTAACTCTCAACCTAACCCTATCCCTAACCCTAACCCTAACTCTAACCCTAAATCTCACTCTCACCCTAACACTAATTCTAACCTTAACCCTAACCTAAACCTCATCCTAACCTTAACCCTAAGACTCACCCTCACCCTCAGCCTAAACCTATGCTTAACATTAACCCTAAACCTAACCCTCACACTCACCCTCACTCTAAACCTAACTCTAACCCTAAACCTCACCATCACCCTAACCCTAAATCTAATACTAAACCTCACCCTAACCCTAACCCTAACATCACCCCAAACCTAACCCTCACCCTCACCCTCAGACTAAACCTAAGGATAACCCTAACCCTAAACCTAACCCTCACACTCACCCTAACCCTAAACCTAATCCTAATTCTAACCCTAGCCCTAAACCTCACCCTCACCGCAACCCTCACCCTAACCCTAAATCTAACCCTGAAACTAACCCTCACACTCAGCCTCACCCTAACCCTAATTCTAACACTAAACCTCACCCGCACCATAACCCTAACGCTAACCCTAACCCTAAACCTAACACTAACCCTAACCACAAACCTCAACCTAACCCTCAGCCTAACCCTAACTCTATCCCTAATCCTCACCCTCAACCTAACCTTCACTCTAACCCTAACCCAAACACTAAACCTCACCCTAACCCTAAACCTAAACCTCACATTCACCCTCAACGTAACCGTAACCCTAAACCTAACCCTAACAATAACCCTAAAGCTAATCCTAACCCTCAACCTAACCATAACCCTCACCCTAACCCAAAACCTTGCCCTAACACTTACCCTCACGCTAACACTAACCCTAACCCTAACACTAACCCTCACACTATCCATAACCCTAACCATTAGCCTAAACCTCAACCTAACCCTCACCCTCACCCTAACCCTAACACTAACCGTATTCCTAAACCTTGTCCTAATCCTCCCCCATCCATATATCTAACCCTGAACCTCACGCTAACCCTAACCCTAAGCCTAAGCCTAACACTAAACCTAACCCTAACCCTAAACATAACCTTAATCCTCAGCCTGACCCTCACCCTAACCCAAACACTAACCCTAACCCACACCCTCATCCTCAGCCTAACCCTAAACCTAACCCTAACCCTAACCCTAACCATCACCTTAAACCTAACTCTAAACCTAACACTAAAACTGAACCAAAGCCTAATCCTCAGCCTTACCAATACCCTAACCCAAACCCTACCCCTAACCCTCACCCTAACACTAAGCCTGACCCTAAATCTAACCCTCACACTCACCCTCACCCTAACCCTAATCTTAATCCTAATGGTATCCCTAAACCTTACCCTCACTTTAACCCTCATGCTAGCCCTCAACCTAACCCTAATAATAACCCTAAAACTTATCGTAACCCTCAACATAACCCTAACCCTCACACTAACCCTCACCCTCACCCTAACCCTAACACTAACACTAACCCAAACCCTAACCCTCAACCTCAGCCTCATCCTAACCCTAACTCTAACCCTATATCTCCTCCTCCCCCTAACCCTAACCTTCACGCTCATCGAAAAAGTAACCGTAACCCTAACGCTAACATTAACCCTAACCCTAACCCTCACCCTAAGCATAATCCTCACCCTAACCCTAACCCTCACCCTAACACTTACCCTCACTCTAACCCTAACCATAACCCTAACACTAACCCTCACACTAACCCTAACCCTCACCCCAATCCTAAACCTCACCCTAGCCCTCACCCTAACCCTAATTCTAACCCTCACCCTCAACCTAGCCTTCAACGTAACCCTAACCCTCATCCTCACCCTAGCCCTCACCCTAACACTAATTCTAACCCTCAGGCTCACCCTAACCCTAACCCTCAACCTCACCCTAAACCTCACACTAACCCTAAACCTAATCCTCAATCTAACCCTCACCATAACCCTAACCCTAACCCTTACCCTAACCCTAAACCTAGCCCTAACCCTCGCACTTATCTTAACCCTCAACCTCAGCCTAAACCTCAACTTTACCCTTACCATCATCTTCAACCTAAACCTCACCCTAACCCTAAACCTCATCCTAACCAACACCATAAACTTAAACTTAACCATCACCCTAACCCTAACCCTCAACCTCAACCTCACACTCAGCCTAAGCCTAAGCCTAAACCTAACCCAAAACTTTATCCTAAACATCACACTGACCCTCAAAGTAACCCTAACCATCACCATCACCAAAATCCTTACCCTAACCATCAATCTAACCCTAAACTTAACCCAATCCCTAACTCTCAACCTAACCTTAACCCGAACCCTAACCCGAACCCTCACCCGAACTCTCACCCTCAGCCTAACCCTAAGCCTAAGCCTAACCATAACCCTAAACATTACCCTCAACCTAACCATCACCATAACCCTAACCCTAATCCTAACACTAAACCTTACCCTAAACCTAACCTTAATCCTAATCCTAACCCTAACCCTAACCCTCACCCTCACCCTAACCCTCACCTTAACCCTAACCCTAACACTAACCCTAACCCTATCGCTCACCTCAGTCTCATCCTAACCCTAACTGTAACCCTAAACCTCATCCTCATCCTAACACTCACCCTGAACCTAAACTTCATGTAACACTAAACCTAAACCTTACCCTAGACCTAGCCCTCACCCTAACCCAAACCCTAACCCTAACCCTAATCGTAACCCTCCCCCTAACCCTAACCCTAAACCTCACCCTAACCCTCACCCTAACGTTAACCCTCACCCTAAACCTCACCCTCAGCCTAACCCTAAACCTAACCCTAACACACATACTCACCCTCAGGTTTACCCTAATACTAACACTAACCCTAACCATAACCCTCACCCTAACCCTAACCCTCACCTTAAACCTAACCCTAACATTAACCCTAACCCTAAACCACACCCTCAGCCTCAACCTAACATTAACCCTAAACCTAAATCTCACCCTCTCCCTCACCCTAACCCTCACCCTCACCCTAGCGCTCATCCAAACCCTAATCCTAACCCTAAACCTCATCCTAAACCTCCCCCTAACCCTATGACTAACCCTCACCATAACCCTAACTTTCTCACACTCAACCTCACCCTCAGCCTAACCCTAAGCCTAACCCTAAACCTAACCCTAACACACACACTCACCCTCAGCCTAACCCTAAGTGTATACCTAAAACTAACCCTAACTTTCACCCTCAGCCTCACCCTAACCCTAATTCTATCCCTAAACATCACCCTCACACTACCCCTAATGCTAAATCTTAACCCTTACCCGAACCCTAACCCAAACCCTCCCCCTAACTCTCACCCTAACCCTAACACTAACACTAAGGCTAACTCTAACCCTAACGCTAAGCCTAACCCTAATCCTAACCCTAACCCTCACACTCACCCTAACCCTAACCCTAATCCTAATCCTAACCCTAACCCTATCCCTCACCCTCACACTAACACTCACCCGAACCCTAACCCTAACACTAACCCTAACCCTAACCCTCACTATCAACCTCACCCTCAGCCTAACCCTAAGCCTAACGCTAAATCTAACACTCACACACACACTCACCCTCACCCTAACCCTAATCCTAAACCTAAACGTAACCATAAACCTCCGCCTAACTCTCACCCTAACGCTAACCCTAACACTAACCCTAACCCTCAACCAAACCCTCACCCTAACCCTAGCTCTAACCCTAAACCTCACCCTCACCCTAAACCTAACTCTAACCCTAACCCAAACCCGAAACCTCACCCTAAGCCTAACCCTAAACCTCATCCTCACCTTCACCCTAACCCTAAATCTAACAATAATGCTAACCCTATTTCTCACCCTAACCCTAACCCTAAACCTCACCTTCACCTTCACCCTCACAGTAACCGTAACCCTAACCCTAGCAATAAACCTTACCCTAACCCTAAACATCACCCTAACCATAACCCTCACCCTAACTCTAAAACTCACCCTAAAATATACTCTCAAACTAACACTAACCCTCACACTAACCCTAACCCTAACCATAACCCTAAACCTCACCCTAACACTAACCCTAACCCTAACATTCACCCTAACCCTAAATCTAACCCTAACCATCACCCTAACCATAAATCTCATCCTCACCATAAACCTCACACTAACCCTAACCCTAATCCTAAATCTAACCCTCACCCTCACAATAACCCTAACCCTAACCCTTAACCTAACCCTCAGCCTAACCTTAACCCTCACCCTTACAGTAACCTTCACCCTCAGCCTAACACTCACCTTTAACCTTAACGACATCCGCATCCTAATCCTCACCCTAAGCCTAAACTTAACCGAAACCTAACTCTCACCATAAACTTAAACCTAACCCTCACCTTAACCCTAAACCTCACCCTCACCCTCACCCTCAGCCTAACCCTAAACCTAACCCTAATCCTCACACTGACCCTCTCCCTAAACCCAATCCTAATCCTAACCCTAACCCTAACACACACCCTCACCCTAACCATCACCCTAAACCTATCCCTAACACTAACCCGAACCCTCACCCTAACCCTCACCCTAACCCTATATCTAACCGTAAAGTACAAACTCACAGTGACCCTAACCCTAACCCTAACCCTAAACCTCACCCTAACCCTAACCCTAAACCTCACCCTCTCCCTAGCCGTCACCCTAACCCTAATCCTAAACCTAACACACATCCTAACCCTCAACCTAACCCTAAACCTAACCCTCACCCTAACCCTAAACCTCACACTCAACCTAACCCTCAGGCTAACCCTAAGTCTAACCCTAAACCTAACCGTAACCCACACACTCACCCTCACCGTAACACTAACTATAACCCTAACCCTAAATTTAAACCGAACCCTAACACTCACACTAACCGTAACCCTAACCGTCATCCTAACACACAACCTAAACCTATCCGTATCCATTACCCTAATCCCAACCCTCACCCTCAGCCTAACCCTAAGCCTAAGCATAACTTTAACCCTAACCCTCAACCTCACCCTAAACCTAATCCTAACCCTAACCTTCATCCTAACCCTCACCATAACCCTAACCCTAACCATCATCCAAAACCTATTCCTCACCTCCACCCTCACCCTCAGCCTAACCCTAAGCCTAAGCCTAAACCTAAACATAACCCTCACCCTCAGCCTCACCCTCACCCTAACCCAAATCCTAACCCTAACCCTAAACCTAACATACCCTCACAGTAACCCTAATCCTAACCCTAAACCTAACCCTTACCCTAACTCTAACCCTCACCCTCACCCTAGCCCTAACCCTAACCCTAATTCTAACCCTCCCCCTCACCTTAATCCTAAACCTTAAACTAACCCTTAACCCTAAACTCACACTCACCATAACAATTACCCTAATCCTAAACCTAACATTAAGGCTAACCCTCACCCTCACCCTAATCCTCACCATAACCCTAACTCTAACACTAACCTTAACCCCAACCCACACCATCAGCCTCACCCTAAACCTAACTCTAACCATAAACCTCACTCTCACCCTCAGCCTAACCGTAACCCCAACCCTAACCCTCACACTCACCCTAACCTTAACCCTAATCCTAATAGTAAACTTAACCCTAACCCTCACCCTCACCTTAACCATCACCTTAAGCCTAACCCTAACATTAATCGTAACCAAAACCCTTACCCTAAACCTCACCCTAACACTAAACCTACCCATCCCCCTCACCCTAGCCCTCAACCTAACACTAACCCTTATCCTCACCCTAAACCTCACATTAACCCTAACACTAATCCTCAATCTAAACCTCAACCTCACACTAAATCTAACCCTAAACCTCACCCTAACCCTAACCCGCACCATTACCGTAACCCTCATCCTCAGCCTTAAACCTCACGTTTAAACTTACCTTCACTCCCACCCTAACCCTCACCCAAACCCTAACGGTAACCCTAACCCTAACTCTACCCCTAAACCTCACCATCAGGCTAACCCTAACTCTAATCCTAACCCTAACACTAAACCTCACCCTAACTCTAATCCTAACCCTAACACTAAACCTCAACCTAACCCTAAACCTAACCCTCACCCTCAACCTCATCCTCAGTCTAACCCTAAGCCTAAGCCTAACCCTTACCCTAACCCTCACCCTGACCCTAGCCTCACCCTAAACCTCATCCTAACCCTAAACCTCATCCTAACCCTCACACTAAACCTAAACCTAACCATCACCATAACCCTAATTCTCACCCCCCCTCACCCTAAGCCTAAGCCTAACCCTAACCATCACACTCACCCTCACCCTAAACCTAATCCTAACCATAACCCTAACCCTAAACCTAAACCTCAACCTAACCCTCACCCTAACCTTAAGCCTAACACTAAACCTAACCCATCCCTCGTCCTAACCCAACAAGTAACCCTAAATCTAACCCTAAACCTCATCCTCACCCTAACCCTAATACTAACCGTAACCCTAACAATATCACTAATCCTAACGAGAAACAGAACCCTAATGCTAAACCTAACCCTAATTCTAACAATCACCCTCACGCTAACACTAATCCTAACCCAAACCCTCAACCTAACCCTAACCCTCACCCTCACTGTAACCCTAAACCTCATCCTAACCGTCACCCTAACCCTGACCCTAAACCTAAACCTTACCCTAAAACTAACCCTAACCCTCAATCTCACCCTAGCCCTCAATCTAACCCTAATCCTAACCCTAATGCTCACCCTAACCCTAAACTTAACCGAACCCTAACTCTCACCCTAACCCTATCCCTAAGCTTTCACCCTAACCCAAACCCTCACCCTCACCCTCATCCTCAGCCTAACCCTACGGCTAAGCCTAAACCTAACCCTAACTGTCACACTCACACTAACCCATATCCTAATCCTAATCCTAACCCTAAGCCTTAACCTCACCCTATCCCTAACCCTAACCCTAACTCTCTCCCTAACCCTAAACCTAACCCTCACCCTAACCCTAACCCTCACCCTCACACTCATCCTCAGCCTAACCCTAAGCTTAAGCTTAACCCAAACTGTAAACCTCAGCCTCACCCTAACCCTAACCCTCACCCTAAAGCTTACCCTAAACCTAACGCTAAACTTCACCCCCACCCTAGCCCTCACCCTAACCCGAATCCTAACGCTAACCCTCGTCCTAACCCTCCCCAAAACCCTAACCCAATCCCTCACCCTAACCCTAACCCTCACCCAAATCCTCATCCTTAGCCTAACCCTAACCCAAACCCTAACCCTCAACCTAACCCTCCACCTAAACCAAACCCTCAACCTCACCCTAACCCTAACCATCATCCTCAACCTCACCTTCACCCTAAACATAACCCTAAACCTCACATTAACCCTAACCCTAACCCTCACTCTCAGCCTCACCCTAACCCTAACTCTAACCCTAAACCTCACCCTCTCACTAACACTAACCCTAACCTGAAATCTAAACCTCATCATAACCCTAACCTTAAACCTGAACCTCACCTTACCCCTTACACCAAACCTAATCCTAACCCTAACCCTAATCCTATCCCTTACCCTAACACTAACCCTTACCCTCCCTCTAAATCTCACCCTCAGCCTAATCCTCACGTTTACCCTTACCTTCACCCCCACCCTAACCTTCACCCTAACCTTAACCCTAACCCTAACCCTAACTCTACCCCTAAACCTCACCCTCAGGCTAACCTTAACTCTAATCCTATCCCTAACACTAAACCACACCCTAACCCTAACCCTAACCCTCACCCTCACCCTAGCCTCACCCTAAACTGAATCCTAACCCTAACCCTCATCCTAACCCTCACATTAACCTAAACCTAACCATCACCATAACCCTAATTCTCACCCCCCTGCACCCTCAGCCTAACCCTACGCCTAAGCTTAACCCTAACCATCACACTCACCCTCACCCTAACTCTAATCCTAACCCTAACCCTAACCTTAATCCTAAACCTCAACCTAACCCTCACCCTAACCTTAAGCTTAACAGTAACCCTAACCCTAACCCTCGTCCTAACCCAACAACTAACCCTAAATCTAACCTAAAACCTCAAATTCATCCTAACCCTAATACTAACCCTAACCCTAACAATATCACTAATCCTAACGATAAACATAACCCTATTGCTAAACCTAAACCTAATTCTAACTATCACACTCACCTTAACCCTAATCCTAACCCTAACCCTCACCCTAACTCTAACCCCAAACCTAAACCTTACCCTAACATTAACCCTAACCCTCAGCCTCACCCTAGCCCTCACCCTAAACCGAATCCTAACCCTAATGCTCACCCTAACCCTAAATTTAACGGAACCCTAACTCTCACCCTAACCCTAACCCTAAGCCGCACCCTAACCCTAGCCATGACACTCACCCTCACCCTCAGCCGAAACCTAAGGCTAAGCCTAACCCTAACCCTAACTGTCACACTAACCCTAACCCATATCATAACCCTAATACTAATCCTAAGCCTTAACCTCACCCTCACCCTAAACCTCACCCTAATCCTAACGCTCATGCTCACCCTAAACCTAACTCTCACCCTCAACGTCACCCTCAGCCTAACCCTAAGCCTAAGCTTAACCCTAACTCTAAATCTTAGCCTCACCCTAACCCTAACCATAACGCTAAAGCTTCGGCTAAACCTAAACCTCACCCTCACCCTAACCCTCACCCTAATCCTAATCCTAACCCTAACCCTCATCCTAACTCTCCTCAAAACAATAAAACTTTCCCTCAACCTAAACCTAACCCTCACCCACATCCTTATCCTTTGCCTAACATTAACCCTAACCCTAACCTCAACCTAACCCTCCACCTAAACCAAACCCTCAACCTCACCCTAATCCTAACCCTCATCCTCAAACTCACCTTCACGATAAACATAACCCTAACCCTCACACTAACCCTAAAGCTAACCCTCACTCTCAGGCTCACCCAAACCCTAATTCTAACGCTAAATCTCACCCTCTCACTTAACCTAACCCTCTCCCAAGCCCAAAACTTCACCATAACCCTAACCCTAAACCTCACCCTCACCTTAGACCTTACACCAAACCTAATCCTAACCCTAACCCTAATCCTATCCCTTACCCTAACACTAACCCTTACCCTCCCTCTAAATCTCAACCTAACCCTAACCCTAACACTAACGCTAACCCTAACCCTCAACCTAACCCTCACCCTAACCCTGGCCCTAACCCTAAACCTCACCCTCACCCTAACCCTAACTCTAACCCTAACACAGACCCTAAACCTCACGCTAACCCTAACTCTAACCCTCACCCTCAGCCTCACTCTTGCCCTCACCCTAACCCTAATTCTAATCCTAACCCTAACCGTAACCCTAACCCTAAACCTCACCCTAACACTAACCTAACCCTCACCCTCACCCTAGCCCTCAACCTAACCCTAATCCTAACCCTAATCCTCACTCTAACCCTCATCCTAACTCTAACCCTAAAACTCACCCTAACCCTAACCCTAACCCTAACCCTCAAACTAACCCTAACACTCATGCACAATTTGAGCCTAACCCTAAACCTCACCCTAAACCTAAAATAACCAGAACCCTAACTCTCACCCTAACCCTAACCCTAACCCATACACTAACCCTAACCCTCAGCCTCACTCTCAGTGTAATCCTAAGCCTAAACCTAACCCTAACCCTAACCCTCACACTCACACTAACCCTTACCCTAATCCTAACCCTAACCCTAACCCTAACCCTAACCCTCACCCTCAACCTCAGACTCACTTTAACCCTAACTCTAACCCTAAAACTCATCCTCAACCTAACCCTAACCCTAACCCTAGCCCTCACCCTAACCCTAATCCTAACCCTAACCCTCATCCTAACCTTCCCCATAACCCTAACCCTAACCCTCACCCTAAACCTAACCCTCACCCTCACAATCACCCTCAGCCTAATCCTAAGCCTAAACCTAAGCCTACCCCTAAACCTAACCCTAATCCTCACAGTCACCATCAACCTCACCCTCACTGTAACTCTAACCCTAACCCTCACCCTAACCCTAACCCTAAACCTCCCCCTAACCCTAACCTTCCCCCTAACTCTATATCTAACCCTAAACCACACCCTCACCCTAACCCTAACACTAACCCTAACCCTAACCCTCACCTGAACCCTCTCCCTAACCCTATATCAAACCCTAAACCTCAACCTCACCCTAACTGTAAACCTAACCCTAACCCTATACCCCATCAAAACCCTAAACCTAACCCTCACCCGCACCCTCACCCTCACTGTAACTCTAACCCTAACCCTAACCCTAAACCTCACCCTAATCCTAACTGTAACCCTTCCCCTAAACCTATATCTAACCGTAAACCTCACCCTCACCCTATCCCTAACACTAACCCTAAACCTAACACTCACGCTAACCACTTCCATAACCCTATATGTAACCCTAAGCCTCACCCTTACCCTAACAGTAACCCTAACCATAACCCTAAACCCCTCCCTAACCCTAAACCTAAACCTCAACCGCACCCTCAGCTTCACCATAACTCTAACAATAACCCTAACAATAACACTAACCCTAACCCGGACCATCACCCTAACCCTAATCCTCACCCCCAACCTCACCCTCTGCCTAAGCCTAAGTCTAAGCCTAACCCTCACCCTAACCTTTACACTCACCCTCATTGTAACTCTAATCCTAAACCTAACCCTATACCTAACCCTCAACCTCACCCTAACACTAACGCTAACCCAAACCTCAACCTAAACCTCCCCCTAAACCTATCTGTAACCCTAAAGCTCACCCTCAACCTAAACCTAACCTTAACCCTAACTCTAAACCTCAGCCTAACCCTAACCCTCACCCTCAACCTCAACCTCAACATAAGTCTAACCCTAACCCTAAAAATAACACTAACAATAACCCTAACCATATCCATAACCCTCACCGTCAGCCTCACCCTCACTGGAAACTTGACCCTAACCATAACACTAACATTAACCCTAACCCTAACCATAACTCTAATCCTCACCCCCACCGTCACTCTCAGCCTAACCCTAAACCTAACCCCAACGCTAATCCTAACCCCCACTGTAACCCTAAAACTAACCCTAACACTAACACTAACCCTAAACCAAACCCTAACCCTAACCCTAAACTTAAACCTAACCCTAACCCTAACCGTAAACATAACCTGAAACCTAACTCTCACCATAACCCTACAACTAACCTTCACCCTAACCCTAACCCTCATCCTCACACTCACCTTCATCCTAACCCTAAGCCTAAGCATAACCATAACCCTAATCCTCACACACACCCTAACCTTTCCCCTAATCCTAATCCTAACACTAAGCCTAAACCATACCCTCACCCTAACGCTCACTCTAACTCTAACTCTAACACTAACCCTAAACCTAACCCTCAACCTCAGCCTCATCCTAACCCTAACTCTAACCCTAAACCTGCTCCTAACCCTAACTCTAACCATCACCCTAACCCTAATTCTCACCCACACCCTCACCCTCAGCCTAATCCTAAGCCTAAGCCTAACCCTAAACCTAACCCTCACACTCACCCTCACGATAACCCTAATCCTAATCCTAACCGTAACTCTAACCCTAACCCTAAACCTCAACCTAAACCTCACCCTAACCTTAACACTAACACTAACCATAACCCTAACCCTGGACCTAACCCTGTAACTAACCCTAAATCTAACCCTAAACCTCACCCTCAGCCTAACCCTAATCCTAATCCTAACCCTAAACCTCACCGAAACCTTAACCCAAACCCTCACCCTCACCATAACTCTAACCCTAACCCTGAAAATAACACTAGTCCTAACCCTAAGCCTAACCATAACCCTAATCCTAATGCTAACACTCACCCTCAACCTAACCCTAATCCTAACACTTACTCTCATCAAAACCGTCACCCTAACAATCACCCTAAACCTAATACTCACCCCCACCCTCACCCTCAGCCTGACCCGAAGCCTAAGCCTAACCCTAAGCCTAACCCTCACACTCCCCCTTACAATAACCCTAAACCTAACCCTAACACTAACCATAACCCTAAACTTCAAAGTAACCCTCACCTAACCTTAACCGTAACACTTACTCTAACCCTGGACCTAAGCGTCCCCCTAACGCTAAATCTAACCCTAAAACTCACCCTCACACTAACACAAATCCTAACCCTTACCCTCATCCTAACCCTAATCCTCACCCTAAAGGTAACCCTAACCCTCATGCTAACCCTCACCCTAACATTAACCCTAACACTAAACCTTACCCTAACACTAACCCTAATCCTCAACCTCACCCTCGCCCTCACCCTTACCCTAATCATAACCCTAATCCTCATCCTAACCCTCACCCTAACCCTAAATTTAACCCTAATCCTTACCCTAAATCTAACCCTCACCCTAACCCTAAACTTAACCGAACACTAACTCTCACCCTAACCGTAAACCTAAACTCACCCTCACCCTCACCCTCAGCCTAATCCTAAACCTCAGCCTAAACCTAACCCTAACCCTCACACTCACCCTAACCCTTACCCTAAACCTAATCCTAACACTAAGCATAACCCTCACACTCAGTCTAACCCTCACCGTAACCCGAAATCTAACTAAACCTAACCCTAAACCTCAAGATCAGCCTCACCCTTACCCTAACTCTATCCCTAAACCTCACCCTCATCCTAACCCTAAGCCTAACCCTAAACCTAACCCAAACACACACACTCACCATCACCCTAACCCTAATCCTAACCCTAACCCTAAACCTAAACTTCAACCTAACCCTCACGCTTACTATAAACCTAAACCTCACCCTCACCCTAAAACTAACTCTAACCCTAACCCAAACCATAAACCTGACCCTAACCCTAACCCTAACCCTCAACCTCACCCTCAACATAACCATAAACCTAAACCTATCCCAAACAATAACCCGAACCCTAATCCTAACCCTCAACCTAACCATGACCCTCACCATAACGCAAACCCTCACCCTAACATTTACCCTCACCCTAACACTAACCCTAACCCTAACACTAACCCTCACACTAACCCTAACCGTAATCTCACCCTAACCCTAACCCTAACCCGAACCCTCAACCAAACCATAAACCTCACGCTCCATGTAAACCTAACCATAACCCACACCCTAAACCTAAACTTAACTTGAACCCTAACTCTCACCCTAACCCTAATCCTAACCCTAACCCTCACCCTCACCCTCACCATCAGCTTAACCCTAAGTCTAAACCTAACCCTAACCCTAACCCTCACACTCAACCTAGCCCTTACCCTAATCCTTATCCTAACCCTAACGCTAAGCCTCACCCTCAGCCTCATTTTAACCCTAACTCTAACCCTAATCCTAACCCTAACTCTCCTCCTAACCCTCCCCATAACCCTAACCCTAAACCTCACCATAACCCTAACCCTCACCCTCATGCTCAGCCTAAACCTAAACCTAAACCTAACCCTAAACCTCAGACTCACCCTAATCCTAACCCTAAATATCACCCTCACCCTAACCCTGACCCTCACCCTCACCCTCATCCTAACCTTAAGACTAACCCTAACCCTTACCCTAATCCTCACACTCACCCTAACCCTAACCCTAATCCTACTCCTAACCCTAACCCAAACCCTCACCCTCAACCTAACCCTCATCTTAAGAATAACATTAACATTAATCCTAACCCTCAACCTCACCCTCAGCCTCACCCTAAACCTAACTCAAACACTGAACCTAACCCTGAACCTAACCCTAACCCGAACCCTATCCCTAAACCTCATCCTAACCCTAACGCTAACCCTCACCCTCACCCTCACCCTAACACTAACCCTAACCCTAACACTCACGCTAACTCTAAAACTAACCCTCACAATAACACTAACCATCACCCTAACCCTAAACCCCACCGTAACACTAACCCTAAACCTCACCCTCACTCTAGCTCTCACCCTAACCCTTACCATCATCCTCAACCTAAACCTCACACTAACCCTAACACTAATCCTCAATCTAACCCTCACCCTCACCCTGACCCTAATGTTAAACCTCACCCTAATCCTAACTCTCACCCATACCTTAACCCCTACCCTCACCCTAAACCTCACCTTTACCCTTACGGTCAACACCACCCTAACCCTAACCCTAAACCTAACCCTCACACTATCCATAACTGTACACCTAAACCGCACCCTCACTCTAACCCTAACTCTAACACTAACCCTAACACTAACCCTCACCCTAACCCTAACACTAAACATCACCCTAACCCTAATCCTCACCCCCACCCTCACACTCAGCCTAAAACTATGCCTAAGCCTAACCCTAAGCCTAACCCTAACACACACCCTCACACTCACCCTCACCATAACTCTAACACTAACCCTAACAATAACACTAATCCTTACCCTAAACCTAACCCAAACAATAACCATTACCCTAATGCTAACCCTCTCCTTAACTCTCCCTCTAATCCTATATCTAACCCTCAACCTCATCCTCAACCTAACCCTAAACCTAACCGTAACCATAAACCCCACACTAACCCTAACCCTAAACCTCACCCGCAACCTCACTCACACGGTAAATCAAACCCTAACACTAACAATAACACTAACCCTAACCATCACCCTAACCCTAATCCTCACACCCACCCTCACCCTCAGCCTAACCCTAAGCCTAAGCCTAACCCTCACCCTAACCCTCACACTCAGCCTCAACCTAACCCTAATCCTAAACCTAATCCTATCCCTAAACCTCAAACTAAACCTCACCCTCAACCTAACCCTAACCCTAACCCTAAACCTCACCCTCAGGCGAACCCTAACCTTAACTCTAACCCTAAACGTCAACCTCACCCTAACCCCAACCCTAACCCTAACCCTAAACCTCACCCTAACCCTAACCCTAAACTTCACCCTCTCCCTAGGTCAAACCCTAACCCTAATCCTAACACTAACCCTCATCCTAACCCTCCCCCTAACCCTAAACCTCACCCTCACCCTAACCCTCAACTTAAGCCTAACCCTAACATTAATCCTAACCCTAACCCTCATGCTCAGCCTCACCCTAAAACTGTCTCTAACCCTAAACCTCAACCTGACACTAACCCTAAATCTAACCCTATCCCTATAATTCATCCTAAACCTAATCCTCACCCTAACCCTAACCGTAAACCTCACCCTCACCCAAGCCCTCACCCTAACACTAATCCTAACTCTACCCCTCATCCTAACCTTCATCAAAACACTAACCCTAACCCTCAGCCTCACACTCACCCTAACGCTAATCCGAACCCTAACCCTCAACCCAAACCTAACACTGACCCTCACCGTAACTCTTACCCTAACCCTCAAATAACCCGAAATAAAACTCTCACCCTAAACCTAACCCTAACCCTCACCCTAAACCTCATGCTCACCCGAGCCCTCACCCTAACCCTAATCCTAACACTAACCCTCATCCTAACCCTCCCCCTCACCCTTACCATTACCCTCACCCTCACCCTAACCCTCACCCTCAAACTCACCCTCAACCTAACCCTAACCCTAACCCTAAACCTAAACCTAACACACACCCTCACCCTAACCCTAATCCTAACCCTAACCCTAATCCTAACCCTAACACTCCCCCTAACTCTTAACCTAAGCCTAACCCTAACCCTAACAATAACCCTAACCCTAATCCTAACCCTCACCCTAACCAAAACCCTCACCCTAACCCAAACCCTCACCCTAACACTTACCCTCACCCTAACACTAACACTAACCCTAACAATAACCCTAACCCTAACCTCACCAGAACCCTAAACCTAACCCTAACCCTCAACCTAACCCTAAACCTCATGCTCAAGGTAACCCTAAACCTAAACCTCACTCTAATCCTAAGATTAACCTGAACCATAAATCTCACCCTAACCCTAAACCTGACACTAACCCTAACCCTCACACTCACCCTAACCCTTACCGTAATCCTAATCCTATCCCTAACCCTAAACCTCACCCTCAGCCTCACCTTACCCTAATTCAAACCCTAAACCTCACCCTCTCCCTAACCTATGCCTAACCCTAAACCTCACCTTAACCCTTACCCTAATCCTAATCCTAACCCTAACCCTAACACTCACCCTCATCCACACTTTAACCTTATGCATAACCCTAACCCTAACCCTAACCCTCAAGCTCACCCTAACCCTTACCCTAATCCTAATCCTAGCCCTAACCCTACCCCTCACCCTCAGCCTCACCTTAACCCTACCTCTAACACTAAACCTCATGCTCACCCTAACCCTAAACCTTTACCTCACCCTAATCCTAACCTCAGCCTCACCCACAACCTCAGCCTAAACCTAACTCTAACCCTCACACTCACCCTAGCCCTAACCGTAATCCTAATCCTAACCCTAACCCTAACCCTCACCCTCAACCTAACCCTCACCCTAACACTAACACTAAACTTAACCCTAACCCTCACCCTCATCCTCACCCGAACCCTAACTCTAACTCTAAACCTCACCCTCACCCTCACCCTAACCCTAACCATAACCCTAACCCTCACCCTAAACCTAACCCTAAACCTCACCCTCACCCTAGCCCTTACCATAAACCTAATCCTAAACCTAACCCTCATACGAAGTCTCCCTCTAACTCTATCCCTCCCCCTCAACCTCCCACTCTGCCTAACCCTAAGCCTAACCCTAAACCTAACCCTCACACACAATCAGCCTCACCCTAACCCTAATCCTCATCCCCACCCTCACCTTCAGTCTAACCCTAACAATAACCCTAAACCGCACCCTAACCCTAAACTTCACCCTCACCCTCAACCTAACCGTAACTCTAAGCCTAACCCTAACAATAACACAAACCCTAACCCTAACAATAACCCTAACCATAATTCTCACACTCAGCCTCAGCCTCACCGCAAACTTAACCCTAACCATAACACTAGAAATAAACCTAACACTAGGCCTAACCCTAAGGCTAACTCTAATCCTCAGCCCCACCCTCACCCTCAGCCTAACCCTAAGCCTAAACCTAACCCTAACCCTAACCCTCACCTTCAGCTTCACCTTAACCCTACCTCTAACACTAAACCTCATGCTCACCCTAACCCTAAACCTAACCCTAAACCTAAACCTCACCCTAACCCTAATCTCACCCTCACTCTCACCCTCAGCCTAACCCTAAATCTAACCATAACCCTCACACTCACCCTCACCCTCAGTGTAACCAAAAGCCTGACCCTAACACTAACCCTAACCCTCACACTCACCCTAACCCTTACCCTAATCCTAATACTATCCCTAAACCTAAACCTCACCCTCAGCCTCTCCTTAAACCTACCTCTAACCCTAACCCTAAACCTAACCCTAAACCTCACCCTTATCTTAACCCTCACCCTCAGCCTAAAAGTCAACTTTACCCTTACCTTCATCCTCACCCTAACCCAAACCCTAACCCTAACCTCATCCTAACCCTCACCCTAACCTTAAAATTAACCATCATGCTAACACTAACCCTCACACTCAACCTCATGCTCAGCCTAACCCTAAGCCTAAGCCTAAGACTTACTCTAAACCTCACCCTCTCCCCAGCCCTCACCCTAACCCTAATCCTAACCATCACCCTAATCCTAATCCTCAACCCCACACTCACGCTCAGCCTAACCCTAACCCTAACCCTAACCATGAACCGAACCCTCACAGTCACCCTCACCCTAACCTTAATTCTAACCCTAACCCTAACCCTAACCTTAAAACTCAACCTAACCATCACCCTAAACTTAAACCTAACACTAACCCTAACCCTAACCCTCGAACTAACCCTCCCCCTAACCCTAAATCTAAACCTAAACCTCACTCTCACCCTAACACTAATCCTAACCCTAACCCTAAACCTCACCCTAAAACTAACCCTAACCCTCACCCTCACCCTCACTGTAACTCTAACCCTAACCCTAACAATAACACTAATCGTAACACTAACCCTAACCCTAACCCTAAGCCTAAACCTAATCCTAACACTCACCCACACCTAACCCTAATTCTAACCCTAACCCTCAACTTAACCCTAACCCTCACATCACTGTAACCCTAAATCTCATCCAAACCCTCACCCTAACCCTAACCCTAACCCTAAACCTTAACCTAACACAAACCCTATCCCTCAGCCTCAACCTAGCCCTCACCCTAACTCTAATCCCAACCCTAATCCTCATCTTAACCCTCACCCTCACCATAACCCTTACCCTAACCCTAATACTAACCCAAACACTAATGGTCAACTTAAACCTAACCCTCACGCTCACCATAAACCTAACCCTAACCCTCACATTAACCCTAACCTTCACCCTCACCCTCAGCCTCAGCCTAAACCTAGCCTAACCCTAACCCTAACCCTAACCCTCACACTCACCCTAACCCTTACCCTAACCCTATAATAACCCTAAGCCAAACCCTCACACTCACCCTAACCCTCATTCTAACCCTAAATCTAAAACTAACCCTAACCCTAACACTAGCCATAAGCTTCACCCTAACCCTAACTCTAACCCTAAACTTCACCCTCACCCTAACCCTAAACCTGACCCTAAACCTAAACGTCACCCTAACCCTAACCCTAAACCTCACCCTCACACTAGCCCTCCCCCTTACCCTAATCCTAACCCTCATCCTAACCCTCACACTAACACTAACCCTAACCCTCACACTCACCCTTAGCCTAACCCTAATCCTAACCCTAACGTAAACCTAACCCTCACATTCACCGTAACACTTATCCTAACCCTAAACTTAACCCGAACCAAAACCCTCACCCTAACCCTAACCCTAACCCTCACCGTAAACCTAACCTTAAACCTCACCCTCACCCTAGCCCTCACCCTAACCCTATTCCTAAACCTAACCCTCATCCTAACACTCTCTCTAACTCTTACACTAACCATTATCCTAACCCTAAATGTCACCCTCAACCTCACCCTCAGCCTAACCCTAAGCCTACCCCTAAACCTAACCCTAACACACATGCTCACCTTTACCCTAACCCTAATCCTAACCCTAACCTTCAACCTCACCCTCACCATCAGTGTAACCCTAAGCCTAACCCTAACCCTAACCCTAACCCTCATGCTCACACTAACCCTTACCCTAATCCTAATCCTAACCCTAACCCTAAAACTCACCCTCAGCTTCACCTTAACCCTAACTCTAACCTAAACCCTAAACCTCACCCTAAAACTAAACCTAAACCTCACCCTCACACTAGAACTCAACCTAACACTAATCCTAACCCAACCATCATCCTAACGCTCCTCATAAACCTAACCCTAACACTCACCCTAACCCTAACCCTCACCGTCACAATCAGCCTAACCCTAAGCCTAACCCTAACCCTAACCCTAACTCTCACAGTCACCCTAAACCTAACCCTAAGCCTAAGCGCAACCCTCACCCTAACCCTAACCCTAAACCTAAGCCTAACACTAAGCCTAACACTAACGATATCCCTAACCCTCAACTTCAGCCTCACCTTAACCCTAACTCTAACCCTAAACCTCACCCTCAAACTAACCCTAACCCTAAACCTAAACCTCACCCTAACCCTAACACTAAACCTCACCCTCACCCTAGCCCTTACCCTAACCCTAATCCCAACCCTAACCCTCATCCTAATCCTCCTCCTAAACCTAACCCTCACCCTCAACCTATCCCTCAGCCTAACGCTAAGCCTAAACCTAACCCTAGCCCTAACACACACACTCACACTCAACCTAACCCTAATCCTATCCCTAAGACTAACTCCAATCCTAATCCTCTCCCTATCTCTCACCTAACCCTAACCCTAACACTAACACTAACCCTAACCCTAACCTAACCCTCACCCAAACCATAACCCTAACACTAAACCTCACCCTCACTCTAACCCTAACTCTAACCCTAACCCAAACCCTGAACCTCACCTTAACCCTAACCCTAACAATCACCCTCAACCTCACCGCAACAATAACCCTAAACCTAACAATAACAATAACCCTAACCCAAATCCTAACCCTCACCCTAAGACTAACCCTAACCCTAACACTAACCGTCACACTTACCCTAAACCTAACCCTAACCCTAAACCTCAAATTAACCCTCACACTCCACCTAACACTAACACAAACCCTAACCCTAACCATCTCCATAACCCTCATCCTAACCCTATATCTAAACGTAAACCTCACCCTCACCCTAACCCTAACCCTAACCCTTACTCTAAACCCCACCCTAAACCTAACCCTCAACCGCACGCTCATTCTCACCTTAACCCTAACCCTAAACCTAACAATAACTCTAACCCTAATCCTAAACCTCACCCTAACCATAACCCTCACCCTAACCCATACCCTCACCCTAACACTTACGCTCACCGTTAGCGTAACCTTAACGCTAACACTAACCCTCATACTAAGCCTAACCCTAATCCTAACCCTAAACCTCAACCTAACCCTCACCCTCAACCTAACCCTAACACTAACCTTAACCCTAACCCTTACCCTAATCCTCACCTTAACCCTCACCCTAACCCTATATCTAAACCTAAACCTCACCCTCACCATAAACCTAACCCTAAACCCCACCCTAAACCTAACCCTCAACCGCACCCTCACCCTCACCGTAACTATAACACTAACCCTAACAATAACACTAACCCTAAACCGAAACATCACCCTAACCCTAATCCTCAATCCCACCCTCACCCTGAGCCTAACCTTAAGCCTAAGCCTAACCCTCACACTAACCCTCACACTCACCCTAACCCTAACCCTAATCCTAAACCTAACCCTATCCCAAAACCTCAACCTAATCCTCACCCTCAACCTAACTCTAACACTAACCCTAAACCTGAACCTCATCCTAATCCACCCCGTATCCCTAATTCTAACCCTAAACCTCACCCTCACCCAACCCTAACTCTAACTCTAAACCCCACCCTAAACCTAACCTTCACCCTCACACTCAACCTCACTGTAACTCTAACCCTAACACTAACAATAACCCTAACCCGAACCCTAACCTTCACCCTAACCATAACCCTCACCCTAACCCTAAACCTAATCCTCAATGTAAAACTCACCCTTACCCTAAACCTAACCCTACCCTAACCCTAATACTAACCCTAACCTTCACCCTTATCTTAATCCTCACCCTCAGCCTGAACCTCCCCTTTACCCTTACCATCATCCTAACCCTAACCCAAACCCTAACCCTAACCTCATCCTAACCCTCAACCTAACGGTAATCCTAACCATCATGCTAACCCTAACCCACACACTCAACCTCATGCTCAGCCTAACCCTAAGCCTATGTCTTACCCTAAACCTCACCCTCTCCCCAGCCCTCAACCTAACCCTAATCCTAACCATCACCCTAACCCTAATCCTCAACTCCACCCTCAACCTCAGACTAACCCAAAGCCTAGCCTTAAGCCTAACCCTAATACTAACCCTCACCGTATCCCTAACCCTAACCCTAACCCTAATACTAACCCTAAACCTAAACACAACCCTACACCTAACCCTAAACCTAACCCTAATCCTCAGGCTCAACCTCAGCCTAACCCAAACCCTAACCCTAACCCTCACCCTAACTCTAACCCTAACCATAACCCTAACCCTGACACTCACCCTTACCCTAACCCTAATCGTAACCCTAACCCTATCCCTAACACTAACCCTCACCCTAAACCTCACCCTAGCACTCACCCTAACGCTAATCCTAACCCTAAACCTCATCATAACCCTCACCCTAACCCTAACCCTAACCCTCACCCAATCCCGAACCCTAACCCTCACCCTCATGCTGGGACTAAGCCTAAGCCTAACCCTAATCCCAACCCTCACCCTAACCCTAACCCTAACCCTTACAGTAACCCTCACTCTCAGACTAACCCTCACCTTTACTCTAACCGTCACCCCCACCCTAATCCGCACCCTAACCCCAACCCTCACCCTAACCCTCACCCTAACCCTAACTCTACCCCTAAACCTCCACCTCACCCTAACCCTAACACTAAACCTCACCCTAACCCTAACCCTCACCCTCACCCTGACCATAACCGTAACCCTAACCCTAACACTAACAATAATCCTAAACCGAACCCTAACCCCCACCCTAACCTAATCCTCAATATAACCCACACGCTAAACCTAAACCTAAACCTACCCTAACCCTAACCCTCACCCTTATCTTAACCCTCACCCTCAGCCTAAAAGTCACCTTTACCCTTACCATCATCCTCACCCTAACCCACACCCTAACCCTAACCTCATCCTAACCCTCACCCTAACCATAAACTTAACCATCATGCTAACACTAACCCTCACACTCAACCTCATGCTCAGCCTAACCCTTAGCCTAAGCCTAAGACTTACCCTAAACCTCACCCTCTCCCCAGCCCTCACCCTAACCCTAATCCTAACCATCACCCTAACCCTAATCCTCAAACCCAACCTCACCCTCAGCATAAACCTAAGCATAAGCCTAACCATAAACCTAACCCTCAGCCTCACCCTCACCCTCACCCTAACCTTAACCCTAACACTAACCCTAACCCTAAACCTAGACCTAACCCTCCCCCTAACCCTAAATCTAACCCTAAACCTCAATCTCACCCTAACCCTAATCTTAACACTAACCCTAAACCTCACCCTAAACCTAACCCTTACCCTCACCCTCACCCTCACTGTAACTCTATCCCTAACCCTAACAATAATACTAATCCTAAACCTAAACCTAACCCTAACCCTAAGCCTAACCCTAATCCTAATACTCACCCTCACCCTAACCCTAATTCTAACCCTAACCCTCAACCTAACCCTAACCCTCACATCACCGTAAACCTAACTCTGATCCAAACCCTCACGCTAACCCTAACCCTAAACCTCAACCTCAACCTAAAACTAACCCTAAACATCACCCTCAACCTAGCCCTCACCCTAACTCTAATCTGAACCCTAATCCTCATATTATCCCTCACCCTCACCCTAACACTAACCCTCAACCTAACCCTATCGCTAACCCTAATGGTCAACCTAAACCTAACCCTCACGCTCACCATAACCATAACCCTGACACTCAACCTAACTCTAAACTTAAAGCGAACCCTAACTCTCACCGTAACCCAAACCCTAACACTCACCCTAACCCTAACCCTCAGGCTCACCCTCACCCTCAGCCTAAACCTAGGCTAACCCTAACCCTAAGCCTAAGCCTCAACCTCACTGTAACACTTACCCTAACCCTATACTTATCCAGAACCAAAACTCTTAACCTAACCCTAACCCCAACACTCACCCTAACCCTAATCTTAAACCTCACCCTCACCCTAGCCCTCACCCTAACCCTAATCCTAACCCTAACCCTCATCCTAACCCTCCATCTAACCCTTACCCTAACCCTTACCCTAAACCTAACCTTCACCCTCAACCTCACCCTCAGCCTAACCCTAAGCCTACCCCTAAACCTAACCCTAACACACATGCTCACCTTCACCCTAACCCTAATCCTAACCCTAAGCCTCACCCTCACCCTCACAATCAGTGTAACCCTAAGACTAACCCTAACCCTAACCCTAACCCTCATGCTCACCCTAATCCTTACCCTAATCCTAATCCTAACCCTAAACCTAAACCTCATCCTCAGCCTCACCTTAACCCTAACTCTAACCCTAAACCTAAACCTCACCCTAACCCTAACCCTAAACCTCACACTCACCCTAGCCCTCACCTTAACCCTAATCCTAACCCTAACCATCATCCTAACCCTCCTCATAACCCTAACCCTAACCCTACCCTAAACCTAAACCTAACCCTCACACTCACCCTAACCCTAACCCTAACCCTAAACCTAACACTCACCCTCACCCTAAACCTAAACCTAAACCTAACACTAACACTAACCCTAACGATAACCATAACCCTCACCTTCATCCTCACCCTAACCCTAATTCTAACCCTAAACCTTACCCTCACCCTAACCATAACCCTAACCCTAAACCTCACCCTAACCCTAACACTAAAACTCATGCTCACCCTAGCCCTTACCCTAACCCTAATCCTAACCCTAACCCTCATCCTAACCCTCCCCCAACCCTAACCCTCAACCTAAACCTAACTCTCAGCCTAACCTTAAGCCTAAACCTAAACCTAACCCTAACACACACACTCACCCTCACCCTAACCCTAATCCTATCCCTAAAACTAACCCTAATCCTAACCCTCTCCATAACTCTCACCTAACCCTAACACTAACACTAAACCTAACCCTAACCCACAACCTAACCCTCACCCTAACCCTAACCCTAACCCTAAACCTCACCTTCACTCTAACCCTAACTCTAACCCTAAACCAAAAACTAAACCTCACCCTAACCCTAACCCTCACCCTCACCTCAAACATACCCTTATATCTAACCCTAACAATAACCCTAAACCTAATCCTAACCCTCACCCTAACCATGACCCTCACCCTAACCCATACCCTCACACTAACATTAACCCTCACCCTAACCCATATCCTCACCCTAACACTTACCCTCACCCTAAGACTAACCCTAACCCTAACACTAACCCTCACACTAACTCTAACCCTAACCCTAACCCTAAACCTCAACCTAACCCTCACCCTCAAACTAAGCCTAACCCTAACCCTCACCCTAAACTTCACCCTAACCCTCACCCTAACCCTATATCTAACCCTAAATTTCACCCTCACCCTCAATCTCACCGCAACCATAACCGTAAACCTAACCCTAACAATAACCCTAAACCTAATCCTAACCCTCACCCTAACCATAACCCTCACCCAAATACATACCCTCACCCTAACACTTATCCTCACCCTAAGACTAACCCTAACTCTAAACCTAAACCTAAACCTAACTCTAAACTACCCCGTAACCCTAATTCTAACCCTAAACCTCACCCTCACCCTAACCCTAACCCTAACTCTAAACACCACCCTAAACCTAACCTTCACCCTCACCCTAAACCTCACTGTAACTCTCACCCTAACCCTAAAATAGAACTAACCCTAACCCTAACCATAACCATAACCCTCACCCTCAGCCTCACCATCACCTCAAACTTAACCCTAACCATAAGACTAAAAATAAACCTAACCCCAAGCCTAACCTTAACCATAAGCCTAAACCTCACCCCCAAACTCACCCTCAGCCTAAGCCTAAGCCTAACCCTGACCCTAACCCTAACTCTAACCCACAACTTAACCCTAACACTAACCCTAACCCTAAAACTAACCCTAACTCTAAACATAACACAAAACCTAACCCTAATCCTCAGCCGCTCCGTCACCCTAAACCAAACCCTAGCCCTAACCATCACCCTAAATCTAAGCCTAATACTAACCCTAACCTAATCCTCACACTCACGCTCACCCTTACCCTAATCCTAAACCTAACCTTAGCCCTAACTCTAACCCTCACTCTAACACTCATCATAGCCCTCACCCTAACCCTAATCCCAACCATAAAACTCATCCTAACCTTCACCCTAACCCTAACCCTAACACTAAACCTCACACTCATGCTCGGCCTAAGCCTAAGCCTGAGCCAAAGCCTAACAATAACCCAAACCCTCACCCTAACCCTAAACCTAACCCTAACCCTCACCCTAACCATAAACCTCACCCTAACCCTAACCTTCACCCTAACACTTACTCCCACCCTAACACTCACCCTAACACTACCACTAACCCTCACACTAACACTAACCCTCACCCTAATCCTGAACCTCACCCTAACCCTAACCCTAAACCTAAGCCTCACCCTCACTCTAGCCCTCACCCTAACCCTAATTCTAACCCTCATCCTGATCCTAACCCTAACCCTCATCCTCACCATAAACCTCACACTAACCCTAAACCTAATCCTCAATCTAACCCTCACTCTAACCCTAACCATAACAGTTACCCTAACTCTAACCCTCACCCTAACCATACCCCTAACCCTATATCTAACCCTAAAACTCACCCTCAACGTAATCCTAATACTAACACTAATCCCCACCCTAACCCTAAACATAACACTCACCCCAAACCTCACCCTCACGGTAACTCTAACCCTAACCCTAACAATAACACTAAACCTAAACCGAAACATCACCCTAACCCTCATCCTCACCCCCATCCTCATCCTCAACCGAACCCTAAGCCTAAGCCTAACTCTCACCCTAACCCTCACACTCACACTCACCCTAACCCTAATCCTAAACCTAAACCTATCCCTAAACCTCAACCTAACCCTCACCCTCACCCTAACCATAACACTAACCCTAACCCTAAACCTCAAACTAACCCTCCCCCTAACCCTAACTCTAACCAAACCTCACCCTCAACCTAACCCTAACACGAAACCTAACGCTAAACCTCACTCTAACCCTAACCCTCACCTTCACCATCAACCTCACCATAGATCTAATCCTAACCCTAACAATAACACTAACCCTAACCCTAACCCTAAACATAACCCTCATCCTCAGCCACACCCTCACCGCAAACCTAACACTAAAAATAAACCTAACCCTAACCCTAACCCTAATCCTCACTCCCACCCTCATCTTCAGCCTAACCCTGAGCCTAATCCTAACCCTAACCCTAACCCTCACCTTAACCCTAACCCTAACCCTAACCCTAAACCTAAACCTAACCCTAACCCTAAACCTAACCCTAATCCTCAGCTTCACGCCCACCCTAACCGAAACCCTAACCCTAAACCTCAGCCTAAACCTAAGCTTAACCTTAACCCTAACCCTCACACTCACCCTCACTCTAACCCTAATCCTAAAACTATCCCTATCCCTAAACCTAACCGTCACCCTAACCCTCACCCTAACCCTAATCCTAACTCTAAACCTCATCCTAACGCACACCCTAATCCTAAACCTAAACCTCACCCTAACCCTAACCGTAACCGTCACATTCATGCTCGGCCTTAGCCTAAGCCTAAGCCTGACCCTAAACCTAACCCTCACCCTAACCCTCACCCTAACACTAACCCTAACTCTAACCGTAAACGTCACTCTCACCCTAACTCTAATTCTAACTCTAACCATAAATCTAAACCTCATCCTAACCCTAAACCTAACCCTCACCCTCAAACTCACTGTAACCCTAACCCTAATCTTAAACCTAACAATAACCCGAACCCTAACCCTAACCCTCAACCTAAACATAACCCTCACCCACACCCTAACCCTCACCCTAACACTTCCCCTCACCGTAACACTAACCCTAACCTTAACACTAACCCTCACACTAACCCTAACCATCAACTTAACCCTAACACTCACTCACACCCTTCCCCAAACCCTAACCCTATCCCTCACTCCACTGTAACCCTCACCCTCAGCCTAAACCTCACGTTTAACATTAACATCACCCCCCACCCTAAACCTTACCCTAACCCTACCCTAACCCTCACCCTAACCCTAACTCTGCCTCTAAACCTCACCCTCACCCTAACCCTAACTCTAACCCTATCCCTAACACTAAACCTCACCCGTACCCTAATCCTCACCCTAATCATAACCCCCACATTAACCCTAACCCTCTCCCTAACACTCATCCTTACCATAAACATCACACTAACCCTAACCCTAGTCCTTAATCTAACCCTCACCCTAACCCTAACCCTGACCCTTTCCCTGACCCTAAACCTGACCCTATCCCTCACCCTTATCTTAACCTTCACACTCAGCCTAAACCTCACCTTTAACCTTACCATCATCCTCACCCTAACCTCATTCTAACCCTCATCCAACCCTTAAACCTAACCATCACCTTAATCCTAACCCTCACCCTCAACCTCATGCTCAGCCTAAACCTAATCCTAAGCCTAACCCTTACCCTAACCATCACCCTCACCCTAGCCCTCACCCTAACACTAATCCTAACCCTAACCCTCATCCTAACCCTCACCCTCACCCTAACCCAAATCCTAACCCTAACCCTAAACCTAACCCTAACCCTCAACCTCACAGTAAACATTACCCAAACCCTCAACCTAACCCTAAACTTAACACGAACCCTAAATATCACCCTAATCCTAACCCAACCCTCACCCTAACCATAACCCTAAACCTCACCCTCACCCTCACCATAACCGTAACCCTAAACCTAACAATAACCCAAAACCTAACCTTAACCCTCACCCTAACCATAACCCTCACCCTAACCCTAAATCTCAAACTAACAGTTATCCTCACCCTAACAATAACCCTAACCCTAACGCTAATCCTCACACTAACCCTAACCCTTACCCTAATCCTAAACATCACCATAATGCTAACCCTAACCCTAACCCTCACAATCACCTTAGCCCTCACCCTAATCCTGATTCTAACCCTCACCTTCACCGTAACCCCAACCCTCATCCTCACCCTAACCTCACACTAAACCTAACACTAATACTCAATGTAACCCTCAACCTGACCCTAACCCTAATCATTACCCTAACCCTAACCTAACCCTAACCCTCACCTTAACCCAAACCCTCACCCTAACACTTACCCTCACCCTAACACTAACCCTACCCTAACACTAACTCTCACACTAACGCAAATCCTAACCCTAACCTTAACCCTCTCCCTAACCCTCCCCATAACCCTATATCTAACGGTAAACCTCACCCTAACCCAAACCCTAACCCTAACCTTAACCCTAAACCCCACCTTAACCTAAACAAAACCCTCACCCTCACCCTCAAACTCACTGTAACCCTAATCCTAGCCCAAACAATAACACTAACCTTATCCCTAACCCTAACCCTAAACATAACCCTCACACTCAGCCTCACCGTCACCGCAAATTTAACCCTAACCATAACTCTAACAATAACCCTAACACTAACCCTAACCCTCACTCTAAACCTCACCCCCACCCTCACCCTGAGCTTAACCCTAAGCCTAAACCTAACCCTAACCCTCACCGTAACCCTAACCTTAAACATAACCCTAAACCTAACCCTAAACCTAAACCTAACACTAACCCTAAAGCTAAACCTAATCCTCAGGCTCAGCCTCACCCTAATCCTAACCCTCACCCTAACCCTAAACCTAATCCTAACCCTAACCCTAACCCTCCCACTCACCCTCACCCTAACCCTAATTGTAAACCTAAACCTATCCCTAACCTAACCCTCACCCTAACCCTCACCCTAGCCCTAACCCTAACCCTAAGCCTAATACTAACCCTAAACCTCATCCTATCCCTCACCATAAACCTAAGCCTAACCCTCACCCTAACCCTAACCCTAAACCTCACCATCATGCTCGGACTAAGACTAAGCCTATCCCTCACCCTAACCTTCACCCCCACCCTATCCAACACTCTAACCCTAATCTTCACCATCACCCTAAACCTAATCCTCACCCCCACCCTCACCCACACCCTAACCCTAAACCTAAGCCTAACCCTAACTGTAACCCTCACACTCACCCTCATCCTAACATTAATCCTAACCATAACCCTAACACTAACCTTAAACCTCACCCAAAATTTCACCCTAAACCTAACCCTCACCCTCAGCCTCAACCTCAAAGTAACTCTAACTCTAAACCTAACAATAACACTAACCCTAACCATAACCCTAACCCTAACCATAACCCTAACCCTCAGCCTCAACCTCACACCAAACTTAACACTAACCAAGAAACTAACAATAACCCTAACCCTAAACTAACACTAATCCTCACCGTAACCCTAACCCTAAACCTAAACCTAACCCTAACCCTAAGCCTAAACCTAATCTTCAGCCTCACACTCAACCAAAACCCAATACCTAACCCTAACCCTCACCCTAACCCTAAGCCTAACCCTAACACTAAACCTAACCCTCACACTCTCCCACACCCTAACCCTAATCCTAAACCTAATCCGATCCCTAGCCCTAACCCTCACCCTATGCTTCACCCTAGCCCTCACCCTAACCCTAAATCTAAACCTAGACCTCACCCTCACCCTAACCCTAATCCTAACCCTAGCCCTAAACCTCACCCTAACCCTAACACTCACCCTCACCCTCACCCTCACCTTAACTCTAACACTAACACTAACAATAACACTAATCCTAATCCTAAACCTAACCCTAACCCTAACCCTAACCCTAATCCTAATACTCACCCTCACCCTAACACTAATTCTAACACTAACCCCAAACCTAACCCTAACACTCATATCACCATAACCCTAACCTTCATCCTAACACTCACCCTAACCCTAACCCTAACCTAAACTTCACCCTAACACTAAACCTAACCCGCAACCTCACACTAGCCCTCAAACTAACCATAATCCTAACCCTAATCTTCATCCTAAACCTCACACTAACCTTAACACTAATAGTCACATTAATCCTAACCCTCATCATAACCCTCAACCTAACCCTAAATCTCATGCTCGCTGTAAGCCTAACCGTTACCCTCACCTTAACCCTAAACTTAATGGGAACCCTAACTCTCCCCCTAATCCTCACCCTAACCCTAACCCTCACTCTCAACCTCACCCTCTGCCTAACCCTAAGCCTAACCCTAACCTTAACCCTAACCCTCACCCTCACCCTAACCCTCACCCTAACCTTAAATCTAACACTCACCCTAACCCTAACCCTCCCCCTCAGCCTCACCGTAACCCTAACTCTAACCCTAAACCTCATACTCACCCTAACCCTAACCCTAACCCTAAACCTCACCCTAACCCTAACCCTAAACCTGCCCTCACTATAGCCCTCACCCTAACCCTATTCCTAAAACAAATCCTCAACCTAACCCTCATCATAAGTCTAACCCTCACACTAAACCTCACCCTAACCTTAAATCTAACCCTCAAACTAACCCTAAACCTCACCCTCAGCATAACCCTTACCCTAACCCTCACCCTAACCCTAAACATAACCTGAACCCTAACCCTCACCCTAACCCTAACTCTCCCCCTCAACCTCCCCCTCAGCCTAACCCTAAGCCTAACCCTAAACCTGACCCTAACAATCACACTCACCCTCACCCTAACTCTAATCCTAACACTAAACCTAACCCTAACCCCCACCCTAACTCTCACCGTAAACCTAACCCGAACACTAACACTAACCCTAACCCTCAAACTAACCCTCACCAGAACACTAATTCTAACCCTAAACCTCACCCTCACCATAAACCTAACTCTAACCCTAACCCAAACCCTAAATCTCACAATAAACCTATCCCTCAACCGCTCCCTCACCCTCACCGTAACTCTAAACCTAACCCTAACAATAACACTAACCCTAACCCGAACTATCACCCTAACCCTAATCCTCACCCTCTCCCTCACCCTCAGCCTAAACATAAGCCTAAGCCTAACCCTCACCCTAACCCTTACACTCACCCTCACCCTAACCCTAATCCTAACCCTAAACCTATCCCTAACCTCATCCTAACTCTATCACTAACACTAACCCTAAACCTCACCCCCTAACCCACCTCCTAACCCTAACTCTAACCCTAAACCTCACCCTCACTCTAACCCTAATCCTAACCCTGAACCTCACCCTAAACCTCACCCTAACCCTCACCCTCACCCTCACCCTCAACCTCACCGTAACTCTAACCCTAACCCAAACAATACCACTAACCCTAACCCTAACCCTAAGTATAACCATAACCCTCACCATCAGCCTCACCCTCACCGCAAACTTAACCCTAAATATAACACTAACAACAACCCTAACCGTAAACCTCACCCTAACCAAAACCCACACCCTAACACTTACCCTCACCTTAACACTAACCCTAACCCTAACACTAACCATCACACTAACCCTAAACCTAACCATTACCCTAAACCTCAACCTAACCCTCAACCTCACCCTAACCCTTACACTAACACTAAACCTAACCCTCACCCTAACCATACCCCTAACCCTATATCTAACCATAAACCTCACCCTCACACTAACCCTAACCCTAACACTTAACCCCAACCTAATCCTAACCCTAAACCTCACCCGCAACCTCACCCTCACCATAACTGTAACCCTAACCCTAACAATAACCCTAACCCTAACCCTAAGCCTAAGCCTAACCTTAACTCTTACCCTAATTCTAATCCTAACCCTAAACCTAACCCTCACCATCATCCTAACCCTCACCCTAACCCTAAATCTAACACTACCCCTAACCCTAACCCTCACCTTCAGCCTCACCCTAACCCTAACTCTAACCCTAAAACTCACCTTCAACGTAACCCTAACCCTAACCTTAACCCTCAACCTAAACCTCACCCTAACCATACCCCTAACCCTATATCTAACCCTAAACCTCACCCTCACATTAACACTAACCCTAACACTTAACCCTACCCTAACACTAACCCTAAACCTCACCCGCAACCTCACCTTCACCATAACTCTAACCCTAACCCGAACAATAACCCTAATCCTAACCCTAACCCTAAGCCTAACCCTAACCCTTACCCTAATTCTAATCCTAACCCTAAACCTAACCCTCACCATCATCCTAACCGTCACCCTAACCCTAACTCTAACACTAACCCTAACCATAACCCTCACATTCAGCCTCACCCTAACCCTAACTCTAACACTAAACCTCACCTTCAACATAACCCAAACCTAAACTTAAACCTCAACCTCACCCTAACCCTAAACCTAAACCTCACCCTCACAATACCCCTCACCCTAACCACAATCCTAACTCTAAAGCTCATCCAAACCCTCCTCATAACCCTAAAATTAGCCCTCAACCTAAACCTAACCCTAAACCTCAATCTCACCTTCAGCCTAACCCTAACCTTCACCCTAACCCTCACACTCACCCTAAAACTATCCCTAATCCTAAACCTAACCCTATCCCTAAACATCAACCTAAACCTCACGCTCACCCTAAACCTAACCCTCAACTTAACCCTAACCCTCACTCTCAGCGTAAACCTAACCCTAACCCTAACCCTCACCGTAACCATAAACCTGACCCTAATCCTAAACTCCACCCTAAACCTAACCCTCAACCTAACCTTAACCCTAACCTTATCCTCACCCCCACCCTCACCATCAGCCTAACCCTAAGGCAAACCCTAACCCTAACCCTAACCCTAACCCTCACCATAACCCTAAAACTAACCCTAACCTTAAACCTAACCTTAACTCTAACCCTAAACCTAAACCTAATACTCAGACTCACCCTCTCCTTAAGCCAAACACTAATCCTAACGCCCATCCTAAACCTAAGCCTAACCCTAACCTTCACCCTAACCCTCACACTCACTCTCACCCGAACCCTAATCCTAAACCTAACCCTCTCCCTAACCCTAAACCTCACCCTAAGCCTCACCCTAGCCCTCACCCTAAACCTAACCCTAACCCTAAACCTCACTCTAACCCTCACCCTAACCCTAACCCCAACCCTCACACTCATTCTTGGCCTAAGCTTAAGCTTAAGCCTAAGCCTAGCCCTAACCCTAACCCTCATGCTAACCATAACTGGAACAGTAACACTAACACTAACACTAAACATAACCCTCACCCTAAGCCTCCTACTAACACCATATCTAAATCTAAACCACACGCTCACCCTAACGCTAACCCTTAACCCCACCCTAACCCTAACCCTAACCCTCACCCGCACCCTAACATCACCTTAACTCTAACCCTAACCCTAACAATAACACTAACACTAACCCTAACCCTCACCCTAACCGTAAATCTAACCCTCACCCTAACCCTCAGCCTAACCCCAAGCCTAACCCTAACCTTAACCCTTACCCTCACCCTCACCCTAACCCTAACCCTAACCCTCACCCTAACCCTAACCCTCACCCTCAACCTCAGCCTAACCCTAAGCCTAACCCTAACACTAATACTAACCATCACACTCACCCTAAATCTAACACTAACCCTAAACCTAACCCTCACGGTCAGCCTCACCATAACACTAACTCTATGCCTAATCCTCACCCTTACCCTAACCTTAACCCTAACACTAAACCTCACCCTAACACTAACCCTAAACCTCACCCAAAACCTAGCCCTCTCCCTAACTCTAATCCTAAAACTACCCCTCACCCTAACCCTCCCACTAACCCTAACTCTAACCCTCACCATAACCCTAACCATCATCCTCAACATCACCCTCAGCCTAAACCTAAGCCTAACCGTAAAACTAACCTAAACACAAATATTCATCTTCACCCTAACCCTAATCCTAACCCTATCCCTAACCCTAACACTCCGCCTAACTCTCACCCTAACCCTAACCCTAACACTAACCCTAACCATAACCCTCAAACTAACCCTCACCCTAACCCTATCCCTAACCGTAAACCTCACCCTAAGCCTCACCCTAGCACTCACCCTAAACCTAACCATAACCCTAAACTTAACCCAAACCGTCACCGTAACCCTACAACTAATCCTAACCCTCAACCTAACCCTAACCCTAAAACTAACAATAATCCTGAGCATCATCCTCATCCTAACCCAAAACCTAAACCTAACCCTCACACTAACCCTAAACCTAACCCTAACCTTAACCCTCAACCTAACCCTCACACTAACCATAAACCTAACCATCACCCTAACCCTAACCCTCAACCTCAACCTCAAGCTCAGCCTATCCCTAAGCATAAGCCTAAGCCAATCCCTCACCCTCAAGCTCACCATCACTGTAACTCTAACCCTAACCCCAACAATAAACTAATCCTAACCCTAAACATAACCCTAACCCTAACCCTAACCCTAACCTAATCCTAATACTCACCCTCACTCTAAGCCTAATCCGAACCGTAATCCTCACCCTAATGCAAACCCTCACAGTTACAGTAACCTTAACTCTCATCCTATCCCTGACCCTAAGACTAAACCCTAAACCTAAACCTCACCCTAACACTAACCCTAACCCTCACCCTCTCCCTAGCCCTCACCCTAACCCAAATCCTAACCCTAATCCTCATCCTAACCCTCACCCTAACACTAACACTAACCCACACCCTAACAATAAACCTAAAACTAACCCTCACCCTAAACCTAACTCTCACCCTAACTGTAACCTTAACCCTCACACTCATGCTAACCTGTACCCTAAACCTAATCTTATCACTAAGCCTAATCCTCACACTCACCCTCACCCTCACTGTAACCCTAACTCTAACACTAACCCTAACCCTAACCCTCACCCTCAGCCTCACCCTAACCTTAACTCTAACCCTAAACCTGACCCTCACCCTAACCCTAACCCTAAACCTAACCCTAAACCTCACCCTAAACCTAACCCTAAACCTCACCCTCACCTTAGCCCTCACCCTAACCCTAATCCTAACCCTAACCCTCATTCTAACCCTCACCCTAACACTAACCCTCACCCTCAACCTCACCTTCACCATAACCCTAACCCTAACCCTAACCCTAACTATCACCCTAACCCTAAACCTAACCCACACCCTCACCGTAACCCTCAACTTCACCCTCACATTCAGCCTAACACTAAGCCTAACCCTAACCCTAACACTAACCCTCACACTCACCGTAACTCTAACCCTAATCTTAATCCTAACACAAACCATAACCCTCACACTAACCCTAAACATCACCCTAATCCTAAACCTCACCCAAACCCTAAACCTAACCCTAACCCTCACCCTCACCCTAACCGGGACCCTCATCCTCACCCTAAACCTCACCTTAAACCTAACCCTAAACCTCACCCTCATCTTAGCCCTCACCCTAACCCTAATCCTAACCCTAACCCTCATCCTAACCCTCACCCTAACACTAACCCTCACCCTCACCCTCACCTTCACCCTAACCCGAACCCTAACCCTAACCCGAACTCTCACCCTAACCCTAAACCTAACCCTCACCCTCACCATAACCCTCAACTTCACCCTCACATTCAGCCTAACACTAAGCCTAACCCTAACCCTAACACTAACCCTCACACTCACCCTAACCCTAACCCTAATCTTAATCCTAACACAAACCATAACCCTCACACTAACCCTAAACATCACCCTAATCCTAAACCTCACCCAAACCCTAAACCTAACCCTAACCCTCACCCTCACCCTAACCCTGACCTTCATCCTCACCCTAAACCTCACACTAACCCTAACACTAAACCTCAATCTAACCCTTAACCTCAACCTAACCCTAACCCTAACCCTCATCCTAAACCTAACCCCCACCCTTAACATAACCCTCACCCTCAGCTTAACTCTCACCTTTACCCTTACCGTCACCCCCAACCTAGCCCTCACCCAAACCCTAATCCTCACGCTGACCCTAACCCTACTCCTAAACCTCACTCTCGTCCTAAACCTAACTCTAACACTAAACCTAACACTAAATCTCACACTATCCTTAACCCTAACACTCACCCTCAACCTCATGCTCAGCCTAACCCTAAGCCTAAGCATAACACTTACCCTAACCCTCACCATCACCCTAGCCCTCACCCTAACCCTAAGCCTAACCCTAACCCTCATCCTAGCCCTCAACTTAACCTGAACCCAAACATCACGCTAACCCTAATCCTCACCCACTCACTCACCCTCAGCCTGACCCTCAGCCTAAGCCTAAGCCTAACCCTAACTCTCACACTCACCTCATCCTAACCCTAATCCTAACCCTAACCCTAAACCACATCCTAAACCTCACCCTAACCTTAACCCTAACACTAACCCTAACATTAACGCTCGACCTAACCCTCCAAATAAGTCTAAATCTAACCCTAAACTTCACACTCACCCTAACCCTAATCCTAACCCTAACCCTAAACCTCACCCTAACCCTAACCCTAACCCTCAACCTGTCCCTCACCGTAACCATAAACCTAAACCTAACAATAACACTAACCCTAACCCTAACCCTAACTCTAACCATAACCCTCACCCTCAGCCTCACCCTCGCTGCAAACTTAACCCGAACCATAACACTAACAATAACCCTAAAATTAAGCCTAACCTAACCCTAACTCTAATCCTAACCACCACCCTCACCCTCAGCTTAACCCTAAGCGTAACCGTAACCCTAAACCTAACACTAATCTTCAGCCTCAGCCTCACCCTAACCCAAATTCTACCCCTAATCCGCACCCCAACTCTAAGCCTAACCCTAAACCTAACCCTAACCCTCACACTCACCCTCAACCTAACACTAATCCTAAACCCAACCCTATCCCTAACGCTAACCCTCCCCCTAGCACTCACCCTAACTCTAACCCTAACCCTCACCCTCAACCTAGCCCTCAACCTATACCTAACCCTCACCCTCACTGTAACCCTTACCCTAACCCTCACCCTAACCCTACACTTAAAGTGTACCCTAACTCGCACACTAAACCTAACCCTAAATGTCACCCTAACCCTTACCCTCAACCTTACCGTAATGGTCACCCTCAGCCTAACCCTCACATTTACCCTTAACTTCACCCCTACCCTAACCCTCACCATAACCCTCACACTCACCATAACCCTCACCCTAAAACTAACTCTAGCCCTAAACCTCACCCTCACCCTAACCATAACTCTAACCATAACCCTAACACTAAACCTCATCCTAAACTTAACCTTACCCCTCAAACTATCCATAACCCTCATCCTCACGCAAACCCTCAGCCTAAACCTAAGGCTAACACTAACCCTAACCATAACCTTCACACTCACCCTAATCCTAAACCTAATCCTAATCCTAACCCTAAACCTAACCCTCACCCTCACGTTCAGCCTCACCCTTAACACTAATTCTCACCCTAAACCTCACACTCACCCTAACCCTAATACTGAAACTCACCCTCACCGTAACGGAAACCCTAAACCTAACTCTAACCTTAAGCCTAACCCTAACCCTAACTGTACTCCTAACTCTCGCCCTAACCCTAACCCTAACACTAACCCTAACCCTAAACTTCACCCTAACCCTAACCCTAAACTTCACCCTCACGCTCACTGAAACCAAAAGCCTAAACCTAACCTTAACAATAACCTTAACACTAATCCTAACCCTCACCCTAACCATAACCCTCACCCTAACCCAAAATCTCACCTTAAAACTTACCCTCACCCTAACACTAACCCTAACCCTAACACTAACCCTCACACTAAACCTAACCATAATCATAACCCTAAATCTCAACCTAACCCTCACCCTCACCTTAACTCTAACACTAACCCTATCCCTAACCCTCACCCTAACCCTAATCATAACCCTAATTCTAACCCTAAACCTCACCCTCACACTAACCCAAACCCTAATCTGAAACTCCAACCTAACCCTAAGCCTAACCCTCACCCGCACCCTCAGCCTCACCATAACTCTAACCCTAACCCTAACAATAACACTAACCCTAACCCAAAACATCAACGTAACCCTAATCCTCACCCCCACCCTCACCTTCAGCCTAACCCTAAGCCTATGCCTAACCCTCACCCTAACTGTCACACTCACCCTCACCCTACCCCTAATACTAAATCTACCCTATCCCTAAACCTCAACCTAACCCTCACCCTCCCCGTTAACCCTAACAATAATCCTAACCCTAGACCTCAACCTAACCATCCCCCTATCACTAACTCTAACCCTAAACCTCACCCTAACCCTAACCCTAAACCTCACCCTAAACCTCACCCTAACCCTAACCCTCACCCTAACCCTCAATCTCACCAAATATCTAACCCTAACCCTAAAAATAACACTAACCCTAACCCTAACCCTAACCATAAGCCTCAACTTCAGCCTCACCCTCAGTGCAAACTTAACCCTAACCATAACACTATCAATAACCCTAATCCTAACCCTTACCCTAATCCTCAACCCCAACCTCACACTCAGCCTAATCCTAAGACTAACCCTAACCCTAACCCTAACTCTAAGCCTAAGCCTAAACCTAACACAAAACCTAATCCTAAACCTAACCCTAATCCTCAGCCTCATCCTCACCCTAACCAAAACCCTAACCCTAACTATCACCCTAACCCTAAGCCTAACCGTAACCCTGACTCTCACAATGACGCTCAACCCAACCCTAATTCTAAACCTAAACCTATCCCTAAACCTAACCCAAACACTAACCCTCACCCTAGTCCTCACCCTAACACTAATCCTAAACCTAAACCTCATACTAACCCTCACATTAACCCTAACCCCAACCATCACCCTCATGCTTGGCCTAAGCCTAAGCCTAAGCTTAACTCTAACCCAAACCCTCACCTTAACCCTAACCCTAACCATAACACTAACCATAACACTAACCCTAACTCTATCCCTAAACCTCACTCTCACACTAACCCTAACTCTAACACTTACTCTAAACCTAAACCTCATCCTAATCCTAAACCTAACCCTCACCCTCACCCTCACCGTAATGGTAAACTAACCCTAACCCTAACAATAACCCTAACCCTAACTCTACCCCTCAACCTAAACATAACCCTCAACCTAACCCTAACCCTCAACTTAACACTTACCCTCACCCTAACACTAACACTAAACCTCACCCTCACCCTAACCCTAATCCTGACCCTAACCCTCAACCTAACCCTAACCCTCACCCTCACCATAACCCTTACGCTAACCCTCACCCTAACCCTAAACTTGACCCGAACCCTAACTCTCACCCTAACACTAACCCTAACCCTCACCCTAACCCTAACCCTCAACCTTACCGTAACCATCACCCTCAAGCCTAACCCTCACATTTACCCTTACCGTCACCCCTACCCTAACCCTCACCCTAACCCTAACACTCACCCTAACCCTCACCCTAAAACTAACTCTACCTCTAAATCTCACCCTCACCCTAAGCATAACTCTAACCCTAACCCTCCCCCTAACCCTAAATCTAAACCTAAACATCACCCTCACACTAACCCTAACCCTAACCCTAAACCCCACCTTGACCCTAAGCCTAACCCTCACCCGCACCCTCACCCTCACCGTAACTCTAACCCTAACCCTAACAATAACACTAACCCTAACCCGAACCATCACCCAAACCCTAATCCTCACCCTCACCCTCACCCTCAGCCTAAACCTAAGCCTAAGCCTAAACCTCACCCTAACCCTCACACTCACCCTCACCCTCACCCGAAACCTAATTCTAAACCTAACCCTATCCCTAAACCTCAACCTATAACTCACCCTGCCCTTAACACTAACCCTAACCATAAACCTCAGCCTGACGCTCCCCTAACACTAACTCTAACCCTAAAACTCACCCTCACCCTAACCCTAACCCTAAACCTCACCCTAAACCTCACCCTAACTCCAACCCTCACCCTCACCCTCAATCTAACCGTAAATCTAACCCTAACCCTAAAAGTAACACTAACCCTAACCCTAACCATAACCATAACCCTCACCCTTAGCCTCACCCTCACTTCAAACTTAACCCTAACCATAACACTAACAATAATTGTAATCCTAACCCTAACTCTAAACCTCAACCCCAACCTCAACCTCAGCCTAACCCTAAGCCTAACCCTAACCCTAAAGCTAACCCTAATTGTAACACAATCCCTAACCCTAAACCTAACCCAAAACCTAACCCTAAAACTAACCCTAATCCTCAGCATCACCCTCACCCTAACCAAACCCCTAACCCTAACCCTCACCCTAAACCTAAGCCTAACCCTAACCCTGACATTCACACTCATCCTAAGCCTAACCCTAACACTCCTAAACCAAAACGTCTCCCTAAACCTAACCCTCACCCTAACACAAATCCTAATCCTAAACCTCATCCTAACCCTCACCCTAACCCGAACCCTAAACCTCACCCTAACCATAAGCCTAACCCTCACCCTCATGCTTGGCATAAACCTAAGCCTAAGCCTAACTCTAACCCAAACAATCACCATAACCCTAACCCTAACATTAACCCTAACACTAACCATAAACCTCACTCTCACCCTAACCCTAACTCTAAACCTAACGCTAAACCTAAACCTCATCCTAACTCTAACCCTAACCCTCACCCTCACCCTCACTATAACTGTAACCCTAACCCTAACAATAACCCTAATCCTAACCCTAACCCTCAACCTAACCATAACACTCACTCTAAACATAACACTCACCCTAACACTTACTCTCACCGTAACACTAACCCTAAGCCTAACACTAACCCTCAAACTAACCCTAATCATCACCCTAACCCGAAACCTCACCCTAAAGCTAAACCTAACCCTCATCTCACCCTAGCCATCACCCTAACACTAACCCTCATCCTCACGCTAAACCTCACACTAACCCTAACTCTAATTCTCAATCTAACCTTAACCCACACCCTTCCCCTAACCCTAACCCTCACCCTAACCCTAACCCTCATGCCACTGTAAACCTCACCCTCAGCCTAACCCTCACGTTTACCCTTACCATCACCCCCATGATAACCCTTACCCTAACCTTAACCTTCACCCTAACCCTCTTTCCAACAGAAAACCTCACCCTCACCCTAAACCTAAAAATAATCCTAACCCTAACCCTAACCCTCATCCTCACCATAAACCTTACACTAACCCTAACCCTAAACCTCAATTTAACCCTCACCCAAAGCCTAACCCTAACCCTCACCCTAACCGTAAACCTAACCCTAACACTCACCATTATCTTAACCCTCACCCTCAGCCTAAACCTCACCTTTACCCTTATCATCATCCTCACCCTAAACCTCCCCCTAACCTAAACCTCATCCTAACCCTCACCCTTACCATAAACCTAACCATCACCATAACCCTAACCCTCAACCTCTACCTCACGCTCAGCCTAACACTAAGCCAAAGCCTAAACCTTAACCTAACCCTAAACCTCACCCTAGCCCTCACCCTAACCCTAATCCTAACACTAAGCCTCATCCTAACCCTCACCCTAACCCTAATTCTAACCCTCAACCTCACCCTCACCCTAACCCTAATCCTAACCCTCACCCTCAACCTCACCTTCAGACTAATCCTAAGCCTAACCCTAAACCTAACCCTAACACACACACTCACCCGCATGCTAACCCTAATCCTAACCCTCACCCTAACCCTAACCCTAAACCTCGCCCTAATCTCACCCTAACACTAACCCTAACCCTAACCCTCAACCTAACCCTTACCCTAACCCTAACTCTAACCCTAAACCTCACCCTCACCCTAAAACTCCCCCTAACCCTAACCCTAAACCTCACCCTCACGTGCACCATAACAGTAACCTTAAATGGAAACCTAACAACAACCCTAAACCTAATGCTAAACCTCACCCTAACCATAACCGTCACCTTAACCCAAACCCTCACCCTAAGTCTTACCCTCACTGTAACACTAACCCTAACGCTAACACTAACCCTCACACTAACGCTAAACCTAAATCTAACCCTAAACGTCAACCTCACCCGAACCTTAATCCTAACCCTAACCGTAATCCCCACCCTAACCCTAAACCTAACCCTCACCGGTATCCTCACCCTCACCGTAAATCTAACTCTAACCCTAACAATAATAATAACCCTAACACTAACCGTAACCCTAACCCTATCCATAAACATAACCCTCACCCTCAGCCTCACCCTCACCACAAACTTAACCCTAACCATAACACTAACAATAACCCTAACCCTAAGCCTAACCCTAAGCCTAACTCTAATCATCACACCCACCCTCACCCTCAGCCTAACCCTAAAGTCTAACCCTAACCCTAATCCTATTCCTAACCCTCAACATAATCCTAACACTAACCCTAACCCTAACACTAACCCTAAACCTAATCCTAACCCTAAACCTAATCCTCAGCTTCACCCTCACCCTAACCCAAAACCTAACCCTAACCCTCATACTAACTATAAACCTAAACCTAACCTTAACACTAACCCTCACACTCAACCTCACCCTAACCCTAATCCTAAACCTAACCCTATCTCTAACCCTAACCCTCAACCTAACCCTCAGCCTAGCCCTCAGCCTTATCCAAATCCTAACCATAAACCTCATCCTAACCCTTAACCTACCCCTAACCCTAACCCTAACCCTCACCCCAAACCGAACCCTAACCCTCACCCTCAACCTCACCATCAGCTTAACTCTAAGCCTAACCCTAAACCTGACCCTAAAACACACACTCACCTGCACCCTAACCCTAATCCTATCCCTCACCCTAACCCTAACCCTAAACCTCCCCCTAACTCTCACGCTAACCCTACCCCTAACACTAACACTACCCTAAACCTCAACCTAACCTTCACCCTAACCCTAATTCTAACCCTAAACATCACCCTCACCCTAAACCTCACTCTAACTCTAACCCTAACCCTCACCCTCACCTGCACCCTCAGCCTCACCCTCACCACAAACTTAACCCTAAACATAACACTAACAATATCCCTAACCTTAATCCTAATCCTAACCCTAACTCTAATCCTCAAACCCACCCTAACCCTCAGCCTAAACCTAAACCTCACCCTCACCATAAACCTAACTGTAACCCTAAACCAAACCTCAAACCTCGACCTAAACCTAACCCTAACCCTAACCCTAAAACTAACACACACACTCACCCTCACCCTAACCCTAATCCTAACAATAACACTCACACTCATCCTAACCCTAACCCTAACCCTAACACTTACCCTCAACCTCAGCCTAACCCTAAGCCTATCCCTAACCCTAACCCTAACCTTCACACTTACCCTAACCGTAACCCTAATCCTACTCCTAACCCTAACTCTAACCCTTACCCTCAACTTAACCCTCACCTTAAGCCTATCCCTAACATTAATCCTAACCCTAACCCTCACCCTCAGCCTCACCCAAACCGTAACTCTAAAACTAAACCAACCTGACCCTACCCCTAACCATAACCCTATCCCTAAAACACATCCTAGCCCTAAATGTAATCCTTATACTCACCATAACCGAAACCCTAACCCTAAAGATAACAATAATGCTAACCCTAACCGTAACCCTCACCCTAACCATAAAACTCACCCTAACCCTAACCCTCACCCTAACACTTACCCTCACCCTAACACTAACCCTAACCCTAACACTAACCCTCACACTAACACTAACCATAATCCTAACCCTAAAACTCACCCTAAAACTAACCCTAAACCTGACCCTCTCCCAGCCCTCACCCTAACCCTAACCCTCATCCTCACCCTAAACTTCACACTAACCTTAACACTAATCCTCAATCTAACCCTCACCCTCACCTAAACCCTCACCCTAACCCTAACCCTCACCCTTACTGTAACCCTCAACTTCAGCCTAACCCTCACCTTTATCCTTAACGTCAACGCCACCCTAACCCTCACTCTAATGCTAACCCTCACCCTAACCCTAACTCTACCCCTAAACCTCATCGTCAAACTAATCCTAACTGTAACCCTAACCCTAACACTATCCTTCACTATAACCCTAACCCTAAACATCACCCTAACCCTAATCCTCACCCTCAGCCTAACCCTAAGCATAAGCCTAACCCTAACCCTAAAACTCAGACTCACCCTCACCCTAACACTAATCCTAACCCTAAACCTAACCCTAACCCTAAACCTCAACCTAATCCTCACCCTAACCTTAACCCTAACACTAACCCTAACCCTCACCGTCACCATAACTCTAACCCTAACCCTAACAAGAACACTAATCCTAACCCTAACCCTAACCCTAACCCTAACCCTAATGCTAACACTCAACCTCACCCTAACCCTAACCCTAATCCTAACCCTCACCCTAACCCTAACCCTAACCCTAAACTTTACCCTAACCCTAACCCTCACATTAACACTCAACCTCAACGTAAACATTACCCTTACCCTTACCATCATCCTCACCCTAACTCTCACCCTAACCCTAAACTTCATCCCAACCCTCACCCTACCCGTAAACCTAACCATCACCCTAACCCTAAACCTCACCCTCAACCTCATGCTCAGCCTAACCCTAAGCTTAAGCCTAAACTTTACCCTAACCCTCACCCTAACCCTAGACCTCGCCCTAACCATAATAGTAATCCTAACCCTCATCTTAAAACTCATCCTAGCCCTAATCCTAAACATCACCCTAAACCTAATCTTCACCTCCACCCTCACACTCAGCCTAACCTTAAGCCTAAGACTAACCCTAACCCTAACCCTCACACTCACCTTCACCCTCACCTTAATCCTAACCCTAACCTTAACCATAACCCTAAACCTCAACCTAACCTTCTCCCTAACCTTAACCCTAAAACTAACCCTAAACTTAACCCTCGATCTAACCCTCCTACTAAACCTAAATCTAACCCTAAACCTCACCCTCACCCTAACCCTAATCCTAAACCTAATCCTAAACCTCACCCTAACCCTATCCGTAAGCCTCACCCTCACCACAACTCTCACCCTAACCCTAACAATAACACTAATCCTAACCCTAAACCTAACCCAAACCCTAACCCTAATCCTAACACTCACTCTCATGCTAACCCTAATCCTAACCCTAACCCTCACACTATCCATAATCCTCACTCTCACCGAAACCCTAACCCTCAACCTAACACTCACCCTAACCGCAACCCTAACCCTAAACCTTAATCTAACTCTAACCCTAACTCTCACCCTCACCCTAGCCCTCACCCTAACCCTAATCCTAACCCTAATCCTCATCCTTACCCTCACCCTAACCCTAACCTAAACCCTCACCCTAGCCCTAACTCTAAGCCTAATCCTCAACGTAACCCTAAACCTCATGTTCAACGTAACCTTAACCCTAACCCTCACCCTATCCCTAAACATAATCGAACACTAACTCTCACCCTAACCCTTTCCCTAACCCTCACCATAAACCTAACCCTCACCCTGAAACTAACCCTAATCCTAACCCTCAACCTAAACCTCACCCTAACCATAAACCTCACCCTCACACTCACCCTCACCATAACTCTAATCCTAACCCTAACAATAACACTAATCCTAACCCGAAACCTAACCCTAACCCTAAACTTAACGTTAATGCTAACACTCACCCTCACGCTAACCCTAATCCTAAACCCAACCCTCACCCTAACCCTAATCATCACCCTCACCGTAACCCTAAACCTCAACCTAACCCTCACCCTAACCCTAACCCTAAACCTAAACCTTAATCTAACACTAACCCTAACCCTCAACCTCATGCTAGCCCTCACCCTAACCCTAATCCTAACCCTAATCCTCATCCTTACCCTCACCCTAACCCTAAACTTAACCCTCACCCTAGCCCTAACCCTAACCCTAATCCTCAACGTAACCCTAAAGCTCAATCTCAGCTTGATCCTAACTCTAACCCTAACCCTAACTCTCACACTCACCCTAACCCTTACCCTAATCCTAATCCTAAACCTAACCTTAACCCTCACCCTCAGCCTCACCTTAACCCTAACTCTAACCCTAAACCTCAGCCTCACCCTAACCTTAACACTAATCCTAACCCTAAAGCTCACCCTAACCTTAACCCTAAATCTCACTCTCACCCTAGCCCTCACCCTAACCCTAATCCTAATACTAACCCTCATCCTAACTCTCCCCCTAACCTTAACCCTAATCCTCACCCTAACCCTAACCCTTACACTTACCATCACTCTAACCCTGACCCTTTCACTAACCCTAAACCTAACACTAACTGGAACCCTAACACTCACCATCAGCTTCACCCTAACCCTAAATCTAACCGTAAACCTCACCAAAACCCTAACCCTAACCCTAATCCTAACCCTAACCCTCACCTTAACCCTAACCCTCACCCTCACCGTAACCCTAACCCTCATAATAACCCTCACCTTATGCCTATCCCTTAACCTAAACCTTAACCTAACACAAACCCTAGTTCTCACCCTCTCCCTATCCCTCACCCTAACACTAATCGTAACCCTAGTCCTCATCCTAACCCTCAACCTAGCCCTAAAACTGACCCTCATCCTTAACCTAACCCAAACCCTCAACCTAACCCTAACCCTAATGCTCACCATAACCCTAACCCAAACCCTCACCCTAACCCTGAACTTAACCGAACCCTAACTCTTACCCTAACCCAAACCCTCAACCTAACCCTAACCCTATCGCTCACCATAACCCTAACCCTAATCCTAACACTCACCCTAACCCTCACCCTAACACTAAACCAAACGGTCGCCCTCACTCTCACACTAACCCTAATCCTAACCCTAAACTTCACCCTCAACCTCACCCTTTGCCTAACTCTTAGCCGAAACCTAAACCTAACCCTAACACACACACTCACCCTCACCCTAACCCAAATCCTAACCTTAACCGTCACCATTACCCTAACTCTAACAGCAAACCTCACCTTCATCCTAACCCTCATTCTAACCCTAACCCAAACCCTAAACCTCACCCTAACACTAACCCTATAACTCACCCTCACTGTAACCAAAACCCTAAACCTAATCCTAACAATAACCCTAACGCTAATCCTAACACTCACCATAACAGTAACCCTCACCCTAACCCAAACTCTCACCCTAAAACTTACGCTCACCCTAACAATAACCCTAACCGTAATACTAACCCTCACACTAACCCTCACCATAACCCTAACCCTAAACTTCAACCTAACCCTCACTCTCACCATAATTCTAACAATAACCCTATCCCTAACCCTAACCCTAACCCTTACCCTAACCCTATATCTAACCCTAAACCTCACCCTAACACTAACCCTAACCCTAACCGTAAACCACACCCTAATCCGAACCCTAACCCTCACCCGCACCCTCACCCTCACCGAAACTCTAACCCTAACCCTAACAATAACACTAACCCTAACCCAAAACATCACCCTAACCCTAATTCTCACCCCCACCATCACCCTCAGCCTAAGCCTAAGCCTAAGCCTAGCCCTCACCCTAACGGTCACCCTCACCCTCATCCTAACCCTAATACTAAACCTAACCCTATCCCTAAACCTCAACCTAACCCTCACCATCGGATAAACCTAAAAATAACAATAACCATAAACCTCACCCTAACCATTCCCCTAAACCTAACTCTAACCCTAAACCTCACCCTCACCCCAACCCTAAAACTAATTCTAACCCTAAACCTCACCCTAAACCAAACCGTAAACCTCACCCTCACCCTAGCCTTACACTAACCCTAACCCTAATCCTCAATCTAACCCTCAACCTAACCCTAACCATAACCCCTACCATAACTCTAAACTAAACCCTAACCCTCACCCTTATCTTAACCCTCACCCTCAGAGTAAACCTCACCTTATCCTTACCATCATCCTCACCCTAACCCTCACCCTAACCCTAAACCTCATCCTAACCCTCACCATAACCGTAAACCTAACCATCAAACTCACCCTAACTCTCACCCTCAACCACTCGCTCAGCATAACCCTAAGCCTAAGCTTAATCCTTACCCTAACCCTCCCCATCCCCCTAGCCCTCACCCTAACACTAATCCTAATCCTAACCCTCATCCTAACACTCACCCTATCCCCAAACCTAACCATCACCCTAAACCTAATCTTCACCGCCACCCTCACCCTCAGCCTAACCCTAAGCCTAAGCCTAACCCTAATCTTAACCCTCACACTCACCCTCACACTCATCCTGATCCTAACCCTAACCCTAACCATAAACCTAAACCTCAACCTAACCCTCACCCTAACCTTAACCCTAAAACTAACCCTAACCCTAAACCTCGACCTAACCCTCCAACTAACCCTAAATCTAACCCTAAACCTCACCCTCACACTAACCCTAATCCTAACCCTAACCGTAAACTTCACCCTAACCCTAACCCTAACCCTCAACCTCACCCTCACCCTTCCAATTACTCTAACCCTAACCCTAACAATAACACTAATCCTAACCATAAACCTAACCCGAACCCTAACCCTAACTGTAATCCTAACACTAACCCTCATGCTAACCCTAATCCTAACCCTAACCCTCACTCTAACCCTAATCCTCACCCTCACTGTAAACCTACCCTCAACCTAACCCTTACCCTAACCCTAACCCTAAACCTTAATCTAACAGTAACCCTAACCCTCACCATCACACTAGCCCTCACCCTAACCCTAATCCTAACACTAATCCTCATCCTTACCCTCACCCTAACCCTAACCTTAACCATCACCCTAGCCCTAACCCTAACCCGAATCCTCAACGTAACCCTAAACCTCATGCTCACCGTAACCCTCACCCTAACCCTAAACCTAGCCGTACCCTAACACTCACCCAATACCTCTAACCCTAAACCTTAATCTAACACTAACCCTAACCCTCACCCTCACCCTAGGCCTCACCCTAAACCTAATCCTAACCCTAGTCCTCATCCTTACCCTCAACCTAACCTAACCTTAACCCTCACCCTAGCCCTAACCCTAAGCCTAATCCTCAACGTAACCCTAAACCTCATGCTCACCTTAACCCTAACCCTAACACTCACCCTAACCCAAAACATAACCGTACACTGACTCTCACCCTAACTCTAACCCTAACCCTAAACCTTAATCTAACACAAACCCTAACACTCATCCTCACCATCACCCTCAGCCTAATCCTAAGCGAAACCCTAACCCTAGCCCTAATGCTCACACTCACCCTAACCCTTACCCTAACCTTAATCCTAAACCTATCCTAACCCTTACCCTCAACTTAACCCTCAGCCTAACCCTAAATCTAACACTAACACTAACCCTAACCCTAAACCTCACCCTAACCCAAACCCTAACCCTAAAACTCACCCTCACCCTAGCCCTCACCCTAACAATAATCCTAACCCTAACCCTCATCCTAACCCTCACCCTAACACTAACCATAACCCTCACGATCACCCTAACCCTAATCCGAACCCTCACCCTCAACCTAACCCTAACCCCCACCCTCACCTTAACCCTTACCTTAACGTCAACTTAACCCTAAACTTAACCCGAACACTAACTCTCACACTTACCATAATTCTAACCCTCAAGCTAACCCTAACCCTAAACCTCATTCTCACCCTAGCCTCACCCAACCCTAATCCTAACCCTATCCCTTTTTCTAACCCTCCGCCTAAACCTTATCCTAACCCTCACCCTAAAACTAAACCTCAGCCTCAAGCTCACCTTCAGCCTAACCCTAAGCATAATCTTAAATGTAACCCTAACACACACATTCACCCTCAACCTAAACCTCACCCTAACCCTAACCCTCATCCTAACCCTCCCCATAACACTAACACTAATCCTAACACTAAACCTCACCCTAACCCTCAGCATAATCCTAAGCTTAAGCCTAACCCTAACCCTCACACTTACCCTAACCCTAACCCTAAACCTCACTCTAACCCTAAACCTCACCCTCAACCTCAGCCTAACCCTAAACCTTTCCCTAACCCTAACCCTAATCCTCACCCTCACGCTAACCCTAATCCTACTCCTAACCCTAATACTAACCCTCACCCTAAACCTCAGCTTAAGCATAACCCTAACATTAATCCTAACCCTAACCCTCACCATCAGCCTCACCCTAACACTAACTCTAACACTAAACCTCACCCTGACCCTAAACCTAAACCTCACCCTCACTCTAGCCCTCACCCTAACCTTAATCCTAACACTAAACCTCATCCTAACCCTCCCCCAACCCTTACCTTAACCCTCACCCTCACCCTAACCCTTACCCTCAACCTCAACATCAGCCTAACCCTAAGCCTAACCCTAAACCTAACTCTAACACAAACACTCACCTCACCATAACCCTAATCCTAACCCTAAACCTCACCCTCACCCTCATCCTCAGTGTAACCCTAAGCCTAACCCTAATCCTAAACCTAACCTCACACTCACCCTAACTCTTACCCTAATCCTAATCCTAAACCTAACCCTAAGCCTCACCCTAAACCTCAGCTTAACCCTAATTCTAACCCTAAACCTCACCCTCACCCTAACCCTAACCCTAACCCTAAACCTCACCCTCACCCTAGCCATCACCTTAACCCTAATCCTTACCCTAACCTTCATCCTAACCCTGCCCCTAACCCTAACCCTAACCCTCACCCTAACAATAACCCTCATCCTCACCCTCACCCTAACTCTAATCCTAACCCTGACCATAAACCTCACACTAACCCTAAACCTAAACCTCACCCTCACTCTCCCCCTCACCATAACTCAAAACCTAAACTGAACAATAACACTAATCCTAATCCTAATCCTAACCTTAACTGTAATCCTAACACTCCCTCTCCTGCTAACCCTAATCCTAACCCTAACCCTCACTCTAACCCTAATCCTTACCCGCACCATAACCCTAACCCTCAACCTAAACCTCACCCTAACCCAAACCTAACCCTAAACCTTAATCTAACACTAACCCTAACACTCACCCTCAGACTAGCCCTCACCCTAACCCTAATCCTAAACCTAATCCTCATCCTTACCCTCACCCTAATCGTAACATTAACCCTCACACTAGCCCTAACCCTAAGCCTAATCCTCAACATAACCCTAAACCTCATGGTCACCATAACCCTAACTCTAACCCTCACCCTAATCCTAAACATAACCGAACCCTAACTCTCACCCTAAACCTAACCCTAACACTCACCCTAACCCTAAACCTCACCCTCACCCTAACCCTAATCCTAACCCTAACCCTAAACCTCACCCTAACCCTAACCCTTACCCTCACCCTCACCCTCACCATAACTCTAACCCTAACCCTAACAAAAACACTAATCCTAACCCTAAACCTAACCGTAACACTAATCCTAACACTCATCCTCAGGCTAAATCTAATCCTAAACCTAACCCTCACCCTAACCCTAATCATCACCCTGACCGGAACCCTAACCCTCAAACTTACCCTCACCCTACCCCTACCCCTAAACCTTAATCTAACACTAACCCTAACCCTCACCCTCACCCTAGCCCTCACCCTAACCCTAATCCTAACCCTAATCCTCATCCTTACACTCATCATCACCCTAAAATTAACCCTCAACCTAGCCCTAACCCTAAAGGTAATCCTCAAAGTAACCATAAACCTCATGCTCACCTTAACCCTAACCCTAACCCTCACCCTAACCATAAACATAACCGAACCCTAACCCTCACCCTCACCCTCAGCCTAACCCTAAGCCAAACCCTAACCCTAGCAGTAATGCTCACACTCACCCTAACCCTTACCCTAAACCTAATCCTAACCCTAAGCCTAACCCTCACCCTGAACCTAACCCTCACATTAACCCTAAATCTAACACTAACCCTAACCCTATCGCTCAACCTCAGCCTCATCCTACCCCGAACTCTAACCTTAAACGTCACCCTCACCCTAACAGTAACCCTACCTCTAATCCTAAAACTCACCCTAACTCTAACCTTAACCCTAAACCTCACCCTCACCCTAGCCCTCACCCTAACAGTAATCCTAACCCTAACCCTCATCCAAAACCTCACCCTAACACTAACCATAACCCTCACGCTCACCCTAACCCTAATCCGAACCCTAACCCTCAGTCTAACCCTAACCCTCACCCTCACTGTAAACCTTACCTTAACCCTCAACCTAACCCTAAACTTAACCCGAATACTAACTCTCGCCTTTAAAATAATCCTAACCCTCAAGCTAACCCTAACCCTAAAACTCATTCTCACCCTAGCCCCACCCAACCCTAATCCTAACCCTATCCCTTTTTCTAACCCTCCCCCTAACCCTTACCCTAACTCTCAGCTTAACACTAACCCTCAGCCTCACCCTCACTCTCAGCCTTACCCTAAGCCTAAGCCTAAGCCTAACCCTAACCCTAACCTCACCCTCAGCCTAACCCTAAGCCTAACCCTAAACTTAACCCTAACACACACACTCACCCTCACCCTAAACCTCACCCTAACCCTAACCCTCATCCTAACCCTCCCCATAACCCTAACCCTAACACTAACACTAACCAACACCCTCACCCCCAGCATAATCCTAAGCCTAACCCTAACCCTAACCCTCACACTCACCCTAAACCTAACCCTAAACCTCACCTTAACCCTAACCTTCACCCTCAACCTCAGCCTAACCCTAAGCCTATCCCTAACCCTAATCCTACTACTAACCCTAATCCTAAACCTCACCCTCAACCTAAACCTCAACTTAAGGCTAAGCCTAACATTAATCCTAACCCTAACCCTCGCCTTCAGCCTCACCCTAACACTAACTATACCACTAAACCTCACCCTGAACATAAACCTAAACCTCATCCTCACCCTAGCCCTCACCCTAACACTAACCCTAACCCTAAACCTCACCTGAAGCCTGACCCTAACAATATTTCTAACACGAATTCTCACCCTCAGCCTCACCCTAACCCTAACTCTAACGCTAAACCTCACCCTGACCCTAACCCTAAACCTAACCCTATCCCTAAACCTCATCCTACCCCTATCCCTAACCCTCACCCTCACCATAACTTTAACCCTAAACCTAACACTAACAATAACACTAACCCTAACCCTAACCCTCACCCGAACCCTAACCATCACCATAACGCTTACCCTCACCCTCATACTAACCCTAACCCTAACACTAAACCTCACACTAACCCTAAACATTACCCTAACCATAAACTTCACCCTAACACTAACCCTAAACCTCACCGTCTCGCTAGACCTCGCCCTAACCCTAATCCTCATCCTCACCCTAAACTTCACACTAACCCTAACACTAATCCTCAATCTAACCCTCACCCTCACCCTATCCCTAACCCTAACCCTCACCCTAACCCTAAACGTCACCTTTCCCGTAACGCTCAACCTCAGCTTAAACCTCACCTTTACCCATACTGTCACCCACACCATAACCCTCCCTCCAACCCTAACCCTCCCCCTACCCCTAACTCTACCACTAAACCTCACCCTCACCCTAACCCTAACTCTAACGCTGAGCCTAATACTAACCCTCACCCTAACCCTAACTGTAACCATCACCCTAACCCTAATCCTCACCCCCAACATCACACTCAGCCTAACCCTAAGCCTAAGCCTAAACCTAAACCTAAACCTCACACTCACCCTCACCCTAACCTAATCCTAACCCTAAACCTAACCCTAAACCTCAACCTAACCCTCACCTAACTTTAACCCTAACACTTAACCTAACCCTAACCCTCGACGTAACCCTCCAACTAAACCTATATCTAACCCTAAACCTCAAGCTCAACCTAACGCTAATCCTAACCCTAACCCTAATCCTCACCCTAATCCTAACACTCACCCTCACCCTCACCCTCACCCTCACCATAACTCTAACCCTAACCCTAACAATAACAGTAATCCTGAACCTAAACCTAACCCTAACCGTAACCTAAACCTAATGCTAACACTCAACCTCACCCTAACCCTAACCCTAACCCAAACCCTAAGCCTAACCCTTACCCTAACTCTCACTGTAACACTAACCCTCATCCTAACCCTCACCCTAAACCTAACCCTAAAGCTAAACCTTACCCTAACACTAACCCTAATCCTCAACTTCACCATAGCCCTCACCCAAAACCCTAGTTGTAAACCTAATCCTTATCCTAACCCTCACCCTAACTCTAAGCCTAACCTTAATCCTAACCCCAACCCTCACTGACCCTAACACTAACCCTAACCCTAACCCTAACCTTAAATTTAACACTAAACCTAATCCCAATCCTCAGCCTCACCCTCACCCTAATAGAAAGCGTAACCCTAACCGACATCCTAACTCGAAGATTAACCCTAACCCTAATCCTAACCCTCACACTCACCCTAAACCTAATGATAATCCTAAACCTAACCCTATAAGTAACCCTAAACCTCACCCTAAACCTCAGCCTAGCCCTCACCCTTACACTTATCCTAACCCTTACCCTCACCATAACCATAAACCTCACCCTAACCCTAACCCTCACCCTAACACTTACCCTCACACTATCACTAAGCCTACCCCTAACACTAACTCTCACACTAACCCTAAACGTCACCCTAACCCTAACACTCAATCTAACACTAACCCTAACCCTCACTCTCACCCTAGCCTTCACCCTAAACCTAACCCTCACCCTCACCCTCAACCTCAGCCTAACCCTAACCATAATCCTAATCCTAACCCTCACCCTCACCCTAACCCTCACCCTAAACCAAACCCTAAACCTAACAATAACCCTAACGCTAACCCTCACCCTAACCCTAACACTAACCCTAAACCTCACCCTCACCCTAACCCTAACCCTAAGCCTAACATTAAACTTCACCCTCACACTCACCCTAGCCCTTACCCAAAACCTAACCCTCACCCTAACACTCCCCCTAACCCTAAACCTCACCCTCAACCTCACCCTTAGCCTAACCCTCAGCCTAACACTAAACCTAAACCTACCACACACACTCACGCTCACTCTAACCATAATCCTGTCCCTAAACCTAAGTCTAACCCTAACACTCTCCCTAACTCTGACCCCAACCCCAACCCTAAAACTAACCCTTACCCTAACCCTCAACCTAAACCTCACCCTAACCCTAACTCTAACCCTAAACCTCACCCTCACCCTAACCCTAACTCTAACCCTAACCCAAAACCTAAACCTCACCTAACACTCACCCTAAACCTAACCCACACCTTCATGCTCAGCCTAACCCTAAACCCTCACACTCACCCAATCCCTAACCCTAAACCTCACCCTAACCCTAACCCTCACCCTCAACCTCAGCAAAACACTAAGCCTATTCCTAAACCTAACCCTAACCCTCACACTCACACTTACACTAACCCTAATCCTACTAATAAACCTAAACCTAAACCTCAACCTCATCCTAAACCAAACACTCAACCTCACCCTCACCCTCACCATAACTCTTACCCTAACCCTAACAATAACAGTAATCCTAACCCTAAACCAAACCCTAACCCTAACCCTAAACCTAATGCTAACACTCAACCTCACCCTAACCCTAATACTAACCCTAACCTTAATCCTAACCCTAAACATCACCCTCACCCTAACCCTAACCCTAAACCTTAGCCTAACACTTACCCTAAACCTCACCTTCACCCTAGCCCTCACCCTAACCCTAATTGTAACCTAATTCTCATCCTAACAATCACCCTAACTCTAAGCCTAACGTAAACCCTAACCCTAAGCCCAACCCTCACTGTAACACTAACACTAACGCTAACACTAACACTAACCCTAAACCTAAAACTAAACCTAACCCTAATCCTCAGCCTCACCCTCACCCTAACCCAAACCCTAACACTAACACTCCTCTTAACTCTAAGCCTAACTCTAACCCTAATCCTAACCCTCACACTCACACTCAACCTAAACCTAATCCTAAACTTAAGCCTATCCCTAACCCTAACACTCACCCTAAACCTCAGCCTACCCCTCACCCTTACACTTATCCCAACCCTAACCCTCACACTAACAATAAACCTCACCCTAACACTAACCCTCACATTAACGCTTACCCTCAACCTAACACTAACACTAACCTTAACACTAACACTCACACTAACCCTAAACATCACCCTAAACCTAAACCTCACCCTAACACTAAACCTAACCCTCACCCTCACCATAGCCTTCACACTAACCCTAATTCTCATCCTCACCATAAACCTCACACTAACCCTAAAACTAATCCTCAATCTAACCGTCAAACTCACCCAAACACTAACACTAACCCTCACCCTAACCCTTACCCTCACCCTTACCGTAACCCTCACCCTCAACCTAAACCTCAACTTTACCCTTACCGTCACCCCCACGATAACCCTCACTCTAACCCTAACCATCACCCTAACCCTAACTCTACCCCGAAACCTCACCCTCAGCCTAACCCTAACTCTAACCCTAACTCTAACACTTACCCTCAACCTAACCCTAACCCTAACCATCACCCTAACCCTAATCCTCACCCTCACCCTCACCCTCAGCCTAACCCTAAGCCTAAGCCTAACCCTAACCCTAAACCTCACACTCACCCTCACCCTAATCCTAACCCTAATCCTAACGGAAAACCTAAACATCAACCTAACCCTCACCCTAACCTTAACCCTAACCCTTACCCTAACCCTAACTCTCGACCTAACCCTCCAAATGACCTAAATCTAACCCTAAACCTTACCCTCACCCTAAGCCTAAACTAACCCTAAACCACAACCTAACCCTCACTCTAACCTTAACCCTAACACTTACCCTAACCCTAACTCTCGACCTAACCCTCCAAATAACCTAAATCTAACCATAAACCTCACCCTCACCCTAACCCTAAACCTAACCCTAACCCTAAACCTCACCCTAACCCTAACACTCACCCTCACCCTCACCCTCACCATAACTATAACCCTAACCCTAACAATAACAGTAATCCTAACCCTAACCCTAACCCTAACCATAAAGCTAACACTCAACCTCACCCTAACCCTAATCCTAAGCCTAACCCTCACCCTAACCCTAGCCATCACCCTCACCATAACCCTAACCCTCATCCTAACCCTTACCCTAACCCTAACCCTAACCCTAAACCTTACCCTAACACTAACCCTAATCCTCACCTTCACCCTAGCCCTCACCTTAACCCTAATCATAAACCTAATCCTCATTCTAACCCTGTCCCTAACTCTAAGCCTAACCCTAACCCTAACCCTAACCCCAACCCTCAATGTAACGCTAACACTAACCCTAACACTAACACTAAACTTTAACTTAACCCTAATCCTCAGCCTCAGCCTCACCCTCACCCAAACCCTCACCCTAACCCTCATCCTAACTCTAAGCCTAATGCTAACCCGAATCCTAACCCTCACACTCACCCTCACCCTAAACCTAATCCTAAACCTCATCCTATCCCTAACCCTAACCCTCACTCTCACCCTTAGCCTAGACCTCACCCTTACACTTATCCTAACCCTAACCCTCACCCTAACTATAACACTCACCCTAACCCTAAAACTCACCCTAACACTTACCCTCAACCTAACACTAACCCTAATCCTAACATTAACCCTAACACTAACCCTAAACATCACCCTAACCCTAAACCTCACCCTAACACTAACCCTAACCCTCAACCTCACCCTAGCCTTCAGCCTAAACCTAACCCTCATCCTCACCATAAACCTCCCACTAACCATAACACTAATCCTCAATCTAACCCTCAACCTCAGCCTAACGCTAACATTAACCCTAACCCTAACCCTAACCCTCACCCTTACCGTAACCCTCACCCTCAGCCTAAACGTCAACTTTACCCTTACAGTCACCCCGACGCTAACCCGCACCCTAACCCTAACCCTCACCCTAACTAAAATTATACCCCTAAACCTCACCCTCAACCTAACCCTTACTCTTACCCTAACCCTAACACTAAACCTCACTGTAACCCTAAACCTAACGCTCACCCTCACCGTAACCGTAACCCTAACCCTAAACCTAACAGTAACCCTAAACCTAACACAAACCCTCACCTTAAAGATAACACTCACCCTAAACCTAACCCTCTCCCTAACACTTACACTCACCCTAACACTAACCCTAACCCTAACACTAACCCTCAAACTAACCCTAATCCTCACACTAATCATAAAAGTCACCCTAAACCTAATCCTAACCCTAATCCTCACCCTCATCCTAACTCTCACCCTTACCCTAATCCTAACCCTCATCCTCATTGTATACCTCAGACTAACCCTAACCCTAATCCTCAATCTAACCCTCACACTAATCCTAACCCTGACCTTTACCCTAACCCTATACCTAAACCTAACACTCACACTTATCTTAACCCTCACCCTCAGCCGAAACCTCACAATTACACTTACCATCATCCTCACCCTAACCCTCACCCTAATGCTAAACCTCATCCTAACCCTCACCCCAACCGTAAACCTAACCATCACCCTAACCTTAAACCTCACCCTCACCCTAGCCCTCACCCTAACCCTAATCCTAATCCTAAACCTCATCCTAAACTCAAACTAACCCTAACCCTAACCATCACCTTAAACGTAAACCTCACCCCCACCCTCACCCTCAGCCTTACCCTAAACCTAAGCCTAGCCATAAGCATAACCCTCAAACTCACCCTCACCCCAATCCTAACCCTAATCCTAACCATAACCCTAAACCTCACCCTAACCCTCACCCTATCCTTAACCCTAAAACTAACCCTAACCCTAACCCTCGACCTAATCATCCAACTAACCTAAATCTAACCCTAATCCTCACCCACACCCTAACCCTAATCCTAACCCTAACCCTAACCCTCGACCTAATCATCCAACTAACCTAAATCTAACCCTAATCCTCACCCACACCCTAACCCTAATCCTAACCCTAACCCTAAACCTCACCCTCATCCTAACCCTAACCCTCACCCTCACCCTCACCATAACTCTAACCATATCACTAACAATAACACTAACCCTAACCCGAAACCTAAACCTAACCCTAACCCTAATCCTAGCACACACCCTCATGCTAACCCTAATCCTAACCCTAACCCTCACACTAACCCTAATCCTCACCTTCACTGTAACCCTAACCCTCAACCTAACCCTCACCCTAACACTAACCCTAACCCTAAACCTTAATCTAACACTAACCCTAACCCTCGGCCTCACCCTAGCCCTCACCCTAACCAAAATCCTAACCCTAATCATCATCCTTACCCTCACCCTAACCCTAACCTTAAAGCTCACCCAAACCCTAAACCTAACCCTAACTCTCAACCTAACCCTAAACCTCAAGCTCAGCCTAACACTAATCCTAACCCTAATCCTAACGCTCACACCCACCCTAACCCTTACCCTAAAACTAATCCTTAACCTATGCCTAACCCTCACCCTCAACTTAACCCTAAATCTAACACTAACCCTAACCCTAACCATAAACCTCACCCTAACCCTAACTCTAAACCTCACCCTCACAATAGCCCTAACCCTAACCCTAACCCTAACACTCAATCTCACCCTAACCCTAACCCTCACCATCAACCTCAGCCTAACACTAAGCCTATCCCTAACCCTAACAATAACTCGTACACTCACCCTAACACTAACCCTTATCCAACTCCTAACCCTTACCCTAACCCTCACCCTCAAACTAACCCTCACCTTAAGCCTAACCCTAACATTAATCCTAACCGTAACCCTCACCTTCAGCCTCACCCTATCCCTAACTCTAACACTAAACCTCACCCTGACCCTAACCCTAACACTAACCCTATCCCTAAACCTCATCCTAGCCCTAAACCTAACCCTCACCCTCACCCTCACCATAATTTAACCCTAACACTAACGCTAACAATAAACCTAACCCTAACCCTAACCCTCACCCTAAACATAACCCTCACCCTAACCCTCACCCTAACCCTAACCCTCACCCTAACCCTAACCCTCACTCTTACCATAACCCTCACACTCAGCCTAACCCTCACATTTAACCTTACGGTCACCCCCACCCTAACCCTCACTCTAACCCTAACCCTCAACTTAACCCTAACTCTATGCCTAAACCTCACCCTCACACTAACCCTAACTCTAAACCTAACCCTAACACTATCCCTCACCTAAACCCTAACCCAAACCATCACCGTAACCCTTATCCTCACATCCACCCTCACCCTCAGCCTAAGCCTAAGCCTAACCCTAACCCTAACACTAAACCTCACACTCACCCTCACCCTAACCCTAATCCTAACCCCAAACCTAACCCTAAACCTCAATCTAACCCTCAACCTAACCTTAACCCTAACACTTACCCTAAACCTAACCCTCGACTTAACTTTCCAACTAAACCTAAATGTAACCATAAACCTCACCCTCACCCTAACCCTAATCCTAACCCTAACACTAAACCTCACCCTCACCCTAGCCCTCACCCTAACCCTAATCCTAAACCTAACCCTCATCCTAACCCTGACCGTAACTCTAAGCCTAACCCTAATCCTCATCCTCAAACTAGCCCTCACCCTAACCCTAATTCTAGCCCTAACCCTCACCCTAACCCTAACCCTCATCCTCACCCTAAACCTCAAACTAACCCTAACCCTAATCCTCAATCTATCCCTCACGCTCAACCTAACCCTAACCCTAACACTTACCCTAACCCTAACCCTAACCCTAACCCTCACCCTTATCTTAACCCTCACCCTCAGCCTAAACCTAACCTTTACCCTTACCAACATCCTCACCCTAACACTCACCCTAACCCTAAACCTCATCCTAATCCTCACCCTAACTGTAAACCTGACCATCACCCTAACCCTAACACTCACCTCAACCTCATGCTCAGCCTAACCCTAAAACTAAGCCTAATCCTTACCCTAACCCTGACCCTCAACCTAGCCCTCAACCTAACACTAATCCTAAACCTAACCCTCATCCTAACCCTCACCCTAGCCCCAACCCTAACCATCACCCTAAACCTAATCTTCAACCCCACTGTCACCCTCAGCCTAACCCTAAGCATAAGCTTAAGCCTAACCGGCACACTCACCTTCAACCTCACCCTCACCCTACTCTTAACCCTAACCCTAACCATAACCCAAAACCTCAACCTAACTCTCACCCTAACCTTAACGCTAAAACTAACCCTAACCCTAACCCTCAACCTCACCCTGCAACTAACCCTAAATCTAACCTAAACTTCACCCTCACCCTAACCCTAATCCTAATCCTAACCTAAACCTCACCCTAACCCTAAGCCTAACCCTCACCCTCACCCTCACCCTCATCATAACTCTAACCCTAACCCTAACAATAAAACTAATCCTAACCCTAAACCTAACCCTAACCCTAACCCTAACTGTAATGCTAAAACTCACGCTCATGCTAACCCTAATCCTAACCCTAACCCTCACCCTACCCCTAATCCTCACCCTCACCGTAACCCTAACCCTCAACCTAACCCTCACCCTAACCCTAACCCTAAATCTTAATCTAACACTAACCCTAACCCTCACCCTCAACCTTGCCCTCAACTTAACCCTAATCCTTACCCTAATCCTTATGCTTACCCTCACCCTATCCCTAACCTTAACCCTCACCCTAACCCTAACCCTAAACCTAACCCTCAACCTAACCCTAATCCTCACGCTCACCATAACCCTAACCCTCACCTCACCCTCACCCTCAGCCTAACCCTAAGCCTAACTGTAACCCTCACACTCACCCTAAACCTTACCCTAATCCTAATCCTAACCCTAACCCTAACCCTCACCCTCAGCTTCACCCTAATCCTAAATCTAACCCTAAAGCTCACAATCTCCCTAACCCTAACCCTAACCATAACCTTAAACCTCACCCTCACATTCACCCTAGCCCTTATCCTAACCCTAATCCTAACACTAACCCTCCTCCTAACACTCCACATAACCGTAAAGCTCAGCTTCAACCTCAACCTCTGCCTAATCCTAAGCCTAACCCTAAACCTAAACCTAACACACACCCTCCTCATCACTCTAGCCCTAATCCTATCCCTAAACCTAACCCTAATCCTAAACGTCCCCCTAACTGTTACCGTAACACTAACCCTAAAACTAACCCTTATCATAACCCTCTACCTAAACCTCACCCTAACACTAACTCTAACCCTAAACCTCACCCTCACCCTAACCCTAACTCTAACCCTAATCCAAACCATAAACCTCACCTTAACATTAACCCTAACCCTAACCCTCAACCTAAGCCTCCATATAAACCTAAATCTAATCATAAACCTCACCCTCACCCTAACCTTAATCCTAATCCTAACCCTAAACCTCACCCTAACCCTAACCCTAACTGTCAAACTAACCCTCACCCTCACCCTAACCCTAACCCACACCCTCACCCTCATGCTAATCATAAACCTAAGCCTAACCCTAACCCTCTCACTCACCCTAACCCTAACCCTAAAACTCACCCTAATCCTAAACCTAACCCTCAAACTTTGCCTAACCCTAAGCCTATCCCTAAACCTAACCCTAACCCTCACATTCACCCTAACCCTAACCCTAATCTTACTCTTCACCCTAACCCTAACCCTCACCCTCAACCTAACCCTCACCTTAAGCCTAACCCTAACATTAATCCTAACCCTAATCCTCACCCTCAGCCTCACCCTACACCTAAATCTAACACTAAACCTCACCCTGACCCAACCCTAACCAGAACCCTATCCCTAAACTTCTTCCTAGCCCTAAACCTAACCTTCACCCTCACCCTCCCGATAATCTTAACCCTAACACTAATGCTATCAATAATCCTAACCCTAACCCTAACCCTCACCCTAAGCATAACCCTCACCCTAACCCTAACCCTCACCCTAACACTTACCTTCACCCTAACGCTAACCCTCAATCTAAGACTTAACCTCACCCTTACACTAACCCTAACCCTAACACTAACCCTAACCATCAACTTAACCCTAAACCTCACTCTAACCTGAACCCTAAACCTCACCCTCTCCCTAGCCCTCACCCTCATACTCACCCTAAACATCACATTAACCCTAACAGTATTCCTCAATCTAACCCTCACCCTCACCCTAGCCCTCACCCTAACGCTCACCCTAACCCTCACCTTCACCCTTACTGTACCCCTCACCCTCAGCCTAACACTCACCTTTACCGTTACCGTCATCCCCACCCTAACCCTCACTCTAACGCTAACCCTCAACCTAACCCTAACTCTACCCCTAAACCTCACCCACACCCTTACACTAACTCTAATCCTAACCCTAACACTAACCCTCACCATAACCCTAACCCTAACCATCACCCTAACCATAATCCTCACCCCAACCCTCACCCTCAGCCTAACCATAAGCCTAAGCCTAACCCTAACCCTAAACCTCACACTCAACCTCACCCTAACCCTAATCCTAACCCTAAACCTAACCCTAACCCTAAACCTCAACCTAACCCTGACCCTAACTTTAAACCTAACACTAACCCTAACCCTAACCCTCGACCTAACCCTCCAACTAAACCTAAATCTAACCTAAACCTCACCCTCACCCTCACCCTAATCCTAACCCTAACCCTAAACCTCACCCTAACCCTAACCCTAACCCTCACCCAAACGCTCACCCTCACCATAACTCTAACCCTAACCCTAACAATAACAATAATCCTAACCCTAAACTTAACCCTATCCCTAACCGTAACCCTAATGCTAACACTCAACCTCACACTAACCCTAATCCTAACCCTAACCCTCACCCTAACCCTAACTCTAAACCTAACCCTAACACTTACCATCACCCTAATCCTAACCCTCACCCCCACCCTGACCCTCAGCCTAACCCTAAGCCTAAGCCTAAGCCTAACGCTAAACCTCACCCTCACCCTCACCCTTACCCTAATTCTAAACCTAATTCTAAACCTAACCCTAAACCTCAACCTAACCCTCAACCTAAACTTAACCCTAACACTTACCATAACACTAACTCTCCACCTAAGCCTCCAACTAAACATAAATCTAATCATAAACCTCACCCTCACCCTAACCCTAATCCTAACCCTAACCCTAAACCTCACCCTAACCTTAACACTCACCCTCACCCTCACCCTCACCATAACTCTAACCCTAACCCTAACAATAACAGTAATCCTAACCCTAAACCTAACCCTAACCATAACCCTAACCCTAATGCTAACACTCAACCTCACCCTAACCCTAAACCTAACCAAAATCCTCACCATCACCCTAACCCTCATCCTCACTGTAACCCTAACGCTCATCCTAACCCTCACCCTAACTCTAACACTAACCCTAAATCTTACACTAACACTAACCCTAATCCTCACCTTCACCCTAGCCCTGACCCTAACCCTAATCGTAAGCCTAATCTTCATTTTAACCTTCACCCTAACTCTAAGCCTAAACCTAATCCTAACCCTAATCCCAACCCTCACTGGATACCTAACACTAACCCTAACACTAACACTGACGCTAAACCTAACCCAAACCTAACCCTAAACCTAACCCTAATCCTCAGCCTCAGCCTCACCCTAACCCAAACCCTAACCCTAAACCTCATCCTCACTCTAAGCCTAACCATAACCCTAGTCCTAACCCTCACCCTAACCCTAATCCTAAACCTATCCCTATCCCTAACCCTAACCATCAGTCTAACCCTTACCCTAGTCCTCACCCTTAAACTTAGATTAACCCTAACCCTCACCCTAACCATAAAACTCACCATAACCCTAATCCTCACCCTAACACTTACCCTCACCCTAACACTAACCCTAATCCTAACACTAACTCTCACACTAACCCTAAATATCACCCTAAACCTAAACCTCACCCTAACACTAAACCTGACCCTCACACTCACACTAGACATCAGGGTAACCCCAACCCTCATCCTCTCCATAAATCTCACACTAACCCTAACACTAATCCTCAATCGAACTCGCAACCTCACCCTAAAGCTAGCACTGACCCTCACCCTAACCCTAACACTCACCGTTACCGTAACCCTCAGCCTCAGCCTAACCCTCACCTTTACCTTTACCATCACCCCCACGTTAACCCGCACCCAAACCCTAACCCTCACCCTAACCCTAAATGTACCCCTATACCTCACCCTCTCCCTAACCCTAACACTTACCCTAACCCTAACACTAAACCTCACTTTAATCCTAATCCTAACCCTCACCCTCACCCTAACCATAACCCTCACCCTAACCCTAACACTCAACCTAACATTTAACCTCACTCTAACACTAACCATAACCCTAACACTAACCCTCACCCTAGCCCTCACCCTAACCCTAATCCTAAACCTCACCCTAAACCTAATCCTAAACCTCATCCTCTCCCTAAACCTCTCACTAACCCTAACACTAATCCTCAATCTAAACCTCACCCTAACTCTAACCGTAAACCTAACCCTTACCCTAACCCTAAACCTAACCCTAAGCCTCACCCTTATCTTAACCCTCAACCTCAGCCTAAACCTCATCTTTACCCTTACCATCATCATCACCCTAACACTCACACTCACCCTAATGCTAAACCTCATCCTAACACTCACCCTAACCGTAAATTTAAACATCACCCTAAACCTAACCCTCACCCTCAACCTCACGCTCAGCCTAACCCTAAGCCTAAGCCTAAGCCTAAGCCTAACCCTCAACCTCACCCTCACCCTCACCCTAATCCTAACCCTAACCCTAACCATAACCCTAAACCTCAACCTAAACCTCACTCTAACCATAACCCTAAAACTAATCCTAAACCTATCCCTCGATCTAACCCTGCAACTAACCCTAAATCTAACCCTAAACCTCACCCTCACCCTAAGCCTAAACCTAACCCTAACCCTAAACCTCACCCTAACTGTAAACCTAACCCTCACCCTCACCCTCACCCTCACCATAACTTTAACCATAACCCTAACAATAACACTATTCCTAACCCTCAACCTAAACCTAACCCTAACCATAACTGTAATCCTAACACTAACCCTCATGTTTACCCTAATCCTAACCCAAACCCTCACCCTAACCCTAATCCTCACCCTCACTGTAACCCTAACCCTCAAACTAACCCTCACCGTAACCCTAACCCTACCCCTAAACCTTAACCTAACACTAACCCTAACCCTCACCCTCAACCTAGACCTCACCCTAACCATAATGCTAAACCTTCTCCTCATCCTTACCCTCACCCTAACCCTAACCTTAACCCTCACCCTAACCCTAATCCTAACCCGACCCTCAACCAAACCCTAAACCTCACGCACACCGTAACTCTAACCCTCACCCTAACCCTAAACATAAACGAACCCTAACCCTAACCCTTACCCTCCCTATAACTCTAAGTCTCACCCTCACCCTCACCCTCAGCCTGACCCTAAGTGTAACCGTAACCCTCACACTCACCCTAACCCTTACCCTAAACCTAATCCTAACCCTAACTCTAACCCTCACCCTCAGCCTCACTGTAACCCTAACTCTAACCTAAACCTCACCCTCACCCTAACCCTAACCCTAACCTTAACCTTAAACCTCACCCTCACACTCACCCTAGACCTTACCCTAACCCTATTCCTAATGCTAACCCTCATCCTAACCCTCCCCCTAACCCTAACCCTCAATCTCAACCTCACCCTCAGCCTAACACTAAGCCTATCCCTAAACCTAAACCTAACACACACACTCCCCCTCACTCTAATCTTAATCCTATAACTAACCCTAAAAATATTCCTAACCCTTCCCCTAAATCTCACCCTAACCCTAAACCTAAAACTAACCCTTACCATAACCCTCACCCTAAACCTCACCCTAACCCTAACTCTAACCCTAAAACTCACCCTCACCCTAACCCTAACACTAACCCTAATCCAAACCGTAAACCTCACCATAACCCTAACCCTAACCCTAACCCTGACCCTAACACTAAACCTAATCCTACTCCTAATCCTAACCGTAACCCTCATTCTCAACCTAACCCTCACCTTAAGCCTAAACCTAACATTAATCCTAAACCTAACCCTGACCCGCAGCCTCACCCTAACCCAAACACTAACACTAAACCTTACCCTAACCCTAAGCTTAACCAAAACCCTATCCTTAAACCTCATCCTAGACCTAAACCTAACCCTCATCCTCACCCTCACCATAACCTTAACCCTAACCCTAACAATAACAATAACCCTAACAGTAACCCTAAACTTCACCCTAAACATCACCCTCACCCTAACCGTAACACTCACCCTCACCCTCACCCTCATCATAACTCTAACCCTAAACCTAACAATAACAGTAATCCTAACCCTCAACCTAACCCTAACCATAACCCTAACACTAATGCTAACACTCAACCTCACCCTAACCCTAATCTTAACCCTAATCCTCACCCTAACCCTAATCCTCGCCTTCATCTTAAACCTAACCTTCATCCTAACCCTCACCCTCACCCTAACCCTAACCCTAAAGCTCACCCAAACACTAACCCTAACCATCACCCTCACCCTAGCCCTCACCCTAACCCTAATTCTAACCCTAATCCTCAACCTAACCCTCACCCTAACCCTAAATCTAACACTCATGGTAATCCTAACCCTAACCCTCACCTTAACCCTAACCCTCACCCTCACCCTCATCCTAACCCTAAGCCTAACCCACACCCTAAACCGAACCCTCACACTCACCCTAAATCTAACCCTAATACTCATCCTCACACTCACGATCACCCTAACCCTAATCCTACTCCTACCCCTAATCCTAACCCTCAACCTCAGCCTAACCCACATCTTTACACATACCGTCACCCCCACGTTAACCCGCACCCTAACCCTAATCCTCACCCTAACCCTAAATGTACCCCTAAACCTCACCCTCTCCCTAACCCTAACACTAACCCTAACCCTAACACTAAACCTCACTCTAACCCTAATCCTAACCCTTACCCTCACCCTAACCATAACCCTCACCCTAACCCTAACCATCACCCTAACACCCTCACCCTAACACTAACCCTAACCCTAACACTAACCCTCACACTAACCCTAACCCTCACCCTAATCCTAAACCTCACCCTAACCCTTACCCTAACCCTCATCCTATCCCTAAATCTCACACTAACCCTAACACTAATTCTCAATCTAACCCTCACCCTAACCCTAACCTAACACTAATCCTTACCCTAACCCTAAACCTAACCCTAACACTCACCCTTATCTTAACCCTCAACCTCAGCCTAAACCTCATCTTTACCCTTACCATCATAATCACCCTAACCCTCACCCTAACGCTAAACCTCATCCTAACACTCACCCTAACCGTAAACCATCACCCTAAATCTAACCCTCACCCTCAACCTCACGCTCAGCCTAACCCTAAGCCTAAGCCTAAGCCTAAACCTAACCCTCAACCTCACCCTCACGCTCACGCTAATCCTAACCATAACCCTAACCATAACCCTAAACCTCAACCTAAACCTCATTCTAACCTTAACCCTAAAACTAACCCTAACCCTAAACCTCGACCTAACCCTACAACTAACCCTAAATCTAACCCTAAACCTCACCCTCACCCTAACCCTAATCCTAACCCTAACCTTAAACCTCACCTTAACCCTAACCCTCACCTTCACCGTCACCCTCACCCTCACCATGACTCTAACCCTAACCCTAACAATAACTCTAATCCTAACCCTCAACCTAACCCTAACAATAACTGTAACCCTAACACTCACCCTCTTGCTAACCCTAATCCTAACCCTAACCCTTACCCTAACCCTAATCCTCACTGTAGCTCTAACCCTCAACCTAACCCTCACCCCAACCCTAACCCTAACCCTAAAACGTAACCTAACACTAACCCTAATCCTCACTCTTAACCTAGCCCTCACTGTTACCCTAATGCTAAACCTAATCCTCATCCTTACCCTCACCCTAACCCTAAACTTAACCCTAACCCTAACCCTAACCATAAGCCTAAACCTCACGCTCCCCTTAACTCTAAGCCTCACCCTAACCCTAAACATAAACGAACCCTAACTCTCACCCTAACCCTAAACCTAACCCTCCCCCTCACCCTCACCCTCACCCTCAGCCTGACCCTAAGCGTAACCTTACCCTCACACTCACCCTAACCCTTACCCTAAACCTAATTCTAACCCTAACTCTAACCCTCACCCTCAGGCTCACCGAAACCCTAACTCTAACCTAAACCTCACCCTCACCCGAACCCTAACCCTAACCATAACCTTAAACCTCACTCTCACACTCACCCTAGACCTTAGCCTAATCCTAATCCTAACCCTAACAATCATCCTAACCCTCCCGCTAACCCTAACCCTCACCCTCAACCTCACCCTCAGCCTAACCTAAGCCTATCCCTAAACCTAAACATAACACACACACTCCCCCTCACTCTAACCTTAATCCTATACCTAACCCTAACCCTAAGCATAACCCTTCCTCTAACTCTCACCCTAACCCTAAAACTATCCCTTACCATAACCCTCAACCTAAAACTAACCCTAAGCCTAACTCTAAAACTAAACCTCACCCTCACCCTAACCCTAACTCTAACCCTAATCCAAACCCTAAACCTCACCCTAACCCTAAGCCTAACCCTAATCCACACCCTAACACTAAGCCTAATCGTAAGCCTAACCCTAAACCTAACTCTCACACTCACCCTAAATCTAACCCTAAACCTCACCCTAACCCTAACCCTCACCCTCAACCTCAGCTTGACCCTAAGCCTGTCCCTAACCCTAACCCTAACCCTAACCCTAAACCTCACCCTAACACTAACCCTAATCCTACTCCTAATCCTAACCCTAACCCTCACTCTCAACCTAATCCTCACCTTAAGCCTAACCCTAACATTAATCCTAACCCTAACCCTCACCCTCAGCCTCACCCTAACCCTAACACTAACACTAAACCTCACACTAACCCTAACCCTATCCCTAAACCTCATCCTAGACCTAAACCTAACCCTCATCCTCACCCTCATCATAACCTTAACCCTAAACCTAACCCTAAAAATAACCCTAACACTAACCCTAAAGTTCACCCTAAATATAACCCTTACCCTAACCCTAACCCTCAGCCTAACCCTTACCCTCACCCTAACACTAACCCGTAAACCTAACACTAAACCTCACACTAAACCTAACCATCACCCTAACAATAAACCTCACCCTAAATCTAACCCTAAACCTCAATCTCTCGCTAGACCTCCCCCTAACCCTAACCCTCATCCTCACCTTCAACTTCACACTAACCCTAACGCTAATCCTCAATCTAACCCTCACCCTCACCCTAACCCTAACCCTAACCCGCACCCTTACTGTAACACTTACCCTCAGCCTAACCCTGACCTTTACCCTTACCGTCACCCCCACGCTAACCCTCACTCTAACCCTAAACCTCACCCTAACCCTAACTCTACCCCTAAACCTCACCCTCACTCTAACCCTAACTCTAATCCTAACCCTAACACTAACCCTCACCATAACCCTAACCCTAACCATCACCCTAACCCTAATCCTCACCCCCACCGTCACCCTCAGCCTAACCCTAAGCATAAGCCTAAGCCTACCCTTAAAACTCACATTCACCCTCACCCTCACCCTAATCCTAAACCTAACGCTAACCCTAACCCTAAACCTCAACCTAACCCTCAACCTAACCTTAATCCTAACACTTACCCTAAACCTAACCCTCGACTTAACCCTCCATCTAAACCTAAATCTAACCATAAACCTCACCCTCACACTAACCCTAATCTTAACCCTGACCCTAAACCTCACCCTAACCGTAACACTCACCCTCACCCTCACCCTCATCATAACTCTAACCCTAAACCTAACAATAACAGTAATCCTAACCCTCAACCTAACCCTAACCATAACCCTAACACTAATGCTAACACTCAACCTCACCCTAACCCTAATCCTCACCCTCATCTTAAACCTAACCTTCATCCTAACCCTCACCCTCACCCTAACCCTAACCCTAAAGCTCACCCAAACACTAACCTTAACCATCACCCTCACCCTAGCCCTCACCCTAACCCTAATTCTAACCCTAATCCTCAACCTAACCCTCACCCTAACCCTAAATCTAACACTCATGGTAATCCTAACCCTAACCCTCACCTTAACCCTAACCCTCACCCTCACCCTCATCCTAACCCTAAGCCTAACCCACACCCTAAACCGAACCCTCACACTCATCCTAAATCTAACCCTAATCCTCATCCTCACACTCACGATCACCCTAACCCTAATCCTACTCCTATCCCTGATCCTAACCCTCAACCTCAGCCTAACCCACATCTTTACACATACCGTCACCCCCACGATAACCCGCACCCTAACCCTCACCCTAACCCTAAATGTACCCCTAAAACTCACCCTCTAACTAATCCTAACTCTAACCCTAACCCTAACACTAAACCTCACTCTAACCCTAATCCTAACCCTTACCCTCACCCTAACCATAACCCTCACCCTAACCCTAACCATCACCCTAACACTTACCCTCACCCTAACACTAACCCTAACCCTAACACTAACCCTCACACTAACCCTAACCCTCACCCTAATCCTAAACCTCACCCTAACCCTAACCCTAACCCTCATCCTGTCCCTAAACCTCACACTAACCCTAACACTAATTCTCAATCTAACCCTCACCCTAACCCTAACCTAACACTAATCCTTACCCTAATCCAAAACCTTAACCCTAACCCTTACCCTGATCTTAACCCTCATCCTCAGCCTAAACCTCATCTTTACCCTTACCATTATCATCACCCTAATCCTCACCCTAACGCTAAACCTCATCCTAACCCTCACCCTAACTGTAAACCTAACCATCACCCTAACACTAACCCTCACACTCAACCTCATGCTCAGCCTAACCCTAAGCCTAAGCCTAACCCTAACCCTCAACCTCACCCTGATCCTAACCCTAATCCTAACCCTAACCCTTAACCTCAACCTAACCCTCATTCTAACCTTAAGCCTAAAACTAACCCTAACCATAACCCTCGACTTAACCCTCCAACTAACACTAAATCTAACCCTAAACCTCAATCTCACCCTAACCCTAATCCTAACCCTAACCCTAAACCTCACCCTAACCCTTAATCTAACCCTCACCCTCACCCTCAACCTCACCCTCACCATAACTCTAAACCTAACCCTAACAATAACACTAATCCTAAACCTAAACCTAACCCTAACACTAACTCTAACTGTAATCCTAACACTCACCCTCTTGCTAACCCTAATTCTAACCCTAACCCTCACCCTACCCCTAAAAATATCCCTCAACCAAATCCTAAACCTCACGCTCCCCGTAACTCTAACCCTCACCCTAACCCTAAACATAAACGAAACCTAACACTCACTCTAACCCCAACCCTAAACCTCACCATCACCCTCACCCTCAGCCTGACCCAAAGCATAACCGTAACCCTCACACTCACCCTAACCCTTACCCTAAACCTAATCCTAACCCTAACTCTAACCCTCACCCTCAGCCTCACCCTAACCCTAAATCTAACCCTAACCCTAACCCTAACCCTAACCCTAACCATAACCATAACCATAACTTCACCCTCACACTCACCCTAGACCTTACCCTAACCCTAATCCTAACCCTAACCGTCATCCTAACCTTCCCCCTAACCCTAACCCTCACCCTCAACCTCACCCTCAGCCTAACACTAAGCCTATCCCTAAACCAAAACCTAACACACAACTCCCCCTCACTCTAACCCTAATCTTATCCCTAACCCTAACCCTAACCCTTCCCTTAACTCTCACCCTAACCCTAACCCTAAAACTAACCCTTACCATAACCCTCAACCTAAACCTCACCCTAACCCTAATTCTAACCCTAAAACTCACCCTCACCCTAACCCTAACTCTAACCCTAACCCAAACCCTAAACCTCACTCTAACACTAACCCTAACCCTAATCCACACCCTAACTCTCAGCCTAATCCTAAACCCAACCCTACCGCTAACCCTCACCCTCACCCTAACCCTTACCCTAAACCTCACCCTAACCCTAACCCTGACCCTCAAGCTCAGCTTAACCCTAAGCCTGTCCCTAACCCTAACACTCAGGCTTACCCTAACATTAACCCTAATCCTACTCCTAATCCTAACCCTAACCCTCACCCTCAACCTAACCCTCACCTTAAGCCTAACCCTAACATTAATCCTAACCCTAACTCTCACCCTCAGCCTCACTCTAACACTAACTCTAACACTGAACCTCACCCTGACCCTAACCCTAACCCTATCCCTAAACCTCATCCTAGACCTAACCCTAAGCCTCAATCTCACCCTCACCATAACCTTAACCCTAACCCTAACACTAACAATAACCCTAACACTAACCCTAAATTCAACCTAAACATAACCCTCACCCTCACCCTAACCCTCACCATAACCCTTACCCTCACCCTAACACTAACCCTAACCCTAACACTAAACCTCACACTAACCCTAACCATCACCCTAACCATAAACCTCACACTAATACTAACCCTAAACCTCAAACTCTCCCTAGACCTCGCCCTAAACTCCAAAGCTCATCCTCACCCTAAATTTCACACTAAACCTAACACTAATCCTCAATATAATCGTCACGCTCGCCCTAACCCTAACCCTAACCCTCACCCTAACCTAACCCTCACCCTTACTGTAACCCTCACCCTCAGCCTAAACCTGACATTTACCCTTACCGTACCTCCAACCCTAACCCTCACTCTAACCCTAACCCTCACCCTAATCCTAACTTTACCCCGAAACCTCACCCTCACCCTAAGCCTAACTCTAACCCTAACCCTCACACTAACCCACACCATAACCCTAAACCTAACCATCACCCTAACCCTAATCCTCACCAAAACCCTCACCCTCAGCCTAACCCTAAACCTAAGCCTAACCCTAACCCTAAACCTCACACTCACCCTCACCCTAACGCTAACCCTAAACCTAAACCTCAACCTAACCCTCAACCTAACCTTAATCCTAACACTTACCCTAACCCTAACCCTCGACCTAATATTCCAACTAAACCTAAACCGAACCATAAACCTCACCCTCACACTAACCCTAATCCTAACCCTGACCCTAAACCTCACCCTAACCATAACACTCACCCTCACCCTCAACCTCATCATAACTCTAACCCTGAACCTAACAATAACAGTAATCCTAACCCTCAACCTAACCCTAACCATAACCCTAACACTAATGCTAACACTCAACCTCACCCTAACCCTAATCCTAACACTAACCCTCACGGTAAACCTAATCCTCGCCCTCACTGTAACTCTAACCCTCATCCTAATCCTCACCCTAACCCTAACCCTAACCCTAAACCTCACCCAAAAACTAACCCTAACCATCACCCTCACCCTAGCTCTCACCCTAACCCTAATTCTAACCCTAATCCTCATCCTAATCCTCACCCTAACCCTAACCCTAACCCTCAACTTAACCCTAACCCGCACCCTCACCCTCGTCCTAACCCTAAGCCTAACCCACTCCCTAAACCGAACCCTCACACTCAACCTAAATCTAACCCTAATCCTCATCCTCACACTCACGATCACACTAACCCTAATCCTACTCCTAAACCTAATCCTAACCCTCACCCTCAAACTAACCCTCATCTTAAGCCAAAGCCTAATATTAATCCTAACCCTAACCCTCAGACTCAGCCTCACCATAACCTTAACTCTAACACTAAAACTCACCTTGAAACCTAACCCTAAACCTCGCCTTCAAACTAGCCCTCACCCTAACCAGAATCCTAACCCTAACCCTCACCCTAAACCTAAACATAACCCTCACCCTCAACCTAACCCTAACCCTCACCCTCAACCTTACCCTCAGCCTAACCCTAAGCCTAACACTAAACCTAATTCTAACACACACATTCACCCTCACCCTAACCCTAAGAATAACCCTAACACTCACCCTCACCGTCACCCCCAGTGTAACCCTAAGCCTAAACCTAACCCTATCCCTAACACTCACACTTACCCGAAACCTTACCCTAATCCTAATCCTAACCCTAACCCTAACCCTCAAACTCAGCCTCACTTTAACCCTAACTATAACCCTAAAACTAACCCTCACCCTAAGCCTAAAGTAACCCTAACCATAAACCTCACTCTAACCCTAACCCTAAGCCTCACCCTCACCCTAGCCCTCACCCTAACCCTAATCCTAACCCTAACCCTCATCCTAACCCTCCGCCTAAACCTAAACCTAACCCTCACCCTTGACCTAACCCTCACCCTAACCCTAAACCTCACCCTCACCCTCAGCCTAACACTAAGCCTAACCCTAACCCTAACCTTCACACTCAGCCTAACCCTACCCCTAATACTAATCCTAACCCTAACCTTCACCCTCATGCTAACGCAAATCCTAACCCTAACCTAAATCCTAACCCTCCCTCTAACTGTCACCCTAACCCTAACTCTAACACTAACCCTAACCCTAAAACTCAACCTAACCCTCACCCTAACCCTACCTCTAACCCTAAACCTCACCCTCACCCTAAACCTCACCCTAACCCTAGGCCTAACCCTCACCCTCACCGTAACCTTAACCTTAAACCGAAACCTAAAAATAACCCTTACCCTAATCCTAACCCTCACCCTAGCCATAACCCTCATCCTAACAAAAACCCTCATCCTAAGACTTACCCTCACCCTAACACTAACCTTAACACTAACACTAACATTCACCCTAACACTAACCCTAAATCTAACCCTAAGCATCTCCCTCACACTCACCGTAACTCTAACACTAACCCTAAAAATAACACTATCCCTAAACCAAACCATCACCCTAACCCTTATCCTCACACCCACCCTCACCCTCAGCCTAATCCTAAGCCTAAGCCTAACCCTCACCCTAACACTCATACTCACCTTCACTCTAAATCTAATACTAAACGTAACCCTATCCCTAAACCTCTACCTAAGCCTCTCCCTCACCCTAACCCTAACACTAACCCTAACCCGAAACCTCACCCTAACCCTTCCCCTAATCCTAAATCTAACCCTAAACCTCACCCTGACCCTAACCCTAACCCTAACCCTAAACCTCACAGTAAACCTCACCCTAACCCTAAACCTCACCCTTACCCTCAACCTCACTGTATCTCTAACCCTAACAATAACAATAACGCTAACCCTATCCCTAACCCTAATCTTAACCCTAACCATAAACCTCACCCTCAGCCATACCCTCACCGCAAACTTAACCCTAACCCTAACCCTAACCCGAATCTGCACCCCCACCCTTACCCTCAGCCTAACACTAAGCCTAACCCTAAACCTATCCCTAACCCTCACTGTAACCCTAACCCTAACCCTAAACCTAACCCTAACCCTAACCCTAAAGCTAACACTAATCCTCTGCCTCACCCTGACCCTAAACCAAGCCCTAACCCTAACCCTCACCCTAACCCTAAGCCTAACCCCAACCATAAAACTTACTCTCACTCTCACATTAACCCTAATCCTAAACCTAACCCTAAACCTAACCCTCACCCTAACCCTCACCCTAGTCCTCACCCTAACCCTAATCCTAACACTAAAACTCATCCTAACACTCACCCTAACGCTAAACCTAACCCTCACCTAACCGTAACCCTAACCCTCACCCTCATGCTCGGCCTAAGCCTAAGCCTAAGCCTAAGCCTAACCCTCACTCTCACCCTAACCCTAACACTAACCCCAAATCTAAACATAAACCTCACTCTCATCCTGACCCTAACTCTAACCCTAACCCTAAACCTAAACCTCATCCTAACCCTAAACCTAACCCTCAACCTAACCATAACCCTCACCCTAAACTTAACCCTCACCCTAACATTTACCCTCACCCTAACACTAACCCTAACCCTAACACTAACCCTCACCCTCACCCTCACCATAACCGTAACCGTAAACCTAACTAACCCTAACAATAAACCTAAACCTAACCCTTACCCTCAACCTAACCATAACCCTAACCCTAACCCTAACCCTAACCCTCACCCTAACATTTACCCTTACCCTAACACTAACCCTCACACTAACCCTAACCATCACCCTAACCCTAAACCTCACCCTAAACCTAAACCTAACCCTCACCCTCACCCTAGCCCTCACACTAACCATAACCCTCATTCTCACCCTAAACCTCAAACTAACCCTAAAACTAATCCTCAATCTAAACCTCACCCACACCCTTCCCCTAACCCTAACCTCACCCTAACCCTAACCCTCACCCCACCATAACCCTCACATTCAGCCTAACCCTCACGTTTACACTTATAATCACCCCCACCCTAAAACCATCACCCTAACCCTAAACCTCACCCTAACACTAACCCTAACCCTCACCATAACCAAACCCCTCACCCTAACCCTAACCCTCACCCTAACCCTCATCCTCACTCTAAACCTCACACTAACCCTAACCCTAATCCTCAATCTAACACTAACCCTAACCCTAACCCTAACCCTTACCCTAACGCTAAACCTAAAGCTAAGTCTCACCCTTATCTTAAACATCACCCTAAGCCTAAACCTCACCATTACCCTTACAATCATCCTCACCCGAAACCTCCCCCTAAACATAAACATCATCCTAACCCAAACCGTAAACCTAACCATCACCCTAACCCTAACCCTCACCCTCAACCTCACACTCAGCCTAAACCTAAGACTAAGCCTAACCCTTAATCTAACCTTCACCCTCACCTTAGCCCTCACCCTAACCCTAAACCTAATCCTCACCCTCACACTCACCCTAACCCTATTCCTAACCCTAACTCTCAACCTAACCCTAAACCTCACCCTCAACATAACCCTTACCCTAACCCTCACCCTAAACCTAAGCTTAACCCGAGCCTAACTCTCACCATAAATCTAACCCTAACCCTCACCCTAACCCTAACCCTTACCCTCACCCTCACTCTAACCCTCACCCTAACCCTAATCCTAAACTTAAGCCTCACCCTAACCCTAACCCTAAACCTAACCCTCACCCTAACACTAACCCTCACCCTAAACCTCACCCTCAGCCTAACCCTAAGCCTAAACCTAAACCTAAACATAACACACACACTCACCTTCACCTTCACCCTAACCCTAACCCTAACCTTAACCCTAACCCTCCCCCTAACTATCACCCTAACCCTAAACTTAACCCTAACCCTCAACCTAACCCTCATCCTAATCCTAACCCTAACCCTAAACCTCACACTCACCCTAAACCTCACCCTAAACCTAACCCTCATCCTCACCCTCACAGTAAACTTAACCTTAACCCGAACCCTAACAATAACCCTAACCTTCATCCTAACCCTTACCCTAACCATAACCCTCACCCTAAACCAAACCCTCACCCTAACTCTTAACCTAACCCTAACACTAACCCTAACCCTAACACTAACCCTCACCTAACACAAACCTTAAATCTAACCCTAAACCTCTCCCTCAACCTAACCCTAATCTTAACCCTAAATGTAAACCCCACCCTAACCCTAACCCTATCACAAACCCTAACTCTAACCCTAAACATCACTATCAACCTAACCCTAATTCTAACCATAAACCTAAACCTAAACCTCATCCTAAACCTAACCCTAAATTTCACCCTCACCCTCACTAAAACCTAAACCCTAACCCTAAACCTAACAATAAACCAAACCCTAACACTTACCCTAACCCTAACACTAACCCTAACCCTAACACTAAACCTCACACTAACCCTAACCATCACCCTAAACGCAAACCTCACGCTAACCATATCCCTAAACTTCACCCTCACCCTTGCCCTCACCCTCACCCTAACCCTCATCCTCACCCTAACCCTCACTCTCACCCTCACCCTCACCCTCAGCCTAACCTTAACCCTAATCCTAATCCTAAGCATAATCCTCACCCTAACCTTAACCCTCACCCTAACTGTAACCCTTAACGTAACACTAACCTTAAACCTAACCCTCACCCTAACCCTAACCCTAAACCTAACACTAACCCTAACAATAACCCTCAAGCTCAGCCTCACCCTAACACTAAATCTAACCCTAAACTTCACTCTCACCCTAACCGTAACCATAAACCTCACCCTAACCCTCACCCTAAAACTCACCCTCAACCTAGCCCTTGCCCTAACCCTAATGCTAACCCCATCCCTCATCCTAACCCTAACCCTCACCCTAACCCTAACCCACACACTCAACTTCAGCCTCTGCCTAACCCTAAGCCTAACCCTAGACCTAACCCTAACACACACACTCACCTTCACACTAACCCTAATCCTATCCCTAAACCTAATCATAACCATAACCCTCCCCCTAACTCTCAAACAAACACTAACCCTATCCCTCACCCTAACCCTAACTCTAACCCTAAACCTCAACCTCAGCCTAACCCTAACTCTAACCCTAACCCAATCCCTAAACCTCAACCTAACCCTAAGCCTAACCCTCAACCTCACCCTTACCGTAACCGTAAACCTAAACCTAAACCTAACAATCACCCTATTCCTAACCCTAACCCTCACCCTAAACATAACTCGCACCCTAACCCATACCCGCACCCTAACATTTACTCTCACCCTAACACTAACGCTAACCCTAACACTTACCCTCACACTAACCCTAACACTAACCCTATACCTCAACATAACCCTCACCCTCAACCTAACCCTAACACTACCCCTAAACCTAAACGTCACTCTAACCCTCCACCTAACCCTATATCTAAACCTCACCCTCACCCTAACCCTAACCCTCATCCTAACCCTAACACTCACCCTAAACCTAACCCTCACACTAAAACTTACCCTAACCCTAACACTAACCCTAACCCTAAACTAACACTCACACTAACCCTAATCATCACCCTAACGCCAAACCTCAAGCTAACCCTATCCCTAACCCTCACCCTTACCCTAGCCCTCACCCTAACCCTAACCCTCATCCTCACCCTAACCCTCACCCTCACTCTCACCCTCAGCCTAACCCTAACCCTAATCCTAGTCCTAACCCTAACCCTCACCCTAATCGTAACCCTCACCCTAACCCTAACCCTAACACTAACCCTAACAGTAAACCTAAGCGTAATCCTCAGCCTCAGCCTCACCATATCCCAAACATTAACCCTAACCCTCACCCTAACACTAAGCCTAAACCTAAGCCTAACCCTAACCCTCACACTCACCCTCACCCTAACCCTAATCCTAAAACTAACCCTATCCATAACCCTAGCCCTCTCCCTAACCCTCACCCTAGCCCTCACCCTTACCCTAATCCTAACCCTAAAACTCATCCTAACCCTCACCCTAACCCTATATCTAAACCTCACCCTCACCCTAACCCTAACCCTCATCCTAACCCTAACACTCATCCTAACCCTAACCCTCACCCTAAAACTTACCCTAACCCTAACACTAACCCTAACCCTAACACTAACACTCACACTAACCCTAATCATCACCCTAACGCCAAACCTCAAGCTAACCCTATCCCTAACCCTCACCCTCACCCTAGCCCTCAATCTAACCCTAACCCTCATCCTCACCCTAACTCTCACCCTCACTCTCACCCTCAGCCTAACCCTAACCCTAATCCTAGTCCTAACCCTAACCCTCACCCTAATTGTAACCCTCACCCTAACCGTAAACCTAACCCAAACACTAACCCTAACCCTAAACCTAACCGTAATCCTCAGCCTCAGCCTCACCATATACCAAACCCTAACCCTAACCCTCACCCTAACTCTAAGCCTAAACCTAAGCCTAACCCTAACCCTCACACTCACCCTCACCCTAACCCTAATCCTAAAACTAACCCTATCCATAACCCTAGCCCTCTCCCTAACCCTCACCCTAGCCCTCACCCTTACCCTAATCCTAACCCTAAAACTCATCCTAACCCTCACCCTAACCTTAATTCTAACACTAACCCTAACTCTAACCCTCAACGTCAGCCTAACGCTAACCTTTAATCTAACCCTAAACCTCACTCTCACCCTAACCCTAACCCTAAACCTAACCCTAAACCTCACGCTAATCCTTACCCTAAACCTCACCCTTACCCTAGCCCTCACCTTAACCCTAATCCTAACCCTAAACCTCTTCCTAGCTCTCACCCTAACACTAACCTTAAACCTCACCATCACCCTAAGCATAATCCTAACCCTAACCCTCAACCTAAACCTAACAGTCACCCTCACCATAACCCTTACTCTAACCCTCACCCCAACCCTAAACTTAACCCGAACCCTAACTCTAACCCTAACCTTCAACCTTACCGTAACCCTCACCTCCAGCCAAACCCTCACTTTTACCCTTACCGTCACCCCTACCCTAATCCTCACCCTAACCCAAACACTCACCCTAACCCTCACCCTGAAACTAACTCTACGCCTAAACCTCACCCTCACCCAAACCATAACTCTAACCCTAACCCTAACACTAAACCTCACCTTAACCCTAACTCTAACACTCAAAGTAACCCTAATCTTTACCCTCAACAAACCCTCAGCCTAAACCTAATGCTAACCCTAACCCTAAACTTAACCCTCACACTCACCCTAACCCTAACCCTAATCCTAATCCTAACCCTAACCCTAACCCTCACCCTCACCCTCAGCCTCACCCTAACCCTAATTCAAACCCTAAACCTCATCTTCACCCTAACCCTAATCCTAACCCTCACCCTCACCCTCACCGAAAACCTAAACCTAACCCTAGCCCTAACCCTAACTCTAACCTCCCCCTAACTCTGAACCTAACCCTAACACTAACCCTAACCCTAAACCTCACTGTAACCCTAACTCTAACACTAACCCTCATCCTAACCCTCACCCTAACCCTAACTCCACCCTAAACCTCACCCTCACCCTAACCCTAACTCTAACCCTAACCCTAATACTGAACCTCACCCTAACCCTAACCCAAACCCTCAACCTAACAATAACTCTCACCCTAACCCTCACCCTCACCCTAACCGTCATCCTCACTCTAAACCTCACACTAACCCTAACCCTAATCCTCAATCTAATCCTCACCCTAACCCTAACTCTAGCCCTTAATCTAACCCTAAACCTAACCATAACGCTCACCCTTATCTTAAGCCTCACCCTCAGCCTAAAGCTCACCATTACCGTTACCATCATCCTCACCCTAAAAATCCTCCAAACACTAAACCTCATACTAACTCTACCACTAACTGTAAACCTAACCATCACCCTAACCCTAACCCTCACCCTCAACCTCACACTCAGCCTAACACTAAGACTAAGCCTTACACTTACCCTAACCCTCACCCTCAACCTAGCCCTATCCCTAACCCTAATCTTAACCCTAACCCTCATCCTAACCCTCACCCTAAACTTAACCCTAACCCTCATCCACACCCTCACACTAACCCTAATCCTAACCCTAACCCTCAACCTAACCCTAAACCTCACCCTCAGTGTAACCCTTACCGTAATGCTCACCCTAAACCTATATTTAACCCAAACCCTAACGCTCACCCTAAACAAAACCCTAACCCTCACCCTAACCCTAACCCTAAACCTTGCCCTCACCCTAGCCCTCACCATAACCCTAATCCTAACCTTAACCCTCATCCTAACCCTCCCCCTAAACCTAATCCTAACCCTAACCCTAACACTAACCCTCACCCTCAACCTCACCCTCAGCCTAACCCTAAGCCTAACCCTAAAACAAACCCTAACACACACACTCACCCTCATCCTAAACCTAATCTTAAACTTAACCCTAACCCTAAACCTCCCCCTAACTCTCACCCTAACCCTAACACTAACACTAACCCTAACCCAAACCCTCAACCTAACCCTCACACTGACTCTAAACCTAAACCTCACCCTCACACTAAACCTCACCCTAAGCCTAACCCTAACCCTCATCCTCACCCTCACTGTAACCGTAAAATTAAACCGAACCCTAACAATAACTCTAAACCAATTCCTAAACCTCAGCTTAACCATAACCCTCACCCTAACCCAAACCCTCACCATAACCCTTAGCCTCACCCTAAAACTAAACCTAACGCAAACACTAACCCTCAACCTAACACTAACCCTAAATCTAACCCTAAACCTCACCCTCAACATAACACTAACCCTAACCCTAACCGTAAACCCCACCCTAACTCTAACCCTAACCCTCACCTGCACCCTCAACCTCACTGTAACTCTAAACCTAACCCTAACAATAACACTAATCCTAACCAGAACCATCACCCTAACCCTAAAACTCACCCTCATGCTCGGCCTAAGCCTAAGCATAAGCCTAACCCTAACCCTAAACCTCACCCTAACCTTAACCCTATCACTAACTCTAACTCTAAACCTAAAACTCACTGTCCCCCTAACCCTAATTCTAAGCCTAACCCTAAACCTTAAGCTCAACCTAAACATAACCGTAACCCTCACCCTCACCCTCACCTTAACCCTAAGCCTAACCCTAACCCTAACAATAACCTTAACCATAACCCTAACCCTCACCCTAACCATAACCCTCAACCTAACCCTAACTCTCACCCTAACACTTTGCCTAACCCTAACAATAACCTTCACTTAACACTAATCCTCACCCTAACCGAAACCCTAACCCTAAACCTCACCCTAACCCTAACGCTAACCCTAATCCTAAACCTCACACTCATACTCACCCTAACCCTAATCCTAAACCTGACCCTATCCCTAATCCTAACCCTCACCCTAACCCTCAGCCTATCCCTCACTCTTAGACTTATCCTAACCCTAAACCTCAACCTAACTCTCAACCTAAACCTAAACCTAACCCTAACCTTCACCGGAACCCTCACCCTCACCCTCACCCTCATGCTCGGCCTAAGGCTAAGCCTAACCCTAACCCTAACCCTCAAACTAACCCTAACTCTAACCCTAACCCTAAACCTAAACCTCATCCTAACCCTAACCCTAACCCTAATCCTCGCGCTCACCCTCACAGTAACCGGAACCATACCCTAAACCTAATAATAAACCTAACCCTCACCCTAACCATAACCCTCACCCAAACCTTAACTCTAACCCTAACACTTACCCGCACTCTAACCCTAACGCTAGGAACCCCCACACTCACCCTAGCTTTCACCCTAACCCTAACCCTCATCCTCACCCTAAACCTCACACTAACCCTAACACGAATCCTCAATCTAACCCTCAAACTCACCTTAACGCTAACACTAACCCTAACCATAACCATAACCTTCACCCTTACCAGAACCTTCACCCTCAGTCTAACCCTCAACTTTACCCTTACCGTCACCCCCAGGCTAACATGCACCCTAACCCTAACTCTCATCCTAACACTAACTGGACCCCTGAACCTCACCCTCACCATAAGCCTAAGTCTAACCCTAACCTTAACACTAAACCTCACCCTAACCCTCACCCTAAACCTAAAGCTCATCCTAACCCTCACCCTAATTGTAAACCTAACCATTACCCTAACCCTAACCCTCACCCTCAACCTCAAGCTCAGCCTAATCCTAAGCCTAAGCCTAACCCTTACCTAACCCTCACCGTCACCCTAGCCCTCACCCTAACATTAATCCTAATCCTAACCATCATCCTAAACCTCACCCTAACCCTAACCTTAACCATCACCCTAAACCTAATCCTCAACGCCACCCTCACTCTCTGCCTAACATTAAGCCTAAGCCTAACCCTAATCCTATCCCTCACACTCAACCTCACCCTCACCCTAATCCTAACACTAACCCTAACCAAAAGCCTAAACCTCAACCTAACCCTCACCCTAACCTTAACCCTAAAAGTAACCCTAAACCTCACCCTAGGCCTACCCCTCCAACTAACCCTAAATCTAACCCTAAACCGCACCCTCACCCTAACCCTACTCCTAAACCTAACTATAAACCTCACCCTAACCCTAACCCTAACCCTCACCCTCACCCTCAACCTCACCATAATCTAACCCTAACGCTAACAATAACACTAATCCTAACCCTAAACCTAACCCTATCCCTAACCCTAATGCTAACACTCACCCTCAGACTAACCCTAATCCTAACCCTAACCCTCATCCTAACCCTAATCCTCACCCTCACTATAACCCTAACCCTCAACCTAATCCTCACCCTAACCCTAACCCTAACCCTAAACCTTAATCTAATACTAACCCTAACCCTCACTCTCACCCTAGCCCTCACCCTAACCATAATCCTAACCCTAATCCTCATACTTACCCTCACCCTAGCCCTAACCTTTACCCTCAGCCTAACCTTAACACTAACCCTAACTCTCAACCTAACCTTAACCCTCACGCTCACCGTAACCCTAACCCTAACCCTGACCCTAACCCTAACCCTCACACTCACGCTATACCTAATCCTCACCCCCACCCTCACCCTCAGTCTAAACCTAACCCTAATCATATCGCTCATACTCACCCTAACCCTTACCCTAAACTTAATCCTAACCCTAAGCCTAACCCTCACACTCAAACTTACCCTCAACCTAACCCTAAATCTAACACTAATACTAAACCTAACCCTCAAACTCAGGCTCACCCTAACCCTAACTCTAACCCTAAACCTCTCACTCTCCCTAACCCTAACACTAACCCTAACCCTAAACTTCAACCTAACCCTAACCCTAAACCTCACCCTCACCCTAGCACTAACCCTAACCCTAATCGTAACCCTAACCTTCATCCTAACCCTCAACCTAACACTAAACCTAACCCTCACCGTCACCCTCACCCTAACCCTATTCCGAACCCTAACCCTCAATCTAACCCTAACCCTCACCCTCACCGTAACCCTTACCCTAACCCTCAACCTAACCCAAAACTTAAGCTGAACCCTAACTCTCACTCTTACCCTAACCCTAACCCTCACCCCAAACCTAACCCTAAACCTCACCCTCACCCTAGCCCTCACCCAACCCTAAACCTAACCATAACCCTCTTCCTAACCCTCCCCCTAACTCTTACAATAACGCTCACCCTAACCCTATCCCTAACCCTCAAACTCACGCTCAGCCTAACCCTAAGCCTAATCCTAAACCTAACACTAACACACACACTCACCCTCACGCTAACCCTAATCCTAACCCTAACCCTCATCCTAACCCTCAACATAACCCTAACCCTCATCCCAACCCTAACCCACACCTTCATGCTCAGCCTAATCCTGATCCTAACCCTAAACCAAACTCTCACACTCACCCTAACCCTAACCCTATAACTCACCCTAACCCCAACCCTAACCCTCAACCTCAGCCTAACCCTAAGCCTATCCCTAACCCTAACCCTCACACTCACCATAAACCTAACACTAATCCTACTCCTAAAACTAACCCTAACTCTCACCCTCAACCTAACCCTCACCTTAAGCATAACCCTAACATTTATCCTAACGCTAAACCTCACCTCTGCCTCACCCTAATCCTAACTCTAACACTAAACCTCACCCTAACACTAACCTTACATCTAACCCTAAACCTCAACTTTAACCTAACCCTAACCCTAAACCTAAACGTCAACCCCACCCTCACCCTCACCGTAACCGTAACCCTAACGCTAACCCTAACAATAAACTTAACCATAACCCTAACCCTCACCCTAACCATAAACCTCACCCTAAACCTTAACCTCACCCTAACAATTAGCCTAACCCTAACAATAACCCTAACCATAACAGTAACCCTCACACTAGCCCTAACCATTACCCTAACCCTAAACCTCACGCTAACCCTATCCCTAAACCTCACCCAACACTAGCCCTCACCCTAAACCTAACCCTCATCCTCACCCTAACCCTCAGCCTCACCCTAACCTTCAGCCTAAACCTAATCCTAAATCTAACCATAACCCTCACCATAACCCTCACCCTAACCCTATCACTAAACCTAACACTAACCCTAACACTAACCCTCACCCTCAGCCTCACCCTAACCCTAAATCTAACCCTAAACCTCACCCTCACCCTAACCCTAACCCTAACCATAAATCTCACCTTAACGCTAACGCTAAACCTCACCCTCACCCTAGGCCTTGCCCTAACCCTAATCCTAACCCTAACCCTCATCCTAACCCTCCCCCTAACAAAACCCTAACCTAACCATCATCCTCCCCCTCAGCCTAAATCTAAGCCTAACCCTAGACCTAACCCTAACAAACACACTGACCCTCACCCTAACCGTAACCCTAATCCTATCCCTAACCCTAACACTAACCCTTACCCTCCCCCTAACTCTCACCCTAACCCTAATCCTAACCGTCACCCTAACCCTAAATCTAACCCTAAACATCACCCTCACCCTTACCCTAACTCTAACCCTATCCTAAACCCTAAACCTCAACCTAACCCTAACCCTAACCCTCAGACTCACCTTCACCGTAACCGTAACCCTAAACTTAAATCTAACAATAAACCTAACGCTAACCCTAACCCTCACCCTAAATATAACCATCACCCTAACCCATAACCTCACCCTAACACTTACCCTCACCCTAAAACTAACCCTAACAGTAACACTAACCCTCACACTGACCCTAACCCTAACCCTAACCCTAAACCTCAACCTAACCCTCACACTCAACCTAAACCTAACACTAACCCTAACCCTAACCATCACCCTAACCCTCACCCTAACCCTATATCTAAACCTCTCCCTCACCCTAACCCTAACCCTAACCCTAACACTAACACTAACCCTAAACCTAACCCTAAACCTAACACTAATCCTCAGCCTCAACATCACCCTAACCCAAACCCTAACCCTAACCCTCATCATAACTCTATGCCTAACCCTAACCCTAATCCTAACCCTCACAGTCACCCTCACCCTAACCCTAATCCTAAACCTAACCCTATCCCTAACCCAAACCCTCAACCTAACCCTCAGGCTAGCCCTAACCCTTAAACTTATCCTAACAGTAAACCTCAACCTAACTCCCAACCTACCCCTAAACCTAACCCTAACCTCACCTGAACACGAACACGAACCCTCACCCTCATGCTCGGCCTAAGCCTAAGCCTAAGCCTAACCCTAATCCTAACCCTGACTCTAACCCTAACTCTAACCCTAACCCTAAACGTAAACCTCATCCTAACCCTAACCCTAATCCTCACCCTCACCCTCATAGTAACCTTAACCCTACCCCGAAACCTAACAATAAACCTAACCCTAACCCTAAACCTCACCCTCTCCCTCACACTCACAATAACTCTAACCCTAACCCTAACAACACTAATCCTAACCCTAAACCTAAACCTAACCCTCACCCCAAAACTAATGCTAATACTCACCCTCAAGCTAACCTTAATCCTAACCCTAACCCTAACCCTAATCCTCACCCTCACTGTAACCCTAATCCTCAACCTAATCCTCACCCTAACCCTAACCCTAACCCTAAACCTTAATCTTACACGAACCCTAAACCTCAACCTCACCCTAGCCCTCACCCTAACCCTCATCCTAACCCTAATCCTCATCCTTACCCTCACCCTAATGCTAACCTTAAACCTCACCCTAACCCTAAGACTAACCCTAACTCTCAACCTAACGCTAACCCTCACGCTCACTGTAACCCTAACCCTAACCCTCACCCTAACCCTAACCCTCACACTCACCCTTAACCTAAGCCTCACCCCTGCCCTCACTTTCAGTCTAACCCTAAGCCTAACCCTAACCCTAACCATATCGCTCACACTCACCCTAACCCTTACCCTAAACCTAATCCTAACCCTAAGCCTAACCCTCACACTCAACTTAACCCTCACCCTAACCATAAATCTAACACTAACACTAACCCTAACCCTCAAACTCAGCCTCACCCTAACCCTAACACTAACCCTAAACCTTACACTCACCCTAACCCTAACACTAACCCTAACCCTAAACCTCACCATAACTCTAACCCTAAACCTCACCCTCACCCTAGCCCTCACCCTAACACTAATCCTAACCCTAACCCTCATCCTAACCCTCACCCTAACACTAAACTTAACCCTCACCGTCACCCTCACCCAACCCCTAATCCGAACCATAACCCTCACCCTCAGCCGCACGCTAACCCTAACTCTAACACTAAACTTCACCCTAAAACTAACCCTAAATCTAACCCTAAACCTCACCCTCAACCTAACCCTAACCCTAACTCTAACGGTAAACCCCACCCTATCCCTAACCCTAACCCTCACCTGCACCCTCACCCTCACTGTAACTCTAACCATAACCCTAACAATAACACTAATCCTAACTAGAACCATCACCCTAACCCTAACCCTCACCCTCATGCTCAGCCTAAGCCTAAGCCTAAGACTAACCCTAATCCTCACCCTAACCCTAACCCTATCACAAACCCTAACTCTAACCCTAAACCTCACTGTCACCCGAACCCTAATTCTATCCTTAACCCTAAACCTAAACCTCATCCTAACCCTAACCGTAACCCTCACCCTCACCCTCAACATAACCATAAGCCTAACCCTAACAATAACCTTAACCATAACCCTAACCCTCACCCTAACTATAACCCTCACCCTAACCCTAAACCTCACCCTAACACTTACCCCCACCCTAACAATAACCCTAAACCTAACACTAACCCTCACACTAACCCTAAACATCACCCTAACCCTAAAACTCACGATAACCCTATCCTTAACCCTCACCCAACCCTAGCCCTCATCCTAACCCTAACCCTCATCCTCACCCTAACCCTCACCCTCACCCTCACCCTCAGCCTAAACCTAACCCTAAACCTAAGCCTAAACCTCACCCTAACCCTCACCCTCAGCCTCACCCTAACCCTAACACTAACACTAACCCTAACCCTCACCCTCAGCCTCACCCTAACCCTAACTCTAACCCTAAAACTCACCCTCACCTTAATCCTTACCCTAACCATAAACCTCACCCTAACTCTAACCCTAAACCTCAACCTCACCCTAGCCCTTACCCTAACCCTAATCCTAACCTTAAACGTCATCCTAACACTCCCCCTAACCCTAACACTAACCCTAACCCTAACCCTAACCATCACCCTCACCTTCAGCCTAAACCTAAGCCTAACCCCAGAACTAACCCTAACAAACACACGGACCCTCACAGTAACCCTAAACGTAATCCTATCCCTAACCATAACACTAAGCCTTACCCTCCCCTTAACTCTCTCCCTACCTAACCCTAACCGTCACCCTAAACTTAACTCTCACCCTAAACCTCACCCTCACCCTAACCCTAACTATAACCCTAACCCAAACCCTAAACCTCAACCTAACCCTAACCCTAACCCTCACACTCACCCTCACTGTACCCGTAAACCTAAACCTAAACCTAACAATTACCCTAACCCTAACCCTAACCCTAACCCTATCCATAACCGTCACCCTAACCCATAGCCTCACCCGAAAACTTACCCTCACCCTAACACTAACACTAACACTAACACTAACCCTCACAATGACCCTAACCCTAACCCTAACCCTAAACCTCAACCTAAACCTCACCCTCAACCTAAACCTAACACTACCCCTAACCCTAACCCTCACACTAACCCACCCCCTAACCCTACATCTAAACCTCACCCTCACCCTAAACCTAACACTAAACCTAACACTAATCCTCAGCCTCAATATCACCCTAACCCAAACCCTAACCCTAACACTCATCCTAACTCTAAACCTAACCCTAACCCTAATCCTAACCCTCACACTCACCCTCACCCTAACCCTAATCCTAAACCTAACCCTATCTCTAACCCTAATCCTCACCCTAAACCTCAGCCTAGACCTCACCCTTAAACTTATCCTAACCCTAAACCTCAACCTAATTCTCAACCTAACCCTAAACCTAACCCTAACACTCACTCGAACCCGAACCGGAACCTTCAACCTCATGCTCGGCCAAAGACTAAGCCTAAGCCTAAGCCTAAGCCTAACCCTCACCCTAACCCTGACTCTAAACCTAACCCTAAACCTAAACCTCATCCTAACCCTAACCCTAATCCTCACCCTCACCCTCACAGTAACCGTAACCCTACCCCGAAACCTAACAATAAACCTAACCCTAACCCTAACCCTCACCCTAAGCATAACCCTCAACCTAACCTTAACCCTCACCCTAACACTTACCCTCACCCTAACCCTAACCCTAACCCTCTCACTCACCCTAGCCTTCACCCTAACCCTAACCCTCATCCTCACCCTAAACCTCACACTAACCCTAACACTAATCCTCAATCTAACCCTCACCCTCACCCTAATGTTAACACTAACCCTCACCCTAACCTTAACCTTCACCCTTACTGGAACCCTCACCCTCAGCCTAACCCTCACCTTTACCCTTACCGTCACCCTTAGGCTAACCTGCACCCTAACCTTAACCCTCATCCTAACCCTAACTGTACCCCTGAACCTCATCCTCACCATAACCCTAAGTCTAACCCTAACCCTAACTCTAAACCTCAACCTAACCCTCACCCTAACCCTAAACCTCATCCTAACCCTCACCCTAACTGTAAACCTAACCATCACCCTAACCTTAACACTCACCCTCAATCTCACGCTCAGCCTGATCCTAAGCCTAAGCCTAACCCTTACCCTCACCCTCACCTTCACCCTAGCCCTCACCCTAACCCTAATTCTAACCTTCACCCTCACCCTAACCCTAACCCTCATCCTCACTCTAAACCTCACACTAATGCTAACCCTAATCCTCAATCTAACAATCACCCTGACCCTAATACTACCCCTTACTCTAAACCTAAGCCTAAACCTAACCCTCACCCTTATCTTAACCCTCACCCTCACCCTAAACCTCAACTTTACCCTTACCATCATCCTCACCCTAACCGTCACCCTAACCCTAAACCTAAACCTAACCCTAAACCTAACCCTAATCCTAACACTCACTCTCACCCTAACCCTAATCCTAACCCTAACCCTCACTCTAACATTAACCCACAAACTCACTGTAACCCTAACCTCAACCTAACCCTCACCTTAAAGCTATCCCTAACCCTAAAGCTTAATCTTACACTAACCCTAACCCTCATCCTCATACTAGCACTCACCATAATCCTAATCCTAACTCTAATCCTCATCCTTACCCTCACCCTAACCCTAAACTTAACCCTCACCCTAACCCTAATCCTAAACCTAACCCTCAATCTAACCCTAACCCTCAACCTAACCCTAACCCTCAAACTAACCCTCACCCTCAGCCTAAACCTAATCCTAATGCTAAGCCTAACCCTCACCCACAACCTAACCCTTGCTCTAACCCTAACTCTAACACTAATCCTAACACTAAACTTCAACCTAACCCTAACAATAACCCTAATCCTAAACCTAACCCTCATCCTAACCCTCACCCTAACACTAACCCTAACACTAACCCTCAACATATCCCTAATCCTAACCCTAACTCTCAAACTCACACTAACCCTCACCCTCACCGAAACTCTTAGCCTAACCCTAACCCTAACCCTAAACTTAACCCGAATCCTAACTCTCACACTAACCCTAACCCTAACTCTCACCCTAACCCTAATCCTCACCCTTGCCATAACCCTCACACTCAGCCTAACTGTCACGTTTACCCTTACCTTCACAACAACCCTAACCCTAACCCTAACTCTCAACCTAACACTCACCCTAACCCTAACTCTACCCCTAAACCTCACCCTCACTCTAACCCTAACTCTAACATTAACCCTAGCACTAAACCTCACCCTAACCCTAACCCTAACCCTTAAACTAACCCTAACCCTCACCCTCACCCTCACCCTCAGCCTAAACCTAAGGCTAACCCTAACCCTAACCCTATCCCTCAATCTCACCCTAACCCAAACCCTAATCCTAATGCTAACAATAATCCTAACCCTCACTCTCACCCTCAGCCTCACCCTAACCCTAATTCTAACTCTAAACCTCACCCTCACCCTAACACTAAGGCTAACCCTAACCATAAACCTAACCCTAACTGTAATCCTAACCCTCCCCCTAACTCTCAGCCTAACCCTAACCATAACACTAACCCTAACCCTAAACGTCAAAGTAACCTTCACCCTAACCCTAACTCTAACCCTAATCCTCACACTCACCCTAACCCTCACTCTAACCCTAAACCAAACCCTAAACCTCGCCCTAACCCTAACCCTAACCTTCACTCTCACTGTAACTGAAACACTAAACCTAACCCTAACAATAACCCTAACCCTTATCCTAACCCTCATCCCAATGATAACCCTCACAATAACCCAAACCCTAACAAGGCCCTCACCCTAAAACTAACCCTAACCAAAACATTAACCCTCACACTAACCCTAATCCTAACCCTGACCCTAAACCTCAACCTAACCCTCAACCTCACCCTAACCCTAACAATAACTCTATCCATGACCCTCACCCTAACTATCCCCCTAACATTATATCTAAACCTAAACCTCACCCTCACCCTAACCATAATCCTAACCCAACCCTAAACCCCACCCTAACCCTAACCCTAACCCTCACCCGCACCCTCACACTCATCGTAACTCTAACCCAAACCCTAACAATAACACTAACCCTAACCATCACCCTAACCCTAATCCTCACCCCCACCCTCACACCCACCCTCACCCTTAGCCTAACTGTAAGCCTAAGCCTAATCCTCAGCCTAAACCGCACACTCAGCCTCACCCTAACCCTAACCCTCACCCTTAACTTAACCCTCACCCTCACCTTAATCCTCACCCTCATCTTAACCCTTACCCTCAGCGTAAACCTCACCTTTACCCTTACCATCATCCTCACCCTAACCTCACCCGAACCCTAAACCTCATCCTAACCCTCACTCTAACAATAAACCTAGCCATCACGCTAACCCTAACCCTCACCCTCAAACTCACCCTCAGCCTAACTGGAAGCCTAAGCCTAAGCCGTACCCTAACCCTTACCCTCACCCGAGCCCTCACCCTTACCCTAATCCTAACGATCACACTAATCCTAATCCTCACCTCCATCCTCACACTCAGCCTAACAATAAGCCCAAGCCTAGCCCTAACCCTAATCCTCAACCCCACCCTCACTTTTAGCCTAACCATAAGCCTAAGCCTAATCCTCACCCTAAATCTCACACTCAGTCTCACCCTAACCCTAATCCTAAACCTAACCCTATCCCTAAACCTCAACCTAACCCTCACCCTCACACTTACCCTAACACTAACCCTAACCCTAAACCTCCCCCTATCCCTCCCCCTAACCCTAACCCTACCCATAACCCTCACCTTCAGCCTCATGCTCACCGCAAACTTAACCCTAATCTTAACAATAACAATAAACCTAACACTATGCCTAACCTAACCCCTAACTCTAATCCTCAACCCCACCCTCACCCTCATCCTAAGCCTAAGCCTAACCATAACTCTAACCCTAATCCTCAGCCTCACCCTCACACTAACCCAAACCCTAACCGTAACCCTCACCCTAATTCTAAGCCTAACCCTAACCATAAACTTCACACTCACCCTCACCCTAACCCTAATCCTAAACCTAACCCTATCCCTAACCCTAGCCCATACCCTAACCCTAACCCTAGCCCTCACCCTTACCCTAATCCTAACCCTAAACCTCAATCTAAACTTCACACTAACCCGAACCCTAACCCGAACCCTAACCCTCACCCTCATGCTCGGCCTAAGCCCATGCCTAAGCCTAAGCCTAAGCCTAAACCTAAACCTAACCCTCACCCTAACACTAACACTAACACTTTAGTTAGCTTTAGCTAACTCTATCCCTAAATCTCACCTTCACCCTAAGCTTAACTCTAATCCTAAGACTAAAACTAAACCTCATCCTAACCCTAACCCTAACCCTAACACTTACACTAACCATAACCCTAAACCTAACCCTAACAATAACCCTAACCCTAACCCTCACACTCACCCTAACCATAACTCTCACCCTAAACCTAACCCTCACCCAAACACTTACCTTCACCTTAACATAAACCCTAACGCAAACACTAACGCTCACACTAACCCTAAGCATCACCCTAACAGTAAACCTCATCCTAACACTAACCCTAACCCTCAAGCTCACCCTAAAACTCACACTAACCCTAACACTAATCCTCAATCTGACCCTCACCCTCATCCTAACCCTAACACTAACCCTCACCCTAACCCTAACCCTCACCATTACTGTAACCCTCACCCTCAGCCAAACCCTCAAATTTACCCTTACCCTCAACCCCACCCTAACCCACACCCTAACCCTAACCTTGACCCTAACCTTCACCCTAAACCTAACTCTACTCCTAAACCTCACCCTCACCTTAACCCTAACCCTAACACTAACACTAACACTAAACTTCACCCTAAACCTAACCCTAACTCTCACCCTCACACTCACCATAAACGTATCTCTAAACCTAACCCTAACAATAAACCTAACCCTAACCCTCACCCAACCATAACCCTCACTCTAAACCTAACACTCACCCTAACACTTACCCTCACCCTAATACTGACCCTAAGCCGAACACTAACCCTCACACTAACCCTAAACGTCAACCTAATCCTAAACCTCACCATAACCCTATCCCGAACCCTAACACTCACGCTCACCCTAGCCCTCACCATAACCCTAATTTTAACCCTCACCTTCACCCTAACCCTCATCCTCACCCTAAACCTCACACTAACCCTAACCCTAATCCTCAATCTAACACTCACCCTGAACCTAACCCTAACCCTTACCCTAACCCTAAACGTAAACCTACCCTTCACCCTAACACTCAAACTCAGCCCAAACCTCACCTTTACCCTTACCATCATCCTCACCCTAACCCTAACCCTCACCCTCACCATAAACCTAACCCTCAACCTAACCCTCACCCTAAGAAAAACTCTAACCATAAACCTTAATCTAACACTAACACTAAACCTCACCCTCAACCTAGTCCTCACCCTATCCCTAATCTTCATTCTTAACTTTACCCTAACCCTAACCTTAACTCTTACCCTAACCATAATCCTATCCCTAAGCCTCAACCTTACCCTAAAACTCAAGCTCACCATAAACCTAACCCTAACCCTCACCCTAACCCTAAATTTACCCGAACCCTAACTCTCACCGTAAACCTAAACCTAACCCTCACTCTCAACCTCACCCTCAGCCTAACCCTAAGCATAACCCTAACCCTAACCCTCACACTCACCCTAACCCTTATGCTAATCCTAATCCTAACCTTTAGCCTAACCCTCACCCTCAACCTAACCCTCAACCTAACCCTAACTCTAACACTAACCCTAACCCTAACCCTCAATTTCAGCCTCACCCTAACCATAACTCTAACCGTAAACCTCAACCTCACCCTAACCCGAACCCTAACCCTAACCCTAAACCTCACCCTAACGCTAACCCTAAACCTCAACCTCAAACTAGCCCTCACCCTAACCCTAATCCTATCCCTAACCCTCATCCTAACCCTCACCCTAACACTTACCTTAACCTTCACCTCACACTAACCCTAATCCTAACACTAACCCTGAACCTAACCCTAACCCTCACCGTCACCGTAACCCTTACCTTAACCCTCAACCTAACCCTAAATTGAACCCGAACCTAACTCTCACCCCAACCCTAAACCTAACCCTCACCCTAAGCCTAACCCTCACCCTTACCGTAACCCTCATGCTCAGGCTAACCCTCACCTTTAACCTTACCGACACCCTCACCCTAACACTACCCCTAACACTAAACCTAACCCTAAACCTCACCCTAACCCTAACCCTCACCTTCACCCTGAACCTCACCATAACTCTAACCCTAACCCTAACAATAACACTTACCCTAACCCTAATCATAACCCTAACCATAACCATAACCCTCACCTCAGCCTCACCCTCAGCCTAACTGTAAGCCTAAGCCTAATCCAAACCCTAACCCTCACCGTAATCCTAAATCTAACCCTAACCCTAGCCCTCACCCTTACCCTAATCCTAACCCTAAACCTCAATCTAACCTTCACCCTAACCCGAACCCTAACCTGAACCCTAAACCTCACCCTCACCCTCACCCTCATGGTAACTCTAACCCTAACCCTAACAATACCTCTAACCCTAAACATAACCATAACCATAACCAAAACCCTCGCCCTCAGACTCACCCACACAGCAAACTTAACCCTAACCATAACACTAAAAATAACCCTAACACTAACCCTAACCATAACACTAATCTTCACACCCACCTTAACCCTCAGGCTAACCCTAAGCCTAACCCTAACCCTAACCCGCACCGTAACCCTAACCCTAACCCTATCCTAAAAACCTAACCCTAACCCTAACCCTAAACCTAACCCTAATCCTCCCCCCCACCCTCGCCCTTACCCAAACCCTAACCCTAATCCTCCCCCTAACAATAACTCTAATTCTAAACCTCACCCTCACCCTAACCCTTACTCTAAACCTATCCCGAAACCGCACACTAACCCCAACCCTCACCCACAACCTCATCCTCACCGTATCTCTAACCCTAACCCTAAGAATAACACTAACACAAACCCTAACCTTAACCATAAGCATAACCCTCACCTTCAGCGTCATGCTCACCGCAAACTTAACCCTAAGCATAACACTAACAATAAGCCTAAACCTAAGTCTAAACCTAACCCTAACTCTAATCCTCAAACCCACCCTCAACCTCATCCTAAACCTAAGCCTAATCCTAACTCTAACCCTAACTCTCACCATAACCCTAAACCTATCCCTAACCCTAACACTAACCCTAACAATAAACCTAACCCTAAAAATAAGCCTAATCCTCAGCCTCACCCTCACACTAACCCAAAACCAAAAACTAACTCTCACCATAACCCGAAACCTATCCCTAACCCTAACACTAACCCTAACAATAAACCTAACCCTAAAAATAAGCCTAATCCTCAGCCTCATCCTCACACTAACCCAAAACCTAACCCTAACCCTCACCCTAATTCTAAGCCTAACCCTAACCCTAAACCTCACACTCACCCTCACCCTAACCCTAATCCTAAACCTAAACCTATCCCTAACCCTAGCCCTCACCCTAACCATAACCCTAAAACTCAATCTAACCTTCGCCCTTACGCGAACCCTAAGCAGAACCCTAACCTAAACCAAATCCTAACCCTAACCCTCACCCTAACCCTAAGCCTAACCTTAACCCTAACTCTCACACTCACCCTCACCCTCAACCAAACCCTCACCCTCACCCTAACCATAACCCTCACCGTAAACCTAACCCTCACCCTACCACTTACCGTCACCCTAACACTAACCCTAACCCTAAAACGAACCCTCACACTAACCCTCACCCTCACCCTCACCCTAGCCCTCATCCTAACCCTAATCCTAACCCTAATCCTCATTCTAAACCTCACACTAAGCCAAACCTTAACCCTCACCCTAACCCTATTATTAACCCTAATCCTCAACCTAACCCTCAACTTAACCTGAACCCTATGTCTCACCCTAATACTAAACCTAACCCTCTCGCTAACCCTAACCCTCACCCTCACCCTCACCCTCAGTCTAAACCTAGCCTAACCCTAATCCTAAACCTAACCTTCACACTCACCCTAACCCTTACCCTAATCCTAACCCTAACCCTAAGCCTCACCCTCAGCCTCAACCTAACCCTAATTCTAACGCTAAACCTCACCCTCAACCTAACCCTAACCCTAAACCTAAACCTCACCCTAACCCTAACCCTAAACCTCACCCTCACTATAGCCCTCACCATAACCTAATCCTAACCCTAACAATCATCCTTACCCTCACTCTTAACCTAACGCTAAACCTCACCCTCACCCTCACCCTAATTCTAACCCTAAACCTCAAAATAACCCAAACCTCAACTACACTATAACCCTTACCATAACCATCACCCGATCCCTAAACTGAACCCAAACCCTACCCCTCACCCTAAACCTAACCCTCAACCTCAACCTCACCCTCACCCTAACCTTAAGCTGAAACGTAAACCTAACCCTAACACACAAAGGAACTCTCACCCTAAAACTAATCCTAAACCTAAACCTAACCCAAACCCTAACCCTCCACCTAACTCTCACTGTAAACCTAACCCTAGCACTAAACCTAACCCTCAACCTAACCGTGAATCTAACCCTAACCCTAACCCTAAACCTCCCGCTCACCCTAAACCTAACTCTAACCCTAACCCAAACCCTAAACCTCACCCTAACCCTAACCCTAATGCAAACCCTCACCCTAACCCTAAACCTAAACCTAACCCTCACAATAAACCTAACCCTAACCCTTACCCTCACCCTCAACCTCAGCCTAAACCTAAGCCTAATTCTAACCCTTACCCTACCCCTAACCCTAACCCTCACCGTAACCCTAACCCTAACCCTAACCCTAACACTAACCCAAAACCTAAACATAACCCTAAACGTAACCCTAAACCTTACCCTAATCCTCAGCCTCACCCTCACCATAACCCTAACCCTAACCCTAACCCTAACCCTCACCCTAACTCTAAGCCTAATCCCAAACCTAACCCTAACTCTCACACTCACACTCACCCTAACCCTATTCCTAAACCTAACCCTAACCCTATCCCTAGCCCTCACCATAACCCTCACCCTAGCCCTCACCCTTACCCTAATCCAAACCCTAAATCTCATCCTAAACCTCACCCTAAACCTAACTCCAACCCTCACCATAACCCGAAGCCTAACCCTCACCCTCATGCTCGGCCTAAGCCTAAGCCTAAGCCTAACCCTAACATTAACCCTCAACCTAAACCTAACACTAACACTAACCCTAACTCTAACCCTAAATCTCACCCTCATCCAAAACCTAACTCTAAACCTAACCCTAAAACTAAACCTCATTCTAACCTTAACCCTAACCCTCACCCTCAATGTAACTGTAACCCTAATCCTAACCCTAACCCTCACCCTAACCCAAAACTTAACTGAACCCTAAATCTCACCCTAACCCTAACCCTAACGTTCACCCTTACCCTAACACTCACCCTCACCCTCACCCTCAGCCTAAACCTAAGCCTAACCCTGACCCTAACCCTAACCCTCACAGTCACCCTAACACTTACCCTAATCCTAAACTTAACCCTAAGCATAACCCTCATCTTTAACCTAAACCTAATCCTCACTGTAACCCTAACCCTAGCCCTAACCCTAAACCTAACCCTAATCCTCAGCCGCACCGTCACCCTAACCCAAATACTAACCCTAACCCTCACCCTAACCCTAAACTTAACCCTAACCCTAAACCTAACGCTCATACTCACCCTCACCCTAAACATAATCCTAAACCTAACCCTATCCCTAACCCTAACCCTCACCCTCAGCCTCACCCTAGCCCTCACCCCAACCCTACTCCTAAACCTAAACCTCATCCTAACCCTAACCCTAACCCTCACCCTAACCCTAAACTTAACCGAACCCTAACTCTCACCGTAATCCTAACATTAACCCTCACACTTACCCTAACCCTCACCCTCACCCTTACCATCAGCCTAAATCTAAGCCTAACCCTAACCCTAACCCTAACACTCACAATAACCTTTACCATAATCCTAATCCTAACCCTAAGCCTAAACTTCACCCTCTACCTAACCCTCACCCTAACCCTAACTCTAATACTAACCCAAACACTAACCCTCAACCTCAGTCTCAACCTAAACCTAAATCTAACCTTAAAACTCACACTCATCCTAACCCTAACCATAACCCTAACCCTAAACCTCACCCTAACCCTAAACCTAAACTTCACCCTCACCCTAGCCCTCATCCTAACCCTTACCGTAACCCTCAACCTAACCATAAACTTAATCCGAACCCTAAATCTCACCCTAACATTAACCCTAACCCTAACCCTAACCCTCACCCTTAGCCTAACCCTCACGTTTATCCTTATCATCACCCCCACTCTAAACCTCACCCTAACCCTAACACTCAACATAACACTCACCCTAACCCTAACTCTACTCCAAAACCTCACCCTCAACCTAATCCTAACTCTAACACTATCCCTACCACGAAACCACACCCTAACCCTAACCCTAACCCTCAAACTAACCCTAACACTCACCCTCAACCTCATCCTCAGCCTAAACCTAAGGCTAACTCTAACCCTCACACTCCCCCTCTCCCTAACACTAATCCTAAACCTAACCGTAACCCTAACACACACCCTCATCCTAAAACTCACCCTAACCCTAACTATAACACTAACACTAAGCCAAACCCGCACCCTAACACTCACCCTAAACCTATCTCTAACCCTAAACCTCAAACTCACACTGACCCTAAACCTAACCCTAAACCTCACCCTAACCCTAACCCTAAACCTCAACTTCACCTTAGCCCTCACCCTAAACCTAATCCTAAACCTAAACTTCATCCTAACCCTCACACTAACCCTAACCGTAACCCTCACCCGACACCTAACCCTCCCCCTCAACCTAACCCTCAGCCTAACCCTAAGCCTAAACCTAAACCTAACCCTAACCCACACACTCACACTCAACCTAACCCTAATCCTAACCATAACCGTAACACTTAACCTCACCCTAACCCTAAACCTAAAACTAACCCTAACCCTAACCCTCATCCTAATCCTCACCTGAACCCTAACTCTAACCCTAAACCTCACACTCACCCTAACCCTAACTATAACCCTAACCCTAACACTAAACCTCCCCTAACTCTAACCCTCATCCTCACCCTCACCGTACCCATAACCCTAAACCTCACAATAACCTTAAAACTAACCCTAAACCTCACCCTAACCATAACGCTCAACCTAACACTAACCCTCACGCTAACACTTACCCTCACCCTAACACTAACCCTAACTCTAACACTAACACTCACAGTAACCCTAACTCTCACCCTAACTCTAAACCTCACCCTCACACTAACCCTAACCATCGGCTACACCCTAGCCCCCACCCTAAACTTAATTGTAACCCTAACACTCACCCAAACCCTAACCCTCATCCTCACCCTAATCCTCACACTAACCCTAAACGTAATCCACAATCTATCCCTCACCCTCACCCTAACACTCACCCTAACCCTAACCCTCATCCAAACACTCACCCTAATCCTAACCCTATCCATCACCCTAACCCTAACCCTCACCCTCACCCTCACCCTCATCCGAAACCTAAGCCTAAGCCTAACCCTAACCCTAACACTAACCCTCACCCTAGCCCTCACCCTAAACCTAATCCTAACCCTAACCCTCATCATAACCCTCACACTAACCCTAATCATAACCATCACCGAAAACCTATTCCTAACTCCCAAGATCACCCTCAGCGTAACCCTAACCCTAAACCTAACCCTAACCCTAAACCTAATGCTCACACTCAACATCACCCTAACCCTAATCCGAAAACTAAGCCTATTCCTAACACTAACCCTCACCCTAACCCTCAACAGAAGTCCTCACCCTAACCCTAAGCCTAAACCTAAACCTCATCCTAAACCTAACCCTAACCCTCACACTCATGCTAAGCCTAAGCCTAAGTTAAGCCTAAGCATAAACCTAACCCTAACCCTAACCGTCAACCTAATCCTAACCCTAACTCTCACCCTAACCCTGACCCTAACACTAACCCTAAATCTAACCCTAATCCTCACCCTCACCCTAACCCAAACTCTAAACCTAATCCTAAACCTAAACCTCATCCTAACCCCAACCCTAACCCACACCCTTACCCTCATGGTAAACATAACCCTAACACTAACATTAACAATAACCCTAACCCTAACCCTCACCCTAACCATAACCATAACCATAACCCTCACCCTAAACCTAACCCTCAACCTAACACTAAGCCTAACCCTAAACCTAACCCTCACACTAACCCTAACCATCATCCTAACCCTAAACCTCACCCTAACACTAACCCTAACCCTCACCCTCACCCTAGCCCTCACCCTAACCCTAACTCTCATCCTCACCCTAAACCTCACATTAACCTTAACACTAATCCTCAATCTAACCCTCACCTTCACCTTAACCCTAACCCTAACCCTCACCCTCAGCTAAACCCTCACCCTAACCCTAAGCCTAACACTCACCCTAACCCTAATCCTCAACCTCAGCCTCATGCTAACCCTAACTATAACCCTAAATCTCACCCTCACCCTAACCCTAACCCTAACCCTAAACCTCAACCTAACCCTAACCCTAAAACTCACCCTCACCCTAGCCCTTACCCTAACCCTAATTCTAACCCTAACCCTCATCCTAAACTGCCCCCTAACCCTAACTCTAACCCTAAACCTCACACTCACCCTAACCTTAACCCTAACCCTAAACTTCACCCTAAACCTCACCCTAACGAAAATCCTCACCCTCACCCTCAAACTCACCGTAACTCTAACCATAACCCTAACAATAACACTAACCCTAACCCTAACTCTGACCATAACCCTGACCCTCAGCCTCACCCTCACCACAAATTTAACCCTAACCACAACATTAACAATAACCCGAAATCTAAACCTAACACTAATCCTCACCCCCACCCTCACCCTTAACCTAAGCCTAAGCCTAATCCTAAGCCTGACCCTCTCAATGAAAGCCTAACCCTAACCCTAACCCTAACCCTAAACCTAAACCTCACCCTAACCCTAACCCTAAAACTTATCCTAATCCTCATCCACACCCTCACCCTAACCCAAACCCTAAACTTAACCCTCACCCTAAACCTAAGCCTAATCCTTAACCTAACACTAACCCTCACCCTCACCCTCACCTTAAACCTACTCCTAACCCTAACCCTATCACTAACCCTAACCCTCACCCTAACCCTCACCCTAGCCCTAAGCCTAACCCTAATGCTAACCCTAAACCTCACCCTAACCCTCACCCTCACCCTAACCCTAACCCTAACCCTAACCTTAACCCTCAACTTCATGCTCGGCCTAAGCCATAGCCTAAGCCTAATCCTAACCCTAACCCTCACCGTAACCCTAACTGTAACACTAAAGCTAACTCTAAACCTAAACCTCATTCTCACCCTAACCTTAACTCTAACCCTAACCCTAAACCTAAACCTCATCCTAACCCAAAACATAACCCTCACTCTCACCCTCACCGTAACTGTAACTCTAACCCTAACCCTAACAATAACCCTAACCCTAACCCTAACCCTCACCCGAACCAAAACCCTCACCCTAAACCAAATCCTCACCCTAACAAATACCCTCAACCTAACACTAACCCTAACCCTAACACTAACCCTCACACTAAACCTAATCCTAACCCTAAACCTCAACCAAACCCTCACCCTCACACTAACCCTAACACTAACCCTAAACTTAACCCTCACCCTAAGCCTCCCACTAAAACTCTATCTAAACCTAAACCTCACCCTCACCTTAACCCTAACCCTAACCCTAACCCTAAACCACACCATAACAGTAACCCAAACCTTCACCAGTACCGTCACCCTCACCATAACCCTAACCCTAACCCCAACAATAACACTACCCCTAACCCTAAAACTTAAGCCTAACGGAAAGCCTAACCCTAATTCTAACACTCACCCTCACCCTAACACTAATCCTAACCCTAAACCTCAAGCTAACACTATCCCTAACCCTCACCCAAACCCTAGCACTCATCCTAACCCTAATCCTAACCCTCACCTAATCCTCATTCTAACCCTCACCCTAACCCTAACCCTAACCCTCACCTCCAGTCTCACCCTCACCGTAACTCTAACCCTAACCCTAACAATAACACTAACCCAAACCCGAAACATCACCCTAATCCTAATCCTCACCCCCATCCTCACCCTCAGCCTAACCCTAAGCCTAAGCATAACCCTCACAATAACCCTAATCCTAAACCTAACCCTATCCATAAATCTCAACCTAACCCTCACCCTCCCCCTAAACCTAACAAAACACCTAACCCTAACGCTCACCCTAACCCTCCCCCTCACCCTAACTCTAACCCTAAACCTCACCCTCACCCTAACACTAACCCTAACCCTAAAACTCACTGTAATCCTCACCCTAACCAAAATCCTCACCCTCACCCTCAACCTCACCGTAACTCTAATCCTAACCCTAACAATAACACTAACCTTAACCCTAACCCTAACCCTGACCCTAAACATAACCCTCACCCTCAGCCTCACCCTCACCGCCAACTTAACCCTAATCATAACACTAACAATAACCCTAACCCTAACACTAATGCTAAACCTAATCCGCACCCCCACCCTCACCCTCACCCTCAGCCTATCCCTAAGCCTAAGCCTAAACCTAACCCTGACCCTCACCATAATCCTAACCTTAACCCTAAACCTAAAACTAAACCTGACCCTAATCCTCAGCCTCAACCACACCCTAACCCAAACACTAACCCTAATCCTCACCCTAACCCTAAGCCTAACCCTAACCCTAACCCTCAACCTAACAATTACCCTCACCCTAACACTACCCCTAACTCTCACACTAACCCTCACATTAACCCTAACTCTCACCCTAACCCTAAACCTCACCCTAACCCTAACCCTAATCCTCAGCGTCACCCTAGCCCCCACCCTAACCTTAGTTGTAACCCTAACACTCATCCTAACCCTAACCCTCATCCTCACGCTAAACCTCACACTAAGCCTAACTCTAATCCTCAATCTATCCCTCACCCTCACACTAAACCTCACCCTAACCCTTACCCTAACAATGACCCTAATCCTAACCCTCACCCTTAGGGGAACATTCACCCTCAGCCTAACCTCACCTTAACTCTTACTGTCACGCTCCCCCTATCAGTCACCCTAAACCTAACCCTCATTCTCACACTCACCCTAACCCTAAACCTATCCATCACGCTAACCTTAAACCTCAGCCTCAGCCTTACCCTCAGCCTAAACCTAAGTCTAAGCTTAACCCTAACCCTATCACTCATTCTCACACTAGCCCTCACCCTAAACCTAATCCTAACCCTAACCCTCAACCTAACCCTAACTCTCACCCTCACCCTAACCCTTACCCTAACCCTCACCCTGACCCTAAACAACCAGAACCCTAAATCTCACCCTAACCCTAACCCTAACCCTAACCCTCACCCTTAGCCTAACACTCACGTTTACCCTTACCGTCACCCCCACCCTAAACCTCACCCTAACCCTAACACTCAACCTAAAACTCACCCAAACACTAACTCTAACACTAACCCTAACAATAAACCACAACCTAAACCGAACCCTCAAACTAACATTAACACTCACCCTCAGCCTAAACATAAGGCTAATTCTAACCCTCACACTCCCCCTCTCCCTAACCCTAATCCTAATCCTAACCCTAACCCTAACACACACCGTCACCTTAACCCTCACCCTAACCCTAACTATAACACTAACACTAAGCCAAACACTCACCCTAACACTCACACTAACCCTATCTCTAACCCTAAACCTCAAACACACACTGACCCTAACCCTAACCTTAAACATCACCCTAAACCTCACCTTCACCCTAGCCCTCACCCTAACACTAATCCTAAACCTAACCTTCATCCTAACCCTCACACTAACCTTAACCCTAACCCTCACTCGAACTCTAACCCTCCCCTTCAACCTAACCCTCAGCCTAACCCTAAGCCTAAACTAAACCTAACCCTAACCCAAACCCTCACCCTCACCCTAACCCTAATCCTAACCATAACCCTAACACTTAACCTCACCCTAACCCTAAATCTAAAACTAACACTAACCTTAACCCTCATCCTAACCCTCACCTGAACCCTAACTCTAACCCTAAACCTCACACTCACCCTAACCCTAACTCTAACCCTAACCCTAACCCTAAATCTCCCCTAACTCTAACCCTCATCCTCACCCTCACCGTACCCCTAACCCTAAACCTCACAATAACCCTAAAACTAAACCTAAACCTCACCCTAACATTTACCCTCACCCTAACACTACCCCTAACTCTAAAACTAACCCTCACAGTAACCCTAACTCTCACCCTAAACCTAAACCTCACCCTCATCCTAACCCTAACCCTCAGCCTCACCCTAGCCCCACCCTAAACTTAATTCTAACCCTAACACTCACCCTAACCCTACCCCTCATCTTCACCCTAATCCTCACACTAACCCTAACCCTAATCCTCAATCTATCCCTCACTCTCACCCTAACCCTAACCCTCATCTACACCCTAATCCTCACACTAACCCTAACCCTAATCTTCAATCTATCCCTCACTCTCACCCTAACACTCACCCTAACCCTAACCCTCATCCAAACACTCACCCTAACCCTAACCCTATCCATCATGCTAACCCTAAACCTCACCCTCACCTTCACCCTCAGCCTAAACCTAAGCCTAAGCCTAACCCTAACCCTAATATTTACCCTCACCCTAAACCTAATTCTAACCCTAACCCTCATCATAACCCTCACCCTAACCATAATCCTAAATATCACCCAAAACCTATTCCTCACACCCAAGATCACCCTCAGCCTATCCCTAAGCCTAAGCCTAACCCTAGCCATAACCCACACCCTCAACCTCACCCTCACTGCAAACTTAAAGCAAACCATAACACTAACAATAACCCTAATTTAAACCCTAACCCTAACCCTAATCCTCACACCCACCCTCACCCTCAGCCTAACACTAAGCATAACCCTAGGCCTAACCCTAACCCTCACTGTAACCCTGCCCTAAACCTAACCCTAAACCTAAACCTAGTCCTCAGCCTCACCTTCACCCTAATCCAAACCCCAACCCTAACCCTCACCCTAACCCTAAGCCTAAACCTAACCCTAACCCTAACGTTCACACTCAACCCCACCCTAACTCTAATCTGAAACCTAAACCTATCCCTAACCCTAACCCTCACCCTAACCCTCACCCTAGCCCTCACCCTAACACTAAGTCTAAACCTAAACCTCATATTAACCCTAATCCTAACCCTCACCCTAAACCTAACCCTAACCCTCACCCTCATGCTAAGCCTAAGCCTAAGCTTAAGCCTAAGCCTAAGCCTAACCCAAACCCTCACACTAATCCGAACACTAACCCTCACCCTAACCCTAACCCTAACACTAACCCTAACTCTAACCCTAAACCTTACCCTCACCCTAACCCAAACTCTAAACCTAATCCTAAACCTAAACCTCACCCTAACCCCAACCCTAACCCACAACCTTACCCTCACGGTAACTATAACACTATAATCCTAACACTAAAAATAACCCTAACCCTAACCCTAACCCTCACCCTAACCATAACCATAACCATAACCCTCACCCTAAACCTAACCCTCAACCTAACACTAACCCTAACCCTAACCCTAACACTCACACTAACCCTAACCATCACCCTAACCCTAAACCTCACCCTAACACTAACCCTAACCCTCACCCTCACCCTAGCCCTCACCCTAACCCTAACTCTCATCCTCACCCTAAACCTCACACTAACCTTAACACTAATCCTCAATCTAACCCTCACTTTCACCTTAACCCTAACCCTAACCCTCATCCTAAACTTAACCCTCACACTTACCATAACCCTCACACTCAGCATAACCTTCATTTTTAGCCTTACCGTCACCCCAACCCTAATTGTCAGGCTAACCATAACGCTCACCCTAACACCAATCCCTAAACCTAACTCTACCCCTAAACCTCACCCTCACCCTAAGCCTAACTCTAACCCTAACCCTAACACTAAACATCACCCTAACGCTAAACCTCACAATCACCCTCATCATAACCGTAATCCTAGCCCTAATCATAACCCTCACCCTAACCCTAACCCTCAACATAATACTATCCCTAACCCTCACACTCACTGAAACCCTAACCCTAATCCTTATCCTAAACCTAACCCTAACCCTCACCCTCAGCTAAACCCTCAACGTAACGCTAACCCTAACACTCACCCTAACCCTAATCCTCACCCTCAGCCTCATGCTAACCCTAACCCTAACCCTAACCTAAACCTCAACCTAACCCTAACCCTAAAACTCACCCTCACCCTAGCCCTTACCCTAACCCTAATCCTAACCCTAACCCTCATCCTAAACCTCCCCTTAACCCTAACTCTAACCCTAAACCTCTCCCTCACCCTCACCCTAACCCTAACCCTAACCATCACCCTAACCCGAACCTTAACCCTCAACTTCATGCTCGGCCTAAGCCTAAGCCTAATCTTAACCCTAACTCTCACCTTAACCCTAACTGTAACACTAAGGCTAACTCTAACCCTAAACCTCACTCTCACTCTAACCCTAACTCTAACCCTAACCCTAAACCTAAACCTCATCCTAACCCAAAATATAACACCCACTCTCACCATCACCGTAACTGTAACTCTAACCCTAACCCTAACAATAACCCTAACCCTAACCCTAACCCTCACCTGAAACATAACCCTCACCCTAACCCAAACCCTTACCCTAACAAATATCCTCAACCTAACACTAACCCTAGCCCTAACACTAAGCCTCACACTAACCCTAATCCCAACCCTAAACCTCAACCTAACTCTCATCCTCACACTAAACCTAACAATAACCCTAAACTTAACCCTCACCCTAACCCTCTCACTAAAACTGGATCTAACCCTAAACTTCACCCTCACCTTAACCCTAACCCTAACCCTAACCCTAAACCCCACCATAACCCTAACCCAATTCCTCACCCGTACCCTCACTATCACCATAATTCTAACCCTAACCCTAACAATAACACTAATACTAACCCTAAACCTAACCCTAACCCTAAGCCCAACCCTAATCCTAACACTCACCCTCACCCTAACCCTAATCCTAACCCTAAACTTCACCCTAACACTTACCCTAACCCTCACCCAAACCCTAGCACTCACCCTAACTCTAATCCTAACCCTAATCCTCATCCTAACCCTCACCCTAACCCTAACCCTAACCCTCACCCGCACCCACACCCTCACCGTAACTCTAAACCTAACCCTAACAATAACAGTAACCCTAACCTGAACAATCACCCTAACCCTAATCCTCACCCCCAACCTCACCCCCAACCTAACCCTAAGCCTAAGCCTAACCCTCACACTAACCCTCATACTCACCCTCACCCTAACCCTAAAGCGAAACCTAACCCTATCCCTACACCTCAACCTAACCCTCCTCCTTCCCCTAACCCTAACACTAAACCTAAACCTAACCCTCACCCTAACCCTCCCCCTCACCCTAACTCTAACCCTAAACTTCACCCTGACCCTAAACAAAACCCTCACTCTCACCCTCAACCTCACCGTAACTCTAACCCTAACCCTAACAATAACACTAACCCTAACCCTAACCCTAACCCTGACCCTAACGATAACCATAACCCTCACCCTCAACCTCACCCTCACCGCAAACTTAACCCGAACCATAACACTAATAATAAACCTAAACCTAACCGTAACCCTAAACCTAATCCGCAACCCCACCCTCACCCTCACCTTCAGTCTAACCCTTAGCCTAAGCCTAACCCTCACCATAATCCTAACCTTAACCCTAAACCTAACCCTAACCCTAACCCTAAAGCTAACCCTAATCCTCAGCCTCAATCACACCCTAACCCAAACCCTAACCCTAACCCTGACCCTAAACCTAAGCCTTAACCTAACCTTAACCCTCACCCTAACACTTACCCTCACACTAACACTAACCCTAACTCTCACACTAACCCTCACAGTAACCCTGTCACCCTAACCCTAAACCTCACCCTAACCCTAACCCTAACCCTCAGCGTCACCCTAGCCCCCACGCTAATCTTAAATCTAACCCTAACCCTCACCGTAACACTAACCGTCATCCTCACCCTAAACCTCACACTAACCCTAACCCTAATCCTCAATCTATCCTTCACCCTAACCCTAATCCTTACCCTAAAAATCACCCTAATCCTAACCCTCACCCTTAGGGCAACATTCAACCTCAGCCTATCCCTCAACTTTACTCTGACCTTCACGCTCACCCTAACAGTCACCCTAACCCTAACCCTCATTCTAACACTCACCCTAACCCTCACCCTATCCATCACCCTAACCCTAACACTCACCCTCACCCTCACCCTCAGCCTAAACCTAAGTTTAAGCCTAACCCTAAACCTAACACTCAACCTCACCCTAGCCCTCACCCTAAACCTAATCCTAACCCTATCCCTCATCCTAACCCTCACGCTAACCCGCACCCTAACCATCACCCAAAACCTATTCCTCACCCCTAACCTCACCCTCAGCCTAACCCTAAGCCTAAGCCTAAACTTAACCATAACCCTCACCCTCAGCCTCAACCTCACCGCAAACATAACCAAAACCATAACACTGACAATAACAAATTTTAACCCGAAACCTAACCCTAATCCTAACCCCCACCCTCACCCTCAGCCTAAACCTAAGCCTAACCCTAGGCGTAACACTAATCCTGATTGTGACCCTAAACATAACATTAACCCTAACCCTAAACCTAACCCTAATCCTCAGACGCACCCTCACCCTAACCCACACCCTAACCCTAAGCCTAAGCCTAACCCTAACCCTAACGCTCACACTCACCCTCACCCTAAACCTAATCCTAAAACTAACCCTATCCCTAACCCTAAACCTCACCCTAACCCTCATCCTAACCCAACCCCTAACACTAACTACTAACACAAACCCTCACCCTAACCCTAATTCTAACCCTAACCCTCACCCTCGCCTTAACCGTAACCCTAACCATAACCCTAAACCTCACCCTAACACTAACCCTAAAACTTACCCTAACCCTAACCTTAAACCTCACTCTCAACCTAGTCCTCACCCTAACCCTAACCTTAACCCTAACTCTCACCCTAACCATAACCCTCACCATAACCCTGACTTTCACACTAAACCTAACCATAAACCTCACCCTCACCCTCACCCTAACCCTTACCTAAACCTAACCCTCACCCTAAACCAAACGCTAACCCTAACACTGACTCTAACCCTAAGCCTAACCCTAACCCTAACCCTCACACTCACCCTCAATCTAAACCTAATCCTAAACCTATCCCTATCCCTATACCTAACCCTCACATGAACCATCACCCTAGTGCTCACCCTAATCCTAATCCTAACACTTCACCTCATCCTAACACTCACCCTAACCCTAACCCTAACCCTCAAACTAACCCTCACCCTAACACTAACAGTAACACTAACGCTAACTCTAACCCTAAACCTCACCCTCACCCTAACCCTAATTCTAACCCTAACCCTTAATATAAACCTCACCCTAAACCCAAACCTAACCCTCACCCTCATAGTAACCGTAAGCCTAACCCTAACCCTAACAATAACACTAAACCTAAACCTAACCCTCATTGTAACCATAACCATCACCATAACCCTAACCCTCACCCTAACACTTACCCGCACCCTAACACTAAAACCAACCCTAACATTAATCCTCACACTAACCCTAACCATCACCCTAACCTAAACCTCACCCTAACCCTAAACCTCACCGTCACCCTAGCCCTCACCCTAAACCTAACCCTCACCCTAAACCTAGACCTAATCCTAACCCTCTACCTTACCCTAACCCTCACGTTCATCATAACCTTAACCCTAACCCTAAAAATAACCATAACCCTAAACCTAAACTTAAACTTCACCCTCACCGTAACTCTAACCCTAACCCAAACCCTCACCCTAAATCTAACCCTCACCCTAACCCTTAGCCTCATCCTAACCCTAAGAAAAACACTAACCCTAACAACAACTGTCACACTCACAGTTACCGTAACCCTAATCCTAACCCTAACACCAACCCTAACCCTAACACTAAACCTAAACCTAACCCTCACCCTAACCCTCACTCTAAAGCTATCCCTATTGCTCATCCTAGCACATAACCTAACGCTAATCCTATCCCTAACCCTCACCATAAGCCTCAACCTTACCCTCACTCTAAACCTAAACCTAAAGCTAACCCTCACCCTCACCCTAACCCTAATGCTAACCCTAACCCTAACACAAACACTAACCTCACACTCACCCTCACCTTATCCCTAATCCTAATACTAAACCTTACCCTAACCCTCACCCTCACCCTAACTCTCAGAATAAACCTACCCCTAACACTAACACTAACACTAATCCTCACCCTAACCCTCACCCTAACCCTAGCTCTAATCCTATCCCTCACCCTCGCCTTAACTGTAACCCTAACCCTAACCCTAAACCTCACCCTAACTCTAACCCTAAACCTCACTCTCACCCTAGCCCTCACCCTAACCCTAACCCTAACCCTCAATCTCAGCTTAAGCCTAAACCTAACCCTAAGCTTAATCCTAAACCTAACCCTCAATCTAACCCTCACAATAACCCTCACCCTAACACTAACAGTAACACTAACGCTAACTCTAACCCTAAACTTCACTCTCACCCAAACCCTAATTCTAACCGTAACCCTTAATATAAACCTCACCCTAAACCGAACCCTAACCCTCACCCTCACAGTAACCGTAACCCTAACCGTAACTCTAAGAATAACACTAAACCTAACCCTAAACTTCATTGTAACCCTAAGCATCACCATAAACCTAACCCTCACCCTAACACTTCCCCTCACGTTAACACTAAACCTAAACCTAACACTAATTCTCACACTAAACCTAACCATCACCCTAACCATAAAACTCACCCTAAACCTAGACCTAAACATAACCCTCAACCTTACCCTAACCCTCACCCTCATCATAACCTTAACCCTAATTCCCACCCTATGCCTAAACCTAATCCTAACCCTAAACCTCACCCTAACTATAACCCTAACCCTCACCCTCATGATAGCCCACAACCTAACCATAAACCTAAACCTAACCCTCATCCTAACGCTCACCCTAACCCTAAACTTAAACCTCACCCTAAACCTAAACCTCACCCTCACCCTCAGCCTAACCCTAAGCCTAAACATAACCATAACCATAACCCTCACACTCAACCTCACCCAAAACCTAATCCTAAACCTAACCCTATCCCTAACCCTAACCCTCACCCTAACCCTCACCCTAACCCTAATCCTGACACTAAACCTAACACAAACCCTCACAGTAAATCTCAACTTAACACTAACTCTAACCCTAAACCTCACCCTATCCCTCACTCTAACACTAACTCTAACCCTAAACCTCACCCTCACCCTCATCCTAACCCTAATCCTAAACATCACCCTCATCCTAACCCTCACACTAACACTAACCCTAACACTAATCCTAAACCTAATCCTCATCCTAACTCTTACCCTAACCCTAACCCTAACTCTCACTCAAACGCTAACCCTAACACAAACCCTAACCCTAATCCTCAACCTCACTCTCACCCTCAGCTTAACCCTAAGCCTAACCTTAACCTAAGCCTAAGCCAAACACTCACCCTAACACTAACCTTTATCCTAATCCTAACCCTAACCCAAACCCTCACCTTAAACCCTCACCCTCATCCTAACCCTCACACTAACCCAAACCCTAACTCTAACCCTAATCCTAAACCTCACCCTAACCCTAAAACGAACACTAAACCTCACCCTCACCCTCACCCTAAATCTAACCCTAACCCTAAACCTCACCCTAACCATAACCCTCAAAGTCACCCTCACCTTCGCAGTAACTCTAACCCTAAACCTAACAATAGCACTAACCCTCACCCTAACCCTGACACTCACCCTCACCGTAACCCTAACCCTAACCCGAAACCTCACCCTCACCCTAAACCTCACCCTAACCCTAACACTAAACCTCACTCTCACCCTAGCCCTCACCCTAACCCTAACCCTAACCCTAACACTCACCCTAACCATAACCCTCACCATAACCCTAAATTTCACACTAACCCTACCCCTAACCCTCAACCTCAACCTAACTCTAACCCTAACCCTCACCCTCACCCTAAACCAAACCCTAACCCTAACACTGACTCTAACCCTAAGCCTAACCCTAACCCTAACCCTCACACTTACCCTCAATCTAAACCTAATCCTAAATGTAACCCTATCCCTAACCCTAACCCTCACATTAACCATCACCCTAGCGCTCACCCTAACCCTAATTCTAACCCTACAACTCATCCTAACACTCAGCCTAACGCTAACCCTAACCCTTGCCCTAACCCTAACCCTAACCCTCACCCTCACTCTCGGCCTAAGCCTAAGCCTAACCCTAAGCTTAAGCCTAACCCTAACCCTCACACTAACCCTCACTCTAACTCTAACACTAACACTAATGCTAACTCTAGCCCTAAACCTCACCCTAACCCTAACTCTAACCCTAACCCTTAATATAAACCTCACCCTAAACCGAACCCTAACCCTCACTCTCACAGTAACCGTAACCCTAACCCTAACCCTAACAATAAAACTAAACCTAAACCTAACCCTCATTGTAACCATAACCGTCACCATAACCCTAACCCTCACCCTAACACTTACCCTCACCCTAACACTAACCCTAACCCTAACACTAATCCTCACACTAACCCTAACCATCACCCTAACCCTAAACCTCACCCTAACCCTAAACCTCACCCTCACCCTAGCCCTCAACCTAACCCTCACCCTAAACTTAGACCTAATCCTAACCCTCAAACTTACCCTAACCCTCACCCTCATCATAACCTTAACCCTAACACCCACCCTATGCCTAAAAATAATCCTAACCCTAAACCTCACCCTAACCCTAACCCTAAACCTCACCCTCATGCTAGCCCTCACCCTAATCCGAATGCTAAACCTAACCCTCATCCTAACCCTCACCGTAACCCTAAACCTAAAACTCAACCTAAACCTAAACCTCACCCTCACCCTCAGCCTAACCTTAAGAATAATCATAACCCTAAAAATAACCCTCACACTCAACCTCACCCAAAACTTCATCCTAAACCTAACCCTATCCCTAACCCTAACCCTCACCCTAACCCTCACCCTAACCCTAACCCTAACACTAAACCTAACACTAACCCTCACAGTAAATCTCAACTTAACACTAACTCTAACCCTAAAACTCAACCTCACCCTAACTCTAACCCTCACCCTCACCCTCACCCCCAGCCTATCCCTAAGCCTAAACCTAACCCTAACCCTAAACCTCATACTCACCCTCACACTAACCCTAATCCTAATCCTAACCCTAAACCTAACCCTCACCCTAACACTAATCCTCACCATAACCCTAACCCTATCACTAACCCTAACCCTAAACCTCACCCTATCCCTCACCCTAACCCTAACTCTAATCCTAAACCTCACCCTCACTCTCACCCTAACCCTAACTCTAAACATCACCCTCATCCTAACCCTCACACTAAACCTAACCCTAACACTAATCCTAACGCTAATCCTCATCCTAACTCTCACCCTAACCCTAACACTAACTCTCACCCAAACACTAACCCTAACCTAATCCTCACCCTCACCCTCACCCTCACCCTCAGCTTAATGCTAAGCCTAACCCTAACCCTAAGCCTAATCCAAACACTCACCCTAATGCTAACCCTAATCCTAATCCTAGCCCTAACACTAAACCTCACCCTAATCCTCACCCTCATCCTAACCCTCACCCTAACCCTAAACCTAACACTAACCGTAACCCTAAACCTCACCCTAAACCTCACCTTAACCCTATATCTAACCCTAAACCTCATCCTCACCCTCACGCTAAACCTAACACTAACCCTAATCCTCACCCTAGGACATACCCTAACCCTAATCTAACCCTAACCCTCACACTAACCCTCACTCTAACCCTAAACAAAACCCTCACCCTAAATCTAACCCTAACCCTCACCCTCAGCCTCAGCTTAAACCTAAGCCTAACACTAACCCTACCCCTAACTGTCACACTCACAGTCACCGTAACCCTACTCCTAAACCTAACACCAACCCTAACCCTAACACTAAACCTAAACCTAAACCTGCACCTAACCCTCACTCTAACCCTAACCTGAACACTATTGCTCATCCTAGCACATACCCTAACGCTAATCCTATCCCTAACCCTCACCATAACCCTCACCCGTACCCTCACTCTAAACCTAACCCTAAAGTTAACCCTCAACCTCACCCTAAAACTAATGCTAACACTAACCCTAACACTAACACTAACCCTCACACTCACCCTCACCTTATCCCTAATCCTAATCCTAACCCTTACCCTAACCCTCACGCTCACCCTAACTCTCATCCTAACCCTACACCCAACACTAACACTAACACTAACCCTCACCCTAACCCTCACCCTAACCCTAATTCTAACCCTAACCCTCACCCTCGCCTTAACCGTAACCCTAACCATAACCCTAAAACTCACCCTAACCCTAACCCTAAACCTCACCCTCACCCTAAACCTCACCCTAACCCTAACCCTAAACCTCACTCTCACCCTAGCCCTCACCCTACCCCTAAACGAAACCCTCAATCTCGGCCTAAAGCTAAACCTAACCCTAAGCTTAAACCTAAACCTAACCCTCACACTAAGCCTCATCCTAACCCTAACGCTAACACTAACGCTAACTCTAACCCTAAACCTTACCCTCACCCTAACCCTAACTCTAACCCTCACCCTTAATATAAACCTCACCCTAAACAGAACCCTAACCCTCACCCTCACAGTAACCGCAAACCTAACCCTAACCCTAACAATAAAACTAAAACTAAATCTAACCCTTATTGTAACCATAACCGTCACCATAAACCTAACCCTCACCCAAACACTTACCCTCACATTAACACTAATCCTAACCCTAACACTAATCCTCACTCTAACACTAACCATCATCCTAACCCTAAACCTCACCCTAACCCTAAACCTCACCCTCACGCTAGCCCTCAACCTAACCCTAACCCTCACCCTTAACCTAGACCTAATACTAACCATCAAACTTACCCTAAACCTCACCCTCATCATAACCGTAACCATAACCCCCACCCTATGCCTAAACTTAATCCTAACCCTAAACCTCACCCTAACCCTAACCCTAACCCTCAACCTCATGCTAGCCCTCACCCTAATCCTAATCCTAAACCTAATCCTCATCCTAACCCTCACCCTAACCATAAACCTAACACTCACCCAAACCCTAAATCTCACCCTCACCCTCAGCCTAACCCTAAGCATATTCATAACCCTAATCATAACCCTCACACTCAACCTCACCCAAAACCTAATCCTAAACCTAACCCTATCCCTAACACTAACCCTAACACTAACCCTCACACTAAACCTCAACTTAACACTAACTCTAACCCTAAATCTCACCCTCACCCTAACCCTAAACCTCACCCTCACCCTCACCCTCAGCCTATACCTAAGCCTAAACCTAACCCTAACCCTAAACCTCATACTCACCCTCACACTAACCCTAATCCTAATCCTAACCCTAAACCTAACCCTCACCCTAACACTAATCCTCACCCTAACCCTAACCCTAACACTAACCCTAACCCTAAACCTCACCCTATCCCTTACTCTAACCCTAACTCTAACCCTAGAACTCACCCTCAACCTCACCCTAATCCTAATCCTAAACATCACCATCATCCTAACCCTCACCCTAACCCTAACCCTAACACTAATCCTAACCTTAATCCTCATCCTAACTCTCACCCTAACCCTAACCCTAACTCTCACCCAAACCCAAACTCTAATCCTCACCCTCACCCTCACCCTCAGCTTAATGCTAAGGCAAACCCTAACCCTAAGTCTAACCCAAACACTCACCCTAATGCTAACCCTAATCCTAGCCCTAACTCTAAACCTCAACCTAACCCTCACCCTCATCCTAACCCTCACCCTAACACTAACCCTAACACTAACCCTAACCCTAAATCTCAATCTAAACATCACCCTAAGCCTAAATCTAACCCTAAACCACACCCTCACCCTCACCCTAAACCTAACCCTAACCCTAAACCTCACCCTAACCCTAAACCTCACACTCACCCTCACCTTCACCGTAACTCACCCTAACCCTAACAATAACACTAACCCTCACCCTAAACCTAACACTCACCTCACCGTAAACATAAAACTAAACCAAAACCTCACCCTAACCCTTATCCTAACCCTAACCTAAACCTCACCCTAACCTTAAACCTAAACCTCACCCTCAGCCTCACCCTCACTGTAAACTTAAACCTAACCATAACACTAACAATAACAATAACCGTAACCCTAAACTTACCCTCAACCTCACACTAACCCTAAACCTCACCCTAAACATATCCCTCACCCTCACTGTAACCCTCACCATAACACTCACCCTAACCCTAAACCTAACCCTATCCCTGAACGTCACCCTAACTCTAACCCTAACCCTCACCCTCAACCTAGCACTCAACCTAGCCCTAAACCTAACCCTATCACTGAACGTCACCCTAACTCTAACCCTAACCCTCACCCTCAACCTAGCACTCAACCTAGCCCTAGTCTTAAACCTAAACCTCAACCTAAACCTCACCCTAACCCTAATGGTAACCCTCACCCTAACCCAAAAACCCTAAAAATCACCCTAAACCTAACCCTCAGCCTTAACCTAACCCTCATCCTCACCCTCAGCTTAACACTAAGCCTAAGCCTAACCCTAACCCTAACCCTCACACTCACACTAGCCGTCACCATAACCCTAACCATAACACTAAACCTAACCCTAACACTCACACTATCCCTAACCCTAACCCTAAAAATAACCCTAAACGTCACCCTCATCCTAAAACTAAACCTAACTCTAAACCTCATCCTAACCCTAACCCTAACCCTCAACATCACCCTCACCCTCAACCCTACCTTAAACTTAACCTTAACCCTAACCCTAAGAATAACCATAACCTGAAACCTAAACTTAAAACTCACCCTCACCGTAACTCTAACCCTAACCCAAACGGTCACCCTAACCCTAACCCTGACCCTAACCCTAATGCTTAACCTCACCCTAAACCTAAAACTAATCCCAATCCTCACCCTAGGACATACCCTAACCCTAATGCAACCCTAACCCTCACCCAAACCCTCACTCTAACCCTAAACCAAACCCTCACCCTAAATCTAACCCTCACCCTCACCCTCAGCCTCAGCCTAACCCTAAGCCTAACACTAACCCTAACCTTAACTGTCACACTCACAGTCACCGTAACCCTAATCCTAACCCTAACACGAACACTAACCCTAAATGTAACACTCATCCTAACCCTCACTCTAACCCTAACCCTAACAGTGTTGCTGGTTCTAGCACATACCCTAACGCTAATCCTATCCCTAACCCTCACCATAACCTTCACCCTAACCCTCACTCTAAACCTAACCCTAAAGCTAAACCTCAACCTCACCCTAACCCTAATGCTAACCCTAACACTAACACTAACCCTCACACTCACCTTCACCTTAACCCTAATCCTAAACCTAAGCCTTACCCTAACCCTCACCCTCACCCTAACCCTCATCCTAACCCTACCCCTAACACTAACACTAACACTAACCCTCACCCTAACCCTCACGCTAACTCTAACTCTAATCCTAACCCTCAACCTCGCCTTAACCGTAACCCTAACCATAACCCTAAACCTCACCCTAACCCTAACCCTAAACCTCACTCTCACCCTAGCCCTCACCCTAACCTTAACCTAACCCTAACCCTCACCATAAGCCTAACTTTCACACTAAACCTAACCCTAACCCTCACCCTCACCCTCACCCTAACCCTAACCCTTACCCTCACCATAACCCTAACTTTCACACTAAACCTAACCCTAACCCTCACCCTCACCCTCACCCTAACCCTAACCCTAAACCTCACCCTCACCCTAAACCAAACCCTAACCCTAACACTCACTCTAACCCTAAGCCTGAGCCTAACCCTAACCCTAACCCTCACACTCACCCTCAATCTAAACCTAATCCTACAACTAACCCTATCCCTAACCCTAACCCTCACATTAACCATCACCCTAGCGCTCACCCTAACCCTAATCCTAACACTACACCACATCCTAACACTCACCCTAACCTTAACCCTAACCCTCAACCTAACCCTAACCCTAACCCTCACCCTCATCTTGGCCTAAGCCTAAGCCTAACCCTAAGATTAAGCCTAACCCTAAACCTCACTCTAACCCTCACCTTAACTCTAACACTAACACTAACGCTAACTCTAACCTTAAACCACACCCTCACCCTAACCCTAACTCTAACCCTAACCCTTAATATAAACCTCAACCTAAACCGAACCCTAACCCTCACCCTAACAATAACCGAAACCCTAACCCTAACCCTAACAATAACCCTAAATTTAGCCCTAACCCTCATTGTAACCATAAATGTCAACATAACCCTAAATCTCACCATAACACTTACATTCACCCTAACACTAACCCCAACCCTATCACTAATCCTCACACTAACCCTATCCATCACTCTAACCCTAAACCTCACCCTAACCCTAAACCTCACCCTCACCCTAGCCCTCACCCTAACCCTAACACTCACCCTAAACCTAGACCTAATCCTAACCCTCAACCTTACCCTAACACTCACCTTCATCATAACCTTAACCTTAACCCTCACCCTATGCCTAAACTTAATCCTAACCCTAAACCTCTCCCTAACCCTAAGACTAAACCTCACCCTCATTCTAGCCCTCACCCTAATCCTAATCCTAAATCTAACACTCATAATAACCCTCACCCTAACCCTAACCCTCAACCTCACCCTCAGCCTAACCCTAAGCATATTCATAACCCTAATCATAACCCTCACACTCAACCTCACCCAAAACCTAATCCTAAACCTAACGCTATCCCTAACCCTAACCCTCACCCTAACCCTAACCCTCACCCTAACCCTAACCCTAACACTAACCCTAACACTAACACTCACACTAAACCTCAACATAACACTAACTCTAACCCTAAACCTCACCCTCACCCTAACGCTAACCCTCACCCTCACCCTCACCCTCAGCCTATCCCTATGCCTAAACCTAACCCTAACCCTAACCCTCATACTCACCCTCACACTAACCCTAATCCTAATCCTAACCCTAAACCTAACCCTCACCCTAACACTAACCCTCAACCTAACCCTAACCCTAACACTAACCCTAACCCTAAACCTCACCCTATCCCTTACCCTAACCCTAAAACTCACCCTCACCCTCACCCTAACCCTAATCCTAAACATCACCCTCATCCTAAACGTCAACCTAAACCTAACCCTAACACTAATCCTAACCCTAATCCTCATCCTAAACCTAACACTAACTCTCACCCAAACGCTAACCCTAACCCAAACCCTAACCCTAATCCTCACCATCAACCTCACCCTCAGCTTAACGCTAAGCCTAACCCTAACCCTGAGCCTAACCCAAACACTCACCCTAACACTAACCCTAATCCTAATCCTAACCCTAATCCTAATCCTAACCCTAACTCTAAAGCTCACCCTAACTCTCACCCTAACCCTAACCCTAACACTAACAATAACCCTAAACCTCACCCTAACCATCAATCTAGCCCTAAATATAACCCTAAACCTCACCCTCACCCTCACCCTAAACCTAACCCTAACCCTAAACCTCACCCTAACCCTAACCCTCATATTCACCCTCACCTTCACCGTAACTCTAACCCTAACCCTAACAATAACACTAACCCTCACCCCAAACCTAACACTCACCCTCACCATAATCGTAAACCTGACCCAAACCCTCACCCTAACCCTTACCCTAATCCTAACCTAAACCTAACCCTAACCCTAAATCTAACCCTCACCCTCAGCCTCACCCTCACTGTAAACTTAAACCTAACCATAACACTAACAATAACAATAACCCTACCTTAATTTTACCCTCACCCTCACACTAACCCTAACCCTCACCCTAACCCTAACACTCACCCTCAATGTAACACTCACCCTAACACTCACCCTAACACTAAACCTAACCCTATCCCTAAACCGCATCCTAACTCTAACCCTAACCCTCACCCTCACCCTAGCACTCACCCTAGCCCTAATCTTTATTTTTTTTTTTGGTTTTTCTTTTTTTTTTAATTTAATTTTATTTTATTTGAGAACATACTGTACAGAGGGGCTACAATTACATGGGCAGGATAATGCATACACTTCTTAACAAGCATTGCAGCCTCCTCCTTTGTTTACCCTCCAACTCCCTTCCCAGCCACCCTCCTTCCCCCAACCAATTATACCCCCTCCCCCCCCCACACCGACATTGTAAAGCTGGTTTTGACATGCCCTAAACTTAAACCCAAATATCACCCTAAGCCTCACCCTAACCCTAACCCTAACCCTCACCCTAACCCTAAAACTCTAACAATCACCCTAACCCTAACCCTCACCTGCACCCTCAAGCTCAGCCTAAGCATAAGCCTAGGCCTAAGGTTAACCCTAACCCTCACCCTCACCCTAAGCTTAATACTAAGCCTAAAGCTAACCCTAACCCTAACCCTCACCCTGACACTAGCCCTCACCATAACCCAAACCATAACACTAAACCTAACCCTAACACTCACACTATCCCTAACACTAACCCTAACAATAACCCTAAACCTCACCCTCACTCTAACACTAACCCTAACTCTAAACCTCATCCTAACCCTAACCCTAACCCTCAACATCACCCTCACCCTCACGCTTAGCTTAATCTAAACGTTAACCCTAACCCTAATAACCATGACCCAAAACCTAAACTTAAAATTCACCCTCACCGTAACTATAACCCTAACCCAAACCCTCAACCTAACCCTAACCCTGACCCTAACCCTAACGATAAACCTCACACTAAACCTAAAATTAACCCTAAATCTAACCCTTACCCTCACATTCGCCTTAACCGGAACCCTAACCATAACCCTAAAACTCACCCTAACCCGAACCCAAAACCTCACCCTCACACTAAAACTCACCCTAACCCTAACCTTAAACCTCACTCTAACCCTAGCCCTCACCCTAGCCCTCACCCTAACCCTAACCCTAACCCTAACCCTCACCCTAAACATAACCCTCACCATAACCCTAAATTTCACACTAACCCTAACCCTAACCCTCACCCTCACCCTCACCCTAACCCTAAACCTAACCCTCACCCTCACCCTAAACCAAATCTTAACCCTAACACTCACTCTAACCCTAACCCTAACCTTCACACTCACCCTCAATCTAAACCTAATCTTAAATCTAACCCTCTCCCTAACACTAACCCTCATATTAACCATCACTCTAGCGCTCACCCTAACCCTAATCCTAACCCTACACCTCATCCTAACACTCACCCTAACCCTAAACCTAAGCCTCACACTAACCCTCACCCTAACCCTAACATTAACACTAACGCTAACTCTAACCCTAAACCTCACCCTCACCCTAACACTAACTCTAACCCTAACCCTTAATATAAACCTCACCCTAAAACTAACACTAACCCTCACATTAACCATAACCCTAACCCTAACAATAACCCTAAACCTAACCTAACCCTCATTGTAACCATAACCGTCACCATAACCCTAACCCTCACCCTAACACTTACCCTCACCCTAACACTAACCCTCACCCTAACCCTAAACCCAACACTAACCCTAACCCTAAACCTCTCCCTATCCCTTACCCTAACCCTCAAACTCACCCTCACCCTCACCCTAACCCTAATCCGAAACATCACCTCATCCTAATCCTCACCCTAACCCTAACCCTAACACTTATCCTAACCCTAATCCTCATCCTCTCACCCTAACCCTAACTCTCACTCAAACGCTAACCCTAACCCAAACCCTAACCCTAAACCTCACCCTCACCCTCACCCTCAGCTTAACGCTAAGCCTAACCCTAACCCTAAGCCTAACCCAAACACTCACCCTAACACTAACCCTAATCCTAATCCTAACCCTAACTCTAACCCTCACCCTAACCCTCACCCTCATCCTAACCCTCACTCTAACCCTAACCCTAACACTAACCCTAACCCTAAACCTCACCCTCACCCTAAATCTAACCGTAAACCTCACCCTCACCCTCAACCTAAAACTAACCCTAACCCTAAACCTCACCCTAACCCTAACCCTCACACTCACCCTCACATTCGCCGTAACTCTAACCCTAACACTAACAATAACACTAACCATCACCTTAACCCTAACACTCACCCTCACCTTAATCCTAACCCTAACGCAAACCCTCACCCTAACCTTTACCCTAACCTTAATCTAAACCTCACCCTAACCCTAAACCTAACCCTCACCTCAGCCTCACCCTCACTGTGAACTTAAAACTAACCATAACACTAACAATAACACTAACCCTAACCCTAATCTAACCCTCACCATCACCCTCACCCTAACCCTAACCCTCACCCTAACCCTAACCCTCACCCTCACCGTAATCCTCACCCTAACACTCACCTTAACCCTAACCCTAAACCTCACCCTAACTCTAACCCTAACCCTCACCCTCACGCTAGCACTGACCCTAGCCCTAATCTTAAAACTAAACCTCACCCTAACCCTAACCCTAACCCTCACCCTAACCCTAAAACCCTAACAATCACCCTAAACCTTACCCTCACCTTCACCCTCAAGCTCGGCCTAAGCATAAGCCTAAGCCTAAGGCTACGCTTAACCATCACAGTCACCCTCACCCTCACTGTAACCGTAACACTAACCCTAACCCTAACCCTCACACTAACCCGCACCCTAACGCTAACCCTAACCCTAAACCTCAACCTCACCCAAAACCTATCCCTCACCCTCACCCTCAGCCTAACCCTAAGCCTAAGCCTAACCCTAACCCTCACCCCCACCCTCAGCTTAACACTAAGCCTAAGCCTAACCCTAACCCTAACCCTCACCCTCACACTAGCCCTCACCATAACCCAAACCATAACATTAAACCTAACCCTAACACTCACACTAACCCAACCCTAACCCTAACAATAACCCTAAACCTCACCCTCACCCTAACACTAACCTAACTCTAAACCTCATCCTAACCCTAACCCTAACCCTCAACCTCACCCTCACTCTCACCCTTACCTTAACCTTAACCCTAACCCTAAGAAGAACAATAATCCTAAACCTAAACTTAAAACTAACCCTCACCGTAACTCTAACCCTAACCCAAACCCTCACCCTAACCCTAGCCCTCACCCTAACCCTAGTGCTAAACCTAACCCTCAATTTTAACGTTACTGTCACCCTCAACCTATCCCTAACCCTAACCCTAACCCTCATCCTAACCCTCAGCCTAACCATAACCTAACCATCACGCTAACCCTAACCCTCAACCTCACGCTCAGCATCAGCCCTAACCTAAGCCTAAGCCTAGGCCTAACCCTAACCCTCACCCTCACCCTAGCCCTCACCCTCACCCTAATCCTAACCCTAACCCTCATCCTAACCCTAACCCTAACACAAACAATAACCCTAACCCTAACCCTAACCCTCATTCTAACCATAAGCCTCACCCTAACCTTAACCCTCACCCTAACACTTACCCTCACCATAACACTAACGCTAACCCTAACACTATCCCTCACACTAACCCTAACCATCACCCTAACCCTAACACTCACCCTAACCCTAGCCCTAACCTTAACCCTAAACCTAACGCTCACCCTAACACTTACCCTCACCCTAACACTAACGCTTACCCTAACCCTAAGCCTAACCCTAACCCTAATCCTCACCCTCACCCTAGCCCTCACCCTAAACCTAATTCTAACCCTAACCCTAATCTTAACCCTAAACCTAACCCTAAACCTAACCATCAACCTAAACCTAATCCTCATCCCCACACTCACCCTCACCCTAAGCCTAAGCCTAAGCCTAAGCCTAACCCTAACCCTCACCCTCACACTCACCAAAACCCTAATCCTAAACCTAACCCCAACCCTAAACCACAACCTAACCCTCACCCTAACCCTAAGCCTAACACTAACCCTAACCCTAACCCTCACCGTAACCCTCCCCCTGAACCTAACTCTAACCCTAAACCTCACCCTCACCCTAAACCTAAACCTCACCCTCACCCTCACCCTCACCGTAACTCTAACCCTAACCCTAACAATAACACTAACCCTAACCCTAACCCTAACGCTCACCCTTACCGTAACCCTAACCTAAACCCAAGCCCTCACCCCAACCCTAAACCTAAACCTAACCCTAAACCACACCCTAACCCTAAACCTATACCTCACCCTCAGCCTCACCCTCACTGTGAACTTAACCTTAACCTGAACACTAAAAATAACCCTAACCCTAATCCTAACCCTTACCCTCACACTAACCCTAACCCTAATCCTCACAATAACTATAACCCTGACCCTCACCCTAACACTAAACCTAATCCTAATCCTTAACCTCACCATTATGCTAACTCTAAACCTCACCCTCACCCTTGCCCTAATCCTAACCCTAATCCTAACTCTAAACCTCATTCTAACCCTCACCCAAACACTAACCCTAACCCTCACCCTCACCCTAACCCTCACCCTCACCCTCTGCCTAACCCTATGCCTAAGCCTAACCCTAACCCTAACCCTCACACTCGCCCTCACCCTAACCCTAATCCTAACACTAACCCTAACTCTAACACTAACCCTCACCCTAACCCTCCCCTAACCCTAAATCTAAACCTAAACCTCACCCTCAGCCTAACCCTAACTCTAACCATAACCCTAAAACTAAACCTCACGCTAACCCTAACCCTAACCCTCCCCCTCTCCCTAAACCTAAATATAACACTAACCCCAATACTAATCCTAATCCTAGCTATAACTCTCACCCTAACCCTAACTGTCACCCTAACACTTACCCTCACCCTAATACTTACCCTAATCCTAACGCTAACCCTCACACTAACCCTAACCATCACCTTAATCCTAAACCTCAACCTAACCCTATCCCTAACCCTCACCCTCACCCTAGGCCTCATCCTAACCCTACCCCTCATCCTCACCCTAAACCTCACACTAACCCTAATACAAATACTAAGTCTAACCCTCACCCTCACCTTAACCCTAACCCTAATCCTCACCATAACCCTAACCCTCACATTTACCCTTACTGTCACCCTCACCCTAAACCTCACCCTAACCCAAAACCTCATCCTAACCCTCAGCCTAACTGTAACCCTAACAATCACGCTAACCCTAACCCTCAACCTCACCCTCAGCCTCATCCTAAACCTAAGCCTAAGCCTAACCCTAACACTCACCTTCACCCTAGCCCTCACCCTAATCCTAATCCTAACCCTAACCCTCATCCTATCCCTAAACCCAACCCCAACAATAACCCTAAACTTAAACCTAACCCTCATTCTAACCATAAACCTAACCGTAACCCTAACCTTCACCCTAAAACTTACCCAAACCCTAACACTAACCCTAACCATAACACTAACCCTCACACTAACCCTAACACTCACTCTAAACCTAACACTCACCCTAACCCTAAACCTAACCCTCACCCTCACCCTAGCCCTCACCCAACCTTAACTATCATCCTCACCCTAAACCTCACACTAACCCTAAAACTAATCCTCAATCTAAACCACACCCTCACCCTAACCCTAACTCTAACCCTCACTCTAACCCTAACCCTCACATTTAACTTAATCCTCATTCTCAGCCTAACCCTCAACTTTACACTTACTATCACCCTCACGCTAACCCTCACACTAACCCTAACCATCATCCTAACCCTCACCCTGACCATAACCTTAAGCATCACCCTAACTCTAACCCTCACACACACCCTCACCATAACACTAACCCTCACAGTAACACTAACTCTAACCGTAAACATCACCCTCAGCCTAACCCTAACCCTAATCCTAATCCTAAACATAACCATAACCCTAACCCTTACCCTAACACTCACCCTAACCCTAACCTTAACACTAACCCTAACCCTAACACTAACTCTAACACTAAACTTCACCCTCACCCTAATCCTAAACCTAAAGCTCACCCTAACCCTAACCCTATACCTCACCCTCACGCTAGCGCCCACCCTAAAACTAATACTAACCCTACTCCTCATCCTAACCCTCAACCTAACCCTAATCCTAACTCTCACCCTAACCTTAAACCTCACCCTCAACCTCACCCTCAGCCTAACACTAAGCCTAAACCTAAACCTAACACTAACCCACACGCTCACCCTCAACCTTACCCTAATCCTAACCCTAACCCTAACTCTAACCCTAACACTCATACTAACCCTCACCCTAAACCTAACCTAACACTAACTCTAAACCGAACCCTAACTGTAATCCTCACCCTAAGCCTAAATCTAACCATAAACCTCACCCTCACCCTAACCCTAACTCTAACCCTAATCTTAACCCTGAACCTCACCCTAAACCTAACCCTAACCCGCACCCTAACTATAAATCTCACCCTAACCCTAACCCTCACCCTAACACTAACCCTAACCCTAACACTAACCCTCACACTAACCCTAAACCTCACCCTAAGCCTAAACCTCACCCTAACCCAAACACTAACCCTAACCCTCACCCTCACCCTAGCTCTCACTCTAACCCTAATTCTAACCCTTACCTTCACATAACCCTAACACTCATCCTCAACCTAAAGCTCACACTAACCCTAATCCTAATCCAAAATCTAACCCTCAGCCTCACCCTAATCCCTAACCCAAACCCTTGCCCTAACCCTCACCCTAACTGTAATACTCTTCCTTATCTTAACCCTCACCCTCAGCCTAACCCTCAACTTTAACTTTACCATCACCCTCACCGTAACCCTCACCCTGTCCCTAAACCTCATCCTAAATTTCAAGCTAACCGTAACCCTAACCATCACCCTAAACCTAACCCTCACCCTCACCCTCACCCTAGCCCTCACCCTAATCCTAATCCTAACTCTAAGCATCATCCTAAACCTCACTCTAACCCTAACCCTAACCATCACCCTAAAACTAACCCTCACCATCAACCTCACCATCAGTCTAAAACTATTCATAAGCCTAATCCTAACGCTAAACCTGAACCTCAAACTAACCCTCACCCTAATCCTAACCCTAAGACTAACCCTAACCTTAACCCTAACCCTAACCCTCCCCCTATCCCTAACACTAACCCTAACCCTAACCCTAACCCTAACACCAACATTCACACGTATTCTAACCTAAACTTCATCTTAACCCTAACCTTAACTCTCACCCTCACCCTAATCCTAACCCTAAGCCTAAGCCAAACCGTAACCCTAAACCTCACATTCACAGTCACCCTAACCCTAATCCTAACCCTAACTCTATCCCTAAACCTCAGCCTAACCCTCACCCATACCCTAAGGCTAAAACTAACCCTAAACCTAACGCTCACCCTAAACCTAAACTTCACCCTAACCCTAATCATAACCCTAATCCTCATCCCCACCCTCACCCTCAGCCTAACCCTAAGCCTAACCCTAAGCCTAACCCTAACACTAACCCTAACTCTAACCCTAAAGCTCACCCTCAACCTAACCCAATCTCTAACCCTAACCCTAAACCTCACCCTAACCCTAACCCTAACCCTCACCCACACCCTCACCCTCACCTTAACTCTAAACCTAACCCAACAATAAAACTAACCCTAACCCTAACCATCACCTTAACCCTAATCCTCACACTCACACTCACCCAAAGGTTACCCAGAGCCTAAGCCTAACCCTTACCCTAACCCTCACCCTCACCGTAACCCTAATCCTAACCCTATCCCTATCCATAAACCGCAACCTAACCCTTTCCCTCACCCTCAAGCTCGGCAGAAGCCTAAGCCTAAGCCTTACCGAACTCTAACACTCACCCTAACCCTAACCATAACATTAACTCTAACTCTAACCCTAAACCACACCCTCACACTAAGACTAACTCTAACCCTAACTTTAAACCTAAACCTCACCTTAACCCTAAGCCTAACCATCACCCTCACCCTCACTGTAACCGTAACCCTAAACATAACCGTGACAATAACCCTAACCCTAAACCTAAACCTCACCCTAACCATAACCCTCAACATAAACCTAACCCTCAATCTAACCCTCACACTCACCCTAACCCTAACCCTACCCTCACCCTAACCCTCACCCTAACCCTAATCCTCACCCTTACCATAAACATCACCCTAACATTAACCCTCACCTTTACCCTTACCGTCACCCTCACCCTAACCCTAACCCTCATGCTAACCCTCACCCTAAACGTAACCCTAACCATCACCCTAAACCTAAACCTCACCCTCAACCTCCGCCTCAGCCTAACCCTAATCCTAACCCTAAACCACATCCTAACCCTCAAGGTAACTATAACACTAACCATCTCTTTAAACCTAATCTTCATCTCCACCCTCATCATCAGCCTAAACCTAAGCCTAAGCCTAAACCTAACCCTAACCCTAACCATCACTTTAACCCTAACCCTAATACTAACACAAACCCTAAACCTAAACCTCACCCTCACCCTAAACCAAACCCTAACCCTAAACCTAAGCCTAGCTCTAACCTTAACCCTCACACTCACTCTCAACCTAAACTTAATCCTAAACCTAACCCTATCCCTAAACCTAACCCTCACACTAACCCTCAACCTAAGCCTAAATGTAACCCTAAACTTCACTCTCACCCTCATCCTAAACGTAAACCTAAACCTAACAATAACAATAACCCTAACACTAACCCTAAACCTCACCCGAACACTTAACCTCACCCTAACCCTAAACCTAACCCTCACTCTCATCCTAGCCCTCACCCTAAACCTAATTCTAAACCTTTCCCTCACCCTAACCCTAACCCTCATAAACAATCTAACACTCACCCTCACCCTAACACCTAACCCTAACCCTTACCCTAACCCTCACCCTAACCCTAACCCTCAACCTTAACTTAACCCTCACACTTAGCCTAACCCTCAACTTTACCCTTACCATCATCCTCACCCTAACCCTCACCCCATCCCTAAACCTCAGGCTAACATTCAACCTAACCGTCACCCTAAACATCACCCAAACCCTAACAATCACCCTCAACCTCACCCTCATCCTAACCCTCACACTAATCATAACCCTAACCATCACCTGAACCATTATCCTCACCTCCACCATCACCCTCAGCCTAACCCTGAACCTAAGCCTAAGCCTAAACCTAACCTTCACACTCACACTCACCCTAACCCTAATCCTAAACCTAACACTAAACCTAACCCTAAACCTCAACCTAACACTCACCCTAACCCTAATCCTCCTCCTAACCCTCCCTCTAACCCTAACTCTAACCCTAAACCTCACCCTCACACTAACCCTAATACTCACCCTAACCCTAAACCTAATCCTAACCCAACCCTCACATTTACCCTCATCCTAAACCTAATCCTAACCCTAAGCTTTCCCTAAACCTCAACTTAACCCTCACCCTCACCATAAGACTAACATTAACCCTAACACTAACCCTAACCCTAACCCTCTCCCTAACCCTCACAATAACCGTAACTCTAACCCTAAACATCTGCCTCATCCTAAGCATAACCCTAACCCTAAAACCCTAACCCTAACCCTCACCCTCACCCTCATCCTCTTGCTCGGCCTAAGCCTAAGCCTAAGCCTAAGACTAATCCTGACCCTCACACTCACCCTCACCCTAACCCTAACCGTAATACTAACCCTAACCCTAACTCTCACACTAACCCTCACCCTAATGCTAACTCTAATCCTAAACCTCATCCTAACCCTAACCCTAACCCTCCCCCTCCCCCTCCCCCTCCGACTAACATTAAGCCTAACCCTAACACCAACCCTAACCCTAACACTAACCCAAAATCTCACCATAACCCTAACCCTAACCCTCACCTTCACCCAAGCCAATACCCAAACCCTAAGCCTAAGCCTAACCCTCACCCTAACCTTCACTCTAACCCTAACCTCAACACTCACCCTAACTGTAAACCTCACACTAACCCTCACCTTAACCCTAAGCCTAATCCTAACACTAACACTAAGCCTCACCCCCACCCTAAACCTCACACTAACCCTAACCCTAACAGTAACCCTAACCCTAACCCTCAACTTCACCCTAGCCCTCACCCAAACCCTAACCCTCATCCTCATTCTAAACCTCACACTAAACCAAACACTAACCCTCAATCTAACCCTCACCCTCACCCTAACCCTAATCCGAACCCTCACCCTTAACATAACCCTCACCCTCAGCCTAACCCTCACCTTTACTTTTATTGTCACACTCATTCTAAACCTCACCCTAATCCTAACCCACATCCTAACCCTCACCCTAACCATAATCCTAACCATCACCCTAACCCTAATGCTCACCCTCACCTTCAGCCTCAGCCTAACCCTAAGCCTAAACCTAACCCTAAACTTCACACTCATCCTAGCCTTCAAGCCTAAACCTAATCCTAACCGTAAGCTTCATGCTAAATCTCAACCTAACCATAACCGGAATCATCATTCTAAACCTAATCCTCATCCCCACCCTCACCCTCAGCCTAACCTAAGCCTAAGCCTAAACCTAACCCTAATCCTCACACTAACCCTCACCCTAATCCTAATCCTAACCCTAACCCTAAACCTAAACCTAATCCTCAACCTAACCCTCACCCTAACCCTAACCCTAACACTAACCCTCAACCTCACCTTAGTCCTCACCCAAAACCTCACCCCCAACTTAACCCTCACCCTCACCGTAACCCGAACCCTAAATCTCACCCTAACCCTACCCCTACCCCTAACCCTAAACCTCACCCTAACCCTAACACTAACACTCCCCTTCACCCTAGCCCTCAGCCTAATCCAAATTGTAACCCTAACCCTCATCCTAACCTTCATCATAATCCTAACGCTAACCCTCACACTAACCCTAAAACTAATTCTAACCCTCAACCAAACCTTAACACTGACCCTCACCATAAACCAAAACCTAACCCTCACCCTAACCCAAAACCTAACCCGAAACCTAAACCTCACCATAACCCCAACCTTACCCCTCACCCTCAACCTTGCCCTCATCCTAACCCTAATCCTAAACCTAACCCTCATGCTAACCCTCAACCTAACCCTAACCCTTACCCTATACCTAGCCCTAATCTTAAATCTCAACCTAATCCTAAACCTAAACCTCACCCTAACCCTAACCCTAACCCTCACCAGCATGCTAGCCCTCACGCTAAACCTAATCCTAAACCTAACACTCATCCTAACCCTCACCCTATCCCTAACCCTAACCCTCATTCTAACCCTAACCCTCACCTTCACCTCAGCCTAACCTAAGCCTAACCCTAACCATAACCCTCACACTCACCCTCACACAAACCCTAATCCTAAACCTAACCATATACCTAACACTAACCCTCAGCCTAACCCACATCCTAACCCTAACACTAACACTAACACTAACCATCACCCTAAACCTAAACCTCACCCTAACCCTAACACTAATCCTCAACTTCAACCTAGCCCTCACCCTAACCATAACCCTCATCCTCACCATAAACCTCACACTAACCCTAACACTAATCCTCAATCTAACACTAACCCTCAAGCTCACCCTAACCCTAACCCTCACATTAACATTAAATCTAACCCTAAACCTCACCCTCACACTCACCCTAACACTCACCCTCACCCTCACCCTCAGCCTTTCCCTAAGCCTAACCCTAACCCTAACCCTCACACTCACCCTCACCCTCACCCTCAGCCTTTCCCTAAGCCTAACCCTAACCCTAACCCTCACACTCACCCTCACCCTAACCCTAATCCTAATCCTAACCCTAAACCTAACCCTCACCCTAAACTTAACCCTCACCCTAACCCGAACCCTAACAGTAACCCTAACCCTAAACCTCATCCTATCCCTCATCCTAACCGTAACTGTAACGCTGAACCTCCCCCTCCCCCTCCCCCTAACCCTAACCCTGAACATCACCCTTACCTTAGCCCTCACACTAAACCTAATCCTAACCTTAACCCTCATCCTAACCCTCACCATAACCTTAAACCTAACCCCCACCGTAACCCTATCATTCACCCTTAACCTTACCCTTAGCCTAACCCTAAAACTAATCCTAAGCCACACACTCTCCCTCAACCTAACCCTAAATCTAACCCTTACCCTAAACCTAACCCTCACCATCAAACTCACCCTTAGCCTAACCCTAAGCCTAACCCTATACATAACCCTAACCCACACATTCACCCTCAACCTAACCCTAATCCTAACCCTAAACCTAACGTGAACCCTAACCCTCACCCTAACCCTAAACCTCACCATAACCCTAAACCTAACCCGAACCCTAAACCTCAGCGTAACCCTCACCCTAACCCTCACCCTCACCCTAGCCCTCATCCTAACCCTAATCCTAACCATAACCCTCATGATAACCCTCACCCTAGCCCTAACACTAACCCTCACCCTCAACCTAGCCCTAGTCCAACCCCTCAACCTAACCCTAAACCTCACCCTCACCATAACCCTAACCCTATCCCTCAACCTATCCCTAAACCTAACCCTAACGCTAAACCTCGCCCTAACCCTAACCCTAACCCTCACCCTAACACTAGCCCTCACTCTAACCCTAATCCTAACCTTAACCCACATCCTAACCCTCAATCTAAACCTAAACCTAACCCTCACCCTAACCCTAACTCTCAACCTTAACCTCACCCTTAGCCTAACCCTAAGCCTAAACCTAAACCTAAACCTAACCCATACACTCACCCTCAACCTAACCCTAAACCTAACCCTCACCCTAACCCTAACCTTCACCCTCAACCTCAACCTTAGCCTAACCATAAGCCTAACCCTGTACATAACCCTAACCCACACACTCACCATCACCCTAACCCTAATACTAACCCTAACTCTAACACTAACCCTCACATTCACTGTAAGGGTAACCCTAACCCAAACCCTAACAATAACCCTAACCCTAACTCTAACACTCACCCTAATAAAAATACGCTAACCTTAACGCTCTCCCTAAAAGTTACCCTCACCCATAAACTAACCCTAAACCTAACATTAACCCTCATATTAATCTTAACCCTCAACCAAACCCTAAACCTCACCCTAACCCTAGCCCTCACCGTCACTCTAGCCCTCACCCTAATCCTAATTCTAACAGTAACCCTTACCCTAACCCCAAACCTTAACCCTAACCCTTACCCTTATCTTAACCCTCACCCACAGCCTAAACCTCAGCTTTACGCTTACCATCACCTTCACCGTAACACTCAGCCTAACCCTAACCCTCATCCTAAACCTCACCCTAAACTTAACCCTACCCATCACACTAACCCTAACCCTCACCCTCAGACTAAAAATAAGCCTAAGCCTAAACCTAAACCTAACCCTCAACATCACCCTAGCCCTCACCCTAACCCTAATCCTAACCCTAACCCTCATCCTAACCCTCAACCTAACCCTAACCCTAACCATCACCCAAACCCTAATCCTCACACCCAACCTCACCCTCAGCCTAACCTAAGCCTAAGCCTAACCCTAAAACTAAACCTCACACTCACCATCACCCTAACCCTAATCCTAACCCTAACCCTAACCATAACCCTTAATCTCAACTTAACCCTCACCCTATCCCTAACCCTAACACTAACCCTAACCCTAACCCTCCCACTAACACTAACTCTAATCATAAACCTCACACTCATCCTAACCCTAACCCTCACCTCACCCTAACCGTAAGCCTAACCTCAACTGTACCCTCACCCACTCCCTCACTGTAACTCTAACCCTAACCCTAACAATAACACTAATCCTAACCCTAAACCTAACTCTAACACTAATCCTAGCCCTAACCTCACCCTCAGTCTCACCCTCACTGCAAACGTAAACATAACCATAACAGTAACAATAATTGTAACCCTAACCCTCATCCTAATCCTCACGCTCACCCTAACACTCATCCTACCCCTAACCCTCACCCTAACCCTAACCCTCACCCTCACCATAACCCTAACCCTCATCCTCACCCTCACCCTCACCCTAACCCTTGTCCTCACCCTAACCCTAATCCTAACCCTAATCCTCAACCTAACACTAGCCTAACCCTAAACATAACCCTCACCCTAACTCTAATCTTAACACTAATCCTTAACCTAACCCTAACCCTCACCCTAACCCTCAGCTGAAACCTAAGCCTAACCCTAGCCCTAAACCTCACCCTCACACCTACCCTCACCATAACCCTAACTGTAACACTAAACCTAACCCTAACATTCCCAGTAAACCTAACCGTAAACCTAACTCTAACCCTAAACCTCACCCTCACCCTAATCCTAACCCTAACCCTAAACCTAAACTTAACCCTCACCCTCACCCTCACCCTAATGCTAACCCTAACCCTCAGACTCACCCTAACCCTAACCCTAACCGTCATCCTAACCCTAAATCTAACCCTCAGCCTAATCTTCATCCTAACCCTAATCCTAACTCTAACCCACACCCTATCATTAACCCTAAACCTAACCCTCAACCATACCCTAACCCTCAACCTCATCCTCAACCTCACCCTCACCCTCACCCTAACCCTCACCCTCACCCTCACCCTAACCATAATCATAAACCTAATCCTCACACTAAACCTAACTCTGACACTCACCCTCACCCTATGCCTAACCCTACACTAAAGCGTAATCCTAAAACTAACTCTCACTCTCACCCTCACTCTAAACTTAAACCTTACCGTAACCCTAAACCTAACCCTCACCATAACCATAATCCTAAACCTCACCATAAACGTAACACTAAGCCTAACCCTAACCCTCACTCTAAACCTACCATGAACCCTAATGCTATCCCTAACTCTCACCCTCACCCTAAACTTCACTCTAACCCTTACCCTAACCCTAAACCTCACCCTAACCCTAATCTTAACACTAACACTAAACCTCACCCTAACCCTCACCCTAACACTAAACCTAAACCTAAGCCTCACCCTAATGCTCACCCTAACCCATAACCTAACCCTAACCCTCACCCTCATCCTAACGCTCACCCTAAAACATACCCTCATCCTAGACGTAACCCTAATCCGAACACTAACCTTCACCCTCACCTAACCTAACCTGGATCCTAAACCTCACAGTAACCCTCACCCTAAATATCACGCTATCCCTAAACTTCACCTTCACCCTAAACCTCATCCTAACCCTTACCCTCACCATAATCCTAACCCTAACCCTAACACTAATCCTCACTGTAACCTTAACCCTCACCCTCACCCTAACCCTCAACCTCACCTAAAACCTCACCCTAACCCTAAACGTCAACCACAACCTAAAACTCACCCTCACCCGAAACCGACCCCTCACCCTAACCCTACCCTAACCCTAAACCTAACCCTGTCACCCTAAACTTAACTCTAACCCTCACCCTAACCATAACTCTGATCCTAAACCTCACCCTAACCATAACCCTAACACTAATGCTAACCCTAAACCTCACTCTCACCCTAACCCTCACCCTTACCCTTATCCTCACACTAACCCTAACTCTAACCCTAATTCTCACATTAACCCTAACCCTCACCCTCACCCTAAGCCTAACCCTCACCCTATCCCTAATCCTAACCCTCATGCTATCACTAACTCTAACCCAAAACCTCACACTAACCCTAACCCTAACCCTAATGCTATCCCTAACCCACACCCTTACCCTAACCCTCACTCTAACCCTTAACAACACCCTAACCCTCACCAACACCCTAACCCTCACCCTAAACCTAAGCCTAACAATAAGCCTAACCTTCACCCTAACCCTCACCCTAAACCTAAGCCTAATAATAAGCCTACCCTTCACCTTAAACCTCACCCTAAACCTTACCCTCACCCGAACCCTAACGCTAACCCTCAGCCTAACCATCATTCTAACCCTAACCCTAACCCTAACCCTAACCCTCAACATCATCCTAAACATCACCCTAACACTAACCCTAACGCTAACCCTAACCTTACCCTAACCCTAAACTTAACCCTAACCCTCACCCTAACCCTAAACCTAAGCCTAACTCTGACCCTAACCCTAACCATAACCCTAACCCTAAGCCTAACACTAACCCTTACCCTAACCCTAAAACTTACCCTAACCCTAACACTAACCCTAACCCTCACCCTAAACCTTATGCTAATCCTAACCCTCACCCTCACCCTAATCCTCACCCTAACCCTTATCCTCACACTAACCCTAACCCTAACACTCAGCATCACCATCACCCTAAAACTAAACCTAAAACTAATCCTCACCCTAAACCTAACCCTTACCCTAACCCTAACCCTAACCCTCACCCTCAACCTCACACTAACCCTAACCCTAAACCTAACCCTCACCCTAACCCTAAACCTTACCCTATCCCTAAACCTACCCCTCAACCTAACCCTCACCCTCGTCCTAACCCTCACCCTAAACCTAAACCTAACCCTCACCCTAACCCTAACCCTAACCCTCACCCTCACCCTCACCCTCATCCTAAACCTAACCCTAACTCTCAACCTAACCCTAACCCGAATCCTAACCCTAACCCTCAACGTCACCATCACCCTCACCCTAACCCTCAACCTCAAACTCACCTTCACCCTAACCCTCAAACTAACCCGAACCTTCACCCTAACCCTAACCCTCTTCCTAACCCTAACCCTACCCCTCACCCTAACACTCACCCTAAAGCAATCCCACACCCTAACCCCAATCCTAAACCTCACCCTCACCCTAACCCTCACCGTTACCCTAACCCTCACCCTAAACTTAAACCTGACCCACACCCGAACCCTCAACCTCACACGAACTCTCACGCTCACCCGAACCCTCATGCTCTCCCTCACCCTCACCCTCACCCTAACCCTCACCCTCAACCTAACACTCAACCTAAACCTCATCCTCACCCTAATCCTCACCCTAACCCTAACCGTAACCCTTACCTAACCAAAACCCTCAACCTCACCCTCACACTCACCTTAATACTCACCCTCACCAAAGCCCTCACCCTAAACCTAAACCTCACCCTAAACCTACCCTAACCCTCAGCCTAAACCTTAGCCTCAACCTAACCCTAACCCTAACCCTCACCGTAACCCTACAACTCACCCCAACCCTCACCCTAACCCTAACCTTAAAACTCACCCTAACCCTCACCCTCCTTCTCACCCTCACCCTAATTCTCACCCTAACCCTGATCCTCACACTAACCCTAACCCTAATCCTAACCCTAAGCCTCACCCTCACTCTCACCCTAACCCTAACCATAATTCTAACCCTAATCCTAACCATAACCCTTATGCTCACCCTCACCCTAATTCTAACCCAAACCCTAACACTCATCCTCACTCTCACCTAATTCTAACCCTAACCCTAATCCTAATTCTAACCCTCACCATCACCCTCATCCTAAATCTAAGCCTAACCCTAACCCTAACACAGATCCTCAACCTCACACTAACCCTAACCCACACGCTCACCCTAACCCTAACCCTAACACTCAACTCTCACCCTAAACCTCACTTTAAAACTAATGCTAACCCTAACCCTAACCCTCATCCTACCGCTCAACCTAACCCTAACTTTACCCCTAACCCCAACCCTAAACCTCACCCTCAACCTCAGCCTAATCCTAACCCTAACCCTAATACTAACCCTAAATCTGACCTTAACTTTACCTCTACCCCTAACCCTAGACCTCACCCTCACTCATAACCTCAACCTCAGCCTAACCCTAACGCTAACCCTAATCCTAAACCTAACCCTCACACTCACACTCACCCTAACCCTAAACCTAACCCTCATCCTCACCCTAAGTCTAGCCTTAACCCTCACCCTCACCCACACCCTAACCCTTAACCTCACCCTAACCCTAACCCTAAACCTAACCCTCACCCTAAACCTAAAACTACCCCTCAGCCTAACACTAACCCTCAACCCAACCCTGATGCTAACACAAATGCTCATTCTAAACCTAAGCCTCAGCCTAAACCTTACCCTCACCATAACCCTATCCCTCACCCTCTCCCTAACCGTCCCCCTACTCCTTCTCACCTAACCCTCACCCTAACCCAAACCCTAAACCTAATCTTCACCCTAACCTTCACCCTAACCCTCACCCTAACCCTAAAACTAACCCTCACCCTAACACTCACCCTAATCCTCAACCTAACCTTAACCCTCACCCTCACCCTAACTGTCATCCTAACACTTACGCTCCCCCTAAACCTAACCGTTACCCTAACACTAACCATCACCCTAACCCTAACCCTCATCCGAACCCTCACTCTCACCTTCACCCTCAACCTAAACATCACCTTAACCCTAACCCTCACCCTAACCCTAACCCTCACCCTAACCCTAAACCTAACCCTCACCTTAAACCTCACTCCCACACTAATCCTCACGCTAAACCTAACCCTAGACCTATCCTAAACAAAAACATCACCCTCACCCTAGCCCTCACCCTAAATCTAACCCTAAACTTAACCCTCACCTTCACCCTCACCCTCAGCCTCACCTTCAGCCTCACCTTAACACTAAACCTAATCCAAACCCTAACCCTGACCCTCACCCTCACTCTAACCCTAACCTTAACCTGCACCCTAACCCTAAACTTAACACTCAACCTAACCCTAACCCTAACCCTAATGCAAACCCTAAACCTCACCCTCACCCTAACCCTGACCCTAACCCTAACCCTTACCCTCACCCTCACTCTCACCCTAACCCTAACCCTTACCCTCATCCTAAACCTCACCCAACCCTAACCCGAAACCTAACCCTCACCCTAACCCCCACTCTAACCTTCAAACTAACACTAACGCTAACCCTAACAATCAGTCTCAACCTAACACTCACCTTAACCCTTATCCTCACACTAACCCTAAACCTAACCGGAACACTCACACTAAGCCTAACCCTCATCCTAACCTTAACCCTAACTCTCACCCTAACCCTCACCCTAACCCTAACCCTAAACCTCCACCTAACACTAACCCTCACCCTCACCCTAATCCTCACCCTAAACCTAACCCTAACACTTACGTAACCTCACCCTCACCCTCAGCCTAACCCTTTCCCTAACCCTAATCCTAACCCTAAATCTTACCCTCACCCTAAACCTAACCCTCACCGTCACCCTCCCACTCACCCTCACCCTCACCCTAACCCTCAAGCTCAACCTCAACATCACCCTAACCCTCACCGTCACCCTAAACATCACCCTAACCCTAAACCTCATGCTAACCCCAACCTTACCCTAACCCTAAACTTAACCCTAACCCTCACCCTAACCCTAACCCTAAGCCTAACACTCAACCTAACACTAACCCTAACCCTAACCCTAACCCTTACCTAACCCTAATCCTTACCCTAACCCTAACCCTAACCCTCACCCTAAACCTTATGCTAACCCTAACCCTCACACTCACCCTAATCCTCACCCTAACCCTTATCCTCAAACTAACCCTAACCCTAACCCTCAGCATCACCCTCACCCTAACCCTAAACGTCACCAACACCCTAACATTCACACTCACCCGAACCCGAATCCTCATCCTCACCCTAACCCTAACCCTAACCCTCACCTCAACCCTAACCCTCACCCTAAACCTAACTTTAACTCTCACCCTCACCCGAACCCTCACCCTCACCTGAATCCTCACCCACACCCTAACCCTCAGCCTCAACTAACCTCACCATAAACCTCACTCTCACCCTAATCCTCACCCTCAACCTCACCCTAAACCTAACCCTAACCCTCACCCTCACCCTAACCCTTACCCTAACCCTAATCCTAACTCTAACCCTACCCTTCACCGTAACTCTAACCCTTACACTAACTCTAACCCTAACCCTAAACCTCACCCTCACCCTAACACTTACCCTAACCCTAACTCTCACCATAACACTAACCCTTACCCTATACCTAACCCTCAGCCTCAAACTAACCCTAACTCTTACACTATACCTAACCCTCAGCCTCAAACTAACCCTAACCCTTACCCTATACCTAACCCTCAGCCTCAACCTAACCCTAACCCTCACCGTAACTCTAACTCTCACCCTAACCCTGAGCCTCACCCTAAACCTCACCCTCACCCTAATCCTCACCCTAACCCTAAACATAACCCTTACCTAACCAAAACCCTCAACCTCACCCACACACTCACCCTAAAACTCACCCGCACCGTAGCCCTCACCGTAAACCTAAACTTCATCCTAACTCTAAGCCTAAGCCTCACTCTCACCCTCACCGTAACCCTCACCATAACCCTAACCCTAATCTTAAACATAAACCTCACGCTCACCCTCACCCTAATTCTATCCCAAACCCTAACCCTCACTCTCAATCTCACCTTACTCTAACCCTAACCCTAATCTTAATTCTAATGCTCACCCTCACCCTCACCCTAAATCTAACCCTAACCCTTACCCAGACCCTAACCCTCACACTAACCCTAATCCTCAACCTATCCCTAACCGTAACCCTAACCCTCACCAAAACCCTCACCCTCAAACTAACCCTCAAACTAACTCTCACTGTAATCCTTACCCTCACCCTTACCCTAACCGAAACATTAACCCTAAACCTCACTCTAACCCTCAACATAACCGTTACCCTCACTATCAACCTCAACCTGAACCTAATCCTAATCCTAACCCTCACCCTAACCCTAACCCTCAGTGTAACGCTAAACCTAACCCTAGCCCTCAGCCTTACCCTCACCCTAAACCTAACCGTAACCCTAATCCAAACTGTATCCCTAAGCATAACCATAACACTCAGCCTAAACCTCACCCTCCCAGTAACCCTAATGCTAACATTATTCCACAACCTCACCCTAAACCTCGCCCTAACCCTTATCCTCACTCTAAACCTCATCCTCACCCTAACCCTAACCCTAACCCTAATACTAACATTAGCCCTCACCCTCACCCTAACCCTAATCCTAAGCCTAACCCTAATGCTAACCCTAAACCTCAACCTCTCCATAACCCTCACATTAACCCTAACCCTCACCCTCAACCTCACCCTAACCCTAACCCTAACATTAACCCACTCCCAAACCCTCACCCTAACACTAACCCTAACCCTACCCCTCAGCCTAACTCTCACTCTAAACCTAACCCTAACCTTAATCTTTACCCTATCCCTAACCCTAACTCTAACCCTCACCCTAACCCTCACCCTCACCATACCCCTAATGCTAACATTAACCCTCAGCCTCACCCTAAACCTCGCCCTAACCCTTACCCTCACTTTAATATTATCCATCACCATCAACCTAACCCTAACCCTAACCCTTACCGTCACCCTAACCCTCAATCTAACACTAACCCTATCACTAACACTAAACCTCACCCTAACCGGCACCCTAACCCTAAGCCTAAGCCTAACCCTCACTCTCACCCTAACCCTTACCCTTACCGAACCCTAAACCTAAACCTCAGCCTAACCCTTATCCTAACCCTAAACCTAACCGTCACCCTAACCATCACCCTCACCCTCAACCTCACCCTCAGCCTAACCCTAAACCTAACCCTAATACAAAACCTATCCCTTACCCTCACCCTCACACTCACTCTAAACCTAATCCTAACCAAAACCCTCGCCCTAACCCTAGCCTTATCCCATACCCTCACCATAACCATATCCATCATCCCCACACTAACCCTCACCCTAACACTTTCCCTCACCCAACCCTATCCCTAACCCTAACAGTAACCCTCACCCTAACCCTCACCCTAAACCTCACCCTAACCCTCACCCTATCCCTAAGCTAACCCTAACCCTCGCCCTCACCATAACCCTCACCCTAACACTTATCCTCACCCTAACACTAATCCTAACCCTCAGCCTATTCCTGATCCAAACCCTAACCCTAACCCTATCCCTCACCCTAACATTAACCCTAACCCTACCCCTAACACTCAACCTAACCCTCAAACTCACCCTCACCCTTATCCTCACCCTCAGAGTAAACCTAAACCTAACCCTGATCCAAAACCTAATACTCACCCTCACTCTCATCTTAACTCTATACCTAACCCTAACCATCACCCTCACACTAACCCTCTCCCTCCTCCTCACCCTCACCTTAACCTTCTCCCTAACCCTTACCCTCCCACTAACCCTAAACCTAAACCTACCCCTCACCCTTACCCTCACCCTAACCCTAATCCTCACCCTAACATTAACCCTAAACCTACCCCTCACCTTAAACTTCACCCTCAGCCTAAACCTAACCCTAACCATCACACTAACCCTAACCTGAAGCCTAAACCTGTCCCTCACCATCACGCTAACTCTTACCCTCACCCTAAGCCTAAAACTAACACTCAGCCTACCGATCATCCTAACCCTAACCCTAACCCTAACCCTCAACCTCACCTTAGCCCTAACCATAACCCTAACCCTCACCCAAACCCTAAAACTCACCCTCACCCTCAACCTCACCCTCAGCATAAACCTAAACCTTACCCTAATTCAAACGCTAACCCTCAACCTCACCCTCATCCTAACTCTAACCCTAACCCTAACCATCACCAAAACCCTAACCCTAAAACTAACCCTCACCGTAACCATCATCCTAATACTAAACCTAACCCAAACCCTCAACCAATTGCTCATCTCACCCTAAACCTAACCCTAACCCTCACTCTCACCGTAAACAAAACCCTAACCCTAACCATCACACTAACACTAAGCCTCACCCTAACCCTAAACCTAACCCTCAGCCAAAGCCTCATCCTAAACCTAACCCTAACAATCAACATAACCCTAACCCTAAACCTAACCCTAACCCTCACGCTAAACCTAACCCTCACCCTCAGCCTAACCATATACCTAATCCTAACCCTAACTCTAACCCTCACCCTCTCCCTAACTCTAACCCTACCCCTAACTCTGACCCTCACCCAAACCCTAACCCTATCCCTAGCCCTCACCCTAACCCTAAACCTCACCCTAACCCTAACCCTAACAGGCACCCTCACCCTAACCCTAACCCCCACCCTAAACCTCACCCTAACCCTAATGCTAACCCTAACCCTCACCCTCATCATAAACCTCACCGTAACACGTACCCTCACCATAACCCTAACTCTAACCCTAATCCTCACATTTCGCCTAACCCTAACCCTAAACCTCTCACTCTCAACCTAACACTCAACATCACCTTAACGATCACCCTAACCCTAAACTTCACCCACATTGTAAAACACACCCTCAACCTCACCCTCACCCTCACCCTCACCCTAACCCTCACCCTAACCCTCACCCTAAATCTCACCTTAACCGTAACGCTAACCCTAAACTTCAGTCTCACCCTAACCCTCACCCGAACCCTTATCCTCACACTAACCCTAACCCTAACCCTAACGTCACATTAAACCTAACCCTCACCCTAACCCTAACCCTCCCTCTCACCCTAATTCTTTCCCTAACCCTCACCCTAAACCTAACCGTAATCCTCACCTTCACCTTAAACCTCACTGTCCCCCTAACCCTAACCCTAATCCTCACCAACAACCTCACCCTCACCCTCACCCTCACCCTAACCCTCACCCTCACCCTAAACATCACCCTAAACCTAAATCTCACCCTAAACATAACCCTAATCCTCACCCTAACCCTAATCCTTGCCTTAAACCTCACCCTCACCCTAATCCTCACAGTAAACCGAACCCTAAGCCTTTCCTAACCTAAAACCTCACCCTCACCCTAACCCTCACCCTAGCCCACACCCTAAACCTAACCCTAACACTAACCCTCACCCTCATCCCAATAATCAGCCTAACCCTAACCTTAACCCTACCCTAATCCTAACCCTCTAACTAAACCTAACCGTAACCCTAATGCTAAACCTAAATGTCACCCTCAACCTAACTCTAACACTAACCCTCACCTTAACCCTAACACTAAAGCTAATGCTATCCCTAAACCTCACCCTCACCCTAACCCTCACCGTAACCTTTACCATCCCCCTTTCCCTCACTCTAACACTAATCCTACCCCTCAGTTTAACCCTCACCCTAACCCTATCTCTAACTCTAATCCAAACACTAACCCTCACACTGAACCTCACCCTAACTCTAAATCTAACCCTAACCCTCACCCTAAGCCTATCCCTAAACCTCACCCTAACCCTAACCCTAATCCTAAACCTAACCGTCACCCTCACCCTCACCATAACCCTAACTCTCTCTCTAACCCTAAACCTAACCCTAGCCCTCACCCTAAAACTTACCCTCACCCTCAACCTACCTTAAGCCTCAACCTGAACCTAACCCTCACCCTAAGATTTACACATACCCTGACTCTAAACCTAAATCCAGCCCTAAATCTCACCCTAACCCTAACCCTATCCCTAACCCTCACCCTTATCCTAACACTCACACTAACCCTAACCCTAAACCTTACCCTCACCCTCACCCTAACACTAACCCTCACCCTAACCCTAACCCTCACCCTAACTCTAACACTAACACTCACACTCACCCTAAACCTTACCCTAGCACTTACACTCACCATAACAATAACCCTAACCCTAACCTTAATCCTAACACTAACCCTAACACTAACCGGCACCCTCACCGTCACCCTAACACTAATCCTCACCCTCATCCTAAACCTTACCATCACTTAAACCCTAAACCTAACCGTCACCCACACACTCACCCTCACCCGAAACCGAACCCTCACTCTCACCCTAAGCCTAACCCGAACCCTCACCCAACCCTAACCCTAACTCTAACCCACACCCTCACCCTAACCCTAACCCTAAACCTAACCCTTACCCTGACCATTACCATAAACCCAACGCTAGCCCTACCCCTCATTCTCACCCTAACCCAAACCCTAACCCTTATCCTCACACAAACCCTAACCCTAAAACTAACCCTCACACTAACCCTAACCCTAAACCTAACCCTTACCCTAACCCTGACCCTAAACCTCACCCTAACCCAACCTAAAACAAACGATAACCCTAAACCTCACCCACAACCTAACCCTCATCCTAACCCTTATCCTCACACTAACGCTAACCCTAACCCTCACACTAAACCTAAACCTCACCCTAACCCTAACCCTACCCCTCACCCTAACCCTAACCCTGACACTCACCCTGACAATAACCCTCTATCTAACCCTCTCCCTCCCCTAATCCTCACCCTAACCCTAACCCTATCCCTTGCCTACCGAAACACTCACCCTCACACTCAACCTAAACCTCACCCTCACCCTAGCCCTCACACTATCCCTAACCATACCCCTCAACCTAACACTTACCCTCACCGTAACCTTAACCCTCACACTAACCCTAACCCTCACCCTAACCCTAACCCTACCCCCTCACACTAACCCTCACCCTAACCCTCAACCTAAACCTAAACCTCACCCTCAACCTAACCCTAACCCTCACATTCAACCTAACACTCACCGTCACCTTAACACTCAACTTAACCCTAACCCTCACCCACACCCTAACCCTCACCCTCACCGGACCCCTAACCCCACCCTAACACTAAACCTCACTCTAAACATAACCCTAACACCAACACTCACCCAAATCCTAACCCTAACCCTCAACCTAACATTAACACTCACACTAACCCTCAAACTCAACCTAATCCTCACCCTAAAATTAACTCTAAACCTTACCTAACCGAAACTCTTACCCTCACCCTCAGCCTAACCCTCATCCTCACCCTAGGCCTTAACCTAACCATAACCCTAACCCTCACCCTAAATCTCCCCCTCCCACTCAGCCTAACCCTAAACCTAACCCTAATCCTAACCCTAACCCTCACCCCCATCCTCACCGTAACCCTAACACTAACGCTAATGCTGAACCTCAACCTCACCCTCACCCTAACCCTAAAAATAACCCTAAAAATAACCCTAACGCTAACCGTAATGCCTCACCCACACCCTAACCCTAACCGTAACCATAAAACTCACCCTAACCCTAATCCTAAACCTAACCCTCACAATCTCACTCACCCTAACCGTCACCCTCACGCTCACCCTCAGCATCACACTAACCCTAACACTAAATCTAACCCGCACCCTAACACTCACCGTCACCCTACGCTCACTCTAATCCTAACTCTCAACCACAGCTTAACCCTCACGATCAAACAAACCCTCACCCTCACCCTGAAACTCACCCCCACCCTAACACTCACCCTCACAATAAACATCACCCTAACGCTAACCTTCACCCTAACCATAACCCTCACCCTAACCCTAACCCTCACCCTAAACAAAACCCTCAACCTCACTCTAACAATAACCCTAACACTAATCCTAACACTAAATCTCACCCTCACCTTCAAAATCACCCTAACCCTAACCCTAAACCTAACCCTTACCCTAACCATCATCCTAACTCTAATGCTAACCCTAACCATCATCTTCACCATAACCCTCACAGTAAGCCTAATCCTCATCCTAACCCTAAGCCTACCTCTCACCCTAACCTTCACCTTAATCCTAACCCTAACCCTAATCCTCAGCCTAACCCTAACCCTCGCACACACCTTAACCCTCACCATCACCCGAACCCAAATCCTGACCCTAACATTCACACTAAGCAAAACCCTAACCCTAATCCTAAACCTAACCCTCATCCTCACGCTCACCCTAACCTTAACCCTAACCCTTAATCTAACCTTCACCCTAACCCACACCCTAACACTCACCTTCACCATAAATATCAACCTAACCCTAACCCTCAGCCTAAACCTAACCCTACCCTCACCCTAAACCTAACCCTCACCCTAACCCTCACCGTCACCTTATCCCTCAACCTAACCCTAACTGTCACCCACACCCTAACACTCACACTCACCCGAACCCTCACCCAATGCCTAAACCTAACCCTCACCCCAACCCTAACCCTCACCCTAACCCTAACTTTAACCCTCATACTCACCCTAACCCTAACCCTAACCCTAACCCTAACCCTTACCCTAACCCTCACCCTAAACCTTATGCTAATCCTAACCCTCACCCTCACCCTAATCCTCAACCTAACCCTTATCCTTACACCAACCCTAACCTAACCCTCACACTAACCCTAATACTCACATTATCCCTAACCATATCCCTCACCCTAACGCTCACCCTAACCCTAACCCTAACCCTCATCCTAATCCTACCCTTAACCCTAACATTCACCGTCACCCTAACCCTCACCAACACACTAACTCTCACCCTCACCCGAACCCTCACTCTCAACCTAACCCTCACCAACACCTTAAGCCACACCCTCAACCGAATCCTCACTCTCACCCTCACCCTCACCATAAACATCACCCTAACCCAAACCTAACCCTACCCCTCACCCTCACCCTAACTGTCATCCTAACCCTTATCCTCACCCTAACCCTAACCCTAACCCTAACCCTCACCCTAACCCTAACCCTCACCTGAACCCTCACTCTCACCTTCACCCTCACCCTAAACATCACCCTAACCCTAAACCTTACGCTAACCCTAACCCTAAACCTCACCCTAACCCTAACCCTCATCTTAAACCTCATCCTCACCCAAATCCTCACCCTAAACCTAACAATAAACCTTTCCTAACCAAAAATATCACCCTCACCCTAGCCCTCACCCTAAACCTAACCCTAACCTTAATCCTCACCCTCACTCTCACCCTCATCCTCAGCCAAACCTAACCCTACCCTAACCCTAACCCTCACCCTCACCCTCACCCTCACCCGCAACCTAACACTAACAATAACCCTAACCCTAACCCTAACACTGAACCTCAACCTCACCCTCACCCTAACCCTAATCCTAACCCTAACTCTAATCCTAACCCTCACCCTCACCCTAACCCTCAACCTAACCCTTAACCTCACTTTTACCTAAACCTAACCCTAACCCTCACACTAACCCGAAACCTCACCCTAACCATACCACTAACCCTAACCCTTACCCTCACCCTAACCCTAACCCTAACAGTAACCCTAAACCTAAACCTAGTCCTCACACTAACCCTAAACCTCACCCACACATTAACCCAAACGCTCACCCGAACCCTCACCCTAACCCTAACCCTAAACCTAATCCTAACACTCCCACTAAACCTAACCCTCACCCTAACTGTAACCCTACACATCAGCCTAAACCTCACCCTAACACTAACCCTAACGCTAATCCTTACCCTATCCTTAAATAAAATCCTAACCCTCACACTCACCCTAGCCCTCACCTTAACCCTACCCCAAACCCTAACCCTCACACTAAACCTAACCCTCACCCTATCCCTAACCCTTCACCTCAGCCTAAGACTGACTCTAACCCTAACCCTAAACCTAATCCTCACCCTATCCCTAACCCTAACCCTAACCCACACACTCACCCTAGCCCTCACCCTAACCTCATCCTAACCCTATCCCTAAACTTAAACCTCACCCTCATCCTAACCCTCACCCTAACCCTTACCCCTAACCTAATCAAATCCCTGACCCTAACCTTAACCCTAAAACTCACACTAACCCTAACCCTCACCCTAACCCTAACCCTACCCCACAGCCTATCCCTCATCCTAACACTAACCCTAATCCTATCCCTCAACCTAACCCTAACCATAACATTAACCCGAACCCTCACCCAAAACCTAACCCTCACCCTCACCCTCACACTCACCCTCAGCCTAATCCTAACACTAACCCTAATCCTAAACCTAACCCTCACCCACACCCTCACTCTAACTCTAAACCCAACACTAACCATAAACCTCCCACTTCACCCAAACCCTCACCCGAACCCTCACTTTCACCCTACGGCTAACCCTCACCTTAACCCTAACCCTAACCCTCAACCTAACCGTAAACCTCACCCTCACCCTCAAACTCACGCTAACACTAAGCCTCACTGTTACCCTAAATCTCACCCTAACCCTTAACCTTACACTAACCCTAACTCTCACACTAAACCTAAGCCTCACCCTCACCCTTACCATAACCTTACCCTCACCCTAACCCTCAATCTAAACGTAACGCTAACCCTCACCCTACCCCTACCCCTAACCCTAACCCTCACCGTTACCCTAACCCTCACCTTCACCCTCAAACTCACACTAACCCTAACCCTCACACTAAACCTAACCCTCACCCTCACCCTAACCTTAACCCTACCCCTCACCCTACCCCTCACCCTCAACCTAGCCCTCACCCCTACCCTAATCCTAACCCTGATCCTAACACTCACCCTAAAGCTAACACTAAACCTAAACCTCACCCTCACCCTAACCCACACCATCACCCTAACCCTCACCCAAACATGAACCCTCACCTCAACCTAACCCTCACTCTCATCCTAACCATAAACCTAAGCCTAATCCTCTCCCTAACCCTCAACCTCACCCTCACCTTAAGCCTAACCCTAACCCTAATCCTAAAACTAACCCTCACCCTCACCCTAACCCTAACCCTAACCCTAATCCTAAACGGAACCCTCACCTTCACCCTAAACCTACCTCTAAACATCACCCTCACACTCACCCTTAACCGATCCCCAACCCTAAGCCTTAGCCTAACCCTAACGCTCACCCTAACCCTAAACATGACCCTCACCCTCACCCTCACCCTAACCCTAACAATAACCCTATCCCTCACACTAACCCTTATCCTCACACTTACCCTAAACCTAACCCTAAACCTCACACTAACCCTAAACCTCAACCCAACGCTGACCCTAGCCCTCACCCTAAACCTCACCCTAATCCAAACCCTAACCCTAACCCACACCCTAAACCTAACTGTAAACCTCACACTCATGCTAACCCTCATCCACACCCTAATCCTCACCCTCACTCGAACCCTCACCCTCACCCTAACCCTCACCCTAAACATCACCCTAAACCTAACCCTCACTCTAACCCTAATCATAAACCTCAACCTCACCCTCACCCTCAGCCTAACCCTAGTCCTTAACCTAATCATAATACTCACCCTCACCCTAACTCTCACCCTAACCCTTACCCGATCCTTCACCTAACCCTAACCCTAATCTGCACACTAACCTGATCCCTCACCCTAAACATAAAACTGACCCTATCCCTTACCCTCACCCTAGTCCTAACCCTAACAGTAACCCTAACCCTAAAGCTAGTCCTCACACTAACCCTAACCCTCATCCACACCTTAACCCGAACCCTCACCCGAACCCTCACCCTAACCCTAACCCTAAACCTAACCCTAACACTCCCACTAAACCTAACCCTAACCCTAACTGTAAACCCTACCCATCAGCCTAAACCTCAGCCTAACACTAACCCTAACCCTAATCCTAAACCTAATCCTCACACTCACACTCACCCTATCCCTAACCCTAACATTCACCCTCACCCTAAGGCTAACACTATCCCTCACCCTCACCCTCACCCAAACCCTTAACCTCACCTTAACCCTAACCCTAACCCTCACCCTAACCCTAAAACTACCCCTCAAACTAACACTAAAACTAACCCTCAACCCAACCATAATGCTAACACAAATGCTCACTCTCAACCTAACCCTTAGATTAACCTTTACCCTCAACATAACCCTATCCCTCACCCTCTCCTTAACCCTCACCCTACCCCGTCCCCTCCCCCTAAACCTCACCCTACCCCAAACCATAACCCTAACCCTAAACTTCACCCTAACCCTCACCCTAACCCTAAACCTAACCCTCACCCTATCCCTAAACCTAACCCTAACCCTGACCCTCACCCTAGCTGTCATCCTCTCTTACCCTCACCCTAACCCTAAACCTAACCCTCAGCATAACCCTAAAACTAGCCCTCAGCCTAACCCTAACCCTAACCCTCAACCCAACCCTGATGCTAACACAAATGCTCACTCTCAACCTAACATTTAGATTAACCCTTACCCTCAGCATAACCCTATCCCTCACCCTCTCCTTAACCCTCAACCTACCCCTTACCGTCCCCCTAACCCTTAACCTACCCCAAACCCTAACCCTAACCCTAACCTTCACCCTAACCCTCACCCTAAACCTAACCCTAAACCTCACCCCAACCCTCTCCCTAACCCTAACCCTAACCCTAACCCGCACCCTCACCCTACCTGTCATCATCATAACACTTACCCTCACCCTAAACCTAAACCTAACCCTAACCCTAACCCTCACCCTAACCCTAACCCTCACCCGAACCCTCAGTCTCACCTTCACCGTCACCCTAAACATCAAAATAACCCTAACCCTCACCCGAACCCTAACCCTAACACTGACCCTATCCCTAACCCTCACCATAAACCTCACCCTCACCCTCATCCTCACCATAAACCTAACCCTAAACTCTTCCTAAACAAAAACATCACCCTCACATTAGTCCTCACCCTAAACCTAACCCTAACCTTAATCCTCACCCTCACCCTCACCTTCACCCTCAGCCACAGCCTCAGCCTCACCCTAACCCTAACCCTAACTCTGACCCTCACCCTCACTCTAACCGTAACCCTAACCTGCACCCTAGCCCTAACCCTAACACTAACCCTAACCCTAACACTCAACCTATTCCTAAACCTAACCCTAATGTAACCCTAACCCTCACCCTCACCCTAATTCTGACCCTAACACTTACCCTTACCTTCACCCTCACTCTCAACCTAACCCTAACTTTTAACCTCACGATAAACCTATCCCTCACCTTCAACCTAACCCTCACCCTAAACCTTATGCTCACCCTTACCCTCACCCAACCCTAACCCGAAACCTAACCCGAACCCTAACCCCCATACTAACCTTCACCTTAACCCTAACGCTAACCCTAACCCTCAGTATCAACCTAAACGTAACCCTAACACTTACGTAACCGAGACCCTCACCCTCACCCTCACCCTCACCCTCACCCTCACCCTCCCAATCAACCTAACCCTTACCATAACCCTAATAGTAACCCAAACACTTACCCTCACCCTAACCCTAACCCTAAATCTAACCCTCACCATCACTCTCCCACTCACCCTCACCCTCACCTTAACCCTCACGCTCAACCTCACCCTAAACATCACACTAACCCTAACCCTCACACTAACCCTTATCCTAACCCTAAAACTAACCCTAACCCTAACCTTCACACTAACCCTAACCCTCACCCTAACCCTATCCCGACACCTCACCCTGACTCTCATCCTAACCAAATCCCTCAACCACACCCTAATCCTCACCCTCACCCGAACACTCACCCACACCCTGACACTCACTATCAACCGAACCCTCACCCGGACCCGAACCCTCATCCTCACACTAACCCTCACCCTCACTCTAAACATCACCTAAAAGATAACCCTCACCCTAACCCTAACACAAAGCCGAATCCAAACCCTCACACTCATCCAAACGCTTACCCTAACCCTAACCCTTACCCTCACCCTAACTCTAACCATAAACCTCACACTAACCTTAACCCTCACTCTAAACCTAACCCTAAACTTGACCATAAACTTGACCCTCACCCTGACCTTTACCATCAGTTTAACACTAACCCTAATCCTATTCCTAATCCTAACCATCACCCTCACCCTAAACCTAACCCTCACCGTCACCCTCACCCTCACCGTCAGCCTCAACCTCACCCTAAACATCTCCCTAACCCTAACCCTCACCCTAACACTATCACTAACCCTCACCCTGAACCTAACCTCAGCTTAATCCTCATCCTCACTCTAATCCTCACCCTAACCCTAACCTTTACCTAACCAAAACCCTCATCCTCACCCTCAGCCTAACCCTCACCCTCACACAAGCCCTAACCTTAACCCTAAACTTAACCCTAACACTCACCCTCAACCTCCCCTTCCCCATCAGCCTTACCCTAACCATAACCCTAAGCCTAACCCTAACCCTCAACCCCACCCTCACCCTCACCCTAACCCTAAACCTAACAATAAACCTCACCCTCATCCTAACCTTAACCCGAATAATAATTCTGACCCTAGCCCTAACACTAAAACTCACCCTAACCCTAATCCTAACCCTAACCCTCAACCTCACCCTCACCGTCATTCTAACCCTCACCTTCACCCTGACACTCACCATCACACTAACCCTCACACTAACCCTAACCTTCACCCTAGCCCTAACCCTAACCCTCACCCTCACTTTCCCCCTCACCCTCAGCCTAACCCTAACTCTAATCGTTTTCCTAAATTAACCTCACCCTCACCCTAACCCTCACCCTCAGCCTCACCCTCACCCTCACCCTCACACTAACCCTCAACATCACCCTAAACATCACCTTAACCCTAAACCTCACACTGAACCTAACCCTAACGCTCACTCTAACCCTCACCCTCAAACTAACCCTCACCCTCAACATAATCCTAACACTAACCCTAACCCTACCCCTAACTTTCACACTAACCATAACCCTCAGTCTAACCGTATCCCGACACCTCACCCTAACTCTCACCCTAACCCTAACCCTAACCCTAACACTCAGCCTAACCCTAACTCTAAACCTAACCCTCACCCTCACCCTAACCCTCACCATCACCCTAACGCTCACCATCACCCTAAAGCTCACCCTCAACATAACCCTCAACCTAAACCAAACCTTCACCCTGACCCTGACCCTCACCCTAACCCTAACCCTAAACCTAACCCTTACTTTAACCCTAACCCTCAAACTAAACCTAACCCTCACCCTAACAATAACACTCACACTAACCCTAAACCTAGCCCTCACCCTCACCCTCACCCTCAACATAACCCTAACACTCTTCTTAACCCTAACCCTAAACCTCACAGTAAAACTAAACCTCACCCTAACCCTAATCCTCAAACTAAACCTAACAATCACTCTATCCCTAACCCTACCCCTCATCCTAAACCTCACCCTAAACCTAACCCTAACCCTAATCCTCACCCTATCCCTAAACTTAACCCTAACCCTGAACCTAACCTCACCCTCACCCTAACCCTAATGCTAACCCTAAGCCTCACCCTCACCATAACCCTCAACCTAACACTTACCCTCACCCTAACCCTTACCCTGACCCTAACACTAACCCTCACTCTCGCCCTAACCCTCACCCTAACATTTACCCACACACTCACCCTAACCCTAACCCTCACCCTTACCCTAACCCTAACCCTAGTCCTAACCCTCACCATAAACCTAACCCTCACTCTTACAGTCACCCTCAAACTCAGCCAAAACCTAATCCTTACCCTAATCCTAACCCTCCCCCTCACCCTAACTCTAACCCTAACCCTCAACCTCACCCTAACCATATCCCTATCCCTCACCCTAACACTAACACTCACCCTATACCACACACTCACCCTATCCTTAAACCAATACCTAACGCTCAACCTAAACCTCACCCTAACCCTAACACTAAACCTAACCGTCATCCTCACAATAAACCTCACCCTATACCTTACCCTCAACATTACCCTAACCCAAACCCTAACCCTAATCCTCAACCACACCCTAACCTTCACCCTCACCTTAACCCTCACCCTCACCCTAAACATCACCCAAACCCTCACCCTCATGCTAACCCTAACCCTAACCCTCATCCTAAACCTAACCCTCACTCTCACGCTAATCCTCACCATAAACCTAACCCTGACCTAAAAGGAACCCTCACCCTAACCCTCACACTAACCCTCACCCACACCCTAGCCCTCACCCTAACCCTAACCGAACCCTAACCCTCAGCTTCACCCTAACCCTCACCCTAACCCTTACCCTCACCGTAACCCTAACCCTAACCCTAATCATAACTCTCACACTAACCGTAACTCTCACCCTAACCATAACCCTAACCCTATTCCTATTCCTAACCCTCACAATCACCCTCAACCTAAACCTAACTCTAACTTTAACCCTCACCCTCACCCTCACCCTCACTGAACACTCACCCTCACCATAAACATCACCCTAACCATAACCCACACCCTAATCCTAACCTCAGATTAACCCTCACCCTTAACCTAATCCTCACCCTAACCCTAACCCTAAGGTAAACGAAACCCTCACCCTCACCTTAACCATAACATTTACCCACACCCTAACCCTCACCCTCATCCTCACCCTAACCCTAATCCTCACCCTAATCCTAACCCTCATGCTCACCCTACCCCTCTCCCTAACCTTAACTGTATCCCTAACCCTCACCCTCATCCTAACCATCACGCTCACCCGAACACTCACCCTCACCCTAAACGATACTCTCACAATAAATATCAGGTTAACCCTAACCATCAACCTAACCCTAACCCTAACCCTCAGACTAATGCTCATCCTAACCCTAACCCTAACCCTAACCCAAACCCTACCTATAAAACTCACCCTAACCCTAACCCTCACCCACACCCTCAGGCTAACTCTAATACTAATCCTAACCCTCACCCTCAACCTTACTCTAAACCTAAACCTAACCCTAACCCTCACCCTCACCATATCTCTAAACCTATCCCTAACCCTCACTCTAACCCTAACCCAAAACCTATACCTCACCCTCACCCTAACCCTCACCCTAACCCTCACACTAAACCTCACCCTAACACTTACCCTCACCATAAACCTCACTCTAACCCTAATCCTCACCCTAAACCTAACCCTCACCAACCACCTAACCCTCACCCCCAGCGGAACCATATTCCACACACTAACACTCACCCTAACCCTAACCCTAACACTATTCCTGAACCTAAACCTAACTCTTAAACTCACCCTAAGCCTACACCTACGCCTAACCCTCACCCACACCCTCACCCTAACCCTCAACCTCACCCTAACCCTCACCCTAACCATAACCCTACCCTTCACCCTAAACCTCACACTAACCCTAACCCTAATCCAAAACCTAATCCTAAACCTCACCCTATTCCTCAACATAACCCTAACCCTTGGCTAAAAGAAACTCTCAATCTGAAACTCACACTAACCCTCACCCTCACCCTAACCCTCACCCTAATCCTAACCCTAACCCTAACCCTCAACCTCACCCTAAACCTCACTCTAACCCTTAAACTCACCCTAACCCTAAGCCTAACACTAACCCTAAACCTAAAACTCAGCCTCACCCTCACCCTCACCCTCACCTTTAGCCTAACCCTAACCCTAACCCTATTCTCAATCCTAACACTCTCCCTCAAAATTACATTAACCCTCACCCTCACCCTAACTTTCACCCTCACCCTAAACATCACCCTAACAATAAACCTCACCCTAACCCTAACGCTAAACCTTACCCTAACCCTAACCTCATCTTTACCCTAACCCTGACGTAAAGAAACGCTCACCCTCAACCTCACACTAATCCTCACCCTCACCCTAGCCCTCACCCTCACCCTAACCCTAACTATAACCCTAAACCTCACCCTCAACCTCACCCTCAGCCTAAACCTAACCCTAAGCCTAACCCTAACCCTCACCGTCACCCTCACCCCAACCCTAACCCTAACCCTAACCCTCGCCCCAAACCTAAACCTCAACCTAACACTAACCCTCACCCTCACCCTCACCCTAAAATCCTAACAATATCTCTAATCCTAACCCTCACCCTCACCATAACCCTCACCCTAAACCTTACCCTCACCCTCACCCTAAGTGTAAACCTAAACCTAACAGTAACACTAACACTCAACCTAATCCCAACCCTCACCTTAACCCTTAACCTCACCCTAATCCTCAACCTAACCTTTCCTTAACACTTACCTAAACTAAACCCTCACTCTCACCCTCCCCCTAACCCTCACCCTAACCCTAACCCTTCCCTTCACCCTAATCCTCATACTAACCCTAACCCTAATCTTAACTGTCAACCTAATCCTAACCCTAGCCCTTACCCTCACCCTCACACTAACCCTAAACCTAATGCTAACACTCAACCTAACACTAATGCTCACCCACACCCTAACTCTCACCCTCACTCGAACCCTTACCCTCACCCGAACCCTCATCCTCGCTCTAACCCTCACCCTCATGCTAAACATCACCCAAACCCTAACCCTCACCCTAACCCTTGCTCTAACCCTCACCCTAACCCTAAACCTCAACCTAACCCTCACCTTCACGTTAATCCTCACCATAACTCTAAACCTTTGCTAAAAGAAACCCTCACCCTAACCCTCATACTAACCCTCACCCCCACCCTAGCCCTCACCCTAATCTTAACCCTAACCCTAAACCTCACAATCACACTAAACCTCACTCTAACCCTTCCCCTCACCCTAACCCTAACCCTAACCATTAGCCTCACAGTACCTGTAACTCTCACCTTAACCCTAAAGCTAACCCTAACCCAAACTCTGACCCTCACCCTCACCCTCACCCTCACCCTCAACTTCAGCCTAACCCTAACCGTAACCCTGTTCCCAAACCTAAAACTCACCCTCACCCTTACCCTAACCCTCACCCTCACCCTAACCCTCACCCTCACCGTAAACATCACCCTAACCCGAACCCTCACCCTAACCCTAACCCTAACCCTAACCCTAACCCTAAACATAACCTCAGGTTAAACCTAACCCTGAGGTAAATGAAACCCTCACCGTAAAACTCATACTAACCCTACCCTCACCCGAACCATCACCTTCACCGTAAGCTTAATCCTAAACATCAACCTCACCCTCAGCCTAAACCTAACCCTAACCCTAACCCTAACTCTCACCCTCACCCTCACCCAACCCTAATCCTCACCCTAACACTAGCCATTCATCCTTACGATCACCCTAATCCTAACCGTAACTCTAATCCTAACCATCACCCTCACCCTAAACCTCACGCTAACACTTACCCTCACCCTCATCCTAACCCTAACCCTAACCCTCACAGTAATCCTAACCCTCACCCTAAGCCTAATCCTCACCTTAACCCTAAACCTCACCGTAATCCTCACTCTAACCTAACCTTAACCCTTACCTAAACTAAACCCTCACCCTCACCCTAAACCTCACCCTCACCCTAGCCCACCCCCTATCCCTAACCCTAAACCTAACCCTCACAGTAACCCTAACCCTAACCCTCTGTCTGAACTTTATCCTAACCCTAAAGCTAAAACTAACCTTCAACCTAATCAAACCCTAACCCTAACCCTCACACTAACCCTAATTCAAACCCTCAGCCTAATGCTATTCCTAACCCTAACCAGAACACTAACCTTCACCCTAAACCTAACCCTTACCCTCACCCTAACCCTAAACCTCACCCTCAACCTCACACTCACCCTTAGCACAAACCTAGTGCTAACCCTAATCCTATCCCTCACCCTCAACCTAACTCTAACCCTAAACCAAAATCTCCCCCTTCCCCTCACCCTCACTCTAACCTTACCCATAAACCTCAACCTAACTCGCATCCTAACCCTAACCCTAGCACTAACCCTAACCCTGACCCTCAATTTAACCCTCCCCATAACCCTAATTCTAACCCTAAACCTCACCCTCACCCTAACCCTAATCCTAACACTAAACCTAAACCTCACCCTAACTCTCACCCTAACCCTCAGCCTCACCATAAACATCACCCTAAGCTTAACCCTCACCCTAACCTCAGCTTAACCCTAACCCAGATGTAAACGAACTCCTCACCCTCACTCTCACCCTAATCCTCACCCTAAACCTAACCCTGATGTAAAAGAAACCCTCACCCTCACCCTCACACTAACCCGCACCCTCACCCTAGCCCTCACCCTCACCGTCACACTAACACTAACCATCAACCTCACCCACACCCTCACCCTCAGCCTAAACCTAACCCTAACCTAACCCTAATGCTCAACCTTACCCGCACCCTAACCCTAACAATAACCCTAAACCTCACCCTAATACTAAACCACAACCTCACCCTAAGCCTAATCCTAACCCTAATTCTAATCCTAACCCTCATCCTCACCCTAACCCTCACCCTAACCCTTATCCTCACCTTCACCTAAACCTAACCTTAACCCTCACACTAACCCGAACCCTCTCCCTAACCATAACACTAACCCTACCCCTCAGCCTAAGACTCACCCTAACCCTAACCCTAAACCTAAACCTAAACATAACCCTCACCCTATCCCTAACCCTAATCCTAACCCTCACACTAACCCTAGCCCTCACCCTATCCTCAGCCTAAACATATCCCTAACCCTAAACCTCACCCTCATCCTAACCCTCACACTAACCCTTACCCTCACCCTAATACTAACCCTGACCCTAATCTTAACCCTAAATCTCACACTAATCCTAAACCTCACCCTATCACTAACCCTACCCCACAGCCTAACCCTCATCCTAAAACTAATCCTAACCCTATCCCTCACCCTAACCCTAACCCTAACATTAAGCCTAACTCTCACACTAAGCCTAACCCTCACCCTGACCCTCACACTCACCCTCAGCCTAAACCTAACCCTAACCCTAATCCTAAACCTAAACCACACCCACACACTCACCCTAACTCCATCCCGAACACTAACCATAACCCTCCCCCTCCCCTTCCCCCTCACCAGAACTCTCACTCTCACCCTAATGCTCACCATTACCCTAACCCTAACCCTATCCCTAACCCTCACCCTAACCTTAAACCTCACACTCACCATCAACCTCACACTCACCCTAACCCTCACCATCACCCTAACCCTAACCCTAACCATAAACCTCATGCTAACTCTAAACCTAACCCCTCCCCTCACCTGAAACTTCACCCTCACCCTCACCCTAACAATAACCCTCACCTTAATCCTAACCTTAACACTCACCCTAACCCTAACCCTCACCTCAGCCTTCAACCTCATCCTAATCCTCACCCTAAACTTACCCTAACACTTACCTAAGGTAAACCCTCACCCTCACCCTAACCCAACCCTAAAACTAACCTCATACTAACCCTAACCCTAATCCTAAGCCTAACGTTCCTCCTAAACCTAACCCTAACCCTAACCCTCACCCTAACCCTAACCATAACCCTAACCCTCACCCTATCCCTAACCCTCACCCTCACCTTGACCCTAACCCTAATCCTAAACCTAACCCTCACCCTCACCCTAAAATTAATCCTAACCGTAACCCTCACCCTCACCCTTATCCTAACCCTCATCCTAAAGCTAAGCCTCACCCTAACCCTAAACGTAGCCCTAACCATCACCTTCATCCTCATCCTCACCCTTAACCTAACCCTAACCCTAACTGTAACCCTCACACTAAACCTAACCCTCACCCTCACCGTAACCCTAACCCTACCCCTCACCCTAACCCTCATGCTCACCCTAACTCTAACCCTAAACCTAACCCTAACCCTCACACTAACCCTAAACCTAACCCTCCCCCTCACCCGAACCTTCGCCCTCACCCTCATCCTAAACATCACCCTAACATTAACCCTCACCCTAATCGTAACCCTAAGGCTCACCCTAACCCTAACCCTCAACTTAACCCTCAATCTCACCCTAACCCTCACCCTAACCTAACCTTAACTCTTACCTAAACTAAACCCTCAACCTAACCCTCACCCTCACCCTAGCCCACACCCTAACCTTAACGCTAAACGTAACCCTCACACTAACTCTAAACCTAACCATCAGCCGAAACCTTATCCTAAACCTAAAACTAACCTTTACCCTAACCAAATACTAACCCTAACATTAACCTTAACCCTAACCCTCACACTAAACTTAAACCGAACCCTCAGCCTAATGCTCATCCTAACCCTAACCCTAACCCTAACCCTAACCCTCACCCTAAACCTCACCCTAACCTTTACTCTCACCATAACCTTAATCCTAACCCACACCCTAACCCTCACCTGAACCCTCACCCTCACCCTCACCCTAACCGTAACCCTAACCCTCACCCCAACCCTAACCCTCACCCTAACCCTAACTCTAACCCTAATCCTCAACTGAACCCTAACCCGAACTCTAACCCTATACCTCACCCTAAACCTAACTCTAAACGTAACCCTAACACTTACTCTCATCCAAATCCTCACCCTAAGCCTTTTCCTCACACTAACCCTAAACCTACACTCACCATCACCCTAACCCTCACCCTCACCCTAACCCTCACCTACACCCTAACCCTCACCTTCACCCACACCCTCACCCTAAACATCACCCTAAACATCACCCAAACCCTAACGCTCAGCCTAACGCTAACCCTAACCCTCACCTTAACCCTAAACCTCACCTTCAACCTCACCCTCAGCCTAATCCTCACCCTAAACCTAACCCTAACCCTTCCTAACAGAAAACCGCACCCTCGCCCTCACCCTAGCCCTCACCCTAACCCTAAGCCTAAGCCAAACCCTAACCCTCACCTTCAACCTCATCCTCAACCACAGCCTCACCCTAACACTAAACCTAATCCTAACCCTAACCCTCACCCTCACCCTCACACTAATCCTAACCCTAAACCTAATGCTAACCCTAAAACTCACCCTCACCTTAACACTAATCCTAACCCACACCCGAACCCTAATCCTAACCCTAATGCTATAGCTAAACTTAACCCTCACCCTAAGACTAATGCTGACCTTAATACTCAACCACAACCTAAATCTCACCCTAACACTTACCCTCATCCTAACCCTCACCCTAACCCTAAACATAAACCTAACACTCAACCAAACACTCACCCTAACCCTTACACTAACCCTATTCCTCACTCTAACCCTAACCCTCACCATATCCCTTTTCCTCACACTAACCCTAACCCTTACCCTACACCTCATCCTAATTCTTACCCTAAACTCAACCCTAACCCTAACCCTCACCCTAACCCAAACCCTCACCCTCATCCAATCGCTCACCCTAACCCCAACACTAACCGTATCCCTCACCCTCACCCTAACCCTCACCCTTTACCCTCACCCTAAGCCTAACACTACCCCTAAAACTAATCCTAACCCTAACACTCACCCTCACACTCACCCTAACTCGAACCCTAACCATAAACCTAACTCTCCACCTAACCATAAACCTATCCCTAACCCACACCCTAACCCTAAACATCACCCTAAAACTAACCCTAACCCTCACCCTCACCCTAACCATAACACTCACCCTCACCCTTAACCTGACCCCTCACCCTTAACCTTATCCCTCACCCTAAACCTAACCGTGACCCACACCCTAACACTCACACTCACCCGAACCCTCACCCTCAGCCTCACCCAAACCCTAAGCCTAACCCTCACCCCGACCCTAACCCTCACCCTAACCCTTAATCTAACCTTAACCTTCACACTCACCCTAATCCTCAACCTAACCCTTATCCTTACACTAACGCCCTAACCCTCACACTAAACCAAATCCTCACCCTAACCATAACCATAACCCTCACCCTAACCCTAACCCTAACCCTCACCCTAATCCTATCCCTAAACCTAACCCTCACCCTCACCCTAACCCTCACCTTCAACCTAACTCTCACCCTAAACCTAACCCTCACCAGCACCCTAACTCTAACCCTCACCCTAACCTTCACTCTCACCCTAACCCTCACCAACAACCTAAGCCACACCTTCAACCGAATGCTCACTCTCACCCTCACCCTAAACATCACCCTAACCCAAACCCTCAACTTAACCCTAACCCTAACCCGCACCCTAAACCTAACCCTCAACTTAAACCTCACCCACACCCTAAACCTAATCCTAAACCATTCCTAACCAAAAAGCTCACCTTCACCCTAACCCTCACCCTATCCCTCACACTCAACCTAGCCCTCAACCTAAACCTAACGCTAAACTTAACCCTCAACCTCATGCTCACCCTCACCCTCACCCTCACTCTCAGTCTCACCCTAACCCTAAACCTAATCCTATCCCTAACCCTGACTCTCACCCTCACTCTAAACTTAACCCTAACCTGCACCCTAAGCCTAACCCTAACCCTAATGCTTACCTTAACCCTCAACCTCACCCTAACCCTAACCATAACACTCAACCTAAACCTAATCCTAACCCTAATGCTAACCCTAACCCTCACCCTCACCATAACCCTAACCATAACCCTTACCCTAACCCTCACCCTCACTCTATCCCTAACCCTAACACTCACACTAATCCTCACCCTCTCACTAACATTAATGCTAACCCTAAACATCAAACTCACCCTAACCGTCGCTCTAACCCTTACCCTCACCATAACCCTATCCCTCAACCTCAACCTAACCCTCACCGTAAACCTTACACTCACTCTAACCCTCATCCAACCCTAACCCTAACCCTAACCTTCACCCTAACCCCCACCCTAACCTTCACCATAACCCTAAGGCTAACCCTAACCCTCAGTCTCACCCTAACCATCACCCTAACCCTTATGCTCAAACTAACCCTAATGGTAACCATAAACTTCACAATAGGCCTAACCCTCATCATAACCCTAAGCTTACCACTCACCCTAACACTCACCCTAACCCTAACTTTTACCCTAACCCGAACCCTAACCATAACCCTAACCCTCACCCTAACCCTCACCCTGACCCTAAACCTAACCCTCACCCTAACCCTCATACTCAGCCTAAACCTAACCCTAACCCTCACCCTCACCCCAAATGTCATCCTAAACCTTATTCTCACCCTAACCCTAACCCAAACCCTAACCCTCACCCTAAACCTAACCTTCACCCGAACCCTCACTCTCACCTGCACCCTCACCCTAAACATCACCCTAACCCTAACGCTCACCCTAAACCTAACCATAACCCTCACCCTAAAACTTTCCCTCACTTCATACCTCACGCTCACCCTAATCCTCACCCTAAACCTAACCCTAACCAAAAATATCACCCTCACTCTAGCCCTCACCCTAAACCTAACCCTAACCTTAACCCTCACACTCACCCTGACCCTCAGCCTCACCCTCAGCCTCACAATAACACTAAACCTAATCCTAACCCTAACCCTCACCCTCACCCTCACCCTTATGCTTACTCTCATAATAATCCTAACCGTGACACTATACCTAACTGTCACCCTAAACCTAAACATAATCCTCACCTTAACCCTCATCCTAACCCTAACCCTAACCCTCAACCTAACCCTAACCCTAAACATTACATTAACACTAACCCTAACCCTCACCTTCACCCTCAGCCTAACAATAACCCTAACCCTAATCCTAACCCTAACACTCACCCTCACACTCACCCTAACTCGTACCCTAATCGTAAACCTAACCCACACCCTAATCATAAAACTAACCCTAAGCCACACCCTAGCCCTAAACATCACCCTAAACCTAACCCTAACCCTCACCCTCACCCTAACCATAACCCTCACCCTAACTCTTACCTTAACCCTAAAGATAACCCTAAACCTCACCCTCACGCTAAAACTCACCCTAACCCATACCCTCACCATAACCCTAAGGGTAACCCTAAACCTAATATTCACACTCACCCTAACCCTAACCATCACCCGATCGCTCACCTTAACCCTAACCCTCACCGTCACCCTAACCCTCACCGTCACCCTAACCCTCACCCTAACCCTAACCTTCACCAACACCATAACACTCACACTCACCCGAAACCTCACCCTCACCCTCACCATAACCCTAAACCTATCACTCACCCCAACCCTAACCCTCACCCTAACCCTACCTTTAAGCCTCACACTCACGCTAACCCTAACCCTATCCTTAACCCTTACCCTAACCCTAACCCTTAATCTAACCCTAACCCTCACTCTCACCCTAATCCTCAACCAAACACTTATCCTTACACTAAGCCTAACTGTAACCCTCACACTAACCCTATCCCTCACCCTAACCCTAACCATAACACTCACGTTAAACCTCACACTAACCTGAAACCTCACCAACATCCTAACCCTCACTCTCACCCTCACCCTCCCCCTAACCCTCACCAACAACCTAACCCACACCCTCAACGAACCCTCACTCTCACACTCATCCTCACCCTAAACATCACCCTCACCCTAACCCTAACCCTCACCCTAACCCTAACTCTCACCTTAAACCTCACCCTCACCCCAGTCCTCATCCTAACCCTAACCCTAACCCTTTCCTAACTGAAAACCTCACCTTCACCCTAACTTTCACCCTAGCCCTCCCCCTAACCCTAGACCTCACCCTAAACCTAATGCTAAACTTAACCCTCACCTTCACGCTCACCCTCACCCTCAGCCTCACCATAACCCTAAACCTAAACCTAACCCTAACCCGGAACCTTACCCTCACTCTAACCCTAACCCTGACCTGCAATCTAACCCTAACCCTCACAATAATGCTAAACCTTACCCTCAACCTTACCCTAACCCTAAACCTAACACTCACCCTAAACCTAACCCTAACCCTAATGCTAACCCTAACCCTCACCCTCACCCTAACCCTGACTCTAACAATAACCCTACCCCTCAGCCTACCCCTCACCTTCACCCTAACCTTCACCCTCCCCCTAACACTAATGCTAACCCTAATCCTTAACCTCACCCTAACCATTTCCCTAACCCTTACCCTCACCATAACCCTATCCCTCAACCTCAACCTAACCCTCACCCTAACCCTTTCGCTCACCCTAACCCTCACCCAACCGTAACCCTAACCCTAACCCTCACGCTAACCCCCACCCTAAACTTCACCCTAACCCTAAGGGTAACCCTAACCCTCATTCTCACCCTAAACCTCACCCTAAGACTTATCCTCACACTAATCCTAACCCTAACCCGAAACCCTCACACTAAGCCTAACCCTCATACTAACTCTAACCCTACCTCTCACCCTAACACTCACCCTAACCCTAACCCTAACCCCAACCCAAGCCCTAACCCTAACCCTAATCCTCACCTGAACCCTAACAATTCCTCTACCCTGAAACCTAACTCTCACCCTAAACCTCACCCTCACCCTAAATATCACCCTAACCCTTACCCTCACCCTAACCCTCACCCTCACCCACACCCTAACCCTCACCGTCACTGGAAACCTCTCAATCTCTCTAAATTTCACCTTCACCTTAAACATCACCCTAACCCTCACTCTAACACTTAACATCACCCTAACCCTAACCCTAACCCTAACTCTCACACTAAACCTAACCCTCACCCTAAATCTAACACTAAATCTACCCGTCCCCCTAACCCTCACCCTAACCATAGCCATGAAAGCTAGGGTGAGTCTCAATCATATCCTCAACCTCACCCTCACCCTAACCATAACCCTCATCCTAGCGCTCAACCTAACCATAACTCTAACCTAACCCTAACTCTAAACCTCACCTTCACCCTCACCCTCACCCTCACCCTAAGCCTAATCCTAACCCTAACCCTAATACTAACCCTAAACCTAACACTAAACCTACATCTACCCCTACCCCTACCCCTAACCCTCACCCTCACCCTCACCCTTACCCTCACCCTCACCCTAAACCTCATATTAACTCCAATCCTCACCCTCACCCTAAACCTCACACTCACCCTCACCCTACATCTAAACCTAACCCACAACCTCACCATCACCCTCACCCTCGCACTCACCCTAACCCTAACCCTCACCCTAACCCTAACCCTAACACTCACCATAACCCTAACCATAACCCTCACCCTCACACTCACCGTCACCCTAAACCTAAACCTAACGCTAACCCTCAACCGAACAAAAATGCAAACCCTAAACCTCACCCTCACATTAACCCGAAAGCTAACCCTAACCCTCACCCTCACCCTAACCCTCACAATGACCCTTACCCTCACCCTAACCCTAACCTTCACCCTCATTCTAACCCACACGCTAACACTTACCCACAACCCAACCCTCACCGTAACCCTCACCCTATCCCTAACCCTAACCCTAAACTTCACCTTAAACCTCACCCTCACCCTAATCCTCACCCTAAACCTAACCCTAAACCTTTCCTAACCAAAAATATCACCCTCATCCTAGCCCTCACCCTAAACTTAATCCTCATTCTCACCCTCACCCTCAGCCTCAAAATAACCCTAAACCTAATCCTATCCCTAACTCTGAACCTCACTCTCAGCATAACCCTAACCCTAACCTGCACCCTAACCTTAACCCTAACCCTAATCCTAACACTCAACCTTACCCTAACCCTAACTCTAATGCTAACCCTAACCCTCACCCTCACCGTAACCCTGACCCTAACCCTTACCCTTACTCTCACCCTCACTCTCACCATAACCCTAAAACTTACCCTCACCAAAACCCTATTCCTCACGCTCAATATAATCCTCATCGTAACCCTAACCCTACCTCACACCCTAACCCTCACCCTAACCCTAACCCTAACCCTAACACTCAACCTAACCCTAACCCTAACGTCACCCTAATCCTCACCCTAATCCTAACGCTTAACTATCAAAAAACCTCACCCTCAACCGCACCCTCTCCCTCACCCTCAGCCTAACCCTTACCCTAACCCTAATCCTAACCCTAACGCTTACCCTTACCCTAAACCTAAACCTAACCCTAACCCTCACCGTCACCATCCCACTCACGCTCAAACTTACCCTAACCCTCACTCTCAAATTCACACTCACCCTAAACCTCACCGTCACCCTAAACATCACCCTAAACCTAACCCTTTCCCTAACCCTAAAATTAACCCTAAACCTCAACCTAACTCTAACCTTAAGCCTAAACATCACCCTAACCCTAACCCTAACCCTTACCCTAAGCCGAACCCTAATCCTTACCTTAACCCAACCCTTACCCTAAACTTAACCCTAACCCTAACTCTCACACTAAACCTTATGTTAACCCTAACCCTCATCCTCACACTAATCCTCACCGTAACCCTTATCCTCACACAAAACCTAACCATAACCCTCAGCATTAAATTCAACCTATTCCTAAACGTAAAACTATCGCTCACCCTAAACCTAACCCTTACCCTAACCCTAAACCTAAACCTCACACTAACCCTCACCCTAAAATTATCCCTCACACTCACCCTAACCCTAACCATAACCATAACCCTTACCCTATCTCTAACCCTGCCCCTCAAACTAACCCTCATCCTCACCCTAATGCTAACACTAACCCTCACCTTAAACCTAACCCTAACCCTAACCCTCATCCTAAACCTAAACCTAAACCTCAACCTAACCCTAACCCTTACCCTAAACCTAACTCTAATCCTAAACCTAAACCTAAACCTAACCCTCACCCTCACCCTCACCCTCACCCTCACCCTAAAACTAACCCTAACCCTCACCCTAACCCTAACCCGTATGTTATCCCTAAACCTTATCGTCACCATCACCCTCACCCTAACTCTCAACCTCAAACTCACCTTCACCCTAACCCTCAAACTAACCCAAACCCTCCCCCTAAGACTAACCTTCTTCCTAACCCTAACTCTACCCCTCACCCTCACCCTAAACCTTACCGAGACCCTTACCCACACCCTAAACCTCACCCTATCCCTAATGCTAAATCTAACCTTAACCCTCACCCAAACCTTAACCTCACCTTAACCCTAACCCTAAGCCTAACCCGAATCCTCACACTAAACCTTACCCTAACACTACCGCTCAGCCTAACTCTCACCCAAATCATAACACTAATCCTCACCCTATCCCTAACCCTAACCCTAACACCCTCACCCTAGACCTCACGCTAATACTAACCCTAACCCTAACCATCACCCTCACACTAACACTCACACTAACCCTAAACCTAACACTAACCTAAACTCTCACCCTAACCCTCACCCTCACCCTAACCCTAACCGTCACCCTTCCCTCACCCAAACCCTAATCCTTACCCTAACCCTCACTCTAACCCTCAATCTAAACCTTACCCTCACCCTAACCCTAACCCTAACCCTCACCATAACCCTCACCTTAAACTTAACCCTAACCCTAACCCTCCCCATAACCGTCACCTAACACTAACCCTAAACCTAAACCTCAACCTAACCCTACCCCTCACCCTCACCCTAACCTTCAACCTCACCCTAACCCGCACCATAACCCTAACCGTCACACAAACGTTAACTCTCATGAGAAACCGAACCCTTACCCTTAGCCTCACCCTCACCCTAAACATCACACTAACCCTAACCCTCACCTTAACCCTAAACCTAACACTCAGCGTATACCTAACGGTCACTCTAACCCAAAACTTCACCCTAATACTCAAACTAACCCTAACCCTAACCCTAACCCTAACCCTAACCCTAAACTTCACCCTCACCCTAACCCTAACCTTCAACCTCACCCTCAACCTAACCCTAACCCTGACCCTCACCTTCACCCTCACCCTCAACCTAAACCTACCCCTAAACCTAAACCTCAACCTAAACCTAACACTCACCATAACCCTAAACCTAACCCTCACCCTCACCCTCACCCTAACCCTAACTCTAAACCTCACCTTCACCCTCACCCTCACCCTCACCCTCAGCCTAAACCTAACCCTAAACTTAACCCTAACCCTACCTCTATCCCTCACCCTAACCCTAACTCTCACCTTAACCCTCAAACTAACCATTACCCTCACCCTCACCCTAAACCTCACATTAATCCTAACACAAAAACTAACCCTAACCCTAACGCTAACACTCACCCTCACCCTCACCCTAACACTAACCATCACCCACACCCTCACCCTAACCCTAACCCTAACCCTTACCCTAACCCTAAACCTAAACCTAAACCTAAACCTCACTCTCACCCTCACCCTAAACCTAACCCTAACCCTCACCCTCACCCTCACCCTCACCCTAAACCTCACCCTCACCCTCACCCTAATCCTAACCCTAACCCTAACCCTCACCCTAAACCTAACACTCAACATAACCCTAAACCTAACCCTCACGCTCACCCTCACCCTAACCCTAACCATAACCCTCACCATAACCCTCACCCAAACCCTAATGCAAACCCGAAACCTCACCTCACCAAAAAACAAAAGCTAACCCAAACTGTCACCCTCACCCTAATCCTCACAGTAACCCTTACCCTCACCCTAACTCTAACCCTAACCCTGACACTAACCCTAACGCTCAACCTAACCCTAAACCTACCTGTGACCGTAACCCTCACCCTATCCCTCACCCTAACCCTATCCCTCTCCCTAACCCTAACCCTAACACTCACCCTAAACCTAACCCTAAACCTCACCCTAACCCTAACCCTCACACTCGCCATCTGCCTACCACTAACCATAGCCCTAATCCTAATCCTAAAGCTCACCCTAATACTCACCCTAACTCAAACCATAACCCTAACCCTAACCCTCACAATAACGCTAACCCTATCCCTAAACCTCATCCTAACCCTAAACCTCATCCTAACCCTAATCCTAACACTCATCCTAAACTTAACCCTAACCCTAATTCTAACCCTAACCCTCACCCTCACCTTGACCCTAACTCTAAACCTAAACCTAAACCTAACACTCACCCTCACCCTCACCCTAACCTAAAACTAACCCAAACCCTCACCCTAACCTTAAACCTCACCGTATACCACACACTCACCCTAACGCTAACCTAAACTCTAACCCTCACCCTAACCCTCACCCTCTCCCTAAACCTCACCCTAACCCTCACCCTAACCCTAACCCTAAACCTCACCCTAACCGTAACCCTCACGCTCACTCTCTGCCTAACACTAACCCTAAACCTAATCCTAACCCTAAAGCTCACCCTCATACTCACGCTAACTCAAATCGTAACCCTATCCCTAACCCTCACAATAACCCTAACCCTATCCCTAACCCTCACCCTAACCCTAAACCTCATCCTAACACTAATCCTAACCCTCATCCTAACCCTAACCCTAATCCTAATTCTAACCCTAACCCTCACCCTCACCCTCACCCTAACTCTAAACCTAAACCTAAACCTAACACTCACCCTCACCATCACCCTAACCTAAAAATAACCCTAACCCATACCCTAACCTTAAAACTCACCCTATACCTCACACTCACCCTAACGCTAACCCTAACTCTAACCCTCACCCTAACACTCACCCTAACCCTAACAATAACCCTAACACTCATCCACACACTAAACCTCACCCTAACACTTACCCTCAAAATAACCTTAACCCTAAGCCTAAACCTAAACCTAACCCTCACCCTAATGCTATCCCTTACCCTAAACCTCACCTTAAGACTAAACCTAACCCTAACCCTCACCCTCACCCTCAACCTCACCCTAACCCTAAACCTAACCCTAACCCTAACCAGTATGCTATCCCTAAACATTATCGTCACCCTCACTCTCACCCTAACTCTCAACCTCAAACTCACCTTCACCCTAACCCTCAAACTAACCCAAACCCTCACCCTAACACTATCCTTCTACCTAACCCTAACCCTACACCTCACCCTCACCCTAACCCTTACCCAGACTCTTACCCACACCCTAACCCTCACCCTAGCCCTAATGCTAACCCTAAACTTCACCCGCACCCTAACCCTCAACCTAACCCTAACCCTCACCTTAACCCTAATCCTAACCCTAATCCGAATCCTCACACTAAACCTAACCCTAACCCTACCGCTCAGCCTAACCCTCACACAAATCATAACACTAATTCTCACCCTATACCTAACCCTAACACTAACACTAAACATCACCTTCACCCTAGACCTCACCCTAATACTAACCCTAACCATAACCATCACCCTCACACTAACACTAACCCTAAACCCTAACACTAACCAAAATTCTCACCCTAACCTCACCATCAACCTAACCCTAACCCTCACCCTTTCCCTCACCCAAACCCTAACCTAACGCTCACCCTCAATCTAACCCTCATTCTAAACCTTACCCTCACCATAACCCTAACCCTAAACCTCACCGTAACCCTCACCCTAAACCTAACCCTAACCCTGACCCTAACCCTCCCCATAACCCTCACCTAACACTAACCCTAAACCTAAAAATCACCCTAACCCTAAACCTACCCCTCACCCTCACCCTAAATTTCAACCTCACCCTAACCCTAACCCTAACCCTAACCGTCACACAAAAGCTAACCCTCATGAGAACCCGAACTCTCACCCTCAGCCTAAATATCACACTAACCCTAACCCTCACCCTAACCCTAAACCTAATATTCAGCCTATACCTAACGGGCTACCCTAACACAAAACCTCACAATAATCCTCAAGCTAACCCTAACGCTAACCATGACCCTAACCCTAACCCTCACCCTCACCCTAACCCTCACACTAACCCTCACCCACACCCTCACCCTAAAATCACATTAACCCTAACCCTCAAACTAACACTAACCCTAACCCTAACCCTCACACTCACCCTAACCCTTACTTTCACCCTCACCCTCACCCTAAACCTAGCCCTAACCCTCACCCTCACCCTCAACCTTAACCTCACCCTAACCCTCACTCTCACCTTCAGCCAAATCCTAACGCTGAACCTAACCCTAACCCTACCTGTACCCCTCACCCTAACCCTCACACTAACCCTTATCCTCACCCTCACCCTAAAACTCACATTAACCCTAACCCTCAAACTGATACTAACCCTAACATTAAACCTCACTCTCACCCTCACCCTAATCCTAACCCTCACCCTCACCCTCACCCTAACCCTAACCCTAACCCTCACCATAACCCTCACCCTAACCCTAATGCAAACCCGATACCTCACCTCACCCTCAACCTAAAGCTAATCCTAACTGTCAACCTCACCCTAAACCTCACAGTAACCCTTACCCTCACCCTAACACTAACCCTAACCCTCACACTAACCTTAATCCTCAACCTAATCCTAAACCTACCCGTGAACCTAACCCTCACCCTATCCCTCACCCTAACCCTATTCCTCTCCCTAACCCTAACCCTGGCCCTCACCCTCACCTTAACCCTAAACCTGACCCTAACCCTAAACCTCACCCTCACCCTCACCCTCTGCCTAACACTAACCCTAACCCTAATCCTAACCCTAAAGCTCACCCTCATACTCACCCAACTCAAAACGTAACCCTAACCCTAACCCTCACCATAACCCTAACCCTATCCCTCACCCTCACCCTAACCCTAAACCTCATCCTAACCCTAATCTTGAACCTCCACTTCACCCTAACCCTAACCCTAACACTATCCCTCACCCTAACCCTAACGCTAACTCTAACTCTCACCCTCACCCTAAATCTCACCCTGATCCTTACCCTCTCCATAACCTTAACCCTAACCCTAAAGCTAATACTCACACTAACTCTAACCATCACCCTCATCCTAACCCTCACTGTCACCTTGAACCTCACCCTAACACTAACCGTCACCCACATCCTAACCCTCACCCGAAACCCAACCCTCACCATCACCCTCATCCTAACCGTAGCCCTAACACTCACCCCAAACCTAACCCTCATCCGAACCCTAATTCTAACCCTCACCCTCAACTTAACCCTAACCTGAACCCTAAACCTAAACCTCACCCTAACCCTAAAGCTAAACCTAACCCTAAATCTTACTCTCATCCTAATCCTCACCCTAACCCTTTTCCTCACACTAACCCTAAACCTAACCCGTACACTAACTCAAACCCTCACCCTAAACCTAACCCTAACCCTCACCCTGAACCGAACCTTAACTTTTTCCACACCCTCACCCTAACCCTCACCATCACGCTAACCCTCACCCTAAACCTAACCCTCACCTATACCCTAACCCTCACCCTCACCCTCACACTTACCCTCACCCTAATCATCATCCTAAACCTAACCCTCATCCTAACCCTAACCCTAACCCTCACCTTAACCCTAACGCTAATCCTAACCATCACCCTCACCCTAAACCTCAAACTAACCTATACCCTCACCATAAACCTAAGGGTAACACTAACCCTAACCCTCACCCTCACCCTAAAACTCACCCTAACCCATAACCTCACCATAACCCTAAGGGTAACCCTAACCCTAATCCTCACACTCAAACTAACCCTAACATTCACGCTATCGCTCACCCTAACCCTAACCCTCACCCTCACCCTAACACTCAACGTCACCTTAACCCTCACCCTAACCCTAACCGTCACCCACAACCTAACACTCACACTCACCGGAAACCTCACCCTAAGCCTCACCCTAAACCTAACCCTAACCCTCACCCCAATCCTAACCCTCACCCTAACCCTAACTTTAACCCTCATACTCACCCTTACCCTAACCCTAACCCTCACCCTAAACCTTAATCTAACCCTAACCCTAACCCTAATACTCACTCAAACCCTAACCTTCATCCTAACCCTCACCCTCACCCTAATCCTCACCCTAACCCTAACTATAACCCTAAACCTCACCCTAAACATAACATTAACCATGACCCTCACCGTAAGCCTCACCCTAGCCCTAACCAGAACGTTAAAACTCACCCTAACCCTCACCCAAACCCTTACTCTCACCCTCACCCTCACCCTAACCCTCACAACTAAAATTAAACCTCACCCTAACCCTAACACTAACACTAAACAAAACCCTCATCCTATCCCTCAAACTAAGCCTAAACCTAACCCTAACCCTCACGCTCACCATCACCCTAAACCTAACACTAACCCTCACCCTCACCCTAATCCTTAACCTCACCCTAACCCTAACCCTTAACCTTTCCCTAACCCTCTTCCTAATCCTAACATTCACCCTATCCCTAAACCTTCCCCTTACCCTAACCCTCATCCTAAACCTAATCCTAACCCTAACCCTCACCCTAACAGTAACCCTAACCCTATCCCTAACCCTCAAAAACACCATAACCCTCACCCTAACCCTAATGCAAACCCGAACCCTAAATTTCACTCTAACCCTAACCCTAACCCTAAACCTCACACTAACCCTAACCATCAGCCTAACCCTAAATTTCATCCTATCCCTAACTCTCACCCTAATCCTCACCCTGACCCGAATCCTAACACTTACCTAACTGACAGGCTCTCCCTCACCCTCTCGCTCTCCCTAAACCGCAACCTCATATTAGACCTCACCATAAACCTTACACTAAACCTAACAAAAACCTTCACACTAACCCTCACCCTCACACTAAACCTCACCCTAATCCATACCCTCACCCAAACCCTAACCCTAACTCTAACCCTCACACTAATCCTAACCCTCTTCCTAACCCTACCCCTCACGCTAAGCCTCACCCTATAACTAAACCTAACCCTAAAACCTAACCCTAACTCTGACCATCACCCTAACCCTCACCCTCAACCTAACCCTAACATTAACCCTAACCCTCACCCTAACCCTCACCTAAACCTAACCCTAACCCTAAACCTCACACTAACAAGCACCCTAACCGTAAACCTAACCTCACCCTAATCCTAACACTCACAATAACACTAACCCTCACCCTAAATCTAAACCTAACCCTATCCCTCACCCTCAAGCTCACCATCAGGGAAACCCTAACCCTAACACTAATCCTAACCCAAACCCTCACCCACACCCTCACCCTCACCCTAACCTTATCCCTAACCCTCAACCTCACCCTCAGCCTCAACATAACACTCACCCTCACCCTAACCCTAACCCTAACCCTATCCCGATCGCTCATCCTAACCCTAACCCTAACCATAATGCTAACCCTAACCCTAACCCTAACCCTAACCCTAACCTTAGCACTAACACTAACACCAACCCTAACCCTCATCCTCACCCTGACCCTCATCCTAACCTAACCCGAACCCTCACCCTCACCCTAACGCTGACGCTAACCCTAACCTGTACCCTCAACCTAACCCTCTCACCAACCCTAACCCTCAACCTAAACCTAACCCTCACATGAAAGGTAACCCTCACCATAACACAAACCCTCAACCTAACCCTAAACCTAATGCTCACCCTAAACTTCACCCTCACCTTAGCCCTAATAATAACCTTCACCCTAACCCTAATGCTATACCTAAACATAAACCTCACCCTAAGAATGATGCTAAGCCTAATACTCAACCTCAGCCTAAACCTCACCCTAAACCTCACCCTAACACTTACCGTCAGCCTAACATTTACCCTAACACTATCCCTAAGCCTAAACCTAACCCTCAGCCTAAACATTATAGTAACCCTAACCCTAACCGTAACCCTCATCCTAACCCTAACCCTAACACTAATCCTAACCCTCACCCTCACCCTAACTCTAAACCTAAACCTAAACCTAACACTCACCCTCACCTAACACTATCCCTAACCCTCACCCTAACCCTAAACCTCACCCTATACCTCACCCTCACCCTAACACTAACCCTCCCCCTAACCCTCCCCCTAGCCCTAATAATAACCCTAACCCTCATCCACACACTAAACCTCACCCTAACACTTACCCTCTCCATAACCTTAACCCTAAGCCTAAACCTAAACCTAACCCTCACCCTCAAATTCAACTTACTCCTAAATCTAACCCTAACCCTCACCCTAACCCTAACCCTAAACCTAACACTCAACCTAACCCTAACCCTCACACTCATCCTAAACCTCACCCTAACCCTAACATTACCCCTCTCCCTAACCATCACCCTACCCCTAACCCTAACACTCAACCTAACCCTACCCCTACCCCTCACCCTCAGTGTCACACTAACCCTAAACGTAATGCTAACCCTCACCATAACCCTAATCCCACCCACACCCTAACCCGATCCCTCACCCTCACCCAAACCCTCATCCTCACCCTAACCCTCACCCTCACCCTAAACATCACCCAAACCCTAACCCTCACCCTAACCCTGACCCTCACTCTCAGCCTAACCCTAACCCTAACCCTATTCCTAATCCTAACTCTCACCCTCACACTCACCCTAAACCTAACCCTAACACTCACCCTCATCCTCACCCTAACTCTAACCCTATCCCTAACCGTCACCCTAACACTAACCCTCACCCTATACCTCACCCTCACCCTTACCCAAACCCTAACCCTAACCCTCATCCTATCACTCACCCTAACCCTCACACTAAGCCTAATCCTCATCCTCAAACTAAACCTCACCTTAACCCTCACCCTCACCCTAACTCTAATGCTAACCCTAACCCTCACCTTCACACTCACTCTCAACCTAACCCTTACCCTTACCCTAACCCTAACCCTCATCCTCAACCTAAACCTCACCCTAACCTTTACCCTCACCATAACCTGCAAACTAACCCTAACGCTAAACCTACCGCTCACCCTAACCCTCACCCTAAACATAACCCTAACCCTAACCCTAACGCTCACCCTAACCCTAAATTTGACCCTCACCCTAACACTCACCCTAACCCTTACCCTCACACTAAACTTATCCCTGACCCTAACCCTAATCCTAACTCTCAGCAGAACACTCTCCCTCATCCTAACCCTCACCCGGACACTAAACATCACCCTAAAGCTAACCCTCACCCTAATGCTAAACCTAACCCTCACCCTCACCCTAAACCTCACCATAATCGTAACCCTCACAGTAAGCCTAAACCTAACGCTCACCCTACTCCTCACCCCTACCCTTATCCTAACTCTAACCTTCACCCTCACCCTCAACCTAACCCTAAACCTAACCCTAACACCCATCCTAAACCTAACGCTAAAACTAATGCTAACCCAAAACCTCACACTCACCCTAAACCTCACACTAACCCTTACCATCACCCTAACCCTAACCCTAACCCTCACACTAAACCTAATCTTCACCCTAACCCTAAACCTAATGCTAACCCTAAACCTAACCCTCACCTTAGCCCTAATCCTTACCCTCACCCTAATCCTAACCCTAACCCTAATGCTATACCTAAACCTAAACCTCACCCTAAGAATGATGCTAAGCCTAATACTCAACCTCACCCTAAAACTCACCCTAACACTTACTGTTAGCCTAACCCTCACCGTAACCCTATCCCTAAGCCTAACCCTAACCCTCAGCCTAAACATTATGCTAACCCTAACCCTAACCCTAATCCTCAGCCTAACCCTCATCCTAACCCTAACCCTAACACTAATCCTAACCCTCACCCTCACCCTCACCCTAACTCTAAACCTAAACCTAAACCTAACATTCACCCTCACCTAACACTATCCCTAACCCTCACCCTAATCCTAAACCTCACCCTATACCTCACCCTCACCCTAACGCTAACCCTAACCCTAACGCTCCCCCTAACCCTCCCCCTAGCCCTAATAATAACCCTAAACCTCATCCACACACTAAACCTCACCCTAACACTTACCCTCTCCATAACCTTAACCCTAAGCCTAAACGTAAACCTAAACCTCACCCTCAAATTCACCTTACCCCTAACTCTAACCCTAACCCTCACCCTAACCCTAACCCTAAACCTAACCCTCAACCTAACCCTAACCCTCACACTCATCCTAAACCTCACCCTAACCCTAACAATTCCCCTCTCCCTAACCATCACCCTAACCCTAACCCTAACATTCAACCTAACCCTACTCCTACCCCTCACCCTCAGTGTCACACTAACCCAAAACGTAATGCTAACCCTCAACATAACCCTAATCCCACCCACACCCTAACCCGATCCCTCACCCTCACCCAAACCCTCATCCTCACCCTAACCCTCACCCTCACCCTAAACATCACCCAAACCCTAACCCTCACCCTAACCCTGACTCTCACTCTCAGCCTAACCCAAACCCTAACCCTATTCCTAATCCTAACTCTCACCCTCACACTCACCCTAAACGTAACCCTAACACTCACCCTCATCCTCACCCTAACTCTAACCCTATCCCTAACAGTCACCCTAACACTAACCCTCACCCTATACCTCACCCTCACCCTAACCCAAACCCTAACCCTAACCCTCACCCTATCACTCACCGTAACACTCACACTAACCCTAATCCTCATCCTCAAACTAAACCTCACCTTAACCTTCACCCTCACCCTTACTCTAATGCTAACCCTAACCCTCACCTTCACACTCACTCTCAACCTAACCCTTACCCTTACCCTAACCCTAACCCTCATCCTCAACCTAAACCTCACCCTAACCTTTACCCTCACCATAACCCGCAAACTAACCCTAACGCTAAACCTACCGCTCACCCTAACCCTCACCCTAAACATAACCCTAACCCTAACCCTAACGCTCACCCTAACCCTAAATTTGACCCTCACCCTAACACTCACCCTAACCCTTACCCTCACACTAAACTTATCCCTGACCCTAACCCTAATCCTAACTCTCACCCGGACACTAAACATCACCCTAAAGCTAACCCTCACCCTAATGCTAAACCTAACCCTCACCCTCACCCTAAACCTCACCATAATCCTAACCCTCACAGTAAGCCTAACCCTAACGCTCACCCTACCCCTCACCCCTACCCTCATCCTAACTCTAACCTTCACCCTCACCCTCATCCTAACCCTAAACCTAACCCTAACACTCATCCTAAACCTAACGCTAAAGCTAATTCTAACCCTAAACCTCACACTCACCCTAACCATCACACTAACCCTTACCATCACCCTAACCCTAACCCTAACTCTCACACTAAACCTAAACTTCACCCTAACCCTAAGCCTACCCCTCCTCCTAACCCCCAACTTAAACCTAACCCTAAAGCTAATCCTCACCCTATCTTTAAACTTAACCCAAACCCTCACCCTAACCCTCACCCTCACGCTAAACTTAATGCTAACCCTAATCCTAACCCTCACCTTAACCCTCACCCTTACACTAACCCACACTCTAACTTTCACCCTAACCCTAACCGTAAACCTAACCTTCACCCTAACCCTCACCCTAACCCTAACACTCACACTCACCCTAACCCTCACCCCAAACATTAGACTTACCCTAACCCTACACCTAACCCTCAGACAAACCCTAACCTTAACCCTCAGCCTAACCCTTATGCTAACCCTAAATAAAATCCTAAACCTCACCCGAAACATAAACCTAACCCTAACCCACACACTAAGCTTAACCCTCACTCTAACTATAACCCTAACTCGAACCTTCACCCTCACCCTGACCCTCACCTCAGCCTGACCCTAACACTAACCCTATTCCTAATCCTAACTCTCAGCCCCACCCTCACCCTAACCATCACCCTAACCCTAACCCTCACCCTAACCCTAACCCTAACCCTCAGGCTAAACCTAACCTCAGGTTAACCCTCAACCTCACCCTAATCCTCACACTAACTCTAACACTTACATAACTGAAACACTCACCCTCACCCTCACCCAAACCTCACACTCACCCTAGCCCTCACCCTAACTCTAACACTAATCCTAACCCTAACCCTCAACCGACCCTCACCCTAACCCTAAACCTAACCCTAATGCTGAACCTCACCCTGACCCTCACCCTAGACCTAACCATAAACCTCACCCTAAACCTAACTCTCACCCTTAAGCTCACCCTATCCCTAACACTAACCCAACACCACACCCTCACTCTAACCCTCACCCTAACCCTTATCCTCACAATAAACTTAATCCTAACACTCACACTAACCCTAATCCTCACCCTATCCCTAACCCTGACCCGAAACCTCACCCTAACCCTCACCCTAACCCTTACCCTCACCCTAACCATAACCCTCACCCTAAACCTAAAATTCACCCTAATCTTTACTCTCGCCCGAACTCGCAAAATAAGCCTAACGGTAAACCTACAGCTCACCCTAACCCTCACCTTAAGCATAACCCTAACCCTAACCATCACCCTAACCTTAACCCTCACCCTCACCCTAACCCTCACCCTAACACTTATCCTCACACTAACACTAATCCTAACCCTCACCCTACCTCTCACACTAACACTAATCCTTACACTATCACTAACCCTAAAACTAACCCTCACCCTAAACCTTACCCTCACCCTAACCCTAAAACTCACCCTCACCCTTAACCTCACCCTAACCCTTACCCTCACCCTAACCTGCAAACTAACCCTAACCCTAAACCTACGGCTCACCCTAACCCTCACCCTCATCATAACCCTAAACCTAACACTCACCCTCACCCTAAACCTCACCCTCACCCTAAACCTCACCCTAACACTTACCCTCACACTAACCCAATCCCTAACCCTAACCCTAATTCTCAACAGAACACAAACCCACAGCCTAACCGTCACCCTCACACAAAACATCACCCAACCCTAACCCTCACCGTAACCCTAACCCTACTCCTCACCCTAACCCTAACCCTCACCGTAACCCTAAATCTCACACTAACCGTAACCCTAAACCTTACCCTCACCCACACCCTAACCCTAACCCTAATCCTCATCCTAACACTAACCTTGACCCTCAGCCTCACCCTAACCCTAACCCTAACCCCAACCCACACCCTCACCCTACACCTCACCCTAACTCTAACCCTAACACTTACTTAAATGAAAACCTCACCCTAACCCTCACCCTCACCCTTAACCTCACCCTCACCCTTGCCCTCACACTAAAACTAACCCTAACCCTAAACCTAACCCTAACCCTCACCCTCACCTTAACCCTAACCCTAAACATAACCCTAACATTCATCCTAACCCTAACTCTAAACCTAATGCTAACCATAAACCACACAATCACCCTAACCTTCACCCTAACAGTTACCGTCACCCTAACCCTAACCCTAAACCTAACACTAAACCTCACCCTGACCCTCACACTAAACCTAACCATAACACTAACCCTCACCCTAACACTAACCCTGACCCTAACCATCACCCGAAACCTAACCCGAACCCTCACCTTAAACCTAACCCTCATCCTAAACATCAGCCTCACCCTCACCCTCACCCTAACCCTAACCCTAACCCTCATCCTAACCTTAAACCTAAACCTAACGCTAAACCTAAGCCTCACCCTCACCCTAAAACTCACCCTAACCCTTACCCTCACCCTAACACTAACCCTAACCCTCACACTAAACCTAAACCTCACCCTAAACCTAACCCTAATCCTCACACTAAACCTAACCCTCACCTTAAACCTAACACTACCCCTCAGCCTAACCCTCAACCTATTCCTATCTCTAATCCTATTCCTCACCTTATCCCTAACCTTAACACTAACCCTCACCTTAACCCTCACCCTAAACCTAACCCTCACCCTCACCCTAACCCTAATGCTAACACTAACCCTCACCCTCCTCCTAACCCTCACCCTCACCCTAACCCTCACTCTAACACTTACCCACACCCTAACCCACACCCGAAGCCTAACCTTAAACCTAATCTTCACCCAAACCCTCACGCTACCCCTAACCATAACCCTAACCCTAACCCTCACCCGAACCCTCATGGTAACCCTAACCCTCATCCTCTCCATAAACCTTACTCTAAACTTTACCCTCAACCTAACCCAAACCCTTTCCCTAAACCTAACACTCACACTAACCCTAACCCTTACCCTCAGCCTAGCCCTTATACTAACCCTAAACCTAACAGTAACCCTCACCCTAACCGTAACCCTAACCCAAAACCTCACACTCAACCTCCACTTCCCCCTCAGCCTTACCCTTTACATAATCCTAACCCTAACCCTGAACCCCACCCTCACCTTAACCCTAACCCTAAACCTAACGCTAACCCTCACCCTCACCCTCACCTAACATAAACCCTAAACCTAACAATAAACCTAACCCTAACCCTCACCCTAAAACTCACCTTAATCTAATCCTAACCCTAACCCTCACCCTCATCCTCAACCTCATTGTAAAACTCACCCTCAGCCTGACTCTCACCATCACACTAACCCTCACACTAACTCGAATCCTCACCCTAACCCTAATCCTAACCCTCACCCTCACCCTCACTTTCATGCTCACCCTCAGCCTAACCCTAACACTAATCCTAACCCTAACCCTCACCCTCACCCTAAACCTAACACTAACCCTCACCCTCACCCGCACCCTCACACTAACCCTCACCCTCACTCTCATCCTCACACTAACCCTCAACCTCACCCTAAACATCACCCTAACACTAACCCTCACAGTAACCCTAATCCTAACCCTCACCCTAACCCTAAACCTCACCATAATGCTCACCCTAACCCTAACGCTAACCCTAACCCTCACCCTCACACTAACCCACACCCTAACTCTTATCCTCACACTAACGCTAAACCTAACCCTAACTCTAACCTTCACACTAACCCTAACCCTCACTTTAACCCTATACCTACACTTCACCCTGACTCTCATACTAACCCTAACCCTCAACCACACCCTAATACTCACCCTCACCCGAACACTCACCCTCACCCGAACACTCACACTCGCCCTAACACTCACCCTCACAATAAACATCACCTTAACCCAAAATCTCACCCTAACCCAAACCCTAAACCTCACCCTATATCTAATCCTCAACCTAAATCTATCCCTCACCCTGACCCTCACCCTAACCCTAACCCTAACCCTAACCCTCACCCTTCCCCTAACCCTAATACTCACCCTAAACCTAACCCTCACCCTCACACTAAACCTAATCCTCACCCTCACACTAAACCTAACACTCATCCTTACCCTTATCCTCACCCTCACCCTCTCCCTCACCCTAACCCTCATCCTAACCCTAACCTTAAACCTAATGCTAACCCTAAACCTCACCCTCACCCTAACCCTTACCCTCAACCTAACCCTAACCCTAACCAACAGACTAAACCTAACCCTCACTCTAACCCTAACCCTAAACCTCACACTAAACCTAACCCTCAACCTAACCCTAACCCTACCCCTGAGCCTAACCCTCACCCTAAATCTAACCTTAACCCGAATCCTCACCCTATCAGTAACCTTAACCCTAACGCTCACCTTCAACCTCTCCTTCCCCCTCAGCCTTACCCTAACCATAACCACAATCCTAACACTCAACCTAACCCTCACCATAAACCTATCCCTCAGCCTCACCCTAACCCTCACCCTAACCATTACCCTCAACCTAACCTAAACCTAACACTCATATTAACCGTAACCCTAACCCTCACCATATCCCTTATACTAACCCAAAACCTAAATCCAACCCTCACCCTAACCTGAACCCTCACACTAACCCTAAACCTAACCCTAACCCTCAGCCTAAACCTCATCTTAACCCTAAACCTAACCCTAAAACTCAAGCTAACCCTAATCATCACCCTCACCTTAAACTTTAGCTAAACCCTAACCCTATCCCTAACCCTAACCCTAACCCTAACTCTACCTGAACACTCACCCACACTCTAATCCTCATCCTCACACTAAACATCAACCTAACACTAACCCTCAACCTAACCCTAACCCTAACCCTCACCCTAACCATAACCCTTACCGTAACCCTAAACCTCACATTAACCCTAAGCCTAACCCTCACCCTCAACCGCAACCTCACCCTAACCCTATCCCTAACCCTCATCCTAACACTAACCCTGACCCTGACCCTCACCCTCACCCTAACCCTAACCCACAACCTCACCCTAATCCTCACCCTAATCCTAACCCTAAAACTTACCTAACCGAAAACCTCACACTCAATCTCACCCTCAACCTAACCCTCAACCTAGCCCTCCGCCTAAAACTAACCCTCACCCTAACCCTAACCCTCAAACTGAGCCTAACTCTCACCCTAAACCTAACCCTAACTCTCAGATTAACCCTCACCGTTACCCTAACTCTAACCCTCACCCTAACCCTAACCCTATCACTAACCCTCACACTAGCCCTAACCTTAATACTGAACCTAACCCTCACCCTCACCCTCACCATAACCCTAACACTCACCCTAATCCTAAACCTAACACTAGTCCTCATGCTAACACTTACGCTCACCCTCATCCTAAACCTAACTATCATCCTCACCCTAACCCTCACCCGAAGCCTTACCGTCAACCTAACTCTAATCCTAACCCTAACCCTAACCCTCACCCTAACCCTAAACCTATCCCTAAACCTCACCCTAACCCTAACCCTCATCCTCCCTCACACTCAACCTAACTGTCACCCTAACCCTTACCGTCACCCTAAAACAACCCTAACCCTCACAGTAAACCTAATCCTCACCCAAACTCTAATGTTACCCCTAAACCTAACCCTCACCCTCAACCTAACCCTAACCCTAATCCTCACCGTATCCTTAACCTTAACCCAAAGCTACACCCTAAGCCTCACCCTCACCCTAAGGCTAACCATAACCCTCAGCCTCACCGTAACTCTCTTCCTAACACTTTACCCTCACCCTCACCCTAAAACTCACCCTAACACTCACCCAAACCCTAACCATCACCTTAACCCTAATCCTAATCTTAACCTTGACACTAACCCTCACCCTCACTCTAAACCTCACCCTAACACTTACTCACAACCTTACCCTCACTCTAACCCTAACCCTAAACCTAAAATTGACCCTAACCCTCACCCTAACCCTAAACCTCACCCTCACCCTAACCCTCACCCTAAACTTTACCCTCACCCTAACTCTTACCCTAACACTAAACCTAACTCTCACACTAACCCAAACCCTAATCCTCAGCCTAATCCTTATCCTAACCCTAAACCTAGCCCTAAACCTCACCCTAACCCTAACCCTAACCCTTAGCGTAACCCTCATCCTAACCATAACCCTAATCCTAACCCTCACCCTAACCCTAACCGGAAACCTAAACCTCACCCTAACGCTAACCCTCACCCTCATCCTCTCGATCAACCTCAGCCTAACCCTAAATCTAACCTAATCCTAACCCTCACCCTCACCCTCACCCTAACTCTATCCCTAAACGTAAACCAAACACTCACCCTCACCCTTACCCTAACCCTAACACTATCTCTAACCCTCAACCTAACCCTAACACTCACCCTAATCCTAAACCTAACCCTCACCCTCAAACTCACCCTGTCTAACGCAAACCCTAAACCTAACCCTCACCCTCACCCTCAACCTAACCCTCAGACTCACCCTAAACCTCACCCTAAACCTGACCCTACCCCTGTCCCTACCCCTCACCCTAACCCTAACCCTAACCCTCAACCTAACCCTAAAACTACCCCTAACGCTAACCCTCACCCTAAACCTAATCCTCACCCACACCCTAACCCGAACCCTCAACAGAACCCTCACACTCACCCGAACAATCATCCTCACCCTAACCCTCACGCTCATTCTAAACATCACCCAAATCCTAACCCTCACCCTAACTCTAACACAAACCCTAATCCAAACCCTCACACTCACCCTAACCCTCACCCTAATCTTTACTCTCACCCTAATCCTTACCCTCACCCTAACCCTAACCATTACCCTCACACTAACCGTAACCCTCACTCTAACCCTAATCCTAACCCTGACCCTAACTTTCACCCTCAGCCTGACCCTCAGCATCAGCTTAACCCTAACCCTAATCCTATTCCTAATCCTAACCCTCACAATCACCCTCAACCTAAACCTAACCCTAACACTAACCCTCACCCTCACCCTCACCCTCACCGTACACTCACCCTCACAATCAACATCACCCTAACCTTAACCATCACCCTAACCCTAACCTCAGATTAACCCTCACCCTCAACCTAATCCTCACCCTAACCGTAACACTAATGTAAAGGAAACCCTCACCCTCACACTAACCCTCACCCTCACCCTAGCCCTATCCCTAACCCTAACCATAACACTTAACCACACCCTATCCCTCACCCTCATCCTCACTCTAACCCTAATCCTAACCCTAATGCTCACCCTGCCCCTCTCCCTAATCCTAACTGTAACCCTAACCCTCAACCTCATCCTAACCCTCATGCTCACCAGAAAACTCACCCTTACCCTAAACGATACTCTCACAATAAACATCACCCTAACCCTAACCCTCAATCTAACCCTAACCCTAACCCCCACCCTAACCCTAAACTTCACGCTAACCCTCACCCTAACCCTTACCCACAACATAATCCTATCCCTCACCCTCAACCTTACCATCACCCTAAACCTTACCCTCACCCTAACCCTTATCCTAACCCTCACCCTAACCCTCACCCTAACCCTAACCCTCACCCTCGCCCTCACCCTCACACTAACCTTTACCCTCACCCTCACCCTAAACCTCACCCTAAATTTACCCTGACCCTAACCCTACCCTAACCCTTAACTTAACCCTCACACTAACCCTAAACCTAACCCTCAACCTAACCCTGATCCTAACACTAAACGTAAACCTAACCCTCGACCTAACCCTAACCCTAAACCTCACACTAACCCTAACCCTCACCCTCACCCTCAGGCTAACTCTAATACTAACCCTAACCCTCACCCTCAACCTAACTCTAACCCTAAACCTAACCCTAACCCTCACCCTCACCCTCAACCTAACCCTAAACCTATCCCTAACCCTCACCCTAACTGTAACCCAAAACCTATACCTCACCCTCACCCTAACCCTAACCCTAACCCTCACACTAAACCTCACCCTAACCCTTACCCTCAACATAAACCTAACTCTTACCCTCATCTTCACCCTAAACCTAACATTCACCCGCACCCTAACCCTAACCCTATTCCTAAACCTAAACCTCACCCTTAAACTCACCCTAAACCTACACCTAACATTATCCCTAACCCACACCCTCACCCTATCCCTGACCCACACCCTAAACCTCACCCAAACCCTAACCTACCATTCACCCTCACGCTCAGACTCACCCTAACCCTAATCCAAACCCTCAACCTAAACCTAATGCTACCCATAACCCTCACCCTCACACTAAACCTAAACCTAACACTAACACTCAACCTAACCCTAATCCTCACCCACCCCCTGACCCTCACCCTCACCTTAACCCTCACCCCCATGCTAAACATCACCCAAACCCTAACCCTCACCCTAACCCTAGCCCTAACCCTCATCCTAACCCTAACCCAAAACATAATTCTCAACCTCACCCTATTCCTCACCATAACCCAAATCTTTGGCTAAAATAAACCGTCAACCTAAAACTCACACTAACACTCACCCTCACCCTAGCCTTCACCCTTACCCTAACCCTAACCCTAACCCTAACCCTAACCATAAGCTTCACAGTAACCATTACCCTCACCCTAACCCTAAACCTAACATTAACCCTCACTCTAACCCTCAGCCTCAACCTCACCCTCATCCTCACTTTCAGCTCAACCCTAAACCTAACATATTCCCAATCCATACCCTCACCATGACACTTACCCTAACCCTCACCCTCACCCTAACCTTCACCCTCACCCTAAACATCACACTAACCGTAAACCTCAGCTGAACCCTTACCCTAACCCTAATGTCATCTTAACCCTAAACCTCACGTAAACAAAAACCTCACCCTCATCCTCACCCTCACCCTCACCCCAACCCTAACCCTAACCCTATGAATCACCCCAACCCTAACCTTCACCCTAACACTAACCCTCACCCTCAACCTCACCCTAATCTTAACCCTAACTCTAATCCTAACCCTCACCCTCACTGTAACCCTCACCCTAACCGTTACCCTCACCCTCACGCTTAGCGTAACCCTAAACCTCACAGTAAAACTAACGCTAACCCTAACCCTTACCCTCACCTTAACCCTGAACCTCACCCTAATCCTCAACCTAACCTTACTTTAACCTTTACATAAACTAAACCCTCACCCTCACCCTCACCCTCACCCTAGCCCACACCCTAACCCTAACCCTAAACCTAACCGTCACAATAATCCTAACCATAAGACTCAGGATAAAACTTATCCTAACCCTAAACCTAAAACAAAACTTCACCCTAACTAAACCCTAATCCTAACCCTAACCCTCACACTAACCCTAACCCTAACCCTCAGCCTAACGCTCATCCTAACCCTAACCCTAACACTAACCCTCACCCTAAACCTAATCCTAACCCTAACCCTCACACTAACCCTAATCCTCAACCACACCTTAACCCGAACCCTCACGCGAACCCTCACCCTAATACTAACCCTAAATCTAAACCTAACCCTCCCACTAAACCTATCCCTCACACTAACTGTATCCCTACCCATCAGCCTAAACCTCACCCTAACCCTAAACCTAACCCTAATCCTCACCCTATCCCTAAACCTAACCCTCACCCTCACACTCACCCTAGCCCTCACCCTAACCCTACACCAAACCCTAACCATCACACTAAACTTAACCCTCACCCTATACCTAACCCTACCCCTCAGCCTAAGACTCACCCTAACCTTAACCCTAACCCTAAACCTAATCCTAGCCCTATCCCTAACCCTAACCTTAACCCTCACACTCACCCTATCTCTCACCTTAACCTCACCCTAACCCTACCCCGAACCCTAAACCTCACCCTCAATGTAACCCTCAAGCTAACCCTTACCCTCACCCTAATCCTAACCCTGACCCTAACCTTAACCCTAAAACTCACACTGAACCTAACCCACACACTAACCCTAACCCTACCCCACAGCCTAACCCTCATCCTAAACCTAACCCTAACCCTATCCTTCAATTTAACACTAACCCTGACATTAACCATAACCCTCAACCTAACCCTAAACCTCACCCTCACCCTCACACTCACACTCAGCCTAACCCTAACCCTAACACTAATCCTAAACCTAACCCTCACCCGCACCCTCACCCTAACTCTAACCCGAACCCAAACCATAACCCTTCCCCTACCCCTCACCCTCAACTGAACCCTCACTCTCACCCTAATGCTCACCCTCACCCTAAACCTAACCCTAACCATTACCCTCAATCTCACGCTTATGCTCACACTAACCCTAATCCTCACACTAACCCTCACCCTCACCCTAACCCTAACCCAAACACTAAACCTAACCCTCACCCTCACCCTAACCATAAACCTACCCCTCACCCTAACCCTCACGCTCACCCTATCCTCTAACCCTAACCCTAACCCTCCCTCTCACCCGAAACTTCACACTCAACCTCACCCTAAACATCACCCTAACACTAAACCTAATCATAACCCTAATACTCACCCTAACCCTAACCCTAAACTTAACCCTCAACCTCACGCTAATCCTCACCCTAACATAACCTTTACCCTTAACTAAACTAAACCCTCAACCTAACCTTCACCCTCACACTAGCCCACACCCTAACCCTAACGCTAAACATAACCCTCACACTAACCTTAACCCTAACCGTCAGCTTAAACCTTATCCTAACCCTAAACCTAAAACTAACCTTCACCCTATACAAACCCTAAACCTAACCCTAACCCTAAACCTCACCCTAATCCTAACCCTCAACCTCAACCTCAACCTTACCATCAGCCTAAACCTAGTCCTAACCTAATCCTAACCCTCAACCTCACCCTTACTCTAACCCTAAACCTAACCCTCACCCTCTGACTCCCACTCACCCTAACCCTCACCCTAACCCTAAACCTCACCCTAAACCTCAACCTCATACTCAGCCTAATCCTCGTCCTAACCCTCACCCTATACTTCTCACTCAAACTAACCCTAACCCTAACCCTAACCCTCACCCTCACCATCACCCTCACCTTACCATAAATCTATCCGTCACCCTCAACCTAAACCTGACCCTAACACTTGCCGTCACCCTAACCCTCACCCTAAACCTAACCATGAACCTAACAGTCACCCAAATGCTCAGCCTAACCCTAACACTAAACCTAACCCTCACCCTCAGTCTAACCCTCACACTAACGCTTACCCTCACACTAAACCTAATCCTCAAACTAACCCTAAACCTAACCCTAACCCTAACCCTCAACTTAACCCTCACCTTAATATTAACCCTGACCCTAACCGTCACCCTAACTCTAACACTAAACCTAAACCTCACCCACACCTAACCCTCACCGTCACCCTAACCCTCACCCTAAACCTAACCCTCACCCACACGCTAAACCTCAGCTTCACCCTCACCCTCACCCTTACCCTAAACCCAAACCTAACCCTCAGCCTAACCCTAACCCTCACCCTAACCCTCAAACTCCCCCTCACCCTAACCCTAATGATAACCCTAACCCTCACCCTAAACCTCACCCTAACCCTAACCCTAACCCTAACCCACACCTTAAACCTAACCCTACCCTAAACCTCACCCTCACCCTAACCTTCACCCTCACACGAAACCTCACCCTCACCCTAACCTTCACCCTCAAAGGAAACCTCACCGTCATCCTAACCCTCACCTTAACCGTAAACATCACCCTAACCCTAACTCTCAACCTAACCCTAAACATAACTCTCACCCTCACCCAAACACTAACCCTAACCCTAACCCTCCCGCTCAAACTCATGCAAACCCTAAACCTCAATCTTACCTTAAACCTCACCCTAACCCTTAAACTTACCATAACCCTAAAACTAAACATGAGCCTCACACTAAACCTAACCCTCACCCTCACACAAACCCTAACCCTACCCCTCACCCTAAACCTCAGCCTAACCCTAAACCTCAACCTAAACCTAGCCCTCACCCTTACCCTAATCCTAACACTTACCCTAAGCCTAACCATAAACCTAACCCTCACCCTCACCCTCACCCTAAATCTAAACCTAACCCTAACCCTCTCCCTCACCCTAACCCTAACCCTAACCCTAACCCTCACCTTAACCCTCCCCCTAATCCTAAACCTGATCCTAACCATCACCCTAAAGCTAACACTAAACCTAAACCTCACCCTCACCCTAACCGTCACCGTCACACTAACCCTCACTCAAACCTGAACCCTCACCTCAACCTAATCTTCACACTCACCCTAACCATAAATCTAACCCTAATCCTCTCCCTAACCCTCACCCTCACCCTCACCTCACCTAAAGCCTAACCCCTAAACCTAATCCTAATCCAACCCTCACCCTCACCATAAAACTAACCCTAACCCTAATCCTATAGCGAACCCTCACCTTCACCATAACCTAACAGTAACCATCACCCTCACACGCACCCTTACCCTAACCCTAACCCTAAGCCTTACCCTAACCCTAACCCTCACCCAAACCCTTACCCTAACCATAACCCTCACCCTCATTCTCACCCTAACCCTAACAATAACCCTATCCCTCACCCTAACCATTATCCTCACACTTACCCTAAACCTAACCCTAAACCTCACACTAACCCTAAACCTCACCCTAACCCTGACCCTACCCCTCATCCTAAACATCACCCTAATCCTAACCCTAACCCTAACCCACACCCTAAACCTAACCCTAACCCTCACCCTCACCCTAACCCTCATCCACACCCTAATCTGAAACCAAACCCGAACCTTCACAGTCACCCTAACACTCACCTCTCTCTGAAAATCACCCTAACCCTAACCCACACCCTAACCCTAAACATAACCCTCACCCTCACCCCAACCCTAATCCTAACTCAAACACGAACCCTCACCGTAACCCTCACCGCACACTCACACTAACCCTAACCCTCACTCTCATCCTAAACTTCACCCTAAACATTACCCTAACTCTACCCCTCACAATAACACTTACCATAACCCTAACCCAAACCCTAATCCTCACCCTCACCCTAGCCCTCATCCATACGATCAACCTAAACTTAACAATCACCCTATCGCTCACCCTCACCCTAACACTCACCCTAACGCTTACCCTCACCCTAACCCTAACCCTCACACTAAATCTAACCCTCACCCGAACCATAACCATAATCCTCACCGTATCCCTCATCCTAACCCTAAACATAACCCTCAACTTAAATCTAAACCTAAACATTAACCTAACCCTAACCCCCAACCTCACCCTCACCCTCAACCTCAGCCTAACACTAACCCTAACCCTAATCCTAAACCTAACACTCACCCTCACACTCACCCTAATTCGAACCTAACCATAATCCTAACCATCACCCTAACCATAAACCTATCCCTAACCTACACCCTAAACCTAAACATCACCCTAACCCTAACCCTAACCCTAACCCTCACCCTCACCCTAACCCTAACTCTCAACCTAACTGTCATCTTAACACTAACGCTAACCCTAACGCTCACCCTAAATCTAACCCTCACCCAAACCCTCACCATAAACCTCACCCTAACCCTAACCCTCAAACCGACCCTAACCCTTACCCTAACCCTTGTCCTCAACCTAAATGTAAACCTAACCCTAAGCCTCACACTAACCCTAACTCTAACCCTCAGGCTAACCCTCATCCTAAACCTAACCCTAACACTAATCCTAAACCTAACCCTCACCCTCACCCTCACTCTAACCATAACCCTAACCCTAACCAACATGTTAACCCTCAACCTCACTCTCACCCTAAACCTAACATTAACAATAAAACTAAGCCTAACCCTAAACATCACCCTCACCCTAACCCTAACCCTAACCCTAACACTAACCCTAAACCTAACCCTAATTCTTATACTCACCCTAAACCTAACCCTAACCGTCAAACTCACACTCAACCTCACCCTCACCCTAACACTCACGCTCAAACTCACCCTCACCCTAAACCTCACCGTCACCCTAAAAATCACCCTACCCCTAACCCTCACCCTAACCCTAACCCTTACCCTAACCATAACCCTAACCCTTACCATAACCCTAACCCTAACTCTCACCCTAACCCTAATGCTAACTCTAACCCTCCACCTCAACCTAAACCTCACCGTAAACCTTATCCTCACACTAACCCTAAACCTAACCCTCAGCCTCACCCTCACCCTAACCCTAACCCTGAACCTAAACCTCACTCTAACCCTAACCCTTACCCTAACCCAAACCTAACCCTAACCCTCACCCTAACCGTAACCCTAAGACCAACCGTCACCCTCACCCTCACCATAAACCTAAGCCTAAATATAACCCTCACCCTAACCCTAACCCTTACCCTAACCCTAACCCTACCCCTCAACCCATGACCCAAAACCTAACCCTGACCCTCAGGCTAAACCTAACCCTAACCCTAATGCTAACCCTAAAACTAACCCTCACCGTAACCCTAACACTTACCCTAAACGTAACCCTAACATTAACCCAAACGTTAGTCCGAACCCTAACCCTCATCCTAACCCTCATCCTAAACTTTATCCTCATAGTCACCCTAACTCTAACCCTAACCCTAACCCTCACACAAACCGTAACTCTCTCCCTAAACTTAACCATACCCCGCACTCTAACCCTCACCCTAACCCTTATCCTAACCCTCACCCTCAACCTAACGCTCACCGTCACCCTAACCCTCACCCTAAACTGAACCCTAAACAACACCCTAACCCTCAACATCACCCTCACCCTCACCCTCACCCTCAACCTCACCCTCAACCTAACCCTCACCCTAATCCTAACCCTAACCCTAACCCTCACCCTCACACTAATCCTTAACCTCACCCTAACCCTAACCCTTACCTTGACCCTAACCCTCACCCTAATCCTAACATTCAGCCTATCCCTAACTCTACACCTTTCCCTAACACTCATCCTAACCCTCACTCTCACCTTAACCCTAACCCTCAAAAACACCCTATCCCTCATCCTCAACCTGATCCTATCCCTAACCCTAACCCTAATCCTAACCTTCATCCTCACCCTCACCCTCACTGTAACTCTAACAGCCAGCCTCACCCTAATCCTAACCCTCATCCTAACTTTAAACCTAAACCTAATGCTAACCCTAAACCTCAGGCTCACCCTAAACCTCTACCTAACCCTTACCCTCACCATAACCCTAACCCTAACCCTCACACTAAACCTAACCCTCACCGTAAATCTAACCCTAACCCTCAGCCCTGACCTCACCCTATACATAACCCTAACCCTAATCCACACCCTATCCGTTAACTCAACCCTAATCCTCAACCTAACCCTCACCCTCACCCTAATCCTAATGCTAACACTAACCCTCCCCCTCCCCCTAACACTAACCTCACCCTAACCCTCACTCTAACACTTACTGACACCCTAACCGTCACCCTAACCCTAAAAATAAACCTAACCTTCCACTTAACCTCACGCTAACCCTAAAAATAACCCTAATCCTAACCATAACCCGAACCCTCAACATAACTCTAATCCTCACCCTTTCCCTAACCCTCACCCTAACCTTTACCCTCAACATAACCCAAACCCTAACCCTAAACCTAACACTCAAACTAACCCTAAGCCTTACCCTCAGCCTAACCCATATACAAAGCCTAAAACTAACAGTAACCCTCACCCTAACCCTAACCCTCAACCTAGCCCTCCCTCTAACACTAATGCTCACCCTAACCCTAACCCTCACACTCATCCTCACCCTAACCCTAAACCTAACCCTAACCCTCACCCTAACCCTAACCCTCACACTAAGCCTAACCCTCACCCTAACCCTAACCCTAACTCTCAGACTAACCCTCACCTTAACCCTAACTCTAACCCTCACCCTAAGCCTAACCATATCACTAACCCTAACCCTAATACTGAACCTAACCCTCACCCTCACTCTCACCATAACACTAAAACTCACCCTAATCCAAACCCTAACCGTAGTCCTCACGCTAACACTTACCCTCAAACTCACCCTAACCCTAACCCTCAACCTCACCCTAACACTCACCCTAAGCCTTACCCTCAACCTAACTCTAATCCTAACCCTAACCCTCACCCTCACCCTAATGCTAACCCTAACCAGCAGACTCACACTAACTCTCACCCTAACACTTACCCTCACCCTAAACATAACCCTCACTCTCACCCTAAACCTCACCCTAACACTTACCCAAACCCTAACACTCACCCTAACCCTAACCCTAAACCTAATCTTGACGCTAACCCTCACCCTCACCCTAAACCTCAACCTAACACTTACCCAAACACTTACCCTCACCCTAAACCTAAACCTAAACCTAAACTTGACCCTAACCCTCACCCTAACTCTCACCCTAATGTTTACCCTCTCCCTAACTCTTACCCTAACCCTAAACCTAACCCTCACACTAACCCTAACCCTAACCCTCAGCCTAACACTTATCCTAACACTAAACCTAGCCCTCAACCTCACCTTAAACCTAACCCTAACCCTCAGCCTAACCCTCATCCTAACCCTAACCCTAATCCTAACCCTCATCCTAAACCTAACCGTAAACCTAAACCTCACCCTAACCCTAACCCTAACCCTCACCCTCACACTCCCCATAACCGTCAGCCTAACCCTAATCCCAACTCTAACCCTAAACCTAACCCTAACACTCACCCTCACCCTTACCCTAAGCCCTCCGCTCTCCCTACCCCTCACCCTAACCCTAACGCTAACCCTAACCCTCAACCTAACCCTAACCCTACCCTTAACGCTAACCCTCACCCTAACCTAATCCTCACCCACAAGCTAACCCTCACCCTCAACCGAAATCTCACCCTCACCCAAACACTCATCCTCACCCTAACCCTCACACTCACTCTAAATGTCACCCAAACACTAACCCTCAACCTAACCCTAACCCAAACCCTAATCCAAACCCTCACCCTCACCCTTACCCTCACCCTAACCCTTACCCTCACCCTAACCCTAACCATAATCCTCACAATAACCGTAACCCTCACTCTAACCCTAACCCTCACCCTAACCTTCATCCACACCCTGATCCTCACACTCAGCTTAACCCTAACCCTAAACCTAACCCTCACCCTAAACCCTAAACCTAACACTAACCCTAAACCTCACCCTCACCCTCACCCTAATCCTAACCCTCACCCTAAACATCACCCTAATCCAAACACTCACCCTAACCCTAACCCGAAGCTTCACCCTGAACCTAAACTCAGCATAATCTTCAACCTAACCCTAACCTTTACCTAACCGAAACCCTCACCCTCACCCATAGCCTAACCCTCACCCTCACCGAAGAATTCACCCTAACCCTAAACTTAACCCTAACCCTCGCCCTCAAACTCCCCTACACCCTCAGCCTTACCCTAACCATAACCCTAATCGTAACACTAATGCTCAACCCCAACCTCACCCTAACCCTAACCCTAACCCTAACTATAACCCTCACCCTCATCCTTACCCTAACCCTAACCCTAACAATAACTCTAACCCTAACCCTAACCCTAAAACTCATCCTAACCCTAATCCTAACCCTAAATCTCAACCTCATCCTCACCCTCACACTAACCCTCAACCTCACCCTAAATATCACCTTAACCCTAAACTTCACAATGAACCTAACCTTAACGCTCACCTTAACTCTCACCCACAAACTAACCCTCAGCCTAAACATTATCTTCACACTAAACCAAACCCTAAACCTAACCTTCACACTAACCCTAACCCTCAAGCTAACCGTATCCCGACACCTCACCCTAACTCTCACCTCAACCCTAACCCTAACCCTAACACTCACCCTAACCCTAACTCTAAACCTAACCCTCACCCTCACCCTAACCCTCACCATCACCCTAATGCTCACCCTAACCCTAACCCTCACCCTAAACCTAACCCTCAACCAAAACATAACCCTCACCCTGACCCTCGCCCTAACCCTAACCCTAACGCTAACCCTTACCCTAACCCTTACTTTAACCCTAACCCTCATCCTAAACCTAATGCTCACCCCAACAATAACCGTCACACTAACCCTAACCCTAGCCCTCACCCTCACCCTCACCCTCAACCTAACCCTAACACTCATCCTAACGCTAACCCTAACCCTAAACCTCACACTAAACTTAAACTTCACCTTAACCCTAATCCTAACACTAAACCTAACAGTCACTCTATCCCTAACCCTACCCCTCAGCCTAACCCTCACCCTAAACCTAACCCTAACACTAATCCTCACCCTATCCCTAACCTTAACCCTAACCCTAATCCTAACACTCACCCTCACCCTAACTCTAAACCTAACCCTCAACTTCACCCTAACCATATACCTAACCCTCACCCTAACACTAACACGCACCCTATACCTCACTCTCACCCTAACCCTAAACCAAACCCTAACCCTAACGCTAAACCTAATCCTATCGGTAAACCTGACCCTCACCCTCACTCTAAACCTAATCCTAACCTGCACCCTAAGCATAACCCTAAACCTAATGCTAACCCTAACCCTCAACCTCACCCTAAACCTAACACTAACACTCAAAGTAAACCTAACCCCAACCCTAATGTTAACCCTAACCCTCACCCTAACTCTATCCCTGAACCTAACCCTTATCCTAACCCTCACCCTCACCCTATCTATAACACTAACACTCACCCTATCCCTAACTCTAATCCTAACCCTAATCCTACCACTCAGCCTAACCCTTACCCTCATTCTAACCCTCACCCTCTCCCTAACATTAATGCCAACCCTAAATATCAACCTCACCCTAACCGTCGCCCTAAACCTTACCCTCACCATAACCCTATCCCTCCACCTCAACCTAACCCTCACCCTAACCCTTACACTCACCCTAACCCTCACCCAAACCTAACCCTAACACTAACCCTCACCCTAACCCCCACCCTAACCTTCACCCTAACCCTAATGCTAACCCTAACCCTCAGTCTCACCCTAACCCTCACCCTAACTCTTATCCTCACACGAACCCTAACAATAACCCTAAGCATAACGCTCACACTAAGACTAACCCTCATCCTAACCCTAACCCTACCTCTCACCCTAACACTCACCCTAACCCTAACCTTAACCCTAACCTGAACCCTAACCCTAACCCTAATTCACCCCCGAACCCGAACCCTCACCTACACCCTAACCCTTCCCCTTCCCTGAACCCTAACTCTCACCCTAAAACTCACCCTCACCCTAAACATCACCCTAACACTTACCCTCAACCTAAAACTCAACCTCACCACAACCTAACCCTGCCCCCCACCATAATCCTCGCCCTAAACCTAACCCAAAACCTTACCTAACCGAAACCCTCACCCACAACCTCATCCTCTCCGTCAACCTCAGCCTAAACCTTACCCTAACCCTAATCCTAACCCTAACTCTTACCCTCACCCTAAACCTAACCTAACCCTAATCCTCACCGTCACCCTCCCACTCACCCTCACCCTCACCCTAACCCTCACCTTCACACTCACCCTCACCCTAACCCTCACCGTCACCCTAAACATCAGTCTAAACCTAACCCTCACGCTAACCTAACCCCTACCCTAACCCTAACCCTAAACCAAACTCTCACCCTAACATTAACCCTCACCCTAACACTTACCCTCAACCTAACCCCAACCTTAACCTTAACACTAACCTTCACCCGAACCCTCACTCTAACCCTAATTCTAACCCTAACCCTAACCTTTACCCTAACTCTAACTCTTACACAAACCCTAAGCCTAACTCTAAACCTCACCCTAACCCTAAACTTAACCCTCATCCTCACCCTAACTCTTGCCCTAACCCTAACCCTCACCATAACCCGAACCCTTAAACTATACCTAAACCTCATCCTCAAGCTAACCCTAACCCTAACCCTCACTGTAACCCTAACCCTCACCCTAAACCTCAGCCTCATCCTAACCCTCAACCTAAACCTAACCCTCAGCCTAAACCTCACCTTCACCCTAATCCTCACGCTAACCCTAACCCTAAATCTTACCTAACCGAAACACTCAACCTCACCCTCACCCTCTCCCTAACCCTCATTCTCACCATAGCCCTCACCCTAACCCTCACCCTCACCCTCAGCCTAACCCTTACACTAACCCTAATCCTAACCCTAACCCTTATCCTCACCCTAAACCTAACCCTAACCGTCACCTTCACACTCACCCTCACCCTCACCCTAACCCTCATGCTCAATCTCACCCTCACCCTAACCCTAAACTTAACCCTAACCCTCACCCTAACACTCATGCTCAATCTCACCCTCACCCTAACCCTCACCATCACCCTAAAAATCACCCTAACCCTAATGATAACCCTAACCCTCAACCTCACCCTAAACCTCACCCTAATCCTTATCCTCAAACTAACCCTAACCCTAAACCTCGGCCTCACCCTTACTCTAACCCTAACCATAAACATAACCCTCACTCTAACCGTAATCCTTACTCTAAGCCTGAACCTAACTTTAACCCTCACACTAACTGTAACCCTAACCCTAACCCTCACCCTCACCCTAAACCTAACCCTAAACATAACCCTCACCCTAACCCTGTCCCTTACCCTAACCCTAACCCTACCCCTCACCCTAAACCTCACACTCAACCAAACCCTAACTATGACACTCACCCTAAACCCAACCCTAACTTTAACCCTAACGCTAACCTAAACCTAACCCTCACCCTAACTCTAACACTTACCCTAAACCTAACCCTAACCCTAACCCTAACCCTAACCCTCACACTAAGCCTAACCCTCACCCTAACCCTCACCCTAACCTTTATCCTCATACTAAACCTAACTCTAACCCTAACCCTACCCCTCACACAAACCCTAACCCTCTCCCTAACCTTAACCCTACTCCTCGCCCTAACACTCACCCAAACCCTAACCCTCACCCTAACCATTATCCTAAACCTCACCCTCACCCTAACCATCACCGTCACCTTAACCCTCACCCTAAACCGAACTTTAACCCACACCCTAACCCTCACCCTCACCCTCACCCTCACTCTAACCCTAAACCTAACCCTCATCCTAACACTAACCCTCACCCTCACCCTCACACTAACCCTAACCCAAAGCCTCACCCTAACCCTAACCCTAAACCTTACCTAACCGAAAACCTCACCCTCACCCAAACCCTAACCCTCTACCTAGCCCCCCCAACACTAACCCTCACCCTAACCCTAACCCTCACCCTCACACTCACCCTCACCCTAACCCTAAACCTAACCCTATCACTAACCCTCACACTAACCCTTACCCTAATACTGAACCTAACCCTCACCCTCACCATAACCCTAACACTTACCCTAATCCAAACCCTATCCGTAGTCCTCACCCTAACACTTACCCTCACCCTCAACCTCACCCTAACCCTCACCCTAAGCTATACCCTCACCTTAACTCTAATCCTAACCCTAACACTCACCCTCACCTTCACCCTAATGCTAACCATAACCCTCACACTCACCCTAACCCTCACACTAACACTTACCCTCACCCTAACCCTAACCCTCACCCTCACCTAAACCTCACCCTAACACTTTCCCAAACCCTAACCCTCACCCTAACCCTAACCCTAAACCCAACCTTGACGCTAACCCTCACCCTCATTTTAAAATTCACCCTAACACTTACCAACACCCTTACACTCACGCTAACCCTAACCCTAAACCTAAACTTGACCCTATCCCTCACCCTAACCCTAAACCTCACCTTCACCCTAACTCTCACCCTAACATTTACCCTCACCCTAACTCTTACCCTAACTCTAAACCTAACGCTCACACTAACCCTAACCCTAACCCTCAGCTCAACCCTTATCCTAACCCTAAACCTTACCCAAACACTAACCCTAAGCCTCAGCCTAACCCTCATCCTAACCCTAACCCTAATACTAACCCTCACCCTAAACCTAACCCTCACCCTAAACCTAACCCTCAACCTAAACATAACCCTCACCCTGACCCTCACCCTAACCCTAACCCTAACGCTAACCCGCAACCTAACCCTTACTTTAACCCTAACACTCACCTTTAACCTAACGCTCACCCTAACACTAACGCTCAAACTAACCCTACAAATAGCCCTCACCCTCACCCTCAACCTAAACCTCACCCTAACCCTAATCCTCACACTAAACCTAACAGTCACTCTATCCCTAACCCTACCCCTCAGCCTAACCCTCACCCTAAACCTAACCCTAAGCCTAAACCTCACCCTAACCCTAACACTAACCGTAACCATAAGCCTAACCCTAACTCTAACACTAACACTAACCATAACAATAAGCCTAACCCTAACCCTTACCCTCACCCTAACCCTAACCCTAACCCTCACCCTAAACCTTATGCTAAACCTAACACTCACCCTCACCCTAATCCTCACCCTAACCCTTATCCTCACACTAACTCTAACCCTATCCCTCAGCATCAACCTCACCCTAACCCTAAACCTGAAACTAACCCTCACCATAAACCTAACCCTTACCCTAAACCTAAACCTAACCCTAGCCCTAACCCTAATCCTCACCCTCACCCTCATCTTAACCCTGACCCTAAACCTACCCCTCAACCTAACCCTCACGCTCACCCTAATCCTAACCCTAACCCTCACCCTAAACCTAAACCAAACCCTAACCCTCACCCTAACCCTAAACCTAACCCTCAACCTGACCCTAATCCTTACCCTAAACCTAAACCTAATCCTATCCCCAAACCAAACCCTAACCCTCACCTTCAACCTCACCCTCACCCTAACACTCACCGTCACCGAAACCCTCACACTAAACCGAACCTTAACCCACACCCTAACCCTCACCCGAACCCTCACCTGAACCCTCACACTCACCCTAAGCCTAACGGTAACCCTCATCCTAACACTAACACTGACCCTCACCCTCACCCTAAACCTAACCCACAACCTCACCATAATCCTCACCCTAACCCTAACCCTAAACATTACCTAACCGAAATCCTCACCATCAGCCAAACCCTTACCCTCAACCTAGCCCTCCCCCAACACTAACCCTCACCCTAACCCAAACCCTCACCCTCAAACTCACCTTCACCCTAATCCTAAACCTAAACCTAATCCTCACACTAAGCCTAACCCTCACCGTAACCCTAACCCTACCTCTCAGACTAACCCTCACCTTAACCCTAACTAGAACCCTCACCCTAACCCTAACCCTATCACAAACCCTCACACTAACCCTAAACCTAATACTGAACCTAACCCTCACCCTCACCCTCCCAATAACCCTAACACTCGCGCTAATCTTAACCCTAAAATTAGTCCTCACCATAACACTTACCCTCCCACTCACCCTAACACTAACCCTCAACCTCACCCTAACCCTCACACTAAGCTTTACTCTCACCCTAACTCTAATCCTAACCCTAACCCTCACCCTCACTCTAATGCTAAACCTAACCCTCAGACTCACACTAACCCTCACCCTAACAATTACCCTCACCCTAACCCTAACCCTCACCCTCACCCTAAACCACACCCTAACACTTACCCAAACCCTATCACGCTAAACCTTACCTTGACGCTAACCCTCCTCCTCACCCTAACACTTACTCATACCCTTACACTCACCCTAACCCTAACCCTAAACCTATATTTTACCCTAACCCTCACCCTAACCCTAAACCTCACCCTCACTCTAACTCTCACCCTAACCTTTACCCTCACCCTAACTCTTACCCTAACCCTAAGCCTATCCCTCAAATTAACCCTAACCCTAACTCTCAGCCTAACCCTTATCCTAACCCTAAACCTAGCCCTAAACCTCAACCTAATCCTAACCCTAACCCTCAGCCTAACCCTCATCCCAAGCCTAACCCTAATCCTAACCCTCACCCTAACCCTAACCGTAAACCTAAACTTCACCCTAAACCTAACCCTCAACCTCACCCTCTCCTTCACCTTCAGCCTAACCCTAATCCTAACCTAATCCTAACCCTCACACTCACCCTAACTCTAACCCTAAACCTAACCCTAACACCCACCCTCACCCTTACCTTAACCCTAACAATATACCTAACCCTCAACCTAACCCTAACCCTCACCCGAATCCTAAACCTAACCCTCACTCTCAAATTCACCCTATCTCTAACCCTCTCCCTAACCCGAACCCTAAACCTAACCTTGATGCTAACACTCACCCTCACCCTAAACCTTACTCTAACACTTACCCACATCCTTACCCTCACCCTCACCCTAACCCTAAACCTCCCCCTTCTCCTGACTCTCACCCTTACCTTTACCCTCACCCTAACTCTTACCCTAACCCTAAACCTAACCCTAACCCTACCCCTAACGATTACCCTCACCCTAAGCCTATTCCTCACCCACACCCTAACCCTCACAGTCAACCGAACCCTCACGCTCACCCAAACCACACTCACCCTCACCCTCACCGTTACCGTAAGTAACACTAACCCTAAAAATAAACCTGACCCTAACCCTCACCCTAACCATAACACTCACCCTAACCCAAACCCTCACCCTAACACTTACCCTCACACTAACCCTAACCCTAACACTAACACTAACCCTCACACTAACCCAAACCCTTACTCTAACCCTAAACCTCAACCTCACCCTCACCCTCAGCCTAACACTAGTACTTACCCTCAACCTATACCTTCCCCTCAACCTAACACTAACCCTAACCCTCACCTTCACCCTCACCCTCACCTCACCATAACCCTATCCCTCACCGTCCACCTAAACCTAACCCTAACACTTGCCCTCACCTTAGCACTCACCCTAACCCTAACCCTGAACCTAACCCTCACCCAAATGCTCACCCTAACACTAACACTAAACCTATCCCTCACCCTCAGTCTAACCCTCACACTAAAGCTTACCCTCACCCTAAACCTAATCCTCACACTATCCCTAAACCTAACCCTAACTCTAACCCTCACCTTAATCCTCATCTTAATCCGGACCCTGATCTTAACCCTCAGCCTAACTCTAACATTAAACCTACATCTTACCCTCACCTAACCCTCACCATCACCCTAACCCTCACCCTAAACCTAACCGTCATCCACACCCTAAACCTCACCCTCACGCTCACCCTCGCCCCAAAGCTAACACTAACTGTAAACTTCACCCTCACCTTCATACTAACACTAATCCTAAACCTAACCCTCACACTCACCCTGAAACTAACACTAACCCTCACCGTCATCCTCACGCTTACCCTAACCCCAAACTTAACCATCAGAATAACCCTAACCCTAAACCTAACCCACACCCTAAACCTAACCCTAACCCTAAACCTCACCCTCACCCTAACCTTCAACCTCACCCTCATCCTAACCCTCACCTTAACCCTAAACATAAGCCTCTCCCTCACCCTAACCCTCACCCAAACCCTAACTCTCACCCTCAAACTCACGCTAACCCTAACCCTCACTCTTACTCTAAACCACACCCTAACCCTTAACCTTACCCTAACCCTAACACTAACCCTAACCCTCACACTAAACCTAAACCTCACCCTCACCCTAACCATAACCCTACCCCTCACATTAACTTTAAACCTTACCCTAACTCTAACCCTAACCCTCACCCTCACCTAAACCCGAACCCTCACCTCAACCTAACCCTCACTCTCACGCTAACCCTAAACCTAACCCTAATCCTCTCCCTAACCATCACCCTCACACTCACCCTCACCTTAAGCCTAACCCTAACCCTAATCCTAAACCTAACCCTCACACTCATCCTAAAACTAACCCTAACCTTAATCCTAAACCAAACCCTCACCTTCACCATAAACCTAACACTAACCATCACCCTCACAAGCAACCTTACCCTAACCCCAACCCTATGCCTTATCCTAACCCTAACCCTCACCCTAACCCTAACCCTAACCGATCCCAAACCCTCACCCTCACCCTCATCCTAACCCTTACAATAACCCTATCCCTCACTCTAACCCTTATCCTCACACTTACCCTAAACCTAACCCAAAACCTCACACTAACCCTAAACCTCACACTAAACCTGACCCAACCCCTCACCCTAAACCTCACCCTAATCCTAACCCTAACCATAACCCACACCTTAAACCTAACCCTAACACTCACCCTCACTTTAACCCTCACCTTGATCCTAACCGTGACCCTAACCCTCACTGCAACGCTAACACTAAACCTAAACCTAACCCTCACCCTAACCCTCACTGTCACCCTAAACATCACCCTAAACCTCACCCTCACACTCAGGCTAACCCTAACACTCACTCTCACCTAACCCTCAATCTAACCCTTAACCTTACCCTAACCCTAACCTACACCCTAACACTAAACCTAACCCTCAACCTCATCCCAAACCTAACCCTACCTGTCACCCTAATACTTACCCTCACTCTAACCGTAAACCTAACCCTAACCCTCACCCTCACCTTCACCGTAACCCTAACTCTAATTCAAATCCTAACCCTCAACCACACCCTAAACCTCACCCGAATCCTTACCCTCACCCTCACCCTAATTGGAACCCACACCTTAACCTTAACCCTCAATTTACCCCTGACCCTAAACCTGAACCTAACACTCACCCTAAAACTAACCCTAACCCTCACCCTCAACCTAACCCTAAACCTAATGCTAACCCTAAACTTCATCCTCACCCTAACCCTAACCCTACACCTCACCCTAACCCAAACCCTAACCCTAATGCTAACCCTAACACTCAACCTCACCCTAACCCTCACTCTAATCCTTACCCTCACCCTCTCCCTCACCCTTACCCTAAACCTACCCATCAGCCTAAACCTCACCTTAACCCTTACCCTCACTATAAACTTAAAACTAACCCTAATCCTCACACTAACCCTAAACCTAACCCTAACCCTAACCCTCACTTTAACCCTCACCCTAAGCCTAACCCTGAACCTAACCCTCACTGTCACCCTAACACTCAACGTCACCCTAACCCTCAACCTAACCCTAACCCTCAACCTAAATCTCACCCTAACCCTTACCCTCACCACAACCTTAACCCTAACCCACACCCTAACCCTCACCGAAACCAAACCCTCACCCTCAACCTAACCAACACCCGAACTCTAACCCTATACCTCACACTACCCTTAATGCTAAACATAACCCTAAATCTTAGTCTCATCCTAATCCTCACCCTAAGCCTTTTCCTCACACTAACCCTAATCCTAACCCTCACACTAGCCCTAACCGTCAACCTAACCCTCACTGTCACCCTAACCCTCACCCTAACCCTAACCCTCACCTAAACCCTAACCCTCACCCTCACCCTCACCCTCACCCTAAAAATCACCCTAACCCTAACCCTCAGCCTAACCCTAACCCTAACCCTCACCTTAACCCTAACCCTCACCTTCAACCTCACCCTCAGCCTAATCCTCACCCTAAACCTAACCCTAACCCTTTCCTAACTGAAAACCGCACCCTCACCCTAACCCTCATCCTAACCTTCGCCCTCACCTTAAGCCTAACCCTAATCCTAACCCTCAACCTCAACCTCATCCTCAACCTCAGCCTCACCCTAACTCTAAACATAATCCTAAACCTAACCCTCACACAAACCCTCACTATAACCCTAACTGTAAACCTAATGCTAACCCTAAACCTCACCCTCACCTTAGCCCTAATCCTAACCCTCACCCTAACCCTAACCCTAAGCCTAATGCCATACCTAACCCTAACCCTCACACTAAGACTAATGCTAACCCTAATACTCAACCACAACCTAAACATCACCCTAACACTTACCCTCATTCTAACCCTCACCTTCACCCTAAACCTGAACCTAATCCTCATCCAAACACTCACCCTAACCCTTACAGTAACCCTATCCTTCACCCTCACCCTAACCCTCACCATATCCCTTATCCTCGCACTAACCCTAACCCTAACCCTACACCTCACACTAACGCTAACCCTTAACTCAACCCTAAAACTAACCCCCACCCTAACCCTAAACCTGAACCTAATCCTCATCCAAATGCTCACCCTAACCCTAACACTAACCTTATCCCTCACCCTCACCGTAACCCTCACCCTAACGCATACCCTCACCCTAACCCTAACCCTAACCCTAACACTCAACCTAAACCTAACATAACACTAATGCTAACCCAAACCCTCACCATCAACCGAACCCACACCCTCACCCTAACACTCACCTAATCCTCACCCTAACCCTAACATTACCTAACCAAGACCCTCACCCTCACACTCACCTTCACCCTAACCCTCCCCCTCTCCCTAGCACTCACCCTAACAGTAACCCTAACCCTAAACCTCACCCTCATCCTCAACCTCAGCCTAACCCTATCCCTATCCCTAATCCTAACCGTCACCCTCAACCTAAGCCAAACCCTAACACTCAACACTCACCCTAAGCCTCACCCTAACCCTAATTCAAACCCTAACCCTCACCCTCATCCTAGCGGTCAACATAACCCTAACTCTAATCCCAACTCTAACCCTAAACCTCATCTTCACCCTCACCCTCAACCTCACCCTCAGCCAAATCCTAACCCTAACCCTAATACTAACTCTAAACCTCTACCCTAACCCTACCTCTACCCCGAACCCTAGCCCTCACCCTCACTCATACCCTCAACCTCAGCCTAACCCTAACCCTAATCCTAAACCTAACCCTCACACTCACACTCACCCTTACCCTAAACCTAATCCTCATCCTCACCCTAAGTCTAACCCTAAACCTCACCCTCACCCTAACCCTTAACCTCCCCCGAAACCTAACCCTAACTCAAACTCTTAAACTACCCCTCAGCCTAACTCTAACCCTTACCCTCAACCCAAACCTGATGCTAACTCAAATGTTCACTCTCAACCTAAGCCTCAGCCTAACATTTACCCTCACCATAACCCTAATCCTCCCCTCTCCCTAACACTCACCCTACCCCCTCCCCTCACCCTAACCCTCACCCTAACCCAAAGCCTAACCCTAATCCTAACCTTCACCCTAAGCCTCACCATAACACTCACCCTAACCCTAACCTTAACCCTCACCCTCAAACTCACCCTAACCCTAAACCTAAACTTAACCCTCACCCTCACCCTAACTGTCATCCTAACCCTTACCCTCACCCTAACCCTAACCCTAACCCTAACCCTAACACTCAACCTAAACCAAACCCTAACCCTAATGCTAACCCTAACCCTCACCCTCACCCTAACCTGAACCCTAACCCTTACCCTTACCATCACCGTCACTCTCACCCTAACCCTAACCCTTACCCTCACCTTAACCCTATCCCTCACTATCAACCTAACCCTCACCCTAAACCTTACGCTCAGCCTAACCCTCAGCCAACCCTAACCCGAACCCTAAACCACACCCTAACCCCCACACTAACCTTCACCCTAACCCTAACGCTAACCCTAACCCTCACTCTCAACCTAACCCTCATCCTAAAACTTATCCTCACATTAACCCTAATCCTAACTGTAACCCTCACACTAAGCCTAACCCTAATCCTCTCCCTCACCATAATCCTCACCCTAAACATAACCCTAACCCTTACCTAACCGAAACCGAAACCTCACCCTCACCCTCACCCACAGCCTAACCCTTACCCTAATCCTAATAGTACCCTAACTCTTATCCTCACCCTAAATCTAACCCTAACCCTAACACTCATGGTCACCCTCCCACTCATGCTCACCCTCACCCTAACCCTCACGCTCAACTTCACCCTCACCCTAACCCTCACCGTCAACCTAAACATCACCCTACCCCTAACCCTCACGCTAACCCTAACCCTTACCGTACCCTAACCCTAACCCTAAACCTAACCCTAACCCTCGCCCTAAACCTTATGCTAACCCTAACACTCATCCTCACCCTAATCCTCACCCTAACCCTTATCCTCACACTAACCCTAACCCTAACCCTCAGCATCACCCTAACCCTAAACCTAAACCTTAAACTAACGCTCACCCTGAACCTAACCCTTACCCTTACCCTAAACCTAAACCTCACACTAACCCTCACCCTAACCCTCACCCTAAACCTAAAACTCACCCTAACCCTAAACTTTACCCTATTACTAAACTTACCCCTCAACCTAACCCTCACCGTCACCCTAACCCTAACACTAACCCTCACCCTAAACCTAACCCTAACCCTAACCCTCACCCTAAACCTAAACCTAACCCTCATCCTAACCCTAAACCTTACCTGAAACCTAACCCTAACGCTAAACCTAACCATAACCCTAACCCTTACCCTCAAATTTACCCTCACTCTAACCCTAAACCTAACCCTAACCTTCACACTAACCCTAACCAGAATCCTAACCCTAACTCTCACTGTCACCATCACCCTCACACTAACCCTCAATCTCAAACTTACCTTCATCCTAACCCTCAAACTAACCCAAACCCTCACCCTAACCCTAACAATCTCCCTAACCCTAACCCTACATTTCACCCTAACTTTAACCCTAAATATCACCCTAACCCTAACCCTCACCCTCACCTCACCCTCTGCCTAACACTAACCGTAACCCTAATCCTAACCCTAAATCTCACCCTCATACTCACCCTAATTCAAACACTAACCCTAACCATAACCCTATCCCTAATTCTCACCCTAATCCTAATCCTCATCCTAACCCTAAACCTAACCCTCTATCTCACCCTAACCCTAACTTTATCCCCCACCGTAACCCTAATGCTAACCCTATCCCTCAGCCTCACCCTAAACCGCACCCTAAACCTTAACCTCACCATAACCTTAACCCTAAACCTAATACTCACACTAATTCTAACCATCACCCTCACCCTAACCCTCACTGTCACCTTAAACTTCACTCGAACACTAACCATCACCCACACACTAATCCTCACCAGAAACCGAAACCTCTACCTCACCCTCACCCTAACCGAAACCCTAACACTCACCCCAAACCTAACCCTCAACCTAACCCTAATTCAAAACTTCACATTCAAATTAACCCTAACCCTAATCCTAACCCTAAACCTCACCCTAACCCTAACACTAAACCTAACCTTAACTCTTACTTTCATCCTAATCCTCACCCTAAACCTTTTCCTCACACTAACATGAACCCTAACCCTCACACTAACCCGAACACTCACCCTAACCCTAACCCTAACCCTCACCCTGAAACTAACCCTAACCCTTTTCCACACCCTCACCCTAACCCTCACCGTCACCCTAACCCTCACCCTAAAACTAACCCTCACCTATACCCTAAAACTCACCCTCACCCTCACCCTCACCCTCACCCTAAACATCACCCTAACCTTAACCTCACCTTCAACCTCACCCTCACCCTAACCCTCACCCTAAATCTCACCCTCACCCTAGCCCTCACCCTAAACCTAACCCTAACCCAAAAACTCACCCTCAAGCTCATCCTCAACCTCAGCCTCACCCTAACCCTAAACCTAATCCTAAACCTAATCCTCACCCTAACCCTCACTCTAACGATAACCTTAAACCTAATGCTAACCCTAAACCTCACCCTCAACTTTAGCCTAATCCTAACCCTCACCCTCACCCTACCCCTAACCCTAATGCTATACCTAATCCTAACACTTACCCTAAGAATAATTCTAAGCCTAATACTCAACCTCAACCGAAAACTCACCCTAACACTTACCCTCAGCCTACCCCTCACCCTAACCCTAAATCTAAACCTAACCTTCACCAGTCACCCTAACCCTTACACTCACCCTATTCCTCACCCGCACCCTAACCCTCACCCTAACCCTTATCCTCACACTAACCCTAAACGTAACCCTAAACCTCACACTAACTCTAATCCTCTCCCAAAACCTAACACTAAACCTCACACTAACCCTAACCCTAAACTCAACCCTAACCCTAACCCTCACCCTAAATCCAATCCTAATCGTCACACAAACGCTCACCCTAAACCTAACACTAAACCTATACCTCACCCTCACCCTAACCCTCACCCTAACTCTTACCCTCACACTAACCCTAAAAATCAAACTAAACCTAACCCTCACCTTAACCCTAACCATAATCCTCACCCTAACCCTCATCCTAACCCTAACCCTAACCCTCAAACTATCCCTAACCCTAAACATTACCCTAAACCTAACCCTCACCGTCACCCTCACCCACACCCTCAGCCTAACACTAACACAAACCCTAATCCTAACCCTAACGCTCACACTCACACTCACCCTAACTGGAACCCTAACCATAAACCTAACTCTCACCATATACATAAACCTATCCCTAACCCACACCCTAACCCTAAACGTCACCCTAACCCTAGCCCAAATCCTCACCCTAACTCTAAACCTCACCCTAATCTCAACTTAACCCTAACGCTCACCCTAACCTTCACCCTCACCCTAAATCTCACCCTAACTGATACCCTCACCATAAACCTAAGGGTAAACCTAACCCTAATCCTCACACTCAATCTGACCCTAACCCTCACCCTATCACTCACCCTAACCCTAACACTCACCCTCACATTAACACTCACCGTCATCTTAACCCTCACCATAAACCTAACCGTAACCCACACCTTAACACTCACACTCACCCTCACCCTCATCCTAAACTTCACCCTAGCCCTAACCCTAACCCTAACCCCAAACATGACCCTCACCCTACCCCTAACTTTAACCCTCACACTCACCCTAACCCTAACCCTAACCCTTACCCTAAACCTCAACCTAACCCTTAATCAAATCCTAACCCTCACTCTCACCATAATCCTCAACCTAACCCTAACCATAACCCTCACCCTAACCCTCACCCTAACCTTAACCCTAATCCTAACCCTAACCTTAACCCTCACCCTCACCCTAAACCTCACCCTAACCTTAAAACTTATTCTAATCCGAAACCTCACCAACACACTAACCCTCACCCTCACCCTCACCCTCACTCTCACCCTAACCTTCACCAACACCCTAACCCACACCCTCACCCGAACCCTAACTCTCACCCTCACCCTCACCCTAAACATCACCCTAACCCTAACCCTCACCCTAACCCTAACCCTAACCCTCACCCTAACCCTAACACTCACCTTAAACCTCACCCTCACCCTATACCTCACCCTAAACATAACCATAAACTTAACCCTCACCTTCACACTCACACCCAAATGCTCACCCTCACCCTCAGCCTCACCCTAAACCTACACCTAATCCTAACCCTAACCCTGACCCTCACTTTCACTCTAACCCTAACCCTAACCTGCACCCTAACCCTAACCCTTACCCTAATGCTAACCCTAACCTTCAACCTCACCCTAACTGTAACACTCAACCTAAACCTAACCCTAACCGTAATGCTAACCCTAAACCTCACCCTCACCCTAACAGTGACCCTAACCTTTACCCTAACCCTCACCCTCACCCTAACCCTAACTCTAAACCACACCCTAACACTAACCATAAACCAACCCTAAACCTCAGTCTACCCATCACCCTCACCCTAACTCTCACCCTCACCCTAACACTAATGCTAACCCTAACCCTCAACCTCACCCTAACCGTCGCCATAAACCTTAACCTCACAAAAACCCTATTCCTCAACCTCAACCTAACCCTCACCCTAAACCTTACAATCACCCTAACCCTCACCCAACCCTAACCCTCATACTAACCCTCACCATAACCCCCATCCTAACCTTAACCCTAACCCTAAGGCTAACCCTAACCCTCAGTTTCACCCTAACCCTCACCCTAACCCTTATCCTCACATAAACCCTAACCCTAACCCTAACCGTAACCCTCACAAAAAGCCTAACCCTCATCCTAAACCTAACCCTACCTCTCACCCTAACACTCACCCTAACCCTAACCCTAACCTGAACCTGAACCCTAACCTTAACCCTAATCCTCCCCTGAACCCTAACACTCACGGTCACCCTAAGCCTCACCCTTACACTAACCCTCACCTACACCCTAACCCTACCCATTCCCTGAACCCTAACTCTCACCCTAAACCTCACCCTCAACCTAAACATCACCCTAACCATTACTCTCACACTAACCCTCACCCTCAACCAAACCATAACCCTCACTCTCACCCAAAACCTCTCACACACCCTAACTTTCACCTTCAGCTTAAACATCACCCTAAACCTCACTCTCACACTAACCCTCACTCTAACACTTACAATCACCCGAACCCTCACATTAAACCTAAACCTCACCCTAAATCTAACCCTAAACCTACCACTCACCCTCACCCTAGCCGTGAGGGCTTGGGTGAGCCTCACTCATACCCTCAACCTCAGCCTAACCCTAACCCTAACCATTACCCTCACACTAACCCTTACCCTACCCCTCAGCCTAACCCTCACCCTCACCCTAATCCTAACCCTATCCCTCACCCTAAACCTAACCCAAACCCTAACCCTCACCCTAACCCTAAACCTAAACGTCACCCTAAACCTAACCCTTACCCTAAATCTAACCCTAACCCTAAAACTATCCCTAACTCTCACCCTCACCCTTACCCTCACCCTAACCCTAACCATAACCCTAAAACTCACCCTAACCCTAACACGAAACCTAACCCTAACCCTCACCGTCACCATCACCTTGACCCTAACCCTCAACTTCAAACTCACTTTCACCCTAACCCTCAAACTAACCCTAACAGTCACCCGAACTTTAACCCTTACCCTAACCCTAACCCTACCCCTCACCCTAACCCTCAACCTAAACCTAACACTCACCCTAACCCTAATCCTAACCCTCACCCTCATCCTAACCCTCAATGTCACACTAAACCTCACCCTAAACATAACCCTAACCCACACCCTAAATTTCACCCTCACCCGAACCCTCAACCTTACCTGAACCCTCACCCTCACCCTAACATTCAGCCTCACCCTAATTCTCACCCTACCCGTAACCCTCAACCTAAGCCTCACTCTCAACCTAATCCTCACCCTAACCCTAACCCTAATCCTTACCTAAAAAAATCCCTCACCCTCACGCTCACACTCACCCTAAACTTCACCCTCACCGTAGCCCTCACCCTAAAGCTAAACCTCACCCTAACCCTAACCCTAACCCTCACCCTCACCCTAACCCTAACCCTCAAAAACACCCTAACCCTCACCCTGATCCTATCCCTAAACCTAACCCTAATCCTACCTTCACCCTCACCCTCACTGTAACTCTAAAGCCACCCTAAACCGAACCCTCACCCTCACCTTAATCCTAACCCTCACCCTCACACTAACAGTAACCCTAACACTCAACCCTCACCCTAAGCCTCACCCTAACCCTAACGGTAACCCTAACCCTCACCCTCATCCTAGCGCTCAACATAACCCTAACTCTAAACATAACCCTCACCCTAAAACTCAATTTCACCATCACCCTCACCATGACCCTCAGCCTAATTCTAACCCTAACACTAATACTAACCCTAAACCTAACCCTAACCCTACATCTACACCTAACCCTAGCCCTCACACTCACTCATAACCTCAACCTCAGCCTAACCCTAACCCTAACCCTAATCCTAAACCTAACCCTCACACTCACACTCACCCTAACCCTAACCCTAACCCTAACCCTCACCCTCACCCTAAGGCTAACCCTAACCCTCACACTCACCCTCACCCTAAACCTTAATCTCACCCTAACCCAAACCCTACCCCTCACCCTAACCCTAAAACTACCCCTCAGCCTATCCCTAACCCTCACCATCAGCCCAAACCTGATGCTAACACAAATGCTCACTCTAAACCTAAGCCTCAGTCTAATACTTATTCTCACAATAACCCTATCCATCACCCTCTCCTTAAACCTCAACCTACCCCTTCCCCTTAACCTAACCCTCACCTTAACCCAAACCCTAACCCTAACCCTAACCTTCACCCTAAGCTTCACTCTAACCCTCACCTTAACCCTCACCCTAACCCTAAACCTAACCCTAACCCTCACCCTCAACGTAAATGTCATCCTAACCCTTACCCTCACCCTAACCCTTACCCTAATCCTAACCCTCACCCTAACCCTAACCTGAACCCGAACCCTCACACTCACCTTCACCCTCACCCTAAACATCACCCTAACCCTAACCCTCACCTTAACCCTAACCCTAACACTCACTCTAACCTTAACCCTCACATTAAATTTCACCCTCACAATAGCCCTCACCCTAAAACTAACCCTCATATTAACCCTCACCCTCACCCTCACCCTCAGCCTCACCCTCAGCCCCACCATAACACTAAACCTAATCCTAACATTATCCGTGACCTTCACCCTCATTCTAACCCTAACCCTAACATGCACCTTAAACCTAACCCTAACCATAAACCTAACACTCATCCTAACCCTCAACCAACCCTAACCCTAACCCTAACCCTCACCCTAACCCCCACCATAAACTTCACCCTAACCCTAACTCTAACCCTAACCCTGAATCTCAACCTTACCCTCACCCTAATCCTTATCCTCACACTAAACCTAACCCTAACCGTGACCCTCACACTAAGCCTAACACTCAACCTAACCCTATGCCTCACACTGAACCTAATCGTCACCCTAAACATAACCCAAACCCTTACCTAACAGAAACGCACACCCTGAACCTCACCGTCACCCTAACCCTCAGCCTAACCATTACCCTAACCCTAATAGTAACCCTAAATCTTACATTCACCCTAAACCTAACCCTAACCCTAACCCTCACCGTCACCCTCCCACTCACGCTCACCCTCACACTAACCCTCACGCTCAACCTCACCCTCACCCTAACCCTCACCGTCACCCTAAACATCACCCTAACCCTAACCCTCACGCTAACCCTAACCCTCACCCTAACTCTAACCCTAAGCTTATCCCTCACCCAAACCCTAACCCTAACCCTAAGCCTAACACTAAACCTTACCCTAACCCTAACCCTTATCCTAACCCTAACCCTTACCCTCACCCTAAAACTTATGCTAACCCTAACCCTCACCCTCACCCTGAACCTTACCCTAACCCTTTTCCACACACTCAACCTAACCCTCACCGTCACCCCTGCCCTCACCTTGAACCTAAACCTCACCTATACCCTCACTCTCACCCTCACCCTAAACATCACCCTAACTCTAACCCTCAAGCCTAACCCTAACCCTAACCCTCACCTTAAGCCTAAACCTCACCTTGAACGTCACCCTCACCCTAACCCTCACCCTAAACCTCACCTTCACCGTAGACCTCACCCTAAACCTAACCCTAACCCTAAACCTCACCCTAAACCTCATGCTCAACCTCAGCCTAACCCTAACCCTAAACCTAATCCTAACCCTCACCATCACCCTCACTATAACCCTAACCGTAAACCTAATGTTAAACCTAAACCTCACCCTCACCATAACCCTAATACTAACCCTCACCCTAACCCTAATGCTATACCTAACCCTAACTCTCACCCTAAGACTAATGCTAACCCTAATACTCAACCTCACCAGAAACCTCACCTTAAAACTTACCCTCAGCCTAACCCTCACCCTAACCTAAAACATAAACCTAACCCTCAGCAAACACATACCCTAACCCTTACACTAACCCTATCCTTCACCCTCACCCTAACCCTCACCCTAACCCTTATCCTAACAATAAACCTAACCAGAACCCTAAACCTCACACTAACCCTAACCCTCACCCTAAACCTAACCCTATATCTCACGCTAACCCTAAACCTAATCTCAAACCTAAACCTAACCCTCACCCTAACCCTAAACCTAACCCTCACCCAAACGCTCACACTAACCCTCACACTATACCTATCCCTAACCGTCACCCTAAACCTCACCCTAACGCTCACCCTCACACTAACCCTAACAATCACACTAAACCTAACCCTCACCCTAACCCTAACCACAATCCTCACCCTAACCCTAACCCTAACCCTCAAACTAACCCTAACCCTAAACATTACCCTAAACCTAATACTCACCCTCACCCGCACCCTCAGCCTAACAGTAACCCTAACCCTAATCCTAATCCTAATGCTCACCCTCACACTCACCCTAACTTGAACCCTAACCGAAAACCTAACCCTCACCCTAACCATAAACCTATCCCTAACCCATACTCTAACTCTAAACGTCACCCAAACCCTAACCCTAACCCTAACCCTAACCCTCACCCTCACCCTAACCCTCTACCTCACCCTAACTCTCACCTTAACCCTAAAGCTAAACCTAACCCTCACCGTAGCCCTCACCCAAAACCTAAATCTCACCCTAACCCGAAACCTAAACCTCACCCTAAACCTCACCCTAACCCGAACCCTCACCCTCACCGTCAACCTCACCGTAACTCTAACCCTAAACCTAACAATAACACTAACCCTAACCCCAACCCTAATCCGCATCCCCACCCTCACCCTCACCCTCAGCCTAACCTAAGCCTAAGGCTAAGGCTAAACCTAACCCTCACCATAATCCTAACCCTAAGCCTAAACCTAAAAATAACCCTAATCCTAAACCTAACACTAAACCTAACCCTAATCCTTAGCCTCACCCTCAACCTTACCCAAACCCTAACCCTAACCCTCACTCAAACCCTAAGCATAACCCTAACCTTAACCCTCACACTCACCCTCACCATAACCCTAATCCTAAACCTAACCACATCCCTAACCCTAACCCTCATCTAAAACCTCACCCTAACCCTAACCCTAATACTAACTTTCACCCTCACACTAGCCCTCACACTAACCCTAATTCTAACCCTCACCCTCAACCTAACCCTGAACCTCAGCCTCGCCCTAAACCTCACACTAACCCTAAACCTAATACTCAATCTAACCCTCACCCTAACCCTAACCCTAAGCATAAACCTAACCCTAACCCTCACCCTTATCTTAACCCTCACCCTCAGTGTAAAGGTCACCTTTACCCTTACCATCATCCTCACCCTGACCCTCCCCTAACCCTAAACCTCATCCTAACACTCACCCTAATCGTAAACCTGACCATCACCCTAAGCCTAACTTTCACCGTCAATCTCAAGCTCAACCTAACCCTAAGCCTAAGTCTATGCCTTACCCTAACACTCACCCGCACCCTACCCCTCACCTAACCCTAAACCTAACAATCACCATAAACCTGAACCTCACACCCACCCTCACCCTCAGCCTAAACCTAAGCCTAAGCCGAACCGTAACTCTCACCCTCACTCTCAGCCTAACCCTAATCCTAAACTTAACCCTAACCCTAAACCTCAACCTAACCCTCACCCTAACATTAAACCTAACACCAACTCTAACCCAAACCCTCTACCTAACCCTCCCCATAACCGGAAATCTAACCCTAAACCTCAACCTCACCCTAACCCTAACACTTACCTTAAACCTAAACCTCACCCTAACCCTCACCCTCACCCTCAACCTCACGGTAACTCTAACCCTAACCCTAACAATAACACTAATCCTAAACCTAATCCTAACCCTAACCCTAACCCTAATCCTAACACTTACGCTCACCCTAAACCTAACTTTCATCCTAGCCCTCACCCTAACCCTAAACCTAACCCTCACCCTAACCTTAAACTTAACCCGAACCCAAACTCTCAACCTAACTCTAACCCTAAACCTCACCCTAACCCTCACCCTCATCCTCACCCTCAACCTAACCCTAAGCCTAACCCTAACCCTAACCCTAACCCTCACACTCACTGTAACCTTTACTCTAATCCTAACTCTAAGCCTAACCCTCAACCTCAAACTAACCCTCACCCTAACCCTAAATCTAACACTAACCCTAAACCTAACCTGCACCCTCAGCCTCACTCTAACCCTAACTCTAACCCTAAACCTAACCCTCACCATAACCCTAACCCTAAACCTCAGCTAACCCTAACCCTAAACCTCACCCTCACAATAACCCTCACCCTAAACCTCATCCTAAACCTAACACTCATCCTAACCCTAACCCTAACACTAACCCTAACCCTAACTCTAACCCTAAACCTTACACTCACCCTAAACCAAACTCTAAACCTAAACCTAATCCTAAACCGAATCCTAACCCAACCGTAAGCCTCAACCTTACCCTCAACGTAACCCTAACGCTAACACTAAACCTAACACTAACCCTAACCCTAACCCTAACCCTCACCCTAACAATAACACTCACCCTAACACTAACCCTAACCCTCATGTTCGGGCTAAGCCTAAGCCTAAGCCTAAGCCTAACCCTAACCCTCACCCTCACCCTAACCCTAACCCTAACACTAACCCTAACTCTAACCCTAAATCTCACCCTCACCCTAACCTAACTCTAACCCCAAACCTAAACCTAAACCTCATCCTAACCCCAACCCTAACCGTCAACCTTACCCTCACCATAACCCTAACCCTCACACTAACCCTAACTCTAACCCTAACACTAACCCTGAACCTCACCCTAACCATAACCCTCACCCTAAGACTAACCCGCACCCTAATATTAACCCGAACCCTAACACTAAACCTCACACCAACCCTAACCATCACTCTAACCCTAAACCTCACCCTAACAATAACCCTAACCCTCACCCTCACCCTAGCCCTCACCCTAACCCTAACCCTCATCCTCGGCCTAACCCTCAATTTTACACTTACCATCACCCCCACCCTAACCCTCACCCTAATCCTAACCCTCACCCTAACCCCCACCCTAACCCTAAATATACCCCTAAACCTCACCCTCACCCTAACCCTAAATCTAACCCTAAACCTAACACTAAACCTCAGCCTAACCCTAACCCTCACATTCACCCTCAACGTAAATGTAACCCCAAACCTAACCCTAACCATAAACCTCACCCTAAACCTAACTCTCAACCTAACAATTACCCTCCCCTAACACTAACCCTAACCCTCACACTAACCCTAACTCTCACTCTAATCCTAAACCTCACCCTAACCCTAACCCTAACCCTAACCCTCACCCTCACACTATCCATCACGCTAACCCTAATTCTAACCCTCACCCTCAGGCTAACCCTAATCCTCATCCTCACCCTAAACCTCACACTAACCCTAACCCAAATCCTCAATTTAACCCTCACCCTAAACCTAACCCGAACCCTTACCCAAAACCTCACCCTAAACCTAACCCTCACCCTTATCTTAACCCTCACCCTCAGCCTAACCCTCACATTTACACTTAATAGTACCCTCAACCTAACGCTCACCCTAACCCTAATCCTCATCCTTACCCTCACCCTCAGCTTAACCCTAAGCCTAAGCGTAACCCTAACCCTAACCCTCACACTCACCTTAACCCTAACGCAAATCCTAACCCTAACACTAAACCTCAACCTAATCTTCACCCTAACCCTAACCCGAACACTAACCCTAACCCTAATCCACACCCTAACCCTTCCCCTAAACCTAACTCTAACACTAAACCTCATCCTCAACCTAACCCTAACCCTAAAGCTAAAGCTAAAGCTCACCCTAAACCTCAGCCTAAGACTAACCCTCACCCTCACCCTCAACCTATTCGTAACTGTAACCCTAACCCTAACAATAACACTAAACCTAACCCTAAACATAAACCTAACCCTCACCCTAACCCTAATAATAACCCTAACCATAAACCTCACCCAAACCCTCACCCTAACCCTCACCTTCAACCTCACTTTCACCCTCACCCTCACTGTAAGTCTAACCCTAACATTAATAATAACACTAATCCTAACACTAAACTTAACACTAACCCTAATCTTAAAACTCACCCTCACCCTAACCCTAATTCTAACCCTCACCCTCACCCTATCACTAACCCTCATGTCACGGTAAACCTAACTCTCATCCTAACACTCACCCTAAACCTAAAACTCACCCCAACAGTAAACCTAAACGTCACCATCACCCTAGCCCTCACCCTAACTCTAATCTTAACCCTAATCCTCATACGAACCCTCATCCGAACCCTAACCCTAAATCTCACCCTAACCCTCTCTTCAACCCTAACTCTAACCCTAAACCTCACACTCACCCCAACCCTAACCCTAACCCTAACCCTAAACCTCACCCTAAAAATCACCGTAACTCTAACACTCACACTCACCCTCAAACTCAGAATAACCCTAACAATAATCCTAACCCTAACCCTCACCCTAACCATAACCCTCACCCTAACCCAAAACCTCACCCTAAAACTTACCCTCACCATGACACTAACCCTAACCCTAACACTAACCCTCACACTAACCCTAACCCTAACCCTAACCCTAAACCTCAACCTAACCCTCAAACTCACCATAACCCTAACACTAACCCTAACCCTCACCCTCACCCTAACCCTCCCCCTAACCCTATACCTAACCCTAAACCTCACCCTCACAATAACCCTAACAATAACCCTAAACCTAAAACTCACACTAACCCTAAAACTAACCCTCACCCCCACCCTCACCCTCAGAGTAACTCTAACCCTAACCCTAACAATAACACTAACCCTAACCCTTACCATCCGCCTAACCCTTATCCTCAACCCTACCCTCACCCTCAGATTAACCCTCAGCCTAAGCATAACCCTCACCCTAACCCTCACACTCACCCTCACCTGAACCCTAATCCTAAACTTAAATCTAACCCTGAACCTCAAGCGAACCCTCATCCTCACCCTAACCCTAAACTTAAACCTCCCCCTAACCCTCCCCCAACCCTAATTCTACCCCAAAACCTCATGCACAACCTAACCCTAACCCTAACCATAACCCTAAACCTCACTCTAAACCTCACTCTAACCCTAACCCTCACCCTCACCCTCAACCTACCCTTAACTCTAACTCTAACCCTAAATATAACACTAACCCTAAACCTAACCCTAACCATAACCCTCACACTCAGCCTCACCCTCACTGCAAACTTAACCCTAACAATAAAACTAACAATAACCCTAAACCAAACAACAACCCTAACCCTAACTCTAACCCTAACCCTAACACTAACCCTAACCATAAACCTCACCCTAAGCCTGCCCCTAAACCTAACTCTAACCCTAAACCTCACCCTCACCCTAATCCTACGCCTAACCCTAAAACTCAACCTAACACTAACCCCCAAGCTCACCGTAATCGTAACCCTAAACCTCACCCTAACCCTGTCCCTAAATCTAACGCTAACACTAAACCTCACCCTCACCCTAACCCTAACCCTAACCCTAATCCAAAACCTCACCCTAAACCTCACCCTAACCCTAACCCTAACTCTCACCCTAATCCTAAGCCTAACCCTAACCCTCAACCTAACCCTAACCCTCATGCTCACGGTAACCCTAACCCTAACCCTCACCCTAACCCTAAACTTAACCTGAAACCTAACTCTCACCCTAACCCTACCCCTAAACCTTACCCTAACCCTAACCCTCACCTTCACCCTCACCCTAATCCAAAGCCTAACCCTAACCCTCAACCTAAACCTAACAATCACTCTCACAGTAACCCTAATCCTCACACGCACCCTAAGCCTTACCCTAATCCTCATCCTAACACTAAGCCTAACCCTCACCCTCACCCTAAACCTCACTGAAACCCTATATCTAACACTAACACTGAACCTAAAACTCACCCTCAGCCTCACCCAAACCCTAACTCTAAACCTAAACCTCACCATCACCCTATCCCTAACCGTAACCCTAACCCTAAACGTCACCCTAACACTAACCCTAAACCTCACCCTCACCCTAGCCTTCATCCTAACCCTAATTCTAACCCTAAACCTCGTCCTAACCCTCACCATAATCCTCACCCTCAACCTAACCCTCACCTTAAGCCTAACCCTAACATTAATCCTAACCTAAACCCTAACACTAAACCTCACCCTAACACTAACCCTAAACATCACCCTAACCCTAAACCTCACCCTAACACTAACCCTATACCTCATCCTCACCCTAGACCTCACCCTAATCCTAACCCGAATCCTCACCCTAAACCTCACACTAACCCTAACACTAATCCTAAATCTAACCCTAACCCTCACCCTCACCCTAACCCTAACCCTATCCCTCCCCCTAACCCTAACCCTAACCCTTACGGTAAACCTCACCCTCAGCCTAACCCTCACCTTTACCCTTACCCTCACACCCAACCTAACCCTCACCCTAAGCCTAACCCTCACCCTAACCCTATCTCTACACCTAAACCTCACCCTTACCCTAATCCTAACTCTAAACTTAACACTAACAATAACACTAACCCTAACCCTTACCATCACACTAACCTTAATCCTCACCCCTAACATCAGCCTCAGTCTAACCCTGAGCCTCACCCTAACCCTCATACTCACCCTCACCCTAACCCTAATCCTTAACCTAACCCTATCCCTAAACCTCAACCTAACCCTCACCTTCATCTTAACCCTAAGCCTAAACCTAACCCTAAACCTCCCCTTAACCTTAAGTCTAACCGAAAACCTCACCCTCACCCTAAACCTAACCCTAACCCTAACCCTAAACCTCACCCTAAAACTCACCATAACCTTAACACTCATCCTCATCCTCAACCTAAACTTAAATCTAACCCTAACACAAACAATAACACTAACACTAACTATAACCATAACCATAACCATAACCCTCACCCGCAGCCTCACCCTCACCACAAACTTCAGCTTAACCATAACACTAACAATAACCCAAACCCTAACCCTAACGGTAACCCTCACCCTAACCATAACACTAACCCTAACCCTAAACCTCACCCTAACCCTGCCCCTAAACCTAACTCTAACCCAAAACCTCACCCTAAACCTCACCCTAACACTAACCCTAACCGTAACCCTAATCCTAAGCCTAACCCTAACCCTCAACCTAACCCTAACTCTCACGCTCACCGTAACACTAACCATAACCCTCACCCTCACCCTAAACTTAACCAGAACCATAAATCTCACCCTAACCCTACCCCTAAACTTTACCCTAACCCTAAACCTCACCCTCACCCTCACCCAAACCCTTACCCTAATCGTAATCCTAACATTAAGCCTAAACCTCACTCTCACCCTAATCCTCACCGTATCCCTAACTCTAACACTAACCCTAACCCTAACCCTCACCCTCAGCCTCAACCTAACCCTAACTCTAACCCTAAACCTCACCCTCACCCTATCCCTAACACTAAACCTAAACCTAAACCTCACCCTAACCCTAAACCTAAATCTAACCATCACCCAAGCCTTCAGCCTAAACCTAATCCGAACCCTAACCCTAATCCTAAGCCTGACCCTAAACCTCAACCTAACCCTAACCCTCATCCTCATTGTAACCCTTACCCTAATCCTCACTCTAACCCTAAACTTAACCCGAACCCTAACTCTCATCCTAACCCTAAACCTAACCCTCACCCTAACAATAACCCTCACCCTCACACTCACACTCAGCCTAACCCTAAGCCTAACCATAACGCTAACCCTAAACCTCACACTCACCCTAACACTAACCCTATTCCTAATCCTAACCCAAACCCTAAACCTCACCCTCACCCTAACCCTCACCTTAAGCCTAACCCTAACATTAATCCTAAACCTAAACCTAACACTAAACCTCACCCTAACACTAACCTAACCATCACCCTAACGCTAAGCCTCACCCTAACACTAACCCTAACCCTCATCCTCACCCTAGACCTCACCATAATCCTAACCCTCATCCTCACCCTAAACCTCACACTAAACCTAACACTAATCCTCAATCTAACCCTCACCCTCACCCTAACCCAAACCCTATCCCTCTCCCTAACCCTAACACTAACCCTTAGCGTAACCCTCACCCTCAGCCTAAACCTCACCTTTACCCTTTCCGTCACACCCACCCTAACCCTTACCATCACCATAACCTTAATCCGTACACCCACCATCACCCTCAGCCTAACCCTAAGCCTAAGCCTAAACCTCACCCTAACCCTTACACTCCCCCTCACCCTAACCCTAATCCTAAAACTAGCCCTATCCCTAAACCTCAACCTAACCCTCACCCTCATCCTAAACCTAACCCTAAATCTCATCCTAACCCTCTCTTCAACCCTAACTCTAACCGTAAACCTCACACTCACCCTAGCCCTAACCCTAACCCTAACCCTAAACCTCACCCTAAAAATCACCCTAACCCTAACACTCATATTCACCCTCAACCTAACCTTAATTCTAACCCTAACCCTAAAAATAACACTAACACTAACCCTAACCATAACCATAACCAAAACCCACACCCTAACCCTAACCTTCACCCTCACCCTCAACCTCAGAATAACCCTAAACCTAACCCTAACAATAATCCTAACCCTAACCCTCACCCTAACACTAACCCTAATCCTAACACTAACCCTAACCCTAAGCCTAACCCTAAACCTCAACCTAACCCTCACCCTCACCATAAACCTAACACTAACCCTAACCCTCACCCTCACCCTAACCCTCCCCCAACCCTATAACTAACCCTAAACCTCACCCTCACAATAACCCTAACAATAACCCTAAACCTAAACCTCACACCAACCCTAACACTAACCCTGGCCCCACCCTCACCCTCAGAGTAACTCTAACCCTAACCCTAAAAATAACAGTAACACTAACCCTTACCATCCCGCTAACCCTAATCCTCACCCCCACCCTCACCCTCAGCCTAACCCTCAGCCTAAGCCTAACCCTCACCCTAACCCTCACACTCAACCTCACCTGAACCCTAATCCTAAACCTAACCCTATCCCTAAACCTCAAGCGAAACCTCATCCTCAACCTAACCCTAAACGTGAACCTCACCCTAACCCTCCCCCTAACCCTAACTCTACCCCTAAACCTCACCCTCACCCTAACCCTAACCCTAACCCTAACCCTAAACCTCAATCTAAACCTCACCCTAAACCTAACCCTCACCTTAACCCTCAACCTACCCTTAACTCTAACCCTAACCCTAACAATAACACTAACCCTAACCCTAACCCTAACCAGAAACCTCACCCTCAGCCTCACCCTCACTGCAAAGTTTACCCTAACCATACCACTAACAATAACAATAACCCAAACAATAACCCTAACCCTAACCCTCACCCTAACCCTAACACTAACCCTAATCCTAAACCTCACCCTAACCCTGCCCCTAAACCTAACTCTATCCCTAAACCTCACCCTCACCCTAACCCTAACCCTAACCCTAATCCAAAAACTCACCTTAAACCTCACCCAAACCCTGACCCTAACCCTCACAATAATCCTAAGCCTAACTCTAACCTCAATCTGACCTAACCCTCATGCTCACCCTAATCCTAAACCTAATCCTCACCCTAACCCTAAACTTAACCCGAAACCTAACTCTCACCCTAACCCTACCCCTATCACTTACCATAACCCTAACCGTCACCCTCACCGTCACCCTAATCTTAAGCCTAACCCTAACCCTCAACCTAAACCTAACAATCACGCTCACTGTAACCCTAACCCTCACACTCACCCTAAGCCTTACCCTAAACCTAATCCTAACACTAAGCCTAACCCTCACCCTCACCGTAATCCTCACTGTGACCCTATTTCTAACACTAACACTAAACCTAACACTCACACTCAGCCTCACCCTAACCCTAACAATAACCCTTAACCTCACCGTCACCCTATCAGTAACCCTAACCCTAACCCTAAACGTCACCCTAACCCTAAACCTAAACCTCAACCTCACCCTAGCTCTCACCCTAACCCTAATTCTAACCTTAACCCTCATCCTAACCCTCACCCTAAACCTCACCCTCACCCTAACCCTCACCTTAAGCCTAACCCTAACATTAATCCTAACCCTAACCCTAACACTAAACCTCACCATAACACTAACTCTAACATCACCCTAACCCTAAACCTCACCCTAACACTAACCCTAAACCTCATCCTCACCCTAGACCTCACCATAATCCTAACCATCATCCTCACCCTAAACCTCACGATAACCCTGACACTAATCCTCAATCTAACCCTCACCCTCACCCTAAACCTAACCCTATCCCTCACTCTAAGCCTAACACTAACCCTTACCGTAACCATCATCCTCAGCCTAACCCTCACCTTTACCCTTATCCTCATAACCACCCTAACCCTCACCCTAAGCCTATCACTCACCCTAACCCGATATCTACCCCTAAAACTCACACTCACCCTATTCCCAACTCTAACCCTAACCCTAAAATTAACATTAATCCTAACACTTACCATCAACCTAACCTTAATCCTCACACCCAACATCACCCTCAGCTTAACCCTAAGCCTCACCCTAACCCTCATACTCACCCTCACTCTAACCATAATCCTAAACCTAACCCTATGCCTAAACCTCAACCTAACCCTTACCCTCATCCTAACCCAAACCCTAAACCTAACCCTAACCTTCCCCTCAACCTTAACTCTAACCCTAAACTTAAACCTCACCCTAACCCTAACCCTAACCCTAACCCCAAACCTCACCCTACAACTCACTCTAACCCTAACACTCACCCTCACCCTCACCCTCAATCTAACTTTAACTCTAAACCTAACCCTAACAATAACATTAACCCTAAACCTAACCCTCACCCTAACAATAACCTCAACTTCACCCTCAGCCTAACCCTAATCCTAACCCTAACCCTCCTCCTAACCCTCAACCTAACCTAACTCTAACCATCACCCTAACCCTAATCCTCACCCCCAACCTCACCCTCAGCCTAACCCTAAGCCTAAGCCTAACCCTAACCCTAACACTCACCCTTACCGTAAACCTCAACCTAACCCTCAACCTTACCCTAACCCTAACCCTAACCCTCAAAGTAACCCTCCCCCTAACCCTATATCTAAAACTAAACCTCTCCCTCACCCTTATCCTAATCGTAACCCTAACCCAAACCTGACCCCAACCCAAACACTAATCCTCACCCTCACCCTCAACCTCACCCTCACCATAACTCTAAACCTAACCCTAACAATAACACTAATCCTAAACCTAAACCTAACCTTAACCGAAATCCTAAACATAATCCTAACACTCACCCAACCCTAACACTAATCCTAACGCTAACCCTCAAGCTAACTCTAACCCTCACCGTAACCCTAACCCTCATCCTAACCCTTACCCAAATCCTAATCCTAAACCTAAACCTTACCCTAACACTAACCCTAACCCTCACTCTCACCCTAGTCCTCACCCTAACCCTAAACCTAACCCTCATCCTCACCCTAACCTTAAAATTAACCAAAACCTAACACTCACCCTAAAACTAACCGTAACCCTCACCCTAACCCTAACCCACAACCTCACCCTCACCCTCAGCCTAACCCTAAGCCTAAGCCTAACCCAAACCCTAACCCTCACACTCACCCTAACCCTAAGCCTAATCCTAACCCAAACACTAAACCTCACGCTAACCCTCACCCTAACCCTAAACTTAACAGTAACCCTAACCCTAACCCTAACCCTCAACCACAGCCTCACCTTAACCCTAATTCTAAACCTAAACCTCACACTCACCCTAACCCTAAACCTAACCCTAACACTAAACATTACGCTCAACCTAACCCTAAACCTCTTCTTCACCCTAGCCCTCAACCTAACCTTAAACCTAAAACTAACCCTAACCCTCACACTCACCCGCACCCTCACCCTCACCGTAACTCTAACCCTATCCCAACCCCTAAACCTAAAGCTCACTCTAACCCTAACCCTAACCCTAACTCTAACCCTTACCCTCACCGTAACCCTAACCCTAACCCTAACCCTAACCCTAACCCTTAACTTAACCTGAACACTAACTCTCAAGCTAAACCTAACCCTAACCCTCAACCTAAAGCTAACCCTCACCCTCACCCTCTCCCTCAGCCTAACCCTAAGCCTAAGACTAACCCTAACCCTAAACCTAACACTCACCCTAACCATTACCCTAATCGTAATCCTAACCCTAAGCCTAACCCTCACCCTCACCTTAACCCTCACCCTAACCCTAACTCTAACACTAACCCTAAACCTAACCCTCAACCTCAGCCTCACCCTTACCCTAACTCTATCCCTAAACCTCACCCTCAGCCTAACCCTAATCCTAACCCACATCCTAACCCTCACCCTAACACTAACCCTAACCCACACCCTCAACCTCACCCTAACGCTGATAACTAACCCTAACCCTCAATCTAACCCTAACCCTCACCCTCACCATAACCCTTACTCTAACCCTTACCCTAAACATAAACTTAACCTGAATCCCAACTCTCACCCTAACCCTAACCCTCACCCTAAACCTAACTCTAAACCTCAACCTCATCATAGCCCTCACCCTAACCATAATCCTAATCCTAACCATTATTCTAACCCTCCCCCTAACCCTTACCCTAACCCTCACCCTAACCCTAAACCTCACCCTCAACCTCACCCTCACCCTAACCCTAAGCATAAACCTAAGCCTAACCCTAAAACACACACTCACTCTCACCCTAACCCTAATCCTAAACCTTACCCTCACCCTCACCCTCACTCTCAGTGTAAACCTAAGTCTAATCCTAACACTAAACCTACCCCTCACACTCACCCTAAACCTTACCCTAATCCTAATCCTAACCCTAACCCTCACCCTCACCCGCAGCCTCACCTTAAGCCTAACTCTAACCCTAAAACTCACCCTTACCCTAACCCTAACCCTAACCCTAAACCTCACTCTCCCTAGCCCTCACCCTAACCCTAATCCTAACCCTAACCCTCATCCTAACCCTCACCATAACCCTAAACCTCACCCTCAACCTAACCCTAACCCTCAATCTCACCCTAAACCTAACCCTAATCCTAATCCTAACCTTAACTCTAACCCTCACCCTCACCCTAACCCTCACCCTCACCCTAACCCTAACCCTAACCCTAAACCTCCTACTAACACTCACCCCAACCCTAACCATAACACTAACCCTAACCTAACTCACAACCAAACACTCACCCTAACCCTAACTCTAACCCTAAAACTCACCCTCACCCAAAACCTAACTCTAACCCTAACGCAAACCCTAACTTCACCCTAACCCTAACCCTAGGCCTCACCCTCAGACTCACCGTAACCTTAATCCCAAACCTAACCCTAACACTAACCCTAACCCTAATCCTAACCTTCAACCTAACCATAACCCTCACCCTATCCCAAACTCTGACCCTAATACTTACCCTCACCCTCACAGTAACCCTAACCCTAACCTCAAACTAACCCTCATCCTAACAATTACTCTCACCATAACACTAACCCTAACCCTAACACTAACCCTCACACTAACCCTAACCATCACCCTAACCCTAAACCTCACCCTATAACTAACCCTAAACCTCACCCTCACCTTAGCCCTCACCCTAACCCTAACCCTCATCCTCACCCTAAAACTCACACTAACCCTAAAACTTTTCCTCAATCTAAACCTCACCTTCACTCTAACCCTAACCCTAATGCTCACCCTAACCTTAACTCTCACCCTTACAATAACCCTCACCCTCAGTCTAACCATCATCTTTACGATTTCCGTAACCCCCACCCTAACCCTCACCCTAACCCTAACCCTCACCCTAACCCTAACTCTACCCCTAAACCTCACCCTCAACCTCACCCTAACTCTAAACCTACCCTAACACTAAATCTCACCCTAAACATAACCCTAACCCTTATCCTCAACCAAACGTTCAGCCTAACCCTAAGTCTAAGCCTAACACTTAACCTAACCCACACCCTCAACCTAGCACTCACCCTAACCCTAATCCTAAACCTAATCCTCATCCAAACCCTCACCCTAAGCCTAACCCTAACCATCACACTAACTCTAATCCTGAGCCCCACCCTCACCCTCACCCTAACCCTAAGCATAAACCTAACCCTAACCCTAACACACACACTCACCCTCACCCTAACCCTAATCCTAAACCTTACCCTCACCCTCACCCTCACTCTCAGTGTAACCCTAAGTCTAATCCTAACACTAAACCTAACCCTCACACTCACCCTAACCCTTATCCTAATCCTAATCCTAACCCTAACCCTCACCCTCACCTGAAGCCTCACCTTAAGCCTAACTCTAACCCTAAAACTCACACTCACCCTAACCGAAACCCTAACCCTAAACCTCACCCTCACCCTTGCCCTCACCCTAACCCTAATCCTAACCCTAACCCTCATCCTAACCCTCACCATAACCCTAAACCTCACCCTCACCCTAACCCTAACCCTCACTATCACCCTAACCCTAACCCTAATCCTAATCCTAACCTTAACCCTAACCCTCACCCTCACCCTAACCCTCACTCTAAACCTAACCCTAACCCTAACCCTCCTACTAACTCTCACCACAACCCTAACCATAACACTAACCCTAACCTAACCCACAACCAAACCCTCAACCTAACCTTAACTCTAACCCTAAACCTCACCCTCACCCAAAACCTAACTCTAATCCTAACGCAAACCCTAACTTCACCCTAAATCTAAACCTCAGCCTAACACTAACCCTGAACCGCAACCTAAGCCTAGCACTAACCCTAACCCCAACACTCATCCTCACGGTATACCTCAAACTAACCCTAACACTAATCCTCAATCTAACCCTCACCCTCACCCTAACCCTAACACTAACCATCACCCAAACCCTAAACCTCACCCTTACCCTCAGCATAAACTTCACCTTACCCTTACTGTCACCACCACCCTAACGCTAACCCTAAGCCTAATCCTCACCCTAACACTAACTCTACCCCTAAACCTCACCTTCACCCTAATCCTAACTGTAACCCTAAACCTAACACTAAACTTCACACTAACCCTAACCCTAACACTCACCCTCAACCTCACGCTCAGCTTAAACCTAATCTTAAGCCAAACCCTTACCCTAACCCTCACCCTCACCCGAGCCCTCACCCTAACACAAATCCTAACTCTAAACCTAATCCTCACCCTCCCCCTCAGCCTAAACCTTACCCTAACCCTAACCCTAACCCTAACCCTAAACCTCACACTCACTCTAAACATTACCCTAATCCTAAACCTAACCCTAAGCCTAACCCTCACCCTCACCTTAACCCTCACCCTAACCCTAACTCTAACACTAATCCTAACCCTAACCCTCAACCTCAGCCTCCCCGTTAACCTAACTCTAAACGTAAACCGCACCCTCACCCTAACCCTAACCCTAAACCTCACCCTAACCCTAACTCTAAACCTCACCCTCAAGCTAGCCCTCACCCTAAGCCTAATCCTAACCCTCATCCTAACCCTTACCCTAATACTAACTCTACCCCTAAACCTCACCCTAATCCTAACTCTAACCCTAACCCTAACACTAAAACTCACACTAACCCTAACCCTAACACTCAGCCTAAACCTCACGCTCAGCATAACCCTAAGCCTAAGCCAAAGCCTTACCCTAACCCTCACCCTCACCCTAGCCCTCACCCTAACAAAAATCCTAAACCTAATCCTAACCCAAAGCCTCACCCTCACCGTAAATCTTACCCTAACCCTAACCCTCACCCTCACCCTAATCCTAATCTTAACCCTAAACCTCAACCTCAACCTAACCCTCAACCTCACCGTAACCCTTAACCTAACATTCACTCTAACCCTAAACTTAACCCGAATCCTACTCTCAGCCTAACCCTCATCCTAAATCTAACCCTAACCCTAACATTAAACCTCACCCTCACCCTAAAACTCACCCTCACCCTAACACTAACCCTAACCCTAACCCTAAAACTCACCCTTACCCTAACCTTCACCATCACCCTCAACCTCACCATAACTCTAGCCCTAACCCTAACAATAACACTAACCCTAACCCTAACTCTAACCCTCAAACTTACCCTCAGCCTCAGCCTCACGGGATACTTAACCCTAACCATTACACTAACAATAAACCTAACCCTAAGCCTAACCCTGAACCTTACTCTAATTCTCACACCGACAGACACCCTCAGCCTAAACCTAAGCCTAAGCCTAAGCCTAACCCTAACCTTCACCGTAATCCTACACCTAACACTAACCCTAACCCTAAACCTAACCCTAAATCTAACCCTAAACCTAACCCTAATCCTCAGCCTCACCTGCACCCTAAACCAAACTATAACCCTAACCCTCACCCTAACTCTAAGCCTAATCCTAAACCTAACCCTAAGCCTCACACTCACCCTCACCCTAACCCTAATCCTAAACCTCATTCTAAACTTGACACTAACCATAACCCTAAGTCTAACCCTAACCCGAAACCTAACACTCACCCTCATGCTCGGCCTAAGCCTAAGCCTAAGCCAAAGCCTAACCCTAACCCTCACCCTAACCTAACACTAACACTAATTCTAACCCTAAATATCACCCTCACCCTAACCCTAACTCTAACCCTAACCCTAACTCTAACAATAACCCTAACACTCACACTAACCATAATCCTCACCCTAATCCTAAACCTCACACTAACACTTACCCTCACCTACCACTAACCCTTACCCTAACACTAACCCTCACAATAACCCTAAACCTAAACTCACCCTAAACCTAACCCTAACCCTCATCCTAACCCTAACCCTCAACCTCACCCTAACCCTCACCCTAAAACTTACCCTCCCCCTAACACTAACCCTAATACTAATCCTAAACCTATCGCTAACACTCACCCTCACAGTAACAGTAATCCTAACAATAATCCTAACAAAAACCCTAACCATAACCCTAACACTCATCCTAACCATTAACGTCACTCTAAACCAAACCCTCACCCTAACACTTACCCTCACCTTAACACTAACCTTAACACGAACACTAAGCCTCACAATAACCCTAACCATCACCCTAACCCTAAAACTCATCCTAACACTAACCCTAAACCTCTACTAAACCCTAGCCCTAACCCTAACCCTAACACTCATCCTCATGGTAAACCTCACACAAACCCTAACACTAATCCTCATTCTAAACCACACCCTCACCCTCACCCTAACCCTAACCCTCACCCTAAACCTAAGCCTCACCCTTACCGTAACCCTCGCCCTCAGCCTAACCCTCACCTTACCCTTACTGTCACCCGCACCCTAACCCTCACCCTAACCCTAACCTTCACCCTAACACTAACTCTACCGCCAAACCTCACCCTCACCCTAATCCTAACTGTCACCCTAAAACTAACACTAAACCTCACACTAACCTTAACCCTAACCCTCACCCTCAACCTCATGCTCAGCTTAACCCTAAGACAAACCCTTACCCTAACAATCACCCTCACCGTAGCCCTCACCCTAACACAAATCCAAACCTAACCCTCAACCTAAACCTAACCCTCACCCTCAAAGTAACCTTGACCCTAACCCTAACCCTCACCCTAACCTTAATCTTAACCCTAAACCTCAACCTAACCCTAACCCTCAACCTCATCGTAACCCATACCCTAACCCTCACCTTAACCCTAAACTTAACCTGAATCCTACTCTCACACTAACACTAACACTAACTCTCACACTAACCCTAACATTAAACCTCAACCTCACCCTAGCCCTCACCCTAACCCTAATCCTAACCCTTACCCTCATCCTAACCCTCCCCTAACCCTTAACCTAACCCTTAAACTAACCCTAAACATCACCCTCAACCGCAGCATCAGCCTAACCCTGAACCTAACCCTAAACCTAACACTAACACACACACTCACCCTCACCTGGACCCTAATCCTAACCCGAAACCTCACGCTCACACTCAGTGTAACCCTAAGCCAAACCCGAACCCTAACCCTAAGCCTCACAATCACCCTAAACCTCACCTTAATCCTAATCCTAACCCTAACCCTAACCCTCACACTCAGGCTAACCTTAACCCTAACTCTAACCTAAACCTCACCCTCACCCTAACCCTAACCCAAAACATCACCCTAAACCTAACCCTAAACCTGACCCTCACCCTAGCCCTCACCCTAACCCTAATACTAACCCTAACCCTCATCCTAACCCTCCCCATCACCATAAACATAACCCTCACCCTAACCCTAACCCTCACCCTCACCCTAACCCTCAGCCTAACGCTAAGCCGAACCCTAACCCTAACCTTACCCCTAACCCTCACATTCACCCTAACCCTACCCCTAAACCAAATCCTAAACCTAACCCTAACCCTCACCCTCAGCCTAACACTCACCCTAACCCTAACCCTAAACTTAATACTAACCCTAACCCTAACCCTCACCATCAGCCTCACCCTAAACCTAACTCTAACTCTAAACCTCACCCTCACCCTAAACCTAAACCTAACCCTAAACTTCACCCTAACGCTAACTGTAAAGCTCACCCTCACCCTAGCCCTTACACTAACCCTAATCCTAACCGTAACCCTCATCCCTAAATACTAACCCTCACCCTCATCCTCACCGTAACCATAACCCTAACAACAACGCTAACAATTACACTAACCCTAACCCTAACCCTCACCCTAACCCTAAAACTCACCCTAACACTAACCCTAAACATAACCCTCAACTTAGCCCTCACCCTAACCCTAACCCTCATTCTTACCCTAAACCTCACACTAACCCTAACACTTATCCTCAATCGAACCCTCAACCTTACTCTAACCCTGCCCTAACCCTCACGCTAACCCTAACCCTCACCCTTACCATAACCCTCACCGTCAGTGTAACCTTCACCTTTACACTTACCGTAACCCCCACCCTAACCCTGACCCTAACCCTAACCCTCACCCTAACCCTAATCTACCCCTAAACCTCATCCTCACTCTAACCTTAACTCTAACCCTAACCCTAACACTAACCTCACCCTAAGCCTAACCCTAACCCTTATCCTCAACCAAACGCTCAGACTAACCCTAAGCCTAAGCCTAACACTTACTTAACCCGCACCCTCACCCTAAACCTCACCCTAACCCTAAACCTAAACCTAACCCTCATGCTAACCCTCACCCTAACCCTAACCCTAACCATCACCCTAACTCTAATCCTCAACCCCACCATCACCCTCAGCCTAACCCTAAACCTAAGCCTAAGCCTAACCCTAACCCTCACACTCACCCACACCCTAACCTTAATCCTAACCCTAACTCTAACACTAACTCTAAACCTCAACCTAACCCTCACCCTAACCTTAACCCTAAAATTAACCATAAACCTACCCCTGGACCTAAGCCTACAACTAACCTTAAACCTAAACCTAAACCTCACCCTCACACTAATCCTTATCCTAACCCTAAACCTAAACCTCACCCTAACCCTAAACCTAACCCTAACCCTCACCCTCACCATAACTCTAACCCTAACCCTAACAATAACACTAATCCTAACCCCAAATCTAACCCTAACACTAAACCTAATGCTAAAACTCACCCTCACCCTAAACCTAATCCTAACCCTAACCCTCACCCTAACCCTAACCCTCACACTAACCCTAAACTTAACCTGAACCCTAACTCTCAAGCTAACCCTAACCCTAACCATCAACCTAAACTAACACTCACCCTTTCCCTCAGCCTAAAGCTAAGCCTAAGCCTAACCCTAACCCTAAACCTCACACTCACCTTAACTATTACCCTAAACCTAACCCTAAACCTAAGCCTAACCCTCACCCTCACCTTAACCCTCACCCTAACCCTACCTCTAACACTAACCCTAAACCCTAACCCTCACCCTCAGCCTCACCCTTACCCTAACTCTAAACCTAAACCTCACCCTCTCCCTAAACCTAACCCTAACCCTAATCCTCAACCTCACCTTAATCCTAACCCTGAAGCTCACCCTCAGCCTAGCCCTCAACCTAAGCCTAAGCCTAACACTAAACCTAACCCTAACACACACATTCACCCTCAACCTAACCCTAAACCTAACCCTTACTCTCACCCTCACCCTCACCCTCAGTGTAACCCTAAGCCTAATCCTAACCCTAACCCTAACACTCAAAGTCATTCTAACCCTTACCCTAATCCTAATCCTAACCCTAACCCTCACCCTCACCCTCAGCCTCATCTTAAGCCTAACTCTAACCGAAAAACTCACCCTCACCTTAACCCCAACCCTAACTCTAAACCTCACCTTCAACCTAGCCCTCACACTAACCCTTATCCTAAATCTAACAATCATCCTAACCCTCCCCATAATCCTAACCCTAACGAAAACCCTAACCCTAATCCTCACACTCACCCTCAGCCAAAACCTAAGCCTAACCCTAATACTCACCCTAACCCTACGCCTCACACTCACCCTAACCCTAACCCTAATCCTAAACCTAACACTATCCCTAATCCTAACCCTCACCCTAACCCTCACCGTAACCCTAAACCTAACACTAAACCTAACCCTAAACCTAACCCTAAATCTAACCCTAAACCTAAACCTAATCCTCAGCCTCACCTGCACCCTAACCGAAACTCTAACCCTAACCCTCACCCTAACTCTAAGCCTAATCCTAAGCCTAACCCTAAGCCTCATACTCACCCTCACCCTAACCCTAAACCTAACCCTAAACCTATCCCTAACCCTAACCCTCACCCTAACCCTAACCCTAGCCCTCACCCTAACCCTAACCCTAAGCCGAAACCTCATCGTTCAACTAACACTAACCATAACCCTAACCCTCACCCTCATGCTTGGCCTAAGCCTAAGCCTAACCCTAACCCTAACACTCACCCTAACCCTAACTCTAACCCTAAATCTTATCCTCACCCTAACTCTAACTCTAACCCTAACCCTAACCCTAACCCTAACAATAACCCTAACCCTCACCCTAAACATAATCCTCACCCTAACCCTAAACCTCACACTAACACTTACCTTCACCTACCACTAACCCTAACCCTAACACTAACCCTCACTCTAAGCCTAACCCTAAACTCACCCTAACCCTAACCCTAAACCTAACCCTCAACCTAACCCTAACCCTCACACTCAATGTAACCCTAACCCTAACCCTGACCCTCACCCTAACCATAACCCTCACCCTCACCCTAACCCTCACCCTAACACTTACCCTCATCCTAACACTAACCCTAATACTAATCCTAACGCTATCGCTAACACTCACCCTCATAGTAACAGTAACCCAAACCATAATCCTAACAAAAACCCTAACCTTAACCCTAACTCTCACCCTAACCATTACCCTCACCCTAAACCTAAACCTCACCCTAACCGTTACCCTCACCTTAATACTAGCCTTAACCCGAACACTAAGCCTCACACTAACCCTAACCATCACCCTAACCCTAAACCTCACCCTAAAACTAACCCTAAACCTCAACCTAATTCTAGCCCTAACCCTAACCCTAACACTCATCCTCACGGTAAACCTCACACTAACCCTAACACTAATCCTCAATCTAACCCACACCCTCACCCTAACCCTAACCCTAAACCTTACTCTAAACCTACACCACACCCTTATCGTAACCCTCACCCTCAACCTAACCCTCACCTTACCCTTACTGTCACCCCCACCCTAACCCTCATCCTAACCCTAACCCTCAAACTAACACTAACTCTAAACCTAAACCTCACCCTCACACTAATCCTAACTGTAACCCTAAAACTAACACTAAACCTCACACTAACCCTAACCCTAATTCTCACCCTCAACCTCACTCTCAGCTTAAACCTAAGCCTAAGCCAAACCCTTACCCTAACCCTCACCCTCACCCTTGCCCTCACCCTAACACAACTCCGAACCCTAACCCTCAACCTAACCCTCACCCTCACCGTAACCCTTACCTAATCCTGACCCTCACATTCACCCTAACCCTAATCTTAACCCTAAACCTCAACCTAACCCTAACCCTCAACCTCACCGTAACCCTTACCCTAACCCTCACCCTTAGCCTAAACTTAACCCGAATCCTACTCTCACACTAACCCTAACCCTAACTCTCACCCTAACCCTAACATTAAACCTCAACCTCACCCTAGCCCTCACCCTAACCCTAATCCTAACCCTAACCCTCATCCGAACTCTCCCCCTAACCCTTAACCTTACCCTCAAACTAAAACTGAAACTCACCCTCACCCTCAGCCTAACCGTAAACCTAACCCTAAACCTAACCCTAACACACACACTCACACTCACCCGAACCCTAATCCTAACCCTAAACCTCACCCTCACCCTCACCCTCAGTGTAACCCTAAGCCAAACCCAAACCCTAACCCTAACCCTCAAAATCACCCTAAACCTTACCCTAATCCTAATACTAACCCTAACACTAACCCTCAACCTCAACCTCAACTTAACCTTAACTCTAACCCTAAACCTCACACTCACCCTAACCCTAAACCTAACCCTAACCCGAAACCTCACCCTCACCCTAACCCTAAACCTGACCCTCACCCTAGCCCTCACCCTAACCCTAATACTATCCCTGACCCTCATTCTAACCCTCCCCATAACCATAAACCTAACCCTCACCCTAACCCTAACCCTCACCCTCACCCTAAAACTCAGCCTAACCGTAAGCCTAACCCTAACCCTAACCCTACCCCTAACCCTCACATTCACCCTAACCCTACCCTTAAACCAAATCCTAAACCTAACCCTAACCCTGACCCTCAGCCTAAACCTCACCCTAACCCTAACTCTAAACCTAACACTAACTCTAACCCTAAATCTCACCCTCAGCCTCACCCTAAACCTAACTCTAACTCTAAACCTCACCCTCACCCTAAACCTAACCCAACCCCTAAACTTCACCTTAACGCTAACCCTAAAACTCACCCTCACCCTAGCCCTTAACTAACCCTAATCCTAACCCTAACCCTCATCCTAACACTTCCCCTAACACTAACCCTCACCCTCAACCTCACCCTCACCCTCACCATAATCATGACCCTAACAATAACGCTAACAATAACCCTAAACTTAACCCTAAGCCTCACCCTAACCACAAGCCTCACCCTAAAACTAACCCTCAGCCTAACAATTATCCTCACCCTAAAACTAACCCTAACCCTAACACTAACCCTCAAACTAACTCTAACCATCCCCTTAATCCTAAAGCTCACCCTAACACTAATCCTAAACCTAACCCTAACCTTAGCCCTCACCCTAACCCTAACCCTCATTCTTACCCTAAACCTCACACTAACCCTAACACTTATCCTCAATCTAACCCTCACCCTCACACTAACCCTAACCCTAACGCTCACCCTAACCCTAAACCTCACCCTTACCATAACCCTCACCCTCATTCTAACCTTCACCTTTACCCTTACCGTAAACCCCACCCTAATCCTGACCCTAACTCTAACCCTCACCCTAACCCTAACTCTACCCCTAAACCTCACCCTCACTAACCCTAACCCTAACACTAAACCTCACCCTAACCCTAACCCTAAACCTTATCCTCAACCAAACGCTCAGCCTAACCCTAACCCTAAGCCTAACAGTTACCTTAACCCACACCCTTACCCTAGCCCTCACCCAACCCTAATCCTAATCCTAACCCTCACCCTAACCCTAACCCTAACCATCAGCCTAAATCTAATCCTCAGCCCCACCCTCACCCTCAGCCTAACCCTAAGCCTAAGCCTAAGCCTAACCCTAACCCTCACACTCACCCTCACCATAACCCTAATCCTAACCCTAACTCTAACACTAATCCTAAACCTCAACCTAACCTTCACCCTAACCTTAACCATAAAATTAACCCTAAACCTAACCCTCGACGTAACCCTCCAACTAACCCTAAACCTAACCCTAAACTTCATCCTCACCCTAACCCTAATCCTAACCCTAAACCTAAACCTCACACTAACCCAAAATCTAACCCTCAACCTCACCTCACCCTCACCATAACTCAAACCCTAACCCTAACCATAACACTAATCCTAACCCTAACCTTAACCCTAACCCTAATTCTAACACTCAGCCATACCCTAACCCTAATCCTAACACTGACCCTCACCCTAACCCTAAACCTCACCCTCACCATAACCCTAACCCTCATATTAACCCTCACCCTAAACCTAACCCTAACCTTAAACCTTACCCTAACACTAACCCTAATCCTCACCCTCACCCTAGCGCTCAACCTAAATCTTATCTTAACCCTAATCTTCATCCTAACCCTCACCCTAACCCTAATCCTATCCCTCACCCTAACCCTAAACCTAACCCTCAACCTAACCCTAAACAGCACCCTCACTGTAACCCTAACCCTAACCTTCACCCTAACCCTAAACTTAACCTGAACCTTAACTGTCAAGCTAACCCTAACCCTAACCGACAACCTAAAGCTAACCCTCACCCTCTCCCTTATCCTAACCCTAAGCCTAAGCCTAACCCTAACCCTAACCCTCACCCTAACCCTAACTCTACCCCTAAACCTCACCCTCACTCTAACCCTAACTGTCACCCTAACACTAAACCATACCCTAACCTAACCCTAACCCTTATCTTCAACCAAATGCACAGCCTAACCATAAGCCTAAGCCTAACACTTACCCTAACCCATACCCTCACCCTAGCCCTCACCCTAAACCTAATCCTAACCCTAACCCTTATCCTAATTCACAAACTAACCCTAACCCTAACCATCACCCTAATTCTTATCCTCACCCCAACCCTCAACCTCAGCCTAACCCTATTCCTAACCCTAACTCTAATAGTAAACCTAAACTTCAGCCTAACCCTCATCCTTACTTAACCCTAAACGAAGCCTAAACCTAACCCTCGACCTAAGACTCCAACTAACCCTAAACCTAAACCTCACCCTAACCCTAAACCTAACCCTCACCCTCACACTCACCCTCACCCTCACCATAACTCAAACCCTAACCCTAACAATACCACTAATCCTAACCCTAAACCTAACCCTAACCCTAACCCTAATGCTAAAACTCACCCTCAACCTAACCCTAAACCTAACCCTAACCCTCATCCTAACCCTAACCCTCACCCTCACCGTAACCCTAACACTCATCCTAACCCTCACCCTAAACCATCCCCTAACCTTAAACCTTACCCTAACTCTAACCCTAAGCCTCACCCTCACCCTAGCCCTCAACCTAACACTAGTCGTAAACCTAATCCTCATCTTAAACCTCACTCTAACCCTAACCCTAACCCTCACCCTAACCCTAACGCAAACTCTCAACCTAACCCTAAACATCACCCTCACAATAACCCTAATCCTAACCCTCACTCTAACCCTAAACTTAACTTGAAACATAACTCTTAAGCTAACCCTAACCCTAACCGTCAACCTAAAGCTAACCCTCACCCTCTCCCTCAGCCTAACCCTATGCCTAAGCCTAACCCTAACCATAAACCTCACACTCACCCTAAACATTACCCTAAACCTAAATATAACACTAAGCCTAACCCTCACACTCGCCTTAACCCTCACCCTAAAACTAACTCTAACACTAACCCTAACCCTAACACTCATCCTCAGCCTCACCCTTATCCTAACTCTAAAGCTAAACCTCACTCTCACCCTAACCCTAATCCTAAACCTCACCCTAATCTTAACCCTAAACATCACCCTCAGCCTAGCCCTCACCCTAAGCCTAATCCTAACCCTCATCCTAACTCTCACCCTAACAATAACCCTACCCCTCACCCTACCCCTCCCCCAAACCCTAATCCTAACCTTAACCCTCAACCTAAACCTAACCCTCACCCTCACCCTCACCGTAACCCTTACCTAACTCTCACCCCAAACATATACTTAACCCAAATCCTAACTATCACCCTAACCCTATCCCTATCCCTAACGCTCATCCTAATCCTAACCCTAAACCTCACCCTCACCCTAGACCTAACCCTAACCCTAATCCTAACCCTAACCCTCATCCTAAACCTCCCCCTAACCCTTACCATAACCCTCACCCTCACCCTAACCCTAAACCTAACCCTTACCCTCACCCTGAACCTCAACCTCAGTGTAATCCTAAGCCTAATCCTTACCCTAATCCTACCACTCACACTCACCCTAACCCTTAACCTAAACCTAATCCTAACCCTCACCCTCACCCTCACCCTCAGCCTCACCTTAAGCCTAACTCTAACCCTAAAACTCAACCTCACCCTAACCCTCACCCTAATACTCACCCTAACCCTAACCCTAAACCTAACACTAACCCTAACACTAACCCTCACCCTCAGCCTCACCCTAACCCTAACTCTAACCCTAAACATCACCTTCAACATAACCCCAAACTTAACCCTACCCCGAAACCTCACCCTAAACCTAACCTTAACCCTAACTCTAACCCTAAACCTCACCCTCACCCTAACTCTAACCCTAACCCTAAAACTTACCTTAACCCTAAACTTCACCCTCACCCTCAACCTCACTGTAACTCTAGCCCTAACCTTAACAATAATACTAACCCTAACCCTAACCCTCACCCTCAACCTCATCCTCACCCTCACCGCAAACTTAACCCTAAACATAACAATAACATTAACCCTAACCATAAACCTAAACCTAATCTTAAGTCTAATCCTCACCCCCACAATCACCCTCAGCCTAAGCCTAAACCTAACCCTAACCCTAACACTAACACTAACCCCAAACCTAAACCTAACCCTGAATCTAACCCTAAACCTAACCCTAATCCTCAACCTCACCTGCACCCTAAACCACACCCTAACCGTCACCCTAACTCTAAGCCTAACCCTAACCCTAAACCTAAGCCTCACACTCACCCTCACCCTAACCCTAAACCTAAACCTAACCCTATCCCTAACCCTAACCCTTACCCTAACCCTACCCCTCACCCTCAACCTAACCCTAACCCTAAACTTCATCCTAAACCTGACACTAATCATAACCCTAACCCGCACCATAACCCGAACGCTAACACTAACCCTAACACTAACATTAACTCTAACCCTAAATCTCACCCTCACCCGCACCCTAAACCTAACTCTAACTGTAATTCTAACACTAAGAATAACCCTAACCCTAATCCTAACCATAATCCTCACCCTAACCCTAATCCTCATCCTAAGACTTACCCTCACCATAACCCTAACCCTAACGCTAACAATAACCCTAACCCTCACCCTCACCCTAACCATAACCCTCACCCAAACCCTAAGCTCACCCTAACACTAACCCTAACACTTATCCTCAATCTAACCCTCACCCTCACTCTAACCCTAACCCTAACCCTCACCCTGACCCTAACCCTCACCCTTACATTAAACCTTACCCTCAGTCTAACCCTCACCTTTACCCTTACTGTAACCCCCACCCTAACCCTGACCCTAACCCTAACCCTAACCCTAACCCTAACTCTACCCCTAAACCTCACCCTCACTCTAACCATAACTCTAACACTAACCCTAACACTAAAACTCAACCTAACCCTAACCCTAACCCTTATCCTCAACCAAATCCTCAGCCTAAACCTAAGCCTAAGCCTAACATTTACCCTAAACAACACCCTCACTATACCCCTCACCCTAACCCTAATCCTAACCCTCATCCTAACCCTCACCCTAACCCTAACCCTAAACATCACCCTAACTCTAATCCTCACCCCCAACCTCACCCTCAGCTTAACCCTAAGCCTAAGACTAAGCCTAACCCTAACCCTCACACTCACCCTCACCCTAACCTTAATCCTAAACCTAACTCTAACACTAACCCTAAACCTCAACCTAACCCTCACCCTAACCTTAACCCTAAAACTAACCCTCAACCTAACCCTCGACCTAACGCTCCAATTAACCCTAAACCTCACCCTCACCCTAACCCTAAACCTAACCCCAAACCTAAACCTCACCCTAAACCTAAACTTAACCCTCACTCTCACCATCACTCTCACCATCACCATAAATCTTACCCTAACCCTAACAATAACACTAATCCTAACCCTAAACCTAACTCTAACACTAACCCTACAGCTAACACTCACCCTCACCCTAACCCTAAAATCCTAAACCTAACCCTCACCCTAACCCTAACCCTCACCCTCACCATAACCCTAACCCTCATTCTAACCCTCACCCTAAACCTGACCCTAACCTTAAACCTTACCCTAACACTAACCCTAATCCTCACCCTCACCCTAGCCCTCAACCCAACCCTAATTGTAAGCCTAATCCTCATCCTAACATTCACCCTAATCCTAATCCTAACCCTCACCCTCACCCTAACCTAACCCTAACTCTCAACTTAAACCTAATAATCACCCTCACAGATCCCTAAACCTAAACCTCACCCTAACTCTAAACTTAAACTGAAACCTAACTCTCAAGCTAACCCTAAACCTAACCCTAAACCTAAAGCTAACCCTCACCCTCATCCTCTACCTCAACCTAATTCTAAGCCTAAGCCCAACCCTAACACTATACCTCACACTCACCCTAAACATTACCCTAATCCTAATCCTAACAGTAAGCCTAACCCTCACCCTCACATTAACACTCACCCTAACCCTAACTCTAACACTAACCCTAAACTTAACCCTCAACCTCAGCCTCACTCTTACCCTAACTCTAAACCTATACCTCACCCTAACCCTAAACCTAACCCTAACCCTAAACCTAAACCTCAGCCTAAACCTAACCGTAAACCTCACACTCAGCCTAGCCCTCACCCTAACCCTAATCCTAACCATCATCCTAACCCTCACCCTAACACTAACCCTAACACTCACCCTCAAACTCACAATAACCCTAATCCTAACCCTAAACCTCAACCTAACCCTAACTCTCACCCTCACCCTCACCTTAACACTTACCCTAACCCTCACCCTAAACATAAACTTAAAACGAATCCTAACTCTCACCCTAACCCTAACCCTAACCCTCAACCTAACCCTAAACCTAAAGGTCACCCTTACCCTAATCCTCACCCTAACACTAATCCTAACCCTAACCCTCATCCTAACCCTCCCTGTAACCCTTACCTTAATCCTGACACTAACCCTAACCATCACCCTGGACCTCACACTTATCCTAACCCAAAGCCTAACCCTAAACCCAACCCTAACACACACACTCACGCTCACCCTAACCCTAATCCTAACCCTTACTCTCACGCTCACCCTCACTCTCAGTGTAACCCTAAGCCTAATCCTAACCCTTACCCTAAACTTTACCCTAATCCTAATCCTAAACCTAACCCTCACACTCACATTCAGCCTCAACTTAAACCTAACTCTAACCCTAAAACTTACCCTCACCCTAACCCTAACCCTAACGCTAAACCTCACACTCACCCTAGCCCTCAACCTAACCCTAATCCTAACCCTAACAATCATCCTAACCCTCCCCATAACCCTAACCCTAACCTTCACCCTAACCCTAATCCTCACACTCACACTCACCCTCAGCCTAAAACTATGCCTAACCCCAATACTAACCCTAACCCTAACCCTCACACTTACCCTAACTCTAACCCTAATCCTAATCCTAACCTTAACCCTCACCTCACCCTCACCCTAACCCTCACCCTAACCCTAACCCTAAACTTAACACTAACCCTAACCCTCACACTCAGCCTCACCCTAACCCTAACTCTAAACCTAAACCTAACCCTCACCATAACCCCAACCCTAACCCTAACCGGAAACCTCATCTTAACCCTAATGCTAACCCTAAATCTAACCCTAAATCTCAACCTCACCCTAACCCTAATCCTAACCCTAAAACTCAACCTAACCCTAACCTTCACCCTCACCCTCAACCTCACCATAACTCTAGCCCTAACCCTAACAATAATACTAACCCTAACCCTAACCCTAACCCTAAACCTCACCCTCGGCCTCACCCTCACTGCAAACTTAGCGCTAACCATAACACTAACATTAACCCTAACCCTAAGCCTAACCCTAACAATAACTATTCCTCAGCCCCAGAGTCACCCTTAGCCTAACCCTAACCCTAACACTAACACTAACCCTAACACTAAACCTAACCCTAAATCTAAAACTAACCTAACCCTAAACCTCAGCCTCACCTGCACCCTAACCCAAACCCTAACCCTAACCCTCACCCTAACTCTAAGCCTAACCCTAACCCTAACACTAAGCCTCACACTCACCCTCACCCTAACCCTATTCGTAAACCTAACCCTATCCCAACCCTAACACTAACCCTTACCCTCACCTTAGCCCTCACCCTAACCCTAAACCTAACCCTAATGCTCATCCTAAACCTGACACTAACCATAACCCTAACCCTCACCTTAACCCGAACCCTAACCCTCACCCTCATATTCTGCCTAAGCCTAAGCCTAAGCCTAAGCCTAAGGCTAACCCTCACCCTAACACTAATCCTAACACTAAACCTAACTCTAACCCTAAATCTCACAATAACCCTAACCCTAACTCTAAACCTAAACCTAACCCTAAAAATAACCCCAACCCTCACCCTAATCATAATCCTCACCCTAACCCTAAACCTCAACCTAACACTACCCTCACCCTAACACTAACCCTAACCCTAACACTACCCTCACACTAACACTAACCCTAACCTCAACTTAACCCGAACCCCAACCCTAACCCTCAACCTATGCCTAACCCTCATGCTCAACGTAACCCTAACCCTAAACCTGACCTTCAACCTAACCATAACCTTCACCGTAACCCTAACCCTCACCCTAACACCCTCAACCTAACACTAACCCTAATCCTAATCCTAACCCTAAACCTAACCCTCACCCTCACAGTAACCGTAACCATAACCCTAAACCTAACAAAACCACTAAACCTAACCCTAACCTTCACCCTAACCATTACCCTAACCCTAAACTTAACCCTCACCCTAACACTTACCCTCACCTTAACAATAACCGTAACCCGAACACTAAGCCTCACACTAACCCTATCCATCACCCTCACCCTAAAGCTCACTCTAACACTAACCCTAAACCTCAACCTAACCCTAGCCCTAACCCTAACCCTAACACTCATCCTCCCTTAAACATCACACTAACCCTAACACTAATCCTCAATCTAACCCTCACCCTCACTCTCATGCTCACCCTAACCCTAATCCTAAACCTAACCCTCATCCTAAGACTCCGCCTAAACCTGACCCTAATATTAATCCTAACCCTAACCATAACCCTCACCCTCAGCCTCACCTTAACCCTAACTCTAACCCTAAACCTCACCCTCACCCTACCCCTAAATCTAACCCTAAACCTAAACCTTACCCTAACCCTAAACCTCAACCTCACCCTCGCCTAGCCCTCACCCTAACTCTAATCCTAACCCTAATCCTCATCCTAACCCTCCCCATTACCCTAAAATTAACCCTGACCCTCACCCTCAACCTAACGCTCAGCCTAACCCTAAGCCTAACCCTAACTCTAACCCTAACCCTCACACTCACCCTAACCCTAACCCTAATCCTAATCCTAACCCTAACCCTACCCTCACCCACTGCCTAACACTCACCCTAACCATAACCCTAAACCTAACACTAACCCTAACCCTAACCCTCACCCTCAGCCTCACCCTAACCCTAACTCTAACTCTAAACCTCACCCTCACCCTACCCTTAACCCTAACCTAACCCTAAGCTTCACCCTAACGCTAACCCTAAATCTCACGCTAGCCCTTACCCTAACCCTAATCCTAACCCTAACCCTCATCCTAACCCTTCCCCTAAACCTAACCCTCACCCTCAACCTCACCCTCAGCCTAACCCTAAGCCTAAACCTAAACCTAACCCTAACACACACACTTACCCTCACCCTAAACCTAATCCTATCCCTAACCCTAACCCACCCCTAACTCTCAGCCTAACCTTAACCCTAACAATAACCCTAACCCTAACCCTCAACCCAACCCTCACCCTAACCCTTACTCTAACCCTAAACCTCACCCTCACCCTAACCCTAACTCTAACACTAACCCAAACCCTAAACCTCACCCTAACTCTAACCCTAACCCTCACCCTCATTCTCAACCTAACCTCAAACCTAAACCTAATCCTAACAATAACGCTAACCCTAATCCTAAACCTCACCCTAACCATAAACCTCAACCTAACCTATACCCTCACCCTAACACTTACCCTCACCCTAACACTAATCCTAATCCTAACACTAAACCTCACACTATCCCTAACCCTCACCTTAAACCTAAATCTCACCCTAACCCTAAACCTCACCCTCACCCTAGCCCTCACCTTAACCCTAATTCTAAAGCTCACCCTCATCCTAACCCTAACCTTAACCCTAAAATCCACCCTAACCCTAAACCTAACCCTCACCCGCACCCTCACCCTCAATGTAACTCTAACCCTGACACTAACAATTACACTAAACTTAACCTGAACCATCACCCTAACCCTAACCAGAAGCCACAGTCTTACCCTCAACCTAACCCTAAGCCTAACCCTAAACCTCACCCTAAACCTCACCCTAACACTAAACTTCACCCTCACCCTCAACCTCACAGTAACTCTAACCCTAACCCTAACAATAACACTAACACTAACCCCAAACCTCACCCTCAGACTCAACCTCACCGCAAACTTTAGCCTAAACATAACACTAAGAATAACCCTAACCCTAAGCCTAACCCTAAACTTAACCCTAATCCTAACGCCCAGCCTAACCCTCAGCCTAAACCTAAGCCTAACTCTAACCCTAACCCTAACCCTAACCCTCACCGTAACCCTAAACCTAACCCTAAAACAAACACTAACCCTAAACCTAGCCCTAAATCTTACCCTAAACCTAAACCTAATACTCAGCCTCACCCTCAACCTAACCCAAACCCTAACCGTAACCCTCACCTTAACTCTAAGTCTAACCCTAACCCTCACACTCACCCTAACCCTAACCCTAATCCTAAACCTAACCCTATCCCTAACCCTAACCCTCACCCTATTCCTCACAATAGACTTCACCCAAACCCTAATCCTAACCCGAAACTTCATCCTAACCCTGACAATAACCCTAAACCTAACCCTCAGCATAACCCGAAACCTAATCCTCACACTCATGCTCAGACTAAGCGTAAGCTTAAGCCTAAGCCGAACCCTAACCCTCCCTAACCCTAACCCTAACCCTAACCCTAAATCTAGCCCTAAATCTCATCCTCATCCTAACCCTAACTCTAACCCTAACCCTAACCCTAAAAATAACCCTAACCCTCACCCTAACCATAACCCTCAGCCTAACCCTAACACTCACCCTAACACTTACCCTCAGCCGAACACTAACCCTTACGCAAACACTATCGCTCACACTAAACCTAAACATCACTCGAACCCTAAACCTCACCCTAACACTAACCCTAAACCTCACCCTCACCCTAGCTCTCAACTTAAGCCTACCCCTCATCCTCACACTACACCGCACACTAACCCTAACACTAATCCTCAAACTAACCCTCACCCTCACCCTAACCCTAAACCTAACCCTCACCCTAACCCTAAACCTCATATTTACCATAACGCTCACACTCAGCCTAACTCTCATCTTTACCCTTACGGTCACCCCCACCCTTACCCTCACCCTAACCCTAACCCTCACCCTAACCCTCACCCTAACCCTAATTCTACCCCTAAACCTGACCTTCACCCTAACCCTAACTCTAACACTAACCCTAACAGTAAACCTCACCCTAACACTAAACCTAACCTTCACCATCACCCTCACCGTAACCGTAACCCTAAACCTAACCTTAACAATAACGTGAACCCTAGCCCTCACCCTAATCAAAACCCTCACCCTAACCAAAACCCTAACCCTAACACTTACCCTCACCCTACCACTAACCCTAACCCTAACAATAACACTCACACTAACCCTAACCCTCATCCTAATCCTAAACCTCACCCTAAACCTAACACTAAGTCTAACCCTCATGCTCACCCTAACCCCAACCCTCATCCTCACCCTAAACCTCACACTAACCCTAACCCTAACCCTAATCCTCAATCTAGCCCTCACCTTAACCCTAACTCTTATCCTAAACCTAACCCTAACCCTCACCTTTATCTTAACCCTCACCCTCAGCCTAAATCTCACCTTTACCCTTACCATCATCCTCACCCTAACCCTAAACCTCATCCTAACCCACACCCTAACCATAAACCTAACCATCACCCTAACCCTAACCCTCACCCTCAACCTCATCCTGAGCCTAAACTTAAACCTAAGCATAACCCTTACCCTCACCCTTACCTTAGCCTTCTCCCTTACCCTAATCCTAAACCTAACCCTCATCCTTACCTAGACACTACCCCTAACCCTAACCCTAACTCTATCCATCACCCTAACCCTAACCCTAATACTAATCTTAACCCTAACCCTAACCCTCACACTCACCCTAACCCTAATCCTAACCCTAACCCTAACCCTAAACCTAAACCTCACCCTAGGCCTCACCCTAACCCTAACCCTCATCCTAATCCTCACCCTAACACTAACCCTAACCCTCACCCTCACCATCACCCTAACCCTAATCCTAAACCTAACCCGCAACCTAACCCTAACCCTCACCCTCAAGATAACCCTTACCCTAACCCTAAACCTAACACTAAACTTAACCCAAATCCTAACTCTCACGCTAACCCTAACCCTAAACCTCACCCTAAACCTAACCCTAAAACTCACCCTCACCCTAGACCTCATGCTAACCCTAATCTTAACACTAAAACTCATCCTAACCCTCCCAATAACCCTAACCTTAACCCTCAACATAACCCTAAACCTCACCCTCACCCTAACCTCAGCCTAACCCTAAGCATAACCCCAACCCTAACCCTAAACCTGACTCTCACCCTAACCCTAATCCTAAACCTAAACCTAACCCTAACCCTAAACCTAACCCTAACCCTAACCCAAACCCTCAAACTAAGACTCACCCTTATCCTAACTCTATCCCTAAACCTCACCCTCACCCTAACCCTAACCCTAAACCTGACCCTAAACTTAACCCTAACGCTAACACTAAACCTCACCCTCACACTAGCCCTTACGCTAACCCTAATCCTAACCCTAACCTTCATCCTAACACTTCCCTTAACCCTAACCCTCACCCTCAACCTCACCCTCAGCCTAACCGTAAGCCTAACCCTAAACCTAACCCTAACACACACACTCACCCTCACCCTAACCCTAATCCTATCCCTAACCCTAACCCTAACCCACACCCTAACTCTCATCCTAACCCTAACCCTAACACTAACCCTAACCCTAAACCTCAACCTAACCCTCAACCTAACCCTAACTCTAACCCTAAACCTCACCCTCACCCTATCTTTAACTCTAACTGTAACCCAAACCCTAAACCTCACCCTAACCCTAACTCTAACCGTAAACCAAACCCAAAACCTCACCCTAACCCTAACCCTAACCCTCACCCTAACTCTCACCGTAAAGTTAACCCTAAACCTAAACCTAACAATAACCCTACCCCTAACCCTAAACCTCAACCTAACCCTCAACCTAACCCTAACTCTAACCCTAAACCTCACCCTCACCCTATCTTTAACTCTAACTGTAACCCAAACCCTAAACCTCACCCTAACCCTAACTCTAACCGTAAACCAAACCCAAAACCTCACCCTAACCCTAACCCTAACCCTCACCCTAACTCTCACCGTAAAGTTAACCCTAAACCTAAACCTAACAATAACCCTACCCCTAATCCTAACCCTCACCCTAACCATAACCCTCACCCTAACAAATACCCTCACCCTAACACTTACCCGCAACCTAACACTAACCCTAACCCTAACACTAACCCTCACACTAACCCTAACCCTAACCTTAACCCTAAACCTCAACCTAGCCCTCACCCTAAACCTAACCCTAACACTAACCCTAACGCTAACACTCACCCTAACACTCCCGCTAACCCTATACCTAACCCTAACCCTCACCCTCACCCTCAAACTCACCCGCATGCTAACCCTCATAGTTACTCTAACCCTAAACCAAACCCTAACCCTAAACATCACCCCAACCCTACCCCTAAAACTCACCCTCAACCTAGCACTCACCCTAACTCTAATCCTAACCCTAACCATCATCCTAACCCTCCCCAAAACCCTAACCCTAACACTCACCCTATCTGTAACCTTCATCCCCACCCTTACCCTCCGCCTAATCCTAAGCCTAATCCTAAACCAAACCATAAACTTAACCCTTACCCAAACACTCATCCGCACCCTCACCCTCACAGTAACTCTAACCCTAACCCAAACCCTAACCCTAAACTTCACTCTAACCCTAACCCTAAGCCTAATCCTAAACCTCATCCTCACCCTAACCCTAACAATAACCCTAAACCTAACCCTCACCCTAACCCTCCCCCTAAACCTATATCTAACCCTAAACCTCACCCTCACCCTACCCCTAACCCTAACCCTAAACCCCACCCTAACCCTAAACCTAACCCTCACCTGCACCCTCACCCTCACAATAACTCTAACCTTAACCCTAACAATAACCCTAAACCTAAACCTAACCATCACCCTAACCCTAATGCTCACCTCCAACCTCACCCTCAGCCTAACCCTAAGCCTCAGCCTAAACCTCAACCTAACCCTCACACTCACCCTCACACTAATCCTAGTCCTAAAGGTAACCCTATCCCTAAACCTCAACCTAACCCTCACCCTCACCCTAACCCTAACACTAACCCTAACCCTAAACCTCACCGTAACCCTTCCCCAAACCCTAACTCTAACCATAAACCTTACCCTCACCCTAAACCTAACCCTAAACTTAATCCTAAAACTAACCCTAACCCTAACCCTCACCCTCACCCTCAACCTCACTGTAACTCTAACACTAACCCTAACAATAACAGTAACCCTAACCCTAACCCTCAACCTAACCATAACCCTCACCCTCAGCCTCACCCTACCTGCAAACTTAACCCTCACCATAACACTAACAATAACCCTAACCCTAACCCTAACCCTAACCCTAACCCTAACTTTAACCCTAACCCTAATCCTCACCCCAACCCTCACCCTCATCTTAACCCTAACTTAACCCTAACCCTAACCCTAACCCTCACCGTAACCCTAATGTTAACCCTAAACCTAACACAAACCCTAACCCTCACTATAACCCTAACACTATCCCTATCCCTAACACAAACCCTAACCCTAAACCAAACCCTAAACCTAAACCTAATCCTCAGCCTCACCCTCACCCTAACCCAATACATAACCCTAACCCTCACCCTAACCCTAAGCCTAACCCAACCCTAACCCTCACACTCACCCTCACCCTAACCCAAATCCTATACCTAAGCCTATCCTAACCCTAACCGTCACCCTAATCCTCACCCTAGCCCTCACCTTAAACCTAATCCTAACCGTAAACCTCATCCTAACAATCTCGCTAACCCTAACCTTAAACCTCACCCTAACCCGAACGCTAACCCTCCCCCTCATGCTCGGCCTAAGCCTAAGCCTAAGCCTAAGACTAACCCTAACCCTCACCCTATCCCTAACCCTAACCCTAACCCTAACTCTAACCCTAAACCTCACCCTCACTCTAACCCTAACTTTAACATGAACCCGAAACCTAAACCTCATCCTAACCCTAAACCTAACCGACACCCTCACTCTCACCGTACCTGTATAAACCTAACCCTAACAATAACCCTAACCCTAACCCTAACCCTCACCCTAAGCCTAACCCTCAGCCTAATATTTACCCTCACCCTGACACTAACCCTAACGCTAACACTACCGCTCACAGTAACCCTAACAATCACCCTAAACATCACCCTACCCTAATTCTACCCCTAAACCTTACCCTCACCCTAACCCTAACCATCCCCCTAACCCTAAACCTCAACCTCACCCTCACCCTCAGCCTAACCCTAAGCCTAACCCTAACCCTAACCCTAACCCTCACACTCACCTAAACCTTACCCTAATCCTAATCCTAACCCTAAGCCTAACCCTCACACTCACCCTAACCCTAAATCTAACACTAACCCTAACTCTAAACCTCACCCGTAGCCTCACTCTAACCCTAATCCTAACCCTAACCCTCACCCTAAACCTAACCCTAACCCTCACCCTCACCCTGACCCTAACCCTAACCCTAACCCTAACGCTCAACCTAACCCTAACCCTCACCCTCACAGTAAGCCTTACCCAAACCTTCACCCTAACCCTAAACTTAACCCGAACCATAACTCTCACACTAACCCTAACCCTAACCCTAACTGTAACCCTACCCCTCACCCTCTCCCTCAGACTAAGCCTAAACCTAAACCTAACCCTAACCCTAACACACACACACTTTTCCTCAGCCTAACCCTAAGCCCAAACCTAAACCTAACCCTATCTCACACACTCATATTCTCCCTAACCCTAATCCTAACTCTAAACCTAACCCTCAACCTAATGCTGATCCTAACCCTGAATCTAAACCTAAACCTCACCCTCACCCTCACCCTAACTCTAAACCTAACCCAAACCCTAAACCTCACCCTAACCCTAACTCTAACCCTCAACCTAACCATAACCATAAACATAAACCTTACCCTAATAATAACCCTAACCCTAATCCTAAGCCTCACCCAAACCATAACACTAATCCTAACAGTAAACCTCACCCTAATCCTCCCCCTAATCCCAACTCTAACCCTAAACCTCACCCTCACCCTCACCTTAACACTAACCGTAACCATAACCCTAAACCTCACCGTACACCTAAACCTCACCCGCACCCTCACCCACACAGTAACTTTAACCCTAACCCAAACAATAACACTAACCCTAACCCTAAATATCACCCTAATCTTAATCCTCAACCCCACACTCACCCTCAGCCTTACCCTAAGCCGAAACCTAACACTAGCCCTAACCCTCACAATCAGCCTCACCCTAACCCTAATCCTAACCCTAAACCTATCCCTAAACATCAACCTAACCCTCACCCTAACTCTAACAATAAACCTAAGCCTAACCCTCCCCCTAACCCTCCCCCTAACCCTAACTTTAACACTAAACCTCACCCTAGCCCTCACCCTAACCCTAATCCTAACCCTAAACCTCATCCTAAAACTCACCCTAACCCTAACCCTAACCCTCGCCCTCACCCTAACCGTAACCCTAAATCTCACCCTAAACCTAAACCTAATCCTCACCCTCACCCTAACTCTGAACTTAACTCTAACCCTAACACTAACAATAACCCAAACCCTAAACCTCACCCTAACGCTAACCATAAGCCTCACCCTCACTCTAGCCCTCACCCTAACCCTCATCCTAACCCTAAACCTCATCATAACCCTCACCCTAACCCTAAAACCCTAACCCTGACACTATACCTAAACCTCACACTCAACCTCATGCTTGGCCTTAAGCCTAAGCCTAAGACTAAGACTAACCCTAACCCTCACACTCACCATCACCCTAAACCGAACTTTAACCCTAATCCTAACCTCAAACTAGCCCTCAATCTAATGCTAAATCTAACCCTAAAACTCGCCCTCAGCTAACCCTAAAACTCACCCTCACCCTCACCCTTCGCCTAATACTAAGCCTAAGCCTAACCCCAACCCTAACCCTAACACTAACCCTAAGCGTAACCCTCAGCCTAACCCTCACCCTAACTCTCACCCTCACCCTAACCCACACCCTAAACCTAAGCCTAAGCCTAACCCTCACCCTAAACGTTACTCTAACCCTAACCCCAACCCTCACTCTAATCCTAACTCTCATCCTCACACTCACCCTAACTCTAATGCTAACCCAAACCCTAATCCTAACCCTCACACTCACCCTCACCTTAACCCTAGTCCTAATCCTAACCTTTACCCTAACCCTCAACCTCACCCTAAATCACAACCTAACCATAAACCTAACACTAACCCTAACCCTAACCCAAACTCTAACCCTAACCCTAAACCTAAACCTCAACCCTGATCCTCACCGTAACCATAACCCCAATCCTAACCCTAACAATAACCCTAACCCTAACCCTCATCCTAACCATATTCTTCACTCTAAATCTAAACCTCACCCTAATACATACTGTCAGACTAACCCTAACCCTCACACTCACCCTAACCCTTACCCTAATCTTAATCCTAACCCTAAGCCTAACCCTCACCCTCACCCTGAATTTCACCCTAACCCTAAACCTCACCATCACCCTCAGCTTAATGCTAAGCCTAATCCTAAACCTAAGCCTAACCGAAGCACTCACCCTAACACTACCCCTAATCTTAATCCTAACCCTAACCCTAACACTCACCCTCATCCTAACCCTCAACCTAACCCTACCCCTAACACTAAGCCTAACCCTAAACCTCACCCTAACCCGAACCCTAACCCTCACACTCACCCTAACCCTAACCGTAACACTAACCCTAACCCTCACCCTCACCATAAATGTAACCCTAACCCTAACCTAACAATAACCCTAACACTAACCCTTACCCTCATTCTAACCATAACCCTCACCCTATACCTAACCCTGAAACTAACACTTACCCTCACCCTAACACTAACCCTAACCCGAACAATAACACTCACACTAACCCTAACCATCTCCCTAACATTAAACCTCACCCTAAGCCTAACCCTAACCTTCACCCTCAACCTAGCCCTCACTCTAACACTAAACCTCATCCTCATTCTAAACCTCACACTAACCCTAAACTTAAGCATCAATTTTAACCTCACCCTCACCCTAACCCTAACCCTAACCCTAACCCTAGACCTTACCTTAATCCTCACTCTCAGCCTAACCCTCAGCTTTACTCTTACCGTCACACTCACCCTAACCCTCACCCTAACCCTAACCCTCATCCTAACCTTCACCCTGACCATAATCCTGAGCATCACCCTAACCCTAACCCTCACCCTCAACCTAACCATCAGCCTAACCCTACAGCCTAAGCCAAACCCTCACACTAACCCTCACCCTCACCCTAGCCCTCACCCTAAGCCTAATCCTAACCCTAACCTTAATCATAACACTAAACCTAACGTTAACCCTAACCATCACCCAAAAACTAATCCTCATCCCCACTCTCACCCACAGCCTAAACCTAAGCCTAAGCCTAAACCTAACCCTAACCCTCACACTCACACTCACCATAACCCTAATCCTAAACCTAACCCTAAACCTAACCCTAAACCTCAAATTAACCCTCACCCTAACCCTAACCCTAACACTAAACTTAACCATAACATTCTCCTAACTGTCTCCCTAACACTAACTCTAAACCTAAACCTCACCATCCCTCTAACACTAAAAGTCACCCTCACCCTCACCCTCACAATAACTCTAACCCTAACCCTAACAATAACCCTAACCCTAACACTAAACCTAACCCTAACCCTTACCCTAACACTCCCCCTAACCCTTACTCTAACCCTAAACCTCATGCTCACACTAACCCTAAACCTCACCCTCACCCTCACCCTCACCATAACTCTAACCCTAACCCTAACAATAACACTAACCCTAACACTAACTCTAACCCTCACCATCACCATAACCCTAAACCTAACCCTAACCTCAACCTAACCCTAACCCTAACCCTAACCGTCACCCTCAGCCTCACCCTCACTGAAAACTTAACCATAAAATTAACAATAACCCTAACCCTAACCCTAATCCTAACCCTCACCCTCACTCTAAACCTAACCTTAACCCTAACCCTCACCCTAACCCAAAACATCAACCTCACCGTAACCCTAACCCTAACACTCACCCTAAACCTAAAACTAACCCTAATTCTAAAGCTTGCCATAATGCTAACCCTAACCCTCACACTCACCCTTGCCCTCATCCTAACCCTAATCCTAAGCCTAAAGCTCATTCTATCCCTCACCCTAATCCTAACCTTAAACCTCACCCTAACCCTAACCCTCACCCTCACCCTCAGCCTAACCCTAAGCCTAAGCCTAAGCCTAAGCCTAACCCTCACACTCAACCTCACCCTAACCCTAACCCTAAAACTAACACTAACCCTAACCCTAACCCTCACCCTAACCCTCCCCCAAACCTAACTATAAACCTAAACCTCACCCTCACCCTAACGCTAAATCTAGCCATTAACCTCACACTAAAACTAACCCTAATCCTAACAATAACCCTCACACTAACGCTAACCACCACCTTAACCCTAAACCTCAACCTAAACCTGTCCCTAACCCTCACCCTCACCTTAGCCCTCACCCTAACCCTAACCCTCATACTCAAAATAAACCTCACTCTAACCCTAAAACTAATCCTAATCTAACCCTCACTCTCACCCTCACCCTCACCCTCACAGTAACTCTAACCCGAACCCAAACCCTAAACCTCACTCTAGCCCTAACCCTAAGCCTAACCCTAATCCTCACCCTCACCATAACTCTAACCCTAACCCTAACCCTAACAATAACCCTAACCCTAACCGTAACCATCACTCTAACCCTAATACTCAACCCCACCCTCACCCTCAGCCTAACCCTAAGCCTCAGCCTAACCCTCAACCTAACCCTCAACTCACCCTCACCCTAACCCTAACGCTAACACTAACCATAAACCAATTCCTCACCCCCACCCTCACCCTAAGCCTAACCCTAACTTAACCCTAACCCTAACCCTAACCCTAAACTTCTCCGGAACCCTAACCCTAACCCTAACCCTTAAAAATCCCTAACCCTCTCCGTAACCCTAACCGTAACCCTAACCCTAACCCTAACACAAACCCTATCCCTAAACCAAACCCTAAACCTAAACCTAATCCTCAGCCTCACCCTCACCCTAACCCAAAACATAACCCTAACCTTCACCCTAACCATAAGCCTAACCCAACACTAACCCTCACCGTAACCCTAACCCTAACCCTATCACAAACCCTAAACCTAACCCTAACCCTCACTGTAACCCTAACCCTAACCCTAACCCTAACAAAAACCCTAACCCTAACCCTAACCCTAACCCTAAACCTCAGCCTAACCCGAACCCTAACCCTCCCCCTCATGCTCGGCCTAAGCCTAAGCCTAACCCTAACCCTCACCCTATCCCGAACCCTAACACTAACCCTAACTCTAACCCTAAACCTCACCCTTACCCTAACCCTAACTCTAACACGAACCCGAAACCTAAACCTCATCCTAACCCTAAACCTAACCCACACCCTCACCCTCACCGTAACCATATAACCCTAACTCTAACAATAACCCTAACCCTAACCCTAACCCTTACCGTAACCCTAACCCTCACCGTAATATTTACCCTCAAGCTTACACTAACCATAACGCTAACACTACCGCTCACACTAACCCTAAAAATCACCCTAATCCTCATCCTAACCCTCACCCTAACCCTAACTCAAAAACTTACCCTAACCCTAACCCTAACCCTTACCCTCAACTTAACCCTAACCCTCACGCTCAACTTAAGCCTAACGCCAACCCTCACCCTAACCCTAAACTTAACCTGAACCCTAACTCTCACCCTAACACTAACCCTAACACTAATCCTAAGCCTCACCCTCACCCTCACACTCACCCGCACCCTCACCCTCACAGTAAGGCTAATGCTAAACCAATCCCTAACCCTAAACATCATCCTAACCCTAAAACTCACCCTCACCCTAGCTCTCACCCTAACTCTAATCCTAACCCTAACCCTCATCCTAACACTCCATATACCCCTAACCAAAAACCTCACCCTATCCCTAACCCTCATCCCCACCCTCACCCTCAGCCTAATCCTAAGCCTAAACCTAAGCCTAACCCTAAACCTAACCCTAACCCGCACACTCACCCGCACCCTCACTCTCACAGTAACTCTAACCCTAACCCAAACGCTAACCCTAAACCTCACTCTAACCCTAACCCTAAGCCTAACCCTAACCCTTACCCTCAACTTAACCCTAAACCTCATGCTCAACTTAAGCCTAACGCTAACCCTCAGCCTAACCCTAAACTTAACCTGAACCCTAACTCTCACCCTAACACTAACCCTAACACTAATCCTAAGCCTCACCCTCACCCTCACACTCACCCGCACCCTCACCCTCACAGTAAGGCTAACGCTAACCCAAACCCGAAACCTAAACATCACCCTAACCCTAAAACTCAACCTCACCCTAGCTCTCAACCCTAACTCTAATCCTAACCCTAACCCTCATCCTAACCCTCCATATACCCCTAACCAAAAACCTCACCCTATCCCTAACCCTCATCCCCACCCTCACCCTCAGCCTAATCCTAAGCCTAAACCTAAGCCTAACCCTAAACCTAACCCTAACGCGCACACTCACCCGCACCCTCACCCTCACACTAACTCTAACCCTAACCCAAAGGCTAACCCTAAACCTCACTCTAACCCTAACCCTAAGCCTAACCGTAACCCTCACCCTCACCCTAACCCTAACAATAACCCTAAACCTAACCGTCACCTAACCCTCCCCCTAACACTATATCTAACCCTAAACCTCACCCTCATCTTCACCCTAACCCTAACCCTAAACCCCACCCTAACCCTAAACCTAACCCTCACCCGCACCCTCACCCTCACCATAACTCTAACCCTAACCCTAACAATAACCCTAACCCTAACCTAACCCTAACCCTAACCCTAACACGCACCCTCACCCTCACCATAACTCTAACCCTAACCCTAACCCTAACCCTAAGTCTAACCCTAAACATAACCCTAACCCTCACCCTAACCATAACCCTCACCCTAACCCTAACCCTCACCCTAATATTTACCCTCACTCTAACACTAACCCTAAAGCTAAAACTACCGCTCAAACTTACCCTAACAATCACTCTAAGCCTAAACCTCACCCTAACACTAACCCTAACACTCAAAATCACCCTAGCACTCTCCCTAACCCTATCATCCTCACCCTAAACCTCACACTAACCCTAACACTAATCCTCAATGTAATCCTCATCCTCACCCTAACACTAAACCTAATGCTCACCTTCATCTTTATCGTAACGCTCACCCTCAGTCTAACCCTCATCTTTACCCTTACCGTCACCCCCACCCTAACCCTCACCGTAACCCTAACCCTCACCCTAACCCTCACCTAACCCTAATTCTAGCCCTAAACCTCACCCTAACCCTAACCCTAACTCTAACTCTAACCCGAACCCTAACCCTCACCCTCAACCTCACCGTAACCGTAAACCTAACCCTAAACCTAACAATAACCATAACTCTAAACCTAACCCTCACCTCAGCCTAACCATAACTCTTACCCTAACCCTAAGCCTCACCCTAACACTTACTCTCCCCCAAACACTAACCCTAACACTAACCCTCACACTAACCCTAACCCTCAACCTAATCCTAAACCTAACCCTAATAATAACCCTAACTCTAACTCTAAACCTCACCCAAGCCCTCACCTTAAACCTAAGACCTACCCCCACCCTCACCCTAACCCTAACCCTCATCCTCACCCTAAACCTCACACTAACCCTAACCCTAACCCTAATCCTCAATCTAGCCCTCACTCTAACCCTAACACTTGCCCTAAAACTAACCCTAACTCTCACCTTTATCTTAACCCTCACCCTCAGCCTAAATCTCAACTTTACCCTTACCATCATCCTCACCCTAACCATAAACCTCATCCTAACCCCCACCCTAACCATAAACCTAACAATCACCCTAACCCTAACCCTCACCCTCAACCTCACGCTGAGCCTAACCCTAAGCCTAAACCTAACCCTTACCCTAACCCTCAGGAGAGTCCTCTCGCTTTCCCTAATCCTAAACCTAACCCTCATCCTAACCTTCACACTATCCCTAACCCTCACCCTAACCCTGTCCATCACCCTAACCCTAACCCTAATCCTAATCCTAACCCTAACCCTAACCCTCGCACTCACCATAACCCTAACCCTAACCCTAATCCTAACCCTAAACCTCAACCTCACCCTAGCCCTCACCCTAACATTAATCCTAATCCTAGCCCTCATCCTAATCCTCACCCTAACACTAACCCTAAATGTCACCCTCACAATCAGCCTAACCCTAATCGGAACCCTAACCCTCGACCTAAACCTAAACCTCACCATCAACATAACCCTTACCCTAACCCTCAACCTAACACTAAACTTAACCCGAACCCTAACTCTCACCCTCACCCTAACCCTAACCCTCACCCTAAACCTAAACCTAAACCTCACCCTTAGCCTAGCCCTCACCCTAACCTTAATCCGAAACCTAACACTCATCCTACCCCTCCCCCTAAACGTTTCCCTAACCGTAACCCTAACCCTAACCCTCACCTACAACCTCACCCACAGCCTAACTCTAAGCCTAACCCTAAACCTAACCCTAACACACACACTCACCCTCACCCTAACCCTAATCCTAAACCTAACCCTAACCCTAACCCTACTACTCTCACCCTAACCTTAACCCTAACACTAACCCTAAACATAACCTTAACCTATCCCTCACCCTAACCCTAACTCTAACCCTAAACGTCACCCTCACCCAAAACCTAACTATAACCCTAACGCAAACGCTAAACCTCACCATAACCCTAACCCTATCCCTCACCCTCACCCTCACCGTAACCTTAACCCTAAACCTAACCCTAACAATAATCCTAAACCAAATCCTAACCTTCAACCTAACCATAAACCTCACCCTAACCCAAAACCTGACCCTAACACTTACCCTCACCCTAACACTAATCTAACCCCAACACGAACCCTCAAACTAACCCTAACCCTAAACTCACCCTAAACCTAACCCTAACCCTAACCCTAACCCTCACGCTAACTCTAACCCTAAAACTCACCCTAACACTAAACTTCACCTCACTCTCAACCTCACCGTAATTCTAGCTCTAACCCTAACAATAACCCTAACCCTAACCCCAAACCTAACCCTCAACCTCAGCCTCACCCTCACAGCAAACTTTACCCTAATCATATCACTATCAATAACCCTAACCCTAAGCCTAACCCTAACACTAATTCTAATCCTCACCCACACAGTCACCCTCATCTTAACCCTAAACCTAAACCTAACCCTCACCATAACCCTAAACCTAACCCAAACCCTAACCCTAATCCTAATCCTAAATGTTAACCTAAACCTAACCCTAATCCTCAGCCTCATCTGCAACATAACCCAAACCCTAACGCTAACCCTCACCCTAACTCTAAGCCTAACCCTAACCCTAACCCTAAGCGTCACACTCACCCTCACCCTAACCCTAATCCTAAAACTAACCATAACCCTAACCCTAACCCTAACCCTAACCCTAAAACTCACACTAACCCTAACACTAACCCTAACCCCAAGCTAACCCTCACCCTAACCTTAACCCTAACACTAACCCTAACCCTCGACCTAACCCTCCCCCTAAACCTAAATGTAACCCTAAACCTCACACTAACCATAACCCTCATGCTCACCATAAATCTAACCCTCATCCTAACCCTAATGCTAACCGTAAACCTCACCCAAACACAAACGCTAACCCTCATCCTCACCCTAGTCCTCATACTAAACCTAATCCTAACCCTAACCCTAACCCTCATCCTAACCCTCACCCTAACCCTAACCCTAACAATAACCCTACCCCTAACCCTAACCAACACCCTAACCCTAATCCTCACCCCCACCGTGACCCTCAGCCTAACCCTAAGCCTCAGCCTAACCCTCAACCTAACCCTCACACTCACCCTTACACTAACCCTAGTCCTAAATGTAAATCTATCCCTAAACCTCAACCTAACCTTCACCCTCACCCTCACCCTAACCCTAACCCTAACCATAACCCTGTCCCGCAGCCTCACCCTCAATGCAAACTTAACCCTAACCATAACCCTAACAATAACCCTAACCCTAAACATAAACATAACCCTAATCCTCACCCCCACCCTCACCCTCAGCCGAATCCTAACATAACCCTAACCCTAACCCTCACCATAACCCTAACCCTCACACTCACCCTCACCCTAACTCAAATCCTAAACCTAACCCTGTCCTAACCCTAACCCTCACCCGCACCCTCACCCTAACCCTCACCCTAAACCTAATCCTAACCCTAAACCTCATCCTAATACTCACGCTAACACTAACCCTAAACCTCACCCTAACCTGAACCCTAAACTTCCCCTCATGCTCGGCGTAAGCCTTAGCTTAAGCCAAAGCCTAACCCTAACCCTCTCCCTATCCCTAACTCTAACACTAACCCTAACTCTAACCCTAAAAGTCACCCTCACCCTCACCTAACTCTAACACTAACCCGGAAGCTAAACCTCATCCTAAACCTAACACTAAACCACACCCTCACACTCACCATAACCATATAACCCTAACACTAACAATAACCCTAACCATAACCATAACACTCACCCTAACCATAACCCTCACCCTAACCCTAATCCTCACCCTAATATTTAGCCTCACCCTAACACTAACCCTAATGCAAACACTACCGCTCACACTAACCCTAAAAATCACCATTACCCTAAACCTCACCCTAACACTAACCCTAAACCTCAACCTCGCCCTATCACTCACCCTAACCCTAACCCTCATCCTAACCCTAAACCTCTCACTAACTCTAACACTAATCCTCAATCTAACCCTCACCCTCACCCTAACGCTAAACCTAACCCTCACCCTAACCCTAACCCTCATCTGTAGTGTAAAGCTCACCCTCAGCCTAACTCTCATCTTTACCCTTACCGTAACCCCCACCCTAACCCTCACCCTAACCCTAACGCTCACCCTAACCCTAATTCTACACCTAAAACTCACGCTCACCCTAACCCTAACTCTAACACTAACACTAACACTAAACCAACCTCACTCTAACTAACTAACTAACTAACTAACTCTAACTAACCCTAACCCACACCCTCACCCTCAATGTAACCGTAACACTAACAATAAACCTAACAGTAATCATGACCCTAACCCTAACCCTCACCCTAACCATAACCCTCACCCTAACCCTAAACATCAACCTAACACTTACCCTCACACTAACACTAACCCTAACCCTAACACTAACCCTCACACTAACCCTAAACCTCAACCTAATTCTAAACCTAATCCTAAACCTAAACCTAACTCTAACCCTAACCCTCAAACTAGCCCTCACCCTAACCCTAAGTCCTACCCTCACCCTCACCCTAACCCTAACCCTCATCCTCACCCTAAACCTCACACTAACCCTAACCCTAATCCTCAATCTAATCCTCACCCTAACCCTAACCCTAACCCTAACCCTCAACCTAACCCTATCCCTAACCCTAACTCTAACCCTAAACCTCACCCTCACCCTTACCCTAACCCTAACCCTAAAACTCAGCCTAACACTAAACTTCATCCTCACCCTCAACCTCACTGTAATACTAGCCCTAACCCTAAAAATAACACTAACCCTAACCTAACTCTAACCCTCACCCTCAGCCTCACCCTCACCACAAAATTAACGCTAACCATAACACTAACAATAACCCTACCCTAAGAATAACCCTAAACCTAAATCTAATCCTAACCCCCACCTTCACCATGATCCTAATCCTCACACTAACCTTAAAAGTAATCCTCAATCTAAACCACACCCTCACCCTGAACCTAACCGTAACCCTCACCCTAACCCTAACACTCACCCTTACGGTAATCCTCACTCTCAGCCTAACCCTCAACTTTACCCTTACTGTCACCCTCACCGTAACCCTCACACTAACCCTAACCCTCATCCTAACCCTAACACTAACCCTCACCCCCTACTAAACCTCACCCTAACCCTAACCCTAACACTTAACCTAACCCTAACCCTAACCCAAAACCTCACCCTAACACTAGCTCTAACCCTAAAACTCACGCTGACCCTAACCCTAACCCTAATACTAAACCTCACCCTAAACCTAAACCTTACCCTAACACTTACCCTCAACCTAACAGTAACACTAATACTAACACTAACCCTCACACTAACGCTAACCATCACCCTAAACCTAACGTCACCCTAACCCTAACCCTAAACCTAAACCTAGCCCTCATCCTAACCCTCACCCTAACCGTAACCCTAAACATCACCCTAACCCTCACCCTCATTTTAGCCTCACCCTAACCATAAGCCTAAGCCTAAACCTAACCCTAAACCTCACACTCACCGTAGCCTCACCCTAACACTAATCCTAACTCTAACTCTCATCCTAACCCTCAACCTAACCAGAACCAGAACCATCACTCTAAACCTAATCCTCATCCCCACCCTCACCTTCAGCGTAACCCTAACCCTAAGCCTAACCCTAACCCTAACCCTCACATTCACCCTCAGCCAAACCCTAATCCTAACCCTAACACTAACCTTAAACCTAAGCCTCAACCTAACCCTCACACTAACCCTAACCTTAAACCTAACCCTCACCGTCACTTTAGTCTTCACCCTAACCATCACCTCAAAACTAACCCACACCTTCACCATAACCCAAACGCTAACCCTGACCTTAACCCTACCCCTACCCCTAACCCTAAACCTGACCCTAATCCTAACACTAGCCCTCACCCTCAACTTAGCCCTCACCCTAACCCTAATTGTAACCCTAAACCTCATTCGAAACCCCACCCTCACCCTAACACTAACCCTCAAGCTAACCCTAAACCTAATTCTAACCCTCACCCTAAACCTACCCGGAACCTCACCCTAACCATAACCCTTAGCTCAACCTCACCCTCAGCCTAACACTAAGCCTAACCCTCACCCTAACCCTAATCCTAACCCTTACCCTAACCATAACCCTCACCCTCACCCTCACGGTAACTCTAACCCTAAACCTAACAATAACACTAATCCTAACCCTAAACCTAACCCTAACCCTAATCCTATCCCTAATCCTCACCCTCACTGCAAATGCAACCATGCCCATATCACTAACAATAATCCGAACCCTAAACCTAATCCTAACAATCACCCTCACCCTAACCCTAATCCTAAACCGAACCCTCACTCTAACCCTAACCCTAACCCTCACCGTAACACTAACCCTCATCCTAACCCTCACCCTAACCCTAAACCTCACCCTAACACTAACCCCAATCCTCACCCTCAACCTAGCCCTCACCCTAACCACCATCCTAAACCTAATCCTCATCCTAACTCTCACCCTAACCCTAATCCTAACCCTCACCCTAACCCTAATAGTAACCCAAACCTTCAACCTAACCCTACCCCTCACCTTCACTGTAACCCTAACCCTAACCCTCACCCTAACGCTAAACTTAACCCGAACCATAATTCTGACCCAAATGCTAACCCTAAGCGGAACACTTACCCTAACCCTCACCCTCACCCTAAGCTTAATGCTAAGCCTAACCCTAACCCTAAGCCTAACACAAGCACTCACCCTAACACTAACCCTAATCCTAACCCTAACCCTAACCCTAACCCTCACCCTCATCCTAACCCTCACCCTAACCCTAATACTAACACTAACCCTAACCCTAAACCTAACACTAACACTAAGCCTCACCCTAACCCTCACCCTAACCGTAATTCTAACCCTAAATCTCACCCTCACCCTCAACCTAAACCTCACCCTCACCCTCACCCTCAGCTTAACCCAAAGCCAAAGCCTAACGCTAAGCCTAACCCTCACCCTCACACTAGCCCTCAACATAACCCTAACTGTAACACTAACACTAACCCTAACACTAACACTAACCCTCACCCTAACCCTCACCCTAACCGTAACTCTAACCCTAAGTCTCACCCTTACCCTCACCCTAACCCTCACCCTCACTCTCACACTCAGCTTAACCCAAAGCCAAAGCCTAACGCTAAATCTAACCCTCACCCTCACACTATCCCTCAACATAACCCTAACTGTAACACTAACCCTAACCCTAACACTCACACTAACCCTAACCCTAACCCTAACTCTAACCCTAAACCTCACCCTGACCCTAATCCTAACCCTAACTCTAGACCTCATCCTAACCCTAACCTTAACCTCAACATCACCCTCACCCTTACCCTTACCTTAACCTTAACCCTAACACTAGCCCTAAGAATAACCCTAACCCTAAACCTAACCCTAAACCTCACCCTCACCATAACTATAACCCTGACACAAACCCAGACACTAACCCAAACTCTGACACTAAACCTAATGCTAAACGTCACCCTAACCCTAAAATTAACCCTAACCCTAACCCTAGCACATACCCTAACCCTAATCTTAACCCTAACCCTCACTCTAACCCTCACTCTAAACATAAACCATACCCTAACCCTAAATCTAACCCTCAACTTCACCCTCAGCCTCAGCCTAACACTAACCCTAACCCTAACCCTCACACTCACACTCACAGTCACCCTAATCCTAACACTAACCCCAAACCTAGCACTAAAACTAATCCTAACCCTAACCCTCACCCTAAACCTCACACTAAACCTAAACCTAACCCTAAAACTCACCCTCACCCTAACCCTAATCCTAACCCTAACCATAACACTAACCCTCACACTCACCCTCACCTTAAACTTAATCCTAATCCCAACCCTAACCCTAACTGTAACCCTAACTATAACCCTAACCATAACACTTAACACTAAACCTAATTCTCAACCCTACCCTCACTCTCAGCCTAACCCTAAGCCTGTCCCTAACACTAACCCTAACTCTAACACTAAACCTCACCCTCACCCTAACCCTATCTCTAAACCTAACCCTAAACCTCACCCTGACCCTAACCCTATCCCTCACCTGCAACCTCAGCCTCACTGTAACTCTAACCCTAACCCTAACAATAACACTAACCCTAAACCTAACGATCACCCTAAAGCTAATCCTCATCCCCACCCTCACCCTCAGCCTAACCCTAAGCCTACCCTAACCCTAACACTAACCCTCCCTCTCACTCTCACCCTAACCCTAACCCTAACCCTAACCCTATCCCTAAACCTCAACCTAACCCTCACCCTCACCCTAATCCTAACACTAAACCTAACCCTAACCTTCACCCTAACCCTCCCCCAAACCTGAACTCAAAACCTAAACCTCACCAGCACCCTTACACTAACCCTAACCCTAACCCTAAACCTCACCATAAACCTCACCCTAACGTCACCCTCAACCTCACTCTCAATGTGAACGTAACTCTAACCCTAAGCCTAACAATAACAGTAACCCTAACCCTAACAATAAACATAACCCTCACCCTGAGCCTCATCCTCACCGCAAACTTAACACTAACCATAACACTAAAAATAACCCTAAACCTAAGCCTAAGCCTAAGCCTAAGCCTAAGCCTAACCCTAACCCTAACACTAACCCTCACCCTAACCTAACCCTAACCCTAAAACTAACTCTAACCCTAACACAAAACCTAACCCTAGCCCTAACCCTAACCCTAAACCTCATCCTAACCCTCACCCTAAACCTAACCCTAATCCTCACCCTCACCCTAACCCTAACCCTCATCCTCACTCTCGGCCTAAGCCTAAGCCTAAGCCTAAGCCTAAACCGAACTCTAAACCTCATCCTAACCCTCACCTTATACCGAACCCTAACACTAACCCTAACTCTAACCCTAAACCTCACCATCACCCTAACCCTAACTCTAACCCTAAACCTAAAACTAAACCTCACACTAAACCTAAACCTAACCCTCACCCTCAACCTCACCTTAAACTCAACCCTAACCCTAACAATAACCCTAACAATAAACCTAACCCTCACCATAACCATAACCCTCAACATAACCCTAATCCTCAATCTAACCCTCACCCTCACCCTAACCCTAACCCTAACCCTCACCCTAACCCTAACACTAAACGTAACCCTTACCCTCAACTTAACCCTCAGCCTAACCCTAAGCTTAAACCTAACCCTAACCCTCACACTCATCCTCATCATAACACTAATCCTAAACCTAAGCATAACCCTAACCCTAAACCTCAACCTAACCCTCCCCCTGATCCTAACCCTAACACTAACCCTAGCCCTAACCCTCAACCTAACCCTCCCCCTAACCCTAACACTAACTCTAAACCTCACCTTCATCCTAACCCACACCCTAACCCTAAACCTCGCCCTAACCCTCACCTTCACCGTAACCCTAAACCTAACCCAAACCCTCACCCTACCCCTAACCCTAACCCGAACCCTAAACCTCACCCTAACCCTAAACCTAACCCTCACCCTCAACCTCACCCTAACCGTAAACTTAAGCTTAACCATAACACGAACAATAACCCTAACCCCACCCCGAATACTAACCCTCACCCTCACCCTAAACTTAACCCTCACCCAAAACCTCACCCTCACCCTAACACTTACCCTCATCCTAACACTAACACTAACCCAAACCCTAACCCTAACCCTAAACCTTAACCGAACCCTCACCCTCACCCTATCCCTAACACTAACCCTAAACCTAACCCTAACCCTAACACTCCACCTACCGCTATATCTAACCCTCAACCTCACCCTCACCTCACCCTAACTCTAACACTAACACTAACCCTAACTCTAACCCTAAACCTCACCCTAACCCTAACACTAACTCTAACCCTAACCTGAAACCTAAATCTAAACCTAATCCTAACCCTCACCCTCACCCTCAACCTCTACATAACCCTAACCATAAAAATAACCCTAACCCTAACCCTCATCCTAACCATAACCTTCACCCTAACCCTAACCCTCACCGTAACACTTCCCCTCACGCTAACACTAACCCCAACCATAACACTAACTCTCACACTAACCCTAACCATCACTCTAACCCTAAACCAAACCCAAACCCTAACTCTCACCCTCACCCTAGCCCTCAACCTAACCCTAACCCTCTTCCTCACCCTTAACCTCACACTAATCCTAACACTAATCCTGAATCTAACCCTCACACTCACCTTAATCCTAACCCTCACTTGTACCTTAACCCTCAGCCTCAGCCTAACCCTCACCTTTACCCTTACGGTCACCCTCACCCTAACCCACACCATAGCATAAATTCTCATCCTCGCCCTCACCCTAACGGCAACCCCAACCATCACCCTAACCCAAACCCTCACCCACACCCTCAGCCTAAGCCTAACGCTAAGCCTAAGCCTAAGCCTAACCCTAACCCTCACCCTCACCCTAGCCCTCACACTAACCCTAATACTAACCCTAACCCTCATCCTAACCCTTAACTTAACCATAACCCTAACCATCATACTAAACCTAATCCTCATCCCCACCCATACCCTCAGCCTAACCCTAAGCCTAAGCCAAACCCTAACCCTAACCCTCACATTCACCCTCACCATCAACGTAATCCTAAACCTAACCCTAACCCTAATATTAAAACTCAACCTAACCCTCACCCTAACCCTAACACTAACCCTAACCCTAACACTCAACCTAACCCTCCCCCTAACCTTAACTCTAACCCTAAACCTCACCCTCACCCTAAACATAATCCTAACCCTAAACCTCATCCTAACCCTGATCCTAACCCTCAACCTCACCCTCACCCTTACTGTAACTCTAAACCTAACCTTAGCTATAACACTAACCCTGAACACTAACACTAACCCTGAACCTCACCCTAACTCTAACCCTAACAACAACCCTCACCCTAATCCTAATCCTAATCCTCAGCCTCACCTTAACCCTAACCCTAACCCTAACCCTAAACCTCACCCCAACGCTAACCCTAAATGTCACCCTAACTCTAGTCCTCCCCCTAACCCTAATGCTAACCCTAAACCTCATCCTAACAGTCACCCTAACCCTAAAACACTAATACTAACCCTTACCCTCCCCCTCAAGCTCTGCCTAAGCCTCCGCCTCAGCCTAAGACTAACCCTGACCCTCAAACTCACCCTAACCCTAACCCTAACACTAACACTAACCCTAACCCTAACCCTCACATAACCCTCACTCTAATGCTAACTATAAAGTTTAACCTCACCCTCACCCTAACCCTAAATCTCACCCTGACCATCACCCTCTGCCTAACATTAAGCCTAACACTAACCCCAACCCTAACCCTAACACTAACCCTAAACCTCACTCTACCCCTCACCCTAACCCTAACCCTAACCCTCACCTTCACCCTAGCCCATACACAAACCCTAAGCCTAAGCCTAACCCTCACCCTAATCCTCACTCTAACTCTAACCCCAACACTCACGCTAACCTTAACCCTCACCCTCACCCTAACTCTAATTCTAATCCTAACCCTAACCCTAACCCTCACACTCACCCTTCCTTAACACTAACCCTAATCCTAACCCTAACAATAACCCTCAACCCCACACTAAACCTCACCCTATCCCCAACTCTAACCCTAACACTAACTCTAACACTCACCCTATCCCTCACCTTAACCCTAATCCTAAACATCACCCTCAACCTAGCCCATACCCAAATCCTAAGCCTAAGCCTAACCATCACACTAACCCTCACTCAAACCCTAACCCCAACACTCACCCTAACCGTAAACCTCACCCTCACCCTCGCCCTAACTCTAACCCTAACCCTAACCCTCACACTCACCCTAACCCTAAACCTAACCCTAATCCTAAACCTCACACTAACCCTAACACTAATCCTCAACCTAAACTTCACCCTCACCCTAACCCTAACACTTACCCTCACCCTAAAACTAACACTAAACCTAACACTAACCCTCAAACTAATGCTAAAAAATCACCCTAAACCTAAACCTCACCCTAACCCTAAAGCTAACACTCACCTTCACCCTAGCCCTCAACCTAACCCTAACACTCATCCTCACCCTAAACCTCACACTAACCCTAACACTAATCCTCAACCTAAACTTCACCCTCACCCTAACCCTAACCCCGACCCTCACCCTAAACATAACCCTCACCTCAATCTCATCCTCAGCCCAAAACTAAGCCTAACCCAAATGCTAACCCTAAACCTCACACTCACCCTCACCCTAACCCTAATCCTAACACTAACCCTAACCCTAACACTAAAACTCAACCTAACCCTCCCCCTAATCCTAACCCTAACACTAACCCTATAACTAACCCTCACGCTAACCCTCCCCCTAACCCTAACTCTAACCCTAAACCTCACACTCACCCTAACCCTAATCCTAACCCTCACCTTCACCCTAACCCTCACTTAACCCTAAGCCTCACCCTAACCCTAAGCCTCACCCTTACCATAACCATAACCCTCACCCTAACCCTAACCTCTCACACTAACACTAACTCTAACCCTAAATCTCACCCTCACCATCACCCTAACCCTCACCCTCACCCTGACCCTCAGCTTAACCCAAAGCCATAGACTAACGCTAACCTTAACCCTCACCCTCACACTAGCCCTCACCATAACCCTAACTGTAACAGTAACCCTAACCCTAACACTCACACTAACCCTGACCCTAACCCTAACCCTAACCATAACTCTAAATCTCATCCTAACCCTAACCCTAACCCTCAACATCACCCTCAACCTCACCCTTACCTTAACCTTAACCCTAACCCAAACCCTAAAAATAACCCTAACCCTAAAAATAACCCTAAACCTCACCCTCACCCTAACTCTAACCCTAACCCAAACCCTCGCCCTAACCCTAACTCTGACACTAAAATTAACGCTAAACGTCACCCTAACCCTAACCCTAACCCTAACCCTCATGCTAGCACATACCCTAACCCTAATCCTAACATTAACCCTAACTCTAACGCTCACACTCACCCTCTCCTTAACCTTAATCCTAATCCTAACCCTCACCCTTACCCTAACCCTAACTCTAACCCTAACCCTAACCCTAACACTAACCCTAATCCTCAACCCCACCCTCACCCTCAGCCTAACCCTAAGCCTGTCCCTAACACACTAACCCTATCTCTAAACCTAAACCTAAACCTCACCCTGACCCTAATCCTAAACCTCACCCCCACCCTCAGCCTCAATGTAACTCCAAACCTAACCCTAACAATAACACTAACCGAAACCCTAACGATCACCCTAACCCTAACCCTCAACCCCACCCTCAACCTCAGCCTAACCCTCAGCCTAAGGCTAACCCTAACACTAACTCTCACCCTCATTCTCACCCTAACCCTAATCCTAACCCTAACCCTATCCCTAAACCTCAACCTAACCCTCAGCCTTACCCTAATGCTAACACTAAATCTAACACTCACCCTCACCCTAACCATCCCCCTAACCCGAACTGTAACCCTAAACCTCAACAGCACCCTAACACTAACCCTAACCCTAAACCTAAACCTCACCGTAAAACTCACCCTAATCCTCATCCTCACCCTCACTCTCACCATGCCCGTAACTATAACCCTAACCCTAACAATAATAGTAACCCTAACCCTAACCCTAATAATAACCATAAACTTCACCCTGTGCCTCACACTCACCACAAATGTAACACTAACCATAACACCAACAATAACCCTAAACATAACCCTAAGCCTAAGCCTAAGCCTAAACCTAACCCTAACCCTCACACTAACCCTAACCCTAACCCTAACCCTAACCCTAACACTAAACCTAAATCTAACCCTAACCCTAAACCTCATCCTAGCACTCATCCTAAACCTAACCCTAACCCTAACCCTCACTCTCGGCCTAAGCCTAAGCCTAAGCTTAAGCCTAACCCGAACTCTAAACCTCAACCTAACCCTCACCTTAACCCTAACCCTAACACTAACTCTAACTCTAACCCTAAACCTCACCATAACCCTAAACCTAACTCTAACCCTAACCCTAAAACTAAACCTCACACTAATCCTAAACCTAAGCCTCACCCTCAACCTCTCCGTAACCCTAACCCTAACCCTAACAATAACCCTAACACTAAACCTAAACATAACCCTAAACATAACCCTCCACATAACCCTAACCCTCAATCTAACCCTCACCCTCACCCTAACCCTAACCCTAACCCTCACCCTCACCCTAACCCTAAACGTAACCCTAACCCTCACCGTAACATTCACCCTAACCCTAACCCTAATCTTAACCCTAACCCTAATTCTAAACATAAACCTAACCCTAACCCTAACCATCACCCTAAACCTATTCCTCATCCCCACCCTCACCCTGAGCCTAAACCTAAGCCTAAACCTAACCCTAACCCTAACCCCCACACTTACCCTCACCCTAACCGGAACACTAACACTAACCCTAACTCTAAACCTAAACCTCACCCTCACCCTAACCCTAACTCTAACCCTAAACTGTAACCTAAAACTCATCCTAACCCTAACCCTCACCCTCACCCTCAACATAACCCTAACCCTAACCCTAACAATAACCCTAACCCTAACACTAACCCTCATCCTAACCATAGCCTTCACCCTAACCCTAACCCTAACTCTAATACTTACCCTTACCCTAACACTAACCCTAACAATTACACTAAACCTTACACTAACCCTAACCATCACCCGAACCCTAAACCTCACCCTAACCCTAACTCTCACCCTCAACCTATCCCTCAACCTAACCCTAACCCTCATCCTCTCCCTTAACCTCACACTAACCATAACACTAATCCTGAATCTAACCCTCAACCTCACCCTAACCCTAACCCTCACCTTACCATAACCCTCACCCTCAGCCTAACCCTCACCTTTACCCTCAGCCTCAGCCTAACCCTAAGCCTAAGCCTAACCCTAACCATAACCCTCACCCTAGCCCTCACGCTAACAATAATCCTAACCCTAACACTCATCCTAACCCTTAACATACCATAACCCTAACGATCATTCTAAACCTAATCCACATCCCCACCCATACCTCAGGTAACCGTAAGCCTAAGCCAAACCCTAACCCTAACCCTCACACACACCCTACCGTCAACCTAATCCTAAACCTAATCCTAACCCTAACATTAAACCACAACCTACCCCTCACCCTAACCCTAACACTAACCCTAACCCTAAAACTCAACCTAAACCTCCCCCTAACCCTAACTCTAACCCTAAACCTCACCCTCACCCTAACCATAATCCTAAAACTAAACCTCACCCTAACCCTGATCCTAACACTCACCCTCACCCTCACCCTTACTGTAACTCTAAACCTAACCTTAACTATAACACTAACCCTAAACCTAACCCAAACCCTGAATTTCACCGTAACTCTAACCCTAACACAAACCCTCACCCTAATCCTAATCCTAACCCTCAGCCTCACCTTAACCCTAACCCTAACCCTAACCCTAACCCTAACCCTCACTCTCAACATAACCCTAACCCTAACCCTAAACATCACCCTAACGCTAACCCTAACACTCACGCTAACTCTAGCCCTCCCCCTAACCCTAATTCTATACATCATCCTAACACTCACCCTAACTCTAAAACCCTAACACTAACACTCACCCTCAGCCTCACGCTCCGCCTAAGCCTCCGCCTCAGCCTAAGACTAACCCTGACCCTCACACTCACCCTCACCCTAACCCTAACCATAACACTAACCCTAACCCTAACCTTCACACTAACCCTCCCCCTAACCCTAACTCTAAACCTAAACCTCACACTCACCCTAACCCTAATCCTAAACCTGACCCTAAATCTCACCCTAACCCTAACCCTAACCCTCACCCTTACCCTCACCCTCACCCTCACCGTAACTCTAACCCTAACCCTAACAATAACACTAATCCTAACTCGAAACCTAAACCTAACCCTAATCCTATCCATAACCATCACCCTCAGCCTCACCATCACTGCAAAAGTCACCAGAACCATAAAACTAACAATAATCCTAACCCTAACCCTAATCCTAACAATCACCCTCACCCTAAACCTAATCCTAACCCTAACCCTCACTCTAACCCTAATCCTAAACTCACCATAACCCTAACCCTCATCCTAACCCGCTCCCTAACAATAAACCTAACCCTCACCCTCACCCTAGCCTTCACCCTAACCCTAATCCTAACCCTATCCCTCACTCTATCCCTAACCCTAAACCTCACCATAAACCTCACACTCACCCTAACCCTCATCCTCACCCTAACCCTCACCCTAACCCTAACCCTCACCCTCACCATAACCCTAAACCTCATCCTAACCCTCACCCTAACCCTAACTCTAAACCTAAACCCTACCCTAACAATAACCCTAACCCTCACCCTCACCCTAGCCCTCCCCCTCACCCTAGCCCTCACCCTAAACCTACTTCTAACCCTAATCCTCATCCTAACACTCACCCAAACCCTAACCCTAACCCTCACCCTAACCCTAATCCTAACCCTAACCCTCAACCTAACCCTAACACTCACCCTCACTGTAATCCGAACCCTAAACCTCATCCAACCCTAAACTAAACACAAACCCTAACTCTCACCCTAACGCTAACCCTAACCCAAACCCTAACCCTAAACCTCAACCTTAACCTCACCCTCAGCTTAACCATTAGACTAACCCTAACCCTAAGCCTAACCCAAAGACTCACCCTCATACTAACCCTAATCCTAATCCTAACCCAAAACCTAACCCTCACCCTCATCCTAACCCTCAACCTAACCCTAACACTAACCTTCACCCTAACCATCACCCTAACCCTAAATCTAACCCTAAACCTCACCCTCACCCTAACCCTAACCTAACCCTAATCCGAAACCTCACACTAACCTTAACCCCTACCCTCACCCTCACCGTCAGCCTAACCCTAACCCTAAACCAAACCCTCACCATAACCCTAACCCTAACCCTAACCCTAAACCTCACCCTAACCCTAACCTTAATCCTCACCCTCAGCCTCACTCTCACTGTAAACTTAACCCTAACCATAACACTAACAATAACCCTAACCCTAACCCTAATCTAACCCTCACCTTCACCCTCACCCTCAACATAACCCTAACCTTAAGCCTAACAATAAACCTAAACCTATCCCTAACCCTCATCCTAACCATAACCTTCACCCTAAACCTAACCCTCACCCTAACACTTACCCTCACCCTAACACTAACTCTAACCATAACACTAACCCTAACCATCACCCTAACCCTAAACCTCACCCTAACACTAACTCTCACCCTCAACCTAGCCCTCAACCTAACCCTAACCCTGATTCCCACCCTGAACCTCACACTAACCCTAACACTAATACTGAATCTAACACGCACCCTCACCCTAACCCTAACCCTCACCCTTACCGTAACCCTCACCCTCAGCCTAACCTTCACTTTAACCTTACAGTCACCCTCACCCTAATCCTCACCATAACCTAAATCCTCATCCTAACCCTCACCGTAAAGGCAAACCCAACCATCACTCTAACCCTAACCCTCACATCACCCTCAGCCTCCGCCTAACCCTAAGCCTAAGCCTAACACTAACCCTAAACCTAAACCTCAACCTAACCCTCCCCCTAACCATAACTCTAACCCTAATCCTCACCCTAACAATAATCCTAACAATAAACCTCACCCTGACCCTGATCCTAACCCTCACGCTCACCCTCACCTCATTGTAACTCTAATGCTAACCTTAACTATAACACTAACCCTAAACCTAACCCAAACCTTGTCCCTCACTGTAACTCTAACCCTAATCCTTACCCTCAGCCTCACCTTAACCTTTACCCTAACCCTAACCCTAAATCTCTCCCTAACGCTAACCCTAACCCTCACCCTAACTCTAGCCCTCCCCCTAACCCTAATGCTAACCCTAAACCTCATCCTAACACTCACCCTAAACCTAAAACCCTAACCCTAACCCTCACGCTCTGCCTAAGCCTCCGCCTCAGTCTAAGACTAACCCTGACCCTCACACTCACCCTCATCCCAACCCTAACAGTAACACTAACCCTAACCCTAACCCTCACACTAACACTTACCCTAACGCTAACTCTAACCCTAAACCTCACCCTCACCGTAACCCTAACCCTCATCCACACCTTCCCCATCCGCCTAACATCAAGCCTAACCCTAACCCCAAACCTAACCCTAACACTAACCCTACCCCTTAACCTACCCCTCACCCAAACCCTAACCCTCACTCTCACCCTAGCCCATACCCAAACCATAAGCCTAAGCCTAACACTCACCCGAACCCTCAATCTAACCCAAACCCCAACACTCACCCTAACCGTAACCCTCACCCTTACCCTCACCCTAACTCTAAACCTAACCCTAACCCTAACCCTAACCATAACCCTAACCCTAACCCTCACACTTCCCCTCACCTTAACCCTAACCCTAATCCAAACTAACACTAACCCTCAACGCCACACTAAAACTCACCCTATCCCTAATCCTAACCCTAACACTAACCCTTACCTTCACCGTACCCCTCACACTAACCCTAACACTAACCCTCCCCCTCAACCTAGCCCATACCCAAACCCTAAGCCTAAGCCTAAACCTCAACCTAACCCTCATACTAACCCTAGCCACAACACTCACCCTACACGTAACCCTCACCCTCACCCTCACCCTAATTCTAAACCTAAACCTAACCTTAACCCTAACCCTCACACTCACCCTCACCTTAACCCTAACCCTAATCCTAACCCTAACACTAACCCTCACACCCACACTAAACCTCACCCTAACTCTAACCCTAACACTAAGCCTAACCCTAACCTTAAACCTCAGCCTCACCCTAACCCTAACTCTAACCCTAAACCTCACCCTCACCCTAACCCTAACCCTAACGCTAATCCTAAACCTCTCCCTAAACCTAAACCTTACCCTAACAGTTACCCTCACCCTAACATGTACACTAACCTTAATACTAACCCTCACACTAACGCTAACAATCACCCTAAACCTAAACCTCACCCTAACCCAAACCTTAACCCTCAACTTCAACCTAGCCCTCACCCTAAACCTAACACCCATCCTCACCCTAAACCTCACACTAACCCTAACACTAATCCTCAATCTAACCCTCACCCTCACCCTAACCCTAACCAGAACCCTCACCCTTACAATAACCCTCACCTCAGTCTAACCCTCACCTTTACTCTGTCACCCTCATCCTAACCCTCACCCCAAAGCTAACCCTCATCCTAACCCTCACACTAACCATAACCCTAACCATCACCCTAACACTAACCCTCACCCTCGACTTCAGTCTCAGCCTAACCCTAAACCTAAGCCTAACCCTAACTCTCAACCTGACCATTAATGGAAACATCACTCTAAATCTAATCCTCATCCCCAACATCACCCTCAGCCCAACTCTATCCCTAACCCTAACCCTAACCCTAAACCTAAACCTCAACCTAACCCTCACCCTAAACCTAATCCTAACCCTCACCCTCACTTTAGTACTCAACATAACCCTCACCTCAAACCTAAACCACACTCTCAATGTAAACCGAAACTGAACCCTCCCCCTAACCCTCCCCCTAAACCTAAACCTCACCCTAAACCTAACACTAAACCTCACCCTCACCCTAACCCTAATTGTAACCCTAAAGCTCATTCTAACCCAAACCCTAACCCTAACCTTAAACCTCACCCTAATCCTAAACCTAATTGTAACCCTCCAACTAATGCTAACCCTGACACTCACTGTAATCCTAACCCTAAACCTCAAACTAACACCAACCCTCACACTCACCCTAGCCCTCAGCCTAAACCTAAGCCAAACCCTAATCATTACCCTAACCCTCATACTCAACCTCACCCTAACCCTAACCCTAACCCTCATGCTTACCCTCACCCTCACCTTCACCGGAACTCTAACCCTAACCCTAACAATAACACTAATCCTAACTCGAAACCTAAATCTAACACTAATCCTATCCCTAACCCTCACCCTCAGCCTCACCATCACTGCCAAGGTAACCAGAACCATAACACTAACAATAATCCTAACCATAACCCTAATCCTAACCCTCACCCTCACCCTAACCTTCATCCTCAACCTAACTCTAACCCTAACCCTAACCCTCTCCCTCACCATAACCCTAACCCTCATCCTAACCCTCAACCTAACCCTAACCTTAACCCTTAACCTCTCCCTAACAATAACCCTAATCCTCACCCTCAACCTAGCCATCGCCCTAACCCTAATCCTAAACCTAATCCTCATCCTAACACTCCCCCTAATCCTTAACCGAAAACCTAATTCAAAACCATCACCCTAACCCTAAAATTAACCCGAACACCAACTGTCACCCAAATGCTAACCCTAACCTGAACCCTAAACCTAACCCTCACACTCACCCTCAGCTTAATGCTAAGCCTAATCCTAACCCTAAGCCTAACCCAAGCACTCACCCTAACACTACCCCTAATCATAATCCTAACCCTAACCCTAACCCTCACCCTCATCCTAACCCTCAACCTAACCCTAACCCTAACACTAACCCTTACCCTAACCCTCACCGTAACCCTAACACTAACACTGACCCTAACCCTAAACCTCACCCTAACCCTAACCCTAACCCTCAAGCTCACCCTAACCCTAACCCTAACACGAACCCTCACACGAACCCTCAACTTAATCCTAATCCTAAGCCTAACCCTAATCCTCACCTTCACACTAACCCTCACCCTAACCCTACCCCTAACACCAACACCAGCCCTAACCCTAACCCTAACTCTCACCCTAACCCTAAGCCTAACCCTACCCCTAAACATAACCCTCACACTCACCTTCAATCTAAACCTGATCCTAACCCAAACCCTCACCTTTACCCTTACTGTCACCCTGACCCTAACCCTACCCCTAACACTATCACTAACCCTAACCCAATCCTCACCGTAACCATAAACCTAAACCTCACCCTAACCGTAACCTTAAACCTCAGACTCACGCTCGGTCTAAGCCTAAGCCTAACCCTAAGCTTAAGCCTATCCCTAACCCTCACACTGACCCTCACCCTAACCCTAACACTATCACTAACGCTAACTCTAACTAAACTTAACCCTCACCCTAAACCTAACTCTAACCCTAACCCTAAACATAAACCACACCCTGACCCAAACCCTAACTCTCACCCTCACCGTAAATGTAACACTAACCCTGACCTAACAATAACCCTAACCCTAACCCTAACCCTCATTCTAACCATAACCCTCACCCTAAACCTAACACTCAAACTAACACTTACCCTCACCCTAACACTAACCCTAACCTTAACACTAACACTCACACTAACCCTAACCATCACCCTAACATTAAACCTCACCCTAAGCCTAACCCTAACCCTCACCCTCAACCTACCCTCACCCTAACCCTAACCCTCATCCTCACTCTAAACCTCACACTAACCCTAAACTTAATAATAAATCTTAACCTCACCCTCACCCTAACCCTAACCCTCACCCTAACCCTAGACCTTACCTTAATCCTCACTCTCAGCCTAACCCTCAGCTTTACCCTTACCATCACCCTCACCCAAATCCCTCACCCTAACCATAACCCTCATCCTAAACTTCACCCTGACCATAATCCTAAGCATCACCCTAACACTAACCCTGACCCTCAACCTCACCATCAGCCTAACCCTAAAGCCTGAGCCTAACACTAACACTAACCCTCTCCCTCACCCTAGCCCTCACCCTAACCCTAAACCTAACCCTAAACGTAATCATAACCCTAAACCTAACACTAACACTAACCATCACCCAAAACCTAATCCTCATACCCACTCTCACCCACAGCCTAACTCTAAGTCTAAGCCTAACCCTAACCCTAACCCTCACACTCACCCTCACCATAACCCTAATCCTAAACCTAACCCTAACCCTAACCCTAAACCTCAACCTAACCCTCACCCTAACACTAATCCTAACACAAAACCTAACCCTAATCCTCACCCTAACTATCTCCCTAACCCTAATTCTAAACCTAAAACTTACCCTCACCCTCAACCTAAACCTCAAACACACCCTCACCCTCAACATAATTCTAACCCTAATCCTAACAAAAACCCTAACCCTAACACTAAACCTAACCCTAACCTTCACCCTAACTCTCCCCCTAACCCTAATTCTAACAATAAACCTAACCCTCACCCTAACCCTAAACCTCACCCTCACCATAACTCTAAACCTAACCCTAACAATAACCCTAACCCTAACACTAACCTTAACCCTCACCCTCACCGTAACCCTAAACCTAACCCAAGCCCTCACCCTAACCCTAACCCTAACCCTAACACTCACCCTCAGCCTCACCCTCATTGAAAACTTAACTTAAACATAACACTAACAATAACCCTAATCCTAACCGTAATCCTAACCATCACCCTCACCCTAAACCTAACCCTAACCTTCACCCTAATCCTAAACCTCAACCTCACCGTAACCCTAATCCTAACACTCACCCTAGCCTTAAACCTAATCCTAATCCTAAACGTTACCATAATTCTAACCCTAACCATCACACACAACCTTGCCCTCATCCTAACCCTAATCCTAACCCTAAACCTCATCCTATCCCTCACCCTAATCCTAACCCTAAACCTCACCCTATCCCTAACCCTCACCCTCACCCTCAGCCTAACCCTAAGCCTAACCCTAACCTTAACCCTCACACTCAACCTCATCCTAACCCTAATCCTAATCCTAACACTAACACTAACCCTAACACTAGCCCTCCCCCTAACGCTCCCCCAAACCTAACTCTAAACCTAAACCTCACCCTCAACCTAACCCTAACCCTCACCCTCATCCTCACCCTCAGCCTAACCCTAAGCCTAACCCTAACCCTCACCCTACCCCTCACCCTAACCCACCCACTAACCCTAACTCTAAACCTAATCCTCACCCTCAACCTAACCCGAACCCTAAACCTCACCCTAAATCTCACTGTAAGCCTAACCCGCACCCTCACCCTCACCCTCACCGTAACTCTAACCCCAACCCTAACAATAACACTAACCATAACCCTAACCCTAACCATAAATCTCACCCTCAGCCTCACCCTCACTGCAAACTTAAACCTAAACATAACACTAATATTAACCCTTACTCTAACCCTAACCCTAACACTAACTCTAACCCTAACCCTAACCCTAATCCTCACCCCACCCTCACCCTCAGCCTAACCCTAAGTCTAACCCTAACCCTAACCCTACCTTTAACCCTAAACCTCACCCTCACCCTAACCCTATCTCAAACCTAACCCTAAACCTCAGCCTAACCCTAACCCTAACCCTACCCGCACACTCACCCTCATGGTAATTCTAACACTAACCCTAACAATAACACTAACCCTAACCCTAACCATCACCCTAACCCTAATCCTCACCCACAGCCTCACCCTCAGCCTAGCTTTAAGCCTAAGCCTAACACTAACCCTCAACCTCACCCTAACCGTAATTGTAACAATAAACCTATCCCTAAACCTCAACCTAACTCTCACCCTCACCCTAATGCTAACACTAAATCTAACCCTAACCCTCACACTCACCCTCACCCTCATCCGAATTATAACCCTAAACCTCACGAGCACCCTAACCATAACCCTAACCCTAAGCCTAAACCTCACCCTAAAACTCACCCAAACCCTCACCCTCACTCTCACCATGACCATAACTCTAACCCTAACCCTAACAATAATACTAACCCTAAACCTAACCCTAACCTTAACACTAACCATAAACCTCACCCTGAGCCTCACCCTCACCGCAAACTTAACACTAACCATAACACTAACAATAACCCTAAACCTAACCCTATACCTAAACCTCACCCTAACCCCAAACCTTACCCTTAACCTCACCCTCACCGTAACCTTAACCCTAACCCTAACCTTAACAATAACCCTAAACCTAACACTAACCCTAACCATAACCATAACCCTCATCATAAAACTAACAATAGTCCTAACACTAACCCTCACCATAACCCTAACCCTCATCCTCACCCTAAACCTCACTCTAACTTTAACACTACTCCTCAATCTAATCCTCACCCTCACCCTAACCCTAACCCTAATCCTCACCCTAACCCTCAACTTGACCCTTAATGTCACCCTCACCCTAACCCTAATCCTCATCCTAACCCTCACCCTAACCATGACCCTAACCATCATGCTAACCCTAACCCTCAACCTCACACTCAGCCTCAGCCTAACCCTAAGCCTATGCCTAACTCTACCCTAATCCTCACCCTCACCCTAGCCCTCACCCTAACCCTAATGCTAACCCTGACTCTCATCCTAACCTTAACCCTAACCCTAAAAATAACCCTAAACCTAACCCTAACCCTCATTCTAAACATAAACCTCACCCTAACACTAACTCTCACCCTAACACTTACCCTCACCCTAACACTGACCCTAACCCTAACACTAACGCTAACAATCACCCTAACATTAAAACTCACCCTAACCCTAAACCTAACCCTCATCCTCACCCTAGACCTCAACCTAATCCTAACCCTCATCCTCACTCTAAACCTCACACTAACCCCAAAAACGAATCCTCAATCTAAACCACACCCTAACCCTAACCGTAAACCTCACCCTAACCCTCACCCTCACCCTTATTGTAATCCTCATTCTCAGCCTAACCCTCACCTTTACCCTTACTGTCACCCTCACCCTAACCCTCACACTAACCCTAACCCTCATCCTAACCCTCACCCTGATCATAACCCTAAGCATCACCCTTATCCTAACCCTCACCCACAACCTAACCCTAACACTCACTCTCACACTAACGCTCACATTAACACTAACTCTAACCCTAAACCTCACCCTCAACTTAACCCTAAACCTCAACCTCAAACTCACCCTCAGCCTAACCCTAAACCTAACCCTAACCCTCACCCTAACCCTCACACTCACCCTCACAGTAACCCTAAACCTAATCCTAAACATAACCCTAACCCTCACCCTTACTTTAACACTAACCATAGCATTAACCCTAACACTATTCCTAACCCTAACCCTCAGACTAACACTAACTCTAAAATTAAACCTCACCCTCAACCTAACCCTAACCCTAAACCTCACCCTAAACCTAACCCTAAACCTCACCCTCACCCTAGCGCTCAGCCTAACCCTAATCCTAACCCTAACCCTCACCCTAAACCTCACCCTAACCCTCACCTTAACCCACACCCTAAACCAAATTCTAACATTCATCCTAAACCTAAACCTCACCCTCAACCTCACTCTCAGCCTAACCCTAAGCCTAACCCTTAACCTAAACCTAAACCACACACTCACCCTCACCCTTACCCTAATCCTAACCCTAACCCTAACTCTAACCCTAACCCTCACACTAACCCTCATCCTAACCCTAACCTAACACTAACCCTAACGCTAACCGTCAACCTAACCCTCACACTAAGCCTATCAAACCCTAAACCTCACTCTACCCCTAACCCTAACTCTAACTCTAATCCTAACCCTAAACCTCACACTAACCCTAACCCTAACCCTCACCCTCCCCCTCACCCTCAACGTAACCCTAAACCTAAAATTAAAAATAACCCTAACACGAACCCTAACCCTCAACCTAACTGTAACCCTCACCCTAACCCTAACCATCACCCTAACACTAACCGTAACCCTAACACTAACCCTCACTGTAACCCTAACACTCACACTCACCCTAACCCTAAACCTCACCCTAACCCTAACCCTAACCCTAACCATCAACCTCACCCTAGCCCTCACCCTAACCCTAATTCTAACTCTTACCCTCACCTAACCCTCAACACTTATCCTCACCCTAAACCTCACACTAACCCTAACCCTAATCCTCAATCTAACCCTCCCCCTCCCCCTAACCCCTATCCGTCACACTTACCCTAACCCTCACCCTAACCCTCACACTTATCTTAACCCTCACCTACAGCCTAACCCTCAACTTTACCCTTACCTTCACCCTCACCTTAACACTAAAACCTCATCCTAACCTTCAAGCTAACCATAACACTAACCATCACCCTAACCCTAACCCTCACCCTCAGTCTAACCCTCACCCTAACCCTAATCCTAACCATAACCCTAATCCTAACCCTAATCCTCACCCTCAGCCTCATGCTCACTCCAAAAGTAACCTTAACCATAACACTAACAATAAACCTAACCCTAACCCCAATCCTAACCCTCAACCTCACCCTAACCCTAATCCTAACCCTAACCCTCACCCTAACCATAACGCTCCCCCTCACTGTAACCCTAACCCTCATCCTAACCCTCACACTAACCCTAATCCTCACCCTCAGTGTAACACTAACCCTTACCCCCAACATCACCCTCAGCCTAAGCCTAAGCCTAAGCCTAACCCGAACCCTACCCTCACACACAACCTCAAACTAACCCTAATCCTAACCCTAACCCTATCCCTAAAAATCAACCTAACCCTAACCCTCAACCTAACCTTCCCAATAGCCCAAACTCTAAACCTAATCCTCACTCTCAACCTAACCCTAACCCTAAAACTTACAATAAATCCAACCGTAACCCTAACCCTCACCATCACCCTCACCCTCACCAAACTCTAACCCTAACCCTAACAATAACACTAACCATAACCCTAACCCTAACCATAAACTTCACCCTCAGCCTCACTCTCACTGCAAACTTAAACCTAACCATAACATTAACATTAACCCTTAACCTAACCCTAACCCTAACAATCACCCTAAACCAAATCCTCAACCCCAGCCTCACCCTCAGCTTAACCCTAAGCCTAAGCCTAACCATAACCCTCACCATCACCCTCACCCTAACCCTAATCCTAACCCTAACCCTATCCCTAAACCACAACCTAACCCTCACCCTCACCCTAATACTAACACTAAACCTAACCCTAACCCTCACCCTAACCCTCCCCCTCCCCCTAACTCTAACCCTAAACCTCACCAGTACCCTAAACCTAACCCTAACCCTAACCCTAAACCTCACCCTAAACCTCACCCTCACTCTCACCATGACCTTAACTCTAACCCAAACCCTAATTAAAATACTAACCCTAAACCAAACACTAACACTAAACATAACCCTCACCCTGAGTCTCACCCTCGCCGCAAACTTAACACTAACCATAACACTAACAATAACCCTAACCCTAACCCTAAGCCAAACCCTAACCCTTACCCTAACCCTAACCCTCACCCTAACCCTAACCCTAACCCTAATCCTAACCCTAAAACTAACCCTAACCCTAAACCTAACCCTAAACCTCATCCTAAACCTCACCCTAAACATAACTCTAACCCTCACCCTAAAGCTAACCCTAACCGTCACTCTAACCCACACCCTAACCCCCACACTAACCCTAACCCTAACACTAACCCTAACTCTAACCTTAAACCTCTCCATCACCCTAAACCTAACTCTAACCCTAACCCTAAACCTAAACCTCACCCTAACCCTAACCTAACCCTCACATTTACCCTCAGCTTAACCATTACCCAAACCCTAAAATAACCCTAACCCAAACCCTAACCCTAACCCTCACCCTCACCGTAACCCTAACCCTAACCCAAGCCCTCACCCTAAACCTAACCTTAAACCTAACCCGAAACTTCACCATAACCCTAAACCTAAACTTCACCCTGAGCCTCACCCTCACCTTAAATTTAACCTTAATCATAACACTAACAATAACCCTAACCCTAAACCTAATCCTAACCCTCACACTCACCCTAACACTAACCCCAACCCTAACCCTCACCCTAACCCTAAACCTAACCCACCCTAATCCTAAACCTCGCCATAATTCTAACCCTAACCCTCACCCTCACACTTGCCCTCATGCTAACCTTAATCCTAACACTAAACCTCATCCTAAACCTCACCTTAATCCTAACCCTAACCCAATCCCTCACCCTAAACCTTACCCTCAACCTCACACTCAGCCTAACCCTAACACTAACCCTCACACTCAACCTCACCCTAACCCTAATCCTAACACTAAACCTAACCCTAACGCTAACTCTTACAGTCACCCTAACGCTCACCCTAAGCCTAACTCTAAACCTAAACCTCACCCTCACCCTAAACCTAACTCTAACCCTAACCCTAAAACTAAGCTTCACCCTAATCCTAAGCCTTACCCTCACCCTCACCTTCATCGTAACCTTAACGCTAACCCTAACCCTAACAATAACCCTAAACCTAAAACTAACCCTAACCCTAACCATAACCCTCACCCTAACTCTTCCCCTAACCTTAACTCTAACCCGAAACCTCACCATCACTCTAATCCTAAACCTCACCCTCACCCTCACGCTCACCATACCTCTAACCCAAACCCTAAAAATAAACCTACCCCAAACACTAACCCTAACCCTCATTCTCACTGTAACCCTAAACCTAACCCAAGCCCTCACCCTAACCCTAACCCTAACCCTCACCCTAACCCTAAACCTCAACCTCACCGTAACCCTAACCCTAACACTCACCCTAACCCTAAACCTAACCCTAATACTAAATCTTGCGATAATGCCAACCCAAACCCTCAACCTCACCCTTGCCCTCATCCTAACCCTAATCCTAACCCTAAACCTCATCCTAACCCTCACCCTAACCCTAAACCTCATCATAACCCTTACCCTAACCATAACCCTAACCATCATGCTAACCCTAATCCTCAACCTCACCCTCAGTCTCAGCCTAACCCTAACCCTAACCCTAACCCTAAAAATAACACTAAACCTAACCCTAACACTCATTCTAACCATAAACCTCACCCTAACCCTAACCCCCACGGTAACCCTAACCCTCACCCTTACTCTAATCCTCACTCTCAGCCTAACCCTCACCTTTAACCTTACAGTCACCCTCACCCTAACCCTCACACTAACCCTAACGCTCCTTCTAAACCTCACCCTGACCGTTGCCCTAAGCATCACCCTAAACCTAAACCTCACCCAAAACCTAACCCTAACACTAACCCTCACACTAACACTAACTCTAACCCTAAACCTCTCCCAAACCCTAACCCTCACCCTCACCCTAACCCTCAACCTAACACTAAGCCTAACCATAACCCTAATTGTCACACTCACCCTCACCCTCACCCTAAACCTAATCCTAACCATAACCCTAACACTCAACCTAACACTAACACTAAACCTAACCCTAACCCAAACACTAACCCTAACCCTAACCCTCACCCTAAGCATAACTCTAAAATTAAACCTCACCCTCACCCTAACCCTAACCCTACACCACACCCTAACCCTAACCCAAAACCTCACCTTTACCCCAGCAATCACCCTAACCCTCATCCTATCCCTAACCCTCATCCTAACCCACACCCTAACCTTAATCCTAACACTCAACCTAAACCTAACCCTCACCCTCAACCTCATCATCAGCCTAAACCTAAGCCTAACCCTAAACCGAACTCTAACCCACACACTCAACCTCACCCTAACCCTAATCCTAACACTAACCCTAACTCTAACCCTAACCCTCACACTAACCCCCACTCTAACCGTAACATAACACTAACCCTAACCCTAACCCTCACACTAACCCTCACCCTAAGCCTAACTCTAACACTAAACCTCACCCTAAACCTAACCCTAACTCTAACACTAATCCTAAACCTAAAGCTCACCCTAAACCTAACCCTAACCCACACCCTGACCCTCACCCTATATGTAACCCTAAACCTAAAATTAAAAATAACCTTAACACTAAACCTAAACCTCACCCTAACTGTAACCCTCACCCTAACCCTAACCCTCACCCTAACACTTACCCTCACCCTAACACTAACCCTAACCCTAACACTAACCCTCACACTAACCCTAACACCCACCCTAACCCTAAACCTCACCCTAACCCTAACCCTTACCCTAACCCTCACCCTCACCCTAGCCCACAACCTAACCCTAATTCTAACCCTTAACCTCACATTAAACCTAACCCTCATCCTCACCCTAACCCCTAACCCTCACACTTTCCCTAACCCTCACCCTAACCCTAACCCTCACCCTTATCTTAACCCTTACCCACACCTTAACCCTCAACTTTTCCCTTACCATCACCCTCACCCTAAGACTCACCCTATCCCTAAACCTCATTCTAACCTTCAAGCTAACCGTAACCCTAACCATCAACCTAACCATAACACTCACCCTCAATCTCACCCTCATCCTAAACCTCAGCCTAAGCCTAACCCTAACACTAACCCTCACACTCACCCTAGCCCTCACCCTAATCGTAACCCTAAACCTCATCCTAACAGTCACTTTAATTCTAAACCTAACTATCACCAAACACTAATCCGCACCCCCACCCTCACCCTCAGCCTAAGCCTAAGCGTAACCCTAACCCTCACACTCACCCTCACCCAAACCAAATCCTAAACCTAACCCTAACCCTAAACCTCAAACTAACCCTCACCCTAACCCTAACCCTAACACTAACCCTAACCCTAACCCTGACCTTAACCCTAACCCTGACCCTAAACCTTACCATAACCCTAACACTAACCCTCACACTAACCCTAACCCTCACCCTAAACCTAAACCTCACCCTAACCCTAACCCTAACCCTCAACCTCACCCTTAACCCTCAACCTCACCCTAACACTAATCCTAACCCTAACCCTCACCCTCACGTCAAAGGTAACCTTAACCATAACACTAACAATAACCCTAACCCTAACCCTAACCCTCACCCTCACACTAACCCTAATCCTAACCCTAACCCTCACCCTAACCCTAAACCTTACCCTCACCATAACACTAACCCTCATCCTAACACTCACCCTAACCCTAATCCTCACCCTCAACATGACACTAACCCTAACCCCCACCCTCACCCTCAGCCTAACCCTAAGCCTAAGCCTAACCCTCACACTCACAGTCACAGTAACCCTAATCATAACCCTAACCCTAACCATAAACCTCACCCTCAGCCTCACTCTCACTGCAAACTTAACCCTAACCATAACACTAACAATAACCCAAACCCTAACCCTAACCCTAACCCTAACTCTAACCCTAAACCTAACCCTAACCCTAATCTTCACCCCCACCCTCAGCCTCAGCCTAACCCTAACACTAACCCTAACTCTAATCCTAAACCTCACCCTCACCCTAACTCTATCTTTAAACCTAACCCTAAACCTCACCTTAACCCTAACCCTAAACCTCACCCCCACCCTCACCCTCACCGTAACTCTAACCCTAACCCTAACAATAACACTAACCCTAATAATAACCATCACCCTAACCCTAATCATCACTCCCATCCTCACCCTTAGCCTAAGCCTAAGCCTAAGCCTAAGCCTAACCCTAACCCTCACCCTCACACTGACCCTAACCCTAACCCTAACCCTAACCCTATCCCTGAACCTTAACCTAACCCTCACCCTCACCCTAATGCTAACACTAAACCTAAACCTAACCCTCACCCTAACCCTCCCCTTAACCCTAACTCTAAACCTAAACCTCACCAGCACCCTAACCCTAACCTTAAACCTAAACCTCACCCTAAAACTCACCCTAACCCTCACCCTCACCCTCACTCTCACTGTGACCGTAACTCTAACCCTAACCCTAACAATAACACTAACCTTAAACCTAACCCTAACCATAACCCTCAAATGAGCCTCACCCTCACTGCAAAATTAACACTAACCATAGCACTAACAATAACCCTAACCTTAACCCTAAGCCTAACCTTAAACCTAACCCTCACCTTAACCCTAACCATAAACCTAACCCTAACCCTAACCCTAACCCTGAAAGTAACACTAACCCTAACCAAAACCAAAAACCTCATCCAAACCCTCACCCTAAACCTAAGGCTAACCCTCACCCTAACCCTAACCCTCACTTTGACAATCCGCATAAGCCTAACCCGAACTCTAACCCTCACCCTAACCCTCACCCTAAACCTAACCCTAACACTAACCCTAACTCTAACCCTAAACCTCACGATCAACCTAACCCTAACTCTAACCCTAACCCTATACCTAAACTTCAACCTAAACCTAACCCTAACCCTCAGATTAACCCTCACCCTAACCCTAACCTAACACTAACCCTAACCCTAAACCTTACACTAACCCTCACTCTAAGCCTAACCCTAACCCTAACCCTAACCCTCACCCTCACCCTCAACATAACCCTAAACATAAAATTGAAAATATCCCTAGCAGGAACCCTAACCCTCAACCTATCTGTAACCCTAAACCTAAACCTAACCCTCACCCTAACCCTCCCCTTAACCCTAACTCTAAACCTAAACCTCACCAGCACCCTAACCCTAACCTTAAAACTAAACCTCACCCTAAACCTCACCCTAACCCTTACCCTCACCCTCACTCTCACCGCGACCGTAACTCTAACCCTAACCCTAACAATAACATTAACCTTAACCCTAAACCTAACCCTAACACTAACCATAACCCTCAACCTGAGCTTCACCCTCACTGCAAAATTAACACTAACCATAACACTAACAATAAACCTAAACTGAACCCTAAGTCTAAACCTAACCCTAAACCTCACCTTAACCCTAACCATAAACCTAAACCTAACACTACCCCTAACCCTAAAAGTAACATTAACCCTAACCATAACCAAAAACTTCATCCAAAACCTCACCCTAAACCTAACGCTAAAACTCACCCTAATCCTAACCCTCACAATCACAATCCGCCTAAGACTAACCCGAACTCTAACCCTTAGACTAAGCATCACCCTAAACCTAACCCTAACACTAACCCTTACTCTAACCCTAAACCTCACAATCAACCTAACCCTAACTCTAACCCTAACCCTATATCTAAACCTCAACCTAAACCTAACCCTAACCCTCACACTAACCCTCACCCTAACCCTAACCTAACACTAACCCTAACCCTATCCCTCACACTAACCCTCACGCTAAGCCTAACTCTAACCCTAAACCGCACCCTAAGCCTAACCCTAACTCTAACCTAATCCTAACCTTAAACCTCACACTAACCCTAACCCTAACATTCACCCTCACCCTCACCCTCAACGTAACCCTAAGTTTAAAAGTAAAAATCATCCTAGTAGGAAAACTAACCCTCAACCTATCTGTAACCCCAACCCTAAACCTAACCCTCACCCTAACACTTACCCTCACCCTAACCCTAACCCTAACTCTAACCCTAATCCTAAACCTAAATCTCTCCCTAACCCTAAGCCTAACCCTCACCCTCACCCTCTATCTCACACTCACCCTAAACCTAATCCTAACCCTAACCCTAATCCTAATCATAAAACTCACCCTCAGCGTCACCCTCACTCCAAAAATAACCTTAACCATAACACTAACAATAAACCTCACTCTAACCCTAATCCTAAACCTCACCCTCACCCTAACCCTAACCCTCACACTAACACTAACCCTCACCCTCACTGTAACCCTAACCCTCATCCAAACCCTCACCCTAACTCTAAACCTCACCGTCACTGTAACACAAACGCTCACTCCCACCCTCACCCTCAGCCTAACCCTAAGCCTAAGCCTAACCCTAACCCTAACCCTCACACTCACCCTCACCCTAACCCTAATCCTAAACCTAACCCTATCCCTAAAAATCAACCTAACCCTAACCCTCACCCTAACCCTCCCACTAACCCTAACTCTAAACCTAATCCTCACCCTCAACCTAGCCCTAACCCTAAACTTCACCCTAAATCTCACCTAACCCTAAATCTCACCCTCACCCTCACCCTCACCGTAACTCTAACCCTAACCCTAACAATAACACTAACCATAACCACTAACCATAACCATAAACCTCACTCTCAGCCTCACCCTCAATGCAAATTAAACCTAACACTAACCATAACACTAACATTAACCCTTACCCTAACCCTAACCCTAAACCTAACTCTAACCCTAACCCTAACCCTAACCCTAATCCTGACGCCCACGCTCAGCCGCATTCTAACCCTAAGCCTAACCCTAACATTAACCCTAACTTTAACCCTAAACCTCACCCTCACCCTAACCCTATCTCTAAACCTAACCCTAAACCTCAGATTAACCCTAACCCTAACCCTACCCGCACCCTCACCCTCACTTTAACTCTAACCCTAACCCTAACAATAAAACTAACCCTAACCCTAACCATCACCCTAACCCTAATCCTCACCCCCAGCCTCACCCTCAGCCTAAACCTAAGCCTAAGCCTAACCCTAACCCTCACCCTCACCCAAACCCTAATCCTAACCCTAACACTCACCCTAACTCTCACAATGACCGTAACTCTAAACCTAACCCTTACAGTAATACTAACCCTAACCGAAACCCTAACACTAACCATAACCCTCACACTGAGCCTCACCCTCACCGCAAACTTAACACTAACCAAAACACTAACAATAACCCTAACCCTAACCCTATTCCTAAACTTAACCTTAACCCTAACCCAAACCCTCACCCTAACGCTATCCCTAAAACTAACCCTAATCATCACCCTAAAACTAACCCTAACCCTAACCATAGCCACAAACCTCATCCTAACCCTCATCCTAAACCTAACCCTATCCCTCACCCTAAACCTAACCCTAACCCTCACCCCCACACTCGGCCTAAGCCTAAGCCTAACCCAAACTCTAACCCTCACCCTAACCCTCACAAACCCTCACCCTAACCCTAACTCTAACACTAACCCTAACTCTAACCCTCACCATAACCTTAAACCTCACCCTCACTGTAACACTAACAGTAACCCTCACACTAACCATAAACCTAACCCTAATCCTAAACCTCACCATAATGCTAACCCTAACCCTCACCTTCAAACTTGCCCTCATCCTAACCCTAATCCTAACCTTAATCTCATACTAAACCTCACCCAAATCCTAAACCTATCCCTCACCCTCACCCTCAGACTAACACTAACCCTAACCCTAACCCTAACCTCACCCTAACCCTAATCCTAACACTAACCCTAACCCTAACCCTAACCCTCACCCTAACCCTCCCCTAACACTAACTATAACCTAAACCTCACCCTCACCCTAAACCTAACTCTAACCCTAACCTTAAACCTAAACCTCAACCTAACCCTAAACCTTAACCTCACCCTCACCCACCCCGTAACCTTAACCCTAACCCTAACCCTAACAATAACCCTAAACCTAACACTAACCCTAACCCTAACCATAACCCTCACCCTAACGGTAACCCTCACCCTAACACTTACCCTAACTCTCACCCTCAACGTAACCTTAACCCTAACCCAAACAACAACCCTAAAGCTAACACTAACCCTAATCATAACCATAACCCTCACCCTAACACCCTAAAACTAACCCTAGTCCTAACACTAACCCTCACACTAACCCTAATCATCACCTTAAACCTAAACCCCAACCTAACCCTATCCCTAACCCTCACGCTCACCCTAGCCCTCACCCTAACCCTAACCCTCATTATCAACCTAAAACTCACTCTAACCTTAACACTATCCTCAATCTTATCCTCACCCTCACCCTAACCCTAACCCTTATCCTCACTCTAACCCTCATCTTGACCCTTACTGTCACCCTCAACTTAAACCTCACCCTAAACCTAACACTCATCCTAACCCTCACCCTAACCATGACCCTAACCGTCATGCTAACCCGAACCCTCAACCTCAGCCTCAGCCTCAGCCTAAACCTAAGCCTAAGCCTAACCCTAAACCTAATCCTCACCCAAACCCTAGCCCTCATCCTAACCCTAATCCTAACCCTGACCCTCATCCTAACCCTAACCCTAACCCTAAAAATAACCCTAAACCTAACCCTAACCCTCATTCTAACCATAACACTCACCCTAACCCTAAACCTCACCCTAACACTTACCCTCACCCTAACACTAACCCTAACACTAACACTAACACTCACACTAACCCTAACGATCACCCAAAACCTAACACTCACCCTAACCCTAATCCTAACCCTCATCCTCACCCTAGCCCTCAACCCAACCCTAAACCTCATCCTCACCCTAAACCTCACACTAACCCCAAAAACGAATCCTCAATCTAACCCACACCCTAACCCTAACACTAACCCTAACCCTCACCCTCGCCCCAACACTCACCCTTACCGTTATCCTCACTCTGAGCCTAACCCTCAACTTTACCCTTACTGTCACCCTCACCCTAATCCTCACAATAACCCTAACCCTCATCCTAACCCTCAACCTGACCATAACCCTAAGCATCACCCTAATCCTGACCCTCACCCACAACCTAAACCTAACACTCACTCTCACACTAACACTAACTCTAAACCTAAACCTCAACCTCACCCTAACCCTAACCCTCACCCTCATCATCACCCTCAGCCTAACCCTAAGACCAACCCTGAACCTCACCCTAACCCTCACACTCACCCTCACAGTAACCCTAATCCTAATCCTAACCATAACCCTAACCCTCACCCTTACCCTAACACTAACCCTAACCCTAACCCTCACACTAACACTAACTCTAAAATTAAACCTCATCCTCAACCTAAACCTAACCTTAAACCTCACCCTAACCATAAACCTAAACCTCACTCTCACCCTAGCCTTCAGCCTAACCCTAATCCTAACCCTAACCCTCACCCTTACCCTCACCCTAACCCTAATCCTAACACTCACCCTAAACCTAACCCTCACCTTCAACCTCACCCTCAGCCTAATGCTAAGCCTTACTCTAAACCTAAGCCTAGCCCACACACTCACCCTCACCGTAACCATAATCCTAACCCTAACCCTAACTCTAACCCTAACCCTCACACTAACCCTCACCCTAACCTTAACCCTAACTCTAACACTAACCCTCACCCTAACCGTAACCCTAACTCTATCCCTTATCCTAACCATAAACCTCACACTAACCCTAACCCTCACCCTCACCCTCACCCTCAACGTAACCCTTAACCTAAAATTAAAAATAAACCTAACATGAACCCTAACCCTCAACCTAACTGTAACCCTCACCCTAACCCTAACCATCACCCTAACACATACCCCCACCGTAACACTAACCATCACCCTAACACTAATCCTCACACTAACCCTAACACTCATCCTAACCCTAAACCTCACCCTAACCCTAACCCTAACCCTAACCCCCAGCCTCACCCTAGCCCTCACCCTAACCCTAATTCTAACTCTTATCCTCACCTAACCCTAAACCCTTATCCTCACCCTAAACCTCACACTAACCCTAACCCTAATCCTCAATCTAACCCTCACCCTCACCCTAACCATTAAACCTCACACTTACCCTAACCCTCACCCTAACCCTAACCCTGACCCTTTTCTTAACCCTCACCCACAGCCTAACACTCAACTTTACCCTTACCTTCACCCTCACCCTAACAATCAATCTATCCCTAACCCTCATCGTAACCTTCAAGCTAACCGTAACACTAAACGTCACCCTTACCCTAACCTTCACCCTCAATCTCACCCTCAACCTAACCCTAATCCTAACCCTAAACCTAATCCTAACCCTAACCCTCACCCTCAGCCTCACGCTCACTCCAAAAGTAACCTTAACCATAAAACTAACAATAAACCTAACTCTAACCCTAATACTAACCCTCACCCTCACCCTAACCCTAATCCTAAACGTAAGGCTCACCCTAACCCTAACCTTCACCCTCACTTTAACTCTAACCCTCATCCTAACCCTCACCCTAACTCTAAACCTCACCGTCACTGTAACACAAACGCTCATTCCCACCCTCACCCTCAGCCTAACCCTAAGCCTAAGCCTAAGCCTAACCCTAACCCTCACACTCACCCTCACCCTAACCCTAATCCTAACCCTAACCCTATCCCTAAAAATCAACCTAACCCTAACCCTCACCCTAACCCTCCCACTAACCCTAACTCTAAACCTAATCCTCACCCTCAACCTAGCCCTAACCCTAAACCTCACCCTAAATCTCACCTAACCCTAACCTTCACCCTCACCCTCACCGTAACTCTAACCCTAACCCTAACAAAAACACTAACCATAACCCTAACCCTAACCATAAACCTCACCCTCAGCGTCACCCTCACTGCAAACTTAAACCTAACACTAACCATAACACTAACATTAACCCTTACCCTACCCTAACCCTAACCCTAACTCTAACCCTAACCCTAACCTTAACTCGAAACCTCACGCCCACGCTCAACCTCATTCTAACCCTAAGCCTAACCCTAACATTAACCCTAACTTTAACCCTAAACCTCACCCTCAACTTAACCCTATCTCTAAACCTAAACCTAAACCTCAGGTTAACCCTAACCCTAACCTACCCGCACCCTCACCCTCACTTTAACTCTAACCCTAACCCTAACAATAACACTAACCCTAAACCTAAACATCACCCTAAACCTAATCCTCACCCCCAGCCTCACGCTCAGCCTAACCCTAAGCCTAAGCCTAACCCTAACCCTCACCATCACCCTAACCCTAATCCTAACACTAACCCTATCCCTAAACCTCAACCAAACCCTCACCTTCACCCTAATGCTAACACTAAACTTAACCCTAACCGTAACCCTAATACTCCCCCTCACCCTAATTCTAACCCTAAACCTCACCAGTGCCCTAACCCTTATCCTAACCCAAAACCTCACCCTAAAACTCACCCTAACCCTCACCCTCACTCTCACCAGGACCGTAACTCTAACCCGAACCCTAACAATAATACTAACCCTAACCCAAACCCTAACACTAACCATAACCCTCACCCTGAGCCTCACCCTCACAGCAAACTTAACATTAAACATAACACTAACAATAACCCTAACCCTAACCCTAATCCTAAACTTAACCTAACCCAAAACCTCACCCTAACCCTAACCCTGAAACTAACCCTAATCATAACCCTAAAACTAACCCTAACCATAACCATAACCACAAACCTCATCCTAACCCTCACCCTAAATCTAACCCTAACCCTCACCCTAAACCTAACCCTAAACCTCACCCCCACGCTCAGCCTAAGCCAAAGCCTAAGCCTAACCCTAAACCTAACCCTCACCCTAACCCTAACACTAACCATCACACTAACCCTAAACCTCACCCTCACTGTAACCCTAACTGTAACCCTCACCCTAACCATAAACCTAACCCTAATCCTAAACCTCACCATAATGCTAACCCTAAAACTCACCCTCACACCTGCCCTCATCCTAACCCTAATCCTAACCTTAACCTCATCCTAAACATCACCCAAATCCTAAACCTAACCCTCACCCTCACCCTCAAACTAACCCTAACCCTAACCCTCACACTCAACCTCCCCCTCCCCCTAATCCTAACACTAACCCTAACCCTAACTCTAACCCTCACCCTAACCCTCCCCCTAACACTAACTCTAAACCTAAACCTCACCCTCACCCTCACCCTAACCCTAACTCTACCCCTAACCTTAAACCTAAACCTCAACCTAACCCTAAAACTTACCCTCACCCTCACCCTCACCGTAACCTTAACCCTAACCCTAACCCTAACAAAAACCCTTAACCTAACACTAACCCTAACGCTAATCATAACCCTCACCCTAATGGTAACCCTCACCCTAACACTTAACCTCACCCTCACCCTCAACGTAACATTAACCCTAACCCAACCAATAACCCTAAAGCTAACACTAACCCTAACCCTAGCCATAACACTCACCCTAACGCTATAAGTCACCCTAACACTAACCCTCACCCTAAAATTAACCCTAGTCCTAACACTAAAACTCACACTAACCCTAACCATCACCTGAACCCTAAACCTCAACCTAACCCTATCCCTAACCCTCACCCTCACCCTAGCCCTCACCCTAACCCTTACCCTCATCCTAAACCTAAACCTAACCCTCACCCTAACCTTAACGCTAAACCTCACATTAACCCTATCCCTCATCCTCAACATCAACCTCAGCTTAACCCTTACCCTAACCTTAATCCAAACGCTAACCCTCACCCTCACTCTCACCCTAAATCTAAACCTAACCCTAAACAAAACCCTCACCCTAATACTAACCCTATCCCTGACCTTCACCCTAACCCAAACCCTAATCCTACCCCTAACCCTCACCCTCACCCTAAACTTTACCCTCACCCTAACCCTAAACCTAACCCTCATCCTAACACTAACCATAACACTAACCCTCACACTAACCTTAACCCTAATACTATCCCTCACCAAAACCTTAACCCTCAACCTCACCCTCAACCTCACCCTCACCCTCACCCTAACCCTCACCCTCACTCTCACCCTAAAAATAACCATAACCCTAACCCTCACACTAAACCTAACTCTGACACTCACCCTCACCCTCAACCTAAGCCTAAGCCTACACCTAAGCCTAATCCTAAACCTAACTCTCACTCTCACTCTCACCCTAAACCTAAACCTTACCCTAACCCTAAAACTAACCCTAGTACTCACCCTAACCCTTACCCTCACCGTCACCCTAACCCTAAACCTAACCCTCACCCTAATCTTAACCCTAACCCTCACCCTCACCGTAACCCTAATACTAACCCTAACTCTCACTGTAAACCTATACTTAACCTTAATGCTATCCCTAACCCTCACCTTTCCGCTAAACCTCACTCTAACCCTTACCCTCACCCTATCCTTCACCCTAACCCTATCCCTAACACTAAACCTAAACCCCATCCTCACCCTAAACCTAACCCTAAGTCTCACCCTCTCCCTCAACCTCACCCTAACCCTAACCCAAACCCTCAACTGAACCCTCACCCTAACGCTCACCCTAACCCTCAACTTAACCCTAACCCTCACCCTCACCCTAACCCTCACCTTAAACCTTACCCTCACCCTAAACCTAACCCTAAACCTAACGATAACCCTCACCCTCACCTAACCTAACCTGGATTCTAACCCTCACCCTAAACCTCAACCTAACTCTAACGCTATACCTAAACCTCACCCTCACCCTAAACCTCATCCTAAGCCTTACCCTGACTATAAACCTAACCCTAACCCTAATCCTCACCTTAACCCTCACCCTAAAACTCACCGTAACCCTAACGCTAACACTAAACCTCACTCTCATCCTAACCCTCACACTTATCCTGATCCTCACACTAACCCTAACCCTAACCCTAATCCTCACATTAACCCTAACCCTCACACTAACACTAACCCTACACCTCACCCTACCCCTCACCCTCACCCTAACCCTAACCCTAACCCTCACCCTAACTCTAACGTTATCCCTAAACCTCACCCTCACCCTAAACCTCATCCAAACCCTTACCCTCACTATAACGCTAACCCTAACCCTAACCCTAATCCTCACCATAACCCTAACCCACAACCTAACCCTAACCGTCACCCACACCATAAAACTCACCGAACCCTCACCCTCACCCTCACCCTAAACCGATCCTAAACCTCACCCTAACCCTAACCCTCAATCTAAACCTAACTCTAACCCTCAACCTCATACTAAACCAAACCCTCACCTTAACCTTCACACTAACCCTCTCCCTAACCCTAACGCTAACCCTAAACCTCACTCTCAACCTAACCCTCATTCTTATCCTTATCCTCACACTAACCTAACCCTAACCCTAATCCTCACATTAACCTTATACCTCACCCTAACCCTACCCCTACCCCCTCAACCTACTCTTCACCCTAACCCTAACCCTAATCCTAACTCTGACACTAACCCTATCCCAAACCCTCAACTTCACCCTAACCCTTACCGTCACCGTCACCCTAAACCTCACCCTAAACCTAACCCTCAACTACACCTCACCCTAACCCTAACCCTAACCCTAACCCTCACCCTAACCCTCACCCTGATCCTAACCCTATCCCTAACCCTCACCCTAATCCTAAACCTAACCCTAAACCTAACCCTCACCTTCACCCTAACCCTTACACTCACCCTAACACTAAAACTAACACTCGGCCTAACCATCATCCTAACCCTCACACTAACCATAAACCTGACCCTAACCATAACCGTAACCCTCAGCCAAACCCACTTCTTAAACCTAACCCTAACCCTCAACCCAACCCTAACCCTAACCCTAACTCTAACCCTCATCCTAACCCTAAACCTCACCCTCACCCTCACCCTCACACTGACCCTCAGCCAAACCCTAACCCTAAACCTCAACCTAACCCTCACCCTAACCTTAACCCTAAAACTAACCTTAACCCTAACCCTCAACCTAACCCTCAAACTAACCCTAAACCTAACCCTAAACCTCACCCTCAGCCTCACCCTAATCCTATCCCTAAAACTAAACCTCACCCTAACCCTAAACCTAAGCCTCAACCTCACCCTCACCCTCACCATAACTCTAACCCTAACACTGACAATAACACTAATCCTTACCCTAAACCTTACCCTAACCCTAACCATAATGCTAACACTCACACTCACCCTAACCCTAATCCTCACCCTAACCCTCACCCTCAGAGTAACCCTAACCCTCATACTAACTCTCACAGAAACCTAACCCTAACCTTAAACCTTGCCCTAACACTTACCCTAATCCTAACCCTCACCCTAGCCCTCAACCTAACCCTAATTGTAACCCTAATCCTCATCCTAACCCTCACCCTAACCCTAACCCTCACCCTAACCCTAAACCTAACCCTAAACCTCACCCTAACCCTAAACCTAATCCTCACCCTCACCCTTACCCTCAACTTCACTCTAACCCTAACAATAAACCTATCCCTAAACCTAACCCTAAACTTCGCACTCACCTTCAGCCTTACCAGAATCATAACCCTAAACCTAACCCTTACCCTAACCCTCCCCCTAACTCTCACCCTAATACTAACCCTAACCCTAACACTAACCCTAACCCTCACCCTCACCCTAACGCTAACTCTAACCCTAAACTTCACCCTCACCCTAAACCTAACTCTAACCCTAACCCAAACCCTAAACCTAACCCTAACAATAACCCTAACACAAATCCTAACCCTCACCCTAACCATAAACATCACCCTAACCCAAACCCTCACCCTAACACTTACACTCACACTAACACTAAACCTAACCCTAAAACTAACCCTCACACTAACTCTAACCCTAAACCTAACCCTAAACTTCAATGTAACCCTCACCCTCACCCTAAACCTAACACTAACCCTATCCCTAAAGCTCACCCTCCCCCTCCCCCTAACACTATATCTAACCATAAACCTCACCCTCACCCTCACTCAAACCCTAACCCTAAACCCCACCCTAACCCTAACCCTAACCCTCACCCGAACCCTCATGCTCACTGTAACTCTAACCCTAACCCTAACAATAGCATTAACTCTAAACCTAACCATCACCCTAACCCTAATCCTCACCCCAACCCTCACCCTCAGCCTAACCCTAAGCCTAAACTTAACCCTCACCCTAACCCTCACACTCAACCTCACCCTAACCCTAATCCTAAACTTAATCCTATCCCTAAACCTCAACCTAACCCTCACCATCACCCTAACCCTAACACTAATCCTATTCCTAAACCTCACCCTAACCCTCCCTCTAACACTAACTCTAACCCTAAACCTCACCCTCACCCTAACCCTAAACTTCACCCTAAACCTCACTCTAACCCTAAACCTCACCCTTACCCTCCACCTCACCGTAACTCGAACCCTAATCCTAACAATAACACTAACCCTAACAGTAACACTAACCCTAACCGTAACAGTAACCCTAAGGGTAACCATAAACCTCACCCTCAGCCTCATCCTCAGCCTAACCCTAAGCCTAACCCTAACACTAACCCTCACCATAAACCTAACCCTAACCCTAACCCTATACCTAACCTTAACAGTAAACCTAACCCTGACACTAAACCTAACCCTAATCCTCAGCTTCACTCTCACCCTAATGCAAACCCTAATCCGAATCCTCACCCTAACCCTAAGCCTAACACTAACCCTAATCCTAACCTTCAAACAAACTCTACCCTAAACCTAATCCTAAACCTAACCTTATCCCTAAACCTAACCCTCACTGTAACCCTCAGCCTAGCCCTCTTCCTAACACTAATCCTAGCCCTAAACCTCATCTTAACTCTCACCCTAACCCTAACACTAACCCTCACGCTCATGCTCGGCCTAAGCCTAAACGTAAGCCTAACCCTAACCCTAAACCTCACCAGAACCCTAAACCTACCACTAACCCGAACTCTAACCCTAAACCTCACTCTCACGCTAACCCTAACTCTAACCCTAACTCTAAACCTCATCCTAACCCTCAATCTCAACCTAACCTGAACCGTAACCCTAAACCTAACCCTAACAGTATCCCTAACTCTAAAAGTAACCCTCACCCTAACAATAACCCTCACCCTAACACTAATCCTAACCCTCACACTAACTCTCAAACTAACCCTAACCATCACCCTAACCCTAAAACTCACCCTAATCCTAACACTAACCCTCACCCTCACCCAAGCCCTCACCTTAAACCCTAAGCCTCATCCTCACCCTAAACCTCACCCTAATCCTAACACTAATCCTCAATCTAACCCTCACCCTATCCCTAACCCTCACCCTAACCCTAAATCTAGCCATAAACATCACCCTCACCCTAACCCTAACTGTAACCCTAACCCTAACACTAAACTTCACCCTAACCCTAACACTAACCCTCACATTAACCCTAACACTCACCCTCAGTCTCACCCTCAGCATTACCCTAAGCCTAAGCCTAACACTAACTCTAACCCTCACACTAACCCTAACCCTAACACTAACCTTAACCCTAACCCTCAACTTCAACCTCACCCTCATCCTAACCCTAAACCGAATGCTAAACCTAACCCTAAAACACACACTCACCCTCACCCTAACCCTAATCCTAACGCTAACCTTAACCCTAACCCTAACCATCCCCCTAACTCTCACCCTAACCCTAACGCTATCACTAACCCTAACCCTAACCCTCAACCTAACCCTCATCCTAACCCTACTCTAACCCTAAATCTCACCTTCAGCCTAACCCTAACTCTAACCCTAACCCAAACCATAAACCTCACCCTAACCCTAATCCTAAACCGCATCCTTACCCTCACCCTCACCCTACCCGTAACCCTAAACCTAACCCTAACAATAACCCTAACCCTATTCCTAACCCTCACGCTAACCATAAACCTCACCCAAAACCAAACCCTCAACCTAAAACTTACCCTCACCCTAACACAAACTCTAACCCAAAAATAAACCTTCACCCTAACCATCCCCCTAACCCTATATCTAACCCTCAACCTGACCCTCACGCTAACCCTAACCCTAACGCTAAAACCCACCCTAACCCTAACCCTAGAAATCAACCTCATGTTCGGCCTAAGCCTAAGCATAAGCATAAGCCTAACCCTAACCCTAACCCTCACCCTAACCCTAATACTAACACTAACCCTAACTCTAACCCTAAACCTCACACTCAACATAACCCTAACTATAACCCTAACCCGAAACCTAAACTAAGCCTAAACCTAACCCTCACCCTCACCCTCACCATAACCCTAACCCTATACATAACCCTAACAATAACCCTCATCCTAACCATAACCTTCACCCTAAACCTAACCCTCACCCTAACACCCACCCTCACACTAACCCTAACCATCACCCTAACCCTAAACTTCACCCTAACCCTAACCCTCACCCTCAACCTAGCCCTCAACCTAACCCTAAACCTAACCATCATTCTAAACCTAATCCTCATCCCCACCCACACCCTAAGCCTAACCCTAAGCCTAAGCCAAACCCTAACCCTAACCCTCACATTCACCCTCAATGCAAACCTAATCCTAAACCTAACCCTAACTCTAATATTAAACCTCAACCTAAACCTCACCCTAATTCTAACTCTAACCCTAAGCCTAACCATCCGCCAAACCCTCCCCCTAACCCTAACTCTAACCCTAAACCTCACCCTCACCCTAACCATAACCCTAATCCTAAACCTCACCCTAACCCTGATCCTAACCCTCACCCTCACCCTCACCCTCACTGTTACTCTAACCCTAACCCTAACTGTAACACTAACCCTAACCCTAACCCAAACCCTGACCCTCACCGTAACTCTAACGCTAACCCAAACCCTCACCCTAACCCTAATCCTAACCCTCACCCTCACCCTAACCCTCACCCTCACTGTAACCCTAACCCGAATCCTAACCATAAACCTCACCCTAACGCTAACCCTAACCCTCACCCTAACTCTAACCCTCACCCTCATACTAATGCTAACCCTAAACCTTATCCTAACACTCACCCTAACCCTAAAACCCTAACCTTAATCCACACCCTCACCATCACACTCAGCCTAAGCCTAAGCCTAAGCCTAAGATTAACCCTGACCCTCACACTCACCCTCACCTTAACCCTAACCATAACACTAACCCTAACGCTAACCCTCAGACTAACACTCACCCTAATGCTAAATCTAACCCCAAAACTCACTCTCACCCTAACCCTAACCCTCACACTCAGCCTCAAGCTCCGCCTAACATTAAGCCTTACCCTAACCCCAACATTAACACTAACACTAACCCTAACCCTCACCCTACCCCTCACTCTAACCCTAACCCTAACCCTCACCATCAGCCTAGCCCATACACAAACCCTAAGCCTAAGCCTAACCCTCACCTTAACCCTCACTCTAACCCTAACCCCAACACTCACCCTAACCATAACCCTCACACTCACGCTCACCCTAACTCTAATCCTAACCCTAACCCTAACTGTAACCCTCATACTCACCCTCACTTTAACCCTAACCCTAATCCTAAACCTAACACTAACCCTCACCCCTACACTAAACCTCACCCTACCCTTAACGCTAACAATAAACCTAAGCCTAACCCGAAACCACACCCTAATCCTAACTCTAACCCTAAACCTCACCCTCACCCTAACGCTAACACTAACCCTACTCCTAAACCTCACCCTAAACCTAAACTTTACCCTAACACTTACCCTCAACCTCACACTAACACTGAACCTAACACTAACGCTCACACTAATGCTAACCATCACGCTAAACCTAAAACTCACCCTAATCCTAACCCTAACCCTCAACTTCACCCTAGCCCCACCTAAACCTAACACTCATCCTCACCCTAAACCTCACACTAATGCTAACACTAATCCTCAATCTAACCCTCACCCTCACCCTAACCCTAACCCTCACGCTAACAATAAGCCTCACCCTCACCCTAACCCTCATCTTTACTATTACTGTCACCCTCATCCTAACCCTCAGCTTAAACCTAACCCTCATCCTAACCCTCACCCTAACCGTAAACCTAACCATCACCCTAACCCTAAACCTCACCCTGACCTTCACCCTCAGCCTAACCCTAAGCCTAAGCCTAAAACTAACCCTAAACCACACAGTCACCCTAGCCCTCACCCTAACACTAATCCTAACCCTAACCCTCATCCTAACCCTCAAGCTAACCATAATCAGAACCATCACTCTAAACCTAATCCTCATCCCCACCCTCACCATCAGCCTAACCCTAAGCCTAAGCCTAACCCTTAAACAAACCCTCACACTCACCCTCAGCCTAACCCTAATCCTAACCCTAACCTTAACCCTAACCCTAAACCTAAACCTAAAACCCAACCTAACCCTCACCCTAACCCTAACCCTCACCCTCACTTTAGTCCTCACCCTAAACCTCAGCTCAAAACTAACCCACACCTTCACCGTAACCTGAACCCTAACACTCACCCTAACCCTACCCCTAACCCTAACCCTCACCCTCACCCTCACCCTCCACCTAACACTAAGCCTAACCCTAAATCCAACCCTAACCCTAACACTAACCCTAACCCTAACACTAACACTAAACATAAACCTCACCCTGAGCGTCACCCTCACTGCAAACTTAAAACTAACCATAACACTAACAATAACCCTAAACCTAACCCTAACCCTAACCCTAACCCTCACCCAAACCCTAACCCTAACCCTAACCCTAAACCCAAACCTAACCCTAATCCTAAACCTAAACCTAACCCTAAGCCTAACCATAAACCTCATCCTAACACTCACCCTAAACCTAACGCTAACCCTCACCCTAACCCTAAACCTAACCCTCACTATCATGCTCAGCCTAAGCCTACGCCTAAGCCTAAGCCTAACCTGAACTCTAACCCTCACCTTAAACCTCACCCTAAACCTAACCCTAACTCTAACCCTAAACCTCACCATCACCCTAACCCTAACTCTAACCTTAACCCTAAACCTCACCATCACCCTAACCCTAACTCTAAACGTAACCCTAAACCTAAACCTCACCCTAACCCTAACCCAAACTTCACCATCAACCTCACCTTAACCGTAACCCTAACCCTAACCCTAACAATAACCCTAAAACTAAACCTAACCCTCACCCTAAACATAACCCTCAACATAACCCTAAACCTCAATCTAAACCTCACCCTCAACCTAACCGTAACCCCCAACCTCACCCTAACCCTCAGCCTAACCCTAACCCTCATCCTCACCTTAACCCTCACCCTAATCCTAACCCTCATCTTTATCCTTACCGTCACCCTCACCCTAACCCACCCCCTAACCCTAACTCTCATCCTAACCCTCACCCTAACCGTAACCCTAACCATCACCCTAACCCTAACACTTATTCTCAACCTAAGTCTCAGCCTAACCCTAATCCTAAGCCTAACCCTAACCCTAACCCTCACCCATACCTTAGTCCTCATCATAACCCTAATCCTAACCATAACCCTCACCCTAACCCTCAACGTAACAATAACCTTAACCATCACTCTAAACCTAATCCTCATCCCCACACTCACCATCACCCTAACCTAAGCCTAACCACACCCCTAAACCTAAACCTAACCCTCACTCTAACCCTAACCCTAACCATAACCCTACCCCTAATCCTCACCCTCACCCTCACCCTAAACCAAATCCTAACCCTAACACTACCCTCATCCTAACACTCACCCTAACACTAATCCTCACCCTCACCATAACACTAACCCTCACCCCCACCCTCACCCTCAGCCTAACCCTAAGACTAAGCCTAAGCCTATCCCTAACCCTCACACTCACACTCCACCTAAACCTAATCCTAACCCGAGCACTATCCCTAAACCTCAACCTAACACTCACTCTCACCCTAAGACTAACACTAACTCTAAACCTAACCCTCACACTAACTGTCCCACTAAACCTCACTCTAACCCTAAACCTCACCCTCAACCTAACCCAAACCCTAAACCTCACCCTCACCCTCAACATAACTATAACCCTAACCCTATCAACAACAGTAACCCTAACCCTAACCCTAAACCTAACCCTAACCATAAACCTCAACCTCAAACTCACCCTCACTGCAAAATTAACCCTAACCATAACACTAACAATAACCCTAACCCTGAAGCTGACCCTAACCCTAATCCTCACCCCCACCCTCACACTCAGCCTAACCCTATCTCTAACCCTAACCCTAAACCTCACCCTAACCCTAACCCTAACCCTCACCTGCAACCTCACCCTCACCGTAACTCTAACCCATACCCTAACAATAACACTAACCCTAAACCTATCCATCAACCTAACCCTAATCCTCACCCCCACACTCACCCTCAGCCTAACCCTAAGCCTAAGCCTAACCCTAATTCTCACCCTCACCCTCAATCTCAAGCTAACCTTAATACTAACCATAACCCTATCCCTAAACCTCAACCTAACCCTCACCCTCACCCTAATGCTAACACTAAACCTAAATATAACTCTTTCCCTAACCCTCCCCCTATCCCTACCTCTAAACCTAAACCTCACCAGCACCCTAACCCTAACCCTAACCCTAAACCTCACGCTAAACCTCACCCTAACCCTAAACCTCACCCTCACTCTCACCCTGACCGTAACTCTAATCCTAACCCAACAATAATGCTAAACCTAACCCTAACCCTAACACTAACCATAACCCTCACCCTGAGCCTCACCCTCACCCCAAACTTAACCCTAAACATAACACTAACAATAACCCTAAACCTAACCCTAACCCTCACTGTAACCCTAACCCTAACCCTAACCCTAAACCTAAACCTAACCCTAACACTAACCCTAACCATAATCCTCACCCTCACCCTCACCCTAACCCAAACCCTAACCCTAACCCTCACCCTATCCCTAACCCTAATCCTAAACCTAACCCTAACCCTAAACCTAACCCTAACACTAACCCTAACCCTAACCCTAAACCTCATCCTAACTCTCAACCTAAACGTAACCCTAAACCTAACCCTAACCCTCACCCTCATGCTCGGCCTAAGCCTAAGCCTAACCTGAACTCTAACCCTCACCGTAACCCTAACCCTAACACTAACCCTAAACCTCACCCTCACCCTAATCCTAACTCTAACATTAACCCTAAACCTAAACCTCACCCTAACCCTCACCCTGACCCTCACCCTTACCCTCACCTTAACCGTAACCCTAACCTTAATGCTAACAATAACCCTAAACCTAAACCTAACCCTTACCCTAAACATAACCCTCAACATAACCCTAACCCTCAATCTAACCCTCAACCTCACCCTAACCCTAACCCTAACACTCACCCTAACCCTCACCCTAACCCTAAGCTTAACACTCACCCAAACCCTCAACCTAACCCTAACCTTAATCCTAGTCCTCACCCTAAAGGTAACCCTAACCATCACTCTAAACCTAACCCTCACCCTCAGCCTCAGCCTCAGCATAACCCTAATCCTGAACCTAACCCTCACCCTAAACCTCACCCTCACCTTAGCAGTCACCTTAACCCTAATCCTAACACAAACCCTCACCTTAACACTCAATGTAACCATAACCCTATCCATCATTCTAAACCTTAACCTCATCCCCACCCTCACCATAAGCCTAACCCTAAGCCTAAGCCTAAACCTAACCCTAACCCTAATCCTAACCGTCACTCTAACCCTAACCCTAACCCTCACCCTAACACTAACACTAACCCTAATCCTCAACCTCACCCTCACCCTAAACCAAACCCTAACCATAACCCTAAGCCTAAGCCTAATCCTAACCCTAACCCTAACCGATAGACTCACCCTCAACCTAACCCTAATCCTAAACCTAGCACTATCCCTAACCCTAACCCTCACACGAAACGTCACCCCAGTGCTCACCCTAACCATAATCCTAACCCTAACCCTCATCCTAACCCTCAACCTAACCCTAAGCCTAACCCTCACTCTAAACCTAACCCTCACCCTCACCCTCACCCTTAGCGTAAATCTAAGCCTAACCTTAACCTAACCCTAACCCACAGACACACCCTCACCCTAACCCTAACCCTAACCCTAACTCTAACCCTAACCCTAACCCTCAAACTAACCCTCACCCTAAGCCTAACTCTCACACTAAACCTCACCCTAACACTAAATCGAACCCAAATCTTAACCCTAAACCTCACCCTAACCCTAACCCTAACCCTCAACCTCACCCTCACCCTAACCCTAACCCTAACCCTAACCCTAACCCTCACCCACACCCTAACCCTAACCCTAACCCTAACCCTCAACCTCACCCTCACCATAACCCTCACGCTAAAAATAACCCTAAACCTAATCTTCACCCTCAACCTCACCCCCCCCAGTTTAACCCTAAACCTAATCCTAACCCTAACCCTTACCCTCATCCTCAAGCCCACTCTAACCCTAACCATAACCCTAACCCTAATGCTAACACAATCCCTCACACTCACCCTAACCCTAATCATAACCCTAACCCTCACCCTAACCCTAAACCTAACCCTAATGCTAACACTAAACCTCAAACTCACCCTAACCCTCATCCTAACCCTTACACTCACCCTCAACCTCAGCCTCACAATAACCTTAACCCTAACCCTAAAACTCACCCTAACCCTCAACCTAACCCTAACCCTAACCCTCAGCTTAACCCTCACCCTAAACCTCACCCTAACCTTAATCCTCAAGGTATCCCTAACCATAACCCTAACACTCACCCTAAACCTCTCCCTCTCCGTAACCCAAATGCTAACATTAATCCTCAACCTCACACTAAACCTCGCCCTAACCCTTACACTCACCTTAACCCTATCGCTCACCCACACACTAACCCTCACCCTAACGCTTCCCCTCACCCTAACCCTCACTCTAACCTTAACCCTAACCTTCACCCTAACCCTCACCCTAACACTAACACTCAACTACACCCTCACCCTAACCCTCACCCTCACCCTAAACCTCACCCTAACCCTTACCATCACACGAAACCTAATCCTCACCCTCAGACAAACCCTCATCCTAAACCTAAACCTAACCCTAACCCTCACCCTAACCTTAACTCTAACCCTAACCCTAACCCTCACCTTAACCCTAACCCTCGCCCTCACCCTCAACCTCACCCTGAGCCTAACCCTAACCCTAACACTAATCCAAACACAACCCCTCAACCTTACCCTAACTCTAAACCTAACCGTAACCAAAACCCTCACCCTAAACCTAACCCAATTCCCCACCCTCATCCTTAGCCTAACCCTAATCCTAAACCTAACCCTCACCCTCACCCTACCCTTACCCTCACACTAATCCTAACCTTAACCCTCAGCCTAACTCTCATCCTAACACTAACACTAAACCTCAACCTAACCCTCACCCTAAACTTAAACCTAAACCTAACCCTCACCCTAAAGCTCACCTAACCCTCACCTAACCATAACACTAACCCTAACTCTAACCCTCACCCTCACCCTAATCTAACCCTCACCCTAACCCACACCCTAACTCTAATGCTATCCCTAAACCTCAGCCTAACCCTAAACCTCATACTAACCCTTACCTCACAATAACCCTAAAACCAATCCTAACACTAATCCTCACCGTAACCGTAACCCTCACCCTCACCCTAACCCTCAACATCACCTTAACCCTCATCCTAACCCTAACTGTCACCCACACCCTAAAACTCACACTAACCGAACCCGTACCCACACCCTAACCCTACCCTAAATCTCACCCAAACCCTCATCCTCACCCTACCCTCACCCTAAAACTAACCTTAACCCTAACCTTCACCCTTAACCTCAACCCCACCCTCACCCTCACCATCACCCTCAGCCTAATCCTCAAACTAACCCTAACACTAATCATTACCCTATCCCTAACCCTCACCCTCAGCCTCACCCTCACCCTTAACCCTCACCATCACCCTAAACCTAACACTAACCCTAACCCTCACTCTAATCCTTAACCTCACCCTAACCCTATCCCTTACCATTACCCTAACCATCACCCTAATCCTAACTTTCACCCTTATCCTAACCCTCATCCTAACCCTAACCCTAACCCTCACCCTCACCCTCACCCTAACACTAACCCTAACCCTAACCCTCAAAAACACCCTAACCCTCACCCTAACCCTAATGCAAACCCAAACCCTAAAACTCACCCTAACCCTAACCCTAACCCTAAACCTCACACTAACCCTAACCATCACTCTAACCCTAAACTTCATCCTATCCCTGACCCTCACCCTAATCCTCACCCTAACCCTAATCTTAACCCTTACCTAACCGAAAAGCTCACCCTCACCCTCACCTTCAAGCTAACCCTCAACCTCACATTAGACATCACCATAAACCTTACCATAAACCTAACAATAACCCTCACACTAACCCTAACCCTCACCCTAACCCTAAACCTAACTCTAACCCTCAAACTAACCCTAACCCATATCCTAAACATCACTATAACACTTATACACAACCTAACCCTAACCCTCACACTAACACTCACCCTAACCGTAACATTAACCCTCCCCCTCACCCTAACCCTCACACTAACCCTAACCCTCACCTTAAACCTAAACCAAACCCTCACCCTCACCCGCAAGCTCACCCTCAGCTTAACCCTAACGCTAACACTAATCCTAACCCTAACCCTCACCTACACCCTCACCCTCACCCGAACCATAATCCTAACCCTCAACCTCACACTCAGCCTCACCCTAAAACTCACCCTCACCCTAAACCTAACCCTAAACCTATCCCTATCGCTCACCCTAACCCTAATGCTAACCCTAACCCTCACCCTCACCCTAACCCTAATGCTAACCCTAACACTCAACCTCACCCTAACCCTCACCCTAACCATAACACTAAAACTAACACCAACCCTAACCCTCACTCTCACCCTCATCCTCACCCTCACCCTAACCTAACCCTAACCCTCACCCTCATCCTAACCCTAATGCTCAACCTAACCCTCACCCTCACCCTAACCCTCTCACCAACCATAACCCTCATCCTAAACCTAACCATAACCCTAACCATCACATGCAACCTAACCCTCACCCTAACACAAAACCTCACCCTAACCATATCCCTAAACCTAACCCTCACTTCACCCTAATCATCACCCTAACCGTTATAGTCACCCTCACACTAACAATCACACTAACACTAACCCTCAACCTAACCCCAACCCTAACACTCACCCTCACCCTCACCTCAGCCTAACAAAATCCCTAACCCTAAACCTCACACTCACCCTTACCCTAACCCTAAACCAAACCCGAACACTCACCCTAACCCTCATCATAAACCTAAGCCTCACTCTAACCCTAAACCTAAACCTAACGTTCACCCTAACCCTCACGCTAACCTTAACCATAACCCTAACCCTAACCCTCACCCGAACCCTCAACATAACACTAAACCTCACCCTCTCCCTAACTTTCACCCTAATCTTTACCCTCAACCTAACCCAAACCCTAACCCTAAACCTAACACTCACACCAACCATAAACCTCACCCTCAGCCTAACCCTTATACTAACACTTAAACTAACAGTAACCTTCATGCTAACCCTAACCCTAACCGTATACCTCACCCTCAACCGCCCCTTCCCCCTCAGCCTTACCCTAACCATAACCCTAATCCTAACCCTAACCCTCAACCACACCCTCACCCTAACCCTAACCCTAACCAAAACGCTAACACTCACCCTTACCCTCACCTAACCCTATTCCCAACCCTAACAATAACCCTAACCCTAACACTAAAACTCACCCTAACCTAATCCTAACCCTTACCCTCACCCTCACCCTCACCGTCATTTTAACACTCACCTTCATCCTGACCCTCACCATCACACTAACCCTCCCCCTCCCCCTAACCCTCCTCACACTAACCCTAACCCTCACCTTAAACCTAAACCAAATCCTCACCCTCACCCTAACCATAATCCTAACCCTCAACCTCACACTCAGCCTCACCCTAACCCTCACACTAACCTGAAACCTCACCATAACCCTAACCCTAAACCTCACCCTCAATTTCATCCTCACCCTCAGCCTAACTCTAAACCTAATACTAACCTTAAACCTCACACTCACCCTAAACCTAACCCTAACTCTCACCCTCACCCTCAGCCTCACACACACCCGCACCCTCACCCTCACCCTCACATTAATCCTCAACCTCACCCTAAACATCACCCTAACCCTAACCCTCACACTAACCCTAAACATAACACTCACCGTAACCCTAAACCTCATCCTAAACCTCACCCTAACCCTAAAGCTAACCCTAAAGCTCACCCTCACACTAAACCACACCCTAACTCTTATCCTCACACTAACCCTAACCCTAACCCTAACCCTAATCTTCACACTAACCCTAACCCTAACCCTATCCCTACACCTCACCCTGACTCTCATCCTAAACCTAACCATCAACCACACCCTAATCCTCACCCTCACCAGAACCCTCACCCTCACACGAACACTCACCCTCACAATAATTATCACCCTAACTATAACTCTCGCCTAACCCTAACCCTAAACCTCACCCTAACCCTAAGCCTCAACATAAACCTAACCTTCACCCTGACTCTCACCCTAAGCCTAACCCTCACCCTAACCCTAACCCTCACCCTAAACCTAAACCTCACCCTCACACTAACCCTAACCCTCATCCTAACCCTAAACCTCACCCTCACCCTCTCCATAACCCTAAACCTCATCCTAATCCTAACCTTATACCTAATGCTAACCCTAAACCTCACCCTCTCCCTAACCCTTACCCTCACCCTAACCCTATCCCTAACCAACACACTAAACCTAACCCTAACCCTAACCCTAACCCTAAACCTCACACTAAACCTCACACTCAACCCTAACCCTAACCCTACCCCTCAGCCTAACCCTAAACCTAAATCTAACTGTAATCCAAATCCTCACCCTATCCCTAACTTTAACCCTAACCTTCACCCTCAACCTCCCCTTCCCCCTCAGCCTTACCCTAACTGTAACCCTAATCCTAACCCTGAACCTAACCCTCACCCTAACCCTAACCCTCAGCATCACCGAAACCCTCGCCCTAACATTTACCCTCAACCTAACCCAAATCCTAACCATAAACCTAACAATCACACTAACCGTAACCCTAACCATCACCCTATCCTTTATACTAACCCTAAACCGAACCCTAACCCTCAACCTAACCTGAACCCTCACACTACCCTAAACCTAAACCTAACCCTAACTCTCTCGCTAACCCTAAACCTCACCCTCAACCTAACTCTCACCCTCACCCAAACTCTCACTCTAAACCTTACCCTCACCCTAACCCTATCCCTAAGGCTAACCCTAACCCTAACTCTCACCCGAACACTCACCCTCACCCTAACCCTCACCCTCACACTAAACATCACCCTAAACCTAACCCTCACACTACCCCTAACCCTAACCCTCACCCTAACCATAACCCTCACCGTAACCCTAACCCTCACACTAACCCAATGCCTAACCCTCACCCTCACCCTCAACCTAACCGTAACCCTAACCCTCATCCTAACACTAACCCTCACCCTCACCCTCATCCTAACCCTAACCCACAAACTCACAATAATCCTCACCCTAAACCTAACCCTAAACCTTACCTAACGGAAAACCTCACCCTCACCGTTACACAAACCCTCAACCTAGCCCTCCCCCTCAAACTCACCCTCACCCTAAACCTGAACCTAACCCTAATGCTCACCCTAACCATAATCCTCACACTAAGCCTAACCCTCACACTAACCCTAACCATACCTCTCAGACTAAACCTCACCTTAACCCTAACTCTAACCCTCACAATAACCATAACCCTATCACTAAACCTCACATTAACCCTAACCCTAATACTGAACCTAACCGTCACCCTCTCCCTCACCATAACCCTAACACTCACCCTAAACCTAACCCTAACCCTAGTCCTCACAATAACACTTACCCTCACCCTCACCCTAACCCTAAACCTCAACCTCACCCTAACCCTCACCCTAAGCCTTACCCTCACCCTAACTCTAATCCTAACCATAACCCTAACCCTCAACCTAACCCTAAACCTATCCCTAACTCTCACCCTAACCCTAACCCTCACCCTACTTCACACTCACCCTAACCATCACCCTACCCCTTACCGTCACCCTAACCCTAACCCTAACCCTCACACTAAACCTAACCCTCACCCAAATTCTAATGTTACCCCTCAACCTAAACCTCACCCTCGACCTAACACTAACCCTATTCCTCACCCTATCCATAACCTTAACCCAAAACTTCACACTAACCCTCAACCTCACCCTCACCCTAATGCTAACCCTAAACCTCAGCCTCACCATAACCCTCACCGTAATAATTACCTTCACCCTAAACCTCACCCTCAGCCTAACCCTAACCCTAAACCTCACCCTAATACTAACCTTCACCCTCTCCTTCACCCTAACCCTAACACTCATCCTAACCCTAAGGCTAAACCTAATGCTAACCCTAATCCTCACACTCACCCTAAACATCACCCTAACCCTTACCGTCACTCTAACCCTAACCCTAACACTAACACTAAACCTAACCCTCACCCTAACCCAAAGGCTACCATTCTGCCTAACACTCACCCTAAAACTAAACCTAAACCTAATCCTCACCCTATCTTTAACCTTAACCCAAACCCTCACATTAACCCTCACCCTCACCCTAACCCTCACCCAAACACTTACCCACACCCTAAACTTCACGCTAAGCCGAACCCTAAACCTAACCTTCACCCTAACTGTCACCCTAACCATAACCCTCACACTCACCCCAAGCGTCACCCTAAACTTTACCCTCACCCTAAGCCTAAACCTAACCCTCACACTAAGCCTAACCCTAACCCTCAGCCTAACACTTATTCTAACCCTAACCCTAGCCATAAACCTCACACTAACCAGTACCCTCAACATAACACTAACCCTAACACTAATCCTCACACATAAACTCACCCTAACCATAACCCTAAAGCTCACCGTAACCGTAACCCTCACCCTCACCCTCAACCTAACCCTAACACTGTCCCTAACCCTAACTCTAACACTCACCCTCACCCTAACATTAACCATAACACTAATCCTCACCTAAACCTTCACCCTCATCCTAACCCTCACCCTCACTCTAAACATAAACCTAACCCTCACCCTAACCCTAACCCTAATCCTTCCCCTTACACTAATCCTCACCCTAAACCTCACCCTCACCCTAAACATCACCCTAACCCTAACCCTCACCCTAACCCTAACCCTCACCCTCACCCTAACCCTCACGGTCACCTTAACCCTCACCCTAAAAATAACCATCACATATATCCTAAAACTCACACTCATCATAACCCTCACCCTCACCCTAACCCTAATCCTAACCCTAACCCTAACACTAAACCTAACCCTAATGCTAACACTAAACCTCAACCTCACCATAACCCTCACCCTAATCCTTACCCTCACCCACAACCTCACCCTAACCCTACCCTAACCTTCACCCTAACACTCGCCCTCACCATACCCCTAATGCTACATTAACACTCAGCCTCACCCTAAGCCTCGCTGTAACCCTTACCCTCACCTTAAACCTATCCCTCACCATCATCCTAAACCTCACCCTTAGCCTTACCCACACCCTAATGCTCAATCTAACCCTAACGCTAACCCTAAAACTAAACCTCACCCTAAACGTCACCCTAACCCTAAGCCTAACCCTAACCCTCACTCTCACCCGAACCCTTACCCTTACCCGAAACCTAACCCTAACCCTCAGCCTAACCCTCATCCTAACACTAACACTAACCCTAACCTTCACCCTAACGGTCACCCTCACCCTCACCCTCAACCTCACACTCAGCCTAACCCTAACCCTAATCCAAAACCTAAACCTAATTTTCAACCTCACCCTAACTCTAAACCTAAACCTAACCAAAACCCTCACCCTAAAATTAACCCTAACCCTAATCCTAACCCTCACCCTCACCCTAACCCTTACTCACACCCTAAACCTAAACCTAACCCTCAGCCTAAACCTCATCCTAACCCTAACCCTAACCCTCAACCTAACATTAACCCAAACCCTAAACTTAACCTTCACCCAAATCCTTAACCTCACCCTCACCCTCAACCTCACCGGCAAGCTCACCATAACCCATACCCTCACACTCACCCTAACCATAACCATAAGCCTATCCCTCCCCCTAAACCTAACCCTCACCCTCACCCTCACCATCACCCTCACTGTAACCCTCATACTCACGCTAACACTATCCATAAACCTAACCCTCACCCTAAACTAAATCTCACCCTTACCCTCACTCTCACACTAAATCTAAACCTCACCCTAACCCTAAACCTAACCTTAGCCCTCACCCTAACCCTAACCCTCACATAAACCCTAACCCTCACCCTCACCCTCACCGTGACTGTAACCCTAACCCTAACCCTAACAATAACCCTGAACCTAACACTAACACTAACCCTATCTATAACCCTCACCCTAACGCTAACCCTCACCCTAACATTTACCCTCACCCTAAGTCTAAACCTAGTCCTAACACTAACCCTCACACTAACCCTAACCTTCACCTTAACCCTAAACCTCAACCTAACCCTGTCCCTAACCCTCACCCTCACCCTAGCCCTCACCCTAACCCTAACCCTCATCCTCACCCTAAAGCTCACTCTAAACTTAACACTAATCCTCAATCTAATCCTCACCCTCAACTTAACCCTAACCCTAATCCTCATCCTAAACCTCTCCTTTACCCTTACTGTCACCCTAACTCTAACCCTCACCCTAACTGTAACCCTAACCCTAACCCTCAAACTACCCCTCACCGGAAACCTAATCCTAACCCTAATCCTCACCATATCCCAAAACATAACCCTAACTCTCACCCTAAACCTCACACTCACCATAACCCTAATGCTAACATTAGCCCTCAACCTCACCCGAAACCTCGCCCCTAACCCTTCCCCTGACCTTAAGCCTATCCCTCACCCTCACCCAAAACTACACCCTAACCCTTACCCTCACCCTAACCCTAAGCCTAACCCTAACCCTCACCCTCATCCTAACCCTCACCCTAACCCTTACGCTCATCCTAACCCTAACCCTAACCCTCACCCTAACCTTAAAGCTAACCCTAACTCTAACCCTCACATTAACCCTAACCCTCACGCTCAACATCAACCTCAGCCTAACCATAACCCTAATCTAAATGCTAACCCTCACCCTCACCTTCACCCTAACTCTAAACCTAACCCTAAATAAAACCCTCACCCTAATCCTAACCCTATCCCTAACCCTCGCCCTAACCCTAACTCTAATCCTAAACCTAACCCTCACCCTCACCCTAACACTTACCCTCACCCTAACCCTAAACCTAACCCTCAGCCTAATCATAATCCTAACACTAACACTAACCCAAACCCTCACCCTAAACTTAACCCTAACCCTAACCCTCACCCTAACCCTCACCCTAATCCTAACCCTATCCCTAACCCTCACCCTAATCATAAACCTAATCCTAAAACTAAACTTCAGTCTCACCCTAACCCTTACCCTCACCCTAACCCTAACCCTAACACTCAGACTAACCTTCATCCTAACCCTCACACTAACACTAAACCTCACTCTAACCATAAACATAACCCTCAGCCAAACCCACTTCCTAACCCTAAACCTAACCCTCAACCCAACCCTAACCCTAACCCAAAATCTAACCCTCATCCTAACCCTAAACCTCACCCTCACCCTCACCCTCACCCTCAGCCTAACCCTAACCTAAACCTAAACCTAACCCTAAACCTCACACTCACCCTCACCCTAACTCTAAACCTAACCCTAAACCTAAACTTCAACCTAAACCCAACCCTATCCCTAACCCTCACCTAAACCTAACCCTCACCCTCACCGTCACCCTAAACCTCACCCTCACCCTAACCCTAACCCTAAACCTCACCCTAAACCTATGCCTTAACCTAACCCTCACCTTCACCCTAAAACTCACCCTAACCCTTACCCTCACCTGAAACGTAAACCTAACCCTCAGCCTAACCCTCATTCTAACCCTAAACCTAAACCTAACCCTCACCCTAACCTTAAAGCTAATCCTAACCCTAAACCTCACATTAACCCCAACCCTCACCCTCACCCTCAACCTCACCCTCAGCCTAACACTAATGCTAACACTAATCCAAACACTAACCCTAACCCTCACCCTAACTCTAAACCTAAACCTAACCAAAACCTTCACACTAATCATAACCCTATCCCTAACCCTAACCCTAATCCAAAACCTAACCCTCACCCTCACCCTAACCCAAAACGTAAATCTCAGCCTAACCCTCATCCTAACCCTAACCCTCACACTAACCCTCACTCTAACCCTAACCCTAACCCTAACCCTCACCCTAAACCTAACTCTAACCCTCAACCTCATACTAACCCTAAACCTCACCTTAACCCTCATCCTAAACCTAACCCTAACCCTAACGCTAACCCTAACCCTCACTCTCACCCTAACCCTCGCCCTAACCCATATCCTCACACTAACCCTAACCCTAACCCTCACCCTAACCCTAACCGAACCCTCACCCTCACCTTTACCCCAACCCTCACCATCACCCCAACTATCAACATCACCCTAACCCTCACCTACACCCTCACCCGCACTCTCAGCCTCACCCTCACCCTAACCATCACCCTCACCCTAAACATCACCCTAACCCTAACCCAAACACTAAACTTAACCCCAATCCTCACCCTAACACTAATCCTCAACTTAAACCTCACCCTCTCCCTAATCCTCACCCTAACCCTAACCCTAAGCCTTTCCTAACCAAATACCTCACCCTCACCCTAACCCTCAAACTACCCTCTCCCTCACCCTAAACCTCACCCTCACCTTAAGCCTAATCCTAACCCTAATGGTAACACTAGCCCTCAACCTCACCCTAACCCTAATCTTAACCCTAACCCTAACCCTAACCCTAATGCTACCCCTTAACCTCAACCTCACCATAACCCTCACCCTAGCCCTTACCCTCACCCTCAACCTCACCCTAACCCTAACCCTAACATTAACCCACACCCTAACCCTCACCCTAACACTAACCCTAACCCAACCCCTTAGCATAACCGTCACCCTAAATCTAACCCTAACCCTAATAGTCACCCAATCCCTAACACTTATGCTAAGCCTCACCATAACCCTCACCCTCACCGTACACCTAATGCTACATTAACCCTCAGCCTCACCCTAAAACTCGCCCTAACCCTTACCCTCACCTTAACGCTATCCCTCGCCATCACCCTAACACTCATCCTAACCCTTACCCTAACGCTAACACTCACACTAACCCTAAACCTAAACCTAACACTAAACCTCACACTAACTGTCATCCTAACCCTAAGCCTAACCCTAACCCTCACTCCCACCCTAACACTTACCCTTTCCCGAACAATAACCCTAATGCTCAGCCTAACCCTCATCCTAAACCTAAACCTAAACCTAACCCTCACCCTAACCGTCACCCTCACCCTCAAACTCACCCTCAGCCTTACACTAACTCTAAACCCAATACAAAACCTAACCCTAACCCTCACCCTCACCCTCACCCTAACTCTAAACCTACCCCTAACGCTCACCCTCAGCCTAACCCTAACCCTATCACTTACCCTCACCCTAAAACTAACCGTAATCCCAATCCTAACCCTCACCCTCACCCTAAACCTCACCCTAACCCAAACCTTAACCCTAACCCTCACCCTCACCCTAACCCGAACCATAAACTTAAACCTCACCCTAAACCCTAACTCTGACCCTCACACTAAGCCTAACCCTACACCTAAGCCTAATCCTATACCTAACCTTCACCCTCACCCTCACGCTAAACCTTAACCTCACCCTAACCATAACCCTAACCCTAGCCCTCACCCTAAACTTAACCCTCACCTACACCCTAACCCTCACCCTCACCCTCACCCACGCCCTAAACCTTACCCTCACCCTAAACATCACCCTAATTCTCACCCTTAACCTAACCCTAACCCTAATCCTCACCCTAACCCTAATCCTCAACTTAAACCTCAGCCTCACCAAAATCCTCACCCTAACCCTAACTCTAAGCCTTTCCTAACCGAAACCAATACCCTCACAATATCCCTCACCCAAACCCTCACCCTCACCATAGCCCTCACGCTAAAACTAACCCTAACCCTAACCCTCACCCTCACCCTCACCCTAACCCTAACCCTTACCCTCATCCTTACCATAAGCCTATCCCTAACCCTCACACTAACCCTAATCCTAAACCTAACCCTATTGCTAACACTAGCCCTCACCCACACCCCAACCCTAATCCTAAACCTAAAACTTAGCCTAAGGCTAACTATAAACCTAATGCTAACCCTAAACCTCAACCTCACCCTAACCATTACCCTAAACCTTACCCTCAGCCTCAACCTCACCCTAACGCTAACCCTAACCCTAACCCTAACCCTAACCCTAACACTCACCCTAACCCGAAACGTACCCTTCAGCATAACAATCACCCTAAACTTAACTCTAACCCTAATCCTTACCCTATCCCTAACCCTAACCCTACACTTCAGCCTAAACCTCACACTCATCCTCAACCTCACCCTCACCCTAATGCTAACGCTAAAACTCAGCCTAACCCTAACCCTTATCCTAATGCAAACCCTAAACCTCAAACTCACCCTAACACTCACCCTAAACCTCACCCTCACTTTAACCATAACCCAAACCCTCACCCTATACCTAACCCTCAACCTCACCCTCACCCTTACAATCACCCAAACCCTCACCCTCACCATAACCCTAACCATAACACTAACCCTCACGCTAAACCTAACTCTTACCCTCAACCTCACCCTCACCCAAAGCCTAACCCTAAACCTAAGCCTCATCCTAAACCAAACCCTCAACCTCATACTCACCCTAAACCTTAACCTCAAGCTAACCCTAACCCTAAACCTAGCCCTCCCCCTAACCCTTACCCTCACCATCACCCTAACCCTAACCCTCACCTTAAACCTAACCCTCACCCTAAACCTAACCCTAACCCCCACCCTCACCCTCATCCTAACCCTAACCCTATCCCTAAACCTAACCCTAAACCTAACCCTAACCGTAAGGATAACCATAACCCTCACCCTCAACCTAATCCCAAATCTAACCCTAACCTTAACTGTAAACCTAATCCTAACCCTTACACTATCCCTAACCCTCAACCTCTCCCTAACCCTCACTCTAACCCTGAACCTCCCCCTAACGCTCACACTAACCCTAACCCTAACACTAACACTAAACCTCACCCTAACCCTCACTCTAACCCTAAACCTAACCCTAACCCTCACTCTAATGCTCAACCTAACCCTCACCCTAACCCTAACCTAAACCCTCACCCTAAACCAAAACCTCACCCTAACCCTATACCTAAACCTACCTCTCAAACTAACCCTCACCCTAACACCCACACTAACCCTAACCCTCACCCTAACCCTAACCCTAACCCTCAACCTGAACTTTACACTAACCCTAATCCTCAACCTATCCCTATCCCTCACCCTCAGACTCACCCTCAGCCTAACCCTAACCCTAATCCTAACCCTAAACCTCACCCTCACCCTCAACCTAACTCTAACCCTCACCATAACCCTGACCCTCACCCTAAACCCAAACCTATCCCGAACACTCACACTAACTCCAACCCTCACCCTAACCCTAACCCTAATCCTAATCCTCACCATAACCCTAAACCTCACCGTAACATCACCCTAACAATAAAACTAACCCTAAACCTCACCCTCAACCTCACCCTAAACCTCACCCTAACCATTACCATCACCATAACCCTAACCCTAACCCTAATCCTCACACATACCCTAATCCTAACCCTCACCCTAATGCTCACCTTAACCGTAACTCTCACCCTCACCCTAACCCTAACCGTCAACTTAACCCTCAACCTAACACTAACCATCACCCACACCCTAACACTCAAGCTCACCTGAACTCTAACCCTCACCCTAAACCTAATCCTAAACCTCACCATAACCCTAACCCTCACTTAACCCTAACTCTAACCCTCATCCTCAACCTAAGCCTCACCCTCATCCTAACCCTCACCCTAACCCTCACCCTAACACTAAAGCTAACCCTAATCCCCAGTCTCACCCTAAGCCACACCCTAACCCTTATCCTCACACTAACCCTAACCCTAACCCTGTCACATTAAACATAACCCTCACCCTAACCCTAACCCTACCCCTCACCCTACTCCTCAGCCTAAACCTAACCCTAACCATCACCTTCACCCTAAACCTCACAATCACCGTTACCCTCACCGTAACCCTAACCCTCACCTACACCTTCACACTTACGCTCATCCTCACCCTCACCCTAACCCTTACCCTCACCCTAAACATAACCCTAATCCTCACCCTCACCCTCATCCTAACCGTAATCCTCACCTTAACACTAATACTCAGCCGAAACCTCAATGTCAGCCTAAATATCACCCTAACCCTAACCCTCAACCTAACCTTAACCCTAACCCTCACCCTAACCCTAACGCTAACCCTAACCCTCACTCTCACCCTAAACCTCACCCTAACCCTTACTCTCACCCTAAACATAAACCTAAACCTAACCCTCATCCTAACCCTAACTGTAATCCTCCTCCTTACACTAATCCTCACCCTAAACCTCACCCTCACCCTAAATATCACCCTAAACCTAACCCTCACCCTAACCGTAACCCTCACCCTAACCCTCACCATTACCTTAATCCTCACCCTAGCCCTAACCATCACATACACCCTAAAACTCACCCTCATCCTAACCCTCACCCTCACCCTAACCCTAATCCTAACCCTAACCCTAAACCTAACCCTAATGCTAACACTAAACCTCAACTTCACCATCACCCTCACCCTAACCCTCACCCTCACCCTCAACCTCACCCTAACCCTAACCTTATCATTAACCCACACCCTAACACTAACACTAACCCTACCCCTCAGCCTAACCATCACCCTAAACCTAACCCTAACCTTAATCCTCACCCTATCCCTAACCCTAACCCTATCCTTCACCCTAACCCTCACCCTCACCATACCCCTAATGCTACATTAACCCTCAGCCTCACCCTAAGCCTCTCAGTAACCCTTACCCTCTCCTTAAACCTATCCATCACCATCATCCTAAACCTCACCCTAACCCTTACCCACACCGTAACGCTCAATCTAATCCCAACCCTAACCCTAAATCTAACACTAAAGCTCACCCTATCTTTCACCCTAACCCTAAGCCTAACCCTAACCCTCACTCTCACCCGAACCCTTATCCTTACCCGAACCCTAACCCTAACCCTCAGCCTAACCCTCATCCTAAGACTAACCCGAACCCTAACCCTCACCCTAACCGTCACCCTCACCCTCAACCTCACACTCAGCCTAACCCTAACCCTAATCCAAAACCTAACCCTAAACCTCACCCTCACCCTAACTCTAAACCTAACCCTAATCAAAACCCTCACCCTCACCCTAATCTTATCCCTTACCCTCACCCTAAAACTAACCCTAATCCTAATCCTAACACTCAACCTCACCCGAAACCTTACCCTCACCCTAACCCTAAACCTAACCCTCACCCTAACAATCATCCTAACCCTAACCCTAACCCTCAACCTAACCTTAACCCAAACCCTAAAATTAACCTTCACCAAAACCCTAACCCTCATGCTCACCCTCAACTTCACAATCATCTTCACCGAAACCCACACCCTCACCCTCACCCTAACAGTAACGATAACCCTATCACTCACTCTAAACCTAACACTCACCGTCACCCTCAACATCACCCTCACCCTAACCCTCACCCTCACCCTAATCCTATCCATAAACCTAACCCTCACCCTAAACCTAATTCTGACCCTCACCCTCACCCTCACCCTAAGCCTAACCCTACACTTAAGCCTAAACCTAAAGCTAACACTCACCCTCTCCGTCACACTAAACCTAAACCTCACCCTAACCCTAAACCTAACCCTAGCCCTCACCCTAACCCTAAAACTCACCTAAACCCTAACCCTAACCCTCACACTCATCCTCACCCAAAACCTCACCCTCACCCTTAACATCACCCTTATCCTAAACCTCAACCTAACCCTAACCCTCAGCCTCACCCTAACCCTAACCATCACCTTAAACCTCACCCTCACCCTAATCCTCACCCTAACCCTAACCCTCACCCTAACCCTTACCCTAATCTTAAACCTATTCCTAAACTACACCCTAACCCTAACCCTAATCCTAAAACTATCCCTCACCCTCACCCTAACCCTTAACCTCACCCTAATCCTAACCCTAACCCTCAGCCTAAACCTCATCTTTACCCTCACAATAACCCTAAACCTCACCCTAACCATAAAACTAACCCTCAGCCAAACCCTCTTCCTAACGCTAACCCTAACCCTTAACCCAACCCTAACCCTAAACCTAAACTTAACCCTCACCCTAACCCTAAAACTCACCCTCACCCTCAGCCTATCCCTAAACCTAACCCTAAACCTAAGCCTAACCCTCACATTCACCCTCACCGTAACTCTAACCCTAACCCTAACCCTGACCCTAACCCTAACCCCCACCCTATCCCTAACCCTCACCTAACCCTAACACTCACACTAACCCTAACCCTAACCCTCACTCTCACCCTAACCATAACCCTCACTTTAACCCTAAGCCTAAACCTAACCCTCACCCTCACCCTAAACCTCACCCTAACCCTTACCCTCACCCAAATCCTAACCCCAAGCCTCAGACTAACCCTCATCCTAACCCTAACCCTAAACCTAACCCTCACCCTAACCTAAACGCTAACCCTAACCCTAGCCCTCACTTTAACCCTAACCACACCCTCACCCTCAACCTCACCCTCAGCCTAACCCTAACCCTCATCCAAACACTAACCCTAACCCTCACCCTAACTCTAAACCTAACCCTAACCAAAACCCTCATCCTTATCCTAACCCCAAACTTAACTCTCAGCCTAACCCTCATCCTAACCCGAACCCTAACCCTAACCCGAACCCTAACCATAAACCTGACCCTCACCTAATCCTTAACACTCACTCTCACCCTCAACCTCACCCTCACACTCACCCTCACTCTTACCCTAATCATAACCCTATTCCTCACCCTGAACCTAACCCTTACCCTCACCCTCACCCTCACCATAACCCTCACCCTAACCCTCACCCTCATCCTCAACCTATCCCTAACCATACCATAACCCTAATCCTAAACCTAACTCTGAACCTCACCCTCACCATCACCCTAAACCTAACCCAACATCTAAGCCTAAACCTAAACCTAACCCTCACCCTAAAGTTAAACATAACCCTCACCCTAAGCCTAACCCTCACCCTAAACCTAACCCTAAGCCTCACCCTCACCCTCAACCTAACCCTAAACCTCACCCTTACGCTAACCCTAACCCTAATGCTAACCTTAACCCTCACTCTCACTGTAACCCTAACCCTAACCCTCACCCTAAAACTAACCTTAACCCGAATGCTATCCCTAACACTCACCCTCACCCTAACCCTCACTCTAAACCTTCCCCACACCCTAACCCTTACCCACACCCTAACCCTTACCAACACCCTAAACCTCACCCTAACCCCAACCCTAACCCTAACACTAACCCACACCCTAACCCAAGCCTAAACCTAAACCTCACCCTCACCCTAACCCTCACCCTAACTCTTACCATCACCCAAACCTAACCCTAATTCTCAGTCTAACCCTCATCCTAATGCTAACACTAACCCTAACCCTCACATTAACCCTAACCCTCACCCTCACCCTCAACATAATCCTAAGCCTAACCCTAACCAAAACGTTCACCCTAAAACTAACCCTATCCTTAACCCTCACCCTAACCCTAAACCTAATCCTAAACCTAACCCTCACACTGACCCCAAAACTTACCCTCACCCTAACCCTAAACCTAACCCAAGCCTAACCCTCATCCTTACCCTAACCCTAACCCTAACACTCACCCTAACCTTAACCCTAATCTAACACTCAACCAAACCCTAACCCTCAACCTCACCTTCAAATTCACACTCACCCTCAACCTAACGCTCACCCTCACCCTATACCTAACTCTGGCACTCACCCTCACGCTCACCCTAAGACTAACCCTACAGCTAAGCCTAATCCTAAACCTAACTCTCACACTCACACTTACCCTAAACCTAAACCTTACCCTAACACTAACCCTAACCTTAGTTCTCACACTAAAACTTACCCTCACCATCACCCTAAGCCTAACACTCACCCTAACCCTAACCCTAACCCTAAACCTCACTCTAACCCTTACCCTCACCCTAACCCAAGACCTAACCCTAAACCTAACAGTAACACTAAACCTCACCCTAGCCCTCACTCTAACCCTAAACCTAACCCTAACCCTAACCCGCACCCTAACACTAACTCTAAACCTAAACGTCAACCTAATCCTAAACCTCATCCTAACACTTACCTTCACACTAAAACTAAACTTAACCCGAACACTAACCCTCACACTAACCCTTACCATCACCCTAAACTTAAAATCCACCCTAACCCTAACCTTCAACCTCGCCCTAACCCTAACCATTACCCTAACCCTAACCCTCACCCTAACCGTAACCCCCACCCTCACCCTGAAGCTGGGCCTTAGCCTAAGCATAAGCTTAAGACTAACCCTAACCCTCAAAATCAACCTCACCCTAACCCTAACCGTAACCGTAACCCTAACCCTAACCCTCACACTAACCCTCACCCTAACGCTAACCCTAACCCTAACGCTAAACCTAACCCTCACCCTAAACCTCACCCTAACCCTAAACTTCAACATTACCATAACACTCACCCTCAGCCTAACACTCACCTTAACCCTTAATGTCCCCCTCACCCTAACCCTCACTCTAACACTAATACTCATCCTAACCCTCACCCTAACTGTAACCCTAACCATCACCCTAACCCTAACCCTCAACCTCACCTTCAGCCTCAGCCTAACCCTAAGCCTAAGCCTAATCTTAACCCTAACCCTCACCCTCATCCTAGCCCTCACCCTAACCCTAATCCTAACCCTAACCCTCATCCTAACCCCCAACATAACACTAAACCTCAACCTCACCCTAACCCTAACCCAAACCCTCAACTGAACCCTCACCCTCACCCTCACCATAACCCTCACCCTCACCCTAAAAATCACCCAAACGCTAACACTCACCCTTACCCTCAGGCAAGCCCTAACCCTCAAACTAACCCTAACCTCACCCTAACCTAACCCTTAACCTAACCCTTACCCTCACCATAACACTAAGCCTAAACCTAACATGAACCCTCACAGTAACCCTAAACCTCACCCTAACCGTAACCCTCACACTATCCCTAACCCTCACCATAACCCTAACCCTAACCCTCACCCTAACCCTAACACTCACCCTCATCCTAGCCGTCACCCTAACCCTAATCCTAACCCTAACCCTCATCCTAACCCTCAACCTAACCATAACCCTAACCATCACTCAAAAAGTAATCCTCATCGCCACACTCACCCTCAGCCTAACTCTAACCCTCAGCCTAACCCACACACTAACCCTAACCCTAATCGTAACCCTCACCTTCAGCTTCACCCTCACTGTAAACTTAACCCTAAACATAAAACTAACAATAACCCTAACCCTATACCTAATCCAAACCATCACCCTCAGCCTAACACTAACCCTAACCCTCACCCTAACTGTAACCCTCACCCTCAACGTAACCCTAACCCTAACCCTAAACCTCACCCTAAGGCTAATCCTAACACTCACCCTCATCCTAACCCACACTCTAACCCTAAAACCCTAACCCTCATCCTAACCCTAAACCTCTCCCTCACACTCATGCTCAGCCGAAGCCTAAGCCTAAGATAAGACTAAGACTAACTGTAAACCTCACACTCACCCTAACCCTCACCCTAACCCTAACACTAACCCTCACCCTCACCCTAGCCCATACTCTAACCCTAAGCCTAAGCCTAACCCTCACCCTAACCCTCACCCTCACCCTAAGTCTAATCCTAAACCTATCCCTCACACTCACCCTCACCCTAACCCTAACTGTAACACTAACCCTAACCCTAAAACTAACCCTTTCCTTAATGCTAAGTCTAACCCTAAACCTCATCCTCACCCTAACCATAACCCTCACCCTCACCCTCACCCTCCGCCTAACACTAAGACTATCCCTAAACCCAAACCGAACCCTAACACTAACCTTAAACCTAACCCTCACACTAAACCTCACCTTAACCCTGAGCCTAAACCTCACCCTCACCCTAGCCCATAACTTAACCCTAAGCCTAATCATAACCCTCACCCTGACCTTCTCTAACCCTAACCCCAACCCTCACCCTAACCCTAACCCTCACCCTCACCCTCACCCTCAGCCTTAACCTAAGTCTAACCCTAACCTAAACATCACACTCACCCTAACCCTAATCCTAACCCTAAAATTAACACTCACCCTCACCCTAACCCTAACTCTAACACTAAGCCTAACCCTAACCCTCACCCTCAACCTCACCCTCAGCCTAACTCTAAGCCTAACTCCAAACCTAACCATAAACCACACCCTCACCTTCACCCTAACCCTAATCCTAACCCTAACCCTAACCCTCCTCCTAACTCTCACCATAACACTAACCCTAACACTAAAACGAACACTAACCCTTAACCTCATCCTAACCCTAACACTAATCCTCACCCTCACCGTTATTCTAACCCTAACCCTAATGATAACACTAACCCTAACCCTCACCCTCAGCCTCACCCTAACCCTAACCCTCACCCTCAACCACACCCTCAGCCTAACCCTAAGCCGAACCTCAACCATAACCCTAAACCACACCCTCACACTCACCCCGCTAATCCTAATCCTAACCCTAACCCTAACCCTCCTCCTAACTCTCACCCTAACCCTAACCCTAACACTAACACTAATACTAACCCTTAAACTCATCCTAACCCTAAACCTAAACCTCACCCTCATGGTTATTCTAACCCTAACCATAACCATAACACTAACCCTAACCCTAACCCTAACCATCACCTTCAACCTAACCCAAACCCTCCTCCTAACACTAACACTAACCCTAACCATAAACGTCACCCTAACCATAAGCCTAACCCTCACCCTCAGCCTCACCCAAAACATAAGATTAACCCTAATCATAGCACTAACAATAACCCTAGCCATATCCCTAATCCTAACCCTCACCATCACCAAAACACTAACCCTAACCCTCACCCTAACCCTAAACCTCACCCTCAATGTAACCCTGACCCTAACCCTAACTTCACACTAATGCTAACCCTAACCCTCACCCTCACTCTAACCCTCACTGTAACCCTAATCCTAACCCTAAAACTCATCCTAATCCTCACCCAAATCTTAACACCCTAACCCTCACCCTCACCCTAACCCTCAACCTCACCCTTAAGCTCGGCCTAAGCCTAAGCCTAAGCCTAAGACTAACCCTAACCCTCACACTCACCTTCACCCTAACCCTAACCATAACACTAACCCTAACCCTAACCCTCACACTAACCCTAACCGTAAAACTCACCCTTATGCTCAGCGTAAGCCTAAGCCTAAGCCTAAGCCTAAGCCTAACCCTCACCCTAACCTTCACCCTAACCCTAACACTAACCCTAACTCTAACCCTATACCTCACCCTTACCCTAACCCTAACTCTAACCCTATTCCTAAACCTAAACCTCACCCTATCCCTAACGCTAACCCTCACCCTCAGAGTAACATTCAACCTAACCCTAATCTTACCAATAACCCTAACCCTAACGCTAACCCTCACCTTGTCCATAACCCTAACCCTAAACCTATCCCTAAACCTCACCCTTAGGCTCAGCCTAAACCTAAGCCTAAGCCAAAGACTAACCCTTACCCTCACACTCACCCTCAGCCTAACCCTAACAGTAACACTCACCCTAACCATAACCCTCACACTAACCCTCACCCTAATGCTAACACTAACCCTAAACCTCACCCGCACCCTAACCCTAACCCTCACCCGCACCCTAACCCTAACCCTCACCCTCACCCTCACCCTCCGCCTAACTCTAATCCTATCCCTAACCCCAACCCTAAACTTAACACTAACGCTAAACCTAACCCTCATCATAACCCTCAACATCACCCTAGCCGATAACCTAACCCTAAGCCTAACCCTAACCTTAACACTAAACCTAACCCTAAACCTAACCATAAACCTCACCCTCAGCCTCACCCTCACTGTAAACATAACACTAACCTAACACTAACAATAACCCTAACCCTAACCCTAACCCTCACTGTATCCCTAACCTTAACCTTTAGCCTTACCCTAACCATAACCCTCACAATAACCCTAACCCTGAACCTAACCCTAACCCTAACCGTCACTCTCACCCTCACGCTCACCCTCAGCCTAACTTTAAAACTAACGCTGCTCCTAACACTAACCCTCAACTTCAATCTCACACTAACACTAAACCTAACCCTAAGCCTAACCCTCACACTCACCCTCACCCACACCTAAGCCTCACTGTCACCCTCACACTCATCCTCACCCTAAACCTAACCCTAACACTAAACCTAACTCTAACCCTAAACCTCTCCCTTACCCTAACCCTAACTCTAACCCTATCCCTAAACCTAAACTTCACCCTAACCCTAACCCTAACCCTCACCCTCACAGTAACTTTCAACCTAACCTTAATCCTACCAATAACCCTAACCCTAACGCTAACCCTCACCCTGTCCATAACCCTCACCCTAACCCTAACCCTCACCATCACCCTTAGGCTCAGCCTAAACCTAAGCCTAAGCCTAAGACTAAACCTTACCCTCACACTCACCCTCACCCTAACCCTAACAGTTACACTCTCCCTAACCCTAATCCTCACAATCACCCTCCCCCTCTGCCTAACACTAAGCCTATCCCTAACCCCAACCCTAAACTTAACAATAACCCGAAACCTAACCCTCACCCTAACCCTCACCCTCCCCTAGCCCATATCTTAACCCTAAGCCTAATCCTAACCCTAAGCCTAATCCTAACCCTAACCCTAAACCTAACCATAAACCTCACCCTCAGCCTCACCCTCACCCCAAAATTAACACTAACCTAACACTAACAATAACCCTAATCCTAAGCCTCACCCTTACTGTAACCCTAACCTTAACCTTTAGACTTACCCTCACCATAACCCTCACAATAACCCTAACCCTCAACCTAACCCTAAACCTAACCGTCACTCTCACAATCACGCTCACCCTCAGCCTAACTTTAAACCTAACTCTACTCCTAACACTAATCCTCAACTTCACCCTCACACTAAACCTAACCCTAACCCTAAGCCTAACACTCACCCTCACCCACACCCTAAGCCTCACTGTCACCCTCACACTCATCCTCACCCTAAACCTAACCCTAACACTAAACCTAACTCTAACCCTAAACCTCACCCTTACCCTAACCCTAACTCTAACCCTATTCCTAAACCTAAACTTTACCCTAACCCTAACCCTTACACTCACCCTCACAGTAACTTACAACCTAACCTAATCCTACCAATAACCCTAACACTAACGCTAACCCTCACCCTGTCCATAACCCTCAACCTAACCCTAACCCTCACCCTCACCCTTAGGCTCAGCCTAAACCTAAGCCTAAGCCTAAGACAAACCTTACCCTCACACTCACCCTCACCCTAACTCTAACAGTAACACTCTCCCTAACCCTAACCCTCACCCTCACCCTTACCCTCCGCCTAACACTAAGCCTATCCCTAACCCCAACCCTAAACTTAAAACTAACCTGAAACCTAACCCTCACCCTAACCCTCACCCTCACCCTTGCCCATACCTTAACCATAAGATTAATCCTAACCCTTACCCTAACCCTAATCCTAACCATAAACCTCACCCTGAGCCTCACCCTCACCGCAAAATTAACACTAACCTAACACTAACAATAACCCTAACCCTAACCCTAACCCTCACTGTAACCCTAACCTTAACCTTTAGCCTTACCCTCACCATAACCCTCAAAATAACCCTAACCCTCAACCTAACCCTAATCCTAACCGTCACCCTCACCCTCACGCTCAATCTGTCTAAATTGAAACCTAACGCTACTCCTAAAACTAACCCTCAACTTCACCATCACCCTAACCCTAACCCAAACCCTAACACTAACCCTCACACTCACCCTCCCCCACACCCTAAGCCTCACTGTCACCATCACGCTCACCCTCACCGTAACCCTAACCCTCACCCTCACACTAAACCTATCTCTCACGCTAACCATAAACCTCACAATCACCCTCACCCTCACCTCACCCAAAACCTAAACCTAATCCTAATCCTCACACTAAACCTCACCCTAACCCTAATGCTAACTGTAACCCTCACACTCATCCTAAATCTCACGTTAAACCTAACTCTCATCATAAATCTAACCCTAACCCTAACCCTCACCCTGACCCTAACTCTCACCATAACCCTAACCCTAACCATAACCTTCACCAGAACCCTGACCCTAACCCTAAACCTCACCCTAACCTTAACCCTATCCCCAACACTAACGTTAACCCTAATGCTCATCCTAACCATAACCGTACCCCCCAAACTAACTCTCATCCTAAACGTCACCCTAACACTAACCCTCACCCTAACCGTAACCATAGCACTCAACCTAACCCTAATCCTCACCCACACCCTCAGACTCATTTTCAGCCTAAACCTAACCCTAACCCTAATCTTAAACTAATCCTCACCCTCATCCTAACTGTAAGCCTAAACTTCACCCTCAACCTTACCCCCACCCTCACCCGAACCCTAACCCGAAACCTAACACGAACCCTCACCCTAACCATCATACTAACCCTCTCCCAAACCCTCATCCTTACCCTAACCCTAACCCTTATCATAACCCTAACTCTAACTCTCACACTCACCATAACCCTCACCCTAAACCTTACCCTCACCCTAACCCTCATCCCAACCCTCAACATATCCCTAAATCTAACCCTCAACCTAACCCTTACACTCACTCTAACACTAAGCCTAACCCTAACACTAACTCTCACACTAACCCTCACCCTAAATATCACCCTATCATTAACCCTAATCATAACACTCACTGTAACCCTAACCCTCACCCTCACCCTCAGCCTAAAACTCAGCCTAAAGCCTAACACTAACACTAACCCTCAGAGACACCCTCACACTCACCCTAACCCTAAGCCTCACCCTCACCCTCAACCTCACCCTAAACCTAAAGCAAACCCTCAAACTAACTCTCACCCTCACCATAAACATCACCGTAACTCTAACACTCACCCTAATCCAAACCATAACCCGAACCCGAACCCTAACGCTAACCCTCACCCTCACCCTAAACCTAACCCTCACCCTAACCCTAACCCTAACCCTCATCTATCCCTCACCCTAAACCAAACCCTAACCCTCACCCTAACCGTCAACCACACCCTCACCCTAAACCTAACCCAAATGTTCACACTCAACATAACCCTAAACCTCACACTCACCATCACCCTCAGCTTAAATCTAAGCCTAACAATAATCCTAACCCTAACCCTCACACTCATCCTCACCCTAAACCTAATCCTAACCCTAAACCTAACACTCTCACTCACCATCACGCTCAACCTAAACCTAACCCAAACCCTCAACCGAACTTCACCCTCACCCTAACCCTAACCCTCACCCTCAACCTAAACATCACCCTAAACCTAACACTCACCCTAACCCTTAGCTTAACCCTCACCCTAAACCTAACCCTCACCCTCAACCTAACCCTCAGGCTCACCTTAATCCTAATCCTAACCCTAACCCTCACCCTCACCCTCAACCTAACCCTACCCCTAACGCTAACCCTCACCCTAACACTAACCTCCAACCTAACCCTAACCTTAACCCGAACCCTAACCCTCACCCAAACCCTAACACTCACCCCAACCCTTACGCTCACCCTAACCCCAAACCTAATTCTCACCATAACCCTAACCCTCAAGCTCACAATCACCCTCAGCCTATCCCTAAAACTAAGCCTAACCCTATCTCTAAACCTCACACTCACCCTCACCCTAACCCTAATCGTAAACCTATCCCTAACCCTAACGCTCCTCTCAACTCTCACCCTAACCCTAACCCTAACACTATCACTAACATTATCCTAAAACTCACCCTAACCCTAAACTAATCCTCACCCTCACCCTTATTCTAACTCTAACCCTAATGATAACACTAACCCTAACCCTAAACCTAAAACTCATCCTCACCCTAAACCTAACCCTAAGTCTCAAACTCACCATAACCCTAACACAAACCCTCAACTGAACCCTCACCATTAGCCTCACCCTAACCCTCACCCTCACCCTAAACATCGCCCTAACCCTAATCCTCACCCTTACCCTCACCCTAGCCTTAACCCTCATACTAACCCTAAACCTAACCCTAACCTAACCCTCAACCTAATGCTTACCCTCACCCTAACACTAAGGCTAAACCTAACATGAAACCTCACAGTAACCCTAAACCTCAGCCTAACCCTAACCCTCACACTATCCCTAACCCTCACCCTAACGCTAACCCTCACCCTCACGCTAACCCTAACCCTCACCCTCATCTAACCCTCACCCTAAACCTCACCCTAACCCTCACCTTAACACTCAACCACAACCTCACCCCAAACCTAACCCTAATGCTCACACTCAACATAACCCTAAACCTCACACTCACCCTCACCCTCAGCTTAAACCTAAGGCTAACAATAAACCGAACCCTAACCCTCACACTCACCCTCACCCTAACCCTAATCCTAACCCTAAACTTAACCCTCTCACTCACCCTCACACTCAACCTAAACCTAACCCAAACACTCAACCGAAACTTCACACTCACCCTTACCCTAACCCTCACCCTCATCCTAGCCCTCACCCTACCCCTAATCCTAACCCTAATCCTCATCCCAAACTTCAACCTAACCATAACCCTAACCATCACTCAAAAGCTAATCCTCATCCCCACACTCACCCTCAGCCTAACCCTAACCCTCAGCCTAACCCACACCCTAACCTTAACCCTAATCCTAACCCTCACCCTCAGGCTCACCCTCACTGTGAACTTAACCCTAACCATAAAACTAAAAATAACCCTAACCCTAAACCTAATCCTAACCCTCACCCTCACCTTATCCCTAAACTTAACCCTCACCTTAACCCTAACCCTCACCCTCAACGTAATCCTAACCCTAACACTAAACCTCACCCCAACGCTAATCCTGATCCTCACCCTCAATCTAGCCTTCAAACTAACAATAATCCTAACCCTAAACCTCATCCTAACCCTCACCCTAACCCTAAAACCCTAACCCTCTTCCTAACCCTAACCCTCTACCTCATACTCATGCTCAGCCTAAGCCTAAGCCTAAGACTAAGACTAACTGTAAACCTCACACTCACCCTAACCCTCACCCTAACCCTAACACTAACCCTCACCCTCACCCTAGCCCATACTCTAACCCTTCGCCTAAGCCTAACCCTCACCCTAACCCTCACCCTCACCCTAAGTCTAAACATAACCCTAACCCTCACACTCACCCTCACCCTAACCCTAACTCTAACACTAACCCTAACTCTAACACTAACCTCACCCTAATACTAACTCTAACCCTAAACCTCATCCTCACCTTAACCCTTACCCTAACCCTCACCCTCAACCTCACCCTCTGCCTAACACTAAGACTATCCCTAATCCCAACCCTAACCCTAACACTAACCCTAAACCTAACCCTCACACTAACCCTCACCCTAACACTGACCCTAACACTCACCCTCACCCTAGCCCATACCTTAACCGTAAACCTAATCCTAACCCTCAACCTAACGCTCACCCTCAGCCTAAACCTAGGCCTAACCCTAACACTAACCCTAAACCTCACACTCACCCTAACGCTAATCCTAACCCTAAACTTAACCCTCACCCTCACCCTAACCCTAACTCTAACACTAAGCCTAACCCTAACCCTCAAACTCAGCCTCACCCTCAGCCTAAACCTAAGCCTAACCCCAACCGTAACCCTAAACGACACCCTCACCTTCACCCTAACCCTAATCCTAACCCTAAGCCTAACCCTAACCCTCCTCCTAACTCTCACCCTAACCCTAAACCTAACCCTAACCCTAACACTAACACTAACCCTTAACCTCATCCTAAACCTAACCCTAATCCTCACCCTCACTGTTATTCTAACCCTAACCATAACGATAACAATAACCCTAACCCTAACCCTTACCCTCACCCTCACCTTAAACCAAACCCTCCTCCTAACCCTAACCCAAACTCTAACCCTAAACGTCACCCTAACCCTAACCCTAAAGTCCACCCTCAGCTTCACCCTCAAAATAAGCTTAACCCTAACCATAACACTAACAATAACCCTAACAATATCACTAATTCTAACCCTCACCATCACACTAACCCTAACCCTAACCCTCACCCTAACCCTAAAACTCATCCTCAATGTAACCCTAACCCTAACCCTAACCCTAAATTCACCCTAATGCTAACCCTAATCCTCAACCGCACACTAGCCCTCAACCTAACCCTAATCCTAACCCTGAACCTCATCCTAACCCTCACACAAATCCTAACACCCTAACCCTAACCATAACCCTAACTCTCACCCTCTCCCTCACCCTCCACTTAACACTAAGACTATCCCTAACCCCAACCTTAACCCTAAGACTAACCTTAAACCTAACACTCAAACTAACACTCACCCTAACCCTGACCTTAACCCTAAACCTCACCCTCACCCATATGCTCGGCCTAAGCCTAAGACTAAGACTAGCCCTAAACCTCACACTCAATTTCACCCTAACACTAACCCTCACACTAAACCTAAACCTAAAACTCACCCTCATGCTAGGCCTAAGCCTAAGCCTAAGCCTAAGCCTAAGCCTAACCCTAAACTTAACCCTCACCCTAACCCTCACCCTAACCCTAACACTAACCCTAACTCTAACCCCAAATCTCACCCTTACCCTAACCCTAACTCTAACCCTGTCCCTAAACCTAAATCTCACCCTATCCCTAACCCTAACACTCACCCTCACAGTAACTTTCAACCTAAACCTAATCCTACCAATAACCCTAAACCTAACGCTAACTCTCACCTTGTCCATAACCCTCACTCTAATCCTAACCCTCACCCTCACCCTTAGGCTCAGCCTAAACCTAAGCCTAAGCCTAAGACTAACCCTTACCCTCACACTCACCCTCACCCTAACCCTAAAAGTAACACTCACCCTAACCCTAACCCTTACACTAAACCTCACCCTAATGCTAAAACTAACCCTAAACCTCACCCGCACCCTAACCCTAACCCTCACCCTCACCCTCACCCTCCGCCTAACACTAAGCCTATCCCTAACCCCAACCCTAAACCTAAAACTAACCCTAAACCTAACCCTCACCCTCACCCTAGCCCATACCCTAACCCTAAGCCTAATCCTAACCGTAACCCTTAGCCTCACTCTAACCCTAACCCCAACCCTCACCCTAACACTAACCCTCACTCTCACCCTCACTATAACTCTAATCCTAAACCTAACCCTAACCCTCACCATAAACCTCACACTAACCTTAACCCTAACAAAAACCCTAACCCTAAACCTAACCATAAACTTCACCCTCAGCCTCAGCCTCACCGCAAACTTAACACTAACCTAACACTAAAAATAACCCTAAACCTAACCCTAACCCTCACTGTAACCCTAACCTTAACCTTAACCCTGACCCTCACCATAACCCTCACACTAACCCTAACCCTCAACCTATACCTAACCCTAACCCTAACCGTCACCCTCACCCTCAAGCTCACCCTCAGCCTAACTTTAAACCTAACGCTACTCCTAAAACTAACCCTCAACTTCACCCTCACACTAACCCTAACCCTAACCCTAACCCTCACACTCACCCTCACACACACCCTAAGCCCTCAGGCTCACCCTCACCGTAACCCTAACCCTAACCCTCACGCTAAACCTATCTCTCACCCTAACCATAAACCTCACAATCACCCTCACCCTCACCTCACCCTAACCCTAAACCTCACCCTAACCCTCACCCTAAACCTCACCCTAAACCTAATGCTAACTCTAACCCTCACACTCACCCTAAACCTCACGCTAACCCTTACTCTCACCATATAGCTATCACTAACACCAACCCTCACCCTGACACTAACCCTCACCCTAACCCTAACCCTAACCATAACCCTAACGCTCATCTTAACCGTAAACATACCCCTCAAACTAACTCTCATCCTAAACTTAACCCTATCCCAAACACTCACCATAACCATAAACCTAACTCTCAACCTAACCCTAATTCTCACCCACACCCTCAGCCTCATCCTCAGCCTAAAACTAACCCTAACCCTAATCCTAACCCTAAACTTCACCCTCATCCTAACTCTAAACATAAACTTCACTCTCATCCTCACCCCCACCCTCACCCTAACCCTAACCCGAACCCTAACCCGAACCCTCAACCTAACCCTCATCCTAACCCTCTCCCTAACCCTCATCCTAACCCTAACCCTAGCCCTTACCATAACCCTAAACATCACCCTCAACCTAACCCTAACCCTAACCCCAACCCTCACCCTAACACTAGCCTGAACCCTAACCCGAACCCTCACCCTAACCTTCATCCTAATCCTGTCCCTAACCCTCATCCTAAACCTAACCCTAGCCCTTACCATGACCCTAAACCTCACTCTCACCCTAACCCTAACCCTAACCCTAACCCTCACACCCACCGTAACCCTCACCCTAAACCTTACCCTCACCCTAACCCTCATCCCAACCCTCACACTATCACTAACCCTAACCCTCAACCTAACCCTTACACTCACTCTAACAATAAACCTAACCCTAACACTAACTCTCACACCAACCCTCACCCTAAATATCACCCTATCATTAACCCTAAACCTAACCCTCACCCTAACCCTAACCCTCACCCTCACCCTCAGCCTAACCCTCAGCCTAAAGCCTAAGCCTAACCCTAACCCTCAGAGTCACCCTCACCCTAAGCCAAACACTAAGCGTCACCCACACCCTCAACCTCACCCTAAACCTAAAGCAAACCCTCAAACCAACCCTCACCCTCAACATAAACATCACCGTAACAGTAACACTCACCCTAATCCGCACCATAACCCGAACCCTCACCCTAACGCTAACCCACACCCTCACCCTAACCCTAACCCTGACCCTAACCCTAACCCTCACCCTCATCTAACCCTCACCCTAACCCAAACCCTAACCCTCACCCTAAACCTCAACCACACCCTCACCCTAATCCTAACCCTAATTCTCACACTCAACATAACCCAAAACCTCACACTCACCCTCACCATCAGCTTAAACCTAAGCCTAACAATAAAGCTAACCCTAACACTCACACTCAACCACACCCTAAACCGAATCCTAACCCTAAACCTAACCCACTCACACAAGCTCACCCTCAACCTAACCCTAACACAAACCCTCAACTGAAACTTCACCCTCACCCTAACCCTAACCTTCACGCTCAACCTAAACATCACCCTAAACCTAACCCTCACTCTAAACCTTAGCCTAACCCTCACCCTAACCCTAACCCTCAGCCTCACCCTCATCCTCAGGCTCACCTTAAACCTAATCCTAACCCTAAACTTCATCCTCACCCTCAACTTAAACCTACCCCTAACGCTAACCCTCACCCTAACACTAACCTCCAACCTAACCCTAACCCTAAACCTAACGCTAACCCTCACCCAAACCCTAACACTCACCCCAACCGTTACCCTCACCCTAACCCCAAACCTAATGCTCACCATAACCCTAACCCTCAAGCTCACAGTCACACTCAGCCTAACCCTAAACCTAAGCCTAACCCTATCCCTAAACCTCACCCTCACCCTCACCCTCAGCCTAATTGTCAGCCTAAATCCTAACCCTAATCCTCACAATCACCCTCACCCTAAACCTAAACCTAAGCGTCACCCTCACTCTCAACCTCACCCTAAACCTAACGCAAACCCTCAAACCAACCCTCATCCTCACCATAAACATCACCGTAACCCTAACACTCAACCTAATCGGCAACATATCCCTGACCCTCACCCTAACGCTAACCCTCACCATCACCCTAACCCTAACACTCACCCTAATCCTAACACTCACCGTCATCTAACCCTCACCCTAAACCAAACCCTAAACCTCTCCCTAACCCTCAACCTCAACCTCACCCTAAAACTAACAGTAATGCTCACATTCAACATAGCCCTAATCCTCACACTCACCCTCACCCTCAGCTTAAACCTAAGCCAAACATGAACCGTAACCCTAACCCTCACACTCACCAACACCCTAAACCTAACGCTAACCCTAATCCTAACCCTCTCTCTCACCCTCAGACTCACCCTAACCCTAACCCAAACCCTCAACCTAAACATCACCCTAAACCTAACCCTTAGCCTAACCCTCACCCTAACCCTAACCCTCACCCTCACCCTCAAGAAAAGGCTCACACTAAACCTATTCCTAACCCTAACACTCACTCTCACCCTCAACCTAACCCTACCCCTAATGCTAACCCTCACTCTAAACCTAACCTCCAACCTAACCCTAAACCTAACCCTCAACCTAACCCTAACCCTCACCCTAACCCTAACCCTCATGCTCACAGTCACACTCAGCCTAACCCTAAAACTAAGCCTAACCCTATCCCTAATCCTCACACTCACCGTCACCCTGAATCCAACCTTAAGTTTCACCCTCACCCTCAACCTCACCCTAACCCTAAACCAAACCCTCAACTTATCCCTCACCATCACACTCACCCTAACCTTCACCCTCACCCTAAACATCACCCTAACCCTAACCCTCACCCTTACCCTCACCCTAGCCCTAACCCTCATACTAACCCTAAACCTCACCCTAAACCTAACACTCAACCTAACCCTTACACTCACCCTAAACCTAAGCCTAAACCTAACATGAAACCTCACAGTATCCCTAAACCTCACCCTAACCCCAACCCTCACATTAACCCTAACCCTCATCCTAACCCTAACCCTATCCCTCATCCTAACCCTCACTCTAACCCTAACCGTAACCCAAACCCTCACCCTCTCAGTAACTTTAAACCTAACCCTAATCCTAACAATAACCCTAACCCTGACCCTAACCCTCACCCTGTCCATAACCCTCACCCTAACCCTAACCCACACCCTAACCCTAACCCTCACCTCTCCCTTAGGCTCGGACTAAGCCTAAGCCTAAGACGAAGACTAACCCTTAACCTCAAACTCACCCTCACCCTATCCCTAAAAGTAACAGTCACCCTAATCCTAACCCTCACACTAACCCTCACCGTAACACTAACACTAACCATAAACCTCACTCAAACCCCTACCCTAACCCTCACCCTCACCCTCACCCTCCGCCTAACACTAAGACTATCCCTAACCCCAACCCTAACCCTAAAACTAACCCTAAACGTGACCCTCACCCTAACACTCACTCTAACCCTGAACGTAACCCTCACCCTCACCTAAGCCCATACCCTAACCCTAAGCCTAAACCTAACCCTCACCCTAAACCTCACTCTAACCCTAACCCCAACCCTCACCCTAACCCTAACCCTCACCTCACCCTCACCATAACTCTAATCCTAACCCTAACCCTAAACCTAACCCTCACACTCACCCTCACCTTAACCCTAATCCTAATCCTAACCCTAACCCTAACAATAACCATTACCCTAACCCTCACCCTACACTAAATCTAACCCTAAAACTCACCCTAAACCTCACCCTAACACTTACCTTCACACTAAAACTCACCTTAACCCGAACACTAACCCTCACACTAACCCTAACCATCACCCCACACTTAAAACTCACACTAACCCTAACGCTAACCCTCAACCATGCCCTAACCCTAACCATTACCCTAACCCTAACACTCACCCTAACCGTAACCCCCACCCATAAACTCAAGCTGGGCCTAAGCCTAAGCATAAGCCTAAGACTAACCCTAACCCTCACCCTCACCCTCACCCTAACCCTAATCGTAACCCTAACTCTAACCCTAACCATCACACTAACCCTCACCCTAACGCTAACACTAACGCTAACCCTAACCATCACCCTAACCCTCACCCTAACCCTGAACCTTCACCATTACCATAACACTCACCCTCAGACTATTCCTCACCTTTACCCTTACTGTCACCCTTACCCTAACCCTCACCCTAACCGTAATCCTCATCCTAACACTCACCCTAACTGTACCCCTAACCATCACCCTAACCGTAACCCTCACCCTCACCTTCAGCCTCAGCCTATCCCTAATCCTAAGCCTAACCCTAACCCTAAACATCACCCTCATCCTAGCCCTCACCCTAACCCTAATCCTAACCCTAACCCTCATCCTAACCCTCAACCTAACTACAACCCTAACCATCACTCATAAGCTAATTCTCATCCCCATTATCACCCTCAGCCTAATCCTAAGCCTAACCCTAATCCACACACTCAACCTCACTGTAACCCTTATCCTAAACCTAACCCTAACCCTAAACCTAATCCTAAACCTCACCCTCACCCTAACCCTAACCCTACCCCTCACCCTAACCCTAACCCTCACCTTCAACTTAACCCTAAACCTAAACCTCACCCTAACGCTAACCCGAAACCTCACCCTCACTCTAGCCCTCACTTAACCCTATTCCTAACCCTAAACCTCATCCTAACCCTCACCCTAACCCTAAAACCCTAACCCTCATCCTAACCCTAACCCTCTCCCTCACACTCATGCTCGGCCTAAGCCTAAGCCTAAGACGAGGACTCACCGTAACCCTCACACACACCCTAACCCTCAACCCAACCCTAACACTAACCCTCACCCTCATCTTAGCCCATACTCTATCCCTAAGCCTAAGCCTAACCCTCACCCTTACCCTCACACTCACCCTCATCCTAAACCTAATTGTAACTCTAACCCTAACCCTAACACTGACCCTCACCCTAATGCTAACTCTAAACCTATACCGCATCCTCACCCAAACCCTACCCCTCACCCTCACCTTCACCCTCTGCCTAACACTAAGCCTATCCCTAACCCCAACCCTAACCCTAAAACTAACACTAAACCTAACTCTCACACTACCCCTCATCCTAAACCTCACCCTAACCCTCAACCTCACCCTCACCCTAAACCTAACCCTAATTCTCACACTCAACATAACCATAAAGGTCACACTCACACTCACCCTCAGCTTAAACCTAAGCCTAAAAATAACCCTAACTCTAACCCTCACCCTCACCCTCACCCTAAACCTAATCCTAACCATAAACGTAACCCTCTCACTCACCCTCAACCTCACTCTAACCCTAACCGAAACCCTTAACCGAACCCTCACCCTCAACCTCACCCTCAAACTCACCCTCAACCTAACCCTAACACTCAACCCAACCCTCAACCTAACCCTACCCCTAACGCTAACACACATCCTAACCCTAAACTCCAACCTAATCCTATCCCTAACCCTAACACTAACACTCAACCTAACCCTAAACTCCAACCTAACCTTAACCCTCACCCTAACCCTAACGCTAACCCTCACCCTAACCCTAACACTCACCCCAACCCTTACCTTCACCCTAACCCTAAACCTCACCCTAATCCTAACCCTCACGCTCACAGTCACCCTCAGCCTAACCCTAAACTTAAGACTAACCCCATACCAAACCCTCACACACACTCTCACACTAAACCTAACCCTACGACTCACCCTCACCCTCAAGCTCACCCTAACGCTAACCCAAACACTCAACTTAACCCTCACACTCACCCTAACTCTAACCCTCACCCTCACCCTAAACATCACCCTAACCCTAACCCTCACCCTTACCCTCACCCTCATACTAACCCTAAACCTCACCCTAAACCTAACCCTCAACCTAACCGTAACCCTAACCCTAACACTAAGCCTAAACCTAACATAAACCCTCAAAGTAACCCTAAACCTCACCCTAACCCTAACTCTCACACTAACCCTAACCCTCACCCTAACCCTAATAATAAACCTACCCTTCACCCTACCCCTCACTCTAACCCTTAACCCAACCTGAACCCTCATCCTCACCGTCACCCTAACACTCACCCAACCCTAACTCTCAACCAAACCCTAAACCTCATACTCTCCCGAACCCTAACCCTCACTCTAACACTCACACTCATCCATACCCTATACCTCACCCTAACCCTAACCCTCACCCTAACTTCACCCTTACCCTCAACCTAACCCTCACCCTCAACCTAAACCTAACTGTAACCCTAACCCTAAACCTCACACTAACCCTCACCCTAACCCTAAGCCTAACCCTCACCTTCACCCTACCCTTTAACATTACGCTCACCCTAACCCTCACACAAACCCTAACCCTCAACCTAACCCTAACTCTAACCGTCACCCTCACCCTCAGCCTAACTGTAAACCTAACCCTATTCCTAACACTAACCTTCACCTTCACCCTCACACTAAACCTAATCCTAAACCAACCCTAAGTCTAAGCTTCACACTCACCCTCACCCTCACCCTGACCCTAAGCCTCACTGTCACACTCACGCTCACCCTCACCCTAACCCTAAACATAACTCTAACCCTAAACCTCACCCTAACCCTAACCCTAACACTCACCCTCACTCTAACCTTTAACCTTACCCTCATCCTAACCCTCAAACTAACCCTAACTCTCACCCTAACCCTAACCCTCACCCTAACTCTCACCCTCACCATAGTCCTCACCCTAACCCTAATCCTAACCATAACCCTCACCCTAAATCTAAACCTCAACCTAACCCTAACCCTCACCATCATCAAACCCTCACCCTAACCCAAGCCTAACCCTCACCCTAACCCTCACCTTAACCCTAATCCTCACACTAACCTAACCCTAACACTCACCCTAACCCTCACACTAACCCTAATCCTAACCATAACCCTCACCCTAAACCTAACCCTCCACCTAACACTAACCCTCACACTCATCTAACCCTCACCCTAACCCAACCCTAACCCTCAGCCTAACACTCACCCTAACCCTAACCCTCACCCTAACCTAACCCTAACACTCACCCTAACCCTCACACTAGCCCTAATGCTAACCATAACCCTCACACTCACACTAACCCTCAACCTAACCCTAAACCTCACCCTAACCCTCACCCTAACCTAACCCTAACACTCACCCTAAACCTCACACTAGCCCTAATGCTAACCCTAACCCTCACCCTTACACTAACCCTCAACCTAACCCTTAAACTCAACATAACCCTAACCCTAACACTAACCCTCAAACTCACCCTAAACTTCAGCCAAACCTTAAGCATCACCCCAACACTTACCCTCACCCGCATCCTCACCTTAACGGTAACCCTAACACTAACCCTAACAATAACCCTCACCCTAACCCTAACCCTCACACTAACCTTCACCCTCACCCTCACCCTAACCCTCACCCTCACCTTAACGCTAACCATAACCCTAACGCTAAACCTCACACTAACCCTCAGCCTAACCGTAAACCTAACCCTCACCCTCTCCCTAACCTTTATCCATACCCTCACCCTAACCCTCACACTAAACCTAACCCTCAGCCTAACCCTAACCCTAACTGTCACCCTCACCCTCACGCTCACCCTCAGCCTAACTTTAAACCTAACGCTTCTCTTAACACTAACCTTCAACTTCACCCTCACACTAACCCTAACCCTAACCCTAAGCCTAACCCTCACACTCACCCTCACCCACAACCTAAGCCTCACTGTAACCCTCACGTTCACCCTCACAATAATCCTTACCCTAACCCTAACCCTCACGCTAAACCTATCTCTCACCCTAACCATAAACTTCACAATCACCCTCACCCTCACCTCAACCTAACCCTAAACCTAAACCTAACCCTCACCCTAAACGTCACCCTAATCCTAATGCTAACTCTAACCCTCACACTCACCCTAAACCTCACGCTAACCCTTACTCTCACCGTAAATCTAAACCTAACCCTAACCCTCACTCTGACCATAACCCTCACCCAAAACCTAATCCTAACCCTAGCCCTCACACTCACCCTCAACCTAACCCTACCCCTAACGCTAACCCTCACCCTAAACGTAACCTCCAACCTAACCCTAACCCTATCCCTATCACTAACCCTCACCCTAAACCTAACCCTCACCCTAACCCTAACCCTCACCCTCACAGTCACCCTCAGCCTAACCCTAAACCTAAGCCTAACCCTATCCCTAATCCTCACACTCACCGTCACTCTAAACCTAACCCTAAGTCTCACCCTCACCCTCAACCTCACCCTAACCCTAACCCAAACCCTCAACTGAACACTCACCCTCACCCTAACACTCACCCTAACCCTAACCCTCACACTCACCATAACCCTCAAATTAAACCTTACCCTCACCCTAACCCTGACCCAACCCTCACCCTATCCCTAAACCTAACCCTCAACCTAACACTTACACTCACTCTAACACTGAGCCTAACCCTAACACTAACTCTCACAATAACCCTCACCCTAAATATCACCCTATCATTAACCCTAACCCTAACGCTATCCCTCAACCTCACCCTCAGCCTAACCAACAGCCTAAAGCCTAACCCTAACCCTAACCCTCAGAGACACCCTCACACTAACCCTAACCCTAAGCCTCACCCTCACCCTCAACCTCACCCTAAAACTAACGCAAACCCTCAAACCAACCCTCACCCTCACCATAAACATCACCGTAACCCTAACACTCACCCTAATCCTCACCATAAACCTAACCCTCACCATAACGCTAACCCTCACCGTCACCCTAACCCTAACCCTCACCCTAACCCTCACCCTAACCCTAACCCTCACCCTCATCTAACCCTCAACCTAACACAAACCCTAACCCTCACCCTAACCCTCAACCTCACCCTCACCCTAAACCTAACCCTAATGCTCACACTCAACATAACACTAACCCTCACACTCACCCTCACACTCAGCTTAAACCTAAGCCTAACAATAACCCGAACCCTAACCCTCACACTCACCCTCACCCTAAACCTAACCCTAACCCTAATCCTAACCCTCTCACTCACTCTCACACTCACCCTAACCCTAACCCAAACTCTCAACCTAAACATCACCTCAAACCTAACCCTAACCCTAAACCTTAGCCTAACCCTCACCCTAACCCTAAACCTCACCCGCACCCTCACCCACAGGCTCACCCTAAACCTCATCCTAACCCTAGCTCTCCACCTGCCCCTCAAACTAACCCTACCCCTAACGCTAACCCTCACCCTAAACCTAACCTCCAACCTAAACCTACCCCTAACCCTATCTCTAACCCTCACCCTAAACCTAAACCTTACCCTAACCCTAACCCTCATGCTCACAGTCACCTTCAGCCTAACCCTAAACCTAAGCTTAACCCTATCTCTAATCCTCACACCATCACCCTAAACCTAACCCTGAGTCTCACCCTCACCCTCATCCTCACCCTAACCCTAACACAAACCCTCAACTGAACCCTCACACTCACCCTCACCCTAACCCTAACCCTAAAACTAACCCTCACACTCACCATAACCCTCACCCTAAACCTTACCCTCACCCTAACCCTCATCCCAACCCTCACCCTATCCCTATCCCTAACCCTCAACCTAACCCTTACACTCACTCTAACACTAAGCCTAATCCTAACACTAACTCTCACACTAAGCCTCACCCTAAATATCACTCTATAATTAAATCTAACACTAACACTAACCCTCACCCTCACCTTCAGCATAAACAACAGCCTAAAGCGTAAGCCTAACCCTAACCCTCAGAGTCACCCTCACCCTAAAACTAACCCTAAGCCTCACCCTCACCCCCAACCTCAACCTAAAACTAACGCAAACCTTCAAACCAAACCTCACCCTCATCATAAACATCAGGGTAACCCTAACACTCACCCAAATCTGCACCATAAGCCTAACCCTCACCCTTACGCTAACCCTCACCGTCACCCTAACCCGAACCCTCACCCTAACCCTAACCCTCACCCTCATCTAACCCTCACCCTAACCCAAACCCTAACCCTCAAACACACCCTCACCCTAAACCTAACCCTAATGCTCACATTCAACATAACCCTAACCCTCACACTCACCCTCACCCTCAGCTTAAACCTAAGCCTAACAATAACCCTAACCCTAACCCTCACACTCACCCTCACCCTAAACCTAATCCTAAACCTAAAGCTAACTCTCTCACTCAACCTCACCCTCACCTTAACCTTAAAACTCAACCTAAACATCACCCTAAACCTAACCCTCACCCTAACCCTTAGCCTAACCCTCACCCTAACCCTAACCCTCACCCTCACCCTCACCCTCAGGCTCACCATAAACCTAATCGTAACCCTAACCCTCACTCTCACAATCAACCTTACCCTACCTCAAGCGCTAACCTTCACCCTAACCTAACTTCCAATCTAACCCTAACCCTAAACCTAACGCTACCCCTCACCCAAACCTTAACACTCACCCCAAAACTTACCATCACCCTAACCCCAACCCTAATGCTCACCATAATACTAACCCTCAAATCACAGTCACCCTCAGCCTAACCCTAAAACTAAGCCTAACCCTATCCCTAAACCTCACACTCACCCTCACCCTAAACCTAAACCTAAGTCTCAACCTCACCCTAAACCTAACCCAAACCCTCAACTGAACCCTCACACTCACCCTCACCCTAACCCTCACCCTCACCCTAAACATTACCCTAACCCTAACCCTCACCCTTACACTCAACTTAGCCCTAACCCTCATACTAACCCTAAACCTCACCCTAAACCTGACCCTCAACCTAACCCTTACCCTCACCCTAACACTTAGCCAAAACCTAACATGAACCCTCACAGTAACCCTAAACCTCACCCTAACCCTAAACCTCACACTATCCCTAATCATCACCCTAACCCTAACCCTAACTCTCACCCTAACCCTCACCATCACCCTCACCCTCACCCTCAGCCTAACCCTCAGCCTTAAGCCTAACCCTAACCCTAACCCTCAGAGTCACCCTCACCCTAACCCTAAATCTAAGCCTCACCCTCACCCTAAACCTAACGCAAACCCTCAAACCAACCCTCACCCTCACCCTAAACATCACCCTAACATTAACCCTCAATCTACTCCGCACCAAAACCCTAACCCTCACCCTAACTCTAATCCTCACCATCACCCTAACCCTAACCCTCACCCTAACCCTAACCCTCACACTCATCTAACCCTCACCCTAACCCAAACCCTAAACCTCACCCTTACCCTCAACCCCACCCTCACCCTAAACCTAACCCTAATACTCACACTCAACATAACCCTAACCCTCAAACTCACTCTCTCACCCTCAGCTTAAAACTTAAGCCTAACAATAACCGGAACCCTAACCTTCACACTCACCCTTACCCTAAACCTAACACTAACCCTAATACCCTCTCACTCACCCTCACACTCACCCTAACCCTAACCCCAACTCTAAACCTAAACATCACCCTAAACTTATCCCTCACCATATCCCTTAACCTAACCCTCACCATAACATTAAACCTCACCCTCACCCTCACCGACAGGCTCAACCTAAACCTAATCCTAACCCTAGCCCTCAACCTCACGCTCAACCTTACCCTACCCCTAACGCTAAGCCTCACCCTAAACCTAACCTCCAATCTAACGCTAACACTAACCCTAACGCTAACCCTCACCCTAAACCTAACCCTCACCCTAACCCTAAACCTCACGCTCACAGTCACCCTCAGCCTAACCGTAAACCTAAGCCTAACCCTATCCCTAAACCTCACACTCACCATCACCCTAAACCTAACCCTAAGTCTCACCCTCACCCTCAAACTCACCCTAACCCTAACCCAAACCCTCAACTGAACCATCACCCTCACTCTCACCCTCACCCTCACCCTAACTCTCACACTCACCATAACCCTCAAATTAAACCTTACCCTCACCCTAATCCTCATCCCAACCCTCACCCTATCCCTAACCCTAACCCTCAACCTAACACTTACACTCACCCTACCACTAAGCCTAACCCTAACACTAACTCTCACACTAACACTCACCCTAAATATCACCCTTTCATTAACCCTAACCCTAACCCTAACCCTCACCCTCACCCTCAGCCTAACCCTCAGCCTAAAGCCTAAACCTAACACTAACCATCAGAGTCACCTTAAAACTAACCCTAAATCTAAGCCTCACCCTCACTCTCAACCTCACCCTAAACCTAACGCAAACCGTCAAATCAACGCTCACCCTCACCCTAAACATCACCCTAACATTAACCCTCACCCTAATCCTCACCAAAACACTAACCCTCACCCTAACGCTAATCCTCACCCTCAACCTAACCCTCACCCACATCTAACCCTCAACCTCACCCTAACCCTCACCCTCATCTAACCCTCACCCTAACCCTAACCCTCACCCTCATCTAACCCTCAACCTAAACCAAACCATAACCCTCACCCTAACCCTCAAACACTCCCTCACCCTAAACCTAACACTAATGCTCACACTCAACATAACACTAACCCTCACACTCACCCTCACCCTCAGCTTAAACCTAAGCCTAACAATAACGCGAAACTTAACCCTCACACTCACCCTCACCATAAACCTAACCCTAACACTAATCCTAACCCTCTTACTCACCCTCACACTCACCCTAACCCTAAACCAAACCCTCAACCAAAACATTACCCTAAACCTAACCTTCACCCTAACCCTTAGCCTAACCCTCACCATAATCTTAACCCTCACCCTCACCCTCACCCACAGGCTCAACCTAAACTTAATCCTAACCCTAGCCGTCACCCTCACCCTCAACCTAACCCTACCCCTAACGCTAACCCTCACCCTAAACCTAACCTCCAACCTAACGATAACCCTAACCCTAATGCTAACCCTCACCCTAAACGTAACCCTCACTCTAACCCTAATCCTCACGCTCACAGTCACCCTCAGCCTAACCCTAAACCTAAGCCTAACCCTATCCCTAAACCTCACACTCACCCTCACCCTAAACCTAAAACTAAGTCTCAACCTCACCCTAACCCTACCCCAAACCCTCAACTGAACCCTCACTCTCACCCTCACCCTAACCCTCACCCTCACTCTAAACATCTCCCTTACCCTAACCCTCACCCTTACCCTCACCTTATCCCTAACCCTCATACTAACCCTAAACCTCACCTTAAACCTGACCATCAACCTAATCCTTACCCTCACCCTAACACTAAGCCTAAACCTAACATGAACCCTCACAGTAATCCTAAAACTCACCCTAACCCTAACACTCACACTATACCTAACCCTCAAATTAACCCTAACCCTAACCCTCACCCTAACCCTAACCATCACCCTCACCCTCACCCTCAGCCTAACCCTCAGCCTAAAGCCTAACCCTAACCCTAACCCTCACAGTCACCCTCACACTAACCCTAATTCTAAGCCTCACCCTCACGCTCAACCTCACACTAAACCAAATGCAAATCCTCAAACCAACCCTCACCCTCACCCTAAATAACACCCTCACCCTAACCCTCACCCTAATCCGCACGAGAACCCTAACCCTCACCCTAACGCTAATCCTCACCCTCACCTCACCCTAACCCTCACCCTAACCCTAACCCTCACCCTCATTTAACCCTCACCTAACCCAAACCCTAACCCTCACCCTAACCCTCAAACTCACCCTCACCCTCATCCTAAACCTAACCCTAATGCTCATACTCAACATAACCCAAACCCTCACACTCACCCTAACACTCAGCTTAAACCTAAGCCTAACAATAACCTGAAACCTAACCCTCACACTCACCCTCACCCTAAACCTAACCCTAACACTAATCCTAACCCTCTCACTCACCTTCACACGCACCCTAACCCTAACCATAACCCTCAACCTAAACATCACCGTAAACCTAACCCTCACCCTAATCCTTAGCCTAACCCTCACCCTAACCCTAACCCTCACCTTCACCCTCAGGCTCACCTTAAACCTAATCCTAACCCTAACTCTCACCCTCACCCTCAACCTAGCCCTACCCCTAATGCTAACGCTCACCATAACCCTAACCTCCAACCTAACCCTAACCCTAAAACTAATGCTAACCCTCACCCAAACCCTAACACTCACCCCAAGACTTACCCTCACCCTAACCCGAACCCTAATGCTCACCATAACCCTAACCCTCAAACTCATAGTCACCCTCAGCCTAACCCTAAACCTAAGCCTAACCCTATCCCTAAACCTCACACTCAACCTCACCCTAAACCTAACCCTAACCCCAACCCAAACCCTCAACTGAACCCTCACCCTCACCCTCACCCTAACCCTCACCCTCACCCTCACCCTAGCCCTAACCCTAATACTAACCCTAAACCTAACCCTAAACCTGACCCTCAACCTAACCCTTACCCTCACCCTAACACTAAGGCTAAACCTAACATGAACCCACACAGTAACACTAAACCTCACCCTAACCCTAACCCTCACACTATCCCGAACCCTCACCCTAACGCTAACCCTCACCCTCACCCTAACCCTAACCCTCACCCTCATCTAACCCTCACCCTAACCCTCACCCTAACCCTCACCCTAACACTCCACCACAACCTCACCCCAAACCTAACCCTAATGCTCACACTCAACATAACCCTAAACCTCACACTCACCCTCACCCTCAGCTTAAACCTAAGACTAACAATAAACCGAACCCTAACCCTCACACTCACCCTCACCCTAACCCTAATCCTAACCCTAAACTTAACCCTCTCACTCACCCTCACCCTCAACCTAAACCTAACCCAAACACTCAACCGAAACTTCACCCTCACCCTAACCCTAACCCTCACACTCATCTAACCCTCAACCTAACCTTCACCCTAATCCTAAACCTCACCCTAACCCTAACCCTCACGCTCACAGTCACCCTCAGCCTAACCCTAAACCTAAGCATAACCCTATCCCTAATCCTCACATTAACCATCACCCTAAACCTAACCCTAAGTCTCACACTTACCCTCAACCTCACCCTAAACTTAACCCAAACCCACAACTGAACCCTCACCCTCATCCTCACCCTAACCCTCACCCTCACCATAAACATCACCCAAACCCTAACCCTCACCATTACCCTCACCCTAGCCCTAACCCTCATACTAACCCTAAACCTCACCATAATCCTAACCCTCAACCTAACCCTAACAGTAATCCTAAACCTAACATGAACCCTCACAGTAACCGTAAACCTCACCCTAACCCTAACACTCACACTAAACCTAACCCTCACCCTAACCCTAAACCCAACCCTAACCCTCACCCTCACCATCATCCTAACACTCACCCAACCCTAACCCTCACCCAAACCCTAACCCTCATACTCTCCCGAACCCTCAGCCTCACTCTAACTCTCACCCTCATCCTCACCCTAACCCTCACCCTAATCCTAACCCTATCAATCACCCTCACCCTCACCCTCAACCTCAGCATAACTCTAAACCTAACACTACTCCTAAACCTATACATCACCCAAACCCTCAACTTAACCCTAAACCTAACCATCACCTTCACCCTAACCCTAACCCTCACTGACAAGCTAGTATTCACCAAAACCCTAATCCACCCCTAAACCTAACCCTAACCCTAACCCTCACCCTAACACTCACCCTTACCCTCACCCTAACCCTCACCCTCACCCTAACCATAAACCTCACCCTAACCCTAACCCTAACCCTCACCCTAACCTTTAACTTTACCCTCACCCTAACCCTCACACTAACTCTAACCCTGAACTTAATCCTAACCCTAACCATCACCCTCGCCCTCACCCTCACCCTAAGCCTCACTGTCACCCTCACGCTCACCCTCACCCTAAACCTAACCCTCACCCTAACCCAAAACCTCAACCTCACTGTAACCCTAACCCTAACACTCACCCTAACCCTAAACCTAAACCTAATCCTAAACCTTGCCATAATGCTAACCCTAACCCTCACACACACCCTTGCCCTCATCCTAACCCTAAACCTCATCCTATCCCTGACCCTAATCCTAACCCTAAACCTCACCCTAACCCTAACCGTCACCCTCACCCTCAGCCTAACCCTAAGCCTAAGCCTAACCCTAACCCAAATCTTCACACTCAACCTCACCCTAACCCTAAACCTAACACTAACACTAACCCTAACCCTAACCCTCACCCTAACCCTCCGCCAACCCTAACTCTAAACCTAAAACTCACTCTCACCCTAACCCTAACTCTAACCCTTAACCTCACCCTAAAACTAACCCTAATCCTAAAAGCAACCCTCACACTAACCCTAACCACCACCTTAACCCTAAACCTCAACCTAACCCTATCCCTAACCCTAACCCTCACCCTAGCCCTCACCCTTACTCTAACCCTCGTTCTCTTAATAAACCTCACTCTAACCCTAAAACTAATCCTCAATCTAACCCTCACACTCACCTGCAACCCCACCCTCACAGTAACTCTAACCCTCACCCAAACCCTAGCCATGAACCTCACTCTAACCCTAACCCTAAGCCTAAACCTAATCCTCAACCTCACCCTAACCCTAACAATAACCCTAAACCTAACCCTCACCCTAACCCTCCCCCTAAACTTATATCTAACCCTAAACCTCACCCTCACACTCACCCTAACCCTGACCCTAAACCCCACCCTAACCCTAACCCTAACCCTCACCCACTCCCTCACCCTCACCATAACTGTAACCCTAACCCTAACAATAACCCTAACCCTGACCCTAACCATCACCCTAACCCTAATACTCACCCTAACCCTCACCCTCAACCTAACCCTAAGCCTCAGCCTAACCCTCAACCTAACCCTCACACTCACACTCACCCTAACCCTAGTCCTAAAGGTAACCCTATCCCTAAACCTCAACCTAACCCTCACCCTCACCCTAACCCTAACACTAACCCTAACCCTAAACCTCACCCTAACCCTCCCCCAAACACTAACTCTAACCCTAAACCTCACCCTCACCCTAACCCTAACCCTAACCTTAATCCTAATACTAACCTTAACACTAACCCACACCCTCACGCTCAACCTCATTGTAACTCTAACCCTAAACCTAACAATAAGAGTAAACCTAACCCTAACCCTCACCCTAAGCATAACCCTCACCCTCAGCCTCACCCTCACTGCAAACTTAATCCTAAACATATCACTAACAATAACCCTAACCCTAACCCTAACCATAACCCTAATCCTCACCCCCACCCTCACCCTCAGCCTAACCGTAACTTAACCCTAACCCTAACCCTTACCCTAACACAAACCCTAACCCTAAACCAAAACCTAAACCTAAACCTAATCCTCACCTTCACCCTCACCGTAACCCAAAACATAACCCTAACCCTCACCCTAACAATAACCCTAACCCAACCCTAACCCTCACACTCACCCTCACCCTAACCCAAATCCTATACCTAACCCTGTCCTAAACCAAACCCTCACCCTAACCCTCACCCTACCCCTCACCCTAAACTTAAACCTAACTCTAAACCTCATCCTAACACTCACGCTAATCCTAACCCTAAACCTCACCCTTACCCAAACCCTAACCCTCCCCCTCATGGTTGGCCTAAGACTAAGCCTAAGCCAAAGCCTAACCCTAGTCCTCACCCTATCACTAACCCTAACACTAACCCTAACTCTAACCCTAAACCTCACCCTCACCCTAAGCCTAACTCTAACACGAACCCGAAAACTAAACCTCATCCTAACTATAAACCTAACTCACACCCTCACCCTCACCATACCCGTATAAACTTAACCCTAACAATAACCCTAACCCTAACCCTAACCCTCAGCCTAATCCTAACCCTAAGCCTAATATTTACCCTCATCCTAACACTAACCCTAACGCTAACACTACCGCTCACACTAACCTTAACTATCATCCTCACCCTAAACCTCACACTAACCCTAACACTAATCCTCAATCTAATCCTCATCCTCACCCTAACACTAAACCTAACACTTACCCTCATCTTTATCGTAACGCTCGCCCTCATCATAACCCTCATCTTTACTCTTACTGTCACCCCGACCCTAACCCACACCCTAACCCTAACCCGAACCCTAACCCTAATTCTACCCCTAAACCTTACCCTCACCCTAACCCTAACTCTAACTCTAACCCTAACACTAAACCTCAACCTAACCCTAAACCTAACCCTCACCCTCAACCTCACCATAACCGTAAAGATAACCCTATACCTAACAATAACCATAAATCTAACTCTAACCCTCAGCCTAACCATAACCCTTACCCTAACTCTAACCCTCACCCTAACACTTAGCCTCCCCCAAACACTAACGCTAACCCTAACACTAACCCTCACACTAACCCTAACCCTCACCCTAATCCTAAACCTAACCCTAACACTAACCCTAAACCTAACCCTAAAACTCACACTAGCCCTCACCCTAAACCTAAGTACTACCCTCAACCTCACCCTAACCCTAACCCTCATCCTCACCCTAAACCTCACACTAACCCTATCCCTAACCCTAATCCTCAATCTAGCCCTCACTCTAACCCTAACCCTTACCCTAAACCGCATGCTGACCCTGACCCTTACCCTAACCCTCACCAGAGACCTCACCCTTACCCTAATCCTAAACCTAACCCTAACACTAACCCTAAACCTAACCCTAAACCTCACACTAGCCCTCACCCTAAACCTAAGTACTACCCTCAACCTCACCCTAACCCTAACCCTCATCCTCACCCTAAACCTCACACTAACCCTATCCCTAACCCTAATCCTCAATCTAGCCCTCACTCTAACCCTAACCCTTACCCTAAACCGCATGCTGACCCTGACCCTTACCCTAACCCTCACCAGAGACCTCACCCTTACCCTAATCCTAAACCTAACCCTCATCCTAACCCTCACCTTTATCTTAACCCTCACCCTCAGCCTTAATCTCAACTTTACCCTTACCATCATCCTCACCCTAACCCTAAACCTCATCCTAACCCTCAACCTAACCATAAACCTAACAATCACCCTAAACCTAACCCTCACCCTCAACCTCATGCTGAGCCTAACCCTTACCCTAACCCTCACCAGAGCCCTCTCCCTTACCCTAATCCTAAACCTAACCCTCATCCTAACCTACACACTATCCCTTACCCTAATCCTAACACTGTCCATTACCCTAACCCTAACCCTAAGCCTAATCCTAACCCTAACCCTAACTCTCACACTCAACCTAACCCTAACAATAACCCTAATAACCCTAACTCTAACCCTAAACCTCAACCCCACCCTAGCCCTCACCCTAACCATAATCCTAATCATAACTCTCATCCTAATCCTCACCCTAACTCTAAACCTAAATCTCACCCTCACCATCACCCTAAACCTAATCCTAACCCTAACCCTCAACCTAACCCTAACCCTCACGCTCAACTTAAGCCTAACCCTAACCCTCAACCTAACACTAAACTTAACCCGAACCCTAACTCTCACCCTATCCCTAACGCTAACCCTCACCCTAAACCAAAGCTAAAGCTCACCCTTAGCCTAGCCCTCACCCTAAAACTAATCCTAATCCTAACACTCATCCTAACGCTCCCCCTAACCCTTACCCTAGCCCTCACACTAACCCTAACCCTCACTTTCAACCTCACCCTCAGCCTAACTCTAAGCCTAACCCTAAACCTAACCCTAACACACCCCCTCACTCTCACCCTAACCCTAATCCTAAACCTAACCCTAACCCTAACCCTACTACTCTCACCCTAACCCTAACCCTACTACTCTCACCCTAACCCTAACCCTAACACTAACCCTAACCGTAACCCTAACGTAACCCTCACCCTAACCCTAACTCTAACCCTAAACGTCACCCTCACCAAAAACCTAACTCTAACCCTAACGGAAACGCTAAACCTCACCCTAACCCTTACCCTATCACTCACCCTCACCCTCACCATAACCTTAACCCTAAACCTAACCCTAACAAGAATCCTAACCCTAATCCTAATCTTCAACCTAACCATAAACCTCACCCTAACCCCAAACCTGACGCTAACACTTACCCTCACCCTAACACTAACCTAACCCCAACATGAACCCTCAAACTAACCCAAACCCTAACCTCACCCTAACCCTAACCCTAACCCTAACCCTCATCCTAACCCTAACCCTAACCCTAAAACTCACCCTAACCCTAACCTTCACCCTCACCCTCAACCTCACCGTAATTCTAGCTCTAAATCTAACAATAACCCTAAACCTAACCCTAACCCTAACCCTCACCCTCAGCCTCACCCTCACAGCAAACTTAACCGTAACCATAACACTAACAATAACCCTAACCGTAAGCCTAACCCTAAACCTAATTCTAATCCTCACCCACACAGTCACCCTCAGCTTAACCCTAAACCTAAACTTAACCCTCACCATAACCCTAACCCTAACCCTAACCATAACACTAACCCTAAACCTAAACCTAACCCTAAATCTAACCCTAAACCTAACCCTAATCCTCAGCCTCACCTGCACCCTAACCCAAACCCTAACGCTAAACCTTACCCTAACTCTAAGCGTAACCCTAACCCTAACCCTAAGCCTCACACTCACCTTCACCCTAACCCTAATCCTAAACCTAACCCTATCCCTAACGCTAACCCTAACCCTCAACCTAGCCCTCAACCTAACCATAACCCTAACCCTAAACCTCATCCTAAACCTGACAGTAAACATAAACCTAAACCTCACCCTATGCGGAACCATAACTCTCACCCTCATGCTCGGCCTAAGCCTAAGCCTAAGCCTAAGCCTAAGCCTAACCCTAACCCTCACCCTAACCCTAACCCTAACACTAAACCTAACTCTAACCCTAAATCTCACCCTTACCCTAACCCTAACTCTAACCCTACCCCTAACCCTAACAATAACCCTAACCATAATCCTCACCCTAACCCTAAACCTCACCCTAACACTTACCCTCACCCTACCACTAACCCTAACACTAACACTAATCCTCACACTAACCCTAACCCTAACCTCACCCTAAACCTAACCCTAACCCTCAACCTAACCCTAACCCTCACGGTCAACGTAACCCTAAGCCTAACACTGACCCTCACCCTAACCCTCACCCTAACACTTACCCTCACCCTAACACTAACCCTAATCCAAATCCTGACTCTAACCCTAACCCTCACCCTCACCGTAATGGTAACACTAACCCTAAACCTAACAAAAACCCTGACCCTAACCGTAACCCTCTCCCTAACCATGAGCCTCACCCTAAACCTAACCCTCACCCTAACACTTACCCTCACCTTAACACTAACTGTAACCTGAACACTAAGCCTCACACTAACCCTAACCATCACCCTAAACCTAAACCTCAACCTAACACTAACCCTCAACCTCAACCTAACCCTAGACCTAACCCTAACCCTAACACTCATCCTGACGGTAAACCTAGCACTAACCTTAACACTAATCCTCAATCTAACCCTCACCCTCACCCTACCCATAACCCTAACCCTCAACCTAACCCTAACCCTCACACTCAGCCTAAGCCACTCCTTAACCTTACTGTCACCACCACCCTAACCCTCACCCTAATCCTAACCCTCACCCTAACACTAACTCTACACCTAAATCTCACCCTCACCCTAATCCGAACTCTAACCCTAACCCTAACACTAAAACTTACACTAACCCTAACCCTAACGCTCACCCTCAACCTCACCCTCAGCTTAACCCTAAGCCTAAGCCAAACCCTTACCCTAACCCTCACCCTAATCTTAGCCCGCAGCCTAACACAAATCCTAACCCTAACCCTCAACCTAACCCTAACCCTCACCCTCACAGTAACCCTTACCCTAACACTAACCCTCACCCTCACCCTAACCCTAAGCTTAACCCTAAACCTCAACCTAATCCTAACCCTCATCCTATCCCTCCCTGTAACTCTTAACCTAACCCTCACACTAACCCTAACCCTCACCCTCAACCTCACCATCAGCCTAACCCTAAGTCTAACGCTAACACACACATTCACCCTCACCCTAACCCTAATGCTAACCCTAAACCTCACCCTCACCCTCACCGTCAATGTAACCCTAAGCCAAACCCGAACCCTAACCCTAACACTGACATTCACTCTAACCCTAATCCTAATCCTAATACTAACGCTAACCCTAACCCTCAACCTCAGCCTCATCTTTACCCTAACTCTAACCGTAAACCTCACCTTCACCCTAACCCTAAACTTAACCCTAACTTTAAACCACACCCTAACCCTAACCCTAAACCTCACCCTCACCATAGCCCTCACCCTATCCCTAATCGTAACACTAACCCTCATCCTAACCCTCCCCATAACCCTAACCCTAACCCACATCCTAACCCTAATCCTCACCCTCACCCTAAACCTCAGCCTAACACTAACCCGAACCCTAACCCTCATAATCAACCTAACCCTAACCCTATTCCTAATCCTAAACATAACCCTAACCCTCACCCACAGACTAACCCTCACCCTAACCCTAACCCTAAACCTAACACTAACCCTAACCCAAAACCTCACCCTCAACCTCAACCTAACCCTAACTCTAACACCAAACCTCACACTCACCCTAACCCTAACCCTAACCCTAACCCTAAACTTCACCCTAACACTAACCCTTAACCTCACCCTCACCCTAGACCTTACCCTAACTCTAATCCTAACCCTAACCCTCATCCTAAACCTTCCCCTAACCCTCACCCTCAAACTCAACCTCACCCTCAGCCTAACCCAAAGCCTAACCCTAAACCTAACCCTAACACACAAACTCACCCTCACCCTAGCACTGTCCCTATCCCTAATCCTAAACCTAACCCTCATCCTAACCATCACCCAAAACCTAACCATCAACCTCACCCTAATCCTCACCCCCACCCACACCCTCAGCCTAACCCTAAGCCTAACCCTAACCCTAACCCTAACCCTCACACTCACCCTCACCCTAATCCTAATCCTAAACCTAACCCTAAACCCCAACCTAACCCTCACCCTAACCTTAACTCTAAAATTAACCCTAACCCTCGACCTAACCCTCCCCCTAACCCTAAATGTAACCCTAAAACTCACCCTAACCCTAACCCAAATCCTAACCCTAACCGTCAACCTAACTCTAAACCTCACGCTCACCGTAACCTTAACCCTCATCCTAACCCTAACGCTAACCGTAAACCTCACCCAAACACTAACGCTAACCCTCATCCTCACCCTAGCCCTCATACTAAACATAATCCTAACCCTAACCTTAACGCTCATCCTAACCCTCACCCTAACCCTAACACTAACAATAACCATAACCTTAACCATAACCATCACCCTAACCCTAATCCTCACCCCCACCGTGAAACTCAGCCTAAACCTAAGCCTCAGCCTAACCCTCAACCTAACCCTCAAACTCACCCTTACACTAACCCTAGTCCTAAATGTAACCCTATCGCTAAACCTCAACCTAACCTTCACCCTCATCCTCAATCTAACCCTAACCCTATCCATAACCCTGTACAGCAGCCTCACCCTCACTGCAAACTTAACCCTAACCATAAAACTAACAATAATCCCAACCCTAACCATAACCATAACCCTAATCCTCACCCCTACCCTCACCCTCAGCCTAATCCTAACTTAACCCTAACCCTACCCCTAACCCTCACCATAACCCTAAACCTCACACTCACCCTCACCCTAACCCAAATCCTGTACCTAACCCTGTCCTTACCCTAACCCTCACCCTCACCCTAACCCTCACCCTAAACCTATTCCTAACCCTAAACCTCATCCTAACACTCACGCTAACCCTAACCCTAAATCTCACCCTAAACTGAACCCTATCCCTCCCCCTCATGCTCGGCCTAAGCCTAAGCTTAAGCCTAAGCCTAACCCTAACCCTCTCCCTATCCCTAACTCTAACACTAACCCTAACTCTAACCTTAAAACTCACCCTCACTCTCACCCTAAATCTAACACTAACCGGAAATCTAAACCTCATCCTAAACCTAACCCTAAACCACACCCTCACCCTCACCGTAACCATATAACCCTAACACTAACAATAACCCTAACCCTAACCCTAACCCTCACCCTAACCTTAACCCTCACCTTAACCCTAAATGTCACCCTAATATTTAGCCTCAACCTAACACTAACCCTAACGCTAACACTACCGCTCACACTAACCCTAACAATCACCTTAACCCTAAAACTCACCCTAACACTAACCCTAACCCTCAACCTCACCCTACCACTCACCCTAAACCTAACACTCATCCTAACCCTCAACCTCTCACTAACCCTAACACTAATCCTCAATCTAACCCTCATCCTCACCCTAACCCTAAACCTAACCCTCACCCTAATTCTAACCCTCATCTTTACTGTAACGCTCACCCTCAGCCTAACTCTCATCTTTACCCTTACTGTCACCCCCACCCTAACCCTCACCCTAACTCTAACCCTCACCCTAACCCTCAATCTAAAACTATATCTAACCCTAAACCTCACCCTCACCCTCACCCTAACTCTAACACTAACCCTAACACTAAACCTCACCCTAACACTAACCCTAACCCTCACCCTCACCCTCAATGTAACCGTAAACCTAACAATAAACCTAACAATAATCGTGACCCTAACCCTAACCCTCACCCTAACCATAACCCTCACCCTAACCCTAAACATCACCCTAACACTTACACTCACACTAACACTAAACCTAACCCTAACACTAACCCTCACACTAACCCTACCCTCACCCTAATTCTAAACCTGATCCTAACCCTAATCCTAACTCTAACCCTAACCCTCAAACTAGCCCTCACCCTAACCCTAAGTCCTACCCTCACCCTCACCCTAACCCTAACCCTCATCCTCACCCTAAACCTCACACTAACCCTAACCATAACCCTAATCCTCAACCTAACCCTCACACTAACCCTAACCCTAACCCTAACCATCAACCTAACCCTATCCCTAATCCTAACTCTAACCCTAAACCTAACCCTAAAACTCACCCTAACACTAAACTTCATCCTCACGTCAATGTCACCGTAATTCTAGCCCTAACACTAAAAATAACATTAACCCTAACCCTAACTCTAACCCTCACCTTCAGCCTCACCCTCACCACAAAATTAACGCTAACCATAACACTAACAATAACCCTACCCTAAGCCTAAGCCTAAGCCTAAATCTAATCCTAACCCCCACCTTTACCCTGATCCTAAACCTCACACTAACCCTAAAATTAATCCTCAATCTAAACCAAACCCTCACCCTAAACCTAACCGTAACCTTCACCCTAACACTAACACTCACCCTTACCGTAATCCTCACTCTCAGCCTCACCCTCAACTTTAACCTTACTGTCACCCTCACCCTAACCCTCACACTAACCCTAACCCTCATCCTAACCCTAACACTAACCCTCACCCCCTACTAAACCTCACCCTAACCCTAACCCTAACACTAAACCTAACCCTAAACCTAACCCAAAACCTCACCCTAATACTAACTCTAACCCAAAACCTCACGTTGACCCTAACCCTAACCCTATCCCTAATCCTAAACCTCACCCTAAACCTAAACCTTACCCTAACACTTACCCTCAACCTAACAGTAACACTAATACTAACACTAACCCTCACACTAACGCTAACCATCACCCTAAACCTAACGTCACCCTAACCCTAACCCTAACCCTAAAACTAACCCTCATCCTAACACTCACCCTAACCGTAACCCTAAACATCACCCTAACCCTAACCCTCACCCTCACCTTTAGCCTCAGCCTAACCTTAAGCCTAAGCCTAAACCTAACCCTAAACCTCACACTCACAATAGCCCTCACCCTAACCCTAATCCTAACTCTAACCCTCATCCTAACCCTCAACCTAACCATAACCAGAACCATCACTCTAAACCTAATCCTCATCCCCACCCTCACCTTCAGCCTAACCCTAAGCCTAAGCCTAAGCCTAACCCTAACCCTCACATTCACCCTCAGCCTAACCTTAATCCTAATCCTAACACTAACCTTAAACTTAAGCCTCAAGCTAACCCTCACCCTAACCCTAACCCTAACCCTCACCATCACTTTAGTCCTCACCCTAACCATCAGCTCAAAACTAACCCACACCTTCACCGTAACCCAAACGCTAACCCTGACCCTAACCCTACCCCTAACCCTAAACTTAAACCTGACCCTAATCCTAACGCTAACCCTCACACTCACCTTAGCCCTCACCTAACCCTAATTGTAACCCTAAACCTCATCCAAAACCTTACCCTCACCCTAACACTAAGCCAAACGCTAACCCTAATCCTAATTCTAACCCTCACCCTAAACCTACCCCCGACCCTCACCCTAACCATAACCCTCACCTCAACCTCACACTCAGCATAACACTAAGCCTAACCCAAACCCTAAACCTAACCCTCACACTCACCCTCACCCTAACAGTAATCCTAACACTAACCCTAACCCTAACCCTAAACCTCAACCTAACCCTCACTCTAACCCTAACCCTAACACTAACCCTTACCCTAACCCACACATTAACCCTCCGGCTAAACATAACTCTAACCCTAAACCTCACACTCACCCTAATCCAAATCCTAAACTTGACCCTAAATCTCACACTAACCCTAACCCTAACCCTCACCCTTACCCTCACCCTCACCCTCACCATAACCCTAACCCTCACCATAACCCTAACACTAAACCTCACCTTAACACTAATTCTAACCCTCACCCTCACCCTAGCCCTCACTCTAAAAATAATCCTAACCCTAATCCTCATCCTAACACTCACCCTAACCCTAACCCTAACCCTCACCCTAACCCTAATGCTAAACATAACCCTCACTCTAACCCTAACCGTAACCCTCACCGTAAACCTAACCCTCATCCTAACCCTCACCCTAACCCTAAACCTCACCCTAACACTAACCCAAATCCTCACCCTCACCCTAGCCCTCACCCTAACCACCATCCTAAACCTAATCCTCATCCTAACTCTCACCCTAACCCTAATCCTAACCCTCACCCTAACCCTAATACTAACCCAAACCTTCAACCTACCCCTATGCCTCACCTTCGCTGTAACCCTAACCCTAACCCTCACCCTAAACCTAAACTTAACCCAAACCATAATTCTCACCCAAATGATAACCCTAAGCGGAACGCTTACCCTAACCCTCACCCTCACCCTCACCCTCAGCTTAATGCTAAGCCTAACCCTAACCCAAAGCCTAACACAATCACTCACCCTAACACTAACCCTAATCCTAATCCTAACCCTAACCCTAACCCTTACCCTCATCCTAACCCTCACCCTAACCCTAACACTAACACTAACCCTAACCCTAACACTAACACTAACACTAACACTAACCCTCACCCTAACCCTCACCATTAACGTAACTCTAGCCCTAAATCTCACCCTCACCCTCACCCTAACCCTCACCCTCACACTCACGTGAACCCAAAGCCAAAGCCTAACACTAACCCTAACCCTCACCCTCACACTAGCCCTCACCATAACCCTAACTGTAACACTAACCCTAACCCTAACACTCACACTAACCCTAACCCTAACCCTAACTCTAACCCTAAACCTCACCCTGACCCTAACCCTAACCCTAACTCTAAACCTCATCCTAACCCTAAACATAACCCCCAACATCACCCTCACTCTTATCCTTACCTTAACCTTAACCCTAACCCTAACCCTAAGAATAACCCTAACCCTAAACCTAACCCTAAACCACACCCTCACGGTAACTCTAACCCTAACCCAAACCCTCACACCAACCCAAACTCTGACACTAAACGTCACCCTAACCAATACCCTAACCCTATCCCTAACCCTAGCACATACCCTAACCCTAATCTTAACCCTAACCCTCACTCTAACCCTCACTCTAAACATAAACCATACCCTAACCCTAAATCTAACGCTGAACATCACCCTCAGCCTCAGCCTAACACTAACCCTAACCCTAAGCCTTACACTCACAGTCACAGTAACCCTAATCCTAACACGAACCCCAAACCTAACCCTAAAACTAACCCTAACCCTAACCCTCACCCTAAACCTCACTCTAAACCTAACCCTAACCCTAAAACTCACCCTCACCCTAACCCTAATCCTAACCCTAACAATAACACTAACCCTCACACTCACCCTCACCTTAAACTTAATACTAATCCTAACCCTAGACCTAACTGTAACCCTAACTATAACCCTAACCCTAACACTAACACTAACCCTAATCCTCAACCCCACCCTCACCCTCAGCCTAACCCTAAGCCTGTCCCTATCACTAACCCTAACTCTAACCCTAAACCTCACCCTCACCCTAACCCTATCTCTAAACCTAACCCTAAACCTCACCCTGACCCTAAACCTTAACCTCACCTGCACCCTCAGCCTCACCGTAACTCTAACCCTAACCCTAACAATAACACTAACCCTAAACCTAACGATCACCCTAAACCAAATCCTCACCCCCACCCTCACCCTCAGCCTAACCCTAAGCCTAAGCCTAACCCTAACACTAACCCTCACCCTCACTCTCACCCTAACCCTAATCCTAACCCTAACCCTATCCCTAAACCTCAACCTAACCCTCACCCTCACCCTAATGCTAGCACTAAACCTAACCCTAACCCTCACCCTAACCCTCCCCCTAACCTGAACTCAAACCCTTAACCTCAGCAGCACCCTTACACTAAACCTAACCCTAACCCTAAACCTCACCGTAAACCTCACCCTAATGTCACCCTCACCCTCACTCTCAATGTGAACGTAACTCTAACCCTAAAACTAACAATAACAGTAACCCTAACCCTAACAATAACCATAACCCTCACCCTGTGCCTCATCCTCACCGCAAACTTAACACTAACCATAACACTAAAAATAACAGTAAACCTAACCCTAAGCCTAAGCCTAAGCCTAACCCTAACCCTAACCCTCACCCTAACCCTAACCCTAAAACTAACCCTAACCCTAACACAAAACCTAACCCTAGCCCTAACCCTAACCCTAAACCTCATCCTAACCCTCACCCTAAACCTAACCCTAATCCTCACCCTAACCCTAACCCACACCTAACCCTAACACTAACCCTAACTCTAACCCTAAACCTCACCATCACCCTAACCCTAACTCTAACCCTAAACCTAAAACTAAACCTCACCCTAAACCTAAACCTAACCCTCACCCTCAACCTCACCTTAAACCTAACCCTAACCCTAACAATAACCCTAACACTAAACCTAACCTTCACCCTAACCATAACCCTCAATATAACCCTAACCCTCAATAGAACCCTCACCCTCACCCTAACCCTCACCCTAACCCTAACCCTAAACGTAAACCTTACCCTCACCTTAACCCTCAGCCTAACTCTAAGCCTAAACCTAACCCTAACCCTCACACTCATCCTCATCATAACAGTAATCCTAATCCTAAGCATAACCCTAACCATAAACCTCACCCTAACCCTCACCCTAATCCTAACCCTAACAATAACCCTAGCCCTAACCTTCAACCTAACCCTCCCCCTTACCTTAAGTCGAACTCTAAACCTCACCCTCACCCTAACCCTCACACTAACCCTAAAGCTCACCCTAACCCTCACCTTCACCGTAACCCTAAACATAACCCAAACCCTCACCCTACCCCTCACCCTAACCCTAACCCGAACCCTAATCCTTACCCTAACCCTAAACCTAACCCTCAACCTCAACCTCACCCTAACTGTAAACTTAACCTTAACCATAACACTAACAATAACCCTAACCCCAACCCGAATACTAACCCTCACCCTCACCCAAAACTTAACCCTCACCCAAACCCAAACCCTCACCCTAACACTTACCCTCATCCTAACACTAACCCTAACCCAAACCCTAACCCTAACCCTAAACCTCGACCGAACCCTAACCCTCACCCTATCCCTAACACTAACCCTAAACCTAACCCTCACCGTAACCCTCCCCCTAAACCTATATCTAACCCTAAACCTCACACTCACCCTAACCCTAACCCTAAACCCCACCCTAACCCTAACCCTAACCCTCACCCACACCCTCACCCTCACCATAACTCTAACCCTAACCCTAACAATAACCCTAACCCTAAACCTAACCATCACTCTAACCCTAATACTCACCCCCATCCTCACCCTCAGCCTAAACCTAAGCCTCAGCCTAACCCTCAACCTAACCCTCACACTCACGCTCACCCTAACCCTAGTCCTAAAGTTAACCCTATCTCTAAACCTCAACCTAACCCTCACCCTCAAACTAACCCTAACACTAACCCTAACCCTAAACCTCACCGTAACCCTTCCGCAAACCTAACTCTAACCCTAAACCTCACCCTCACCATAACCCTAACCCTAACCTTAATCCTAAAACTAACCCTAACACTAACCCTCAACCTCACTGTAACTCTAACCCTAAGCCTAACAAAACAGTAACCCTAACCCTAACCCACACCCTAACCATAACCCTCACCCTCACCCTCAGCCTCACCCTCACTGCAAACTTCACCCTAACCATAACCCTAACAATAACCCTAACCATACCCTAATCCTCAGCCCCACCATCACCCTCAGCCAAACCCTAAATTAACCCTAACCCTAACACTAAACCTAATGTTCACCATAACCCTAACCCTAACCCTAACACAAAACCTAACCTCACTGTAACCATAACCGTAACTCTAACCCTAACACAAACCCTAACCCTAAACCAAACCCTAAATCTAAATCTAATCCTCAGCCTCACCCTCACCCTAACCCAAAACATAACCCTAACCCTCACCCTACCCCTAAGCCTAACCCAAACCTAACCCTCACACTCACCCTCACCCTAACCCAAATCCTATACATAACCCTATCCTAACCCTAACCCTGACCCTAACCCTCATCCTAGCCCTCAACCTAAACCTAATCCTAACCCTAAACCTCATCCTAACACTCACGCTAATCCTAACCCAAAACCTCACCCTAACCCGAACCCTAACCCTCCCCCTCATGCTCGGCCTAAGCCTAAGCCTAAGCCAAAGCCTAACCCTAACCCTCACCCTATCCCTAACCATAACACTAACCTTAACTCTAACCCTAAACCTCACCCTCATTCTAAGCCTACCTCTAACATGAACCGAAACCTAAACCTCATCCTAACCCTAAACCTAACCCACACCCTCACCCTCAACGTACCCGTATAAACCTAACCCTAACAATAACCCAAACCCTAACCCTAACCCTCACCCTAACCCTATCCCTCAGCCTAATATTTACCCTCACCCTAACACTAACCCTAACGCTAACACTACCGCTCACTCTAACCCTAAAAATCACCCTAAACCTCACCCTAACCCTAATTCTACCCCTAAACCTCACCCTCACTCTAACCCTAACTCTAACTCTAACCCTAACACTAAACCACACCCTAAACTAACCCTAACCCTCACCCTCAACCTCACCGTAACCGTAAACCTAACCCTAAACCTAACAATAACCATAATCCTAACCGTAACCCTCAGCATAACCATAACCTTCATGCTAATCCTAACCCTCAACCTAACACTTACCCTCACCCTAACACTAACCCTAACCCTAACACTAACCCTCACACTAACCCTAACCCTCACCCTAAACCTAAATCTAATCCTAAACCTAACCCTAACTCTAACCCTAAACCTCACCCTCACCCTAACCCTAAATCTAACCCTAAACTGAAACCTAAACCTCAACCTAACCCTAACCCTCACCCTCACCCTCACCCTCAACCTAACCCTAACCCTAAAAATAACCCTAACCCTAACCCTAACCCTAACCCTCATCCTAACCATAACCTTCACCCTAACCCTAACCCTCACCCTAACACTAACCCTAACCATAACACTAACCCTCACACTCACCCTAACAATCACCCTAACCCTAAACCAAACCCTAACCCTAACTCTCACCCTCACCCTAGCCCTCAACCTAACCCTAACCCTCATCCTGACCCTTAACCTCACACTAACCCTAACACTAATCCTGAATCTAACCCTCACCCTCACCTTAATCCTAACCCTCACCAGTACCATAACCCTCACCCTCAGCCTAAACCTCAACTTTACCCTTACGGTCACCCTCACCCTAACCCTCACCATAGCATAAATCCTCATCCTAACCCTCACCCTAACGACAACCCCAACCACCACCCTAACCGTAACCCTCACCCTCACCCTCAGCCTAAGCCTAACGCTAAGCCTAAGCCTAACCCTAAACCTAACCCTCACCCTCAACCTTGCCCTCACCCTAACCCTAAACCTAACCCTAACCCTCATCCTAACCCTTAACCTAACCATAGCCCTAACCATCATACTAAACCTAATCCTCATCCCCACCCATACCCTCAGCCTAACCGTAAGCCTAAGCCAAACCCTAACCCTAACCCTCACATTCACCCTCACCTTCAACGTAATCCTAAACCTAACCCTAACCCTAACATTAAACCTCAACCTAACCCTCACCCTAACCCTATCACTAACCCTAACCATTACACTCAACCTAACCCTCCCCCTCACCTTAACTTTAACCCTAAACCTCACCCTCACCCTAACCATAATCCTAATCTTAAACCTCACCCTAACCCTGATCCTAACCCTCACCCTCACCCTCACTCTTACTGTAACTCTAACCCTAACCTTAATTATAACTCTAACCCTAAACCTAACCCAAACCCTGAACCTCACCCTAACTCTAAACCTAACATAAACCCTCACCCTAATCCTAATCCTAACCCTCAGCCTCACCTTAACCTTAACCCTAAACCTCACCCTAAACCTAACCCTTACACTCACCCTAACTCTAGTCCTCCCCCTAACCCTAATGCTAACCCTAAACCTCATCCTAACACTCACCCTAACCCTAAAACACTAACACTAACACTCACCCTCACCCTCATGCTCTGCCTAAGCCTCCACCTCAGCCTAAGACTAACCCTGACCCTCACACTCAACCTCACCCTAAACCTAAACCTAACACTAACCCTAACCCTAACCCTCACACTAACCCTCACCCTAACTATAACCCTAAACCTCACCCTCACCCTAACCCTAAATCTCACCCTGACCCTCACCCTCTGCCTAACATTAAGCCTAACCCTAACCCCAACTCTAACCCTAACACTAAACCTAATCCTCACCCTACACCTCACCGTAAACCTAACCCTAAACCTCACACTCACCCTAGCCCATACACAAACCCTAAGCATAAGCCTAACCATCACACTAACCCTCATTCTAACCCTAACCCCAACACTCACCCTAACTGTAACCCTCACCCTCAACCTCACCCTAACTCTAACCCTAACCCTAACCCTTATCCTAACCCTCACACTCACCCTAACCCTAACCCTAACCCTAATCCTAAACCTCACCCTAAAACCTAAACCTTACCCTAACATTTATCCTCACCGTAACATTAACACTAACCCTAAAACTAACCCTCACACTAACGCTAACAATCACCCTAAACCTAAACCTCACCCTATCCCTAAAGGTAACCCTCACCTTCACCCTAGCCCTCAACCTAACCCTAACACTCATCCTCACCTAAACCTCACACTAACCCAAACACTAATCCTCAACCTAAACCTCACCCTCACCCTAAACCTAACCCCGATCCTCACCCTAACCATATCCCTCACCTCAATCTCACCCTCAGCCTAAAACTAAGCCTAACCCAAACCCTAACCCTAACCCTCACACTCACCCTCACCCTAACCCTAATCCTAACCCTAACCCTCACCCTAACCCTAACCCTAAAACTAACCCTAACCCTAACCCTCACGCGAACCCTCCCCCTAACACTAACTCTAACCCTAAACCACACACTCACCCTAAACCAAATACTAACCCTGACCCTAAACCTCACCCTAACCGTAATCCTAACCCTAACCCTTACCCTCACCCTCACCCTCACCGTAACTCTAACCTTAAACCTCACAATAACACTAATCCTAACGCTAAACCAAACCCTAACCCTAATCCTATACCTAACCTTCACCCTCAGTCTCACCGTCTCTGCCAAGGTAGCCAGAACAATAACACTTACAATAATCCTAACTCTAACCCTAATCCTAACCCTCACCCTCACCCTAACCTTCATCTTAACCCTAACCCTCACCCTAAACCTAAGCCTCACCCTTACCATAACCATGACCCTCACCCTAACTGTAACCCTAACCCTCACCCTACACTAACTCTAACCCTAAATCTCACCCTCACCCTCACCCTCACCCTATCCCTCACCCTCACCCTCATCTTAACCCAAAGCCAAAGCCTAAGGCTAACCTTAACCCTCACCCACACACTAGCTCTCACCATAACCCTAATTGTAACACTAACCTAACCCTAACCCTAACTCTAACCCTAAACCTCACCCTGACCCTAACCCTAACCCTAACTGAAAATCTCATCCTAACCCTAACCCTAACCCTCAACATTACCCTCAACCTCACCATTACCTTAACCTTAACCCTAACCCTAACCCTAAGAATAACCCTAACCCTAAACCTAAACCTAAACCTCACCCTCACCGTAACTCTAACCATAACCCTAACCCTAACTCTGACACTAAAACTAACGCTAAACTTCACCCTAACCCTAAAACTAACCCTAACCCTCATGCTAGCACATACCCTAACCCTAATCCTAACCCTAACTCTAACCCTCACACTCACCCTCAACTTAACCTTAATCCTAATCCTAACCCTAACCCTTACCCTAACCCTAACTCTAACCCTAACCCGAACCCTAAACCTAACCCTAATCCTCAACCCCACCCTCACCCTCAGCCTAACCCTAAGCCTATCCCTAACATTAACCCTAATTCTAACCCTAAACCTCACCCTCACCCTAACCCTATCTCTAAACCTAACCCTAAACCTCACCCTGACCCTAATCCTAACCCTCAACCCAACCTCCGCCTCACTGTAACTCTAACCCTAACCCTAACAAATACACTAACCCTAAACCTAAGGATCATCCTAACCCTAACCCTCACTCCCACCCTCACCCTCAGCCTAAGCCTAACCCTAACACTAACCCTCACCCTCACTCTCACCCTAACCCTAACCCTAACCCTAAACCTCACGGGAAACCTCACCCTAATCCTCACCCTCACCCTCACTCTCACAGTGACCGTAACTCTAACCCTATCCCTAACAATAACAGTAAACCTAACCCTAACCCTAACAATAACCATAAACCTCACCCTGTGCCTCACACTCACCGCAAACGTAACACAAACCATAACACTAACAATAACCCTAAACATAACAATAAGCCTAAGCCTAAGCCTAACCCTAACCCTAACCCTAACCCTCACCCTAAACCTAACCCTAACCCTAACCCACACCCTATCCCTAACCTTAACTCTAACACTAAACCTAAACCTAAACTTAACCCTAACCATAAACCTCATCCTAGGACTCATCCTAAACCTAACCCTAACCCTAACCCTCACTCTCGGCCTAAGCCTAAGCCTAAGCTTAAGCCTAATCCGAACTCTAAACCTCACCCTAACCATCACCTTAACCTAACCCTAACACTAACCCTAAATCTAACCCTAAACCTCACCATCACCCTAACCCTAACTCTAACCCTAACACTAAAACTAAACCTCACCCTAACCCTAAACCTAACCCTCATCCTCAACCTCACCATAACCCTAACCCTAACCCTAACAATAAACTTAAAACTAAACCTAACCCTCACCCTAACCATAACCCTCAACATAACCCTAACCCTCAATCTAACCCTCACCATCACCCTAACACTAACCCTAACCCTCCCCCTCACCCTATCCCTAAACGTAACCCTAACCCTCACCGTAACCCTCACCCTAACCCTAATCCTAACCCTAACCCTAATTCTAAACCTAAACCTAACACTAACACTAACCCTAACTCTAACCCTAAACCTCACCCTCACCCTAACCCTAACTCTAACCCTAACTTGAAACCTAAAACTCATCCTAACCCTAACGCTCACCCTCACCCTCAACATAACCCTAACCCTAACCCTAACAATAACCCTAAACCTAACCCTAACCCTCATCATAACCATAGCCTTCACCCTAAACCTAACACTCACTCTAACACTTACCCTCACCCTAACACTAACCCTAACCATTACACTAAACCTCACATTAACCCTAATCATCACCCTAACCCTAAACCTCACCCTATCCCTAACTCTCAACCTCAACCTATCCCTCAACCTAACCATAACCCTCATCCTCACCCTTAACCTCACACAAACCATAACACTAATCCTGAATCTAACCCTCAACCTCACCCTAACCCTAACCTTCACCTTACCATAACCCTCACCCTCAGCCTAACCCTCTCCTTTACACTTACAGTCACCCTAACACTAACCCTCACCCTCACCCTCAGCCTCAGCCTAACCCTAAGCCTAAGCCTAAGCCTAAGCCTAACCCTAACCCTCACCCTCACCCTAATCCTAACCCTAACCCTCATCCTAACCCTTAACCTACCATAACCCTAACCATCATTCTAAACCTGATCCTCATCCACCCCCATACCCTCAGCCTAACCGTAAGCCTAAACCAAACCCTAAGCCTAACCCTCACACTCACCCTACCGTCAACCTAATCCTAAACCTAACCCTAAACCTAACATTAAACCTCAACCTAACCCTCACCCTAACCCTAACACTAACCCTAACACTCAACCTAAATCTCCCCCTAAACCTAACTCTAACCCTAAACCTCACCCTCACCATAACCATAATCCTAAAACTAAACCTCACCCTAACCCTGATCCTAACCCTCACCCTCACCCTCAACCTTACTGTAACTCTAACCCTAACCTTAACTATAACACTAACCCTAAACCTAACCCTAACACTGAACCTCATCGTAATTTTAACCCTAACACAAACCCTCACCCTAATCCTAATCCTAACCCTCAGCCTCACCTTAACCCTACCCCTCACCCTAACCCTAACACTCACCCTCACCATAACCCTAACCCTAACCCTAAACATCACACTAACGCTAACCCTAACACTCACGCTAACTCTAGCCCTCCCCCTAATCCTAATGCTAACCCTAAACATCATCCTAATACTCACCCTAACTCTAAAACCCTAACACTAACACTCACCCTCACCCTCATGCTCCCCCTAAGCCTCCGCCTCAGCCTAAGACTAACACTGACCCTCACACACCCTCACCCTAACCCTAACCATAACACTAACCCTAACCCTAAACTTCACACTAACCCTCCCCTAACCCTAACTCTAACCCTAAACCTCACACTCACCCTAACCCTAATCCTAAACCTGACACTAAATCTCACCCTAACCCTAACCCTAACCCTCAGCCTTACCCTCACCCTCACCCTCACCGTAACTCTAACCATAACCTTAACAATAGCACTGATCTTAACTCGAAACCTAAACCTAACCCTAATCCTATCCATAACCATCACCCTCAGCCTCACCATCACTGCAAAAGTCACCAGAACCATAACACTAATACTCCTAACCCTAACACTAATCCTAACAATCCCCCTCACCCTAACCCTAATCCTAACCCTAATCCTCACTCTAACCCTAACCCTAACCTCACGGTAACCCTAACCCTCATCCTAACCCTAACCCTCACTCTAACCCTAACCCTAACCCTCACCATAACCCTCACACTCACCCTAACCCTCATCCTCACCCTAACCCTCACCCTAACACTAACCCTCACCCTCACTATAACCCTAACCCTCATCCTAACCATAAACCTAACCCTAAACCTAAACCTAAACCTCACTCTAACAATAACCCTAACCCTCACCCTCACCCTAGCCCTCACCCTAAACCTAATCCTAACCCTAATCCTCATCCTAAACCTCACCCTAACCCTAACCCTAAACCTCACCCTAACCCTAACCCTAAACCTCACCCTAACCCTAATGCAAACCCTAACCCTCAACCTAACCCTAACCCTCACGCTCACTGTAACCTGAACCCTAAACCTCATCCAACATTAAACTAAAGCCGAACCCTAACTCTCACCCTAACGCTAACCCTAACCCAAACCCTTACCCTCATCATATCTCAAACCCTAATCCTAACCCTCAGCCTCACCTTAACCCTTACCCTAAACCTAACCCTAAATCTCACCCTAAAGCTAACCCTAACACTCACCCTAACTCTAGCCCTCACCCTAACTCTAATGATAAACCTAAACCTCATCCTAACACTCACCGTAACCCTAAAACCCTCACCCTAACCCTCACCCTCACCCTCACGCTCTGCCTAAGCCTCCACCTCAGTCTAAGACTAACCCTGACCCTCTCACTCACCCTCATCCTAACCCTAACCGTAACACTAACCCTAATCCTAACCCTCACACTAACACTTACCCTAACGCTAACTCTAACCCTAAACCTCACCCTCACCCTAACCCTAAACCTCACCCACACCATCCCCATCTGCCTAACATTAAGACTAACCCTAACCCCAACCCTAACCCTAACACTAACCCTACCCCTCAACTGACCCCTAACCCCAACCCTAACCCTCACCCTCACCCTAGGCCATACCCAAACCCTAAGCCTAAGCCTAACCCTCATCCTAACCCTCACTTTAACCCTAACCCCAACACTCACCCTAACTGTAACCCTCACCCTCACCCTCACCCTAACTCTAAACCTAACCTTAACCCTAACCCTAACCCTCACACTCACCCTCACCTTAACCCTAACCCTAATCCAAACTAACACCAACCCTCAAACCCACACTAAAACTCACCCTATCCCCAACCTTAACCCTAACACTAACCCTAACCCTCACCATACCCCTCACACTAACCCAAACCCTAACCCTCACCCTCAACCTAGCCCATACACAAACCCTAAGCCTAAGCCTAACCCTCATTCTAACCCTAACCCCAACACTCACCCTAACCGTAACCCTCACCCTCACACTCACCCTAATTCTAAACCTAACCCTAACCTTAACCCTAACCCTCACACTCACCCACAATTTAACCCTAACCCTAATACTAACCCTAACACTAACCCTCACACCCACACTAAACCTCCCCCTAACTCTAACCCTAACACTAACCCTAACCCTAACCTTAAACCTCAGCCTCACCCCAACCCTAACTCTAACCCTAAACCTCACCCTCACCCTAACCCTAACCCTAACGCTAATCCTAAACCTCACCCTACACCTAAACTTTACCCTAACACTTACCCTCACCCTAACACTTACACTAACCTTAACACTAACACACACTAACGCTAAAAATCACCCTAAACCTAAACCTCACCCTAACCCAAACGCTAACCCTCAATTTCACCCTAGCTCTCACCCTAAACCTAACACGCATCCTCACCCTAAACCTCACACTAACCCTAACACTAATCCGCAATCTAACCCTCACCCTCACCCTAACCCTAACCAGAACCCTCACCCTTACAATAACCTTCACCCTCAGCCTAACCCTCACCTTTACTCTGTCACCCTCATCCTAACCCTCACCCCAAAGCTAACCCTCATCCTAACCCTCACACTAACCGTAACCCTAACCATCACCCTAACCCTAACCCTCACCCTCGACTTCAGCCTCAGCCTAAACCTAAGCCTAAGCCTAACCCTAACCCTCATCCTAACTCTCAACCTAACCATTACCGGAACCATCAATCTAAACCTAATCCTCATCCCAACCATCACGCTCAGCCTAACCCTAAGCCTAAGCTTAACCCAAACAGTAACCCTCACACTCACCCTCAGCATAACCCTAATCCTAACCCTAACCCTAACCCTAAACCTAAACCTCAATCTAACCGTCATCCTCACCCTAACCCTAACCCTCACCCTCACTTTAGTCCTCAACATAACCCTCACCTCAAACCTAACCCTCACCCTCAATGTAACCCGAAACTTAACCCTCCCCCTAACCCTACGCCTAAATCTAAACCTCACACTAACCCTAACACTAAACTTCACCCTCACCCTAGCCCTCACCCTAACCCTAATTGTAACCCTAAACCTCATTGTAACCCAAACCCTAACCCTATCCCTAAACCTCACCCTAATCCTAAACCTAATTGTAACCCTCAAACTAATGCTAACCCTGACACTCAATGTAATACTAACCCTAAACCTCAAACTAACACCAACCCTCACACTCACAATCGCCCTCAGCCTAAACTGAAGCCTAAACCTAACCCTAACCCTAACCCTCATACTCACCCTCATCCTAACCCTAATCCTAACCCTAACGCTTACCCTCACCCTCACCTTCACCTTAACTCTAACCCTAACCCTAACAATAACACTAATCCTAACTTGAAACTTAACCTAACCCTAATCCTATCCCTAACCCTCACCCTCAGCCTCACCATCACTGCCAAGGTAACCAGAACCATACCACTAACAATAATCCTAAACCTAACCCTAATCCTAACCCTCACCCTCACCCTAACCCTCATCCTCAACCTAACTCTAACCCTAACCCTAACCCTCTCCCTCACCATAACCCTAACCCTCATCCTAACCCTCACCCTTACACTAACACTAACCCTTAACCTCACCCTAAAAATAACCCTAACCCTCACCCTCACCCTAGCCCTCGCCCTAACCCTAATCCTAAACCTAATCCTCATCCTAACTCTCCCCCTAATCCTTAACTGAAAACCTAACTCAAAACCTTCACCCTAACCCTAAACATAACCCGAACCATTACTGTCACCCAAATGCTAACCCTAACCTGAACCCTAACCCTAACCCTCAAACTCACTCTCAGCTTAATGCTAAGACTAATCCTAAGCCTAATCCTAACCCAAGCACTCACCCTAACACTACCCATAATCGTAATCCTAAACCTAACCCTAACCCTCACCCTCATCCTAACCCTCATCCTAACCCCAACCCTAACACTAACCCTAACCCTAACCCCAACCCTACCACTAACCCTAACACTAACCCTCACCCTAACCCTCACCCTAACCCTAACCCTAACACTAACCCTAACCCTAACCCTCACCCTAACCCTAACCCTAACCCTCAATCTCACCCTAACCCTAACCCTAACACTAACCCTCACACTCACCCTCAATTTAATCCTAATCCTAATCCTAACCCTAATCCTCACCTTCACCCTAACCCTCACCCTAACCCTACCCCTAACAGCAACACTAACCCTAACCCTAACCCTAATTCTCACCCTAACCCTAAGCCTAACCCTACCCCTAACTGTAACACTCACACTCACCTTCAATCTAAACCTGATCCTAAACCTAAGCCTCACCTTTACCCTTACTGTCACCCTCACCCTAACCCTACCTCTAACACTATCACTAACCCTAACCCTAACCCTCACCGTAACCCTAAAACTAAACCTCACTCTAACCCTAATCCTAACCCTCACACTCACGCTCGGTCTAAGCCTAAGCCTAACCCTAAGCTTAAGCCTAACCCTAACCCTCACACTGACACTCACCCTAACCCTAACACTATCACTAACGCTAAATCTAACCCTAAAGTTGACCCTCACCCTAAACCTAACTCTAACCCTAACCATAAACATAAACCACACCCTAAACCTAACCCTAACTCTCACCCTCACCGTAAATGTAACACTAACCCTAACCTAAAAATAACCCTAACCCTAACCCTAACCCTCATTCTAACCATAACTCTCACCCTAAACCTAACCCTCAAACTAACACTTACCCTCACCCTAACACTAACCCTAACCCTAACACTAACACTCACACTAACCCTAACCATCACCCTAACATTAAACCTCACCCTAAGCCTAACCCTAACGCTCACCCTCAACCTAGCCCTCACCCTAACCCTAACCCTCATTCTCACTCTAAACCTCACACTAACCCTAAACCTAATCATCAATCTTAACCTCACCCTCACCCTAACCCTAACCCTAAATCTAGACCTTACCTTAATCCTCACTCTCAGCCTAACCCTCAGATTTTCCCTTACCATCACCCTCATCCAAATCCCTCACCCTAACCATAACCCTCTTCCAAACCTTCACCCTGACCATAATCCTAAGCATCACCCTAACCCTAACACTGACCCTCAACTTCACCATCAGCCTAACCCTAAAGCCTAAGCGTAATCCTAACACTAACACTCACCCTCACCCTAGCTCTCACCCTAACCCTAATGCTAACCCTAACCTTAATCATAACCCTAAACCTAACACTAACCCTAACCATCACCCAAAACCTAATCCTCATCCCCACTCTCACCCAGAGCCTAACCCTAAGTCTAAGCCTAACCCTAACCCTAACCCTCACACTCACCCTCACCATAACCCTAAACCTAAACCTAACCCTAACCCTAACCCTAAACCTCAACGTAACCCTCACCCTAACCCTAACCCTAACACTAAACCTAACCCTCACCCTAACTATCTCCCTAACCCTTACTCTAACCCTAAACCTCACCCTAACCCTAACCCTAAACCTCAGCCTCACCCTCACCCTCACCATAACTCTAACCCTAACCCTAACAATAACCCTAACCCTAACACTAACCTTAACGCTTATCCTCACCGTAACCCTAAACCTAACCCAAGCCCTCACCCTAACCCTAACCCTAACCCTAACCCTCACCCTTAGCCTCACCCTCACCGAAAACTTAACCATAACACTAACAATAACCCTAATCCTAACCCTAATCCTAACCATCACCCTCACCCTAAACCTAACCCTAAACTTCACCCTAATCCTAAACCTCAACCTCACCGTAACCCTAACCCTAACACTCACCCGAACCCTAAAACTAACCCTAATCCTAAACCTTGCCATAATGTTAACCCTAACCCTCACACTCAACCTTGCCCTCATCCTAACCCTAATCCTAACCCTAAACCTTATCCAATCCCTCACCCAACTCCTAACCCTAAACCTGACCCTAACCCTAACCCTCACCCTCATCCTCAGCCTAACCCTAAGCCTAAGCCTAACCCGAACCCTAACCCTCACACTCAACCCCATCCTAACCCTAATCCTAATCCTAACACTAACACTAACCCTAACACTAACCCTCAACCTAACCCTCCCCCAACCCTAACTCTAAACCTAAACCTCACCCTCACCCTAACCCTAACCCTCACCATCACCCTCACCCTCAGCCTAACCCTAAGCCTAACCCTAACCCTCACCCTAGCCCTCACCCTAACCCACCCACTAACCCTAACTCTAAACCTAATCCACACCCTCAACCTAACCCTAAACCTAAACCTCACCCTAAATCTCACCGTAAGCCTAACCCGCACCCTCACCCTCACCCTCACCGTAACTCTAACCCTAACCCTCACAATAACACTAACCATAACCCTAACCCTAAACATAAATCTCACCCTCATCCTCACCCTCACTGCAAACTTAAACCTATCCATAACACTAATATTAACCCTTACCCTAATCCTAACCCAAACTCTAACCCTAACCCTATCCCTAATCCTCACCCCACCCTCACCCTCAGCCTAACCCTAAGCCTAACCCTAACCCTAACCCTAACTTTAACCCTAAACCTCACCGTCATCCTAACCCTATCTCTAAACCTAACCCTAAACCTCAGCCTAACCCTAACCCTAACCCTACCCGCACACTCACCCTCATGGTAACTCTAACCCTAACCCTAACAATAACACTAACCCTAACCCTAACCATCATCCTAAACCTAATCCTCACCCCCAGCCTTAACCTCAGCCTAACTGTAAGCCTAAGCCTATCCTTAACCCTCACCCTCACCATCACCCTAACCCTAATCGTAACCCTAAATCTATCCCTAACCCTCCCCCTCCCCCTCACCCTCACCCAAATTCTAACCCTAAACCTCACCAGCACCCTAACCCTAAACCTAACCCTAACCATAAACCTCACCCTAAAACTCACCCTAACCCTCACCCTCACTCTCAACATGACCATAACTCAAAACCTAACCCTAGCAATAATACTAACCCTAACCCTAACCCTAACCGTAATACTAACCATAAACCTCACCCATAGCCTCACCCTCACCGCAAACTTAAAACTAACCATAACACTAACAATAACCCTAACCCTAACCCTAAACCTAAACCTCACCCTAACCCTAAAACTTACACTTACCCTCACCCTCACCGCAACATTAACCCTAACCCTAACCCTAACAAAAACCCTAAACCTAACTCTAACCTTAACCATAACCATAACCCTCACCCTAAAGCTAACCCTCACCCTAAAACTAACCCTAGTCCTAACACTAACCCTCACACTAACCTTAACACTAATCCTCAATCTAATTCTCACCCTCACCCTAACCCTAAACCTAATACTCACCTTAACCCTCAACTTGAGCCTTACTGTCACCCTTACCCTAACCCTCACCCTAAAACTAATCCTCATCCTAACCCTCACCCTAACCATGACCCTAACCATCATGCTAACCCTAACCCTCAACCTCACCCTCATCCTCAGCCTAACCCTAAGCCTATGCCTAACTCTACCCTAATCCTCACCCTCACCCTAGACCTAACCCTAACCCTAACCCTAACCCTCCAAATAACCCTAATTCTAAACCTAATCCCCACCCTCAACCTAACATTAAAACTAAACCTTACCCTAAATCTCACCGTAACCCTAAACCTCACCCTCACCCTCAACGAAACTCTAAACCTAACCTTAACAATAACACTAAACCTAACCCTAACCCTAACCATAAACCTTACCCTAAGCCTCACTCTGACTGCAAACTTAAACCTAACCGTAACACTAACATTAACCCTTACCCTAACCCTAACCCTAACTCTAACTCTAACACTAAACCTAGTCCTCACCCCCACCCTCACCCTCATCCTAATCCTAAGCCTAACCCTAACATTAACCCTAACTTTAACCCTAAACCTCACCCTCACCCTAACACTATCTCTAAACCTAACCCTAAACCTCAGCCTAACCCTAACCCTAACCCTACCCGCACCCTCACCGTCACAGTAACTCTAACCCTAACCCTAAAAATAACACTAACCCTAACCCTAACAATCACCCTAACCCTAATCCTCACCCCCAGCCTCACCCTCAGCTTCACCCTAAGCCTAAGCCTAACCATAACCCTCACCCTCACCCTCACCCTAACCCTAATCCTAACCCTAACCCTAACCCTATCCCTAAACCACAACCTAACCCTCACCCTCACCCTAATACTAACACTAAACCTAAACTTAACCCTCACCCTAACCCTCCCCTCACCCTAACTCTAAACCTAAACCTCACCAGTACCCTAAATCTAACCCTAACCCTAACCCTAAACCTCACCCTAAACCTCACCCTAACCTTCACCCTCACACTCACCATGACAGAAACTCTAACCCTAACCCTAATAATAATACTAAACTTAACCCAAACACTAACACTAACCATAACCCTCACACTGAGCCTCACCCTCACCGCAAACTTAACACTAACCATAACACTAAAAATAACCCTAACCCTATCCCTAAGCCAAACCCTAACCCTTACCCTAACCCTAACCCTCACCCTAACCCTAACCCTAATCCTAACCCTAACCCTCAACCTAACCCTAAACCTCATTCTAAACCTCACCCTAAACATAGCCCTAACCCTCATCCTAAACCTAACCCTAAACCTAACTCTAACCCTCACCCTAACCCTCACAATAACCTTAAACCTAACACTAACCCTAACTCTAACCCTAAACCTCACCATCACCCTAAACCTAACTCTAAACCTAACCCTAAATCTAAACCTCACCCTAACCCTAACCTAACCCTCACCCTCACCCTCAGCTTAACCGTTACCCAAACCCTAGAATAACCCTAACCCAAACCCTAACCCTAACCCTAACCCTCACCCTCACCCTAACCCTAACCCTAACCCAAGCCCTCACCCTAAACCTAACCTTAACCCTAACCCTAAACCTCACCGTAACCCTAAACCTAAAACTCACCCTCAGCCTCACCCTCACCTTAAATTTAACATTAATCATAACACTAACAATAACACTAACCCTAAATCTAATCCTAACCCTCACCCTCACCCTAACACTAACCCAAACCCTAACACTCACCCTAACCCTAAACCTAACCCTAATCCTAAATCTCGCCATAATTCTAACCCTAACCCTCCCCCTAACCCTTGCCCTCATCCTAACCCTAATCCTTACACTAAACCTCATCCTAACCCTCACCTTAATCCTAACCCTAACCCAATCCCTCACCCTAACCCTAACACTCAACCTCAAACTCAGCCTAACCCTAACGCTAACCCTCACACTTAAACTCACCCTAACCCTAATCCTAACACTAAACCTAACCCTAACCCTAACCCTTACAATCACCCTAACCCTCACCCTAACCCTAACTCTAAACCTAAACCTCACCCTCAACCTAACCCTAACTCTAACCCTAACCCTAAAACTAAGCCTCACCCTAAACCTAACCCTTAGCCTCACCCTCACCTTCACCGTAACCTTAACGCTAACCCTAACCCTAACAATTACCTAAACCTAACACTAACCCTAACGATAACCATAACCCTCACCCTAATGCTATAACTCACCCTAACAATAACCCTCACCCTAAAACTAACCCTAGTCTTAACACTAACCCTCACACTAACCCTAACCATCACCTTAACCCTGAAACTAAACCTATCCCTATCCCTAACCCTCACCCTCACCCTAGCTCTCACACTAACCCTAACCCTCATTATCACCCTAAAACTCACTCTAACCTTAACAATAATCCTCAATCTTAACCTCACCCTCACCCTAACCCTAACCCTAATCCTCACCCTAATCCTCACCATGACACTTACTGTCACCCTCACCATAAACTTCACCCTAACCCTAACCCTTATCCTAACCCTCACCCTAACCATGACTCTAACCATCATGATAACCCTAAGCCTCAACCTCACCCTAAGCCTCAGCCTAAACCTAAGCCTAACCCTAACCCTAATCCTCACCCTCAACCTAGCCCTCACCCTAACCCTAATCCTAAGCCTGAGCCTCATCCTAACCCTAACCCTAAACCTCACCCTAACACTTACCCTCACCCCAACACTAACCCTAACCCTAACCCTAACCCTCACATTAACCCTAACGATCACACAAATCCTAACACTCACCCTAACCCTAACCCTAACCGTCACCCTCAACCTAGCCCTCAACTTAACCCTAACCCTCACCCTCACCCTAAACCTCACACTAACCCTAAGACTAATCTTCAATCTAAACCACACCCTCACCCTAAACCTAAACCTAACACTCACCCTAACACTAACCCTCACCTTTACCGTAATCCTCATTCTCAGATAACCCTCAACTTTACCCTTACTGTCCTGTCAACCTCACCCTAACCCTCATACTAACCCTAACCCTCATCCTAACCTGACCCTGACCGTAACCCTAAGCATCACCCTAATCCTAACCCTCACCCTCAACCTAACCCTAACATTAACCCTCACACTAACACCTACTCTAACCCTAAACCTCACCCTCACCTTAAGCCTCACCATCACCATCACCCTCAGCCTAACACTAAGTCAAACCCTAAACCTAACCCTCACACTCACCCTCACCCTCACCCTAAACCTAATCCTAACCCTAACCCTAACCCTCAACCTAACCCTAACACTAACCCTAACCCTAACCCAAACACTAACCCTAACCCTAACCCTCACCCTAACCCTAACTCTAAAATGAAACGTCACCCTCACCCTAACCCTAACCCTAAACCTCAGCCTAACCCTAACCCTAACACTCACAGTCATCCTAGCCCTCACCCAAACACTAATCCTAACCCTAATCCTCATCCTAACACTCACATTAACCCTAACACTTACCCTCAACCGCACTCTCAGCCTCACCATAAGTCTAACCCTAACCCTAACAATGACACTAACCCTAAACCTAATGATCACCCTAACACTAATCCTCACCCCCACCCTCACCCTCAGCCTAACCCTTAGCCTAAGCCTAACCCTAACACTAACCCTCACCCTCACTCTCACCCTAACCCTAATCCTAACCCTAAACCTATCCCTAAACCTCAACCTAACCCTCACCCTCACCCTAATGCTAACACTAAACCTAAACCTAACCCTCACACTAAACCATCACCCTAACCTGAACTCTAACCCTAAACTTCACCAGCACCCTAAAACTAACCCTAACCCTAAACCTCACCATAAACCTCACCCTAACCCTCACCCTCAACCTCACTCTCACAGTGACCGTAACTCTAACCCTAACCCTAACAATAAGAGTAACCCTAACCCTAACCCTAACAATAACCATAAACCTCACCCTGTGCCTCACCCTCACCGCAAAATTAACACTAAACATAACATTAACAATAATCCTAAACCTAAACCTAAGCCTAAGCCTAACCCTAACCCTAACAATCACCTAAACCCTAACCCTAACCCTAAACCTAATCCTAACCCTAACAGTAAACCTAACACTAACCCTAAACCTAAACCTAAACCTCATCCTAACACTCACGCTAAACCTAACCCTTACCCTCACCTTAACCCTCACCCTAACCCTCACCTTAAACCTAACCCTAACAATAACCCTAACACTAAACCTAAACCTCACCATCACCCTAAACCTAACTCTAACCCTAACCCTCAAACTAAACCTCACCCTAACTCTAAACCTAACCCTCACCCTCAACTTCACTGTAACCCTAACCCTAACCCTAACAACAACCCTAACACTAAACCTAACCCTCACCCTAACCATAACGCTCAACATAACCCTAACCCTCAATCTAACCCTCAACCTCAACCTAACCCTAACCCTAACCGTAACCCTAACCCTAACCCTAAACCTAACCCTAACCCTAACCATCACATTACACCTATTCCTCATCCCCACCCTCACCCTGAGCCTAACCCTAAGCCTAAACCTAACCCTAACCTTAACCCTCAAACTTAGCCTCACCCTAATCGTAACACTAACACTAACCCTTACTCTAACCCTAAACCTCACCCTCACCCTAACCCTAACTCTAACCCTAATCTGAAACCTAAACCTCATCCTAACCCTAACCCTCACTCTCACACTCACTCTCAACATAACCCTAAACCTAAGCCTAACCCTAACAATAAACCTAACCCTAACCCTAACCCTCATCCTAACCATAACTTCACCCTAACCCTAACCATCACCCTAACACTTTCCCTCACCCTAACCCTAACCCTAACCATAACACTAACCGTCACACTAACCCTAACCATCACCCTAACCCTAAACTTCACCCTAACCCTAACTCTCACCCTCAACCTAGCCCTCAACCTAACCCTAAACCTCATCCTCACCCTTAACCTCACACTAACATTAACACTAATCCTGAATCTAAACCTCAACCTCACCCTAATCCTAACCCTCACCTTACCGTAACGCTCACCCTCACCCTAACCCTCAACGTAACATAAATCCTCATCCTAACCCTCACCCTAACGGCAACCTCAACCATCAACCTAACCCTAACCCTCACCCTCACCCTCAGCCTCAGCCTAAACTTAAGCCTAAGCCTAACCCTAACCCTAACCCTCACCCTCACCCTAGCCCTCACCCTAACCCTAATCCTAACACTAACACTTATCCTAACCCATAAACTAACCATAACCCTAACCATCATTCTAAACCTAATCCTCATCCCCACCCATACCTCAGCCTAACACTAAGCCTAAGCCAAACCCTAACCCTAACCCACAAACTCACCCTGACTTTCACCCTAATACTAAACCTAACACTAACCCTAACATTAAACCTCAACCTAACCCTCACCCTAACCCTAACACTAACCCTAACCCTAACACTCAACCTAACCCTCCCCCTAACCCTAACTCTAACCCTAAACCTCACCCTCACTCTAACCATAATCCTAACACTAAACCTCACCCTAACCCTGATCCTAACCCTCACCCTCACCCTCTGACTTAAAGTAATTCTAAGCCTAAACTTAACTTATAACACTAACCTTAAACCTAACCCAAACCCTGACCCTCACGGTAACTCTAACCCTAAAACAAACCCTCACCATCATCCTAATCCTAACCCTCAGCTTCACCCTAACCCTAACCCTAACCCTAAACTTCACCCTCACCATAACCCTAACCCTAACCCTAAACCTTACCCTAACGCTAACCCTAACACTCACCCTAAATCTAGCCCTCCCCCTAACCCTAATGCTAACCCTAAACCTCATCCTAACACTCACCCTAACCCTAAAACCCTAACCCTAACACTCACCCTCACCCTCACGCTCCGCCTAAGCCTCCGCCTCAGCCTAAGACTAATCCTGAACCATACACTCGACATCACCCTAACCCTAACCGTAACACTAAACCTAACCCTAACCTTCACACTAACCCTCTCCCTAACCCTAATTCTTACCCTAATCCTCACCCTCACACTAACCCTAAACCTCACCCTCACCCTCACCCTCCGCCTAACATTAAGCCTAACCCTAACTGCAACCCTAACCCTAACACTAACCCTAACCCTCACCCTACCGCTCACCCTAAACCTAACCCTAACCCTCACCCTCACCCTAGCCCATACCCAAACCCTAAGCCTAGGCCTAACACTCACCCTAACCCTCACTCTAAACCTAATCCCAACACTCACCCTAACTGTAACCCTCACCCTCACCCTCACTCTAACTCTAATCATTACCCTAACCCTAAACCTCACACTCGCCCTCACCTTAACCCTAACCCTAATCCTAACCCTAACACTAACCCTCAACCCCACACTATATATCACCCTATCCCCAACCCCAACCCTAACACTAACCCTAACCCTCACCCTACCTCTTACCCTAACCCTAACCCTAACCCTCACCCTCAACCTAGCCCATACCCAAACCCTATGCCTAAGACTAACCCTCATCCTAACCCTCACTCTAACCCTAACCCCAACACTCACCATAACCGTAACACTCACCCTCACCCTCACCCTAACTCTAAACCTAACCCTAACCCTTATCCTAAACCTCACACTCACCTTCACCTTAACCCTAACCCTAATCCAAACTCTAACACTAACCCTCAACCTCACACTAAAACTCACCCTATCCCCAACCCTAACCCTAACACTAAACTTAACCCTCACCCTACCCGTCACACTAACCCTAACCCTAATCCTCACCCTCAAACTAGCCTATACCCAAACCCTAAGACTAAGCCTAACCCTCACCCTCACCATAACTCTAACCCTACTCCTAACATTAACCCTAACCTTAACACTAAACCTAACTCTAACCCTTACCCTAACTCTGCCCCTAACACTAACTCTAACCCGAAACCTCACCATCACCCTAACCCTAAACCTCACCATCCTCACCCTCACAATAACTCTAACCCTAACCCTAAAAATAAACCTAACCCTAACACTAAACCTAACCCTCATCCTCACTGTAACCCTAAACCTAACCCAAGCCCTCACCCTAACCCTAACCCTAACCCTAACTCTCACCCTAACCCCAAACCTCAACCTCACCGTAACCCTAACCCAAACACTCACCCTAACCCTAAACCTAACCCTAATACTAAACCTTGCCATAATGCCAACCCAAAACCTCAACCTCACCCTTGCCCTCATTCTAACACTAATCCTAACCCTAAACCTCATCCTAACCCTCACCCTAAGCCTAAACCTCATCCTAACCCTTACCCTAACCATAACCCTAACCATCATGCTAAACCTAACCCTCAACCTCACCCTCAGCCTCAGCCTAACCCTAAACCTAACCCTGACCCTCATCCTAACCCTAACCCTAACCCTAAAAATTATCCTAAACCTAACCCTAACACTCATTCTAAACATAAACCTCACCCTAACCCTAAACCTCAACCTAACACTTACCCTCACCCTAACACTAACTCTAACCCTAACACTAACACTCACACTAACCCTAATGATCACCCTAAGGCTAACACTCACGCTAACCCTAATCCTAAACCTCACCCTCACTCTAGCCCTCAACCAAACCCTAACTCTCATGCTCACCCTAAACCTCACATTAACCCTAACACTAATCCTCAATTTAAACCACACCCTCAACCTAACCCTAAACCTATCCCTCACCGAAACCCTAACCCTCACCCTTACTGTAATCCTTACTCTCAGCCTAACCCTCACCTTTAACCTTACTGTCACCGTCACCCTTACCCTCACACTAACCCTAACCGCATCCTAAACCTCACCCTGACCATAACCCTAAGCATCTCACTAACCCTAACCCTCACCCACAACCTAACCCTAACACTAACCCTCACACTAACACTAACTCTAACCCTAAACATCTCCCAAACCCTAACCCTCACCCACACCCTCAGCCTAACACTAAGCCTAACCATAACCCTAACACTCACCCTCACCCTCACCCTCACCCTCACCCTAAACCTAATCCTAACCATAACCCTGACCCTCAACCTAACACTAACACTAAACCTAACCCTAACCCAAACACTAACCCTAACCCTAACCCTCACCCTAACCCTAACTCTAAAATTAAACCTCACCCTCAACCTAACCCTACACCTCACCCTAACCCTAACCCAAAACATCACCCTCACCCCAGCAATCACCCTAACCCTCATCCTATCCCTAACCCTCATCCTAGCCCTCACCCTAACCCTAATCCTAAACCTCACCCTAAAACTAACCCTCACCCTCAACCTCACCATCAGCCTAACACTAAGACTAACCTTAAACCTAACTCTAACCCACACACTCACCCTCACCCTAACCCTAATCCTAACCATAACCCTAACTCTAACCCTAACCCTCACACTAACCCTCACTCCAACCGTAACATAACACTAACCCTCACTCTAACCGTAACATAACATTAACCCTAACCCTAAATCTCACACTAACCCTCACCCTAAGCCTAACGCTAAACCTAAACCTCACCCTAATCCTAACCCTAACTCTAACACTAATCCTAAACCTAAAGCTCACCCTAACCCTAACCCTAACCCACACCCTGACACTGACCTTATATGTAACCCTAAACCTAAAATTAAAAATAACCTTAACACTAAACCTAAACCTTACCCGAACTGTTACCCTCACCCTCACCCTAACCATCATCCTAACACTTACCCTTACCCTAACACTAACCCTAACCCTAACACTAACCCTCACACTAACCCTAACACTCACCCTAATCCTAAACCTCACCCTAACCCTAACCCTAACCCTAAACCTCACCCTCACCCTAGCCCACACCCTAATTCTAATTCTAACCCTTACCCTCACCTAACCCTAACCCTCACGCTCACCTTAAACCTCACATTAAACCTAACCTTCATCCTCACCCTATCCCCTAACCCTCACACTTACCCTAACCCTCACCCTAACCCTAACCCTCACCCTTAACTTAACCCTCACCCACAGCCTAACCCTCAACATTCCGCTTACCATCACCCTCACCCTAACACTCAGCCTATCCCTAAACCTCATTCTAACCTTCAAGCTAAACGTAACCCTAACCATCAACCTAACCCTAAGCCTCACCCTCAATCTCACCCTCAGCCTAAACCTCAGCCTAACCCTAACACCAACACTAACCCTCACCCTCACCCTAGCCCTCACCCTAATCGTAACCCTAAACCTCATCCTAACCGTCACTCTAATTCTAAACCTAACTATCACCAAACTCTAATCCTCACCCCCACCCTCACCCTCAGCCTAAGCCAAAGCGTAACCCTAACCCTCACACTGACCCTCACCCAAACCTAATCTTAAACCTAAGCCTAACCCTAAACCTCAAACTAACCCTCACCCTAACCCTAACCCTAACACTAACCCTAACCCTAACCCTGAACCTAACACTAACCCTGACCCTAACCCTAACCATAACTCTAACACTAACCCTCACACTAACTCTAACCCTCACCCTAACCCTAAACCTCACCCTAACCCTAACCCTAACCCTCAACCTCACCCTAACCCTAATCCTCACCCTAAACCTCACCCTCAGCCTCACCCTCACTGCAAAGGTAACCTTAACCATAACACTAAAAATAAACCTAACCCTAACCCTAACCCTAACTATCACCCTCACCCTCACCCTAATCCTAACCCAAACCCTCACCCTAAATCTAAACCTTACCCTCACCATAACACTAACCCTCATCCTAACGAACACCCAAACCCTAATCCTCACCCTCAACATAACACTAACCCTCATCCCCACCCTCATCCTCAGCCTAACCCTAAGCCTAAGCCCAACCCTAACCCTAACACTCACACTCACCCTTACCCTAACCCTAATCCTAACCCTACCCCGAAATATAAACCTCACCCTCAGCCTCACTCTCACTGCAAACTTAACCCTAACCATAACTCTAAAAATAACCCAAACCCTAACCCTAACCTTAACCCTAAATCTAACCCTAACCCTAACCCTAACCCTAATCCTCACCCCCACCCTCAGGCTCAGCCTAACCCTAAGCCTAACCCTAACACTAACACTAACTCTAAACCTAAACCTCACCCTCACCCTAACTCTATCTCTTAACCTAACCCAAAACCTTACCTTAATCCTAACCCTAAACCTCACCCGCACCCTCACCCTCACCGTAACTCTAACCCTAACCCTAACAATAACACTAACCTAAGCCTAACCATCACCCTAAGCCTAATTATCACTCCCATCCTCACCATTAGCCTAAGTTTAAGCCTAAGCCTAAGCCTAACCCTAACCCTCACCCTCACACTGACTCTAACCTAACCCTAACCCTAACCCTATCCCTGAACCTCAACCTAACCCTCACCCACACCCTAATGCTAACACTAAACCTAAACCTAACCCTCACCCTAACCCTCCCCTTAACCCTAACTCTAAACCTAAACCTCACCAGCACCCTAACCCTAACCTTAAACCTAAACCTCACCCTAAACGTCACCCTAACCCTTACCCTCACCCTCACTCTCACAGTGACCGTAACTCTAACCCTAACCCTAACAATAACACTAACCTTAACACTAACCCTTACCCTAACACTAACCATCACCGTCAACCTGAGCCTCACCCTCACTGCAAACTTAACACTAACCATAACACTAAAAATAACCCTAACATTAACCCTAAGCCTAACCCTAAACCTAACCCTCACCTTAACCCTAACCATAAACCTAACCCTAACCCTAACCCTAAAAGTAACACTAACCCTAACCATAACCAAAAACCTCATCCAAACCCTCACCCTAAACCTAACGCTAACCCTCACCCTAACCCTAACCCTCACACTCACAATCCGCCTAAGCCTAACCCGAACTCTAACTCTCACCCTAACCCTCACCTTAAACCTAACCCTAACAGTAACCCTAACTCTAACCCTAAACCTCACGATCAACCTAAACCTAACTCTAACCCTAACCCTATACATATACCTCAACCAAAACCTAACCCTAACCCTCACACTAACCCTCACCCTTACCCTCACCTAACACTAATCCTAACCCTAACCCTCACACTAACCCTCACCTTAAGCCTAACTCTAACCCTAAACCTCACCCTAACCCTAACCCTAACTCTAACCCTAATCCTAACCTTAACCCTCACACTAACCCTAACCCTAACCCTCACCCTCACCCTCACCCTCAACGTAACCCTAAACTTAAAATTGAAAATAACCCTAGCAGGAACCCAAACTCTCAACCTATCTATAAAACTAACCCTAAATCTAACCCTCACCCTATCCTTCCCCTTAACCCTAAATATAAACCTAAAGCCTTAAACCTAAACCTCACCCTAAACCTCACCTTAACCCTCACCCTCACCCTCACTTTCACCGTGACCATAACTCTAACACTAACCCTAACAATAACACTACCCTTAACCCTAACCCTAACGCTAACACTAACCATAACCCTCAACCTGAGCTTCACCCTCACTGCAAACTTAACACTGACCATAACACTAACAATAACCATAACCTTAACCCTAAGCCTAACCCTAAACCTAACCTTCACCTTAACCCTAACCATAAACCTAAACTTAACCATAACCCTAACCCTAAAAGTAACACTAACCCTAACCATAACCAAAAAGCTCATCCAAACCCTCACCCTAAACCTAACGCTAACCCTCACCCTAACCCTAACCCTCACACTCACAATCCGCCTAAGCCTAACCCGAAATCTAACACTCACCCTAACCCTCACCCTAAACCTAACCCTAACACTAACTCTAACTCTAACCCTAAACCTCACGATCAACCTAACCCTAACTCTAACCCTAACCCTATACCTAAACCTCAACCTAAACCTAACCTTAACCCTCAAACTAACCCTCACCCTAACCCTAACCTAACATTAACCCTAACCCTAACCCTCACACTAACCCTCACCCTAAGCCTAACTCTAAACTTAAACCTCAACCTAACCCTAAACCTAACTCTAACCCTAATCCTAACCTTAAACCTCGCCCTAAACCTAACCCTAACCTTCACCCTCACCCTCACCCTCAAGGTAACAATAAACTTAAAATTAAAATTAACACTAGCAGGAAACGTAACCCTCAACCTATCTGTAAACTTAACCCTAAACCTAACCCTCACCCTAACACTTACCCTCACCCTAACCCTAACCCTAACTCTAACCCTAATCCTAAACCTAAATCTCACCCTAAACCTAACCCTAACCCTCAACCTCATCCTCAATCTCACCCTCACCATAACCCTAATCCTAACCCTAACCCTAATCCTAACCCTAACCCTCACATTAAGCCTCACTCTCACTCGAAAAGTAACCTTAACCATAACACTAACAATAAACCTAACTCTAACCCTAATCCTAACCCTCACTTTCACCCTATCCCTAATCCTAAAACTTACCCTCACCCTAACCCTAACCCTCACCCGCAATGTAACCCTAACCCCCTCCTAACCCTCACCCTAACTCTAATCCTCACCCTCACTGTAACACAAATGCTCACTCCCACCCTCACCCTTAGCCTAACCCTAAGCCTAAGACTAAACCAAACACTAACCCTCACCCTCACCCTCACCCTAATCCTAATCCTAACCCTAACCCTATCCCTAAAAATCAACCTAAACCTAACCCTCACCCTAACCCTCCCACTAATGCTAATTCTAAACATAATCCTCACCCTCAACCTAACCCTAACGCTAAACCTCACCCAACTCACCTAAGCCTTAACCTCACCCTCACCCTCACCGTAACTCTAACCCTAACCCTAACAATAACACTAACCATAAATCTAACCCTAACCATAAACCTCACCCTCAGCCTCACCCTCACTGCAAACTTAAACCTAACACTAACCATAACACTAACATTAACCCTTAGCCTAACCCTAACCCTAAACCTAACCCTAACTCTAACCCTAACCCTAACCCTAAACCTAATCCTCATGCCCAAGCTCAGCCTCATTCTAACCCAAGCCTAACCCTAACATTAACCCTAACTTTAACTCTAAACCTCACACTCACACTAAACCTATCTCTAAACCTAACCCTAAACCTCAGCTTAACCCTAACCCTAACCCTACGTACACCCTAACCCTCACCTTAACTGTAACCCTAACCTTAACAATAACACTAACCCTAACCCTAACCATCACCTTAACACTAATACTCACCCCCAGCCTCTCCCTCAGCCTAACCCTAAGCCTAAGCCTAACCCTAACCCTCACCTTCACCCTCACCCTAATCCTAACCCTAACCCTAAACCTAACCCTAAACCTCAACCTAACCCTCACCCTCACCCTAATGGTAACACTAAACCTAACCCTGACCCTCACCCTAACCCTCCCACTCACCCTAACTCTAACCCTAAACCTCACCAGCACCCTAACCCTAACCCTAACCCTAACCCTAAACCTCACCCTAAACCTCACCCTAACCCTCACCCTCACTCTCACCATGACCGCAACTCTAACCCTAACCCTAACAATAAAACTAACCCTAACCCAAACCCTAACACTAACCATAACCCTCACCCTGAGCCTCACCCTCACCGCAAACTTAACACTAACCATAACACTAACAATAACCCTAACCCTAACCCTAATCCTAAACTTAACCCTAACCCTAACCCAAACCCTAACCGTAACCCTAACCCTAACCCTAACCCTAATCATAACCCTAAAACTAACCATAACCCTAACCATAACAACAAACCTCATCCTAACAGTCACCCTAAACCTAACCCTAACCCTCACTCTAACCCTAACCCTAACCATCACTACCACGCTCGGCCTAAGCCTAAGCCTAAGCCTAACCCTAAATCTAAACCTCACCCTAACCCTCACCCTAACACTCACCCTAACCCTAACCCTAACACTAACCCTAACTCTAACCCTAAATCTCACCCTCACTGTAAACCTAACCCTAAACCTCACCCTAACCATAAACCTAACCCTAATCCTAAACCTCACCATAATGCTAACCCTAACCCTCACCCTCACACTTGCCCTCATCCTAACCCTAATCCTAACCTTCACCTCATCCTAAACCTCACCCTAATCCTAAACCGAACCCTTACCCTCACCCTCAGACTAACCCTAACCCTAACACTCACACTCAACCTCACCCTAACCCTAATCCTAACACTAACCCTAACCCTAACCCTAACCCTCACCATAACCCTTCCCCTAACACTAACTCTAAACCTAAACCTCACCCTCACCCTAACCCAAACTCTAACCCTAACTCTAAACCTAAACCTCAACCTAAACCTAATCCTTACTTTCACCCTCACCCTCATGGTAAACTTAACCCTAACCCTAACCCTAAAAATAACCCTAAACCTAACACTTAACCCTAACCCTAACCATAACCCTCACCCTAACGATAACCCTCACCCTAATACTTACCCTCACCCTCACCCTCAACGTAAGCTTAACCCTAACCCAAACAATAACCCTAAAGCTAACACTAACCGTAACCCTAACCATAACCCTTACCCTAACGCTATAACTCACCCTAACACTAACCCTCACCCTAAAACTAACCCTAGTCCTAACACTAACCCTCACACTAACCCTCTAACCATCACTTTAACCCTAAACCTCAACCTAAACCTACCCCTAATCCTCACCCTCTCCCTAGCCCTCACCCTAACCCTAACCCTCATTATCACCGTAAAAGTCACTCCAACCTTAACACTATCCTCAATCTTATCCTCACCCTCACCCTAACCCTAGTCTTCACGCTAACCCTCATCTTGACCCTTACTGTCACCCTCACCCTAAACCTCACCCTAAACCTAACCCTCATTTTAACCCTCACTCTAACCATGATCCTAACCATCATGCTAACCCTCACCCTCAACCTCACACTCAGCCTCAGCCTAAACCTAAGCCTAAGCCTAACCCTAACCCTAATTCTCACCCTCACCCTAGCCCTCACCCTAACCCTAATCCTAAACCTGACCCTCATCCTAACCCTAACAATAACCCTAAAAATAACCCTAAACTTAACCCTAACACTCATTCTAACCCTAACCCTAAACCTCACCCTAACCCTTACCCTCACCCCAACACTAACCCTAACCCTAACACTAACCCTCACATTAACCCTATCGATCACACAAAACCTAACACTCACCCTAACCCTAACCCTAACCCTCATCCTCACCCTAGCGCTCAACCCAACCCTAACCCTCATCCTCACCCTAAATCTCCCACTAACCCCAAAAACGAATCCTCAATCTAAACCACACCCTAACCCTAACCCTAAACCCAACCCTCACTCTAGCCCTAAACCTCACCCTTACAGTAGTCCTCACTCTCAGCCTAACCCTCAATTTTACCCTTACTGTCACCCTCACCCTAACCCTCACACTAACCCTAACCCTCATCCTAACCGTCACCCTGACCATAACCCTTAACATCAACCTAATCCTAACCCTCACCCACAACCTAACCCTAACACTCACTCTCACAACTAACCCTCACACTAACACTAACTCTAACCTTAAACCTCACCCTCACCCTAACCCTAACCCTAACCCTCACCATCACCCTCAGCCTAACCCTAAGCCCAACCTAACCCTCACCCTAACCCTCACACTCACCCTCACAGTAACCCTAATCCTAATCCTAACCATAACACTAACCCTCAACCTAACCCTAACAATAACCCTAACATTAACCCTAACACTAACCCTAACACTCACATTCACCCTAACACTAACTCTAAAATTAAACCTCATCCTCAACCTAACCCTAACCTTAAACCTCCCCCTAACCATAAACCTAAACCTCACCCTCACCCTAGACCTCAGACTAACCCTAATCCTAACCCTAACCCTCACACTTACCCTCACACTAACCGTAATCCTAACACTCACCCTAAACCTAACCCTCACCTTCAAACTCACCCTCACCCTAACCCTAAGCCTTACCCTAAACCTAACCATAACCCACACACTTACCCTCACCCTAACCCAAATCCTAAACCTAACCCTAACTCTAACCCTAACCCTCAAACTAACCCTCACCCTACACTAAACTAACACTAACCCTAACCCGAATCGTCAACCTAACCCTCACCCTAAGCCTAACTCTAACCCTAAACCTCACCCTACCCCTAACCCTAACTCTAACATAAATCCTAACCCTAAACCTCACAATAACCCTAAAACTCACCCTCACCCTCACCCTCAACGTAACCCTAAACCTAAAATTAAAAATAACCCTAACACGAACCCTAACCCTCAACCTAACTGTAACCCTCACCCTAACCTTAACCATCACCCTAACACTTACCCCCACCCTAACACTAACCATAACCCTAACACTAACCCTCACACTAACCCTAATATTCATCCTAACCCTAAACCGCACCCTAACCCTAACCCTAACCCTAAGCCCAGCCTCACCCTAGCCCTCATCCTAACCCTAATTCTAACTCTTATCCTCACCTCAACCTAAACCCTTATCCTCACCCTAAACCTCACACTAACCCTGACCCTAATCCTCAATCTAACCCTCACCCTCACCCTAACCCCTAATCCTCACACTTACCCTAACCCTCACCCTAACCTTAACACTCACCCTTATCTAAACCCTCACCCACAGCCTAACCCTCAATTTACCCTTAGCTTCACCCTCACCCTAACACTCAATCTATCCCTAACCCTCATCCTAACCTTCAAGCTAACCGTAACACTAACCATCACCCTAACCCTAACCTTCACCCTCAAACTCACCCTCACCCTAACCCTAATACTAACCCTAACCCTAATCCTAACCCTAACCCTCAGCCTCAGCATCACCCTCACTCCAGAAGTAACCTTAACCATAACACTAACAATAAACTTAACTCTAACCCTAATTCTAACCCTCACCCTCACCCTAAACCTAATCCTAACCCTAACCCTCACCCTAACCCTAAGCTTCACCCTCACTGTAACCCTAACCCTCATCCTAACCCTCACCCTAACTCTAATCCTCACCCTCACTGTAACTCAAATGCTCACTCTCACCCTCACCCTCAGCCTAACCCTAAACCTAAGCCTAACCCTAACCCTAACACTCACACTAACCCTCACCCTAACCCTAACCCTAACCCTAACCCTATCCCTAAAAATCAACCTAACCCTAACCTTCACTCTAACCCTCCCACTAACCCTAACTCTAAACATTATCCTCACCCTCAACCTAACGCCAACCCTAAACCACACCCTAAATCTCACCTAACCCTAACCCTCACCCTCACCCTAACCGTAACTCTAACCCTAAACCTAACAATAACACTAACCATAACCCTAACCCTAACCCTAACCATAAACCTCACCCTCAGCCTCACCCTCACTGCAAACTTAAACCTAACACTAACCATAACACTAACATTAACCCTTAGCCTAACCCTAACCATAATCCTAACCCTAACTCTAACCCTAACCCTAACCCTAATCCTCATGCCCAACTCAGCCTCATTCTAACCCTAAGCCTAACCTTAACATTAACCCTAATTTTAAACCTAAACCTCACCCTCACCCTAACCCTATCTCTAAACCTAACCCTAAACCTCAGCTTAACCCTAACCCAAACACTACCCGCAACCTCACCCTCAGGTTAACTCTAACGCTAACCCTAACAATAACACTAACCCTAACCCTCACCCTCACCCTAACCCTAATCCTAACCCTAACCTTATCCCTAAACCTCAACCTAACCCTCACCATCATCCTAATGGTAACACTAAACCTAACCCTAACCCTCACCCTAACCCTCCCACTCACCCTAACTCTAACCCTAAACCTCACCAGCACCCTAAACCTAACCCTAACCCTAACCCTAAACCTCACCCTAAACCTCAACCTAACCCTCACCCTCACTCTCACCATGACCGTAACTCTAACCCTAACCCTAACAATAATACTAACCCTAACCCAAACCCTAACACTAACCATAACACTCACCCTGAGCCTCACCGCAAACTTAACACTAACCATAACACTAACAATAACCCTAACCCTAACCCTAATCCTAAACTTAACCCTAACCCTAAACCAAACCCTCAACCTAAACCTAAACCTAAACCTAACCCTAATCGTAACCCTAAAACTAACCCTAACCATAACCATAACCACAAACTTCATCCTAAACCTCACCCTAAACCTAACCCTAACCATCACCACCACAATCGGCCTAAGCCTAAGCCTAACCCTAACTCTAACCCTCACCCTAACCCTAACCCTAACACTAAACCTCACTCTAACCCTAAACCTCACCCTCACCCTAACCCTAACACTAACCCTCACCCTAACCCTAAACCTACCCTCACTGTAACCGTAACCCTAAACCTCACCCTAACCATAAACCTCAGAGTAATCCTAAACCTCACCATAATGCTAACCCTAACCTTCACCCTCACACTTGCCCTCATCCTAACCCTAAACCTAACCTTAACCTCATCCTAAACCTCACCCTAATCCTAAACCTAACCCTCACCCTCACCTTCAGACTAACCCTAACCTTAACCCTCACACTCAACCTCACCCTAACCTTAATCCTAACACTAACCCTAACCCTAACCCCAACCCTCACCCTCACCCTAACCCTCCCCCTAACACTAACTCTAAACCTAAACCTCACCCTCACTCTAACCCTAACTCTAACCCTAACCCTAACCCTAAACCTCAACCTAACCCTAAACCTTACCCTCAACCTCACCCTCACCGTAACCTTAACCCTAACCCTAACCCTAACAATAACCCTAAACCTAACACTAAACCTAACCCTAACCATAACCCTCACCCTAACGGTAAACCTCACCCTAACATTTACCCTCACCCTCACCATCAACGTAAGCTTAAACCTAACCCAAACAATAACCCTAAAGCTAACACTAACCCTAACCCTAACCATAACCCTCACCCTAACGCTATAACTCACCCTAACACTATCCCTCACCCTAAAACTAACCCTAGTCCTAACACAAACACTCACACTAACCCTAACCATCACCTTAACACTAAACCTCAACCTAACCCTATCCCTAACTCTCACCCTCACCCTAGCCCTCACCCTAACCCTTATCGTCATCCTAAACCTAAACCTAACCCTCACCCTAACCTTAACGCTAAACCTCAAATTAACTTTAACCCTCATCCTCAACATCAACATCAGCTTAACCCTAACCCTAACCCTAATCCAAACACTAACCCTCACCCTCACCCTCACCCTAACTCTAAACCTAACCCTAAACAAAACCCTCACTCTAATCCAAACCCTATCTCTGACCTTCACCCTAACCCAAACCCTAATCCTAACCCTAACCCTAACCTACGCTCACCGTAAACCTTACCCTCACACTAACCCTAAACCTAACCCTCATCCTAACACTAACCATAACCCTAACCCTCACCCTAACCTTAACTAACCCTATCCCTCACACAAACCTTAACCCTGCACCTCACTCTCAACCTCAACCTCATCCTCACCCTAACCCTCACCCTCACACTCACCCTAAAAATAACCATAACCATAACCCTCACACTAAAACTAACTCTGATACTCAACCTCAACTTCACCCTAAGCCTAACCCTACACCTAAGCCTAATCCTAAACCTAACTCTCACTCTCACCCTCACCCTAAACCTAAACCTTATCCTAACACTAACCCTAACCCTAGTACTCACCCTAACCTTTACCCTCACTGTCACCCTAACCCTAAACCTAACCCTCACCCTAACCCTAACCCTAACCCTAACCCTCACCCTCACCGTAACCCTAACACTAACCCTAACCCTCACCCTAAACCTATCCTTAACCTTAATGCTATCCCTAACCCTCACCCTTCCCCTAAACCTCCCTCTAACCCTTACCCTCACCCTATCCTACACCCTATCCCTCACGCTAACACTAAACTTAAACCCCATCCTCACCCTAAACCTAACCCTAAGTCTCACCCTCTCCCTCAACCTCACCCTAACCCTAACCCACACCCTCAACTGAACCCTCACCCTAACACTCACCCTAACACGCAACTTAACCCTAACCCTCACCCTCACCCTAATGCTCACCTTAAACCTTACCCTCACCCTAAACCTAACCCTAAAACTAACGATAACCCTCACCCTCACCTAACCTAACCTGGATCCTAACCCTTACCTTAAACCTCAACCTAACTCTAACGCTATCCCTAAACCTCACCCTCACCCTAAACCTCATCCTAACCCTTACCCTGACTATAACCCTAACCCTAACCCTAATCCTCACCATAACCCTAACCCTCACAGGAACCCTAACACTCACCCACACCCTAAAACTCACCCGAACCCGAACCAGAAACCTAACCCGACCCTAAACATCACCCTAAACCTAACCCTCACCGTAAACATAACTATACCCCTCACCCTCATACTAACACTAAACCTCACCTTAACCCTCACCCTAAATCTCACCGTAACCCTAACGCTAACACTAAACCTCAATCTCATCCTAAGCCTCACACCTATCCTTATCCTGACACTAACCCTAACCCTAACCCTAATCCTCACATTAACCCTAACCCTCACACTAACCCTAACCCTACACCTCACCCTACCCCTCACCCTAACCCTAACCCTAACCCTAAACATCACCCTAACTCTAATGCTATCCCTAAACCTCACCCTCACCCTAAAACTCATCCTAACCCCTACCCTCACTATAACCCTAACCCTAAACCTAATCATCACCGTAACCCTAACCCTCACCCTAACCTAAACTGTCACCCACACTCTAAAACTCACCCGAACCCGAACCCGAACCCTTACCCTAACCCGACCCTAAACCTCACCCTAACCCTAACCCTCAATCTAAACCTAACTCTAACCCTCACCCTCATACTAACCCAAACCCTCACCTTAACCTTCACACTAACCCTCACCCTAACCCTAACGCTAACCCTAAACCTCACTCTCACCCTAACCCTCACTCTTATCCTTACCCTCACACTAACCTTAACTCTAACCATAATCCTCACATTAACATTATACCTCAACCTAACTCTAACCCTACCCCTCAACTTGAACTTCACACTAACCCTAACCCTAAGCCTAACTCTGACAGTAACCCTATCCCAAACCCTAAACTTCACCCTAACCCTTACCGTCACCGTCACCCTAAACCTCACTCTAACCCTAACCCTCAAATACACCTCACCCTAACGCTAACCCTAACCCTAACCCTCACCGAACCCTCACCCTAATGCTAACCCTATCCCTAACCCTCACCCTAACCCTAAACCTAACCCTCACCCTCACCCAAACCCTTAACCTCACCGTTACACTAACCCTAACAATCAGCCTAACCATCATCCTAACCCTCACACTAAACCTAAACCTCACCCTACCCATAACCCTAACTCTCAGCCAAACCTACTTCCTAACACTCACCCTCACCCTCAGCCTAACCCTAACCCTAAACCTAAACCTAACCCTAACCCTCACACTCATCGTCACCCTAACTCTAACGCTAACCCTAACCTTGACCCTGACCCTAACCCCAACCCTATAACTAACCCTCACCCTCAACCTAACCCTAAACCTCGCTCTCACTCTAACCCTAACCCTAACCCTCACCCTAACCCTAAGCCTTAACCTAACCCTCACCCTCACCCTAAACCTCAACCTAACCCTTACCCTCACCCGAACCCTAAACCTAACCCTCAGCCTAACCCTCATCCTAAACCTAAACCTAACCCTCACAATAACCTTAACGCTAATCCTAACCCTAACCCTCACATTAACCCTAACCCTCAACCTCACCCTCAACCTCACCCTAAGCCTAACCCTAACCCTCACCCTAATCCAAACACTAACCCTAAACCCTCAACCTAACCCTAACCCTAATCCAAAACCTAACCCTCACCCTCACTGTAACCCTTACCCTCACTCTAAACATTAACCTCACCCTAAACCTAAACTTAACCCTCAGTCTAACCCACATCCTAACCCTAAACCTAACCCTAACCGTCACCCTAACCTTAACCCTAACCGTAAACCTGACCCTCTCCTAAAACCTAACCCTCACCCTCACCCTTAACCTCACCCTCATGCTCACACTAACTCTCACACTAACCTTCACTCTAACCCTAACCCTAACCCTAAACTTCACCCTAAACCTAACTCTAACCCTCACCCTCATATTAACCCTAAACCTCACCTTAACCCTCATCCTAAACCTACCCCTAACCCTAATGCTAATCCTAATCCTCACTCTCACCCTAACCCTTATCCTCACAGTAACCCTAACCCTAACCCTCACCCTAACCCTAACCGAACCCTCACCCTCAACTTTACCCTAACCCTCACCGTTACCCCAACCATCAGCACCACCATAACACTCACCTACACCCTCACCCTCACTCTCAGCCTCACCCCCACCCTAACCATCACCCTCACCCTAAACATCACCCTAACCCTAACCCAAACACAAACGTTAACCCTAATGCTCACCCTAACCCTAATCCTCAACTTAAACCTCACCCTCACCCTAATCCTCACCCTAACCCTAACCCTAATCCTTTCCTAAACAAATCCCTCACCCTCACCCTAACCGTAACCCTAACCCTAATGCTAACACTAGCCCTGACCCTCACCCCAACCCTAATAATAACCCTAACCCTAATCCTAAACCTAACCCTAAAGCTAACCTTAAACCTCAACCTCACCATAACCCTCACCATAACCCTTACCCTCACACTAAACATAATCCTAATCCTAACCCTCACACTCACCCTAACCGTGATACTCACCCTAACCCTATTCTTCAGCCGAAACCTCACCGTCAGCCTAAACATCACCCTAACTCTAACCCTCAGCCTAAACCTAACTCTAACCCTCACCCTAACCCTAACGCTAACCCTAACCCTCACTCTCACCCTAAACCTCACCCTAACCCTTACCCTCAACATAACCCTAACCCTAACACTAATCCTCACACATAAACTCACCCTAACCATAACACTAAAGCTCACCGTAACCGTAACCCTCACCCTCACCCTCACCCTAAGCCTAACCCTAAACCTCACCCTAACCCTAACCCTGTCCCTAACCCTAACTCTAACCCTCACCCTCACCCTAACATTAACCCTAACCCTAATCCTCACCTAAACCTCCACCCTCACCCTCACCCTCACCCTCATCCTAACCCTCACCCTCACCCTAAACATAAACCTAAAGCTCACCCTAACCCTAACCCCAATCCTCTCCCTTACACTAATCCCCACCCTAAACCTCACCCTCACCCTAAACATCACCCTAACCTTAACCCTCACCCTAACCCTAACCCTCACCCTCACCCTAACCCTCACCATTACCTTAAGCCTCACCCTAACCCTAACCGTCACATCCACCCTAAAACTCACCCTCATCCTAACCCTCACCCTCACCCTAACCCTAACCTTAACCCTAACCCAAACCCTGACCCTAACCCTAATGCTAACACTAAACCTCAACCTCACCATAACCCTCACCCTAACCCTTACCCTCAACCTCAACCTCACCCTAACCCTAACCCCTAAGCCTCACCATAATCCTAACCCTAACCCTAACCCTAATCCTCACCCTATCCCTAACCCTAACCCTTACCTTCACCCTAACCCTCACCCTCACCGTACCCCTAATGCTACATTAACACTCAGCCTTACTTTATGCCTCGCCGTAACCCTTACCCTCACCTTAACCCTATCCCTCACCATCATCCTAAACCTCACCCTTACCCTTACCCACACCCTCACGCTCAATCTAACCCTAACGCTAACCCTAAAACTAAACCTCACCCTAAACGTCACCCTAACCCTAAACCTAGCCCTAACCCTCACTCTCACCCGAACCCTTAGCCTTACCCGAAACCTAACCTAACCCTCAGCCTAACCCTCATCCTAACACTAACCCTAACCCTAACATTCACCCTAACCGTCACCCTCACCCTCAACCTTACACTCAGCCTAACCCTAAACCTAATCCAAAACCAAACCCTAATTTTCAACCTCACCCTAACTCTAAACCTCACCCTAACCAAAACCCTCTCCCTAACCCTCACCCTAAAACTAACCCTAATCCTAATCCTAACCCTCACCCTCACCCTAACCCTTACCCACACCCTAACCCTAAACCTAACCCTCAGGATAACCCTCATCCTAACCCTAACCCTAACCCTCAACCTAACATTAACCCAAACCCTAAACTTAACCTTCACCCAAATCCTAACCCTCACCCTCACCCTCAACTTCACCATCACGCTCACCATAACCCACACCCTCACACTCACCCTAACCGTAACCATAACCCAAACCCTCACCGTAAACCTAACCCTCACACTCACCCTAACCCTCATTCTCACCCTAACCCTATCCATAAACCTAACCCTCACCCTAAACTCACTCTGACCCTCAGCCTCACCCTCACACTAAATCTAAACCTCACCCTAACCCTAAACCTAACCTTAGCCCTCACCCTAACACTAACCCTCACATAAACCCTAACCCTCACCCTCACTCTCACCGTAACTGTAACCCTAACCCTAACCCTAACAATAACCCTGAACCTAACACTAACACTAACCCTATCTATAACCCTCACCCTAATGCTAACCCTCACCCTAACATTTACACTCACCCTAAAAGTAAACCTAGTCCTAACACTAACCCTCACACTAACCTTAACCTTCATGTTAACCCTAAACCTCAACCTAACCCTATCCCTATCCCTCACCCTCACCCTAGCCCTCACCCTAACCCTAACCCTCATCGTCACCCTAAACCTCACTCTAAACTTAACACTAATCCTCAATCTAATCCTCACCCTCACCTTAACCCTAACCCTAATCCTCATCCTAACTCTCTCCTTTCCCCTTACTGTCACCCTCACCCTAAACCTCACCCTAACTGTAACCCTAACCCTACCGCTCACCGGAAACCTAAACCTAACCCTAATCCTCACCATATCCCTAACCATAACCCTAACTCTCACCCTAACCCTCACACTCACCATAACCCTAATTCTAACATTAACCCTCAACCTCACCCGAAACCTCGACCCTAACCCTTCCCCTGACCTTAAGCCTATCCCTCACCCTCACCCAAAACTTCACCCTAACCCTTACCCTCACCCTATCCCTCACCCTAACCCTAACCCTAACCCTAACACTAACCCTCACCCTAAACCTCACCCTAACCCTAAGCCTAAACCTAACCCTCACCCTCACCCATACCCTAAACCTTACCCTCATCCTAACCCTAACCCTAACCCTCACCCTAACCTTAAAGATAACCCTAACTCTAACCCTCATATTAACCCTAACCCTCACGCTCAACATCAACCTCAGCCTAACCCTAAACCTAATCCAAACGCTAACAGTCACCCTCAAATTCACCCTAACTCTAAACCTAACCCTAAACAAAACCTTCACCCTAAACCTAACCCTATCCCTAACACTCACCCTAAACCTAACCCTAATCCTAAACCTAACCCTCACCCTCTCCCTAACACTTACCCTCACCCTAAACCTAAACCTAACCCTCAGCCTAATCCTCATCCTAACACTAACACTATCCCAAACCCTCACCCTAAACTTAACCCTAACCCTAAACATCACACTCACCCTAACCCTAATCCTAACCCTAAACTTAACACTCACCCTCACCCTAACCCTATCTCTAACACTAAGCCTAACCATAACCCTCACCCTCAGCCTCACCCTAACCCTAACCCTCACCCTCAACCTCACCCTCAGCCTAACTCTAAGCCTAACTCCAAACCTAACCCTAAACCACACCCTCACCTTTACCCTAACCCTAACCCTAACCCTAACCCTAACCCTAACCCTCCTCCTAACTCTCAGCATAACCCTAACCCTAACACTAATAGGAACACTAACCCTTAACCTCATCCTAAACCTAACCATACTCCTCACGCTCACCGTTATTCTAACCCTAACCCTAATGATAACACTAACCCTAACCCTCACCCTCAGCTTCACCCTAACCCTAACCCTCACCCTCAACCTCACCCTCAGCCTAACCCTAAGCCTAACCTCAAGCCTAACCCTTAACCACACCCTCACACTCACCCTAACCCTAATCCTAACCCTAACCCTAACCCTAACCCTCCTCCTAACTCTCACCCTAACCCTAACCCTAACCTTAACCCTAACCCTAAACCTAACCCTAACCCTAACCCTAATCCTCACCCTCACGGTTATTCTAACCCTAACCCTAACCATAACACTAACCCTAACCCTAACTCTAACCCTCACCTTCACCGTAACCCAAACCCTCCTCCTAACCCTTACCCTAAACGTCACCCTAAGAATAAGCCTAACCCTCACCCGCAGCCTCACCCTCAACATAAGATTAACGATAAACATAACACTAACAATAATCCTAACCATATCCTTAATCCTAACCCTCACCATCACCCTAACCCTAACCCTAACCCTCAACCTAACCCTAAACCTCACCCACAATGTAACCCTAACCCTAACCCTAACTTCACCCTAATGCTAACCCTAACCCTCACCCTCACTCTAGCCCTCACCGTAACCCTAATCCTAACCATAAACCTCATCCTAATCCTCACCCAAACCCTAAAACCTAACCCTCACCCTTACCCTAACCCTCACCCTCACCCTTAAGCTCGGCCTAAGCCTAAGCCTAAACCTAAGACTAACCCTAACCCTCACACTCACCTTCACCCTAACCCTAACCATAACACTAACCCTAACTCTAACCCTCACACTAACCCTAACCGTAAAACTCACCCTCATGCTCGGCCTAAGCCTAAGCCTAAGACTAAGTCTAACCCTAACCCTCACCCTAACCCTCACCCTAACCCTAACACAAACCCTAACTCTAACCCTAAATCTCACCATTACCCTAACACTAACTCTAACCCTATTCCTAACGCTAAGCCTCACCCTATCCCTAACCCTAACCCTCACCCTTACAGTAACTTTCAACCTAACCCTAATCCTTAACCCTAACCCTAACGCTAACCTTCACCCTGTCCATAACCCTAAACCTAACCCTAATCCTAAACCTCACACTTAGGCTCAGCCTAAACCTAAGCCTAAGCCTAAGACTAACCCTGACCCTCACACTCACCCTCACCCTAACACTAAGAGTAACACTCACCCTAAACCTAACCCTCACACTAACCCTCACCCTAATGCTAACACTAACCCTAAACCTCACCCACACCCTAACAATAACCCTCACCCGCATCCCTAACCCTAACCGTAACCCTCACCCTCACCCTCCGCCTAACACTAATCCTATCCCTAACCCCAGCCCTAAACTTAACACTAACCCGAAACCTAACCCTCATCCTAACCCTCAACCTCACCCTAGCCCATACCCTAACCCTAAGCCTAAACCTAACCCTAACCCTAACCCTAACACTAAACCTAACCCTAAACCTAACCATAAACCTCACCCTCAGCCTTACCCTCACTATAAACTTAACACTAACCTAACACTAACAATTACCTTAACTCTAACCCTAACCCTCACTGTAACCCTAACCTTAACCTTTAGTCTTACACTCACCATAACCCTCACAATAACCCTAACCCTCAACTTAACCCTAACCCTAACCGTAACTCTCACCCTCATGCTCACCATCAGCCTAACTTTAAACCTAACGCTACTCCTAATACTAACGCTCAACTTCACCGTCACACTAACCCTAAACCTAAACCTAAGCCTAACCCTCACACTCACCCTCACCCACACCCTAAGCCTCACTGTCACCCTCACACTCATCCTCACCCTAACCCTAACCCTAACACTAAAACTAACTCTAACCCTAAACCTCACCCTTACCCTAACCCTAACTCTAACCCTATCCCTAAACCTAAACTTCACCATAACCCTAACCCTAACCCTCACCCTCACAGTAAATTTCAACCTAACCCTAATCCTACCAATAACCCTAACCCTAACGCTAACCCTCACCCAGTCCATAACCCTCAACCTAACCCTCACCCTCACCCTTAGGCTCAGCCTAAACCTAAGCCTAAGCCTAAGACTAAACCTTACCCTCACACTCACCCTCACCCTAACCCTAACAGTAACACTCTCCCTAACCCTAACCCTCACCATCACCTTCACCCTCCGGCTAACACTAAGCCTATCCCTAACCCCAACCCTAAACTTAACACTAACCCGAAACCTAACCCTCACCCTAACCCTCACCTTCACCCTAGCCCATAACTTAACCCTAAGCCTAATCCTAACCCTAACCCTAACCCTAACCCTAAATCTAACCATAAACCTCACCCTCAGCCTCACCCTCACGGCAAAATTAACACTAACCTAACACTAACAATAACCCTAACCCTAAACCTAAACCTCACTGTAACCCTAACCTTAACCTTTAGACTTACCCTCACCATAACCCTCACAATAACCCTAACCCTCAACCTAACCCTAACCCTAACCGTCACCCTCAACCTCATGCTCACCCTCAGTCTAAATTTAAACCTAACGCTACTCCAAACACTAACCCTCAACTTCACCCTCACACTAACCCTAAACCTAACCCTAACCCTAACCCTCACACTCACCCTCACCCACACCCTAAGCCTCACTGTCACCCTCATGCTCACCCTCACCCTAACCCTAACCCTCACCCTCACCTTAAACCTATCTCTCACCCTAACCATAAACCTCACAATCACCCTCACCCTCACCTCACCCTAACCATAAACCTAACCCTAATCCTCACCCTAAACCTCACCCTAACCCTAATGCTAACTGTAAACCTCACACTCATCTTAAATCTCATGTTAAACCTTACTCTCACCATAAATCTAACACTAACCCTAACCCTCACCCTGACCCTAAACCTCACCCTAACCCTAACTCTAACCATAACCTTCACCCGAACCCTGACCCTAACCCTAACCCTAACCCTAACCCTCATCCTAAACCTCACCCTAACCCTAACCCTATCCCTATCCCTAACGTTAACCCTAACGCTCATCTTAACCATACGGTACCCCTCAAACTAACACTCGTCCTAAAGTTAACCCTAACAAAAACCCTTACCCTAACCCTAACCATAAAACTCAACCTAACCCTAATCCTCACCCAAATCCTCAGACATCCTCAGCCTAAACCTAACCCTAACTCTAATCTTAAACTAATCCTCACCCTCATCCTAACTCTAACCCTAACCTTCACTCTCAACCTCACCCCCACCCTCACGCGAACCATACCATCACCCTAACCCGAACCCTCACCCTAACCCTCATCCTAACCCTCTCCCAAACCCTCATCCTTACCCTAAACCTAACCCTTACCATAACCCTAAACCTCACCCTCACCCTAAACCTAACCCTAACCCTAACTCTCACACTCACCATAACCCTCATCCTAAAACTTACTCTCACCCTAACCCTCATCCCAACCCTCAGCATATCCCTAACCCTAACCCTCAACCTAACCCTTACACTCACTCTAACAATAAGCCTAACCCTACCACTAACTCTCACACTAACCCTCACCTTAAATATCACCCTATCATTAAGCCTAATTCTAACACTCACCCTAACCCTAACACTCACCCTCACCCTCAGCCTAAAACTCAGCCTAAAGCATAACCCTAACCCTAACCCTCAGAGTCACCCTCACCCTAACCCTAACCCTAAGCCTCACCCTCACCCTCAACCTCACCCTAAACCTAACACAAACACTCAAACTAACCCTCACCCTCACCATAAACATCACCGTAAACCTAACACTCACCCTAATCTGCACCATAACCCGAACCCTCAACCTAACGCTAACCCTCACCCTCACCCTAACCATAACCCTCACCCTAACCCTAACCCTAACCCTAACCCTCATCTAACCCTCACCCTAAACCAAACCCTAACCCTCACCCTAACCGTCAACCACACCCTCACCCTAAACCTAACCCTAATGCTCACACTCAACATAACCCTAAACCTCACACTCACCCCCACCCTCAGCTTAAATCTAAGCCTAACAATAAACCTAATCCTAACCGTCACACTCACGCTCACCCTAAACCTAATACTAACCCTAAACCTAACACTCTCACTCACCCTCACCCTCAACCTAACCCTAAGCCAAACCCTCAACCGAAACTTCACCCTCACCCTAACCCTAACCCTCACCCTCAACCTAAACATCACCCTAAACCTAACACTCACCCTAACCCTTAGCTTAACCCTCACCCTCAACCTAACCCTAACCCAAACCCTCAACCGAAACTTCACCCTCACCCTAACCCTAACCCTCACCCTCAACCTAAACATCAACCTAAACCTAACACTCACCCTAACCCTTAGCTTAACCCTCACCCTAAACCTAACCCTCACCCTCACCCTCACTCTCAGGCTCACCTTAATCCTAATCCTAACCCTAACCCTCACCCTCACCCTCAACCTAACCCTACCCCTAACGCTAACCCTCACCCTAACACTAACCTCCAAACTAACCCTAACCCTAAACCGAAACCTAACCCTGACCCAAACCCTAACACTCACCCCAACCCTTACGCTCACCCTTACCCCAAACCTAATTCTCACCAAAACCCTAACCCTCAAGCTCACAGTCACCCTCAGCCTTACCCTAAACCTAAGCCTAACCCTATCCCTAAACCTCACAGTCACCCTCAGCCTAACCCTAATCGTAAACCTATACCTAACCCTAACCCTCCTCCTAACTCTCACCCTAACTCTAACCCTAATACTATCACTAACATTATCCTAAAACTCACCCTAACCCTAACCTAATCCTCACCCTCACCCTGATTCTAACTCTAACCCTAACGATAACACTAACCCTCACCCTAACCCTAAACCTCACCCTCACCCTAAACCTATCCCTAAGTTTCAAGCTCACCCTAACCCTAACCCAAACCCTCAACTGAACCCTCACACTCACCGTCACCCTAACGCTCACCCTCACACTAAATATCACCCTAACCCTAACCCTCACCCTAGCCCTAACCCTCATACTAACCCTAAACCTCACCGTAACCTAATCCTCAACCTAACGCTTACCCTCACCCTAACACTAAGGCTAAACATAACATGAACCCTCAGAGTAAACCTAAACCTCAGCCTAACCCTAACCCTCACACTCTCCCTAACCATCACCCTAAACCTAACCCTAACACTCACCCTAACCCTAACTGTCACCCTCATCTAACCCTCACCCTAACCCTCACCCTAACCTCAACCACACCCTCACCCTAAACCTAATGCTCATACTCAACATAACCCTAAACCTCACACTCACCCTCACCCTCAGCTTAAACCTAAGCCTAACAATAAACCTAACCCTAACCCTCACACTCACCCTCACCCTAAAACTAATCCTAATCCTAAACCTAACCCTCTCACTCACCCTCACCCTCAACCTAAACCTAACCCAAACCCTCAACCGAACCTTCACCCTCACCCTCACCTTAACCCTAATCGTAACCCTAACCCTAACCCTAACCCTCCTCCTAACTCTCACCCTAACCCTAACCCTAACACAATCACTAACATTAAGCCTAAACCTCACCCTAACCCTAACCCTAATCCTCAACCTCACCATTATTTTAACCCTAACCCTAACGATAACACTAACCCTAACCTTTACCCTAACCCTCACCCTCACCCTAAACCTAATGCTAAGTCTCAACCTCACCCTAACCCTAACCCAAACCCACAACTGAACCTTCACCCTAACCCTAACCCTAAACCTCAACCTCATCCTAAACCTAACCCTAAGTCTCAAGCTCACCTTAACGCTAACCCAAACCCTAAACTGAACCCTCACCCTCACCGTCACCCTAACCCTCACCCTCACTCTAAACATCACCATAACCATAACCCTCACCCTTACCCTCAACCTAACCCTAACCCTCATACTAACCCTAAACCTCACCGTAACCTAACCCTCAACCTAACCCTTACCCTCACCCTAACTTTAAGCCTAAACCTAACATGAACCCTCACATTAACCCTAAACCTCACCATAACCCTAACCCTCACCCTCAACCTCACCCTCCGCCTAACACTAAGACTATCCCTAATCCCAACCCTAACCTTAACACTAACCCTAAACCTAAGCCTCATACTAACCCTCACCCTAAACCTGACCCTAACCCTCACCCTCACCCTAGCCCATACCTTAAACCTAAACCTAATCCTAACCCTCACCCTAACCCTCACCCTCAGCCTAAACTTAAGCCTAACCCTAACACTAACCCTAAACCTCAACTCACCCTAACCCTTATCCTAACCCTAATCTTAATCCTCACCCTCACCCTAAGTCTAACTCTAACACTAAGCCTAACCCTATCCCTCACCCTCAGCCTCAACCTAACCCTAACCGTCACCCTCAACCTCACCCTCAGCCTAACCCTAAGCCTAACCACAATCCTAACCCTAAACCACACCCTCACCCTCACCCTAACCCTAATCCTAACCCTAACCCTCCTCCTAAATCTCACCCTAACCCTAAACCTAACCCTAACACTAAGACTAACCCTTAACCTCATCCTAACCCTAACCCTAATCCTCACCCTCACTGTTATTCTAACCCTAATCCTAACGATAACACTAACCCTAACCTTAACCCTCACCCTCACCTTAAACCAAACTCTCCTCCTAACCCTAACCCTAACCATAACCCTAAACTTCACCCTAACCCTAACCCTAACGCTCACCCTCAGCCTCACCCTCAACATAAGCTTAACCTTAACCATAACACTAACAATAACCCTAACCATATCCCTAATTCTAACCCTCACCATCACCCTAACCCTAACCCTAACCCTCACCCTAACCCTAAAACTCATCCTCAATGTAACCCTAACCCTAACCCTAACTTCACCCTAATGCTAACCCTAATCCTCATCCTCACAATAGCCCTCACCCGAACCCTAATCCTAACCCTTAACCTCATCCTAACCCTCACCCAAATCCTAACACCCAAACCCTAACCCTAACCCTAACTCTCACCCTCACCCTCACCCTCCGCTTAACACTAAGACTATCCCTAACCCCAACCTTAACCCTAACACTAACCTTAAACCTAACCCTCACACTAAACCTCACCCTAATCCTGACCCTAACCCTAACCCTCACCCTCACCCATATGCTCGGCCTAAGCCTAAGCCTAAGACTGACCCTAACCCTCACACTCAATTTCACCCTAACCATAACCCTCATACTAACCCTAACCCTAAAATTCTCCCTCATGCTAGGCCTAAGCCTAAGCCTAAGCCTAAGCCTAAGCCTAACCCTAAAACTCACACTAACCCTCACCCTAACCCTAACCCTAACACTAACCCTAAATCTAACCCCAAACCTCACCCTAACTCTAACCCTATCCCTAAACCTAAACCTCACACTATCCCTATCCCTAGCCCTCACCGTCACAGTAACTTTAAACCTAAACCTAATCCTACCAATAACCCTAACCCTAACGCTAACCCTCACCTTGTTCATAACCCTCACCCTAACCCTAACCCTCACCCTCACTCTTAGGCTCAGCTTAAACCTAAGCTTAAGCCTAAGACTAACCCTTACCCTTACACTCACCCTCACCCTAACCCTAACAGTAACACTCACCCTAACCCTAACCCTTACACTAACCCTCACCCTAATGCTAACACTAACCCTAAACCTCACCTGCACCCTAACCCTAACCCTCACCTTCAACCTCACCCACCGCTTAACACTAAGCCTATCCCTCACACCAACCCTAAACCTAACACTAACCCTAAAACTAACCCTCACCCTAACCCTCACCCTCACCCTAGCCCATACCCAAACCCTAAGCCTAATCCTAACCCTCACCCTAACGTTAACTCTAACCCTAACCCCAACACTCACCCTAAACTTAACCCTCACCCTCACCCGCACCATAACACTAATCTTAACTCTAACCCTAACCCTCACCTTAAACCTCACCATAACCTTAACCCTAACAATAACCCTAACCCTAAACCTAACCATAAACTTCACCCTCAGCCTCACACTCACCGCAAATGTAACACTAACCTAACACTAACAATAACCCTAACCCTAACCCTAACCCTCACTGTAACCCTAACCTTAACCTTTAGCCTTACCCTCACCATAACCCTCACACTAACCCTAACCCTCAACCTAGCCCGAACCATAACCCTAACCGTCACCCTCACCCTCACGCCTAACCTCAGCCTAAATTTAAACCTAACGCTACTCCTAAAACTAACACTCAAGTTCACCCTCACACTAACCCTAACCCTAACCCTAACCGTCACACTCACCCTCACCCACACCCTAAGCCTCACTGTCACCCTCACGCTCACTCTCACTGTAACCCTAACCCTAACCCTCACGCTAAACCTATCTCTCACCCTAACCATAAACCTAACAATCACCCTCAACTTCACCTCACCCTAACCCTAAACCTCACCCTAACACTCACCCTAAACCTCACCCTAAGCCTAATGCTAACTCTAACCCTCACACTCACCCTGAACTTCACGCTAACCCTTACTCTCACAACAAAGCTAACACTAACCCCAACACTCACACTGACCCTAACCCTCACCCTAACCCTAACCCTAACCATAACCCTAACGCTAACCTTAACGTTCATCTTAACCATAACCATACCCCTCAAACTAACTCTCATCCTAAACTTAACCCTAACCAAAACCCTCACCCTAACCCTAACCCTAACTTTCAACCTAACCCTAATCCTCACCCTCACGCTAACTCTCATCCTAACCCTCTCCCTAACCCTCATCCTAACCCTAACCTTAGCCCTTACATGACCCTAAACCTCACCCTCACCCTAACCCTAACCCTAACCCTCACACTCACCATAATCCTCACCCTAAACCTTACCCTCACCCTAACCCTCATCCCAACCCTCACACTATCCCTAACCCTAACCCTCAAGCTAACCCTTACACTAATTCTAACACTAAGCCTAACCCTAACAATAACTCTCACACCAACCCTCACCCTAAATATCACCCTATCATTAACCCTAACATTAAAACTCACCCTAACCCTCACCCTCACCCTCACCCTCAGCCTAACCCTCAGACTAAAGCCTAACCCTAACCCTAACCCTCAGAGTCACCCTCACCCTAACCCTAACCCTAAGCCTCACCCTAACCCTCAACCTCACCCTAAACCTAACGCAATCCCTCAAACCAACCCTCACCCTCACCATAAACATCACCGTAACCCTACCACTCACCCTAATCCACACCATAACCCGAACCCTCACCCTAATGCTAACCCTCACCCTGACCCTAACCCTAACCCTTACCCTAACCCTCACCCTCACCCTCATCTAACCCTCACCCTAACCCAAACCCTACCCTCACCCTTACCCTCAACCACACCCTCACCATAATCCTAACCCTAATTCTCACACTCAACATAACCCTAAACCTCACACTCACCCTCACCCTCAGCTTAAACCTAAGCCTAACAATAAACCTAACCCTAACACTCACACTCAACCTCACCCTAAATCGAATCCTAACCCTAAACCTAACCCACTCACTCACCCTCACCCTCAACCTAACCCTAACCCAAACCATCAACTGAAACTTCACCCTAATCCTAACCCTAACCCTCACGCTCAACCTAAACATCACCCTAAACCTAACCCTCACCCTAAACCTTAGCCTAACCCTCAACCTAACCCTAACCCTCACCCTCACCCTCACCCTAAGGCTCACCTTAAACCTAATCCTAACCCTAACCTTCACCCTCACCCTCAACTTAATCCTACCCCTAATGCTAACCCTCACCCTAACACTAACCACCAAACTAACCCTAACCCTAAACCTAACGCTAACCCTCACCCAAACCCTAACACTCACACCAACCCTTACCCTCACCCTAATCCCAAACCTAATGCTCACCATAACCCTAACACTCAAGCTCACAGTCACCCTCAGCATAACCCTAAAACTAAGCCTAACCCTATCCCTAAACCTCACACTCACCCTCATCCTAAACCTAATCCTAAACCTAACCCTAACCCTCCTCCTAACTCTCACCCTAACCCTAACCCTAACACAATCACTAACATTAAGCCTAAACCTCACCCTAACCCTAACCCTAATCCTCACCCTCAACGTTATTCTAACCCTAACCCTAATGAAAACACTAACCCTAACCCTAACCCTAACCCTCACCCTCACCCTCAACCTAAACCTAAGCCTCAACCTCACCCTAACCCTAACCCAAATATTCAACTGAACCCTCACCCTCACCTTCTCCCTCACCCTAACCCTTACCCTTACCTTAAACATCACCCTAACCCTAACCCTCAACCTTACCCTCACCCTAGCCCTAACCCTCATAGAACCGTAAACCTCACCCTAACGTAACCCTCAACCTAACCCTTACCCTCACCCTAACACTAAGCCTAAACCTAACATGAGCCCTTACAGTAACCCTAAACCTCACCCTAACCTTAACCATCACACTATGCCTAACCCTCACCCTAACCCTAACCTAACCCTCACCCTAACCCTAATCATCACCCTCACCCTCACTCTCATCCTAACCCTCTGCCTAAAGCCTAACCCTAACCCTCACAATCACCCTCACCCTAACCCTAACCCTAAGCGTCACCCTCACTCTCAACCTCACCCTAAACCTAACGCAAACCCTCAAACCAACCTTCACACTCACCATAAACATCACCGTAAACCTAACAGTCACCATAATCGGCACCAAAACCCTAACCCTTACCCTAACGATAACCCTCACCCTCACCCTAACCCTAACCCTCACCCTAATCCTAACCCTCACCGTCATCTAATCCTCACCCTAACCCAAACCCTAAACCTCTCCCTAACCCTCAACCTCAACCTCACCATAAAACTAACCGTAATGCTCACAGTCAACATAACCCTAACCCTCACACTCACCCTAACGCTAAGCTTAAACCTAAGCCAAACAATAACCCTAACCCTAAACCTCACACTCACCCACACCCTCAACCTAACCCTAACCCTAACTAACCCTCTCACTCACCCTCAGACTCACCCTAACCCAAACCCAAACCCTCAACCTAAACATCACCCTAAACCTAACACTCACCCTAACCCTTAGCCTAACCCTCACCCTAACCCTAACCCTCACCCTCACCCTCACCAACAGGCTCACACTAAAACTATTCCTAACCCTAAAACTCACTCTCATCCTCAACCTAACCCTACCCCTAATGCTAACCCTCACTCTAAACCTAACCTCCATCCTAACCCTAAACCTCACCCTTAACCTAACCCTCAACCTAACCCTAACCCTCACCCTAACCCTAAACCTCATGCTCACAGTCACCCTCCGCCTAACACTAAACCTAAGCCTAACCCTATCCCTAATCCTCACACTCACCCTCACCCTGAACCCAACCCTAAGTCTCACCCTCACCCTCAACCTCACCCTAACCCTAACCCAAACCCTCAACTTAACCCTCACCCTCACACTCACCCTAACCCTCACCCTCACCCTAACATCACCCTAACCCTAACCCTCACCCATACCCTCACCCTAGCCCTAACCCTCATACTAACCCTAAACCTAACCCTAAACCTAAACCTCAACCTAACACTTACCCTCACCCTAACACTAAGCCTAAACATAACATGAACCCTCACACTATCCCTAAAACTCAACCTAACCCTAAACCTCACATTAACCCTAACCCTCACCCTAACCCTAACCCTATCCCTCACCCTAACCGTCACTCTAACCCTAACCCTGACCCTAACCCTCACCCTGTCCATAACCCTCATCCTAACCCTAACCCTGACCCTAACCCTAACCCTCACCCTCTCCCTTAGGCTCGGACTAAGCTTAAGCCTAAGACTAAAACTAACCCTTACACTCACACTGACCCTCACCTTAACCCTAAAAGTAACAGTCACCCTAACCCTAAGCCTCACACTAACTCTCACCGTAACACTAACACTAACCATAAACCTCACCCAAACCCCAACCCTAACTCTCACCCTCACCCTCACCCTCCGCCTAACACTAAGACTATCCCAAACCCCAACCCTAACCCTAAAACTAACCCTAAACCTAACCCACACCCTAACCCTCACTCTAACCCTGACCGTAACCCTCACCCTCACCTTAGCCCATACCCTAACCCTAACCCTAACCCCAACCCTCACCCTAACCCTAACCCTCACCACACCCTCACCATAACTCTAATCCTAACCTTAACCCTAACCCTAACCCTCACCCTCACCCTCACCTTAAACCTAATCCTAATCCTAACCCTAACCCTAACACTCACCCCCACCCTAAACCTCACGCTAACCCTAACCCTAACACTAACCATAACCCTAACCCTCACCCTACACTAACTCTAACCCTAAACCTCACCTTAACCCTAAACCTCACCCTAACACTTACCTTCACACTAAAACTCACCTTAACCCGAACACTAACCCTCACACTAACCCTAACCATCACCCTTAACTTAAAACTCACCCTAACCCTAACCCTAAACTTCAACCTTGCCCTAACCCTAACCATTACCCTAACCCTATCACTCACCCTAACCGTAACCCCCACCCTCAACCTCAAGCTGGGCCTAAGCCTAAGCATAAGCCTAAGACTAACCTGAACCCTCACACTCACTCTCACCCTAACCCTAATCGTAAACGTAACCCTAACCGTAACCCTCACACTAACCCTCACCCTAACGCTAACACTAACCCTATCCCTAACCCTCACCTAACGCTCACCCTAACCCTTAACCTTCACCATTACCATAACACTCACCCTCAGACTAACCCTCACCTTTACCCTTACTGTCACCCTCACCCTAACCCTCACCCTAACCGTAATCATCATTATAACACTCACCCTAATTGTAACCCTAACCATCACCCTAACCGTAACCCTCACCCTCAACTTCAGCCTCAGCCTATCCCTAAGCCTAAGCCTAACCCTAACCTAAACATCACCCTCATCCTAGCCCTCACCCTAACCCTAATCCTAACCCTAACCCTCATCCTAACCCTCAACCTAACCATAACCCTAACCATCATTCAAAAGCGAATTCTCATCCCCATTATCACCCTCAGCCTAATCCTAAGCCTAAGCCTAACCCTACCTCTAATCCACACACTCACCCTCCCTGTAACCCTAATCCTAAACCTAACCCTAACCCTAAACCTAATCCTAAACCTCACCCTCACCCTAACCTTAACCCTAATGCTCATCCTAACCCTAACCCTCACCCTCAAAGTAACCCTAACCCTAAACCTCATCCTAACGCTAACCCTAACCCTCACCCTCACTGTAGCCCTCACTTAACCCTAATCCTAACCCTAAACCTCATCCTAACCCTCACCCTGACCCTAAAACCCTAACCCTCATCCTAACCCTAACACTCTCCCCCTCACACTCATGCTCGGCCTAAGCCTAAGCCTAAGACTAAGACTAACCGTAACCCTCACACTCACCCTAACCCTCAACCCAACCCTAACACTAACCCTCAACTTCACCTTAGCCCATACTCGACCCTAAGCCTAAACCTAACCCTCACCCTTACCCTCACTCTCACCCTCACCCTAAGTCTAATCCTAACCCTAACCCTCACACTCACCCTCTTCCTAAGCCTAATTGTAACACTAACCCTAACCCTAACACTAACCTTCACCCTAATGCTAACTCTAACCCTAAACCTCATCCTCACCCAAACCCTAACCCTCACCCTCACCTTCACCTTCTGCCTAACACTAAGACTATCCCTAACCCCAGCCCTAACACTAACACTAACCCTAAACCTAACTGTCACACTAACCCTCAAACTAAACCTCACCCTAACCCTCAACCTCAACCTCACTCTAAACCTAACCCTAATTCTCACACTCAACATAACCATAACGGTCACACTCACACTCACCCTCAGCTTAAACATAAGCCTAAAAATAACCCTAACCCTAAACCTCACACTCACCCTCACCCTAAACCTAAACCTAACCATAAACTTAACCCTCACACTCACCCTCACCCTCACTCTAACCCTAACCGAAACCCTCAACCGAACCCTCACCCTCACCCTCAACCTAACCCTAACCCTCAAACTAACCCTACCCTTAACGCTAACACACATCCTAACCCTAATCTCCAACCTAATCAGATCCCTAACCCTAACGCTAACACTCACCCTAACCCTAACCTCCAACCTAACGCTAGCGCTCACCCTAACCCTAACGTGAACCCTCAGCCTAACCCTAACACTCAACCCAACCCTTACCTTCACCCTAACCCTAAACCTCACCCTACCCCTAACTCTCACGCTCACAGTCACCCTCAGCCTAACCCTAAACTTAAGCCTAACGCCTTCCCAAACCCTCACACACACCCTCACACTAAACCTAATCAAACGACTCACCCTCACCCTCAACCTCACCCTAACGCTAACCCAAACCCTCAACTTAACCCTCACCCTCACCCTAACCCTAACCCTCACCCTCACCCTGAACATCACCCTAACCCTAATACTCACCCTTTCCCTCACCCTAGCCCTAACCCTCATACTAACCCTAAACCTCACCCTAAACCTAAACCTCAACCTAACCCTAACCCTAACCCTAACACTAAGACTAAACCTAACATAAACCCTCAAAGTAACCCTAAACCTCACCCTAACCCTAACCCTCACACCAACCCTAAACCTCACCCTAAACCTAACACTAAACCTACCCTTCACCCTACCCCTCACTCTAACCCTAAACCCAACTCTAACCCTCACACTCACCGTCACCCTAACACTCACCCAACCCTAACACTCAACCAAACCCTAACCCTCATACTCTCCCGAACCCTAAGCCTCACACTATCACTCACACTCATCCTCAACCTAAACCACACCCTAACCCTAACCCTCACCCTAACCTCACCCTTACCCTCAACCTAACCCTCACCCTCAACCTAACACAAACCATAACCCTAACCCTAAACCTCACCCTAATCCTCACCCTAAACCTATGCCTAACCCTCACCATCACGCTAACCTTTAACATTACCCTCAGCCTAACCCTCACACAAACCCTAACCCTCAACCTAACCCTAACTCTAACCGTCACCCTCACCCTCAGCCTAACTGTAAACGTAACCCTACTCCTAACACTAACATTCACCTTCACCCTCACACTAACCCTAATCCTAAACCTAACCCTAAGTCTAAGCCTCACACTCACCCTCACCGTCACGCTGACCCTAAGCCTCACTGTCACACTCACACTCACCCTCACCCTAACACTAACCATAACTCTAATCCTAAACCTCACCCTAACCCTAACCCTAACCCTAACACTCACCATCAATCTAACCTTTAACTTTACCCTCACCCTAACCCTCACACTAACCCTAACCCTCACCCTAACCCTAACCCTCACCCTAACCCTCACGCTCACCATACACCTCACCCTAACCCTAATCCTAACCCTAACCCTCACCCTAAACCTAACCCTCAACCTAACCCAACCCTAACCCTCACCCTAACCCTCACCTTAACCCTAACCCTAACACTAAACAAACCCTAACACTCACCCTAACCCTCACACTAACCCTAATGCTAACGCTAATCCTAACCTAATCCTCAACCTAACCTTAACCCTAACCCTAACCCTAACATTAACTCACGAACTAACCCTCCCCTAACCCTAAATCTAACCCTAAACCTAAACCTCATCCTCACTGTACGCCTTACCCTAATGGTCACCCTAAACCTAATCTTAACCTGAACCCCAACTCTCACCCTAACACTAAACCTAACCCTCACCCTAACCCTCACCTCCACCCTCAACGTCAGCCTCAGCCTAAGCCTAAGCCTAACCCTAATCCTAACCCTCACACTCACCCTAACACTAACCCTAATCCTAATCCTAAACCTAACCCTAATATTCACCCTCACCCTAACCCTCACCTTCACCCTAACCCCATCACTAACCCTAACCCTAACACACACCCTCAGCCTAAACCTAAGCCGAAATCTAACCCTAAATCTCACCCTCACCCTTACCCTAACCCTAACCCTAAACCGAAACCTAACCCTAACCCTAACCCTAACCATCACCCTAGCCCCTCCCCCTAACCTTAATCCTAACCCTAACCCTCACACTAACCCTCCCCTAACCCTAACCTTAACCCTCACCCTAATCCTGAGCCTCACCCTCAACCTCACCCGCAGCCTAACCCTAAGCCTAACCCTAAAGCTAACGCTACCACACACACTCACCCTCACCCTAACCCTAATCCTAACCCTATCCCCAAACCTAACACTCCTCCTAACTCTCACCCTAACACTAACCCTAACACTAACACTAACCCTAAACCTCACCCTCACCCTCACCCTAACACTAAATCTAACCCTAAAGTTCACCCTCACCCTAAACCTAACTCTAACCCTAACCCAAACCCTAAGCCTCACCCTATCCCTAACCCTCACCCTCACCCTCACCCTCACCGTAAACCTAAACCTCACCCTAACAATAAACTTAAACCTAATCCCAACCCTCACCCTAAACATAACCCTCACCCTAACCCAAACCCTCACTCTCACACTTACCCTCACCCTAACACTAAACCTAAACCTAACACTAACCCTCACACTAACGCTAACCCTAATCCTAACACTAAACCTAAACCTAAACCTCACCCTCTCCCTAAACATAACATTGACCCTAAACCTAACCCTCACCCTAACCCTCCCCCTAACCCTATATCTAACCATAAACCTCACCCTCACACTCACACTAACCCTAACCCTCACCCTAACCATAACCCTCACCCTAACCCTAACCCTCACCATAACACACTCACCCTAACACTAACCCTAACCCTAACACTCACCCTCACACTAACCCTAACCCTCACCCTAATCCTAAACCTCACCTAAACCCTAACACTAACCCTAACTCTCACACTCACTCTAGCCCTCACCCTAACCCTAATTCTAACCCTTACCCTCATCCTAACCCTAACCCTCATCCTTACTCTAAGCATCACATTAACCCTAAACCTAATCCTCAATCTAACCCTCACTAAACATTAACCCTAACCCTAACCTAACCCTAACCCTTACACTACTCCAAAACCTAACCCCAACACTCACCCTTATCTTAACCCTCATCCTCAGCCTAATCCTCACCTTTACCCTTAACATCATCCACACCCTAACCATCACCCTAAACCTAAAACTCATCCTAAACCTCACCCTAACTGTAAACCTAAACATCACCCTAAACCTAACCCTCACCCTCAACCTCATGCTCAGCCTAAGCCTAAGCCTAAGCCTAAGCCTTACCCTAACCCTCAACCTAACCCTCACCATAACCCTAACCCTAACCCTCACGCTAAACCTCACCCTAACCCTAAGTCTAACCCTAAACCTCCCCTCAACCTAAACCTAACCCTATCCCTAAACCTCACCCTAAACCTCACCCTAACACTTACCCACACCCTCAACCTCAACCTCACCGTAACTCTAACCCTAACCCTAACAATAACCCTAAACCTAACCCTAACCCTAACCCTAAACATAAACCTCACCACAAACATAACCCTAACCATAACACTAACAATAAACCTAACCCTAACCCTAAACCAAATCCTCACCCCCACTGTCACCCTTAGCCTAACCCTAAGGCTAAGCCTAACCCTAACCCTAATCATAACCTTCACCCTTAGCCTCACCCTCACCGCAAACTGAACCCTAACCATAACACTAACAATAACCCAATCCCAAACCCTAACCCTAACCCTAATCCTAAACCCCACTGTCACCCTCAGACTAACCCTAAGCCTAACCCTAACACTAACCCTAAACCTAACCTTAATCCTCAGCCTCACATTCACCCTAACCCAAACCCTAAACTTAACCCTCACCCTAACCCTAAGCCTAGGCCTAACACTAACCCTAACCCTCACACTCACCCACACCCTAAACCTAATCCTAAACCTAACCCTATCACTAACCCTAACCCTTACCTTAACCCTCACCCTAGCCGTCAACTTAACCCTAAACCTGACCCGAAACCTCATCCTAAACCTCACCCTAATTCTAAACCTAACCCTCACACTAATCCTAACCCTAACCCTCACCCTCATGCTCAGCCTAAGCCTAAGCCTAAACCTATCCCTCACCCTAAAACTAACCCTAACACTAACTCTAACACTAACCCTAAACCTCACTCTAACCCTAACCCTAACTCTAACCCTAAACCTAAACCTAAACCTCATCCTAACCCTAACCCTAACCCTCACCCTCACCCTAGCCGTCACCCTAAACCTTACCCTCATCCTCACCCTAAACCTCACACTAACCCTAACACAAATCCTCAATCTAAACCTCACCACCACCCCACCACTAACCCTAACCCTCACCCTAACCCTAACCCTCACCCTAACCGTAACCCTCAGCCTCAGTCTAACCCTCACGTTTACCCTAACTGTCACCCCCACCCTAACCCTCACCCTAACCCTAACCTTCACCCTAACAATTACCCTCACGCTAACACTAACCCCAACCCTATCTTTAACCCTCAAACTAACCCTAACCCTCACCCTAATCCTAAACCTCACCCTAACACTAACCCTAACCCTCACCCTGACCCTAGCCCTCACCCTAACACTAATTCTAACCCTCACCCTCACCCTAACCCTAACCCTCATACTCACCCTAAACCTCACACTAACCCTAACCCTAATCCTCAATTTAACACTCACCCTAACCCTAACTCTCATCCTTACCCTAAACCTAAACCTAACCCTTACACTCATCCTAATCGTAATCCTCACCCACAGCCTAAACCTCACATTTACCCTTACCATAAACCTCATCCTAATGCTAACCCTAAACATAAACCTAACCATCGCCCTAACCCTAACCCTCACCCTCAACCTCACACTCAGCCTATCCCTAAGCGTAAGCCTAAACCTGAACCTCACCGTCACCCTCACCTTAAATCTAACCCTAACCCTAACAATAACACTAATCCTAAACCTAAACCTAACCCTAACCCCAAACCTACCTTAATCCTAAACCTCACCCTCACCCTAAACCTAATCCTAAACCTAACACTAACCCTCACCCTAACCCTAACCCTCACCCTTACCGTAACCCTAACCCTCATCCTAACCCTCACCCTATCCCTAACCCTAACCCTAAACCTCACCCTAACACTAACCCTAACCCTCACCCTCACCATAGCCTTCACCCTAATCTTAATCCTAACCCTAATCCTCATCCTAACCATCACCCTAAACCTAACCCTAACCCTCACCCTAACCTTAACAATTGCCCTCAACCTTACCCTAACCAATACGTTCACCATAACCCCAACCCTAACCCTCAGCCTAACCCTAAACTTAACCCGAACCCTAACTCTCACCCTATCCCTAATCCTATCACTCAACCTAAACCAAATCCTCACCCTCACCCTCGCCCTCAGCAAAACACTAAGCCTAACCCTATCCCTAAACCTAACCCTCACACTCACCCTTATCCTAATCCTAATCCTAACCCTAAGCTTAACCATCACCCTCACCCTAACCCTCACCCGATCCCTAACTCTAACACTAACAATAACCCTAACCCTCACCCTCAGCCTCACCCTAACCCTAACTCTAACACTAAAACCCACCCTCACCCTAAGCCTAACCCTAACGGTCAACCTGAACCTAACCCTCAAACTAACCATAACCCTAACAATAACCCTAACCCTAACCCTCGACCTAACCCTCCCCCTAACCCTAAGTCTAACCATGAACCTCACCCTCACCATAACCCTAATCGTAACCCTAATCCTAAACCTAACCCTAACCCAAAACTGAACCCTAACGCACACACTCACCCTCACCCTAACTCTAATCCTGACCCTAACCCTACCCCTGAACGTCCCCCTAACTCTCACACTAACCCTAACCCTAACACTAATCCTAACCCTTAACCTCAACCTAATCTTCACCCTAACCCTAACTCTCACCCTAACCCTAACCCTCACCCTCACCTTCACTGTAACCGTAACCCTAACCCTAAACCTAACAATAACCCTAAAACAAACCCTCACCCTCACCATAACAATTACCCTCACCCTAACAATTACCCTCACCCTAACACTAACCCTAACCCTCACCCTGACCCTAGCCCTCACCCTAAAACTAAATCTAACCCTCACCCTCACTCTAACCCTAACCCTCATACTCACCCTAAACCTCACACTAACCCTAACCCTAATCCTCAATCTAACCCTCACCCTAACCCTAACTCTCATCCTTACCCTAAACCTAAACCTAACCCTTACACTCATCCTAATCGTAATCCTCACCCACAGCCTAAACCTCACATTTACCCTTACCATAAACCTCATCCTAATGCTAACCCTAAACGTAAACCTAACCATCACCCTAACCCTAACCCTCACCCTCAACCTCACACTCAGCCTATCCCTAAGCGTAAGCCTAAGACTGAACCTCACCGTCACCCTCACCTTAAATCTAACCCTAACCCTAACAATAACACTAATCCTAAACCTAAACCTAACCCTAACCTCAAACCTATCCTAACCCTAACCCTCACACTTACCATAACCCTAACCCTCATCCTAACCCTCACCCTAACCATAACCCTAACCCTAAACCTCACCCTAACACTAACCCTAACCCTCACCCTCACCGTAGCCTTCACCCTAATCTTAATCCTAACCCTAATCCTCATCCTAACCATCACCCTAAACCTAACCCTAACCCTCACCCTAAACTTAACAATAGCCCTCAATCTTACCCTAACCCTCACGTTCACCATAACCCCAACCCTAAACCTCACCCTAACCCTAAACGTAACCCTCATCCTCATGCTCTCCGTAACTCTAACCCTAACACTAACATTAACACTAATCCTAACCCTAAACCTAAACTTAACCCTAACCCTAACCCTAATCCTAACACTCACCCTCACCCTAACCCTAACCCTCACACTAAACCTCACCCTCACCCTCCTTGTAACCCTAACCTTCATCCAAAACCTCACCCTAACCCTAAACCTAACCCAAAACCAAACCCTAACACACACACTCACCCTCACCCTAACTCTAATCCAAACCCTAACCCTATAAACCTGAATGTCCCCCTAACTCTCACACTAACCCTAACCCTAACACTAACCCTAACCCTAACCTTCAACCTAACCCTCACCCTAACCCTAACTCTAACCCTAACCCTAAACCTCACCCTCAGTTTCACTGTAACCGTAACCGTAACCCTAACCCTAGCAATAAACCTAACCCAAACCCTAACCCTCACACTAACCAAAAGCCTCACCCTAAACCTAAACCTCACCCTAACCCTAACCCTAACCCTAAACCTCACCCTCACCCTAGACCTCACCCTAATTCTAACCCAGACCCTCACCCTAACCCTAACCCTTACCAGAACCCTAAACCTAACCCTAACCCTCACCTTTATCTTAACCCTCACCCTAAGCCTTAACCTAACCCTAACCCTAACCCTAACCTTCAACATAACCCCAACCCTCACCCTCACCGTAGCCCTTACCCTAACTTACACCCTAACCCTAAACTTAACCAGAACCCTAACTCTCACCCTAAACATAGCTCTAACCTTCAACCTAACCCTAACCCTCACCCTCACCCTCACCCTCAGCCTAAGCCTAAGCCTAACCCTAACCCTAACCCTCACACTCAACCTAAAACTAACCCTAATCCTAACCCTAACCCGAACCCTCACCCGAACCCTCACTTTAACACTAACCCTAACATTAACCCTAAACCTAACCCACACCCTCAGACTCAACCTAATCCTAACTCTAACAATAAACGTCACCCTGACCCTCACCCTAACCCTAACCCTAAACCTAAACCTCACCCTAACCCTAAAACTCAAACTCACCCTGAGCCTAGCCCTCACCTTAACCCTAATCCTAACCCTAAACTTCATCCTAAACCTCCCCATAATCCTAAGCCTAACCCTCACCCTAACCCTAACTTTCTCACCTCAACCTCACCCTCAGCCTAACCCTAAGCCTAACCCTAATCCTAACCCTCACCCTCAACCTCACCCTCAGCCTAACCCTAACTCTAACCCTAACCCTCACCCTAACACTAACCCTCATCCTCACCCTCACCCTAACCCTAACCCTAACCCTTACCTTCACACGCACCCTCACTTTAACCTTAATCCTAATCCTAACCCTATCACTAACCCTCACCCCCACACTAAACCTCACCCTAACCCTTACCCTAACACTAACCCTAACCCTAATCCTAACCGTCACCCTAACCCTAACTCTAACCTTTAACCTCACCCTCACCGTAACCCTAACCCTAACCATAATCCTAAACCTCACCCTAAACCTAAACCTTAACCTAACACTTACCCTCACCCTAACACTTACACTAACCCTAACACTAACCCTCACACTAATGCTAACCATCACCCTAAACATAAACCTCACCCTAAACCTAACTCTAACCCTCAACTTCAACTTAGCCCTCACCCTAACACTAACCCTCATCCTCACACTAAACCTCACACTAACCCTAACACTAATCCTCAATCTAACCCTGTCCCTCACATTAACCATAACCTGAAACCTCACCCTTACCTTTAACTTCACCCTCAGCCTAACCCTCACCGTTATTCTAATTGTCACGCTCATCCTAACCCTCACCCTAATCCTAACCCTCATCCTAACCCTCACCCTAACCTTAACCCTAAGCATCACCCTAACCGTAACCCTCACCCTAACCTTCAACCTCAGCCTAACCCTAAGCCTAAGCCTAAAACTATTCCTAAACCTCACACTCACCATAGCCCTCACCCTAACTCTAATCCTAACCCTATCCCTCATCCTAACACTAAATCTAACCATAAACTAAACCAGCACTCTAAACCTAATCCTCATCCCCACCCTCACCCTCAGCCTAACACTAAGCCTAAACCTAAGCCTAACTCTAACCCTAACCCTCACACTCACCCTCACCCTAACCCTAATCCTAACCCTAACCCTAACCCTAAACCTAAACCTCAACCACAACCCTCACCCTAAAACTAACCCTAACCCTAAACCTCACCCTTACTTTAGTCCTCACCCTAACCCTCACCCCAAACCTAAGCCTCACCCTCACCCAAACCTGAACTTTAACCCTCACCCTAACCCTACCCTTAATATTAACCCTAAACCTCATCCTAACCCTAACACTAACACTCACAATCTCCCTAGCCCTCACCCTAACCCTAATTGTAACCCTAAACCTCATCCTAACCCTCACCCTAACCCTAACCCTAACACTCACCCTAACCATAAACCTGATTCTAACCCTCAAACTAGACCTAACCCTGAGCCTCACCATAACCCTAACCCTAATCCTCACCCTAACTCTAAACCTAACCCGATCAATAATCCTCAACCTAACCCTAACCCTAATCCTCACGTTCACCCTAGCCCTCATCCTAAACCTAATCCTAACCGGAACCCTCATGCTAACCCTCACCCTAACCCTAACCCGAACCCACACCTTAAACCAAGCCATAATCCTAGCCCTCACCCTAGCCCTAAACTTAACCGTAACCCTAATCCTCACCCTCACAATAGCCCTCATATTAACCCTAATCCTAAACCTAACCCTCATCCTAACCCTCACCCTAACCCTCACCCTCACAATTAGCCTAAACCTAAGCCTAACCCTAACATTAACCGAAACCTAACCCTCACACTCACCCTCACCCAAACCCTAATCCTACTTCTAACCCTATCCCTAACCCTAAACCTCACACTAAAACTCACGCTAAACCTAACCCGAAAATTAACCCTAACACTAACCCTCACACTAACCCTCACCTTAACACAAACTCTAACCCTAAACCTCACCCTCACCCTAAACCTAAACCTCACCCTCACCCTCTCCCTCAGACTATCATTAAGCCTAACCCTAACACTAACCCTAACCCTCACACTCACCCTCACCCTAACACTCAGCCTTACACTAAGACTAAGCTTAAGCCCAACCCTAACACTAACCCTCACCCTAACCATAACCCTCACCCTAACCCTAACACTCACACTAAGCCTAACACTAACCCTCACTGTCACCCACAAACTCACCCTAACCCTAACCCTCACCCTGACCCTAACTCTAAGCCTCAACCTCATGCTCTGCCTAAGCCTAAGCCTAAGCCTAACCCAAACGCTCACCTAACCCTAACCCGAACACTATCCCTAACTCTAACCCTAAACCTCACCCTCAACCTAACCCTAACCTTAAGCCTAACTCTAAAACTCATCCTAACCCTAACCCTCACCCTCACCCTAGCCCTCACCTTAACCCTAATCTTAACACTAAATCTCATCCTAACCTCACCCTAACCCTAACCCTAACCCTCACCCTAAACCTAGCCCTAACACTAACCCTAACCATCAACCTAATCCTAACACTCACTCTCACCGTAAACCTAACCCTAACCCTCACCCTAACCCTAAACTTAACTGGAACCCTAACTCTCACCCTAGCCCTAAACCTAACCCTCATCATAACCCTAACCCTCACCCTCACCATCATCCTCAGCCTAACCCTAAACCTAATCCTAATTCTCACACTCAACCTAAACCTTACCCTAACCCTAATCCTAACACTAAGCCTAACCCTCACCATCACCCTAACCCTTACCCTAACCCTAAATCTAACACTAACCCTCACCCAAACCCTCAGCCTCACCCTAACCCTAACTCTAAACCTAAACCTCCCTCTCAACCTAACTCTAAACCTAAACCTCACCCTAACACTAACCTTAACCCTAAACCTCATCCTCACCCTAGCCCTCACCCTCACCCTAATCCTAAGCCTAACCCTCATCCTAACACTCACCCTAACCCTAACCCTAACCCTAACTCTCACCCTATGCCTAAACCTCACCCTCACCCTCAGCCTCAGCCTAAGCCTAAGCCTAACCGTAACAATAACCCTCACACTCACCCTAACCCTTACCCTAATCCTAAGCATAACCCTCACCTTAACCCTAACGTTCTCACCCTCAACTTCACCCTCAACCTAACCCGAAGCCTAACCCTAAACCTAACGTTAACACACAAACTCACCCTAAGCCTAACCCTAAGTCTAACCCTCAAGCTAACCCTAACCCACACACTCACCCTCACCCTAACCCTAATCCTAAACCTAACCCTAACCCTCTCCCTACCCCTAACACTCACCGTAACCCTAACCCTAACACTAACCCTAACCCTAACCCTCAACCTAACCCTCACTCTAACCCTGACTCTAAGCCTAAACCTTACAATCACCCTAACCCTAACTCTAACCCTAATCCAAACCCTAAACCTCAGTCTAACCCTACCCCTAACCCTCACCCTCACAGTAACCGTAAATATAAACCTTACACTAACAATAACCCTAACCCTAACCCTAACAATAAACCAAAACCTAACCCTCATCCTAACCACATACTTCACCCTAATCCTAACCCTCACCCTAACACTTACCCTCACCCCAACCCTAACCCTAACCCTCACACTCACCCTAACCTTTACCCTAAACCTAATCCTAACCCTAAACCTAACCCTCACCCTCACCCTAACACTCACCCTAACCCTAAATCCAACACTAACCCTAAACCTAACCCTCACCTCAGCCCCACCCTAACCCTAACTCTAAAATTAACCTCACCCTCACCCTAACCCTAAACCTAACAATAACCCTAACACTAACCCTAAGCCTCACACTAACCCTCACCCTAACACTAAGCCTAACCCTTACACTCACACTCACCCTAACCCTAAAGCTAACCCCTATCCCTCGACCTTGCCCTAACCTTCATACTCACCATGATCCTTACCCTAATCCTCAACCTAACCCTAAACTTAAACTGAACACTAACTCTCACCCTAACCATAACCGTAACCCTCACCCTAATCCTAACCCTCACCCTAGCCCTCACCCTAAGCCTAACACTAACCCTAACCCTAACCCTAACCCTCACCCCAACCCTCACCTTTAATCTTAAATCTAACCCTAAAACTCACCCTCACCCTAAACCTAACTCTAACCCTAACCCTAACCCTAACCCTCAACCTTACCCTAACCCTAACTCTAACACTCACCCTCACCCTCACCGTAACTGTAACCCTAAACCTAAACCTAACAATAACCTTAACCCTAATCCTAACCCTCACCCTAACCATCAACCTCACCCTATCGCAAACCCTCACCCTAAATCTTACCCTCAACCTAACACTATCACTAACCGTACCCCTAAACCTCACCCTCCCTCGTCCCGTAACCATATATCTAAATGTAAACTTCACCCTCACACTAACCCTAACCTTAACCCTAAACACCAGCCTAACCCTAACCCTTATCCTCACCCGCACCCTCAACTTCACCATAACTATAACCCTAACCCTAACTATAACCCTAACCCTAACCCTAACCATCACCCTAAACCTAATCCTCACCTCCAACCTCACACTCAGCCTAACCCTAGTCCTAAGCCTAACCTTCACACTAAGCCTCACACTCAACCTCACCCTAAGCCTAAACCTAACCCTAACCCTATCCCTAAACCTCAACCTAACCCTCACCCTCACCCTAACCCGAACACTAACCCTAACCCTAAACCTTACCCTAACTCTCCCCCTAACCATAACTCTAACCCTAAACCTCACCCTCACCCTAAACCTAACCCTAACCCTAAACCTCACCCTAAACCTCACCCTCACCCTCACCCTCCACCTCACCGTAACTCTAACCCTAACCCTAACAATAAAACTAACCCTAACACTAACCATAACCCTAACACTAACCCTAACCCTAACCATAACCCTCATCTTCAGCCTCAACCTAACAGCAATTTTTTTTTTGGGGGGTCCGGTCGTGGGGCCTGAACTCTGGGCCTGGGCGCTGTCCTTTAGCTCTTCAGCTCAAGGCTAGCACTCTACCACTTGAGCCACAGCGCCACTTCCGGCTTTTTTCTTTTTGCTTATGTGGGGCTGAGGAATCGAACCCAGGGACTCGAGCATGCAAGGCAAGCGCTCTACCACTGAGCCACCTTCCCAGCCCCCCTAACCGCAATCTTAACCCTAACCATAACACTAACAATAACCCTAACCCTAACCCTAATTCTCACCCCCACCCTCATCCTCAGCCTAACCCTAAGCCTAACCCTAACCCTAACCCTAACCCTCACCGTAACCCGAACCCTAACCCTAAACCTATACCTAAACCTAAACCTAAACTTAACCCTAACACTAAACCTAACCCTAATCCTCAGCTTCACCCTCGAGCTAACCCTCACCCTCATGCTCGGACTAAGCCTTAGCCTAAGCCTAAGCCTAACGGTACACCTGACCCTCACCCTAACACTAACCCTAACACTAACCCTAACTCTAAACCTAAACCTCACCCTCACCATAACCCTCAACCTAACCCTATCCCTCACCCTAACACTTACCCTCACCCTAAAACAAACCCTAACACTAACACTGATCCTCACACTAACCCTAACCATCACCCTAACCCTAAAACTAAGCCTAACCCTAACCCTCACCCTCAGCCTAGTCCTCACCCTAATCCTAACACTCATCCTCCCCCTAAACCTCACACTAACCCTAACACTAATCCTCAATCTAACCCTCAGCCTCACTCTACCGCTAACCATAAACCTCACCCTAACCCTAACCCTCACGCTTTCAGTAACCCTCACCCTCAGCCTAACCCTCACGTTTACCCTTACTGTCAACCCCACACTAAACCTCACCCTAACCATTAACCTCACTCTCATGCTAACCCTAACCCTAACACTAACCCTAACTCTAAACCTAAACCTCACCCTCACCCTCACCCTCAGCCTGAACCTAAGGCTAACGCTAACCCTAACATTAACCCTCACACTAATCCTAACCCTCACCCTAACCCTAACCCTAACACTAACCCTAAATCCTAAGCCTCACCCTCAGCCTCACCCTAACCCTAATTATAACCCTAAAACTCACCCTCACCCTAACCCTAACGCTAAACCTAACCCTAACCCTAACCCTCCCCCTAACACTCAACCTAACCATAACACTAATCACTAACCCTAACTCGAACCCTAACCCTAACACTAAACCTCACCCTCACCCTAACCCTAACCCTAACACTAACCCTAACCCTAACCCTCACCTTCAATCTCACCCTCAGCCTAAACTTAAGCCTAACCCTAAACCTAACCTAACACACACACTCACCCTTAACCTAACACTAATCCTCACCCTAACCGTAACCCTAATCATAACCCTCCCCCCTAACTCTCACCCTCACACTAACCCTAACACTAAGCCTAACCCTAACCCTCAACCTAACCCTCACCCTAACCCTAACTCTAACCCTAAATCTCACACTCACCCTAACCCTAACTCTAACCTCAACCAAACCCTAAACCTCACCCTATCCCTAACCCTAAACCTAAACCTAACATTCACCCTAACCTTAACTCTAACCCTAAACCTCTCCCTCCCCCTAACCCTAACCCTAAGCCTGATGCTAAACGTCACCCTAAACCTAAACCTTACCCTAACACTTACCCTCACCCTAACACTAACACTAACAATAACCCTCCCCTTAATCCTAACCATCACCCTTACTGTAACCCTAACCCTCATCCTAATCCTCATCCTAAACCTAACCATAACCCTAAAACTAACCCTAACCCTCACCCTCACCCTAGCCCCCAGCCTAAAGGTAAAGCTAACCCTAACGCTCAACCTAACCCTAAACCTCAAGCTCAAGGTAACCGTAATCCTAACCCTCACCCTAATCCTAAACTTGACCTGAACCCTAACTCTCACCCTAAACATAACCCTAACCCTCACTCAAACCCTAAACCTCACCCTCACCCTCACCCTCAGTGTAACCCTAAGCCGAACCCTAACCCTAACGCTTACCCTCACACTCACCCTAACCCTTGCCCTAATCCTAATCCTAACCCTAACTCTAACCCTCAGCCTCAGCCTCACATTAACCAAAAACCTCAACCTCACCCTAACCCTAACAATAAACTTCACCCTATCCCTAACCCTAAAACTCACCCTCACCCTAGCCCTCACTCTAACACAAATCCTAACCCTAACCCACATCCTAACCCTCAACCTAACGATAACCTGAACCATCACTCTAAACCTAAACCTCAACCCCACCCTCACCCTCAGCCTAACCCTCAGCCAAAGACTAACCCTAACCCTAACCCTCACACTCACCCTCACCTTAACCGTAATCCTAACCCTAACCCTTAACCTAAACCTCAACCTAAACCTCACCCTAAGCCTAACCTTAACCCTAACCCTCACCCTCACCTTAGTCCTCATCTTAACCCTCACCCCAAACCTAACCCTCACCCTCACCCAAACCCGAACCCTAACCCTCACCCTCATCCTAACGCTACCCCTAACCCTAATCCTAAACCTCACCCTAACCCTAACACTAACCCTCACAATCACCCTAACCCTAACCTTAACCCTACCTCTAAACTTCATCCTAACCCTAAACCTGACCCTCAACATCACCCTCACCCTCACCCTTACCTTAACCTTAACCCTAACCATAAACCTAAGAATAACACTAACCATAAACCTAACCCTAAACCTCACCCTCAGCATAATTCTAACCCTAACACAAATCTTCACCCTAACCCTAACACTGACCCTAACCCTAACCCTAAACCTCACCCTAACCCTAATCCGAACCCTCACCCTAGCATATATCCTAACCCAAATCCTAAACCTATCACTCACACTAACCCACACTCTAACCCTAAACCTAACCCTCACCCTTAATCTAACCCTCACCCTCAGACTCAGACTCAGCCTAACCCTAAGGCTAACACTATCTCTAACCCTAACACTCACCATTACCTTAACCCTAATCCTAACCCTAACCCCAACCCTAAACCACCCTAACACTAACCCTCAACATCAACCTAACCCTAACCCTAACACTCACCCTGGCACGTACACTAACACTAATCCTAACGCTAACGCTCACCCTAACCGTAACTCTAAACCTAACCCTAAACCTAACCCTCACCTTAACACTAACCCTCACCCTAATGCTAACCCTCACCCTACCCCTACCCATAACCCTCACACTAACCCTAAACCTCACCCTCACCCTAAACCTCACCCGAACCCTAACCCTAAACCTAACCCTCACCCTAGTACTCACCCTAAACCTAACCCTAACCCTAACACTCACCCTAACCATAACCCTCACCATAACCCTAACACTCACACTAACCCTAAATCTCAACCTCTCCCTCACCCTCACCCTCACCCTAACCCTAACCCTAAACCTCCCCCTCACCCTAAACCAAACCCTAACCCTAACACTCACCCTAACACTAACCCTAACCCTAACCCTAACCCTCACACTCACCCTCAACCTACACCTAATCCTAAACCTAACTCTAACCCTCACAGTAACCCTCAAACTAGCGCTCACCCTAACCCTAATCCTAACCCTAAATCTCATCTTAACCGTCACCATAACCCTAACCCTAACCCTCACCCTAACCCTAACCCTAACCCTCACCCTCATGCTCGGCCTAAGCCTAACCCTAAGCATAAGCTTAAGCCTAAACCTAACCTTCACACTAACCCTCAACCTAACCCTAACCCTAACACAAAAGCTAACTCTAACCCTAAACCTCACCCTCACCCTAACCCTAAATCTAACCCTAAACCTAAACATAAACCTAACCCTCAACCTAACCCTAAACCTCACACTCACCTGAACAGTAAACCTAATCCTAACCCTAACAGTAACCCTAACCCTAACCCTCATTCTAAACATAATACTCACCCTAAACCTAACCCTCACCCTAAGACTTAAATTCACCCTAACAATAAACCTAACCCTAACACTAGCACTCACATTAACTCAAACTCTCCCCCTCACCCTAAACCAAATCCTAACCCTAACCCTCACCCTAACCCTAAGCCTCACACTAACCCTAAAACTAATCCTCAATATAAACCTCACCCTCACCTTAACCCTAACCCTAACCCTCACCCTAAACCTAACCCTCACCCTTAACTTAATCCTCACTCTCAGCCTAACTCTCACCTTTACCCTTACCTGCACCCTCACCCTAAACCTCACCCTAAGCCTAACCCTCATCCTAACACTCACCCTGACCGTAACCCTAAGCCTAACCCTAAGCCTAACCCTCACCCTCACCCTAGACATCATCCTAACCCTAATCCTAACCCTAAAACTAACCCTAACCCTAACCATCACCCTTAACCTAATCCTCAACCCCACCCTCACCCTCAGCCTAACCCTAAGCCTAAGCCTAATCCTAACCCTAACCCTCACACTCAGCCTCACCATAACCCTAATCCTAAACCCAACCCTAACACTAACCCTAAACCTCAACCTATCCCTCCCCCTAACCCTCCCCCTAACTCTAACTCTAACCCTAAATTTCACCCTCACCCTAACCCTCACCCTAAACCTAAATCTAACACTCACCCTCACCCTCACCGTAACTCTAACCCTAACTCTAACAATAACACTAACCCTAACCATCACCCTAACCCTAACCCTAACCCTAAACCTCAATCTAAGCCTAACCAAAAACCTCAACGTCAGCCTCACCCTAAACGTAAACTTAACCTTAAACATAACACTAGCAATAACCCTAACCCTAATCCTCACACTGATCCTCACCCTAACCCTAACCCTCACACTCACTGTAAGCCTAACTCTAACCCACACCCTAACCCTCACCGTCAGGTTAAGGCTAAGCCTAACCGTATCCCTAAGCCTAACACAATCATTCACCCTAACATTAACCCTAATCCTAATCCTAACCCTAACCCTAACACTCATCCTAACCCTCACCCTAACCCTAACCCTAACACTAACCCTAACACTCAACCTAACCCTAATTCTAACCATAAACCTCACCCTCAACTTCACCCTAACCCTAATCCTAACCCTAAACCTCACCCTAACCCTAACCCTTACACTCACCCTCACTGTAACTCTAACCATAACCCTAACAATGACACTAAAGCTAACCCTAACCCTCACCCTCACCCTCACCGTAACCCTAACCCTAACCCAAACCCTCACATTAACCCTAACCTTAACCCTAACCTAAACATCACCCTAACCCTAACCCTCACCCTGAGCCTCAACCTCACCATAAACTTAAACCTAACCATAACACTAACAATAACCCTAACCCTAACCCTAATCTAACCCTCACCCTCACCCTAACCCTAACCCTCACCCTCACCGTAACCCTCACACTAACAATCACCCTAACCCTAAACTTAATCCTAACCCTAAACGTCACCCTAATGCTAACCCTAACCCTCACCCTCACCCTAGGCCTCACCTTAGCCCTAATCCTAAACCTAAACCTCACCCTAACCTTCACCCTAACCGTAAAACCCTAACAATCACCCTAATCCTAACCCTTAACCTCACCCTCACGCTAGGACTAAACCTAAGACTAAGGCTAACCCTAACCCTAACTTTCATACTCACCCTCACCCTCATCCTCACAGTAACTCTAAACTTACCCCTAACAATAACACTAATCCGAACCTTAACCTTAACCCTAACCCTCACCTTGACAGTAAACCTCAACCTAAACCAAGCCCTCACCCTAACACTAACACTAATCCTAACCCTAAACCTTACCCTAACTTAACCCTAAACCTCACCCTCAGCCTCAACCTCACTGTAAACTTAACCTTCATGATAACACTAACAATAACCCTAACCATAACACTAATCCTAACCCTCAGCCTCACCCTAACACTAACCCTCACTCTCACCATAACCCTAACCTAACCCTCACCCTAACCCTAAACCTAACCCTAATCCTAAACCTCGCCATAATGGTAACCCTAACCCTCACCCTCACCCTTGCCCTCATACTGACCCTAATCCTAACCCTAAACCTCATCCTAAACCTGACTCTAACCATAACCCTAACCCTCAACCTAACCCTAACCCTAACCTTGAAGCTAACCCTAACACTCACACTCACCCTCACACTCAGCATCAGCCTAACCCTAAACCTAAGCCTAACCCTAACCCTCACACTCACCCTCACCTTAACCCTAATCCAAACACTAACCCTCACCCTAACCCTCAACCTAACCTTCCCACTAATCCTAACCCTAAACGTAAACCTCACCCTCACCCTAACCGTAACTCTAACACTGAACCTAAACCTAAACCTCACCCTAACCCTAACCCTAACCCTCACCCTCACCGTAACAGTAACCCTAACCTTAACAATAACCCTAACGCTAACACTAACCCTAAACATAAACCTCACCCTAATGCTAACCCTCACCCTAAAACTAACCCTAATACTAACACTAACCATCACACTAACCCTAACCATCACCTTAACCCTAAACTTCAAAATAACCCTAAACCTAACCCTCACCCTCACCATAGCCCTCACACTAACACTAAACCTCATCCTCACCCTAAACCTCACACTAATCCTAACACTGATACTCAATTTAACCTCACCCTCACCCTAACCCTAACCCTAATCCTCACCCTAACTGTCACCCTAACCTTAACCCTCACTTTTACCCTTACTGTCACACTCACCCTAACCCTCACGCTAACCCTAACCCTCATTCTAACCCTCACCCTAAACATAACCCTAACCATCACGCTAACCGTAACCCTCAACCTCACACTCAGCCTCAGTCTAAACCTAAGCATAAGCCTAACCCTAACCCTAAACCTCACCTTCACCCTAGTCCTCACCCTAACCATAATCCTAACCCTAACCCTAAAAATAACACTAACCCTAACCCTAACCCTCATTCTAACCCTAAACCTCACCCTAACCCTGATCCTTACCCAAACACCTTACACTAACAATAACCCTAACCCTAAGCCTAACCCTCATTCTAACCCTAACCCTCACCCTAACCCTTACCCTCACCCTAACACTTACCTTATCCTAACACTAACCCTAACCCAAACACTAAACCTCACACTAACCCTAACCCTCACCCTACCCTAACCCTAACCCTAAACCTCTCCCTAACCCTAACCCTAACCCTCAACCTCACTCTCCCCCTCACTCTCACCCTCACCATATCTCTAACCCTAACCTTAACAATAACACTAATCCTAACCCTAACACTAACCCTAATCCTAATCCTAACCCTAATACCCACCCTCAGCCTCACCCTCACAACAAACTTAACCCTAACCATAACACTAACAATAACCCTAACCATCACCCTAACCCTAACATTAACCCTCACCTTAACCCTAACCCTAGCCCTAATCCTAACCCTATACCTCATCCTAACCCTCACCCTAACCCTAAACCTCAACCTAACCCTAACCCTCACCCTCACACTCAGCCTAAACCTAAACCTAACCCTAACACTAACCCTCACACTCACACTCAAGCTAACCCTAATCCTAAATCTAACCCGAACTCTAACCATAACCCTCAACCTAACCCTCACCCTAACCCTAACCCTAACACCAATCCTAACACTAACCTTCACACTAACCCTAACTCTAACGCTAAACCTCACCCTCACCCTCACTTTAATCCTGACCTTCAACCTCAGCCTAAACCTAAGCCCGACCCTAACCTGAATCCTCACACTCACACTCACCCTCACCCTAACACTAATCCTAATCCCAGCCCTAACCCTAACCGACAACCTAACCCTAACCCTCACAATAACCCAAAAACTAAAACTAACCCTAACGCTAACGCTCACCCTAACCCTAAATCTAAACCTAAACCTCACCCTCAACTTAACCCTAACCCTAACCCTAACCCTAACCCTAAACCTCACCCTAAACATAACCCTAAACCTCACCTTCACCCTAGCCCTCACTCAAACCCTAATCCTAACTCTAACACTCATCCGAACCCTAACCCTAACCCTAACCCTAACCATCACCCTAACCCTAACACTCAGCCTCAACCTTACCCTCACCCACAGCCTAACATTAAGCCTAAACCTAAACCTAACCCTAACCCACACACTCACCCTCACCCTAACCCTAATCCTAATCCTAAACCTAACAATAACCCTAACCCTAAAGCTAACCCTCACCTTAAATATAACCCTCACCCTAACCCAAACCCTCACCCTAACACTTACCCTGACCCTAACACTAGCCGTAAGCATCACCCCAACGTTCACACTAACCCTAATGATCACAGTAACCCTAAACCTCATCCGAACCTTAACCCTAACCCTAACCTAAACCTCAACCTCATCATAGCCCTCACCCTAAACCTAATTCTAACCCTAACCCTAACCCTCAACCTCACCGTAAACCTCACACTAACCCTAACACTAATCCTCAATCTAACCCTCACCCTAACCATAACCCTAAACCTCACCCTAACCCTAAACCTCACCCTTATTTTAACACTCACCCTCAGCCTAACCCTCACCTTTACCCTTACCATCACTCTCACCCTAACCCTCAACCTTACCCTAACGCTCACCCAATCCCTAACCCTAACCCTAAACCTACCCTCACCCTCAGCTTTACACTAATCCTATCACTATTCCTAACCCTAAACCTCACCTTCACACTAACAGTCAGCTAATTCTTAACCTCACACTAATCCTAACCCTCACTCTAACCCTAACTCTCACACTAAACCTAAACCTTAACCTAACCGTAACCCTACACCTTACCCTAAACCTCATCTTAACCCTAACTCTAACCCTCACCCTAACCCTAACCCAAAACTTCAACATCACCCTAAATCTGACCCTAACCCTAATAACAACCCTAAACCTCACCCGAACCCTAACCCTCACCCTAACCGTCACCCTAATCATAACCCTAACCATCAGCCTAACCCTCATACTAAACCTAAGCATAAACCTAAACCTAACCCTCACCCTAACCCTCACGCTAACCCAAACCTTAACCCTAACCCTCACCCTCACCCTAACCCTCATCCTAACACTTAACCTCATACTCGCCCCTAACAATCACCCTCACTGTCACCCCCATACTAAGCCTAACCCTAACCCTCACCCTAATCCTCAAACCCACCCTAATCCTCACCCTAAACCTCACCCTAACTCTAATGCTGTTTAACCCTCACCCTAACCCTCATTCTATCACTTATCCACAGCACAAACCTAACCCTAACCTTAACCCTCAACCTCACCCTAACCATAATCCTAACCCTAACCCTCATCCTAACCCTCACCCTAACCCTAAGGTTAACCATAACCCTAAGCCTAATCCTCACACACACCCTCACCCTCAGCCTAACCCTAAGCCTAAGCCTAATCCTAACCCTAACCCTCACACTCACCCTCACTCTAACACTAATCCTAACCCAAAACCTAACCCTAACCCTAAACATCAACCTTACCCTCACCTTAAACCTAATGCTAACCCTAACACTAACCCTAACCCTAACACTCACCCTTACCCTCCCCCTCAACCTAACTCTAACCCTAAACCTCTCCCTCACCTTATCCCTAATACTAACCCTAACTCTAAACCTCACCATAACTCTAACCCTCACCCTCACCCTCACCCAAACCGTAAGTCTAATCCTAACCCTAACATTAACACTAATCCTAACCCTAAAACTGACCCTAACCCTAAGCCTAACCCTAATGCTAACACTCACCCTTACCCTAATCCTAATCCTAACCCTAACCCTCAACCTAACCCTAACCCTCACCCTCACTGTAACCCTAAACCTCATCCAAAAGCTCACCCTAACCCTAACCCTAACCCTAAAACTCACCCTAACACTAACCCTAACACTCACCGTCACCCAAGCCCTCACCCTAACCCTAATAATAACCCTAATCCTCATCCTAACCCTCACCCTAACCCTAACTCTAACCCTAAAACTCACCCTAACCCTAACCCTAACTAAAACCCTAACCCTAACACTAAACCTCACCCTAACCCTAACCCTCACCCTCATCCTCACTGTAACCTTAACCCTAAACTTAACAATAACCCTAAACCTAACCCTAAACCTCACCCTAAACATAACACTCACCCTAACCCTAACCCTCACCCTAACACTTACCCTAACCCTTACCCTAACATTAACTCTAACACTAACCCTCACAGTAACCCTAACTCTCACCCTAATCCTAAACCTCACCCTAACCCTAACCCTAACCCTAACCCTCACCCAAACCCTAGCCCTCACTCTCACCCTACTTCTAACCATAACCCTCACCCTAACCCTAACCATCATCCTCACCGTAAACCTCACACTAACCCTAACCCTAATCCTCAATCTAACCCTCACCCTCACCCTAACCCTATCCCTTATGCTAACCCTCACATTAATCCTTACCCTCACCCTTAATGGAACACTCACCCTCAGCCTAAACCTCACCTTTACTGTTACCGTCATGCTCACCCTAACCCTCACCCTAAAACTTACACTCATCCTAACACTCACCCTAACCCTAACACTATCCATCACCCTAACCCTATCAATCACACTCACCCTCACCCTCAGCCTAAACCTATGCCTAAGCCGAACCCTAACCCTAAACCTCACCCTCACCCAAGCCCTCACCCTAAAACTTATCCTAACCCCAACCCTCATCCTAATCCTCACCCTAACCCTAACATTAAACATCACCCAAAACCTATTCCTCACCCCCACCCTTATCCTCAGCCTAATCCTAAGCCTAAGCCTAACCATAACCCTCACATTCACCCTAGCCCTCACCCTAAACCTAATCCTAACCCGAACCTTCATCCTAAACCTCACCATAACCCTAACCCTAACCATCACCCAAACCCTATTCCTCACCCCACCCTCAGCCTAACCCTAAGTCTAAGACTAACCCTAACCCTAACCCTCACCTTCACCCTAGCCCGCACCCTAACCCTAACCTTAACCTAACCCGAACCCTAATCCTAAACCTAAACCTAAACCTATCCTTAACCCTCATCCTAGCCCTCACCGTAACCATAATCCTCACCCTAAACCTCATCCTAACCCTCACCCTAAACCTAACCCTAACCCTCACACTAAACCTAACCCTCACCCTCAACCTCAGCCCAACCCTAACCCTAATCCTCACACTCACACTCACGCTAACCCTAATCCTAAATCTAACCCGATCCCAAAACATAACCCTCAACCTAACCCTCATCCTAACCATAATCCTAACAGCAATCCTTACACTAAACCTCACACTAACCCTAACTCTAACCCTAAACCTCACCCTCACCCTCACCTTAAGCCTCACCCTCAACCTCAGCCTAAACCTCAGGCTCACCCTAACCCTAACCCTAACCCTTACACTCACCCTCACCCTCACCCTAACACTAATCCTACTCCCAGCCCTAACCCTATCCCTCACCCTAACCCTAACCCTCACCCTAAACCTAAACCGAACATTAACCCTAAACCTAACCCTCACCCTAACCCTAACTCTAAACCTAAACCTCAGCCTCACCTTAACCCTAACCCTAACCCTAACCCTAAACCTCACGCTAAATATAACCCTAAACCTCACCTTCACCCTAGCCCTCACCCTAACCCTAATTCTAACCCTAAACCTCACCCTAACCCTAACCCTCATCCACAACCTAAACCTCACACAAACCCCAATCCTGATCCTCAATCTAACCCTCACCCTCACCCTAACCCTCATCCTAATCCTTACCCTAAACCTCAACCTAATCCTTAACCCTCACCCTTAGGGGAACACTCACCCTCAGCCTAACCCTCACCTTTATTTTTACCGTCACATTCAGGCTAACCCTCACCCTAACCCTAACCCTCATCCTAACACTCACCCTAACCCTAACCCTATCCATCATCCTAACCCAAACCCTCGAACTCACCCTCACCCTAAGCCTAACCTTAAGCCTAAGCCTAAGCCTATCCCTAATCCTAACCCTCACCCTCACCCTAGCCCTCACCCTAAACCTAATCCTAAGGCTAAGCCTCATCCTCACCCTCAACCTAACCCTAACCCTAACCATCACCCAAAACCTATTCCTCACCCCCATACTCACCCTCAGCCTAACCCTAAGACTAAGCCTAACCATAACCATAACCCTCAACCTCAGGCTCACCCTCACCGCAAACTAAACCCAAACCATAACACTAACAATAACCCTAATTTTAACCGAAACCCTAACCTTAATCCTCACCCCCACCCTCACCCTCAGCCTAACCCTAACCCTAACCCTAAATCGAAACCTAACCCTAAACCTCACCCTAATCCTCAGCCTCACCCTAACACAAACACTAACATTAATCGTCACCCTAACCCTAAGCCTAACCCTAACTCTCAAACTCAACCTCAACCTAACAATAAACCTAACCCTAAACCTCACCCTAAACCTAACACTCACCCTCACTCTCAACCTCAATGCAAACTTTACCCTAACCATAAAAATACCAATAACCCTAACCCTAACCCTAACCTTAACCCTAATCCTCACCCCCACTCTTACCCTCAGCCTAATCATAAGCCTAATCCTAAACCTAACCCTAAGCCTCACCATAACCCTAAACCTAACCCTCACCCTAAACCTAACCCTAACACTAAACCTCACCTTAAGGCTAACTCTAAACCTAACCCTAACCCTAAACCGCACCCTAACTCTCACACTTACACTCTACCTCAGCCTAACTCTAAGCCTAAACCAAACCCTAATTCTAACCCTCACACTCACCCTCAACCTAACCATAATCCTAAACCTAACACTATCCCTAACCCTAACCCTCACCCTAACGTTAACCCTAACCCTAACCCTAACACTAACCCTAAACCTAACCCTCACCCTAACCCTCCTCCTAAACCTATCTCTAACCCTAAAACTCAAACTCACCCTGACCCTAACCCTAAACCTAACCCTAAACCACACCCTAACACTAAACCTCAACCTCACTCTAGCCCTCACCCTAACCCCAATCCTAAACCTAACCCTCATTCTAACCCTCAACTTAACCCTAAACCAAACCCTCACCCTAACCTACACCCTCACCCTAACCCTCAGCCTAACCCTAAGCCTAACCCTAAACCTAACCCTAACACTAACCCTCACACTCACACTCACGCTAACCCTAAACCTAAATCTAATCCTATCCCTAACCATAACACTCACCCTAACCCTCACCCTAACTCTAACATTAACACCAACCCTAACGCTAACCCTCACACTAACCCTAACTCTAACCCTAAACCTCACCCTCACCCTCACCTTAACCCTCACCCTCAACCTCAGCGTAAACCTAAGCCTAACCCTAAACCTGACCCTAACACTAACCCTCAAACTGACACTCACCCTCACAAAAACTCTTATCCTAATCCCAGCCCTAACCCTAACCCTCACCCTAACCCTAACCCTCACCCTAACCCTAAACCTAACACTAACCCTAACCGTAACCCTCACCCTAACCCTAACTCTAAACCTAAACCTCACCCTCACCTTAACCCTAACCCTAAACTTAACCCTAAACCTATACCTCACCCTAAACATAACCCTAAACCTCACCTTCACCCTAGTCCTCACCCAAACCCTAAACCTAACCCTCAAACTAAACATAACCCTAACCCTAACCCAAACCCCCACCCTAACACTTCCCCTCACCCTAACACTAAACCTCACACTAACCCCAACTCTCACAGTAAACCTAAACCTCACCCTAACATTAACCCTAACCCTAACCTAAACCTCACCCTCACCCTAGCCCTCACCCTAAACCTAATTCTAACCCTAACCCTCAACCTAAACCTAAACCTCAACCTCACCCTAAACCTCACACTAACCCTAACCCTAATCCTCAATCTAACCCTCACCCTAACCGTATCCCGAATACTTAACCTAATGCTCACCTTAACCCTAACCCTCACCCTTATCTTAACCCTCACCCTCAGCCTAACCCTCACCTTTACCCTTACCATCACTCTCACCCTAACCCTCAACCTTAACCTAACGCTCACCCAAGTCCTCACCCTAACACTAACCCTAAACCTCACCATCACCCTCAGCTTTACACTAATCCTATCACTATTCCTAACCCTAAACCTCACCCTCACCCTAACAGTCAACTAATTCTTACCCTCACACTAATCCTAACCCTAACCCTAAACCTAACTCTCACAATAAACCTAACCCTCACCCTAACCGTAACCCTACCCCTTACCCTAACCCTCACCTTAATCCTAACTCTAACCCTCAACCTAACCCTCACCCAAAACCTCATGGTCACCCTAAATCTGACCTTAACCTTTATAACAACCCTAACCCTCACCCTCACCCTCACCTTAACCCTCACCCTAAACCTCACCCTAACCCTCACCCTAATCATAACCCTAACCCTCAGCCTAACCCTCACCCTAACCCTAAGCATAACCCTAACCCTAACCCTCACCCTAACCCTCACCCTAACCCTCATCCTAACACTTACCCTCATACTCACCCTAAACCTCACACTTAACCGAAACCTAACCGTAACTCTAACCCTAACCGTCACCCTCACCGTCACCCTCACGCTAAGCCTAACCCTAACCCTCTCCCTAACCCTAACACTAACACTAACACTCACCTAACCCTAACCATAACCTTCTACCTCACCCGAACCCTCACCCTAACCCTAATGCTCACCCACAACCTAAATCTCAAGCTCACCCTTACCCTAAACCTCAACTAATCCTCACACTAACCCTAACCATTACCTAACCAAGAACCTCACCCTCACCCTCAGTTTCACCCTAGTCCTCACCCTCACCCTAACCATATCCCTAACCCTAAACCTCACCATCACCCTCACCCTTTCCCTCAGCCTATCCCTAACCCTATCCCTAATCCAAACCCTAACCCTCAACCTCACCCTAACCCTCACCATAAACCTTAGCCTCATCCTAACCGTAACCCTCACACTAATCCTAACCCTCACCCTAAACCAAAACCTATCCCTCACTCTAAACCTCACCATAAACTTAACCCTAACCCTAACCCTCACCCTCACGCTAGCCCTCAACCTAATCCTAATTCTAACCCTAACCCTCACCCTAATCCTCATCCTCACCCTAAACCTCACACTAAACCTAAACCTAATCCCCAATCTAACCCTAACCCTAACCCTTACCCAAACCCTCACCCTAACCCTAACCCTCACCCTCACCCTCACCCTCACCCTCACCCACATCGTAAGTCTAACCCTAACCTTAACATTACCACTAATCCTAACCCAAAAACTAACCCTTAACCTAACACTAATCTTCACTCTCAGCCTCACCCTCACTGGAAATGTAACCCTAACCATAACATTTACAATAACCCTAACTCTAATCCTAACCATCACCCTCACCCTAACCATAATCCTAACCCTAACCCTCGCCCTAAACTTAACCCTCACTCTCAATGAAACCCTAAACCTCATCTTAACCCTCACCCTAACCTAACCTTAACCCTCACCCTAACCCTTAACCTCACCCTAATCCTAACACTAAGCCTAACCTAAACCTCCTCCTCATCCTCAAGCTGGGCCTAAGCCTAAGCCTAAGCCTAGTCCTAACCCTAACCCTCACCTAAACACTAACCCTAACACTAACCCTAACTCTAACCTTAAACCTCACTCTCACCCTAACCCTAACTCTAACCCTAACCCTAAAACTAAACCTCATCCTAACACTAAACCTAACACTCACCCTCACCCGCACATTAACCATAACCATAAACTTAACACTAACAATAACTCTAACCATAACCCTAACCGTCACACTTACAATAAGCTTCACCCTAACATTTACCCTCAACCTATCACTCACCCTAACCCTAACACTAACCCTCACACTGACCCTAACCATCACCCTAACCCTAAGCCTAACCCTCACCCTAACCATAAACCTCACCCTCAACATCACCCTCAGGCTAACCCTAAGCCTAACCCTAAACCTAACCCTAACAATAACCCTAACCTTAATCCTAACCCTCACCCTAACCATAACCCTCACCCCAACCCAAACCCTCACCCTAACACTTACCCTCCCACTAACACTAACCCTGACCCTAACACTAACCCTCAAACTAACCCTAACCCAAACCCTAAACCTCAAACTAACCCGCACCCTCACCCTAACCCTAACACTAACCCTAACCCTAACCCTCACCCTAACACTCCCCCTAAACCTATGTCTCACCCTAAACCTCACCCTCACCCAAATCCTTACCCTAATCCTAACCCTAATCCCCACCCTAACACTAACCCTAACCCTGACCCGCACCCTCACCCTCACCGGAAATCTAACCCTAACACTAACAATACCACTAACCCTAAACAAAACCATCACCCTAACCCTAATCCTCACCCCCACCTTCACCCTCAGCCTAACCTGAAGCCTAAGACTAGCCCTCAAACTAACCGTCACACTCACCCTCACCCTAACACTAATTCTAAACCTAATCCTATCCCTAAACCTCAACCTAACCCTCACAATCACCCTAACCCTAACACTAAACCTAACCCTAAACCGCAACCTAACAGTCCCCCTAACCATAACTCTATCCCTAACCCAAAGCCTAAACCTAACGCTCACCCTAAACCTAACCCTAAACCTAACCTTTAACCTCACCCTAAACCTCACACAAAGCCTAAACCCTCACCCTCACCCTCAACTTCACAGTAACTCTAACCCTAACCCTAACCCTAACCATACCACTAACCCTAATCAAAACCATCACCCTAACCCTAATCCTCACCCCCACCCTCACCCTCAGCCTAACCCTCAACCTAAGCCTAAGCCTCAACCTAACCCTCACACTCACCCTCACCCTAACCCTAATCCTAAACCTAATCCTATCCCTAAACCTCAACCTAACCCTCACAATCACCCTAACCCTAACACTAAACCTAACCCTCAACCGCAACATATCAGTCCCCCTAACCATAACTCTAACCCTAAACCTAAGCCTAACCCTAACCCTAACCGTCACCGTAACCCCAACCCTAACCCTAAACCTAAACCTAACCCTAAACCTAACCCTAAACCAAACCGTAATCCTCAGCCTCACCCTCACCATAACACAAATCCTAACCTTTACCCTCACCCTAACCCTAAGCCTAATCCTAAATCTAACCCTAATCCTCACATTCAACCTCAACCTAATCTTAAGCCTAAACCTAAAACTATCCCTAACCCTAACCCTTAACCTAACCCTCACCCTAGCCCTAACCCTAACACTAATCCTAACCCTAAACCTCATCCTAACCCTCACCCTCAACCTCATGCTCGGCCTAAGCCTAAACCTAAGCCTAAGCCTAACCCTAACCCCCACCCTAACCCTAAAACTAGCACTAACCCTAACTCTAAACCTAAACCTCACTCTCACACTAAAACTAATTCTAACCCTAACCCAAACCCTAAACCTTATCCTAACCGTAACCCTAAACCTCACTCTCACACTCAATGTAACCTTAACCCTAACCCTAACCCTAACAATAACCCTAAACCTAACCCTAACCCTCACACTAACAATAACCCTCACCCTAAACCAAACCCACACCCAAACACTTACCCTCACCCTAACACTAACTCTAACCCTAACACTAACTCTAACCCTAACACTACTCTCACACTAACCCTAACTGTAACCCTAAACCTTAACCTCAACCTAAACCTCACCCTCACCCTAACCCTAACACTGACCCTAACACTAACCCTCCCCCTAACCCTCCCCCTAACCCAATATCTAACCCTAAACCTCACCCTCACCCTAACCCTCACCCTCACCCTAGACCTCAACCTAACCCAAATTCTAACCCTCACCCTTACCCTAACCCAGACCCTCATCCTCACCCTAAACCTCACACTAACCCTAACCCTAATCCTCAATCTAACCCTCACCTTAAGCCTAACCCTAACCCTCAGCCTAACCCTAAACCTAACCCTAACCCTAACCCTAACCCTCAGACTTACCCGAAAGCTTACCTTAATCCTAATCCTAACCCTAAGCCTAACCCTAAATCTAAACCTCAACCTCACCATAACCCTAAATCTAACTCTAACCCTAACCCTAATGCTCACCCTCAGCCTCACCCTAACACTAACTCTAACACTAAACCAGACCCTCACCCTAACCCTAACCCTTACCCTAACCCTAAAACTAACCCTAACCCTAAGCCTAAACCTCACACTCAAAAAAGCCCTCACTCTAACCCTAATCCTAAAACTAACCCTCATCCTAACCCTAACGCTAATCCTCACCCTCACCCTAACCCTAACCTTCAAACTAACCCTAACCCTCACACTCAACTTAAACTTTACCCTAACCCTCACCCTAACCTAAACGTAACCCGAACCTTAACGCTCATCCTAATCCTAACCCTCAACCTCAACCTCACCCTGAGCCTAAACCTAAGCCTAATCCTAAACCTAACCCTAACACACACACTCACCCTCATCTTAACCCTAATCCTAACCCTAACCCTAACCCTAAACCTACCCCTACCTCTCACCCTAAACCTAACTCTAAACCAAACCCTAAACCTCACCCTAACCCTAACCATCACACTCACACTAACCCAAACCCTCACCCTAACACTTACCATGACCCTAACACTAATCCTAACCCAAACACTAACCTTCACACTAACCCTAAACCTAACCCTCACCCGCACCCTCACCCTTACCGGAACTCTAACACTAACTCTAACAATAACACTAATCCTAACCCTAACCATCACCCTAACCCTAATCCTCACCCCCACCTTCAGCCTCATCATAACTCTAAGCCTAAGCCTAACCCTCACCCTAACCCTAACACTAACCCTAACCCTAAACCTCAACCTAAGCCTCCCCCTAACCCTAACTCTAACCCTAAACCTCACCCTCACCCTAAACCTAACCATAAACCTAACCCTAAACCTCACCCTAAGCCTCCCCCTAACCCTAACTCTAACCCTAAACCTCACCCTCACCCTAAACCTAACCCTAAACCTAAACGTTAACCTCACCCTAAACCTCACCCAAAGCCTAAACCCTCACCCTCACTCTCAACCTGACAGTAACTCTAACCCTAACCCTAACAATAACACTAACACTAACCCTACCCTAACCATAACCTCAGTCTCACCCTCACCGCAAACTTAACCCTAACCATAACACTAACAATAACCCTAAACCTAACCCTAACCCTAACCCTAATCCTCAATCCTACCCTCACCCTCACCCTCACCCTCAGCCTAACCCTAACCCTAACACTAACCCTCACCATAACCCTAACCCTAACCCTAATCCTAACCCTAAATCTAACCCTAAACAAAACCCTAATCCTCAGCCTCACCCTCACCATAACCCAAACCCTAAACTTAACCCTCACCCTAACCCTAAGCCTAAACTTAACCCTAACCCTAACCCTCACACTCAACCTCACCCTAACCTTATTCCTAAACCTAACTCTAAACCTAAACCTAACCCTCAACCTAACCCTCACCCTAGCCCTAACCCTAAACCTAATCCTAACCCTGAACCTCATCCTAACCCTCACCCGCAAACTCATGCTCGGCCTAAACCTAAGCCTAAGCCTAAGCCTAAGCCTAAGCCTAAGCCTAACCCTCACCCTAACCGTAAAACTAACACTAAGCCTTACTCTCAACCTAAACCTCACTCTCACCCTAACCCTAATTCTAACCCTAACATAACCCTAAACCTCATCCTAAACCTAACCCTAACCCTCACTCTCTCCCTCACTGTAACAGTAACCCTAACTATAACCCTAACAATAACCCTAACCCTAACCCTCACCCTAACCATAACCCTCACCCTAACCCAAACCCTCACCCTAACACTTATGCTAACCATAACACTAACGCAAACCCTAACACTAACCCTCACACGAACACTAACCCTAACCTTTACCCTTAAACTCAACCTAAACCTCACCCTTACCCTAAGCCTAACACTAACCCTAACCATAACCCTCACCCTAACCTTACCCCTAACTCTATATCTAACCCTAAATCTCACCCTCACCCTAACCCTAACCCAAAACCTAACCCTAAACCTCACCGTAAACCTCACCTTAACCCTAACCCTCACCCTTACCCTCAACCTCACCGTAACTTTAACCCTAACCCTAACAATAACATTAACCCTAACCCTAACCATAACCCTCACCCTCACCGCAAACTTAACCCTAACCCTAACACTAACAATAACCTAACCCAAACCCTAACCATAACCCTAATCCTCACCCCCACCCTCACCCTCAGCCTAACACTAAGCCTAACCCTATCCTAAACATAACCCTCACCTTAACCCTAACCCTAACCCTAACCCTAACCCTAAACATAACCCTAACCCTAAACATAACCCTAACCCTAAACCTAACCCTAATCCTCAGCCTCACCCTCCCCCTAACCCAAACCCTAACACTAATCCTCACCCTAACCCTAAGCCTAATCCTAACCCTAACCCAAACCATCACACTCACCCTCACCCTAACCCTAATCCTAAACCTAACCCTATCCCTAACACTAAACCTCAACCTAACCCTCACCCTAGCCCTCACCCTAACCCGAAACCTAAACCTCATCCAAACCCTAGCCCTCACACTAACCCTAATTCTATCCCTCACCCTCACCTTAACCCTAACCCTCATCCTCACCCTAAACCTCACACTAACACTAAACCGAATCCTCAATCTTACCCTCACCCTAACCCTGACACTAACCCTTACCCTAACCCTAAAAATAACCCTAACCCTCACCCTTATCTTAACACTCACCCTCAGCCAAAACCTCTCCTTTACCCTTACCATCATAATCACCCTAACCCACACCCTAACCCTAAACCTCATACTAACCCTCACCCTAACTGTAAAACTAACCATCACCCTAACCGAAATCCTCACCCTCAAACTCAAGCTCAGCCTAACCCTAAGCCTAAGCCTTACCCTAATCCTCACCCTCACCGGAGCCCTCACCCTAATCTTAATCCTAACACTAACCCTCATTCTAACCCTCAACCTAACCCTAACCCTAACCATCACCGTAACCTTAATCCTCACCCCCACCCTCACCCTCAGCCTAACCATAAGCCTAAGCCTAACCCTAACCCTAACCCTCACACTCACCCTCACCCTAACCCTAATCCTAACCCTAACCCTAATCCTATCAAAAAACCTCAACATAACCATCAACCTACACTTAACCCTAACCCTAACCCTCGAACTAACATTCCCCTAACCCAAAATCTAACCCTAAACCTCACCCTCACCTTAACCCTAATCCTAACCCTAAACAAAAACCTCACCCTAACCCTAACCCTAACCTTCACCCTCACCCTCACCCTCACGTTACCATAAATCTAACCCTAACCCTAACAATAACACTATTCCTAACCCTAAACCTAAACCTAACCCTAAGCCTAACCCTAAACCTAACACTCACCCTCAACTTAACCCTAATCCTCACCCTCACTGTAACCCTAACCCTCATCCAAACCCTCACCCTAACCCTAACCCTAACCCTCAACTTCACCCTAGTCATCACCCTAACCTTAATCCTAACCCTAATCATCTTAACCCTAACCCTAACCCTAACTCTAAACATCACACTATCCTTAAACCTAACCCTCAACCTAACCCTAACCCTCACCCTAACCCTAAACTTAAGCAGAACCCAAACTCTCACCCTAATCCTAACCCTAATCCTCACCCTAAACCTAAATCTAACCCTAAACCTCACACTCACCCTAACCATAATCCTAACACTAATCATAAACCTCACCCTAACCCTAACCCTAAACTTCACCCTCACCCTCACCCTCACCGTTACCATAAATCTAACCCTAACCCTAACAATAACACTAATCCTAACCCTAAACCTAACCTTAAACCTAAGCCTAACCATAATCCTAACACTCACCCTCACCCTAACCCTAATCCTAACCCTAACCCTACACCTAACCCTAATCCTCAACCTCAATGTAAACCTAACCCTCATCCAAACCCTCACCCTAACCCTAACCCTAACCCTAAACCAAACCCTAACACAAACACTAACCCTCAACCTCACCCTAGTCCTCACCCTAAACTTAAGCTTAACCCTAATCCTCATCCTAACCCTAAACCTAACCCTAACCCTAACCATCACACTATCCATAAACCTAACCCTAAACCTAACCCTAACCCTCACCCTAACCCTAAACTTTAGCTTAACCCATACTTTCACCCTAAACCTAACACTAATCATCACCCTAACCCTAACCCTCACCCTAAACCTCAACCTCAGCCTAACCCTAAGCCAAAGCCTAACCCTAAACCTAACCCTCACACTTACCCTAGCACTTAACCTAAGCCTAATCCTAACCCTAAGCCTAACCCTCACCCTGAGACTAACCCTCAGCCTAACCCTAACCCTAACACTCACGCTAAGCCTAACCCTCACCCTCAGCCTAACCCTAAGCTGAAGCTTAACCCTAACCATAACCCTCACACTCACCCTAACCCTTACCCTAATCCTAATCCTAACTCTAAGCCCAAACTTCAATCTCACCCTAACCCTCACCCTAACCCTAAATCTAACACTAACCAAAACCCCAACCCTCACCCTCAGCCTCACCCTAACCCTAACTCTAATCCTAAACCTCACCCTCACCCTAACCCTAACCCTAACCCTAAAACTCAACCTAAACCTAAACCTCACCATCACCCTAATCTTAACCCTAACCCTCATCCTAACCCTCACCCTAAAACTAACCCTAACCCTCTCCGTCACCCTCACTCTAATCCTAACCTAACCCTAAAGCTCAACCTAAACCTAACGCTCACCCTCACCTTAACCCGTACCCTAACCCTCACCCTAAACCTAAACTTAACCTGAACCCTAACTCTCACCCTAACCCTAATCCTAAACCTCACCCTAACCCTAACCCTCACCCACACCCTCAGCCTAACCCTAAGCCTAACTCTAACCCTAACCCTAAACCTCACACTCATTCTAACCCTAAGCCTAATCCTAATCCTAACCCTAACACTAAACCTAACCGTCAACCTAACCATCACATTAACCTTAACCCTAACAATAACCCTAACCATAACCCTCACCCTCACCCTCAGCCTCACCCTAACGCTAACCCTAAAACTAACACTAAACCTCACCAAAAGCATAAACCTCACCCTAACCCAAACCCTCACCCTAAAATTTAACCTCACTCAAACACTAACCCTAACCTTAACACTAACCCTCACACTAACCCTAACCCTAACCCTAAAACTTAACCTAACCCTCACCCTCACCCTAACCCTAACACTAAGCCTCACCCTAACCCTCACCCTAACCCTCACTCTAACCCTAACCCTAACCCTCACCCTCATGCTCGGCCTATATCTAACCCTAAACCTCACACTCACACTAACCCTAACCCTAACCCTAACCCTAAACCCAACCCTAAACCTAAACCTAACCCTCACCTGCACCCTCACCCTCTCCATAGCGCTAACCCTAACCCTAACAATAACACTAACCCTAACCCTAAGCCTCACATTCACCCTCACCCTCAACCTAACCCTAATCCTAAATGTAACCCTATACCTTACCCTAACCCTCACCCTAGCCCTCAGCCTAACCCTAGTCCAAACCCTAAACCTCATCCTAACCCTCACCCTAACCCTCACTCTAACCCTAACCCTAACCCTCACCCTCATGCTCGGCCTAAGCCTAAGCCTAAGCCTAAGCCTAGCCCTAACTGTAACCCTCACCCTGACCCTAAACCTAACCCTAACACTAACTCTAACCCTAAACTTCACTCTCACCCTAACCCTAACTCTAAACCTAACCCTAAACCTAAACCTCATCCTCAACCCTAAACCTACAATTCACTCTCACCCTCAAATTAATCATAACCCTAAACCTAACCCTAACAATAACCCTAACCCTAACCCTCACCCTTACCTTAAGCCACACCCTAACATTTACCCTCAACCGAACACTCACCCTAACCCTAACACTAACCCTCACACTAAATCTAACAATCACCCTAACTCTAAACCTCACCCTAAATCTAACTCTAGCCCTCACCCTCACCCTAACCCTCACCCTAACCCTAACACCCATCCTCACCCTAAACCTCACACTAACCCTAACAATAATCCTCAATCTAACCCTCACCCTCACACTACCCCTAACCCTAACTCTCACGCTAACACTAACCCTCACACTTAAAATAACCCACACCCTCAGCCTAACCCTCACGTTTACCTGTACCATCACTCCCTCCCTAACCCTCACCCTAACCCTAACCCTCAACCTAACACTCACCCTAACCCTGACTCTATCCCTAAACCTCACCCTCACCCTAACCCTAACTCTAACCCTAACCCTAACACTAAATCTAACCACAATGCTAACGCTAATCCACACCCTCGCCCTCATTGTAACTGTAACCCTAACCCTAACCTTAACAATAACCCTAACCCTAACCCTAACCATCACTGTAACCCTAACCCTAACACTAACACTAACCCTAAACCTAAACCTAACCCTCAACCTAACCCTAATCCTCAGCCTCACCCTCACCCTAACAAAACCCTAACCTTAACCTTCACCCTAACAGTAAGCCTAAACCTAACCCTAATTCTAACCCTCACATTCACCCTCACCCTAAACCTAATCGTAAACCTAAACCTATCCCTAAGCCTAACCCTCACCCTAGCCCTCAGCCTAACCCTAATCCTAACCCTAAACCTCATCCTAATCCTCACCCTAACCCTAACCTAAACCCTCACCCTAAACCTAACCCTAACACTCACCCACATGCTGGGCCTAAGTCTACGCCAAAGCCTAAGCCTAACCCTAACCCTAACGCTCACCCTAACTCTATCCCTAATACTCACCCTAATTCTAACCCTAAACCTCACCCTCACACTAACCCTAACTCTAAACCGAAACCTAAACTTAAACCTCATCCTAACCCTAACCCTAATAATAACCCTAACAAAAACACTTACCCTAACCCTACCCTAACCCAAACCCTAAACCTAACACTAAACCTACACCTAAACCTATCCCTAATGCTAACCATAACCCTCACCCTAACCCTAAATTCACCCTAACATTAAACCTAATCCTCACCCTCACCCTAGCCCTCACCCTAAGCCTAACCCTCATCCTCACCCTCAAACTCACACAAACCCTAACACAATTCCTCAATCTAACCGTCACCCTCACCCTCACCCTAACCCTAACCCTCACCGTAAACCTAACCCTCACCCTACTGTAACCCTCACCCTAGGCCTAACCCTCAACTTTACCCTTACCGTCACGCCCACCTTACCCCTCACCCTAACCCTAACCCTCACCTTAACCTTCTCCCTAACCCTAACTCTACCCCTAAACCTCACACTCACCCTAACCCTGTCTCTAACCCTAACACTAACACTAAAAACCTCACCCTAACTCTAACTCTAACCCTCAACCTCACTGAAACCGTAACCCTAACCCTAACAATAACCCTAACCCTAACCCTAATCCTAATCCTCAACCTCACATTAACCCTAATCCTTACCCTAATCCTCACTCTCACCCTAACCCTCACACTTACCATAACCCTAACCCTCATCCTAACCCTCACTCTAACACTAACCCTAACCCTAAAACTCACCCTAACAATAAACCTACCCCTCACCCTCACCCTCACCCTCAACCTCACCTTAACTCTAACCCTAACAATAACAGTAATCCTAACCCTAAACCTAACCCTAATCCTAACCCTAATCCTAACACTCACGGTCAACCTAACCCTAACCCTAACCCTACCCTCAACCTCAGCCTCACCCTAACCCTACCTCTAACCCTAAACCTCACCCTCACCCTAACCCTAACCCTAATCCTAACCCTAAACCTCACCCTAAACTTAACCCTAAAACTCACCCTCAAGCTAGCCCTCACCCTAACCCTAATCCTAACCCTAACACTCATCCTAAACCTCATCCTAAAAATAACCCTAATCCTAACCCTCACCTTCACCCTAACCCTAAACCTAACCCTAAACCTCAACCTAAACCTAACCCTCACCCTCACTGTAACCCCTACCCTAACACTCACCCTAACCCTAAACTTAACCCAAACCCTAACTCTCACCCTACCCTATCCCTCACCCTAACTCTAATCCTCACCCTCACCCTCACCCTCAGCCTAAACCTAAGCCTATCCCTATCCCTAACCCTAACCCTCACAGTCATCCTAACCCAAATCCCAATCAAACCCTAAGCCTGACTCTCACCCTCACCCTAAGTCTCACCTTAAGCCTAAACCTAACATTAATCCTAACCCTAACCCTAACCCTAAACCTCACACTAACACTACCCTAACCATCACCTTAACCCTAAACCTCACCCTAAACCTAACCCTAACCCCCACCCTAAACCTAACCCTCACCCTTACCGTAACCCTCATCCTCAGCCTAAACTTCACATTTACCCTTATCCTGACCCCCACACTAACCCTCACCCTAAATCTAACCTTCATCCTAACCCTAACTCTACCCCTAAACCTCACCCTCACCCTAACCTGAACTCTATCCCTAACCCTAACACTAAACCTCAACCCAACCCTAAAGCAAATCCTCACCCTCAACCACATGCTCAGCCTAAACCTAAGCCTAAGCCTAACGCTTACCCTAACCATGAACCTCACCCTAGCCCTCAGGCTAACCCTAATCCTAAACCTAACACTCATCCTAACTCTCCCTCTATCCCTAACACTAAACCTCAACCTAAACCTAACACTAAACCACACCCTCACCTTAGCCCTCACCCTAGCCCTAATCCTAACCCTAACCCTGATCCTAACCATCCCCATAACCCTAACCCTAACCCTCACCCTAACCCTAACACTCAGCTTCAACCTCACACTCAGCCTAATCCTAAGCCTAACCCTAACACTAACCTTAACCCTCAATCTCACCTTAAACCTCACCCTTACCCTAACCCTAACCCTAACACTAAGCCTAACCCTAAACCTCACCCTCAGCCTCACCTTAACCCTAACTCAAACCCTAAACCTCATCCTCACCATAACCCTTAGCCTAACCCTAACCCTAAACCTGACCCTAACCCTAACTCTAAACCTACCCTTACCCTAGCAATTACCCTAACCCTAATCCTCATCCGAACCGTCCCCCTAACCCTAACCCTAACACTCACCCTAACCCTAACCCTTACCCTCAACCTCACCCTCAGCCTAATCCTAACACTAACCCTAATCCTCACCCTCACCCTAGCCCACATCCTAACCCTAACCCTCACCCTCACCATAAATTTCACACTAACCCTAACACTAATCCTCAGTCTAACCCTCTGCCTCAGCCTAACCCTCAGCCTAACCCTCACCCTAACCCTAAACCTGACCCTTACCGTAACCCTCACCCTAGGCCTAACCCTCACCTTTAACCTTTCCTTGACCACCACCTTAACCCTCAGCCTAATCCGAACCCTAAACCTATCCCCCACTCTAACCCTCACCCTAACCCTAACTCTAACCCTAAATCCCACCTTCACCCTAAACCTAACTATAAAGTAAACCAAAACCTAAACCTCACCCTAATCCCAACCGTAATCCTAACCCTAACCCTAACCTTAGGCCTAACCCTAACACTAAGCCTAAACCTCACACTTACCCTCACCCTAACCGTAACCCTAAACCTAACCATAACAATAACCCTAACCCTAATCCTAACCCTAACCCTAACCATAACCCTCACCGCAACCCAAAACTTAACCCTAACACTAACCCTCACAATAACCCGAACCTCACGCTAACCCTAACTCTAACCCTAACCGTAACACTAAAAACCTCACCCTAACCCTAATTCTAAACCTCAACCTCACCATAATCGTAACCCTAACCCTATCCCTAACAATAACCCTAACCCTAACCCTAATCCTCAACCTCATACTAACCCTAATCCTAAACCTAACCCTCAACCTAACCCTAACCCTCACACTTACTCTAACCCTATCCCTCATCCTAACCCTCACCCTCACCCTAACCCTAACCCTAACACTAAAAGTCACCCTAACACTAAACCTAACCCTCACCCTCAACCTAGCCCTCATCCTAACCCTAATTCTAACCGTACTTCTCATCCTAACCCTCACCCTAACCCTAACCCTAAACCTAACCCTCAACCTAACCCTAATCCTCACACTCAACTTAAAGCTAACCCTAACCCTCACCCTAACCCTAAACTTTACCTGAACCTTAACTTTCAACTTAACCCTAACCCTAACCCTCACCCTAACCCTAACCCTCACACTCACCCTACCCTTACCCTAATCCTAATCCTAACCCTAACCCTAACCCTCAACCTCCGCCTCACCTTAACCCTAACTCTAACCCTGTACCCCATGCTCACCCTAACCCTAACCCTAACCCTAAACCTAAACCTCAACCTAACCATAACCCTAAACCTCACCTTCACCCTAGCCCTCACCCTAACCCTAATCCTAACCCTAACCCTCATCCTAACCCTCCCTATAACCCTATATGAAAACCTCAACCAAACCCTAACCCTCAAACCCACCCTCACACTCAGCCTAACCCTAAGCCTAACCACAAGCCTTACCTGAAACCTAACCTTAACCCTCACACTCACCCGCACCCTCACCCTCAACATAACTCTAAACCAAAACCTAACCCTAACCCTAAACCTCACCCTAACCCTAACCCTAACACTAACCCTCACCCTCACCCTAATCCTAAAACAAACCCTAACCCTAACCCTCCCCCTAACCCTCCCCCTAACCCTGTATCTAACCCTAAACTTCCCCCTCCACCTAACCCTATCCTTAAACCTAACCCTAAACCCAACCCTAATCCTAACACTAACCCTCACCCTTATCTTAACCCTCACCCTCAGTCTCAACCTCACCTTAACCCTTACTGTCATCCTCACCCTAACCCTTATTGTAACCCTAAAACTCATCCTAACCCTCACCGTAACCGTAAACCTAAACATCACCCTAACCCTAACCCTCACACTCAACCTCACACTCAGTCTAACCCTAAGCCTAATCTTAAGCCTTACCCTAATCCTCACCCTCACCCTATCCAACACTAACCCTAATCCTAACCATCACCCTAAACCTAATCCTTCAACCCATCCTCACCCTCAGCCTAAGCCTAAACCTAACCGTAACCCTCACACTCACCCTCACCCTAACCCAAATCCAAACCCTAAAAATAACCCTAACCCTAAAACTCAACCTAACCCTCACCCTAACCTTAACCCTCACACTAATCCTAATCCTAACCCTCCACATAACCCGTACCCTAACCCTAAATCTAACCCTAAACCTCACCCTCAACATAACCATAATCCTAACCATAACCATAAACGTCACCCCAAACCTATCCCTCAACCTCACCCTCAGCCTCACCCTAACTGTAACTCTAACACTAAAATTAACACTAATCCTAACCCTAAACCTAAAGCTAAACCTAAACCTAACCTTAATCCTAACACTCACCCGCACCCTAACACTAATTCTAACCCTAACCTAAACCCTAACCCTAACCCTCATGTCACCATAACATTAACCCTCAACCTAACCCTCACCCTAACCCTCACCCTAACCCTAATCCTCACCCTAACACTAATCCTAACATTAATCCTCATCCTAACCCTCACCCTAACTCTAACTCTAACCGTCACAATAAACCTAACCCTAATCCTAACCCTCAAACTAACCCTAACTCTCATGCTCACTGTAAGACTAACCGTAACCCTCACCCTAACCCTAAACTTAAGCTGAACCCTAAATCTCACCCTAAACCTATCCCTAAACCTCAACCTAACCCTAACATTCACACTCACCCTCACCCTCGGCCTAAAGCTAAGCCTAAACCTAAGCCTAACCCTAACCCTCAGACTCACCCTAACACTTACCCTAATCCTAATCCTAACCCTTAGCCTAACCCTCACCCTCACCCTAACCCTTAATCTAACACTAACCCTAAACCTAACCCTCATCCTCAACCTCACCCTAACCCTAACTCTAACCCTAAACCTCACACTCATCCTAACCCTAACCCTAACCCTAACCCTAAACCTCACCCTCACTATCGCCCTCACCCTAACCCTAATCCTAAAACTAACCCTCATCCTAACCCTCACCATAAGCCTAACACTCATCCTCACCCTCACTCTAAACCTAAACCTAACCGTCAACCTAATCCTAACACTCACCCTAATCCTAACCCTCACCCTCAACATAACCCTTACCCTAACCCTCACCCTAACCTTAAACTTAACCCGAACCCTAACCCTCAACCTAATCCTAACCCTCACCCTCAACCTCACGCTCAGCCTAACCCTAAGCCTAACCCTAAACCTAACCCTAACACACACCCTCACCCTCACCCTAACTCTAATCCTAACCCTAACCTTCCCCCTAACTCTCACCTTAAAACTAACCTTAACACTAACACTAACCCTAAACCTCAACCTAACCCTCACCTGAACCGTAATTCTAACCCTAAACCTCACCCTCACCCTAAACCTAACTGTAACCCTAACCCAAACCTAAACCTCACCCTAACACTAACCCTCACCCGCACCTGCACCCTCACTGTAACTCTAAACCTAACCATAACAATAACACTAACCCTAACCAGAACAATCACCCTACCCCTAATCCTCACCCCCACCCTCACCCTCAGCCTAACTATAAGCCTAAGCTTAACCCTCAACCTAACCCTTACACTCACTCTCACCCTAACCCTAACCCTAAACCTAAACTTAAACCTAAACATAACCCTAACCCTAAACCTAACCCTAATCCTCATCCTCACACTCACCCTAGCACAATCCCTAAACTTAACCCTAACCCTAACCCTAAGCCTAATCCTCACCCTAAGCCTCACACTCACCCTCACCCTAACTCTAACCCTAACCCTCACCCTAACCCTCACACTAGCCCGAATCCTAACCCTAATCCTAACCCTAACCCTCATCCTAACCCTCACCCTAAACCTAACCCTAAACCTCACCCTCACCCTAGCCCTCACCCTAACCCTAATCCTAAACTTAAAGCTCATCCAAACCCTCCCCATAACCCTAACACTAGCCCTCACCCTAAACCTAACCCTCACCATCAATCTCAACCTCAGCCTAACACTAACCTTCGCCCTAACCCTCACATTCACCCTAACAGTAAACCTAATCCTAAACCTAACCCTATCCCTAAATCTCAACCTAAACCACACCCTCACCCTAAACCTAACACTAACCCTAACCCTTAACCTCACCCTAACAGTCCCCCTAAACCTAACTCTAACCCTAAACCTCACCCTCACCCTCAACCTCAAAGTAACTCTAACTCTAAAACCATAAACCTCACCATCATCCTCACCCTCACCACAAACTTAACCATAACCATAACACTAACAATAACGCTAACCCTAACCCTAACCCTAACCCTAAGCCTAACTCTCACCCTCCCCCTAACCCTAACCCTATACCTCACACTAACCATAAACTTAACCCGAATCCTAACTCTCACATTAACCCTAACCCTAACCCTCACACTAACCCTAACCCTCAGCCTAACCCCAAGCCTCACCGTAACCCTAACCCTAACCCTCACATTCACCCTCCCTCTACCCTCCCCCTAACCATATATCTAACCCTAAACCTCACCCTCATCCTAACCCTAACCCTAACACTAAACCCCATCCTAACCCCAAATTTAAACCTCACCCGCACCCTCACCCTCACCGTAACTCTAACCCTAACCCTAACAATAACACTAACCCTAACCCCAACCATAACCCTAACCCTAATGCTCACCCCCACATTCACCCTCACCCTAACCCTAATCCTAAACCTAGCCCTATCCAGAAACCTCAACCTAAACTTCACCCTCACCCTAACCCTAACACTAACCTTAACCCTAAACCTCACCCTAAGTCTCCCCTTAACGCTAACTGTAACCATAAACGTCACACTGACCCTCATCCTGACCCTAACCCTAATGCTAAACCTCTCCCTAAACCTCACCCTAACCGTAACCCTCACCCCCATACTCAACCTCACCGTAACTCTAACCCTAACCCTAACAATAACACTAATCCTAACCCTAACCATAACCAAACCCTCACCCTCAGCCTCACCCTCACCACTAACTTAACGCTAACCATACCACAAACAATAACCCTAACCCTAACCCTAACCCTAACCCTAATACACACACCCAAACTCACCCTCAGCCTAACCCTAAACCTAACCCTAAACCTAACCATAACCCTCACTGTAACAATAACCCTAACCCTAACACTAACACTAAACCTAACCCTAATCCTCAGCCTCACCCTCAACCTACCCCAAAACCTAACCCTAACCCTCACCCTAAACCTAATCCTAAACCTAACCCTAAACCTAACCCTCACACTCACCCTCTCCCTACCCCTAATCCTAAACCTAACCCTCACCCTAACCCTAACCCTAAACCTAACCCTAACCCTAAACCTAACCCAAACCCTAACCCTAAACCTAACCCTAATCCTCAGCCCACCCTCAACTTAAACGAAACCCTTACCCTAACCCCCACCCTAACCCTAAACCTAAACCTAACCATAACCATAATCATAACCCTCATTGTAACTCTAACCCTAACTCTAACCCTAACCCTAAACCTAACCCTAACCCTAACCCTAACCCTAACCCTAACCATAGCCCTCACTGTAACTCTAACACTAACCCTAACACTAACACTAAACCTAACCCTAATCCTCAGCCTCACCCTCACCCTACCCCAAAACCTAACCCTAACCCTCACCCTAAACCTAATCCTAAACCTAACCCTAAACTTAACCCTCACACTCACCCTCTCCCTACCCTAATCCTAAACCTAACCCTCACCCTAACCCTAACACTAAACCTAAATCTAACCCTAAACCTAACCCAAACCCTAACCCTAAACCTAACCCTAATCCTCAGCCTCACCCTCAACTTAAACCAAATCCTAACCCTAACCCCCAACCTAACCCTAAACCTAAACCTAACCATAACCATAATCATAACCCTCATTGTAACTCTAACCCTAACCCTAACCCTAACCCTAAACCTAACCCTAACCCTAACCCTAACCCTAACCATAGCCCTCACTGTAACTCTAACCCTAACCCTAAACTTAAGCCTAAACCTAACCCTAATCCTCAGCCTCACCCTCACCTTAACCCATACCCTAACCCTAACCCTCATCCTAACCCTAAGCCTAACCCTAACCCTAAACCTCACACTCACCCTCACCCTAACCCTAATCATAAACCTAAACCTATCCCTAGCCCCAACACTCACATTCAGCCTCAACCTACCCCTCACCCTAACCCTAATCCTAACCCTAAACCTCATCATAACCTTCACAATAACCCTAACCCTAACCCTCACCCTAACCCTAACCATAACCCTCACCCTCATGCTCAGCCAAAGCCTACTCCTACGCCTAAAGCTAAGCCTAACCCTAACCCGAACCCTCACCTTCACCATAACCCTAAACTTAAACCTAACTCTAACCCTTAACCTCACCCTCACCCTAAACCTAACTCTAACCCTAACCCTGAAACTAAACCTCATCCTAAACCTAACCCTCACACACACCCTAACCCTTACCCTAATCCTAATACTTTCACTAAGCCTAACCCTCACCCACACGCTAACCCTCACACTAAGCCTAAATCTAACACTAACCCTAACCCTAACCCTCACCCTCAGCTTCACCCTAACCCTAACTCTAACCCTAAACCTCAACCTCATCCTATCCCTAACCCTAAACCTAACGCTAAACCTCACCCTAACCCTAACCCTAAAACTCTAACCCTAAACCTAACGCTAAACCTCACCTTAACCCTAACCCTAAAACTCACCCTCACCCTAGCCCTCACCCTAACCCTAACACTCATCCAAACCCTCCCCATAACCCTAACCCTAGCCCTAACCCTAAACCTCAAAATCTCCCTCACCCTCAGCCTAACCCTAAGCCTAAACCTAACCCTCACCATAACCCTCACACTCAACCTCTCCCTAACCCTAATCCTAAAGCTAACCCTATCCCTAAACCTCAACCTAAACCTCCCCCTCACCTTAAACCTAACCCTAACCCTAACCATGAACCTCATCCTAACTGTCCCCCTAACCCTAACTCTAACCCTAAACCTCAGCCTCACACTAATCCTAACCCTAACCCTAAACCTCACCCTAACCCTAACCCTCACCCTCACCCAAAACCTCAAAGTAACTCTAACGCTAAACCTAACAATAACACTAACTCTAACCCTAACCCTAACCATAAACCTCACTCTCAGCCTCCCCCACACCTCAAACTTAACCCTAACCATAACACTAACAATAACCCTAAACCTAACACTAACCCTAATCCTCACCCCCACCCTCACCCTCAGCCTAAACCAAAGCCAAACCCTAAACCTAAGAGTAACCCTAACCCTCACCGTAACCCTAACCCTAAACCTAACCCTAACCCTAAACCTAACACAAACCCTAACCCTAAACCTCATCCTCACCCTAAAACTCACACTAACCCTAACACAAATCCTCAATCTAACCCTCAACCTCACCGTCACCCTAGCAATCACGCTAACCCTAACCCTCATCCTCACCCTAAACCTCACACTAACCCTAACACTAATCCTCAATCTAACCCTCACTCTCACCATAACCCTAACTCTAACCCTCACCCTAAACCTAACTCTCACCTTTACCATAACCTTCACCCTCAGCCTAACCCTCACCTTTACCCTTACACTCAACCCTACCCTAACACTCACCCTAAACCTACCCCTCACCCTAACCCTAAACCTACTCCTAAACCTCACCCTCACCCTAATCCTAACCCTAACCATAACCCTAACACTAAAACTCACCCTATCCCTAACCCTAACCCTCACCCTCAACCTCATGCTCAGCCTAACCCTAAGCCTAGCCTAACCCTTACTCTAACCCTCACACTCACCCTAGCCCTCACCCTAACCCTAATCCTAACCCTAACCCCCATCCTAAACCTCACCCAAACCCTAACCCTAACCATCAACCTAACCCTAATCCTCACCTCCACCCTCAGCCTCAGCCTAAACCTAAGCCTAAGCCTAACCCTAAACCTAACCCTCACACTCACCCTCACCCTCACCCTAATCCTAACCCTAATCCTAACCCTAATCCTGAACATCAACCTAAACCTCACCTTAACCTTAACCCTAACACTAAACCTAATATTAACGCTAGACCTAACCCTCCAACTAACCCTAAATCTAACCCTAAACCTCACGCTCACCCTAACTCTAATCCTAAACCTAACCCTAAACCTAATCCTAACCCTAACCCTAACCCACACCCTCACACTCACCCTCACCCTCACCATAACTCTAACCCTAACCCTAATAACACTAATCCTAACCCTAAACGTAACCCTAACCCTAACCCTAATTCTAACACTCACCCTCAACCTAACCATAATCTTAAACAAAACCCTCATCCTAACCCTGACCCAAACCCTAAACCTAACCCTAAACCTTACGTGAAACGAACCCTAACCCTCACCCTCACCATAGCCCTCACTCTAACTCTAATTCTAACCCAAACCCTCACCGTAACCCTAAACTTATCTGAACCCTAACTCTCACCCTAACCCTAACCATAACCCTCAACTTAACCCTTAACCTCAAACTCACCCTCATTCTCAGCCTAACCCTAAGCCTAAGCCTAAGCCTAACCCTAACCCTAAGACTCACCCTAACCCTTACCCTAAACCTAATCCTAACCCTAAGCCTAACCCTCACCCTCATCCTCACCCTCACCCTCACCCTAATCCTCACCCTAACCCTAATTCTAACACTAAACCTAAACCCAACCCTCAACCTCAGCCTCACCCTTACCCTAACTCTAAACCTAAACCTCACCCTCACCCTAAGCCTAACTCTAACCCCAACCCTAACACTAAAACTCACCCTAAACCTAACCCTAACCCTCACCCTCACCATAACAATAACCATACCCCTAACCCTAACAAAAACCCTCACCCTCACTTTAACCCTAAACCTAAAACTAACCCTCACCCTAACCCTAATTCTCACCCTAACCCTAACCCTAAACCTCACCCTAACCCTAACCCTAACTGTCACCCTCACCCTAGCCCTCACCCTAACCCTAATACTAACCCTAATCCTCATCCTAACCCTCAACCTAACCCTAACCCTAACCCACACTGTAACCCTAACCCTAACCCTCACCCTAACCCTAAACTTACCCGAACCCTAAATCTCACCCTAACCCTACCCCTAACTCTCACCCTAACCCTAACGATCACCCTCACCCTCACAGTAAGCCTAACCCTAAACCTAACCCTAACCTTCACACTCACCCTAACCCGTTCCCTATATCTAATCCTAACACTAAGCCTTACCCTCACCCTCACCCTAACCCTCACCATAACCCTAACTCTAAGATTATCCCTAACCCTAACCCTCATCCTCAGCCTGACCCTAACCCTAACTCTAACACTAAACCTCAGCCTCATCCTAAACCTAACCCTATCCCTAACCCTAAACCTCAACCTCACCCTAACACTAAACCTCACACTCACCCTAGCCCTCACCCTCACCCTAATCCTAACCCTCACCCTCACCCTAACACCATACTTAACCGAACCTTAAATCTCACCCTAACCCTAACCCTAACCGTCACCCTAACCCTAACCCTCACCCTCATCCTCACCCTCAGCCTAACCCTAAGCCTAAGCCTAACCCTAACCCTAACCTTCACACTCATCCGAACCCTTACACTAATCCTAATCCTAACCCTTATTCTAAACCTCACCCTCACCCTAACCCTCACGGTAACCCTAACTCTAGCACTAACCCTAAACGTAACCCTCAACCTTACCCTAACTCTAACACTAACCCTAACACTAAAACTCACCCTAACCCTAACCCTATCCCTCACCATCACAGTAACTGTAACCTAACCCTAACAATAACCCTAACCTTAACTCTAACCCTCACCCTCACCCTAGCCCTCACCCTAACCCTAATTCTAACCCTCACTCTCACCCTTATCTTAAACCTCAACCTCAGCCCAAAACTCACCTTTACCCGTACCATCATCCTCACCCTAAACGTCACCCTAACCCTAAACCTCATCCTAACCCTCAACTTAAACTTAAACCTAACCATCACCCTAACCCTAACCCTCACCGTCTACCTCATGCTCAGCCTAACCCTAAGCCTAAGCCTAACGCTCATTCTAACCCTCATCCTCACCCTAGCCCACACCCTAACCCTAATCCTAACCCGATCCCTCATCCTAACCCTCCCCTAACCCTAACCCTAACAATCACTTAACCCTAAACCTCACCCCCAATCTCACCCTCAGCATAACCCTAACCCTAAGCCTAACCCGAAACCCTAATTCTCACATACCATCACCATAACCTTAATCCTAATCCTAACCTTAACCCTAACGCTAAACATCAACCTAACCCTCACCCTAACCTTAACCCTAACATTAATCCTAACCCTAACCCTCGACCTAACCCTCCCCCAACCCTAAATCTCATCCTAAACTCACCATCACCTTAACCCTAATCCTAACCCTAACGCTCACCCTAACCCTCACCCTCACTCTAAACCTAACCCTTATCCTAACCCTCACCCTAACCCTAACCTTAAACCTAAATCTCACCCAAACACCTACCCTAACCCTCACCCTCACCCTAGCCCTCACCCTAACCCTAATTCTGACCCTAATCCTCATCCTAACCCTCACCCTAACCCTACCCCTAACCTTCACCCTAATCTTAAGCCTAACCCTAACCCTGAACCTAACCTTAACCTCACGCTCACCGTAACCCTAACCCTAACCCTCATCATAACCTTAAACATAACCTGAACCCTAACTCTCACCCTAACCCTACCCCAAACTCTCACCCTAACACTAACACTCACACTCACCCTCACCCTCAGCCTAACCTTAATCCTAAGCCTAAACCTAAACCTAACCTCACACTCACCCTAACCCTTACCCTAAACCTAATCCTAACACTAAGGCTAACCCTTCCCACACCTTAAACCTTACGGTAATACTGACCTAACACTAACCCTCACCCTCACCCTAACCCTAACCCTCATCCTCACCCTTAACCTCACACTAACCCTAACCCTAACCCTAATCCTCAATCTAACCCTCACCCTAACCCTAAACCTAACCCTAAACCTAACCCTAACCCTCACCCTTATCTTAACCCTCACCCTCATCCTAAAACTCAACTTTACCCTTACCAACACCCTCCCCCTAACCCTCACCCTAACCCTAAACCTCATCCTAACCCTCACCCTAAACGTAATCCTAACCATCACCCTAACCCTAAAACTCACCCTCAACCTCTTGCTCAGCCTAACCCTAAGCCTAAGCCTGGCCCTAACCCTAACCCTCACACTCACCCTAACCCTTACTCGAATCCTAACACTAAGCGTAACCCTCACCCTCACACTAACCCTCACCGTAACCCTAACTCTAACACTAACCCTAACCCTAACCCTCACCCTCAGACTCAACCTAACCCTAACTCTAACCCTAAACCTCACCCTCATCCTAACTCCAACCCTAAACCTAACCCTAAACCTCAACCTAACCCAAACCCTAAACCTCACCCTCACCCTAGCCCTCAAACTAAACCTAATGCTAAACCTAACCCTCATCCTAACCCTCACCCTAACACTAACCATAACACTCATCCTCACCCTCACCCTAACCCTAAACCTAACCCTAACACTCTACCTAACCCTAACCCTCACCCAAACTGTAACCGTTACCCTAACCCTCACAGTAACCCTAAACTTAACCCGAACCCTAACTCTCACCCAAACCCTAACCCTAACCCTCACCCTAACCCTAACCCTCATCCTTACCCTCACTCTCAGCCTAACCCTAAGCCTAAGCCTAACCCTAACGCAACCCTCACACTCTCCCAAATCCTTACACTAATCCTAATCCCAAACCTAAGCCTAAACCTCACCCACACCCTCACCCTCACTCTAACACTCACCCTAACCCTAACTCTAAGACTAACCCTAAACCTACCCCTCAACCTCAGCCTCAACCTTACCCTAACTCTAACCCTAAACCTCACTTTTACCCTATCCCTAACTCTAACCGTGACCCTAACACTAAACCTCACCCTAATCCTAACCCCAACCCTCACACTCACGCTCAACCTAAACCTAAGCCTAACACTTACTCTAACCCTCACCCTCACCATAGCCCTCACCGTAAACCTAATCCTAAAACTTTTCCTCATCCTAACCCTTACCTTAACCCTAACCCTAACCATCACCCTAACCCTAATCCTCACCCCCAACCTCACCCTCAGCCTAACCCTAAGCCTAAGCCTAACCCTAAATCTCAACCTAACCCTCACCCTAACCTTAAACCTAACACTGAACCTATCACTAACCCTCGACCTAACCCTCCCCCTAACCCTAAACCTAACCCTAAAACTCACCCTCACCGTAACCCAAATCCTAAACCTAACCCTAACCCTCAGCCTCACTGTTACCCTAACCCTCAACCTAACCCAAACCGAAACCCTAACCCTAACCCTAAACCTTACCCTAACACTAACTCTAATCCTCACCATCACCCTAGCCCTCACTCTAACCCTAATCCTAACCCTAAACCTCACCCTAACCATAAACATAACCGAACCCTAAATCTCAACCTAAACCTAAACCTAACACTCACCTTAACCCTAACCCTCACACTCACCCTCACTCTCAGACTAACCCTAAGCCTAAGGGTAACCCTAAACCTAACCCTCACACTCACCCGAAAAATTACACTAATCCTAATCCTAACCCTAAGCCTAACCCTCAACCTCACTCTCAACCTCACCCCAACCCTCACCCAAACCCTAACTCTAACACTAACCCTAAACTTAACCCTCAACCTCAGCCTCACCCTTACCCTAACTCTAACCCTAAACCTCACCCTCACCCTCACCCTAAACCTAACTCTAACCCTAACCCTAACACTAAACCTCACCCTAACCCTAACCCTAACCCTCACCCTCACACTAACGGTAACCCTAACCCTAACCATAAGAGTAACCCTAACCCTAATACTAACCCTCACCCTAACCATAGCCCTCACCCTAACATTAACCCTCACCCTAACACTTACCCTCAACCTAACACTAACCCTAACCCTAACACTAAATCTCCCACTAACCCTAACCCTCACCCTAATCCTAAACCTAACCCTAATACTAAACCTAACTCTAACCCTCACCCTGACCCTAGCCTTCACCCTAAACCTAATTCTAACCCTCAGTCTCACCCTAACCCTAACCCTCATCCTCACCCTATACCTCACATAAACCCTAACCCTAAACCTAATCATCAATCTAACCATCACCCTAAGCCTTACCCTAACCCAAAACCTAACCCTAAACCTCACCCAAACCCTAACCCTAAACCTCATCCTCACCCTAGCCCTCACCCTAACCCTAATCCTAAACCTAACCCTTATCCAAACCCTCACCCTAACACTAACTGTAACCCTAACCCTCACCCTCACCCTCACACTAACCTTAAACCTAACACTAAACCTCAACCTAACCCTAACCCTCACCCTCACTATAACAGTTACCCTAAACCTAACCCTAACCCAAAACTTAACCCGAAACCTAACTCACCCTAAGCCTGAACCTAATCCTCACCCTAACCCTCACCCTCAGCCTAACACTAAGCCTAACTCAATCCCTAACCCTAACCCTCATCGTATCGCTCACCCTAACCCTAACCCTAATCCTAATGCTAACCCTAACCCTAAACCTCACCCTCACCTAATCCTCAACTTAAGCCTAATCCTAACATTAATCCTAACCCTAACCCTAACCCTAAACCTCAGCCTAAACCCTAAAAATCACACTAACCCTCACACTAATCCTCAACCTAACCCTCAACCTAACATTAACCCTAACACTAACCCTAACATTAACGCTCTACCTAACCCTACAACTAACCCTAAATGTAACCCTAAACCTCCCCCTCACACTAACCCTAATCCTAAACTTAACACTAAACCTCACCCTAACCCTAAACCTCACCCTCACCCTCACCCTCACCATAACTCTAACCCAAACCCTAACAATAACACAAATCCTAACCCTAAACCTAACACTTACCCTAACCCTAATCCTAACACTCACCCTCACCCTAACGATAATCTTAACCCTAACCCTCAACCTGACCCTAAACCTCACTCTCACCATAACCCTAACCCTCATCCTAACCCTAACCCAAACCCTAACCCTAACGATAAACCTTACCCTAACACTAACCCTAACCCTCACCCTCACCCTAGCCCTCACTCTAACACTAATCCAAACCCTAAACCTCACCCTAACCCTAAACATAATAAAACCTTAACTCTCACCCTAACACTAACCCTAACCTTCACCGTAACCCTAACCCTCACCCTCACCCTCACTCTCAGTCTAACCCTAATCCTAAGCCTAACCCTAACCATAAACATCACACTCAACCTAACCCTTACCCTATTCCGAATCCTAACACTAAGCCTAAGCCTAACCTTCATGCTCAAACTCACCCTAATCCTAACCCTCACCCTAGCTTTAACTCAAACACTAACCCTAACCCTAACCCTCAAACTCAGCCCCACCCTTACCCTAACTCTAAACCTAAACCTCACCCTCACCCTAACTCTAACCCTAACCCTAAACTTGACCCTAACCCTAACACTAAACCTCACCCTCAACCTAGCACTCACCCTAACCCTAATCCTAACACTAACCCTCATCCTAACCCTCCCCATAACCCTAATCCTAACCCTCACCCTAAACTTCACCCTAACCCTAACACTAACCCTAACCCTAACCCTAACCCTCCACATAACCCTCACCCTAACCCTAACTCTAAACCTCACGCTCACCCTAACCCTAACTCTAACCCTAACCCAAAACCTAAACCTGACCCTAACCCTAAACCCTAATGCTCAACCTTACTCTCAACATTACCTTAACCCAAAACCTAACCCTAACAATAACCCTAACCCTAATCCTAACCCTCACCCTAACCAAAAACCTCACCGTAACCCATACCCTAACCCAAACACTAACCCTCACAGTAACCCTAACCCTAACCTCACCCTATCCCTAACTCTAACCCTAACCCTAACACTAAAAACCTCAACCTAACCCTAACCCTAACCCTCACCCTCACCTTCAATATAATCGTAACCCTAAAAATAACCCTAACCCTAACCCTAATCCTAACCCTCACCCTCACCCTAAACCTAAACCTAAACCTAACTCTCACCCTAACCCTAACCCTCACCCTTACCGTAACCCTAACCCACATCTTAACACTCACCCTAACCCTAACCCTAAATCTCACCCTAACCCTAAACCTACCCCTAACCCTCAACCTAACCCTAATCCTCACACTCAACGTAAAACTAACCCTAACCCTCACCCTAACTCGAAACTTATCCTGAACCCTAACTCCCACCCTAACCCTCACCGTCATGCTCACACTCAATGTAACCCTAAGCCTAACGCTAACCCTAACCATAACCCTCACACTCACCCTAACCCTAACCCTAACCCTAACCATAAACCTCACCTTAACCTAACCCTAAACATCACTCCCACACTAGCCATTACCCTAACCCTAATCCTAACATTAACCCTCATCCTAACCCACTCCATAACCCTAACCTTAACCCAAACAATAACAATAAAGCTCAAGCTCACCCTTAGCCCAAACCTAAGCCTAACCCTAAGCATAACCCTAAACCTAACCACAACCCTCACACTCATTCTGCACCCTAACCCTCACCGTTACTCTAACCCGAACCCTAACCCTAACCCTAAAACACACCCTTACCCTATACCTAACACTAATCCTAACCCTCATCCTCACCCTAACACTAACACTAAACCTAACCCTAACCCTCACCCTAACCGTCACCCTAACCTTATATCTAACCCTAAACCTCACCCTCACCCTCATCCTAACCCTAACCCTAACCCTAAACCCCACCCTAACCATAACCCTAAACCTCACCCGCACCCTCACCCTCACCGTAACTCTAATGCTAACCCTATAAATAACACTACCCCTAACCCTAACCATCACCCTAACCCTAATCCTCACCCCACCCTCACCCTCAGCCTATCCCTAAGCCTAAGCCTAACCTTTACCCTAACCCTCACACACATGCTCACCCTAACCCTAATCCTAAACCTATCCCTATCCCTAAACCTCAAACTAACCCTCACCCTCACCCTACAACTAACACTAACCCTAAACCTAAACCTCACCCTAACCCTCCCGCTAACCCTAACTCAACCTCACCATAAACCTAACCCTAACCCTTACTCTAAACCTCACCCTAACCCTAACCCAAACCCACAACCTCAACCTCACCTTAACTCTAACCCTAACCCTAACAAAAAACTAACCCTAACGCTAAACCTAACCCTAGCCCTAATCCTCAACCCCACACGCACCCTCAGCCTAAACCTAACCCTAACCCTACCCCTCACCATAAGCCTAACCCTAACCCTAACACTAACACTAACACTAATCCTAAACCTAAACCTCACCCTAACCGTAACCATAAACCTCACCCTCAACCTAGCCCTCATCCTAACCCTCATCCTAACCCTCCCCATAACCTAAACCTAACCCTCACCCTCAACCTAACCCTCACCCTAAACCTAACACTAACCCTAACACTAACCGTAATCCTAACCCTCAACCTAACCATCACCCTAACCCTAACTCTAACCCTAAACCTCACCCTCACCCTAACCCTAACTCTAACCCTTACCCAAACCCTAAACCTCACTTTAACCCTAAACCCTAACCCTCACCCTTACCTTCACTATAACCGTAACCCTAAACCTAACCCTAACAATAACTATAACCCTAATCCTAACCCTCACCCTAACCACAAACCTCACCGTAACCCATACCCTAACCCAAACACTAACCCTCACACTAACCCTAACCCTAACCTCACCCTAACCATAGTTCTAACCTTAACCCTAACACTAAAAACCTCAACCTATCCCTAACTCTAATCCTCACCCTCAACCTCACCATAACCCTAACCCTAACAATAACCCTAACCTTAAACCTAAAACTAATCCTCACCGTACCCCTAACCCTAAACCGAAACTTAACCCTCACCCTAACTTAACCCTCACACTTACTGTAACCCTAACCCTCATGCTAAACCTCACCCTAACCATAACCCTCACCATAACCCATAACCTAACCCCAAAACTAACCCTCACACTAACCCTAACACTAACCTCACCCTAATCCTAACTCTAACCCTAACGCTAACATTAAAAACCTCAACGTAACCCTAGCCCTCTCCCTCACCCTCACCCTCACCATAACCATAACCCTAACAATAACCCTAACCCTAACCCTAATCCTAACACTCACCCTCATCCTAACCTTAAACCTAACCCTAACCCTCACCCTAACACTAACCCTCACCCTTACCGTAACCCTTACCCTCACCCTAACCCTCACTCTAACTCTAACCATAAACCTATACCTCACCCTAACACTAACCCTAACCCTCACTCTCAACCTAGCCCTCAACCTAACCCTAATCCTAACCCTAATCCTCATCCTAACCCTCACCCTAACCCTAACCCTAAACCTCACCCTAAGCCTAACCTTAACACTAACCCTCAAGCTAAGTCTAACCCTCACACTCAATGTAAACCTAACCCAAACCCTCAACTTAACCCTAAACTTAACCTGAACCCTAACTCTCACCATAACCCTAACCTCACCCTCACCCTCAGTGTAACCTTAAGCCTAACCCTAACCCTAGCCCTAGCACTCAAACTCACCCTAACCCTTACCCTAATGCCAATCCTAACCCTAACCCTCACCCTCACCCTCAGCCTCACCTTAACCCTAACTCTAACCCTAAACCTCAACCTCACCCTAACCCTAACGCTAAACCTAACCCTAAACCTCACCCTAACCTAACCCTAAACCTCACCCACACCCTAGCCATTACCCTAACCCTAATCCTAACACTAACCCTCATCCTAACCCTCCCCATAACCTTAACCCTAAACCTCACCTTCAACCTAGCCCTACCCTAACCCTAACCCTAAACCTAATACTCATCCAAACCCTCAGACTAACCCTAACCCTAACTCTCACCCTCACCCTCACACTAACCATAACCCTAACCCTCAACCTAACCCTAACCCTCACTCTCACTGTAACCATTACCCTAACCCTCACGCTAACCCTAAACATAACCCGAGCTCTAACTCTCACCCTAACCCTGACCCTAACGTCACCCTAACCCTAACCCTCAACCTCACCATCACCCTCAGCCTAAACCTAAGCCTAAGCCTATCCTTAACCCTAACCCTCATCCTATCCCTCACCCTAACCCTAACCCTAATCCTAATCCTAACCCTAACCCTAAACCTCACCCTCACCCTAACCCTCAACTTAAGCCTAACACTAATATTAATCTTAACCCTAACCCTAACCCTAAACCTCATCCTAAACCCTAAACCTCACACTAACCCTCCCACTAATCCTCAACTGAACCCTCACCCTAAACTTAACCCTAACACTAACCTTAACATTAACACTCGACCTAACCCTACAACCAACCCTAAATCTAACCCTAAACCGCCCCCTCATCCTAACCCTAATCCTAACCCCAGCCCTAAAAACCACTCTAACCCTAAACCTCACCCTCAACCAAACCCTCACCCTCACCATAACTCTAACCCTAACCCTAACAATAACACTAATCCTAAACCTAAAGCTAACCCTAACCCTAACCCTAAACCTAACACTCACCCTCACCCTAAACATAATCTTAACCCTAACCCTCAACCTAACCCTAACCCTCACCCTCACAGTAACCCTAACCCTCATCCTAACCCTAACACAAATCCTAACCCTAAACCTAAACCTAACCCTAACACTAACCCTAACCATCACCCTCACCCTAGACCTCACTCTAACATTAATCCTAACCCTAACCCTCACCCTAACTGTAAAAATAATCAAACCCTAACTCTCACCCTAACCCTAACCCTAACTTTCACCCTAAACCTAACCCTTACACTCACCCTCACTCTCAGCTTAACCCTAAGCCTAAGCCTAACCCTAACCCTAACGATCACACGGACCCTAACCCTTACCTAATCCGAATCCTAAACCTAAGCCTAACCCTCACCCTCACCCTCACCCTAATCCTAACCCTCACCCTAAACCTAACTCTAACACTAACCCTAAACCTCAACCTCAGGCTCACCCTTAACCTAACTCTAAACCTAAACCTCAAACTTACCCAAACCCTAACCCTAACCCTCACACTAAACCTTCCCATAACCCTAACCCTAAACCTCACCCTCAACCTAACTCTCACCCTAACCCTAACTCTAACTCTAAACCTCACCCTCACCCTAACCCTAACTCTAACCCTAACCCAAAACCTAAACCTTACCCTAACCCTAAACCCTAATGCTCACCCTTACTCTCAACGTTACCTTAACCCAAAACCTAACCCTAACAATAACCCTAACCCTAATCCTAACCCTCACCCTAACCACAGCACTCACCGAAACCCATACCCTAACCCAAACACTAACCCTCACAGTAACACTAACCCTACCCTCACCCTAAACCTAACTCTAACCCTTACCCTAACACAAAAAACCTCAACCTAACCCTAACCCTAAACCTCACCCTCACCCTCACCGTAAGTGTAACCCTAAAAATAACCCTAACCCTAACCCTAATCCTAACCCTCACCCTCACCCTAACCCTAAACCTAACCCTAACCCTCACCCTAACCCTAACCCTCACCCTTACAGTAAACCTAACCCTCATCCTAACCCTCAACCTAAATGTAACCCTAACCCTAAACCTCACCCTAACACTAACCCTAACCCTCACCCTCACACTGGATCTCACCCTGACCCTAATCGTAACCCTAATCCTAATCCTAACCCTCACCCTAACCTGGACCATAACTATCATCCGAACCCTAAACATAACCCTAACCCTGACCCTAACCCTAACCCTCACCCTTACTTTAACCCTTACCCTCATCCTAACCCTCACCCTAACTCTAACCCTAATCCTCATCCTAACCCTCACCCTAACCCTAGCCCTAAACCTCACCCTAACCCTAACCCTCAACCTAACTCTAACCCTCACACTCAACGTAAACCTAATCCTAACCCTCAGCCTAACACTAAACTTAACCTGAACCCTAACTCTCATCCTAAACCTAAACCTCACCCTCACCCTGACCCTCAGTGTATCCCTATGCCTAATCCTAACCCTAACCCTAACACTCACACTCACCCTAACACTTACCCTAATCCTAATCCTAACCCTAACCCTAACCCTCACCCTCAGCCTCACCTTAACCCTAACTCTAACCCTAAACCTTAACCTCACCTTAATCCTAACCCTAATCCTAACCCTAAACCTCACCCTAACCTAACCCTAAACCTCACCCTCACACTAGCCATCACCCTAACCCTAATCCAAATATTAACCCTCATCCTATCCCTCCACATAAACCTAACTCTAACAGTCACCCTAACCCTAAACCTCAACCTCACCCTTAGCCTAACCCTATGCCTAAACGTAAGCCTAACCCTAAACCTAACCCGAAACCTCACACTCATCTGCACCTTCAACCTCACCGTAACTCTAACCCTAACCCTAACCTAAACCCTAAACCTCACCCCTACCCTAACCCTAACCCTATCCCAAACCCTAACACTCATCCTTACCCTAACCCTAACACTAAACCTAACCCTAACCCTCACCCGAACCCTTCCCCTAACAATAACCCGAACAGTCACCCTAACTCTAATCCTCACCCCCACCCTCACCCTAAGCCTAACCATAAGCCTAAGCCAAACCCTCACCCAATCCCTCACACTCCCCCTCACCCTAACCCTAATCCTAAACCTAACCCTGTCCCTAAACCTCAAACTAACCCTCAACCTCACCCTAACCCTAACACTAACCCTAACACTAAACCTCACCCTAACCCTCCCCCTAACCCTAACTCTAACCCTAAATATCACCCTCACCCTAACCCTAACCAAAACCCTCAGCCTAAACCTCACCTTAATCCTAACCTCACCCTCCCCCTCAAACTCACCGTAACTCTAACCCTAACCCTAACAATAACACTAACCCTAACCCTAACCCTAACTCTAAACATAACCCTCACATTCAGCCTCACCCTCACTGCAAACTTAACCCGAACTATAACACTAAAAATTACCCTACCCCTAAGCCTAACCTAACTCTAAATCTAATCCTAACCCCCACCCTCAGCCTCAGCCTAACACTAAGCCTAAACCTAACCCTAAACCTAACCCTAATCCGCAGCCTCAGCCTCAACCTAACCCAAACCCTAAACCTAACACTCACCCTAACTCTTTGCCTAAACCTAACCCTAACCCTCACACTCACCCTCAAACTAACCCTAATCCTAATCCTAACCCAATCCCTAACCCTAACCCTCACCCTAACCCTCACCCTAGCGCTCACCCTAACCCTAACCCTAACACTCACCCTCAACCTAGCCCTCAACCTAACCCTAAACCTCACACTCACCTTAACCCTTACCCTAACCCTCACTCTAACCCTAAACTTAACTCAAACCCTAACTCTCACCCTAACCTTAACCCTAACATTAAACCTAACCCTAACCATCAACCTTACCGTAATCCTCACCCTCTGCCTAACCCTCATGTTTGCCCTTACCGTCACCCCTACCTTAACCCTCACCATAACCCTCACACTCACCCTAACCCTCACCCTAAAACTAACTCTACCCCTAAACCTCACGCTCACCCTAACCATAACTCTAACCCTAACCCTAACACTAAACCTCACCCTAACCGTAACCCTACCCCTCAGAATAACCCTAACCCTCAACCTCACGCAAACCCTCAGCCTAAACCTAAGGCTAACCCTAACCATAACCATAAGCCTCACACTCACCCTAAACAGAACCATAATCCTAATCCTAACCCTAAACCTAACCCGAACCCTCACGCTCAACCTCACCCTAACCCTAATTCTAACCCTAAACCTCACACTGACCCTAACCCTAATCCTAAAACTGACCCTCACTGTAACCGAAACCCTAAACCTAACCCTAAACTTATCCCTAACCCTAGCCCTAACCCTACCCCTAACTCTCACCCTAACCCTAACCCTAACACTAACCCTAACCCTAAACCTTACCCTAACTCTAACACTAACCGTAAACCTCACCATCATCCTAACCATCACTCTAACCCTAACCCAAACACTAAACCTTACCCTAACCCTAACCCTAAAAGTCACCCTCACCTTACTGTAACCAAAACCCTAAACCTAACCCTAACAATAACCCTAACCCTAATCCTAACCCTCCCCCTAACCATAACCCTCATCCTGACACAAACACTCACCCTAAAACTTACCCTCACCCTAACACTAACCCTAACCCTAAAACTAACCCTCACACTAACCCCAACCATAACCCTAAACCTAAACCTCAAAGTAACCCTCACCCTCAGCCTAACTCTAACACTAACCCTATCCCTAACCCTTCTCTTAACCCTATATCTAACCCTAAACCTCATCCTCACACTAACCCTAACCCTAACCCTAAACCATACCCTAACTCCAACCCTACCCCTCACCCGCACCCTAAGCCTAACCATAAACCTAACCCTAACACATACACGCACAATCACCTTGACACTAATCCTAACCCGAACTCTAACCCTAACCCTCCCGGTAACTCTCACCCTAACACTAAACCTAACCCTAACCCTAACCCTCAACCTCATCCTAATCCTAAACCTAACTCTAACCCTAACCCAAAACCTAAACCTAAACCTAGCCCTAACTCTAACCCTCACCCTCGCCCTAAACCTCACACTAACGCTAACCCTAATCCTCAATCTACCCTCACCCTAAACCTAAAACTAACCCTAACCCTCACCCTTATCTTAACCCTCAACCTCAGCCTAAACCTCACTTTTACCCTTACCATCATCCTCACCTTAACCCTCACCCTAACCCTAAACCTCATCTTAACCCTCACCCTAACAGTAAAAATAACCCTCACCATAACCATAACCCTCACCCTCAACCTCACCCACAGCCTAACCCTAAGCCTAACCCTAAACGTAACCCTAACACACAAACGCACCCTCACCCTGAACCTAATCCTAAACCTAACCCTAACCCTTACACTCCCCGTAACTCTCACCCTAACCCTAACCCTAACACTAACCTTAACCCTCAGCCTCACTCTCACCCTAACCCTAATCCTATCCCTAACCCTCATCCTAACCCTCCCCCTAACCCTTACACTAAACCTCACCCTAACCCTAACCCTCAAACTCAACCTCACCCTTAGCCTAAACATTAGCCTAAACCTAAAACTAAACCTAACACACACACTCAACCTCACCCTAACCCTAATCCTAACCCTAACCTTCCCCCTCACCCTCACCGTCAGTGTAAACCTAAGCCTAACCCTAACCCTAAACATAAAACAAACCTAACCCTTACCCAAATCCTAATCCTAACCCTAACCCTAAGCCTCACCCTCAGCCTCACCTTTACCCTAACTCTAACCCTATATTTCACACTCACCTTAACCCTAACCCTAACCCTAAACCTCATCCTAACCCTCCCCATAACCCTAACCCTAACCCTCAACCTAACCCTAACCCTCAAACTCACCCTCAACCTCAGCCTAAACCTAAGTCTAAACCTAAAACTAAACCTAACACACTCACTCACCCTCAACCTAACCCTAATCCTAACCCTAACATTCACCCTCACCCTCAGTATAAACCTAAGTCTAACCCTAACCCTAACCATCACACTCAACCTAACCAGTACCTTAATCCTAATCCTAACCCTAACCCTAAGCCTCACCCTCAGCCTCACCTTTACCCTAACTCTAACTCTACACCTCACACTCACCATAACCATAACGCTAACCCTAACGCTAAACCTCACCCTAACACTAACCCTAAATCTCAACCTGAGCCTAGCCCTCACCCTAACCCTAATCCTAACCCTAACCCTCATCCTAACCCTCCCCATAACCCTAACCCTAACCCTAACCCTCAAACTCACCCTGAACCTCAGCCTAAACCTAAGCCTAACACTATACCTAACACTAACCCTCACACTAACCCTAACCATAACCCTAATCCTAACCGTATCCCTCACACTCACCCTAAACCTCAACCTAAACCTAACCCTAAACCTAACAATAACCCTAACCCTAAACTGCACCCTCAGCCTCACCCTAAACCTAACTCTAACGCTAAACCTCAAACTCACAGTAACCTTAACCCTAACCCTAACCTTAAACCTCACACTCACACTCACCCTCGCCCTTACCGTAACCCTAATCCTAACCCTAAACCTCATCCTAACCCTCCTCCAAAATCTAACCCTCACCCTCAACGTCACCCTCAGCCTAACCCTAAGTCTAACCCTAAACCTAAACCTAACACACACACTCACCCTCACTCTAACCCTGATCCTGTCCCTAACCCTAACCCTAACCCTAACCCTCCCCCTAACTATCACCCTAAACCTAACACTAAAACTAACCCTTACCCTAACCCTCAACCTAAACCTCACCCTAACCCTAACTCTAAACCTAAACTTCACCCTCATTCTAACCCTAACTGTAACCCTAACCCAAACCCTAAACCTCACCCTAACACTAACCCTAACACTAACACACACCCTCTCCCTCATTCTAATTCAAGCCTAACCCTAACCCTATCCCTCACACTCACCCTAAACCTAACCCTAAACCTCAAACTAACCCTCACCCTCACCCTCAACCTCAGCCTAACACTAATCCTACTCCTAACCCTAACCCCAAGCCTCACCCTCAACCTAACCCTCACCTTAAGCCTAACCCTAACATTAATCCTAACCCTAACCCTCACCCTCAGCCTCACCCTAAATCTAACTCTAACACTAAACCTCACCCTGACCCTAACCCTAACCCTAACACTAACCCTATCCCTAAACCTCATCCTAGCCCTAACCCTAACCCTCACCCTCACCATAATCTTAACCCTAACCATAAAGCTAAAATAACCCTAACACTAAACCTAACCCTCACCCTAACCCTAACCCTCAACCTCACCCTCACCCTCAGCCTTACCCTAAGCCTAACCCTAACCCTAACGCTCACACTAACCTTAACCCTTACCCTAAACCTAAGCCTAACCCTAAGCCTAACCCTCACCTTCAACCTAACCCTAAATCTAACCCTAACCCTAAACCTCAACCTCACCCTCACCCTCAGCCTTACCCTAAGCCTAACCCTAACCCTAACGCTCACACTAACCCTAACCCTTACCCTAAACCTAAGCCTAACCCTAAGCCTAACCCTCACCTTCAACCTAACCGTAAATCTAACACTAACCCTAAACCTCACAATCACCCTAACCCTCACCCTTACAATTACCCTCAACCTCAGCCTAACCCTGAAATTTACACTTATCGTCAATCCCACCCTAACCCTCACTCTAACTCTAACACTCACCCTAACCCTAACTCTACCCCGAAACCTCACACTCACCCTAACCCTAACTCTAACACTAACCCTAACACTAACCCTCACCCTAACCCTAAAACTAACCATCACCCTAACCCTAATCCTCACCACCACCCTCACCCTCAGCCTAACCCTAAGCCTAAGCTTAACCCTAATCCTAAACCTTACACTCACCCTCACCCTAACCCTAACCCTAACCCTAATCCTAAACCTCAACCTAACCCTCAACCTAACCTTAACCCTAACACTTACCCTAAACCTAACCCTCCACCTAACCCTCCAACTAAACCTAAGTCTAACCATAAACATAACCCTCACCATAACACTAATCCTAGGCCTAAACCTAAACCTCACCCTAACCCTAACACTCACCCTCACCTCACCCCAATCCTAACTCTAACCCTCACCCTAAACCTTACCCTCACCCTCACCGTAACCCTAACCCTCACCCTAACCCTAACCCTAAACATTACCATAAAACTAACCCTAATCTTCACCTTCACCCTAGCCCTCACCCTAACCCTACTCGTAAACCTAATCCTCATCCTAACCCTCACCCTAACTCTAAGCCTAACTCTAACCCTAACCCTAACCCCAAAACTCACTCTAACCCTAACACTAACCCTACCACTAACACTAACCCTAAACCTAACCGTAAACCTAACCCTAAACCTAACCCTAATCCTCAGCCTCACCGACACCCTAACCCAAACCCTAACCCTAACCGTCATCCTAACACTAAGCCTAACCATAACCCTAATCCTAACCCTCACACTCACCCTCACCCTAACCCTAAACCTAAACCTAACCCTATCCCTAACCCTAACCCTCACCCTAACCCTCAGCCTAGCCCTCACCCTTACACTTATCCTAACCCTAATCCTCACCCTAACCATAACCCTCACCCTAACCCTAACCCTCTCCCTAAGACTTACCCTCACTCTAACACTAACCCTAACCCTAATACTAACCCTCACACTAACCCTAAACATCACCCTAACACTAACACTCACCCTAAGTCTAACCCTAACCCTCACCCTCACCCTATCCTTCACCCTAAACCTAACCCTCATCCTCACCATAAACCTCACTCTAAACCTAACCCTCACACTAACCCTAACTCTACCCCTAACAATAACACTAATCCTAACCCTAAACCTAACCCGAACCCTAACCCTAATGCTAACACTCAACCTCTCCCTAACCCTAACCCTCACCCTAACCCTAAATGTACCCCTAAACCTCACCCTCACCCTAACCCTAACTCTAACCCTAACCCTAACACTAAACCTCGTTGGAACCCTAAACCGAACCCTTACCCTCACTTTAAACGTAACCCTAACCCTAAACCTAACAATAACCCTAACCCTAACCCTAACCCTCACCCTAATCATAACACGTACCCTAACCTTAACCCTCACCCTAAAACTAACCCTAACCCTCACCCTTATCTTAACCCTCACCGTCAGCCTAAACTTCACCTTTACCCTTACTTTCATCCTCACCCTAACCCTATACCTCATCCTAACCCTCGCCCTAAGCATAAACCTAACCATCATCCTAAACCTAACCATCACCCTCACCCTAGCCCTCAACCTAACCCTAATCCTAATCCTAACCCTCATCCTAAACCTCACCTTAACCCTAACCATAACGATCAAACCTAAACATAATCCTCACCCCCACCCTCACCCTCAGCCTAACCCTAAGCCTAAGCCTAACCCTAAACCTAACCCTAAACCTCACCCTCATCCTAGCCCTCACCCTCACCCTAATCCTTACCCTAACCCTCAACCTATCGCTCACCCAAACACAAAACCTAACCCTCAACCTCACACTCACCCTAACCTTAATCCGAACCCTAACCCTCAATGTCACCCTAACCATCACCCTCACCATAACCCTTACCCTAATACTCAACCTAACCCTAAACTTAAACCAAACCCTAACTCTCACCCTTACCCTAACCATAACCCTCACCCTAACCCTAAGCCTAAACTTCACCCTCAACCTAGCCCTCACTCTCAACCTCACCCTCAGCCTAACCCTAACCCTAAACCTAAACCTAACGCTAACACACACACTCACCCTCACCCTAAACCTAATCCTAACCCTAACTCTCATCCTAACCCTCCCAATTACCCTAACCCTCAACCTAAACCTAACCCTCACCCTCAGCCTAATCGTAAGCCTAACCCTAACCCTAAACCTCACACTCAACCTAACCCTATCCCTAAACCTCATCCTAGCCCTAAACCTAACCCTCACCCTCACCCTCACAATAAATGGAACCCTAACCCTAATGCTAACAATAATCCTAAACCTAACCCTAACCCTCACCCTAACCATAACCCTCACCCTAACCCTAACCCTCACCCTAACATTTACCCTAACCCTAACCCTAACCCTCACACTAACACTGACCCTCACCTTAACACTAACCCTAACCCTAACACTAACCCTAAACATCAAACTATATCTAAACCTCACCCTAACCCTAACCCTAAACCTCAACCTCGCCCTAGAACTGACCCTAACGCTAACCCTCATCCTCACCCTAACTTCACACTAACCCTAACACTAATACTCAATCTAACTCTCACCCTCACCCTAACCCTCACCCTAACCCTCAACCTAACCCTAACCCTTACCCTTACTGTAACCCTCACCCTCAGCCTAACCCTCAACTTTACCCTTACCGTCACCCTCACCCTAACCCTCACTCTAACGCTAACCCTCACCATAACCATAACTCTACCCCTAAACCTCACCCTCAGCCTAACCCTAACTCTAACCCTAACCCTAACACTACCCTCACCATAACCCTAAACATAACCATCACCCTAACCCTAATCCTCACCCCCACCCTCACCCTCAGCCTAATCCTAAGCCTAAGCCTAACCCAAACCCTAAACCTCACACTCACCCTCAGCCTAATCCTAATCCTAACCCTAAACCTAACCTAAACCCAAAACCTCAACCTAAACCTAACCCTAACCTTAAACCTAACATTAACCCTAACCCTAACCCTCGACGTAACCCTCCAGCTAAATCTAAATCTAAACATAAACATCACCCTCACCCTAACACTAATCCAAACACTAACCCTAACCCTAAAACAAACCCTCACACTAATCCTAACCCTCACTCTAATCCTCATCCTAACCCTAACCCTCATCCTAACCCTCACCCTCAGTGGAACCCTAAGCCTAAACCTAACCCAAACACTCACACTCACCCTAACCCTTAACCTAATCCTAATCCTAACCCTAAACCTAAGCCTCACCCTCAGCCTCAGCTTAACTTTCACTCTAACCCTGTACCTCACACTCACACTAACCCTAACCCTAACCCGAAACCTCACCCTAACACTAACCCTAAACCTCAACCTCACCCTAGCCCTCACCATAACGGAAATCCTAACCCTAAAACTCATCCCAACCCTCCCCATAACCCTAACCCTAACCCTCACCCTAACCCTAAACCTCACCCTCACCCTCACCCTCAGCCTAAACCTAAGCCTAACCCTAAACCTAACCCTAACCCTCACACTCACTCTAACCTTAACCCTAATCCTAATCTTAACCCTCACCCTCACACTTATCCTCCCCCTAAACTTAACCCTAAACATAACACTAACCCTAACCCTAACCCTCATTCTCAGCCTCACCCTAACGCTAACACTAACCCTAAACCTCACCCTCACCCTAACCCAAACTCTAACCCTAACCCAAACCCTAAACTTCACCCTAACACTAACCTTAACCCTAACCCACACCTTCACCCTCAGCCTAATTCTAAGGCTAACCTTAACCCTAACCCTCACACTCACCCTATTCCTAACCCTAAACCTCACCCTAACCTTAACCCTCACATTCAACCTAACACTAATCCTAATCCTACTCCTAACCCTAACCCTAACCTCACCCTAACCATAACCCTCACCCTTACCGTAAACCTCAACCTCAGCCTAAACCTCACCTTTACCCTTACCGTGACCCGCACCATAACCCTCACTCAAACACTAACTCTCACACTAACCCTAACTCTACCCCTAAACCTCACCCTCACCCTAACCCTAACTCTAACCCTAACACTAACCCTCACTCTAAACCTAAACCTTACCCTCACCCTAACCCTAATCCTCACCCCACCCTCACCCTCAGCCTAAACCTAAGCCTAAGCCTAACCCTAAACCTAAACCTCACACTCACCCTCCACCTAACCCTAATCCTAACCCTAATCCTAAGCCTCATCCTCAACAGCACCTTAACCTTAATTCTAACCCTATACTTCACACTCACCCTGACCCTAACCCTATCCCTAACCCTAAACCTCACCCTAACCCTAACCCAAAAACTCAACCTCACCCCAGCCCTCAACCTAACCCTAAACCTAACCCTAACCCTCATCCTAACCCTCCCCATAACCCTCACCCTAACCCTCACCCTAACCCTAAACCTCACCCTCGCCCTCAGCCTCAGCGTAACCCTAAGCCTAACCCTAAACCTAACCCTAACCCTCACACTCACCCTAACCCTAACCCTAATCCTAATCTTAACCCTCACCATCACACTAACCCTCCCCCTAAACCTAACCCTAACACTAACACTAATGCTAACACTAACCCTCACACTCAGCCTCACCCTAAACCTAACTCTAAACGTAAACCTCTCCCTCACCCTAACCCTAACCCTAACTCTAACCCTAACCTTAAACCTCACCCTCACACTCACCTTAGCCCTTACCCTAACCCATATCCTAACCCTAACCCTCATCCTAACCCTCCCCCTAACCCTAACCCTCACTGTCAAACTCACCCTCAGCCTAACCGTAAGCCAAACCCTAAACCTAAACCTAAGACACACATTCACCCTCACTCTAACCCTAATCCTATCACTAACCCTAACCCTAAACTTAAACCTCCTCCTAACTCTCAACCTAACCCTAAACCTAACACTAACCCTTACCCTAACCCTAAACCTAAACCTCACCCTAACCCAAACTAACACTAAACCTCACCCTCACCCTAAACCTAACTCTAACCCTAACCCTAACCCTAACCCTAAATCTCACCCTAACACTAACCCTAACCCTACCCCACATCCTCACCCTCAGACTAATCCTAAGCCTATCCCAAACCCCAACACTCACACTCAACCTAACCCTAACCCTAAACCTCACCCTAACCCTAACCCTCACCCTCAACCTCAGCCTAAGCCTAAGCCTATCCCTAATCCTAACCCTAACCCTCACTCTCACCCTAACACTAACCCTAATTCTACTCCTAACCCTAACCGTAACCCTCATCCTCAACTTAACCCTCACCTTAAGTCTAACCCTAACATTAATCCTAAGCCTAACCCTCACCCTCTGCCTCACCCGAACCCTAATTCTAACACTAGGGTTACTAACCCTAACCCTATCCCTAAACCTCATCCTAGCCCTAAACCTAAACCTCACCCTCACCCTCACCATAACCTTAACCCTAACCCTAACAATAACAATAAACCTAACCCTAACCCTAAACCTCACCCTAAACATAACCCTCACCCTAACCCTAACCCTCACCCTAACACTTACCCTCACCCTAACACTAACACTACCCCTAACACTAAACCTCACACTAACCCTAACCCTGACCATCACCCTAACCCTAATTCTCACCCCCACACTTACCCTCAGCCTAAACCTAAGCCTAACCCTAACCCTAACCCTAAACCTCAAACTCACCCTAACCCTAACCATAATCCTAACCCTAAACCTTACCCTAACCCTAAACGTCAACCTAACCCTCAACCTAACCTTAACCCTAACAGTTAAGCTAACCCTAACCCTCGACCTGACCCTCCAACTAAACCTAAATCTAACCATAATCCTCACCCTCACCCTAACCCTTATCCTAACTCTAACCCTAAACCTCACCCTAAACCTAACACTCACTCTCACCCTCACCCTCACCATAACTCTAATCCAAACCGTAACAATAACAGTAATCCAAACTCTAAACCTAACCCTAGCACTAACCCTAACCCTAATGCTAACTCTCAACCTCACCCTAACCCTAATCCTAACCCTAAGCCTCACCCTAAGCCTAATCCGCACCCTCATCATAACATTAACCCTCATCCTAACGCTCACCCTAACCCTAACCCTAACCCTAAACATTTCCATCTCACTAACCGTCATCCTCACCTTCACCCTAGCCCTCACCCTAACCCTAATCGTAAACCTAATCCTTATCCTAACCCTCACCCTAACTCTAAGCCTAAACCTAACCCTAAACCTAACCCTAACCCTCAATGTAACCCTAACACTAACCCTAACACTAACCCTAAACCTAACACTAAACCTAAACATAAACCTAACCCTAACCTTCAGCCTCACCCTCACCCTAACCCAAACCCTAACCCTAACCCTCATCCTAACGCCAAGCTTAAACCTAACCTAATCCTATCCCTCACATTCACCCTCACCCTAACCCTAATCCTAAACCTAACCCTATCCCTAACCCTAACCCTCACCCTAACCCTCAGCCTAGCCCTAACCCTTACACTTATCCTAACTCTAACCCTCACACTAACCATAACCCTCATCATAACCCTAACCCTCACCTTAACATTTACCCTCACCCTAACACTAACCCTAACCATAACAGTAACCCTCACAGTAACACTAAACATCACCCTAACCCCAAACCTCACCCTAACACTAACCCTAACCCTCAACCTCACCCTAGACTTCATCCTAACCCTAAAACTCATCCTCACCATAAACCTCACACTAACCCTAACAATAATACTCAATCTAACACTCCACCTCACCCTAACACTGACACTAAACCTCACCCTAATCCTAACCCTCACCCTTACCGTAAACCTCACCCTCAGCCTAACCCTCACCTTTACCCTTACCTTCACCCCCACGCTAACACGGACCCTAACCCTAAGCCTCACACTAACCCTTAATGTAACCCTAAACCTCACCCTCTCCCTAACCCTAACTCTAACCCTAACCCTAACACTAAACCTCACCCTAACCCTAACCCTAAACCTCACCCTCATCCTAACCATAAACCTCAGCCTAACCCTAACCCTCACGCTAACACTTACCCTCACCCTAACACTAACCCTAAACCTAACACTAACCCTCACACTAACCCTAACCCTCACCCTAATCCTAAACCTCTCCCTAATCCTAACCCTCAGCCTAGCCCTCACCCTAACCCTAATTCTAACCCTCACCTTCACCCTAACCCTAACCCTCATCCTCACCCTAAACCTCACACTAACCCTAAACAAAATCCTAAATCTAACCCTCACCCTAACCCTAAACCTAACACTAACCCTTACCCTAAACCTAAACCTAAACCTAAGACTCACCCTTACCTTAACCCTCACCCTCAGCCTAAACCTCACCTTTGCCCTTAACATCATCCTCACCCTAACCCTCACTGTAATCCTAAACCTCATCCAAACCCTCACCATAACCGTAAACCTAACCATCACACTAATTCTTACCCTCACCCTCAGCTTCACACTCAGCCTAAACATAAACCTAAGCCTAACTCTTAATCTAACCCTCACCCTCACCCTAGCCCTCACCCTAACCCTAATCCTAATGCTAACCCTCATCCTAACACTCACCCTAGCCCTATCCCTAACCATCACCCCAAACCTTATCTTCACCCCCACTCTCACCTTCAGCCTAACCCTAAGCCTAAGCCTAAGCTGATCCCTCACACTCACCCTCAACTTCACCCTACTCCTAACCCTAACCCTAACCATAACCCTAAACCTCAACATAACCCTCACCCTAACCTTAAACCTAAAAATAACCCTAAACCTAACCCTCGACCTAATCCTCCAACTAACACTAAATCTAACCCTAAACCTCAACCTCAACCTCACCCTAACCCTATTCCTAACCCTAACCCTCAACCTCACCCTAACACAAACCCTAACCCTCACCCTCAACCTCACCCTCACCATAACTCTAACCCTAAACCTAACAATAACACTAATCCTAACTCTAAACCTAACCTTAACCCTAACCGTAATCCTAACACTCACCCTCACCCTAACCCTAATCCTAATCCTAACCCTCATCCTAACCCTAATCCTCACCCTCACTGTAACCCTAACCCTCAACCTAACTTTCACCTTAACCATAACCCTAACCCAAAACCTTAATCTAACACTAACCCTAACAATCACCCTCAACCTAGACCTCACCGTAACCCTAACCGTAACCCTCACCCTAACACTAACGCTAACCCTAAACCTCAACCTAACCCTAAACCTCACGCTCGCCATAACCCTAAACCTCACCCTAACCCTAAACATAACCGAACCTTAACTCTCACCCTAACCCTATCCCTAACCCTCCACCTAACCCTAACCCTCACCCTCACCCTCACCCTCAGGCTAACCCTAAGCCTAACTATAACCCTCACACTCACCCTAACATTTACCCTAATCCTAATCCTAACCCTAACCCTAACCCTCACCTTCAGCCTCACCCAAACCCTAAATCGAACCCTAAACCTCACCCTCTCCCTAACCCTAACAATAACCATAACCTTAAACCTCACCCTCACACTCAACCTAGCCCTTACCCTAACCCTAATCCTAACCCTAACCCTCATCCTAACCCTCCCCCTAACCCTAAATCTCACCCTCAACCTCACCCTCAGCATAACCCTAAGCCTAATCAGAAAAATAAACCTAACACACACACTCACCCTCACTCTCGCCTTAATGCTATCCCTAACCTTAACCCTAACCCTCCCCCTAAATCTCACCCTAATCGTAACCCTAAACCTAACCCTTACCATAAACCTCAACCTAAACCTCACCCTAACACTAACTCTAACCCTAAACTTCACCCTAACCCTAACCCTAACTCTAACCCTAACCCAAAACCTAAACTCACCCTAACACTAAAACTAACCCTAAACCTCAACCTAACCCTCCAACTAAACCTAAATCTAACCATAAACCTCAAACTCACCCTAACCCTAATCCTAACCCTAACCCTAAACCTCACCCTAACCCTAACCCTAATCCTCATCCTAACACTCACCCTAACTATAAGCCTAAACCTCACTCTAACCCCAACCCTAACCCTCCCCGTAACGGTAAACCTAACCTTAACCCTAACAATAACCCTAACACTAACCCTCAGCCTCACCCTAACCAAAAACCTCACTCGAACCCTATCCCTCACCCTAACACTTAATCTCACCTTAACACTAACCCTAACCCTCATCCTCACCCTAAACCTCACACTAATCCTAACACTAATCCTCAATCTAACCCTCACTCTAAACCTAACCCTAACCCTTACCATAAACCTAAACCTAACCCTAACACTCACCCTTATCTTAACCCTCACCCTCAGCCTAAACCTCAACTTTACCCTTACCGCAATCCCCACCCTAACCCTCACCGTAACCCTAAACCTCATCCTAACCCTCACCCTATTCGTAAAACTAACCATCAGCCTAACCCTAACACTCACCCTCACCCTAACCCTCACCCTAAAACTAATCCTAATCCTAACCCTCATCCTAACCCTCACCCTAACCCAATCCCTAACCATCACCCTAAACCTAATCCTCACCCCCACCCCCACCCTCAGCCTAACCTTATGCCTAAGACTAACCCTAACCCTAACGCTCACACTCACCCTCACTCTAATCCTAACCCTAACCCTAACCATAACCCTAAACCTCAACCTAAACCTAACCATATCCTTAACCCTAAAAGTAACCCGAACCCTAACTCTCGACCTAACCCTCCAACTAACCCTAAATATAACCCTAAACCTCACCCTCACCCTAACCCTAACCCTAAACCTCACCCTAACTCTAACTCTAACCCGAACTCTCACCTCACCCTCACCCTCATCATAACTCTAACCCCAACCCTAACAATAACATTAATCCTAACCCTAACCCTAACCATAACCCTAACCCTAACCTTAATCCTAACACTCACCCTCATGCTAACCCTAATCGTAACACTAACCCTCACCCTAAACCTAATCCTCACCCTCACTGTAACCCTAAGCCTCAACCTAACCCTCACCCTAACCCTAACCCAAAACCTAAACCTTAATGTAACACTAACCCTAATCCTCACCCTCACCCTAGACCTCACCCTAACACTAATCATAAACCTAATCCACATCTTTACTCTCACCCTAAACCTAAACTTAACCCTCACCCAAACCCTAACACTAACTCTCAACCTAAACCTAACCCTAGCCCTCACCCTAACCCTAACCTTCACCCTCACTCTCACTCTCAGCCTAACCCTAAGCCTAACACTAACCCTAATGCTCACAATCACCCTAAACCTTACCCTAAAACTAATCCTAACCCTAAGCCTACACTTCACCCTCAACCTAACCCTAAATCTAACACTAACCCTAACCCTAACCAACAACCTCAGCCTCACCCTAACCCTAACTTTAACCCTAAACTTCACCCTCACCCTCATCATAACCCTAATCCTAACCCTAAACCTCACACTAACACTAACCCTAACCCTAACCCTCCACCTAACCCTCACCCTAACACTAAACCTAACCCTCAACCTCACCCTCACCCTAACCCTAATCCGAACCCTAACCCTCAACCTAAACCTAACCCTCACCCTCACCATAACCCTTACACTAACACTCAACCTAACCCTAAACTTAAACCGAACCCTAACTCTCACCCTTACCCTAACCATAAACCTCACCCTAACCCTAATAATAAACCTCACCCTCACCCTAGCCCTCACCCTCAACCTCACTCTCAGCCTAACCCTAAGCCTAACCCTAAACCTAAACCTAACACACACACTCACCCTCAACCTAACCCTAATCCTAACCCTAGTCCTCATCCTAAACGTCTCCATAACCCTAACCCTCACACTAACCATTACCCACAACCTTCACCATCAGCCTAATCGTAAGCCTAACACTAACCCTAACCCGAAACCTAAACCTCACCTTAACCTTAACCCTCACTATCAACCTCAGCCTAACACTAAGCCTATACCTAACCCTAACCCTAACCCTCACACTCATCCTAACAAAAACCCTAACCCTACTCCTAACCCTAACTCTAACCCTCACCCTCAAACTAACACTCACCTTAAGCCTAAACCTAATTTTAATCCTGAACCTAACCTTCACCCTCAGCACCACCCTAACCCTAAATCTAACACTAAACCTCACCCTGACCCAAACCCTAACCCTAACCCTATCCCTAAACCTCATCCTATCCCTAACCATAATCCTCACCCTCAACCTCACCATAACTGTAACACTAACCATAATGCTAACCATAATCCTAAACCTAACCCTAACCCTCACCCTAACCATAACCCTCACCCTAACCGTAACCCTCACCCTAACACTTACCCTCACCCTAACAATAACCCTAACCATAACACTAAACCTCACATTAACCCTAACCATCACCCTAACCCTAAACATCACCCTAACAATAACCCTAAACCTCACCCTCACCCTAGACCTCGCCCTAAACCTAACCCTCATTCTCACCCTAAACTTCACACTAACACTAACACTAATCCTCAATCTAACCCTCATCCTCACCCTCACCCTAACCCTAACCCTCACCCTTAACGTAACCATCACCCTCAGCCTAACTCTCACCTTTACCATTACCGTCACCCCCACCCTAACCCTCACCCTAACCCTAATTCTAACCCTAACCCTAATTCTAACCCTAACCCTAACACTAACACTCACACTAACCCTAACCCTAACCATCACCTTAACACTAATCCTCACCCCCAGCCTCACCCTCAGCTGAACCCTAAGCCTAAGCCTAACCCTAAACCTAATGGTCACACTCACCCTCAACTTAACCCTAATCCTAACCATAACCATAACCCTAAACCTCAACCTAACCCTCAACAGAACCTTAACCCTAACACTTAACCTAACCCTAACCCTCGACCTAATCCTCCAACCAAACCTAAATCTAACCCTAAACCTCATCCTAACCCTAACACTCACCCTCACCCTCACCCTCACCATAAATCTAACCCTCACCCTAACAATAACAGTAATCCAAAACCTAATCCTAAACCTAACCCAAACCCTAACCCTAATGCTAACACTAAACCTCACCTTAACCCTAATCCTAACCCTAACACTCAAACTAACCCTAACCTTCACCGCAACCGTAACCCTAACCCTCATCCTAACCCTCACCCTAACCCTCACCCTAACCCTCACCCTCACCATAATCCTAACCCTAACCCTAACCATAACCCTAAACCTCAACCTAACCCTCACCCTAACCTTAACCCTAAAACTTACCCTAACCCTAACTCTCGACCTAACCCTCCAAATAACCCTAAATCTTACCCTAATCCTCACCCTCACACTAACCCTAATCCTAACCCTAACCCTAAACCTCACCCTAACCCTAACCCTAACCCTCACCCTCACCCTCACCCTCACCATAACTCTAACTCTAACTCTAACAATAAAATTAATTCTAACAATAAACCTAACCCTAACCCTAACCCTAATCCTAACATTCACCCTCACGCTAACCCTAATCCTAACCCTAAACTTCACCCTAACACTAATCCTCACCCTCACTGTAACCCTAACCCTCAACCTTACCCTCACCCAACCCTAAACCTAAACCTAAACCTTAATCTAACACTATCCCTAACCCTCACCCTAACCTTAACCCTCACCACAACCATAAACCTAACTCTCATCCTAACCCTCACCCCAAAACTAACCCTAACCCTCACCATAATCCTAACCCTAAGCCTAACCCAAACCCTAAATCTCAACCTAACCCCCACCCTAACCTTAAACCTAAAACTTACCCTAAACCTAATTCTCGACCTAACCCTCCAACTAACCATAAATCTTACCCTAATCCTCACCCTCACACTAACCCTAATCCTAATCCTAACCCTAAACCTCACACTAACCCTAACCCTAACCCTCACCATCACCCTTACCGTAACTCTAACCCTAACCCTAACAATAACATTAATTCTAACAATAAACCTAACCTGAACCCTAACACTAATCCTGACACTCACCCTCAAGCTAACCCTAATCCTAAATCTATCCTTAGCCCTAACCCTAATCCTCACCCTCACTGTAACCCTAACCCGCAACCTTACCCTCACCCTCACCCTAACCCTAAACCTAAACCTTAATCTGACACTAACACTAACTCTCACCCTCACACTAACCCTCACCCTAACCCTAATCCTAACCCTAATCCTCATCCTTAACCTCACCCTAACCCTAAACTTAACCCTCACCCTAACCCTAAACCTAACCCTAACCCTCACCCTAACCCTAAACCTCACGCTCACCATAACCTAACACTAACCCTCACCCTAACCCTAAACATAACCGAACCCTATCTGTCACCCTAACCCTAACCCTAACCCTCACCCTAACCCTAACCCTAACCCTCACCCTCACCCTCAGCCTAACCCTAAGCCTAACCCTAATCCTAACCCTAACTCTCACACTCACCATAACCTTACCCTAAACCTAATCTTTACCCTAACCCTAACCCTAACCCTAAACCTCACCCTAACACTAACCATAACCCACAACCTCACCCTAACCCTAATCTGAACCCTCACACTCAACCTAACCATAACCCTCACCCTCACACTAACCCTTACACTAATCCACAACCTACCCCTAAACAAACCCAGAACCCTAACTCTGACCCTTACCCTAAACGTTACCCTCAACCTAACCCTAACACTAAACCTCATCCTCACCCTAGCATACCCAACCCTAACCCTAATCCTTACCCTCTTCATAACTCTCCCCCTAACCCTTACCCTAACCCTCACCCTAACCCTAACCCTCACCCTCAACCTCACCCTCAGCCTAACCCTAAGCCTAACCATAAAACTAACAATAACACACACACTCACCCTCACCCTAAACCTCACCCTAACCCTTACCCTCATCCTGACCCTCCCTGTATCCCTAAACCTCACCCTAACCCTAACCCACACCCTCACCCTCAGCCTAATCCTAAGCCTAACCCTAACCCTAACCACCAAACTCACCTTAACCCTAACCCAAAACATCACCCTAACCCTAACCCTCACCCTCAACCTCAGCCTAACCCTAAGCCTATCCCTTTTCCTAACCCTAACACTAACCCTCACCCTCACCCTAACCCTAATCCTACTCCTAACCCTAATCCTAACCCTCACCTTAAGCCTAAGCCTAACATTAATCCTAAACATAACCCTCACCCTCAGCCTCACCCTAAACCTAACTCTAACACTAAACCTCACCCTGACCCTAAACCTAAACCTCACCCTCACCCTAGCCCTCACCCTAACCCTAATACTAACCCTATCCCTCATCCAAACCCTCCCCCTGACCCTTACCCTAAGCCTCATCCTAACGCTAAACCTAACCATCAACCTCACCCTAAGCCTAACCCTAAGCCTAACCCTAAAACTAACTCTAACACACACATTCACCCTCACCATAACCCAAAGACTAACCCTAACCCTCACGCTCACCCTCACCCTCTGTGTAACCTTAAGCCTAACCTAACCTTAACCCTCACACTCAAACTAATCCTTACACTAATCCTAATCCTAACCCTAACCCTACCCCTCAACCTCAGCCTCACCTTAACCCTAACTCTAAACCTAAACCTAACCCTCACCCTAACCCTAACAGTAACCATAACCTTAAACCTCACCCTAACCCTAACCCGAAAACTTACCCTCACCCTAGGTCTCACCCTAACTCTAATCCTAACCCTATCCCTCATCTTAACCCTCCCCCTAACCATAACCCTAACCCTCACCCTCACCCTCACCCTCACCCTAAACCTCACCCTTACCCTAACCTTAAAACTAATACTAGCTGTAACACTAACCCTCATTCTCAGCTTCACCCTAACACTAAATCTAACCCTAAGCCTAACCCTCACCCTCACCCTAACCCTCACCCTAAAACTAACCCTTACCCTAATATTAATCCTAACCCTAACCTTAAGCCTCACCCGCAGCCTCTTATTAAACCTAAATCTAACCCTATACCTCACACTCACCCTAACCCTAACCCTAACCCTAAACCTCACCCTAACCCTAACCCTAAACCTAAATCTCACCCTAGCCCTCATCCTAACCCTAATCCTAACACAAACCCACGTCCTAAACCTCCCTATAACCCTAACCCTAACCCTCACCCTCAGCCTAAACCTAAGCCTAACCCTAACCCTAAACCTAACCCTCACACTCACACTAACACTAAACCTAAACCTAACCCTAACCCTCACCCTCACCATAACCCTCACCCTAAACCTAACACTAACCCTAACCCTAACCCTCACCCTCAGCCAAACCCTAACAATAACTCTAAACCTAAACTTCACAAACACACTAATCCTAACCCTATCCCTAACCTTAAACCTCACCCTAACCCTAAACCTAAACCTCACCCACAACCTAGCCCTTACCCTGACCCTAATCCTAACCCTAAACCTCATCCTAAACCTCCCCTTAACCCTAACCCGCACCCTCAACCTCACCGTCAGCCTAACCCTCAGCCTAACCCTAAAGCTAACCCTAACACACAAACTCACCCTCACTCTAACCCTAATCCTATCCCTAATCCTAACCCTAACCCTCCCCCTAACTCTCACGCTAACCCTAACACTAACACTAACCCTTACCCTAACCCTAAACCTCACACTCGCCCTAAGCCTAACAATAACCCTATCCCTAATCCTAACCCTCACGCTAACCATAACCCTCACCCTAACCCATACCCTCACCGTAACACTTACCTTCACCCTAACACTAACCCTAACCCTAACATTAACCCTCACACAAGCCCTAAACCTAACCCTAACCCTATACCTCAACCTAACCCTCACCCTCAACTTAACCCTAACACTAACCCGAATTCTGATCCTCCCCCTAACACTCCCCCCAACCCTGTATCTAACCATAAACATCACCCTCACCCTCACCCTCACCCTAAGCCTAACCCTAAACCCCACCCTAATCCTAACCCTAACCCTCACCCTCACCCTCAACGCAAACTTAACCCCAACCATAACATTAACAATAACTGAAACCCTAAGCCTAACCCTAAACCTAACTCTAATCCTCACACTCACCCTCACCCTCAGCTTAACCCTAAGCCTAACCCTAAACCTATCACACTGTAATAAACCTAACCCTAACCCTAACCCTAACGCTAAACTTGACCCTAAACCTAACCCTAATCTTCAGACTCACCCTCACCTTAACCAAAACCCTAACCCAAAACCTCACCCTAACTCTAAGCCTAAACCTAAACCTAACCTTCACACTGATAACCACCCTAACCCTAATCCTAAACCTAACCCTATCCTTAACCCTACCACTCACCATAACCCTCATCCTAGCCCTCACCCTAACCCTAATCCTAACCCTAAACCTCATCCTAACCCTAACCCTAACCCTCACACTCATGCTCGGCCTAAGCCTAAGCCTAAGCCTAAGCCTAAGCCTAACCCTCACCCTGACCCTAACGCTAACACTAACCCGAACCCTAAACTTAACCCGAAGCCTAAATCTCACCCTAACCCTAAATCTAACCCTAAACCTCACCATCACACCAGCCCTCACACTAACACTAATCATAACCCTCATCCTAACCCTCACCATAACATTAACCATAACCCTCAACCTACCACTCACCCTAACCCTAATCTGGAACCTAACCCTCAACCTAAACCAAACCCGCACCCTCACCGTAACCGTTACCCTAACACTCACCCTAACCCTAAACTTAACCCGAACCTTAACTCTCACCCTAAACCTAACTCTAAACCTCACCCTAATTCTAATCCTAAACCTCACCCTCAACCTAGCCCTTGACCTAACCCTAATCCTAACCCTAACCCTCTTCCTAAACCTCCTCCTAACCCTTACCCTAAACTCACCCACACCCTAACCCTCACCCTCAACCTCACCCTCAGCCAACACCTAATTCTAACCCTAAACCTAACCCTAACACACACACTCACCCTTACCCTAACTCTAATCCTAACGCTAACCTCACCCTCACCCTCACACTCAGTGTAACTCTAAGCCTAAGCCTAACCCTAACCTTAACCCTCCTACTCACCCTAACCCTTACCCTAATCCTAATCTTAACCCTAACCCTAATCCTCACCCTCAGCCTCACCTTAACCCTAACTCTAACCCTAAACCTCACAACTCACCCTCACCCTAACCCTAAACCTAAACCTCACCCTAACCCTAACTCTAAACATCACTCTCACCCTAGCCCTCACCCTAACCTTAATCGTAAACCTAACCCTCAACCTAAACCTCCCCATAACCCTAAACCTAACCCTCAACCTCACCCAAACCCTAATCCTCACCCTCACTCTCAGCCTAAACCTAAGCCTAACACTAACTCTAACCCTAACCCTCACACTCACCCTAACCCTAACCCTAATCCTTATCCTAACCCTCACCCTCACCCTAACCCTCAACCTTACCCCAACCCTAAACCTAACACTAACTGTAACACTAACAATCACCCTCTGCTTCAACCTTACCCTAAATCTAACCCTAAACCTCACCCTCACCCTCACCCTAACCCTAACCCTAAACCTCACCCTAACCCTAACCCTAAACCTAACCCTCACCCTAGCCCTTGCCCTAACCCTAATCCTAAACCTATACTTCATTCAAACCCTCCCCCTAAACTGAATCCTCAGCCTAAACCTAAGCCTAACAATAAACCTAACCCTAACACACACACTCACCCTCAACCTAACCCTAATCCTATCCCTAAACCTAACCCTGACACTAACCCTCCCCCTAACTCTCACCCTAACCCTAACACTTACACTAAACCTAAACCGAACCCTCAACCTAACCTAAACCCTAACCCTAACCCTAAACCTAACCCTCACCCGAACCATCACCCTCACAGTAATTCAAACCCTAACCCTAACAATAACACTAACACTAACCCAAGCTATCACCCTAACCCTAATCCTCACCCCCACCCTCAACCTCAGCCTAACCCTAAGCCTAACCCTAAACCTAACCCTAACCCTCACACTCACCCAAACCCTTACCCTAATCCTAATCCAAACCCTAACCCTCACCCTCACCCTAACCCTCACCCTAAACCTAACCCTAAACCTAACAATAACACTAACCCTAAAACTCACCCTCAGCCTCACCCTAACCCTAACTCTAACACTAAACTTCACCCTCACAATACCCTAAACCCTAACCCTAACGTTAAAGCTCACCTTCACACTCACCCTAGACCTTACTCTTACCCTAATCCTATACCTAACATTCATCCTAACCCTAACCCTAACCCAAACACTTAACCTCAACCTCACACTCAGCCTAACACTAAGCCTTACCCTAAACCTAAACCTAACACACAAACTCACCCAGACTCTAACCCTAATCCTATCCTTAACCCTAACCCTAATCCTAACCCTCCCCCTAACAGTCACCCTAACCCTAACCCTAACACTAACCCTTAAACTAACCCTCAACCTAAACCACACCCTAACCCTAAATCTAAACCTAAACCTCACCCTCACCCTAACCCTAAATCTAACCCTAACCCAAACCCTAACCCAAACCCTAACCCTAACCCTAACCCATACCCTCACCCTCAGCTGAATCCTAAGCCTAACCCTAACCCTAACGCTCACACTCACCCTAACCCTAAACCTAAACCTCACCCTAACCGTAACCCTAACCCTCAAACACAGCCTAACCCTAAGCCTATCCCTAACCCTAAACCTAACCCTCACACTCACCCTAACACCAACCTAATCCTACTCATAACCCTAACCCTAACCCTCACCCTCAACTTAACCCTCATCTTAAGCTTAACCCTAACATTAATCCTAACCCTAACCATCACCCTCAGCCTCACCCTAACACTAACTCTAACACTAAACCTCACCCTGAACCTAACCCTAACCCTAACCCTATGCCTAAACCTCATCCTAGCCCTAACCCTAACCCTCACCCTCACCCTCACCATAAATTTAACCCTAACCCTAACGCTAATAATAACCCTAACCCCAACCCAAACCTCACCCTAAACATAACCCTCACCCTAACCCTAACCCTCACCCTAACACTTACCCTTCCCCTAACACTAACCCTAACCCTGACACTAAACCTCACACTAACCCTTACCATCACCTTTAGCCTAAACCTCACCCTAACACTAACCCTAAACCTCACCCTATCCCTAGACCGCGCCGTAACCCTAACCCTCATCCTCACCCGAAACTTCACACTAACCCTAACACTAATCCTCAATCTAACCCTCAACTTCACCCTAACCCTAACACTAAGCCTCACCCTAACCCTAATCCTCGCCCCCAACCTCGCCCTTAGCCTAACCCTAAGCCTAAGCCTAACCCTAACACTAAACCTCACACTCACCCTCACCCTAACCCTAATCCTAACCCTAACCCTAACCCTAACCCTAAAACTCAACCAAACCCTCAACCTAACCTTAACCCTAACACTTAACCTAAGCCTAACCCTCGACCTAACACTTCAACTGAACCTAAATCTAACCGTAAACCTCACCCTCACCCTAACCCTAATGATAACCCTAACCCTAAACCTCACCCTAACCCTAACACTCATCCTCACCCTCACCCTCACCATAACTCTAACTCTAAGACCAACAATAAGAATAATCCTAACCCTAAAATTTACCTTAACCCTAATGCTAAAACTCAACCTCACCCTAACCCTAACCCTAACCCTAACCCTCACCTAACCCTAACCCTCACCCTCACCGTAACCCTCCCTCACCTTCATCCTAACCCTCACCCTAACCCTAACCCTAACCCTAAACCTTACCCTAACACTAACACTAAACCTCACCTTCACCCTAGCCCTCACCCTAACCCTAATCGAAAACCTAATCCTTATCATAACCCTCACCCTAACTCTAAGTCTAAACTTAACCCTAACCCCAACCCTCACTGTAACCATAACACTGACCCTAACACTAACACTAACCATAAACCTAACCCTAAACCTAACCCTAAACCTCAACCTCACCCTCACCCTAAGCCAAACCCTAACCCTAACCCTCATCCTAACTCTAAGCCTAACCCGAACCCTAATCCTAACCCTCATATTCACCCTCACCCTAACCCTAATCCTAAACCTAACCCCATACCTAACCCTAACCCTCACCCTAACCCTCAGTCTAGCCCTCACCCTTGCACTTATCCTAACCCTCACACTCACCCTAACCATAACCCTCGCCCTAAACCTAACCCTCACACTAAAACTTACCCTCACCCTAACAATAACCGTAATACTAACCCTCACACTAACCCCAAACATCACCCTAACCCTAAACCTCACCCTAACACTAACCCTAACCCTCACCCTCACCCTAGCCTTGACCCTAACCCTAACCCTCATCCTCACCATAAACCTCACACTAACCCTAACACTAATCCTCAATCTAACCCTCAACCTCACCCTAGCGCTGAAACTAACCCTCACCATAACCCTAACACTCACCCTTACCATAACCCTCACCCTCAGCCTAACCCTCACCTTTACCCTTACAATCAGCCCCACGCTAACCCGCACACTAACCCTAACCCTCACGATAACCCTAAATGTACCCCGAAACCTCACCCTCTCCCTAACCCTAACTCTAACCCTAAACCTAACAGTAAACCTCACCCTAACCCTAACCCTAACCCTAACCCTCACCTAACCATAAACCTCACACTAACCCTAACCCACAACGTAACGCTTACCCTCACCCCAACACTAACCCTAAACTTAACACTAACACTCACATTAACCCAAACCCTCACCCTAATCCTAAACCTCACCCTAACCCTAACCCTAACCCTAATCCTCACCCTCACCCTAGCCCTCACTCTAACCCTAATTCTAACCCTTACCCTCACCCTATCCCTAACCCTCATCCTCACCCTAAACCTCACAATAACCCTAACTCTAATCCTCAATCTAACCCTCACCCTAACCCTAACCCTATCCCTTAGCCTAACCCTAAACCTAACCCTAACCCTCACCCTTATCTTAACCCTAACCCTCAGCCTAAACCTTACCTTTACCCTTACCATCATCCTCACCCTAACCCTCACACTCACCCTAGCCCTTAACTAACTCTAATCCTAACCCTAACCCTCATCCTAACCCTCCCCCTAACCCTAACCCTCACCCTCAACCTCACCCTCAGCCGAACCGTTAGCCTAAACCTAAACCTAAACCTAACACACACACTCACCCTAACTCTAACCCTAATACTATCCCTAACCCTAACCCTAACACTAAACCTTCCCCTCACTCTCACCCTAACCCTAAAACTAACCCTTACCATAACCCTCAACCTAAAACTCACCCTAACCCTAACCCAAACCTAAGCTTTACCCTAACACTAACCCTAATCCTTACCCTCACCCTAGCCCTCATCCTAACCCTATTTATAACCCTAAGCCTCATCCTAACCCTCACACTAACCCTAACCCTAACCCTCATCCTTACCCGAATCCTAATCCTCAACCTAACAAGAAACCTAACCCTAATCCTAACCCTAACCCTAAACCTCACCCTAACCTTAAACTTAACCGAACCCTAACTCTCAACCTAACCCTAACCCTAACCCTCCCACTAACAATAACCCTCACCCTCAACCTCATTCTCAGCCTAACCATTAGCCTAAACCTAAACCTAAACCTAACACACACACCCTCACTCTAAACCTACTACTATCCCTAACCCTGACCCTAAACCTAAACCTCCTCCTGACTCTCACCCTAACCATAAAACTAACACTTACCATAACCCTCAACCTAAACCTTACCCTAACCCTAACTCTAACCCTAAAGCTCACCGTCACCCTAACCTTGACTCTAGACCTAACCCAAACCCTAAAACTCACCCTAACACTAAGCCTAACCCTAAACTCCAAATTTACCCTCCAACTAAACCTAAACCTAACCATGAATATCACTTTTACCCTAACACTAATCATAACCCTAACCCTAAACCTAACCCTAACACTAACCCTGTCACCCTAACCCTCACCTTCACCCTAACCCTAACCCTTACTCTAACCCTAACCCACACCCTCACCCTCAACCTAATCCGGACCCTAACAATAAACCTAACCCTCACACTCACAATAACCTTAGGCCTAAATCTCACCCTAACTCTATCCATCACCCTGAAAGTCAGCCTAACCCTAATCCTATCCCTAACCCTAACCCTAACCCTCAAACTCAAACTAATACTAACACTAATCCTACTACTAACCCTAACCTCAACCTGACCCTCTCCTTAAGCCTAACCCTAACATTAATCCGAAACCTAACACTCAACCTCAGCTTCACCCTAACCCTAACTCTAACACTAAACCTCACCCTGACCCTAACCCTAACCCTATCCCTAAACCTCATCCTAGCCCTAACCCTAAAACTCACCCTCGCCCTCACAATAACTGTAACCCTAACCCTAATACTAACAATAACCCTAAACCTAACCCTAACCCTAACCCTCACCCTCAAACTCAGCCTCACCCTAACCTTAAATCTAACACTTAACCACAAACTCACCCAAACCCTAATCCTAACCCTAACCCTAAACCTCACCCTACCCTAACCCTAACCATCACCCCAAACCTCACCTTCACCATAACTCTAACCCTAACCCTAACAATAACACTAATCCTAAACCTAAACCTAACCCGAATCCTAACCCTAATTCTAAAACTCAACCTCACCCTAACCCTAATCCCAACCCTAACCCTCACCCTCACCATAACCCTATTCCTCATCCTAACCCTCACCCTAACCCTAACTCTAAAACTAAACCTTACCCTAACACTAACCCTAATCCTCACCCTCACCCTAGCCCTCACCCTAACCCTAATCATAACCCTAATCCTCATCCTAACCCTCACACTAACAATAACCCTAACCCTCATCCTTACCCTAACCCTAACCCTCAACCTAACCCTAACCCTAAAGCTCACCCTAAACCTAACCTTAACCCTCACCCTAATCCTAAACTTAACCGAACCCTAACTCTCACCCTAACATTAACCCTACCCCTCACCCTAACCCTAACCCCCAATCTCACCCTCATCCTCGGCCTAACCCTAATGCTAAACCTAACCCTAACCCTAACCCTCACACTCACACTAACCCTGACTCTAATCCTAATCCTAACCCTAACCCTAATCCTCAAACTCAACCTAACGGTCACCCTAACACTAAATCTAACACTAACCCTAAACCTAACCCTCAACCTCAGCCTCACCCTTACCCTAACTCTAAACCTAAAACTCACCCTCACCCTAAACCTAACCCTAAACCTAACCCTAATCCTAACCCTAAACCTCACCCTCACCCTAGCCCTCACCCAAACACTAATCCTAACCCAAATCCTAACCCTCACCCTAACACTAACCCTAACCCTCACCCTCACTCTCACACTAACCCTAGTCCTAACCCTAATCCTCATCCTAACCCTCCCCCTAACCCTTACCCTAAACCTCACACTAACCCTAACCCTCAACTTCAACCTCACCATTAGCCTAACCCTTTGCCTAAACCTAAACCTCACCCTAACACACTCACTCACCCTCACCATAACCCAAAACCTAACCCTAAACCTCATCCTCACCCTCACCTTAACCCTAACTGTAACCCTATACCTCACACTCAATCTAACCCTAACCCTAACCCTAACCCTAAACCTCAACCTAACACTAAAACTAAACCTCAACCTCTCCCTTGCCCTCACCCTAACCCTAACCCTCATCCTAACCCTCCCCATATCCCTAAACCTAACACTCACCCTAACCCTCACACTCACCCTCAGCCTAAACCTAAGCCTAACCCTAAACCTAAACCTATCCCTCACACTCACCTCACCCTAACCCTAACCCTAATCCTAATCCTAAACCTAACCCTAACCCTCACCCTAACAATAAACCTCACCCTAAACCTAACCCTAAACCTAACACTAACCCTAACCCTAACCTTCACGCTCAGCCTCACCCTAAACCTAATTCTAACCCTAAACCTCACCCTAACCCTAACCCTAACCCTAACCTTAAACCTCACCCTCAAACTCAGCCTAGCCCTTACCCTAACCCTAACCCTAACCCTAACCCTAATCCTAACCCTCATCCTAACCCTCCCCCTAACCCTAACCCTCACCCTCAAACTCACACTAAGCCTAACCCTAAGCCTAACCCTAAACCTAAACCTAACAAACACACTCACCCTCAGTCCAACCCTACTCCTGTCCCTAACCCTAACCCTAAACTTCCATCTAACTCTCACCCTAACAATAACCCAAACCCTAACCATTACCATAACCCTCAACCTAAAGCTCACCATAACCCTAAATCTAACCCTAAACCTCACCCTCACCCTAACCCTAAATCTAACCCTAACCCAAACCCTAAACCTCACCATAACACTAGCCCTAACCCTAACCCACACACTCACCCTCAGCCTAATCCTAAGCCTAACCCTAAACCTAACCCTCACACTCACCCTCAGCCTAATGCTAAGCCTAACCCTAACCCTACCTCTCACACTCACCCTAACCCTAACCCTAAACCTAACCCTCACCCTCAACCTCAGCCTAACCCTAATTGTATCCCTAACCTTAACTCTAAACCTCACACTTACCCTAACACTAACCCTAATGTACTCCTAAATCAAACCCTAACCCTCACCCTCAACCTAACCCTCAACTTAATTATAACCCTAACATTAATACTAACACTAACCCTCACCCTCAGCCTCACCCTAACCCTAACTCTAACATTAAACCTCCCCCTGAACTTAACCCTAACCCCAACCCTATCCTAAACCTCATCCTAGACCTAACCCTAAACCTCACCCTCACCGTCAAAATAAACAACCCTAACCCTAATGCTAACAAAAACCCTAACCCTAACCCTAACCCTCACACTAAACATAACCCTCACCCTAACCCTAACCCTCACCCTAACACTTACCCTCACCTTAACACTAACCCTAACCCTAACACTAAACCTCACACTAACCCTAAGCATCAATGTAATCCTAAACCTCACACTAACACTAACCCTAAACCTGACCCTATCCCTAGACCTCGCCCTAAACCTAACCCTCATCCTCACCCTAAACTTCACATGAACAATAAAACTAATCCTCAATTTAACCCTCACCTTCACCTTAAACATAACCCTAACCCTCACCCTAACCCTAACCCTCACCCTTACCTTAACCCTCATGCTCAGCCTAACCCTCACATTTACCCTTAACGTCACCCCCACCCTAACATTAACTCTAACCCTAATCCTAACACTAACCCTTACACTTACCCTAACCGTAACCATCACCCTAACCCTAATCCTCACCCCCAACCTCACCCTCAGCCTAACCCTAAGCCTAACCCTAAACCTAAAACTAACACACACACTCACCCTCATTCTAACCCTAATCCTATCCCTAACCCTAACCTTAACCCTCCCCCTAACTCTATATCTAACCCTAAACCTCACCCTCACCCTCACCCAAACCCTAACAATAACCCTAAACCCCACCCTAACCATAACAATAACCCTCACCCGCACCCTCACTCTCACCGTAACTATAACCCTAACCCTAACAAGAACACTAAACCTAACTCGAACCATTACCCTAAGCCTAATCCTCACCACCTCCCTCACCCTCAGCCTAACCCTAAGCCTAAGCCTAACCCTCACACTAACCCTCATACTCACCCTCACCCTAACCCTAATCCTAAACCAAACCCTATCCCTAAACCTCAACCTAACAATCACCCTCACCCTAACCCTAACACAAAACCTGTCCCTAAACCTCAGCCTAATCCTCCGCCTAACCCTAACCCTAACCCTAAACCTCACCCTCAACCTAACTCTAACCCTAACCCTAAACCTCACCCTAAACCTCAGCCTAAACCTGAACCTCACCTTCAACCTCACCATTACTCTAAACCTTACCCTAACAATAACACTAACCCTATCCTTAACCCTAACAATAACCCTCACCCTCAGCCTCAACCTCACAGCAAACTTAATCCTAACCATAACACTAACAACAACCCTAACCCTAAGCCTAACCCTAACCCTAACTCTAATCCTCACCCCCACCCTCACCCTCAGCCTAACCCTAACCCTAACCCTAACCCTAACCCTCAGCATAACCTTAACCCTAACACTAACACTAACGATAACCCTAAACCTAATCCTAAACCTCACCCTTACCCTACAAATCACTCTAACCCTATTCCTAACCCTAAACCTCATCCTAACCCTCCCCAGAATCCTAAACCTAAACCTCACCCTAACCCCAACACTAAACATAACCCTAAGCCTCAGCCTCACCCTCACCGCAAACATAACACTAACCATAACATGAAAAATAACCATAACCCTAAGCCTAACCCTAACCCTAACTCTAACCCTCACCCCCAAGCTCACCCTCAGCCTAACCCTCACCGTAACCCTAAACCTCATCATAACCCTAACGCTAACCATAATCCTAACACTATCCCTAAACCTAAACCTAACCCTAAACCTAACCCTAATCCTCAGCCTCAACTTCACACTAACTGAAAACCTAACCCTAAAACTGACCCTAACTCTAACCCTAACCCTAACACTAACCGTCACCCTAACCCTAACCCTAACCACCACCCGAACCCTAATCCTCACCCCCAACCTCGCCCTTAGCCTAACCCTAAGCCTAAGCCTAACCCTAACCCTAAATCTCTCATTCAACATCACCCTCACTCTAACCCTAACACTAACACTAACACTAAAACTAACCCTAAATCTAACCCTAAACCTAACCCTAATCCTCAGCCTCAACCTCACCTTAACCCAAACCTTGCCCCTAACCCTCACCCTAACACTAAGCCTAACCCTATCCCTAACATTCACACTCACCCTCACCCTAACCCTAATCCTAAACCTTACCCTATCCCTAACCCTACCCCTCACCATAACCCTCATCCTAGACCTCACCCTAACACTAATCCTAACCCTAAACCTCATCCTAACCCTCACCCTAACCCTAACCCTAACCCTCACACGCATGCTCGGCCTAAGGCTAAGACTAAGCCTAAGCCTAAGCCTAACCCTAACCCTCACCCTAACCCTAACGTTAACACTAACCCTAACTCTAACCATAAATCTCACCCTAACCCTAACCCTAACCCTAACTCTAAACCTCACCCTAAACCTAACCCTAAACCTCACCTCACCCTAGCCCTCACCCTAACACTAATCATAACCCTCATCCTAACCCTCAACATAACACTAACCATAACCCTCATCCTCACCCTCACCCTAAACCTAATACGAAACCTAACCCTCAACCTAACCCTAACCCTCACCCTCACCATAACCCTTACATAAAAACTCACCCTAAGCCTAAACTTAACCCAAACCCTGACTCTCACCCTAACCCTAACCCTAGCCCTCACCCTAATCCTAACTCTAAACCTCACCCTCATACGAGCCCTTTCCCTAACCCTAATCCTAAACCTAACCCTGTTCCTAAACCACCCCCCTAACCCTTACCCTAACCCTCACCCTATCCCTAAACCTCACCTTCAACCTCACCCTCAGCATAAACCTAAACCTAACCCTAAACCTATCCCTAACACACACACTCACCCTTACCCTAACCTTAATCCTAACCCTAACCCTCAACTTCACCCTCAAACTCAGTGTAACCCTAAGCCCAACCCTAACCCTAAACCTAACCCTCACACTCACCCTAACACTTACCCGAATCCTAATCCTAACCCTAACCCTAACCCTCACCCTCAGACTCACCTTAACCCTAACTCTAACTCTAAAACTCAACCTCACCCTAACCCTAACCCTAAACCTCACCCTAACCCTAAGGCTAAACATCACTCTCACCCTAGCCCTAACCCTAACACTAATCGTAACCCTAACCGTCAGCTTAACACTCCCCATAACCCTAAGCCTAACCCTCACCCTAACCCTAACCCTCAACTTCACCCTCAACCTCAGCCTAACCCTAAGCGTAAACCTAACCATAACCCTCACACTCAACTTAACCCTAAAACTAATTCTAATCCTAATCCTAACCGAAACCCTCACCCTCACCCTAACCCTCACCCTTACCCCAACCTTAAACCCAACACTAACTGTTACCCTAACACTCATCCTCACCTTCACCCTAACCTTTCCTCTAACCCTAAACCTCACCCTCACCCTAACCCTAACCCTTAACCTCAGCCTAACCCTAACCCTAAACCTCACCCTCACCCTAGCCCTTACCCGAACCCTAATCCTAACCCTCATTCTAACCCTCCCCCTAAACCGAACAGTCAGCCTAACCCTAAGCCTAATCCTAAACCTAACCCTAACACACACACTCACCCTCAACCTAACCCTAATCCTATCCTTAAACCTAACCCTAACCCTAACCCTCTGCTTAACTCTCAACCTAACCCTAACCCTTACACTAACCCTAAACCTAACCCTCAACCTAACCCAAAACCTAAACCTAACACTAACACTCACCCTCACCCTCACCAAAACTGTAACCGTAAACCTAAACCTATCAATAAACCTAACCCTAATCCTAACCCTTACCCTAACCGTAACCCTCACCCTAACCCAAACCCTCACCCTAACACTTACCCTCACCCAAACCCTAACCCTAACCCTAACACAAACCCTCACACTAACCCTTACCCTAACCCTAAACCTAAACCTCAACTTAACCCTTACCCTCACCCTAACCCTAACACTAACCCTATCCCTAACCCTCACCCTAAGCCTATTTCTAACCCTAAAACTCACCCTCAACCTAACCCTAACCCTAACCCTAAAGCCCACCCTAACTGTAACCGTAACCTTCACCCGCACCCTCACCCTCACCGTAAATCTAACCCTAACCCTAAAAATAACACTAACCCTAAACTGAACCATCACCCTCACCCTAATCCTCACCCCCACAGTCACCCTCAGCCTAACCCTAAGCCTAACCCTCACCCTAAATTTCATACTCACCCTCACCCTAACCCTAATCCTAAACATAACCCTATCCCTAAACCTCAACCTAAACCTCACCCTCACCCTAACCTTACCACTAACCCTAACCCTCAACCTCTCCCTAACCCTAACTCCAACCCTAAACCTCTCTCTCACACTAAACCTAAATCTAACCCTAAATCTCACAGTAAACCTCACCCTAACCATAAACCTCACCATTACCCTCAACCTCAGCGTAACTCTAACCCTAACACTAACAATAACACTAACCCTAACCCTAACCCTAATCCTAACCCTAACAATAAATGTCACCCTCAGCCTAACACTCAACGCAAATTTGACCCTAAACCTAACCCCAATCCTCATCCCCACCCTCACCCTCAGCCTAACCCGAAGCCTATACCTAACCCTAACCCTAACCCTAACCCTCACTGTAACCCTAATCATAACCCTAAACCTAACCCCAACATTAAACCTAAAGCTAACACTAATCCTCAGCCTCACCCTCACCCTAAACCAAACCCTAACTCTAACCCTCACCCTAACCCTAAGCCTAACCCCAAATCTAACCCTCACACTCACCCTCTACCTAACCCTAATACTAAACCTAACGCTTTCCCTAAACCTAACCCTCACCCTATCCCACACCGTAGTCCTCACCCTAACCCTAATACTAACCCAAAACCTCATTCTAACACTCACCCTAACGCTAACCCATACCCTCACCCTAACCCTAACCCTAACCCTCACCCTCATGCTCAGCCTAAGCCTAAGCCTAAGCCTAAGCCTAACCCTAACCATCACCATAACCCTAACATTAACACTAATCCTAACTCTAAACGAAAACCTCATTCTCACCCTAACATTAAATCTAACCCTAACCCTAAACCTCATCCTAACCCTAATCCTAACCCTCACCCTCACCCTCACCGTAACCGTAACCCTAACCCTAACCCTAACAATAACCCTAACCCTCACCCTTATGCTCAGCCTAAGCCTGAGCCTTAGCCTAAGCCTAACCCTTACCCTAACCATGACCCTAACCCTAACACTAACACTAACCCTAACTCTAAACGGAAACCTCACTCTCACCCTAACCCAAACTTTAACCCTAACCCTAAACCTCATCCTAACCCTATCTCTAAACCTCACCCTCACCCTCACCGTAACCGTAACCCTAACCCTAACAATAACACTAAACCTAACCCTAACCCTCAACGTAACCATAACCCTCACCCTAACTCTAACCCTCACCCTAACATTTACCCTCACCCTAACCTAACCCTAACCCTAACACTAACCCTCACACTAACCCTAACCATCACCCCAACCCTAAATCTCACACTAACCCTAACCCTAAACCTCACCCTCACCCTAGCCCTCACCCTAACCCTAATCCTAACCCTCATCCTAACCCTCACCCTAACACTACCCCTAAACCTCAACCTCACTCTTACCCTAACCCTAATCCTAACCCTAACCCTCATCCTAACCCTCACCCTAACCCTTACCCTAACCCTCACTCTAAGCCAAATCTTCACCTCAACCTGACCTTTAGCCTAACCCTTAACCTAAACCTAAACCTAACCTTAACAAACACAGTCACCCTCACCCTAACCCTAACCCTAAACCTCAACCTCACCCTCACCCTCAGTGTAACCCTAACCCTAACCCTAACCCTCACACTCACTCTAAAACTTACCCTAATCTTAATCTTAACACTAACCCTTAGTCTAACCCTCAGCCTCACCTTAAGCCTAACTCTAACCCTAAACCTCACAATCACCATAACCCTAACACTAAACCTAACCCTAAACCTCACCCGGACCCGAACCCTAAACCTCACCCTCACTCTTGCCCTCATCCTAACCCTAATCCTAACCCTAACCCTCATCTTAACCATCCCCATAACCCTAACCCTAACCCTCCACCCTGGCCCTAACCCTCATTCTCACCTTCACCCTCAGCCTAACCCTAAGCCTAACCCTAATTCTCAAATTCACTGTAACGCTAAACCTAATCCTAATCCTACCACTAACCCTAACCTTCAGCCTCACACTAACCCTCACCCTACACCTAACCCTAAACCTAACACTAACCTTAACCCTGACCCTCACCATCAGCCTCACCCTAACCCTAATTCTAACCCTAAACCTCACCCTCACCCTAATCCTAACCCTAACCCTAAGCTTAATCCTCACCCTAAACCTAAACCTAATCTTCATTCTAACCCTCCCCCTAACCCTAACTCTCACCCTAACCTCACCCTCAGCCTAACCCTAAACCTAAACCTAACACTCACACTCACCCTCATTCTATTCCTAATCCTAATCCTAAACCTAACACTCCCCCTAACTCTCACCCTACCCCTATCCCTAAAAGTAACCCTTACCCTAACCCTCAACCTAACCCTCACCCTAACCCTAACTCTGACACTAACCCAAACCCTAAACTTCACCCTATACCTAACCCTAACCCTAACACTCACCCTCACCCTCACAGTAACCATAACCCTCACCCTAACACTAACACTAACCCTAACACTGACCCTCACACTGACCCTAACCCCAACCATAACCCTCCCCCTAACTCTATATCTAACCCTAAACCTCACCCTCACCCTCACCCTAACCCTAACCCTAACCCTAAACCCCACCCTAACCATAACCATAACCCTCACCCACACCCTCACCCTCACTGTAACTCTAACCCTAAGCCTAACAAGAACACTAAACCTAACTCGAACCATTACCCTAAGCCTAATCCTCACCCCCACACACACCCTCAGCCTAAACCTAAGCCTAAGCCTAACCCTCACACTAACCCTCATACTCACCCTCACCCTAACCCTAATCCTAAACCTAACCCTATCCCTAAACCTCAACCTAACCCTCACCCTCACACTAACACTAACACTAAACCTATCCCTAAACCTCAGCCTAATACTCCGCCTAACCCTAAACCTCACCCACACCCTAACACTAACACTAAACCTCAACCTAAACCTCACCCTAAACCTGACCCTCACATTCAACCTCACCATTACTCTAACCGTAACCCTAACAATAACACTAACCCTAACCCTAACCCTAAGCCTCACGCTCAGCCTCACCCTCATCCTCAACCTAAGCCTAACACTAAGCCTAACCCTAACCCTCCCCGTAACCCTCCCCCTAACCCTATATCTAACCCTAAAACTCACCCTCACCCTCACCCTAACCCTAACCGTAACCCTAAACCCCACCCTAACCATAACCATAACCCTCACCCGCACCCTCACCCTCACCGTAACTCTAACCCTAACCCTAACAAGAACACTAAACCTAACTCAAACCATTCCCCTAAGCCTAATCCTCACCACCACCCTCACCCTTAGCCTTACCCTAAGCCTAAGTCTAACGCTCACACTAACCCTCATACTCACCCTCACCCTAACCCTAATCCTAAACCTAACCTTATCCCTAAACCTCAACCTAACCCTAACCCTCACCCCAACCCTAACACTAAACCTATCCCTAAAGCTCAGCCTAATCCTCCGCCTAACCCTAACCCTAACCCTAAACCTCACCCTCACACTAACCCTAACCCTAACCTTAAACCTCAACCTAAACCTCACCCTAAACCTGACCCTCACATTCAACCTCACCATTACTGTAACCGTAACACTAACAATAACACTAACCCTAACCCTAACCCTAACCCTAACGATAACCCTCATCCTCAGCCTCACCCTCACAGCAAACTTAATCCTAACCATAACACTAACAATAACGCTAACCCTAACCCTAACCCTAACCCTAACTCTAATCCTCACCCCCAACCTCACCTTCAGCCTAGTCCTAAGCCTACCCTAACCCTAATCCTCACCATAACCATAACCCTAATCTTAACCCTAACACTAACCATAACCCTAAACCTAACCCTAAACCTCACCATCACCCTAGCAATTACCCTTACCCTGTTCCTAACCGTAAACCTCATCCTAACCCTCCCTATAACCCTAACTCTAACCCTCTCGCTAACACTAACCCTAAAAATAACCCTAAGCCTCACCCTCACCGCCAACTTAACCCTAACCATAACACTAACAATAACCATAACCCTAAGCCTTACCCTAACTCTAAATCTATTCTTCACCCCCAAGCTCAACCTCAGCCTAACCCTAACCCTAACCCTAAACCTCAACATTACCCTAACCCTAACACTGTACCTAACACTAACCCAAAACCTAAACCTAACCCTAAACCTAACCCTAATCCTCAGCCTCAACCTCACCCTAACCCAAAACCTAGCCATAACCCTCACACTAACTCTAACCCTAACTCTAACACTAACCCTCACCCTAACCCTAACCCTAACCATCACCCTAAACCTAATCCTCACGCCTATGCTCACCATTAGCATAACACTAAGCCTAAACCTAACCCTAACCCGAAACCTCACACTGACCCTCACCCTAACCCTAATCTTAAAACTAACCCTAACCATAACCCTAAACCTCAATCTAACCCTCAACCTAACCTGAACCCTAACACTTAACCTAAACTAACCCTTGACCTAACCCTCCAACTAAACCTAAATCTAACCATAAACCTCACCCTCACCCTCACCCTAATCCTAACCGTAACCCTAAACCTCACTCTAACCCTAACACTCACCCTCACCCTCAACATAACTCTAACCCTAACCCCAACAAAAAGAGTAATCCAAACCCTAAACCTAACCCTAACCCTAACCCTAACCCTAATGCTCACACTCAACCTCACCCTAACCCTAATCCTAACCCTAACCCTCACCCTAACCCTAACCCTCACCCTCACCGTAACCCTCACCCTCATCCTTACCCTCACCCTAACCCTCACCCTAACCCTAAACCTTACCCTAACACTAACCCTAAACATCACCTTCACCCTAGCCCTCACCCTAACCCTAATCGTAAACCTAATCCTCATCTGAACCCTCACCCTAACTCTAAGCCTAAACCTAACCCTAACCCTAACCCCAACCCTCACTGTAACCCTAGCACTGACCCTAACACTAACTCTCACCATAAACCTAACCCTAAACCTAAACCTAATCTTCAGCCTCACCCTCACCCTAACACAAACCCTAACACTAAGCCTCATCCTAACTCTAAGCCTAACCCTAACCTTAATTGTAACCCTCATATTCACCCTCACCCTAACCCTAATCCTAAACCTAATAATAACCCTCACACTAACCCTAAACCTCACCCTAACCCTAAACCTCACCCTAACACTATCCCTAACCCTCACCTCACCCTAGCCTTCACCCTAACCTTAACCCTCATCCTCACCATAAACCTCACACTAACCCTAACCCTAATCCTCAATCTAAAACTCACCCTCACCCTCAGCCTAACCCTAAGCCTAACCCTAAACCTAACCCTAACCCTCACACTCACACTAACCAAAACCCTAATCCTAATCCTAAACCTAACCCTCACCCTAACCCTCCCCCTAAATTTAACCCTAAACCTAACACTAACCCTAAACCTAACCCTCACCCTCAGCCTCACCCTAACCCTAACTCTAACCCTAAACCTCACCCTAAACCTGAAACTAACCCTAAACTTAAACCTCACCCTCAAACTCACCCTAGCCCTTACCCTAAGCCTAATCCTAACCCTAACTCTCATCCTAACCCTTCCCCTAAACCTAAACCTCACCCTCAACCTCACCCTCAGCCTAACCCTAAGCCTAACCCTAAACCTAAACCTAACACACACACTCACCCTCACTCTAACCCTGATGCTGTCCCTACCCTAACCCTAAGCCTAACCCTCCCTCTGACACTCACCATAACACTAACCCAAACATTAACCCTCAACGTAAACCTGACCCTAACCCTAACTCTATCCCTAAACCTCACCCTCATCCTAAACCTAACTCTAACCCTAACCCAAACCCTAAACCACACCCTAACACTAACCCTAACCCTAAACCACACCCTCACCCTCAGCCTAATCCTAAGCCTAACCCTAACCCTAACACTCACACTCAACCTAACCCTAACCCTAAACCGCATCCTAACCCAACCCTCACCCTTAACCTCAGCCCAATCCTAAGCCTATCCCTAACCTTAACCCTAACCCTCACACTCACCCTAACACTAAACTTAATGTACAACTAACCAAACCCTAACCCACACCCTCAACCTAACCCTCACCTTAAGCCTAACCCTAACATTAATACTAACCCTAACCCTCACCCTCAGCCTCACCCTAACCCTAACTCTAACACTAAACCTCACCCTGACCCAAACCCTAACCATAATCCTATCTCTAAACCTCATCCAAGACCTAACGCTAACTCTCACCCTCACCATAACCTTAACCCTAACCCTAACGCTAACAATAACCCTAACCCTAACCCTAACTCTCACTGTAAACATAACCCTCACCCTACCCCTAAACCTCACCCTAGCACTTAACCTCACCTTAACACTAACCCTAACACTAAACCTCACACTAACCCTAACCATCAACGTAAACCTTAACCTCACCCTAACACTAACCCTAAACCTCACCCTCTCCCTAGACCTCGCCCTAACCCTAACCCTCATCCTCACCCTAAACTTCACACTAACCATAACACTAATCCAAAATCTAACCCTCAACCTCACCCTAAACCTAACCCTAACCCTCACCCTAACCGTATCCCTTACCCTTACCTTAACCCTCACCATCAGCCTAACAATCACATTTACACTTACCGTCACCCCCACCCTAACCCTCACTCTAATCCTAACCCTCACCCTAACCGAAAATCTACCCCTAAACCTCACCCTCACCTTAACCCTCACTCTAACCCTAACCCTAACACAATCCCTTACCCTAACCCTAACCCTAACCATCACCCTAAACCTAATCCTCACGCCCAAACTCACCCTCAGCCTAACCCTAAGCCTAAGCCTAACTCTAACCCTAAACCTCACACTCACAATCACCCTATCCCTAATCCTTACCCTAACCCTAACCCTAACCCTAAATCTCAACCTAACCCTCAACCTAACCTTAACCCTAACACTTAGCCTAACTCTAACCCTCGACCTAACACTCCAAGTAAAACTAAATCTAACCATAAAACTCACCCTCACCCTAACCCTAATCCTAACCCTAACCGTAAACCTCACCCTAACCCTAACACTCACCCTCACCATAACTCTAACCCTAACCCTAACAATAACAGTAATCCTAACGGTAAACCTAACCCTGACACCAACCCTAATGCTAACGCTCAACCTCAACCTAACCCTTATCCTAACCCTAATCCTCACCCTAACCCTCAGCCGAACCCTAAGTCTAACCCTAAACCTAAACCTAACCCTCACACTCACACTAACCAAAACCCTAATCCTAATCCTAAATCTAAATCTAACCCTCACCCTCACCCTAACCCTCACCCTAAACTCTAACCCTAAACCTTACCCTCACCCTAACCCTATCCCTAACCTTAAACCTCACCCTCACACTCAACCTAGCCCTTACCCTAACCCTAATCCTAAATCTAACCCTCATCGAAACCCTCCCCGTAACCCAAACCCTCAACCTCAACCTCACCATCAGCCTAACCCTAAGACTAACACTAAACCTAAACCTAACAAACACACTCACCCTCACGCTAACCCTAATCCTATCCCTAACCCTAAACCTAAGCCTAACCCTCCCCCTAACTCTCACCCTAACCATAACCCTAACACTGACCCTTACCCTAACCCTCAACCTAAAGCTCACGCTAAACCTAACTAACCCTAACCTTCACCATCACCCTAACGATAAATCTAAACCTAAATCAAACCCTAAACCTAACCCTCACCCTAACCCTATCCCTAACCTTAAACCTCACCCTCACACTCACCCTAGCCCTTACCCTAACCCTAATCCTAAATCTAACCCTCATCGAAACCCTCCCCGTAACCCAAACCCTCAACCTCAACCTCACCATCAGCCTAACCCTAAGACTAACACTAAACCAAAACCTAACAAACACACTCACCCTCACGCTAACCCTAATCCTATCCCTAACCCTAAACCTAAGCCTAACCCTCCCCCTAACTCTCACCCTAACCATAACCCTAACACTGACCCTTACCCTAACCCTCAACCTAAAGCTCACGCTAAACCTAACTAACCCTAACCTTCACCATCACCCTAACGATAAATCTAAACCTAAATCAAACCCTAAACCTAACCCTAACGCTAACCCTCACACTCACCCTAACACTAACCCTAATTCTATTCCTAACCCTAACCCTAACCCTCTCCCTCAACCTAACCATCATCTTAAGCCTACCCCTACCATTAATCCTAACCCTAACCCTCACACTCAGCTTCACCCTAACCCTAACTCTAACACTAAACCTCAACCTGACCCTAAACCTAAACATAACCCTATCCCTAACCCTCATACTAGCCCTAACCCTATCCCTCACACTCACCCTCACCATAACCTTAACCCTAACCCTAACGCTAACAATAACCCTATCCCTAACCCTCATCCTCACCCTAAACATAACCCTCAACCTAACCATAACCCTCACCCTAACACTTCCCCTTCCCCTAACACTAACCCTAACCCTAACACTAAACCTCACACTAACCATAACCATCAACTTAACCCTACAATGCACCCTAACACTAACCCTAAACCTCACCCTTTCCCTAGACGTCGCCCTAACCCTAACCGTCATCCTCACCTTAAACTTCACACTAAACCTAACACTAATCCTCAATCTAACCCTCACCCTCACCCTAAACCTTACCCTAACCCTCACCCTAACCCTAACCCTCAACCTTACCTTAACCCTCACCCTTACCGTAACCCTCACGCTGAGCCTAACCCTAAAATTTACCCTTAACCTCAACCCCACCCTAAACCTCACTCTAAACCTAACACTCACCCTAACACTAACTCTACCCCTAAACGTCACCCTCACCCTAACCCTAACTCTAACCCTAACCCTAACACTAACCCTCACCCTAACCCTAAACCTAACCATAACCCTAACCCTAATCTTCAACACCACCCTCACCCTTAGCCTAACCGTAAGCCTAAGCCTAATCCTAACCCTAAACCTCACACTCACTCTCACCCTAACTCTAATCCTAACCCTAACCCTAACCCTAAATCTCAACCTAACCCTCAACCTAAACTTAACCCTAACACTTACCCTAAACCTAACCCTCTACCTAATCTTCCAACTAAATCTAAATCTCATCATAAGCCTCAGTCTCACCCTAACCCTAATCCTAACCCTAAACCTAAACCTCACCCTAAACCTAACACTCACCCTCACCCTCACCCTCACCATAACTCTAACCCTAACCCTAACAATAAAAGTAATCCTAATCCTAAACCTAAGCCTAACTCTAACCCTAACCCTAATGCTAAAACTCAAACTCAGCCTAACCCTAATCCTAACCCTAAACCTCACCCTAAACCTAACCCTCATCCTAACCCTAAACCTAACCCTATCCCTAACCCTAAACCTTACCCTAACACTAACCCTAATCCTCACCTTCACCCTAGCCCTCACCCTAACCCTAATCGTAAACCTAATTCTCATCCTAACTTTCACCCTAACTGTAAGCTTAAACCTAACCCTAAGCCTAAACCCAACCCTCATTGTAACCCTAACACTGACCCTAACACTAACACTCACCATAAACCTAACCCTAAACCTAACCCTAAACCTAACCCTAATCCTCAGCCTCACCCTCACCCTAACCCAAATCCTAACACTAACCCTCATCCTAACTCTAAGCCTAACCCTAACCCTCACCCTAACCCTCAGCCTAGCCCTCACCCTTACATTATCCTAACCCTAAACCTCACCTAAACCATAACCCTCATCATAAACCTAACCCTAATCCTAAAATTTACCCTCACCCTAACACTAAACCTAACCCTAATACTAACACTCACACTAACCCTAAACATCACCCTAACCCTAAACCTCACCCTAAACCTCACCCTAGCCCTTACCCTAACCCTAATCCTAACCCTAACCCTCATCCTAACCCTGCCCCTAAACCTAACACATCCACTCAGCCTCACCCTAACCCAAATCCTAAACCTAACCCTCACCCTCACCCTCAGTGTAAACCTAAGTGAACCCTAACCCTAAACCTCACACTCACCCTAACAAATAACCTAATCCTAATCCTAACCCTAACCCTAAGCCTCACCCTCAGCCTCAACTTAACCCTAACACTAACCCTAAACCTCAACCTCTCCCTCGCCCTAATCCTAATCCTAATCTTAACCCTAACCCTCATCCTAACCCTCCCCATATCCCTAAAACTAACACTCACCCTAACCCACACACTCACCCTGAGCCTAAACCTAACCCTAAGCCTAACCCTAACCCTAACCCTCACACTCACCCTAACCCTAACCCTAATCCTAATCCTAAACCTAAGCCTAACCCTCACACTCACCCTAAAACGCACCCTGAACCTAACACTAAACTTAACACTAACCCTAACCCTAACCCTAACACTCAGCCTCATCATAACCCTAACTCTAACCCTAAATCTCACCATAAACCTAACCCTAACCCTAACCTTAAACCTCACCCTCAAACTCACCCTAGACCTTACACTAACCCTAATCCTAACCCTAACCATCATCCTAACCCTCCCCCTAAACCTAACCCTCACCCTCAACCTCACCCTAAGCCTAAGCCTAACCCTAACCCGAACCCTAAACCTAAAACTAACACACAGACTCACCCTCAATCTAACCCTGATCCTGTCCCTAACCCTAACCCTAACCCTAACCCTCCCTCTAACTCTCACCCTAACCCTAACCCAAACATTAACCCTTACCCTAACCCTCAACCTAAACCTCACCCTAACCCTAAATCTAACCTTAAACCTCACCCTCACCCTAAACCTAACTCTAACCCTAAACCAAACCCTAAACCTCACCCTAACACTAACCATAACCCTAACCCACACCCTCACCCTCAGCCTAATTCTAAGCCTAAGCCTAACCCTAACAGTCACACTCATCCTAATCCTAACCCTTAACCTCACCCTAATACTAATGCTAAACCTCACACTCTCCTTAGACCTCGCCCTAACACTAACCCTAAATCCTCACTCTAAACTTCACACTAACCCTAATACTAATCCTCAATCTAACCCTCAACCTCACCCTAAACCTAAACCTAACCCTCACCTTAACCCTAACCCTCACCCTTACCTTAACCCACACGATCAGCCTAAACCTCACATTTACCCTTACCATCACCCCCACCCTAAAACTCACTCTAAACGCAATCCTCACCCTAACCCTAACTCTACCCCTAAACCTCACCCTCACCCTAACCCTCACTCTAACCCTAACTCTAACACTAACCCTTACCCTAACCCTAACCCTAAACATCTCCCTAAACCTAATCCTCACCCCCACACTCACCCTCAGCTTAACCCTAAGCCTAAGCCTAACCATAACCCTAAACCTCACACTCACAATCACCCTAACCCTAATCCTAACCCTAACCCTAACCCTAACCCTAAACCTCAACCTAACCCTCAACCTAACCTTAACCCTAACACTTATCCTAACCCTTACCCTTGAACAAACCCTATGACTAAAACTAAATCTAACCATAAACCTCACACTCACCCTCACCCTAACCCTAATCCTAACCCTAACCCTAAACCTCACCCTAACCCTAACACTCACCTTCACCCTAACCATAAATCTAACCCTAAACCTAACAATAACAGTAATCCTAACCGTAAACCTAACCCTAACCCTAACCCTAATGCTAACACTCAACCTCACCCTAACCCTAATCCTAACCCTAACCCTCACCCTAACCCTATCCCTCACCCTCACCATAACACTAACCCTCATCCTGACCATCAGCCTAACGCTAAATCTAACCCTAAACCTTACCCTAACACTAACCTTAATCATCACCTTCACCCTAGCCCTCCACCCTAACCCTAATCGTAAACTTATTCCTCATCCTAACACTCACCCTAACTCTAAGCCTAACCCTTACCTTAACCCTAACCCCAAACCTCACTGTAACACTAACACTAACACTAACACTAACCCTAAACCTAACCGTAAACCTAAACCTAAACCTAACCCTAATCCTCAGCCTCACCCTCACCCCAACCCAAACCCTAAACCTAACCCTCATCCTAACTCTAAGCCGAAACCTAACCCTGATCCTAACTCTCACATTCACCCTCACCCTAACCCTCATCCTAAACCTAACCCTATCCCTAACCCTGACCCTCACCCTAACCCTCAGCCTAGCCCTCACCCTTACACTTATCCTAACACTAGCCCTCACCCTAACCATAACCGTCACCCTAACCCTAACCCTCAACCTAACACTTACCCTCACCCTAAAACTAAACCTAACCCTAACACTAACCCTCACACTAACCCTAAACATCACCCTAAACCTAAACCTCACCCTAACACTAACCATCACCCTCACCCTCACCCTAGGCTTCACCCTAACATTAACCCTCATCCTCACCAAAAACCTCACACTAACCCTAACACTAATCCTCAATCTAACCCTCCACCTCACCCTAACGCTAACACTAACCCTCACCCTAACCCTAACCCTCAACGTTACCGTAACCCTCACCCTCAGCCTAACCCTCACCTTTACCCTTACCGTCACCCCTACGCTAACCCCCACCCTAACCCTAACCCTAAAGCTAACCCTAACCCTAACCCTAAACCTCACCCTCACCCTCACCCTCAACCTAACACTAACCCTAACCCTAACACTAAACCTCACCCTAACCCTAACCCTAACCCTCACCCTCACCGTAACTGTAAACCTAATCCTAAACCTAACAATAATCCTAACACTAACCCTTATCCTCAACCTAACCATAACCCTCAACCTAACCCTCACCCTCACCCTAACACTTACCCTCACCCTAACACTAACCCTAAACCTAAACCTAACCCTCACTCTCTCCCTATCCCTCACCCTTACCACAACCTTAAACCTAAAACTATCTGTAACACTAACACTCACCCTCAGCTTCACCCTAACCCTAACTCTAAAACCCTAAACCTCACCCTCACCCTAACCATGACCCTCACCCTAAACCTCACCCTAACTCTTACCCTAACACTAATCCTCACCCTAACTGTAACCCTCACACTAACCCTAACCCTAACACTAACACTAAACCTCACCCTAAACCTAACCCTAACCCTCACCCTCACCCTAACCCTTACCCTAACCCTAAACCTAACTCTCACCCTAAATCTTACCCTCAGCCTAAAACTAACCCTAACCCTAACACTAACCCTCACACTAACCCTAACCCTCACCCTAATCCTAAACCTCACCCTAACCCTAACCCTAACACTAACCCTAATCCTTACCCTCACCCTAGCCCTCCCTCTAACCCTAATTCCAACCCTCACCCTCACCCTAAACTTAACCCTCATCCTCACCCTAATCCTGACACTAACCCTAACCCTAATCCTCAATCTAACCCTCACATTAACCATAACCCTAACCCTAAACCTTACCCTAAACCTAAACCTAACCCTAACCCTCACCCTTATATTAACCCTAAGCCTCAGCCTAAACCTAATCTTTACCCTTACCATCATCCTCACCCTAACGTTCACACTCACCCTAGCCCTTACCCTAACCCTAATTCTAACCCTAACCCTCATCCTAACCCTCCCCCTAACCTTAACCCTCACACTCAACCTCACCCTCAGTCTAACCAATAGCCTAAACCATAACCTAAACCTAACACACACACTCACCCTCACTCTAACCCTATTCCTATCCCTAACTCTAACCCTAACCCTAAACCTCCCCCTAACTCTAACCCTAACCCTAACCCTACAACTAACCCTTACCATAACCTTCAACCAAAACCTCACCCTAACCCTAAATCTAACCCTAAACCTCACCCTAACCCTAAACCTGACTCTAACCCTAACCCAAAACCTAAACCTCACCCTGACACTAACCCTAACCCTAACCCTCGACCTAACCCTACAACTAAACCTAAATCTAACCATAAAACTCACCCTCAACCTAACCCTAATCCTAACCCTAACCCAAAACCTCACCCTAACCCTAACCCTAACCGTTACCCTAACCCTCACCTTCACCCTAACCCTAACATTCACCTTAACTCTAACCCACACCCTCACCCTCAGCCTAATCCTGAGCCTAACACTAACCCTACCCTTCACACTCACCCTAACCATAAGCTAAACCTATCACTAACCCGAATTCTCACCCTCTACCTCAGCCTAAACCTAAGCCTATCCCTAACCATAACCCTAACCCTAACCTTCACACTCACCCTAACACTAACCCTAATCCTACTGCTAACCGTAACCCTAACCCTCACCCTCAACCTATCCCTCACCTTAAGCCTAACAATAACATTAATCCTAACCCTAACCCTCACCCTCAGCTTCACCCTAACCATAACTCTAACACTAAACCTCACCCTGACCCTAACCCTAACCCTAACTCTATCCCTAAACCTCATCCTAGCCCTAACCTTAACCCTCACCATAACTGTAACCCTAACCCTAATGCTAACAATAATCCTAACCCTTAACCTAACCCTCACCCTAACCATAACCCTAACCCTCACACTACCACTTACCCTCACCCTAACCCTAACCCTCACCCTAACACTTACCCTCACCCTAACACTAAGCCTAAGTCTAACACTAACCCTAACCATCACACTAAGCCTAAACCTCACCCTAACCCTAACCCTAAACCTCACACTCTCCCTAGCCCTCACCCTAACCATAACCCTCATCATCACCCTAAACTTCACACTAACCATAACACTAATCCTCAATCAAACACTGACCCTCACCCTAAACCTCACCCTAACCCTCACGCTAACCCTAACCCTCACCCTTAACGTAATCCTGACCCTCAGCCTAACGCTTACCTTTACCTTTACCGTCACCCCCACCCTAACCCTCACTCTAAGGCTAACCCTCACCCTAACCCTAACTCTAGCCCTAAACCTCACCCTCAACCTAACCCTAACTCTAACCCTAACCCTAACACTAACCCTCACCATAACCCTAACCCTAACCATCACCCTAACACTAATCCTCAACCCCACCCTCACCCTCAGCCGAACCCTAAGCCTAAGCCTAACCATAACCCTAAAACTCACACTCAACATCACCCTAACCCTAATCCTAACCCTAAACCTAACCTTAACCCTAAACCTCAACCTATCCCTGAACCGAACCTTAAACATAACACTAACCCCAAACCTAACCCTCAACCTAACCCTCCAACTAAACCTAAATCTAACGATAAACCTCACCCTCACCCTAACCCTAATCCTAACCCTAAACCTAAACCTCATCCTAACCCTAACCCTAACCCTCACCCTCACCATAACTCTAACCCTAACCCTAACAATAACACTAATCCTAACACTAAACCTAATCCTAAACCTAACCCTAAACCTAATGCTAAATCTCAACCTCATCCTAACCCTAATTCTAACCCTATCCCTCATCCTAACCCTAACCCTCACCCTCACCGTAACCATAACCCTCATCCTAACCCTCACCCTAATCCTAATTCTAACCCTCATCCTAACCCTCAACCTAACACTAACCCTAACACTCACAGTCACTCTCACCCTAACCCTCATCCTAACCCTAACCCTCATCCTAAACCTCCCCCTAACCTTTACCCTAAACCTCACCCTAACCCTAACCCTCACCCTCAACCTCACCCTTAGCCTAAACCTTAGCCTAAACCTAAACCTAAACCTAATACACTCACTCAACAACACCCTAAACTTAATCCTATCTCTAACCCTAACCCTCACAATAACCCTAACCCTCACCCTCACCCTCACCCTCAGCATAACCCTAAGCCTATCATTAAACCTACCGTAACACTCACACTAACCCTAAACCTAACCCTAATCCTAATATTAAACTTAACCCTAATCCTCACCCTCAGCCTCACCCTAACCCTTACTCTTACCCTTAACCTCAACCTCACCCTAACCCTAATCCTAACCCTGACCATAAACCTCACCCTAACCCTAATCCTAACCTTCACCCTAAACCAAACCTTCACCATAATTCTATAGCTAACCATAACAATAACACTAATCCTAACGCTAAAACTAACCCTAACACTAACCCTAATGCTAAAACTCAACCTCAATTTAACCCTAATCCTAACCCTAAAGCTTACCTTCACCGTAACCCTAACCCTCATCCTAACCCTCACCCTAACCCTAACCCTATCCCTTACCCTAACAGTAACCCTAATCCTCACCCTCATCCTAGCCCTCACCCTAACCCTAATCATAACCCTAATCCTCATCCTAACCCTCACACTAACCCTAACCCTAACCCTCATCCTTACCCTAACACTAAACCTCAACCTAACCCTAACCCTAAAACTCACCCTAACCCTAAGCCTAACCCTCACCCTAACCCTAAACTTAACCGAACCTTAACTCTCACCCTAACCCTAACCCTCACCCTAACCTTAACCCTCACACTAAACCTCATCCTCAGCCTTACCCTAATTCTAAAACTAACCATAACCCTAAGCCTCACACTCACCCTAACACTGACTCTAAACTTAATCCTAAACCTATCCCTAATCCTCACCCTCACCCTAACCCTCACCCTAAGACTAAATCTAACACTAACCCTAACCCTAACCCTCAAACTCAGCCATAGCCTGGCCCTCACACTAACACTAATCTTAACACACATCCTATCCCTCACCCTAACACTAACCCTAACCCTCACCCTCACTCTCTCCCTAACCCTAATCCTAACTCTAACCCTCATCCTAATCCTCCCTCTAACCCTGACCCTAAACATCACACTAACCCTAACCCTCAACTTCAAACTCACCATTAGCCTAAACCTTAGCCTAAACATAAACCTAACCCTAGCACAGTCACTCACCCTCACCCTAACCCAAATCCTAACCCTAACAATCACCCTCACCCTCACCTTAAACCTTACTCTAACCCTATACCTCACACTCACCCTAACCTTAAACCTAACCCTAACCCTAAACCTCACCCTAACACTAACCTTAAACCTCAACCTCTCCCTCGCCCTCACCCGAACCCTAATCCTAACCCTAATCCTCATCCTAACCCTCCCCATATCCCTAAACCTAACACTCACCCTAACCCTCACCCTCACCCTCAGCCTAACCCTAAGCCTAACCCTAAACCTAACACTAACCCTCACACTCAACCTAACCCTAACCCTAATCCTAATCCTAAACCGAAACCTAACCCTAACGCTCACCCTAACCCTCACCCTAAACATAACCCTAAACCTAACACTAAGACTAACCCTAACACTCACCCTCACCCTCACCCAAACCCTAACCATAACCTTAAACCTCAACCTCACAATCACCCTAGCCCTTACCTTAACCCTAATCCAAACCCTAACCCTCATCCAAACCCTCCAGCTAAACCTAACCCTCACCCTCAACCTCAACCTCAGCCTAACTCTAAGCCTAACCCTAAACCTAAACCTAACACACACTCACCCTCACTCTAACCCTAATCATGTCCCTAATGCTAACCCTAACCCTAACCCTCCCTCTAACTCTAACCCTAACCCTAACCCAAACCCTAACCCTTACCATAAACCTCAACCTAAACCTCACCCTAACCCTAAATCTAACCCTAAACCTCACCCTCACCCTAACCCTAACTCTAACCCTAACGCAAACCCTTAACCTCACCCTAACACTAACTCTAACCCTAACCCACAACCTCACCCTTAGCCTAATCCTAAGCCTAATCCTAACCCTAACCCTCACCCTCACCCTAACCCTAACCCTAAACCTCACCCTCAACCTAAACCTCACCCTCAACCTCAGCCTAAACATAAGCCTATCCCTAACCTTAACCCTAACCCTCACATTCACCCTAACACTAACCCTAATGTACTCCTAACCCAAACCCTAACCCTCACCCTCAACCTAACCCTCAAATTAAGCCTAACCCTAACATTAATACTAAGACTAACCCTCACCCTCAGCCTTACCCTAACCCTAAATCTAACACTAAACCTCACCCTGACCCTAACCCTAACCCTCACCCTATCCTTAAACCTCATCCTAGCCCTACCCTAAACCTCATCCTCACCCTCACCATGAACTTAACCCTAACCCTAACGCTAAGAATAACCCTAACTCTAACCATAAACCTCACCCTAAACATAACCCTCACCCTAACCAAAACCCTCACCCTAACACTTACCCTCACCTTAACACTAACCCTAACACTATCACTAAACCTCACACTAACCCTAACCATCAACCCTAAACCTCACCTTAACACTAACCCTAAACCTCACCCTGTCCCTAGACCTCGCCCTAACCCTAACCCTCATCCTCACTCTAAACTTCACCCTAACCCTTACACTAATCCTCAATCTAACCCTCACCCTCACACTAAACCTAACCCTAAATCTCACCCTAACCCTAACTCTCACCCTTACTTTAACCCTCACGCTCAGCCTAACCCTCACATTTACCCTTAAAGTCACCCCCACCCTAACCCTTACTCTAACGCTAACCCTCACCCTAACCCTAACTCTAGCCCTAAACCTCACCCTCACCCTAACCCTAACTCTAATACTAACCCTAACACTAACCCTTACCCTAAACCTAAGCCTAACCATCACTGTAACCCTAATCCTCACCCCCACCCTCACCCTCAGCCTAACCCTAAGCCTAAGCCTAACCCTAACCCTAAACCTCACACTCACCCTAACCCTAATCCTAAACATATCCCTAACCCTAACCCTAAACCTCAACCTAACCTTAACCCTAACACTTAGCCTAACCCTAACCCTCGACCTAACCCTCCAACTAAAACTAAATCTAACCATAAACTTCACCCTCACCCTAACCCTAATACTAACCCTAACCCTAAACCTAACACTCACCCTCACCATAACTCTAACCCTAACCCTAAAAATAACAGTAATCCTAAGCGTCAACCTAACCCTAACCCTAACCATAGTGCTAACAGTCAACCTTACCCTAACCCTAACACTCATGCTAACCCTAACCCTCACCCTCACTATAACACTAACCCTCATCCTGACCCTCACCCTAACCCTAATCCTAACTCTAACCATAACCCTAACCCTAAACCTCAACCTAACCCTCCACCTAACCTTAACCCGAATACTTAGCCTAAACCTAACCCTCGACCTAACCCTCCAACTAAAACTAAATCTAAACATAAACCTCACACTAACCCTAACCCTAATCCTAGCCCTAACCCTAAACCTCACCCTAACCCTAACACACACACTCACCCTCACCCCAATCCTAACCCTAACCCTCACCCTAAACCTAACCCTCACCCTCACCCTAAACCTAACCCTCACCCTCACCATAAACCTAACCCTCATCCTAACCCTCACCCTCACCCTAACCCTAACCCTAAACCTTACCCAAACATTAACCCTAATCCTAACCTTCACCCTAGCCCTCACCCTAACCCTAATAGTAAACCTAATCCTCATCCTAACCCTCACCCTAACTCTAAGCCTAACCCTAACTTTAACCCTAACCCCAGCACTCACTGTAACCCTAACACTAACCCTAACACTAAAACTAACCATAAAACTAAAGCTAAACCTAACCCTAATCCTCAGCCTCACCCTCACCCTATCCCAAACCCTAACCCTAAACCTCATCCTAACTATAAGCCTAACCCTAACCCTGATGCTAACCCTCACATTCACCCTCACCCTAACCCTAATCCTAAACCTAACCCTATCCCTAACCCTAACCCTCACCCTAACCCTCAGCCTAGCACTCACCCTTACACTTATCCTAACACTAACCCTCACCCTAACCATAACCGTCAGCCTAACCCTAACCCTCACCCTAACACATACCCTCAACCTCACACAAACCCTAACACTAACACTAACCCTCACACTAACCCTAAACATCACCCTAAACCTAAACTTCACCCTAACACTAATCCTAACCCTCACTCTCACCCTAGCCTTCACCCTAACCCTAACCCTCATCCTCACCATAAACCTCACACTAACCCTAACACTAATCCTCAATCTAATCCTCCTCCTCACCCTAATGCTAACCCTAATCCTCACTATAACCCTAACCCTCACCCTTACCATAACCCTCACGCTCAGCCTAACCCGCAACTTTAACCTTACCATCACACCCACGCTAACCCGCACCTTAATCCTAACGATCACCCTAACCCTAAATGTACCCCTAAACCTCACCCTCACCCTAACCCTAACTCTAACCCTAAACCTAACAATAAACCTCACCCTCACCCTAACCCTAACACTCACCCTCACCTTAACTGTAACCCTAACCCTAAACCTAACAATAACCCTAATTCTAACCCTAACCCTCACCCTAATCATAACCCTTACCCTAACCCTAACCCTCACCCACACCCAAACACTAACCCTATGCCTAACTCTCACCCTAACCCTCCCTCTAACCCTATATCTAACCCTAAACCTCACCCTCACACTAGCCCTAACCCTAACCCTAAAACCAACCCTAACCCTAATCCTAACCCTCACGCGCACACTCACCCTCACCCTAATTCAAACCGAACCCTAATAATAACACTAACCCTAACCCAAACCATCACCCTAACCTTAATCCTCACACCCACCATCTCCCTCAGCCTAAACCTAAGCCTAGCCCTAAACCTAACCCTAACCCTCATACACACTCAAACCCTAAACCTAATCCTAACCCTAACCCTAAACCTAAGCCTCAACCTCACCCTAATCCTCACCCTATACCTCACCCTAAACCTAACACTAACAATAACCCTAACCCTCACCCTCAGCTTCACCCTAAAACTAACTCTAACCCTAAACCTTACCCTCATCCTAACCCTAACCCTAACCCTAAACTTAAAACTCACCCTCACACTCACCCTAGCCCTTACCCTAACCCTAACCCTAACCCTAACCCTCACACTCACAATAACACTAAACCTAATTCTACTTCTAAACCTAACCCTAACCCTCACCCTCAATCTAACCCTCACCTTAAGCCTAACCCTAACATTAATCTTAATGCTAATCCTCACCCTCAGCTTCACCCTAACCCTAACTCTAACACTAAATCTCACCCTGACCCTAACCCTAAACCTAACCCTATGCCTAAACCTCATCCCAGCCCTAACCCTAACCCTCACCCTCACCCTAAAGATAACCCTCACCCTAACCCTAACCCTCACCTTAAAACTTACCCGCACCCTAACCCTAACCCTCACCCTAACACTTACCCTCACCCTAACACTTACACTAACCATAACACTTAACCCTAACCATCACCCTAACCCTAAACCTCACCCTAACCCTAACCCTAAACCTCACCCTCTCCCTAGCCCTCACCCTAACCCTAACCCTCATCCTCACCCTAAACTTCACACTAAACCTAACACTAATCCTCAACCTAACCCTCACCCTCACCCTAACCCTCACCCTAACCCTCATCCTAGCCTTAACTCTCACCCTTAATGTAACCCTCACCCTCAGCCTAACCCTCACCTTTACCCTTAACATCAACTCCACCCTAACCCTCACTCTAAGGCGAACCCTCACCCTAACCCTAATTCTACCCCCAAAACCTCACCCTCACCTTAACCCTAACTCTAACCCTAACCCTAACACTAACCCTCACCATAACCCTAACCCTAACCATCACCCTAACCCTAATCCTGACCCCCACCCTCACCCTCAGTATAACCCTAAGCCTATGCCTAACCCTACCCCTAAACCTCACATTCACCCTCACCCTAAACCTAAACCTAACCTTAACCCTAAACCTCAACCTATCCCTGACCCGAACGTTAAACCTAACACTAACCTTAACCCTAACCCTCGACCTAACCTTCCAACTAAACCTAAACCTAACCGTAAACCTCACCCTCACCCTAACCCTAATCCTAACCCTAAACCTTAACCTCACCCTAAACCTAACCCTAAACCTCACCCTCACCATAACTCTAAAGCTAAACCTATCAATAACACTAATCCTAACACTAAACCTAACCCTAACCCTAGCCCTAATGCTAAAACTCAACCTCACCCTAACCCTTATCCTAAACCTAACCCTCACCCTAACCCTAACCCTCACCCTCACTGTAACACTAACCCGCATCCAAACCCTCACCCTAACCCTCACCCTCACCATAAACCTAACACTAACCCTAAACCTAACCCTAACCCTAACCCTAACTCTAACCCTAACCCTAAACCTTACCCTAACACTAACCCTAATCCTCACCCTCACACTAGCCCTCACCCTAATCCTAATCGTAACCCTAATCCTTATGCTAACCCTCACACTAACCCTAACCCTAACCCTCATCTTTACCCTAACCCTAATCCTCAACCTAACAATAACACTAACCCTCACTCTAACCCTAACCCTAACCCTCACTCTAACCCTAAACTTAACAGAACCCTAACTCTTACCCTAACCCTAACCCTAACCCTCACCCTATCCCTAACTCTCAACCTCACCGTCATCCTCCGCCTAACCCTAAGCCTAAACCTAACCCTAACCCTATCCCTCACACTCACCCTAACCATGACTCTAAACCTAATCCTAACCCTAAACCTAATCCTCACCCTCACACTAATCCTCACCCTAACACTAAATCTAACACTAACCCTAAATATAACCCTCAACCTCAGCCTCAACCTTACGCTAACTCTAACCCTAAACCTCAACCTAACCCTAACCCTAATCCTAACCGTCATCCTAACCCTCAACCTAACACTAACCCTAACCCTCACCCTCACTCTCACCCTAACTCTAATCCTAACCCTAACCCTCATTCTAACCCTCCCCCTAATCCTTACCCCAAACCTCACCCTAAACTTAAACCTCAAACTCAACCTCACCCTTAGACTAACCCTTAGCCTAAACCTAAACCTAACCCTAACACACTCACTCACCCTCACCCTAACCCACATCCTAACCCTAAAACTCACCCTCACATTAACCCTCAGTCTAAACCTAAGCCTAACCCTAACCCAAACACTCACACTCACCCTGACCTTTACCCTAATCCTAATCCTAACCCTAATCCTAAGCCTCATCCTCAAGCTCACCTTAACCCTAACTCTAACCCTATACCTCACACTCACCCTAACCCTAAACCTAATCCTAACCCTAAACATCACCCTAACACTAACCCTAAACCTCAACCTCACCCTAGCCCTCACCCTAACCCTAATCCTAACCCTAACCCTCATCCTAACCCTCCCCATAAACCTAACCCTAACTCTCACACTAACCCTAACCCTCACGCTCACCCTCACTATCAGCCTAAACCTAAGCCTAACCCTAGACCCAAACCTAAGCCTCACACTCACCCTAACCCTAACACTAATCCTAATCCTAACCCTAACACTAACCCTCACACTGACCCTATCCCTCACCCTAAACCTAACAATAACCCTAACCCTAACCGTCAACCTCAGCCTCACCCTAACCCTAACTCTAACCCTAAACCTCAACCCCACCTTAACCCTAATCCTAACCCTAACCCTAAACCTCACCCTAACCCTAACCCTAACTGTCACCCTAAACCTCACCCTCACCATAACTCTAACCCTAAACCTAACAATAACACTACTCCTAACCCTAAAGCTAACCCTAACCCTAACCCTAATTCTAAAACTCAACCTCACCCTGACACTAATCCTAACCCTAACCCTCACCTCAACCCTAACCCTCACTCTCACCGTAACCCTAACCCTCATCCAAATCCTCACCCTAATTCTAACCCTAAACCTAAACCTTACCCTAACACAAACCCAAATCCTCACCCTCAACCTAGACCTCACCCTAACCCTAATCATAACCCTAAACCTCATCCTAACGGTCACGTGTACCCTAACCCTAAACCTCTACCTTTCCCTAACCCTAACCCTCAACCTAACCATAAAGCTCACCCTAACCCTAACCCTAACCCTCACCCTGACCCTAAAATTAACCGAATCCTAACTCTCACCCTAACCCTAACCCTAACCCTCACCCTAACCCTAACCCTCACACTCACCCTCATCCTCAGCCTAACCCTAATCCTGAACCTAACCCTAACCCTAACCCTCACACTCACCCTAACCATGACTCTAATCCTAATCCTAAACCTAACCCTAATCCTCACCCTCACCCTAAACCTCATGCTAACCGTAACTCTAACACTAAAACTAAATATAAACCTCAACCTCAGCCTCACCCTTACCCTAACTATAACCCTAACATTCACCCTCACACTCACCCTCACCATAACTCTAAACCTAACCCTAAAAATAACAGTAATCCTAACCCTAAACCTAAGCCTAACACTAACCCTAACCCTAATGCTAATACTCAACCTCAGCCTAAACCTAATCCTAAACCTAAACCACACCCTAACCCTAACCCTCATCCTAACCATAACCCTAACCATAACCCTAACCCTAAACCTTACCCGAACACTAACCCTAATCCTCACCTTCACCCTAGCCCTCACCCTAACCCTAATCGTAAACCTAATCCTCATCCTAACCCTCACCCAAACTCTAAGCCTAAACCTAACCCTAACCCTAACCCCAACCCTCACTGTAACCCTAACACTAACACTAACACTCACCATAAACCTAACCCTAAACCTAAACCTAATCCTCAGCCTCACCCTCACCCTATCCCAAACCCTAACCCTAACCCTCATCCTAACTCTAAGCCTAACCCTAATCCTAACACACACCCTAACCATCACCCTAACACTAACCCTAAACCTCACCCTCAGTCTCACCCTAACCCTAATCCTAACCCTCCCCCTAACCCTTACACTAAATCTCCCACTCACCCTATCCCTCACCCTTAGCCTAACCCTTAGCCTAAACCTAAACCTCACCCTAACACACTCAGTCACCCTCACCCAAACCAAAATATTAACCCTAAACCTCACCCTCACCCTCACCCTCAGTGTAACCCTAAGCGAACACTAACCCTAACCCACACACTCACCCTCCCACTTAACCTATTCCTAATCCTATCCCTGACCCTAAGCCTCACCCTCAGACTCACCTTAACCCTAACTCTAACCCTATACCTCACACTCACCCTAACCCTAACCCTAAAACTCACCCTAACACTAAACCTAAACTTTAACCTCTCCCTATCCCTCACACTAATCCTAATTCTAACCCTAACCCTCATCATAACCCTCCCCATATCCCTAACCCTAACCCTAAACCTAACCCTAACCCTCACACTCACCTTCTCCCTCAGCCTAACCCTAAGCCCAACCCTAACCCTAAACCTAACCCTCACACTCACACTAACCCTAACCCTAATCCTAATCCTAAACATAACCTTAAACCTCACCCTCACCCTAACCCTCACCCTAAACCTAACCCTCAACCTAACACTAACCCTAACCCTAACCCTCACCCTAAGCCTCACCCTACATTAACTCTAACCCTAAACATCACCCTAAACCTAACCCTAACCCTAAACTTAAACCTCACCCGCAAACTCACTGTAGCACTTACCCTAACCCTAATCCTAACACTAACCCTCATCCTAACCGTCCCCGTAACTCTAACCCTTACCCTCAACCTCACCCTTAGCCTAATCCTAAGCCTAACCCTAAACCTAAACCTAACACACACACTCACCCGAACTCTAACCTTAATCCTGTCCCTAACCCTAACCCTAACCCTAACACTCCCTCTAACTCTCACCCTAACCCTAACCCAAACACTAACCATTACCCTAACCCTCAACCTAAACCTCACCCTAACACTAAATCTAACCCTAAGGCTTACCCTCATCGTAAACATAAATATAACCCTAAACCAAACCATAAACCTCACCCTAACACTAACCCTAACCCTAACCCAAACCCTCAACCTCTGCCTAATACTAAGCCTAACCCTAACCCTAAACCTCACACTCACCCTAACCCTAACCCTAAACCTCACCCTAACCCTAACCCTCACCCTCAACCTCAGCCTAACCCTAAGCCTATCCCTAACCCTAAGCCTAACCCCCACACTCACCCTAACACTAACCCTAATGGACTCCTTACCCTAACCCTAAACCTCACCCTAACCATAACCCTCACCCTAACACTTAACCTCACCCTAACACTAACCCTAAAACTAACCCTCACACAAACCCTAACCCTCACACTATTCCTAAACCTCACCCTAACCCTAACCCTAACCCTAATCCTCACTCTAACCCTACCCCTCACCCTAACCCTAATTCTAACCCTCATCCTCACCCTAAACCTCACACTAATCCTAACCCTAATCCTCAATCTAACCCTCATCCTAACCCTAAACATTACCCTAACCCTAAACCAAACCCTAACCCTCACCCTTACCTTAACCCTCACCCTCAGCCTAGACCTCACCTTAACCGTTACCATCATCCTCACCCTAATCCTCACCCTAACCCTAAACCTCATCCTAACCCTCACCCTAACCGTAAACCTAACCACCACCCTAACCCTCACGCTCACCCTCAACATCATACTCAGCCTAACCCTAAACCTAAGCCTAAACGTTACCCTAACCATCACCCTCACCCTAGACCTCACCCTAACTCTACTCCTAATCCTAACCCTCATCCAAACCCTCACCCTAGCTCTAACCTTAACCACCACACTAAACCTAAGCTTCAACCCCACGTTCACCCTCACCCTAACCCTAACTCTAACCCTTAACTTCAACCTCACCCTAACGCTAATCCTAACCCTAACACTAAACCTCACCCTAACCCTAACCCTAACCCTCACCCTCACCGTCACCCTCACCACAAGTCTAAACCTAACCCTAACAATAACAATAATCCTAACCCTAACCTAAACCTAACCCTAACCCTAAAAGTAATCCTAACACCCTCAGGCTCACCCTCATCCTATCCCTAACCCTCACCCTAACCCTAATACTCACCCTCACCGTAACACTAACCCTCAACCTAACCCTCATGCTAACACTAACCCTAATCCTAAACCTTAATCTAAACTAACCCTAACCCTCACCCTCAACCTAGCCCTCACCCTAACTCTACTCCTAATCCTAACCCTTATCCAAACCCTCACCCTAGCCCTAACCCTAACCATCACCCTAAACCGAATCTTCACCCCCACCCTCACCCTTACTCTAAACCTAAGCCTAAGCATAAGCCTAACCCTCACCCTAACCCTCACCCTCAACCTAATCCTAACCCTAACCCTAACAATAACCCTAAACCTCAACCTATCCCTCACCCTAACCTTAACCTTAAAACTAACCCTAACCCTAACACTCGACCTAACCCTCAAATTTACCCTAAATCTAACCCTAAACCTCACTCACACCCGAACCCTAAACCTAACACTAACCCTAATCCTCACCCAAACCCTAACCCTCACCCTCACCCTCACCCTCGCCACAACTCTAACCCTAACCCTAACAATAACACTAATCCTAACCCAAAACCTAACCCTAACCCCAACCTAATGCTACAACTCACCCTCACCGTAACCCTAACCCTCAATCTAACCCTCACCATAACCCTAACCCTAATCCTAAACCTTAATCTAACACTAACCCTAACCCTCACCCTCAACCTAGCCCTAACCCTAACCGTAACCCTAACCCTAATCCTCATCCTTACCCTCACCCTAACCCTAACCTTAACTCTCACCCTAACCCTAACCCTAACCCTAACCCTCAACCAAACCCTAAACCTCATGCTTACCTTAAACCTAACCCTCACACTAACCCTAAACATAACCGAACCATAACTCTCACCCTAAGCCTAACCCTAACCCTCCACCTAACCCTAACCCTCAACCTCACCCTCACCCTCAGCCTAACCCTAACCCTAACCCTAACCCTCCCACTAACTCTCATCCTAACCCTAACCCTAAAACTAACCCTTACCGTAATCCTCAACCTAAACCTTACCATAAACCTAACTCTCACCCTAAATCTCACCCTCACCCTAACCCTAAATCTAACCCTAACCCAAAAACTAAAACTCACCCTAACACTAACCCTAAACCTAACCCACACCCTCACCCTCAGCCGAATCCTAACCCTAAGCCTAACCCTAACCCTCACACTCACCCTAACCCTAACCCTAAATCTAACCCTAACACTAACCCTCACCTTCAACCTCAGCCTGACCCTAAGCCTATCCCTAACCCTAACCCTAACCCTCACGCTCACCCTAACACTAACCCTAATCCTACTCCTAATCCTAACCCTAACCCTCATCCTCAACCTAACCCTCACCTTAAGCCTAACCCTAACATTAATCCTAATCCTAACCCTCACCCTCAGCCTCACCCTAACCCTAAATTTAACACTAAACCTCAACCTGACCCTAACCCTAACCCTAACCCTATCCCTAAACCCCATTCTAGCCCTAATCCTAACCCTCACCCTCAACCTCACCATAACTTTAACCCTAACCCTAATGCTAACAATAACCCTAACCCTAACCCTATCCCTCACCCTAAAGATAACCCTCTCCCTAACCCTAACCCTCAACCTAAAACTTACCCTCACCCTAACACTAACCCTAAACCTAACACTAAACCTCACACTAACCGTAACCATCACCCTAACCCTAAACCTCACCCTAACACTAACCCTAAACCTCACACTCTCCCTAGACCTCGCCCTAAACCTAGCCCTCATCTTCACCCTAAACTTCACACTAACCCTAACACTAATCCTCAATCTAACCCTCACTCTCACCCTAACCCTAACCCTAACCCTCACCCTAACCCTAACACTCACCCTTACTGTAACCCTCACCCTCAGCCTAACTCACACCTTAACCCTTACCATTACCCCCACCCTAAACCTCACGCTAACCCTAACACTGACCCTCACCCTATCTCTACCACTAAACCTCACTCTCACCCTAACCCTAATTCTAACCCTAAACCTAACACTAACTCTCACCCTCACCCTAACCCTAACCATCACCCTAACCCTAATCCTCACCCCTACCCTCACCCTCAGCCTAACCCAAAGCCTAAGCCTAAGCCTAACCCTAACCCTAAACCTCACACTCACCCTCACCCTAACCCTAATCCTAACCCTAACCATAAACCTCAACCTAACCCCTAACCTAACCTTAACCCTAAAAATTAACCTAACCCTAATCCTTGACCTAACCCTCCAACTAAACCTAAATCTAACCATAAACCTCACCGTCACCCTAACCCTAATCCTAATCCTAAACCTCAACCTCGCCCTAACCCTAACACTCACCCTAACCCTCAACATAAATCTAACCCTAATCCTAACAATAGCAGTAATCCTAACCCTAAACCTAACCCTAACCCTAGTGCTAACACTCAACCTCACCCTAACCCTAATCCTAACCCAAACCCTAAACCTACCCTAACCCTCACCCTAATCCTAACCCTCATCCTAACCCTCACCCTAACCCTAACCCTAACCCCAACCCTCAGTCTAACAGGAACCCTAACCCTAACCCTAAACCTAACCCTAAACCTAACCCTAATCCTCAGCCTCACCCTCACCCTAACATAAACCCTAGCCCTAACCCTAACTCTCACATTCACCCTAACCCTTACCCTAAACCGAATCCTAACCCTCATCCTCAACCTAACCCTCACCCTAACGCTAAACCTAAACCTCACCCTCACCCTAGCCCTCACCCAACCCTAATCCTAACCCTAACCCTCTTCATAACCCTCCTCCTAACACTTACCCTAACCATAACCCTCAGTCTCAATCTCAACCTCAGCCTAACCCTAAGCCTAACCCTAAAGCTAACCCTAACACACATACTCACCCTTACCCTAAACCTCACCATAACCCTAACCCTCATCCTAACCCTCCGCATAACCCTAATCCCCACCCTAAACCTAACCCAAACCCTCACCCTCAGGCTCATCCTAATCCTAATCCTAAGCCTAACCCTAACCCTAATCCTCATCTTAACCCTAACCCTAAACCTCACCCTAACCCTAACCCTTAACCCTCAACCTCAGCGTAACCATAAGCGTATCCCTTAACCTAAACGTAACCCTCACCCTCACACTAGCCCTCACCCAACCCTAAACCTAACCCTAACCTTCTTCCTAAATCTCCCCCTAACCTTTACCCTAACCCTCACGCTAACCCTAAACCTCAACCTCACCCTCACCCTCAGACTAATCCTAAGTCTAACCCTAAACCCAACCCTAACACACACACTCATGCTCACCCTAAACCTCACCCCAACCCTAAGCCTCATCCTAACCCTTCCCAGAAACCTAAACCTCACCCTAACCCTAACCCACACAGTCACCCTCAGCCTAATCCTAAGCCTAACCCTAAACCTAACCCTCACCCTCATCCTAACCCTAACGGTAAACCTCACCCTAACCCTAACCCTCACCCTCAACCTCAGCCTAACCCTAAGCCTATCCCTTACACTAAGCCTAACCCTAACCCTCACCCTCACCCTCACCCTAACCCTAATCCTACTCCTAACCCTAATACTAAACCTCACCCTCAACCTAACGCTTAGCTTAAGCCAAAGCCTAACATTAATCCTAACACTAACCCTCATCCTCAGCCTCACTCTCACCCTAACCCTAACACTAAATCTCACCCTGACCCTAACCCTAAACCTAACCCTCACCCTAGTCCTCACCCTAACCCTAAACCTAACCGTAACCCTAATACCAACCCTCCCCCTAACCCTTACCCTAACCCTCTCCCTAACCCTAACCCTCACCCTCAAACTCACCCTCAGCCTAAACCTAAGCCTAACCCTAAACTTAACTCTAACACACACATTCAACCTCACTGTAATCCTAAGACTAACCCTAACCCACACCCTCACCCTAACCCTCAGTGTAACCCTAAGCCTAACCCTAACCCTAACCCTAACCCTAACTTTCACACTAGTCCTAACCCTTACCCTAATCCTAATCCTAACCCTAATCCTAACCCTCAACCTCAGCCTCACCTTTACCATAACTCTAACCCTAAACCTCACCCTCACCCTAACCCTAACAGTAACCCTAACCCTAAACCTCACCCTATTTCTAACCGTAAACCTCACCTTCACCCTAGCCCTCAACCTAACCCTAATCCTAACCCTAACCCTCATCCGAACCCTCCCCCTAACCCTAACCCTAACCCTAACCCTCACCCTAAACCTAACCCTCACCCTAACCTTCACCCTAACACTCAACCTTACCCTAACCCTAAACCTAACACTAACTGTAAACCTATCACTCACCCTCAGCTTCACCCGAACCCTAAATCTAACCCTAAACCTCACCCTCACCCTAACCCTAATCCTAAACCTAACCCTCACAATAACCCTTAACCTCAACATCACTGTAACACTAACCCTCAGCTTAACCCTAACCCTAATACTAACCCTAACCCTCATCTGAACCCTCCCCCTAACCCTAACCCTAACCCTCACCCTAAACCTAACCCTCACCCTAACCTTCACCCTAACACTCAACCTTACCCTAACCCTAAACCTAACACTAACTGTAAACCTATCACTCACCCTCAGCTTCACCCGAACACTAAATCTAACCCTAAACCTCACCCTCACCCTAACCCTAATCCTAAACCTAACCCTCACAATAACCCTTAACCTCAACATCACTGTAACACTAACCCTCAGCTTAACCCGAACCCTAACCCTAACCCGAACCCTAAACCTTACCCTAACACTAACCCTAGTCCTCACCCTCACCCTAGACCTCACCCTAACCCTAATCATAACCCTAATCCTCATCCTAACCCTCACCCTAACCCTAACCTTAACCCTCATCCTTACCCTAACCCAAACCCTCAAACTAACCCTAACACTAATCCTAACCGTAACCCTAACCCTAAACCTCACCCTAACCATAACCCTCACCCTCACCCTCAGCCTAACCCTAAGGCTAACCCTAACCCTAACCCCCACACTCAACCTAACCCTAACCCTAATACTAATCCTAACCCTAACCCTCACCCTCACCCTAACCCTCACCCTAAACCTAACCCTTACCCTAATATTAATCCTAACCCTAACCCAAAAACTTACCCTTAGCCTCACATTAACCCTAACTCTAACCCTATACCTCACACTCACACTAAACCTAACCCTAACCCTAACCCTAGCCCCAAACCTCACCCTACCCCTAACACTAAACCTCACCCTCACCCTAGCCCTCATCCTAAACTAATCCTAAACCTCACCCTAAACATAAACCTCAACTTCACCCATACCCTCACCCTAACACTTACCCTCACCCTAACACTAACCCTAACCCTAACACTAACCCTAAACCTAAACCTCAACCTAACCCTCACCCTCAACCTAACCGTCACACTCAACCTAACCCTAACACTAACCTTAATCTTAACCCTCCCCCTAACCCTCCCCCTAAACCTTATCTAACCATAATCCTCACCCTCACCCTCACCCTTACTCTAACCCTAACCCTAAACCCCACTCTAATCCTATGCCTAACCCTCACCTGCACCCTCACCCTCACTGTAACTCTAACGCTTACCCTAACAAGAACACTAAACCAAACCCGAACCATCACCCTAACCCTAATCCTCACCCCCACCCTCACCCTCAGCCTAAACCTAAGCCTAAGCCTAATCCTCACACTAACCCTCATACTCACTCTCACCCTAACCCTATTCCAAAACCTAACCCTATCCCTAAACTTCAACCTAACCCTCACCCTCACCCTAACGCTAACACTAAACCTAACCCTAAACCTCACCCTAAACCTCCGCCTGACCCTAACCCTAACCCTAAACCTGACCCTCACCCTAACCCTAACCTTAACACTAAACCGCACCCTAAAACCACCCTAAACCTGACCCTCACAGTCAACCTCACCATTACTCTAATCCTAACCCTAACACTAACCCTAACCCTAATCCTAACCCTAAACCTAAACCTCACAGTAAACCTCACCGTAACCCTAAACCTCACCCTTACACGCAACCTCACCATAACTCTAAACCTAACCATAACAATAAGACTAACCCTATCCCTAAACCTAATACTAACCCTAACCATAACCCTCACCCTCAGCCTCACCCCCACCGCAAACTTAACCCTAACCCTAACCCTTAACCCTAATCCTCACCCCCACCTTCACCCTCAGCCTAACCCTAAGCCTAAACTATCCTAACCCTAAACCTAACCCTCACTGTAACCCTAACCCTAACCCTGACACTAAACCTAACCCTAACCCTAACCCTAAAGCTAACACTAATCCTAAGTCTCACCCTCACCCTAACCCAAAACCTAACCCTAAACCTCACCCTAACCCTAAGCCTAACCCTAAACTTAACTCGAACCCTAACTCTCACTCGAAATCTAAACCTAACCCTCACCCTAAGCCTAACCCTAAACCTAACCCTTTCCCTAAACCTAACCCTCACCCTAACCCTCACCCTAGTACTCACCTAACCCTAACCCTAACCCTTACCCTAACCCTAACACTCACCCTCAACCTCACCCTCAGACTAACCCTAAGACTAACCCTAAACCGAACCCTAACACACATACCCTCAACCTAACCCTAATACTAAACCTAACTTTAACCCTAACCCACCCCCTAACTCTCACCCTGACCCTAACCCTAACACTAACCCTACCCCGAACCCTCAACGTAACCCTCATGCTAACCCTAAATCTAACCCTAAACCTCACCCTAAACCTCACCCTAAACCTAAGACTAACCCTCACCATCACCCTCACCGTAACCTTAACCTTAAACCGAACCCTAACAATAACCCTAAACCTAATCCTAACCCTCACCCTAACGATAACCCTAAAGCTAACCCAAACGCTCACCCTAACCCTTACACTCACCCTAAAACTAACCCTAACCTTAACACTAAACCTCACCATAACACTAACCCTAAATCTAACCCTAAACCTCTCCCTCACCCTAACCCTAACCCTAACCCTAACCAAAAACCCACCCTAACCCTAACCCTGTCACAAACCCTAATTCTAACCCTAAACCTCACTATCACCCTAACCCTTATTCTAAACCTAACCCTAAACCTAAACCTCATCCTAACCCTAAACCTAACCCTCACCCTCACCCTCACCATAACCGTAAACCTAAACCTAACCCTATCAATAACCCTAACCCTAACCCTAAACCTTACCCTAACCATAAACCTCACCCTAACGATAAACCTCACCCTAACACTTACCCTAAACCTAACACTAACCCTATCCCTAACATTAACACTCACACTAACCCTAACCATCACCCTAACCCCAAACCTCACGCTAAACCTACCCCTAACCCTCACCTTCACCCTGGCCCTCACCCACACCCTCACCCTCATCCTCACCTTAACACTCTCCCTCACCCTCACCCTCAGACTAACCCCAACCCTAATCCTAATCCTAACCCTAAACATCACCCTCACCCTAACCCTCACAGTAACCGTAACCCTCACCCTAATCCTCACCCTCAGCCTAAACCTAAGCCTAACAATAGACCTAACCCTAATACACACACTCACCCTAACCCTAACCCTAATCCTATCCATAAACCTAACCCTAACCCTAACCTTCCCCCTACCTCTCAAACTAATACTAACCCTAACACTCACCCTAACCCTAACTCTAACCCTAAACCTCAACCTCACCCTAACCCTAAATCAAACCCTAAGCCAAACCCTAAACCACAACCTAACCCTAACCCTAACCCTCACCTTCACCCTCAATGTAACCGTAACCCTAAACCTAACAATAACTCTAACCCTAACCCTAACCCTCAACCTAACCATAACACTCACCCTAACCCATACCCTCCCCCTAACACTTACCCTCACCCTAACACTAATCCTAACACTAACCCTAAATATCACACTAAGCCTAACCCAAAACCTCAACCTAACCATCACACTCAAGCTAACCCTAACACTAACCCTAACCCTAACCCTCACCCTAACCCTCCCCTTAACCCTATATCTAAACCTCACCCTCACCCTAACCCTAACTCTAACCCGAAACCTCACCCTCACCCTAATCCTAACCTTAACCCTAAACCCCAGCTAACCCCAACCCAAACACTCACCCGCACCCTCACCCTCACCGTAATTCTAACCCTAACCCTAACAATAACACTAACCCAAACACGAACCATCACCCTATCACTAATCCTCACCGCCACACTCACCCTCAGCCTAACCCTAAGCCTAATCCTAACCATCAACCTAACCCTCACACTCATCCTCACCCTAACCCTAATCCTAAACCTAACCCTATCCCTAAACCTCAACCTAACCCTCAACCTCACACTAACCATAACACTAACCCTAACCCTAAACCTCACCCTAACCATCCCCTAAACCTAACTCTAGCCCGAAACCTCACCCTCACCCAAACCCTAACCCTAAACCTAACCCTAAACCTCACCCAAACCCTAACCCTCACCCTCACCCTCACCCTCACCATATCTCAAACTCTAACCCTAAGAATAACACTAACCCTAACCCTAACCATAACCCTCACCCTCAGCCTCACCCTCACTGCAATCTTAACCTTAACAATAACACTAACAATAATCCTAACCCTAAGCCTAAGCCTAACCCTAACTCTAATCGTCACTCACACCCTCACCCTAAGCCTAATCCTAAGTCTAACCTAACCCTCACCATAACCCTAACCCTAACCCTAACACTAAACCTAACCCTAAAACTAACCCTAATACTCAGCCACAGCCTCACCAAAACCCAAACCCTAACCCTCACCCTCACCCGAACTCTAAGCCTAAGCCTAAGCCTAACCCTAACCCTCACACTCACCCTCACCCTAACCCTAATCCTAAACCTAACCCTATCCATAACCTAGCCCTCACCCTAGCGCTCACCCTTACCCAAATCCTAACCCTAAACCTCATCCTAACCCTCACCCTAACCCTAATTCTAACACTGACCCTAATCCTAACCATCAAACTCAGCCTCACCCTAACCATAAATCTAACCCTAAACCTCACCCTCACCTTAACCCTAACCCTAACCCTAACCCTATCCCTCATCCTAACCCTAATCCTAAATCTCACCCTCAACCTAGACCTCACCGTAACCCTAATCCTAACCCTAAACCTCTTGCTAAACCTCACCCAAACACTAACCCTATACCTCACCCTCACCCTAACCATAATCCTAACCCTCAACCTAAACGTAACCCTCACCCTCACTGTAACCCTTACCCGAACCCTCAACCTAACCCTAAATTTAACCTGAACCTTAACTCTCAACCTTACCCTAACCATAAACCTCACCATAACCCTAACCTAAACCTCACCCTCAACCTAGCCCTCACCCAACCCTAATCCTAACCCTAACCCTCTTCCTAAACCTCCCCCTAAACTTTACCCTAACCCTCAACCTAACCCTAACCCTCAACCTCAAACTCACCCTCAGCCGAAACCTAAGCCTAACCCTAAACCTAAACCTAACACCCACACTCACCCTCACCCTAACCCTAATCCTAACTCTATCCCTCATCCTAACCCTCCCCATAATCCTAACCCTCACCCTAACGCTTACCCACACCCTAACACTAACCCTAAACCTCACCCTGTCACTAGCCCTCACCCTAACCCTAACCCTCATCCTCACCCTAAACTTCACACTAACCCTAACACTAACCCTCACTCTAACGCTAACCCTCACCCTAATCCTAACTCTACCCCTAAACCTCACCCTCACCCTAACTGTAACTCTAAACCTAACCCTAACACTAACCCTCAATATAACCATAATCCTAACCCTCACCCTAACCCTCATCCTCACTCCCACCCTCACCCTAACCCTAATCCTCACTCCCACCCTCACCCTCAGCCTAATCCTAAGCCAAAGCCTAACTCTAACCCTAAACCTCACACTCACCCTCACCCTAACACTAATCCTAACAATAAACCTAACCCTAGCCCTAAACCTCAACTTAACCCTCACCCTAACCTTAACCCTAACACTAACCCTAACCCTAACCCTCGACCTAAGCCTCCAACTAAACCTAAATCTAACCATATACCTCACCCTCACCCTAACCCTAATCCAAACTCTAACACTAAACCTCATCCTAAACCTGACCCTTACGCCCACGCTAAACCTCAACCTCACCATAACTCTAACCCTAACCCTAACAATAACACTAATCCTAACCCTAAACCTAACCCTAACACTAATGCTAACATTCAACCTCACCCTAACAATAATCCTAACCCTAACCCTCACACTATCCCTAACCCTCACCCTCACCGAAACCCTAACCCTCAGCCTAACCCTCAGCCTAACCCTAACCCTAAACCTAAACCTTAACCTAACACTAAGCCTAATCCTCACCCTCACCTGAGCCCTAACCCTAACCCTAATCTTAACCCTAATCCTCATCCAAACCCTCACCCTAACCCTAACCCTTAACCTCATCCTTACCCTAACCCTAAGCCTCAACCTAACCCTAACCATAATGCTCACCCTAAACCTAACTCTAACCCTCACCCTAAACCTAAACTTAACCTAACCCTAACTCTCACCCTAACACGAACCCTCAACTTCACCCTAACCCTCACCCTTATCCTCACCCTCATGCTCAGCCTAAATATAAGCCTAAACCTAACCCTAACCCTAACCCTCACAATCACCCTAACCCTAACCCTAAACCTAACCCTAAACCTCACCCAAACCCTAACCCTCACCCTCACCCTCAACCTCACAGTATCTCTAACCCTAACCCTAAATATAACACTAATCCTAACCCTAAACATAACATTAACCATAAACCTTACCCACAGCCTCACCCTCATTGCAAACTTAATCCTAACCATAACACTAACAATAAGCCTAACCTTGAGCCTAACCCTAACCTTAACTCTAATCCTCACACCCAAACTCACCCTCAGCCTAAACCTAAGCCTAAATCTAACCCTAATCCTAACCCTAATCCTCACCATAACCCTATCTCTAACACTAACACTAACCCTAACCCTAAACCTAACCCTAAACCTAACCCTAATCCCCAGCCTCAACCTCACCATAACCCAAGCCCTAACCCTAACCCTCACCCTAAATCTAAGCCTAACCCTAAGCCTAAACCTAACCCTCACTCTAACCGTAATCCTAAACCTAACCCTATCCCTAAAACTAGCCCTCACCCTAACCCTCACCCTAGCCCTCACCCTTCCCCTAATCCTAATAATAAACCTCATTTTAACCTTCACCCTAACGGTTACCCTAACCCTCAGGCTAAACCGAACCCTAACCCTCACACTCATGCTCGACCTAAGCCTAAGCCTAAGCCTAACCCTAACCCTACCCTCCCCCTAACTCTCAACGTAATCCTAAATCTAACCCTAACCCTCAACCTAACCGTCACCCTAACCCTAACTCTAACCCTAAACCTCCTGCTCGGCCTAAAACGAACTCTAACCCTAACCCAAACCCTAAACCTCACCCTAACCCTAAACCTAACCCTAACCCTCACCCTAAGCCTATACCTAAACCTAAACCTCATCCTAACCCTAACCCTAACACTCACCCTACCCCTAACCCTAACCCTCACACTCATGCTCAGCCTAAGCCTAAGCTTATGGCTAAGCCTAATCCTAACGCTCAACCTAACACTAACCCTAACCCTCACACTCACCCTAGCCCTCACCCTAACCCTAACGCCCATCCTCACCCTAAAGCTCACACTAACCCTAACACTAATCCTCAATCTAACCCTCAGCTGCACCCTAACACTAAACCTAACACTCACCTTAACCCTAACCCTAACCCTTACCGTAAACCTCACCCTCAGCATAACCCTCATTTTTAGCCTTACCGTCACCCCCATCCTAATCCTCACCCTAACCATAACCCTTGCCCTAACCCTCCTCCCTAACCCTAACTCTACCCCTAAACCTCACCCTCACCCTAAGCCTAACTCTAACCCTAACCCTAACACTAAACTTCACCCTAACACTAACCCTCACACTCACCCTTACCGAAACCGTAATCCTAGCACTAAACATAAACCTCACCCTAATCCTAACCCTCAACCTAATACTATTCCTAACCCACACAATCACCAAAACCCTAACCCTAATCCTAATCCTAACCCTAACCTTAAACCTCACCCTGAGCTTAACCCTCACAATAACTTTAACCCTAACACGTACTCTAACCCTAACCCTCACCCTCAGCCTCATGCTAACCCTAACTCTATCCCTAAACCTCGCCCTCACCCTAACCCTAAACCTAACCATAAACCTCAACCTAACCCTAACCCTAAAACTCACCCTCCCCTAGCCCTTACCCTAACCCTAACCCTAACCCTACCCTCACCCTACCCCTCACCCTACCCCTAACCCTAACCCTCACCCTAACCCTATCCCTAACCCTCAACTTCACCCTAACAATCACCGTCACCATCACCCTAACACTCACCCTAAACCTAACCCTCACCTACACCCTCACCCTCATCCTAACCCAAAACATCACGCTCACCCTAAACATCATCCTAATCCTAAACGTCGCCCTAACCCTAACCCTAATCCTCACCCTAACTCTAACCCTCACCTTAAACGTCACTCTCACCCTAATCTTCACCCTGAACCTAACCCTAACCCTCACCCTAACCCTCACCCTAACCCTCACCCTATCCTTAATCCTCACCCAAACCCTAACCCTAATCCTAAACCTAACCCTCACCCTCACCCTAACCTTTACCCTCAACCTAACCCTAAACCTAACCCTCAACCTAACCTTCATCCCAACACTCACACTAACCCTAAACCTCACCCTAACCACAACCCTAATCCTCAGCCAAAACCTCTTCCTAACCCTAAAAGAAAACTTCAATCCAACCCTAATCCTAACCTTAACCCTAAACCTAACCCTCACCCTCAGCCTAACCCTAAACCTAAACCTAACCCTAACCCACACACTCACCCTAACCCCAACCCTATCCCTAACCCTCACCTAACCCTAACCCTCACCCAAACCCTAACCATAAACCTCACCCTAACCCTAAGCATAAACTTAACCCTCACCCTCACCCTAAACCTCACCCTAACCCTTACTCTTTTTTTTTGTTTTCTTTTTTTTTAATTTTATTTTATTTTATTTGAGAACATACTGTACAGAGGGGCTACAATTACATGGGCAGGATAATGTATACATTTCTTATCAAGCATTGCAGCCTCCTCCTTTGTTTACCCTTCACCTCCCTTCCCATCCTCCCCCCTCTCCCCACCCAATTATACCCCCCTCCCCCACCACACCGACATTGTAAAGTTGGTTTTGACATGACATTTTGTACTTCTCATTGTTGCAACAGGTCCACCTGAATCCTTAAACGACTTGTTTGTCCCCATCTCCTCCACATGTTATACTGACATCAAATATAATGAAAGCGGGGGTTACACTGTGGGGGAGGGACATACAAAGCAACAAAGAAATAATCTTATAAATGCGTTAGAAACACATGCATGAAAGAAACGAAAACATTAAAATACATATTTAAGGGTTCATTTTCCTAACATCACATTATCTGACCTTTTCCGCTTGACTCATACCTATACTAGATATTGCAAATAAGGGAAACCATGGGACCTATGCTTCTTTGGGCCTGGCTTACTTCACTTAATATAATTTTTTCCAAGCCTTTCCATTTCCTAACAAATGGAGAAATGTCATTCTTTCTGATGGAGGCATAGAATTCCATTGTGTATATATACCACATTTTCTTGATCCATTCATCTCCTGAGGGGCATCTGGGTTGGTTCCATATCTTAGCTATGGTAAATAATGCTGCAATAAACATAGTTGTGCTGGTAGCTTTAGTGTGGTCTTGTTTGTAAACATTTGGGTAAATGCCCGAAAGTGGGATTGCTGGATCATAGGGGAGATCTATGTGAAGTCTTTTGAGGAACCTCCATACTGCTTTCCAAAGTGGTTGAACAAGTTTACATTCCCACCAACAATGAAGTAAGCTTCCTTTCTGTCCACATCCCCTCCAGCATCTGTTGTTGTTAGAGTTCTTGATTTTTGCTGTTCTAACTGGAGTGAGGTGATATCTCAATGTTGTTTTGATTTGCATTTCTTTTATGGCTAGGGATGTTGAACATTTCTTCATGTGTCTATTGGCCATCCTTCTTTCTTCTTCAGAGAAGCTTCTCTTTAAGTCTTTTGCCCACTTATTTATTGGGCAGTTGTTTCTTTGAGGATTTGTTGTTGGGTGGTTTAATTTTTTGAGTTCCAAGTATATTTTAGATATGAGACCCTTGTCCGTTATATGGCTAGTAAAGATCTTCTCCCAATCGGTGGGCTTTCTATTGATCTTGCTAGCTATGTCATTTGCCCTGCAGAAGCTCTGCAACCTTATGCAATCCCATTTGTCCAACCTTTCTTTGATTTGTTGTGCTTCCGGGTCTCTATTCAGAAAATTTCGGCCTGAGCCAAGGAGACCTAGGGTTTCTCCTATTCCATCCTGTAATATTTTCAGAGTGTCTGCTTTGAGTTCAAGGTCTTTGATCCATTTGGAGTTGATTCTGGTGCAGGGTGATATATAAGGATCTAGCTTTAGTTTTCTACATGTAGTTAACCAATTTTGCCAGCACCATTTACTGAAGAGGCTGTCTTTCGTCCATTCTATTGTTTTAGCTTCCTTATCGAAGATTAGATGGCTATAGGTCTGTAGGTTCATTTCTGCCTAACCCTTACTCTTACCTGAACCCTAATCCTAACCCTCAGCCTAACCCTCATCCTAACGCTAACGCTAACTCTAACACTCATATTAACCCTAACCCTCACCTTCACCCTCAACCTCACCCTCAGCCTAACCCTAACCCTAACCCTAATGCAAACACGAACCCTAAAACTCACTCTAAGTCAAAACCTAACCCTAACAAAACCCTCACCCTAATCCTAACCCTATCCCTAACCCTCACCCTAACCCTAACTCTAATACAAAACCTAACCCTGACCCTCACCCTAACCCTTACCCTCACCCTAACCTTAAGCTTAACCCTCACAGTAATCCTCATCGTAACCCTAACCCTAACTCTAACCCTCACCCTAAGCTTAACCCTAACCCTAAACCTGACCCTCACCGAAACCCTAACCCTCACCCTCACCCTCAACCTAACACTCACGTTCACAGTAACCCTCACACTCAACTTCACTATAATTCTAACCCTAACCCTAAATCTCACCCTAAACCTAACCCTGATCCTAATGCTTACCATAACCCTCACCCTCACCGTAACCCTAAACCTAACTCTAACCCTCACACTAAACCTAACCTTAAACCTAATGCTATCCCTAACCCTCACCATCACCCAAACCCTGACTCTAACCCTTACCCACAGCCAAACCCTCACAGAAACACTAACTCTCATTCTAACCTTCATACTAACCCTAAGCCTAACCCTCACCCTAACGCTTACCCTCACCCGAACCCTAACGCTAACCCTCAGCCTAAACCTCAACCTAACCCTAACCCTAACCCTCACCCTAACTATAACACTAACCCTAACCCTAACACTCACATTAATCCTAACCCTCACCGTCAACCTCACCCTCAACCTAACCCAAACTCTAACCCTAATCCAAAACCTAACCCTCACCCTCACCCTAAACATCACCCAAACCTTAACCCTCACCTTAACCCTGACTCTAAACCTAACCCTCACCCTTACCCTCACCCCAAAATTTACCCTCACCCTAACCCTAACACTAACCTTTTCCCTCACCCTGACACTCACCCTCAGCCTAACCCTAACCCTAACATTATTCCTAATCCTAACACTCAAACTCACACTAACCCTAACTCTAAACCTCACCCTCACCCTCACCCTAACCCTAACCCTAACCCTCATCCTAACACTAACCTTCACCCTCACCCTCACCCTAACCCTAAGCCTAACCCTAACTCTCATCCTAACCCTAAAGCTAAACCTAATGCTAACCCTAAAACTCACCCTCACCCTATCCCTCACCCTAACCCTTACCATCACCCTAACCTTAACCCTAACCCTCACAATAAACCTAACACTCACCCTTACCCTAAGCCTACCCTTCCGCCTAACACTCACCCTAAACCTAACCCTAAACCTAATCCTCACCCTATACTTAAACTTAACCTCTACCGTCACCCTAACCCTAAACCTAACACTTACCCACACCCTAACCTTCACCCTAACCCTAACCATAAACCTCACCCTCACCCTAACCCTTATCCTCACACTAACCCTAATCCTAACCCTCACCCTAACCCTCACCCTAACCCTAATCCTCAGCCAATCCCTAAACCTAACCCTAACCCTCAACCTAACCCTTACCCTCACCCTAAACCTAAAACTCACCCTCACCCTAAACCTCACCCAAACCCTTACCCTCACCCTTACCCACAATCTAAACCTAACCCTATAACTAGGGCTCACCCTAACCCTCACCCTCATTATAACCCTAACCCTAAACCTAACCCTCACCCTCACCCTAAACCTCACCCTCACCCAAACCCTCACCCTAACCCTTTCCCTCACACTAACCCATTCCCTAACCCTAACCCTAACCCTAATTCTCAACAGAACACTCACCCTCACCCTAACCCTCACCCTCACACTAACATCAGCCTAACCCTAACCCTCACCGTAAGCCTAACCCTAAACCTCACCCTAACTCTAACCCTCCCCATAAAACTAAACCACACCCTAACCCTATCCCGAACCCTCACCTTCACTCTCACTCTCACCCTAACCCTAACCCTAACCCTCATCCTAACACTAAACTTCACCCTCACCCTCACCCTAATCCTAAACTTAACCCCATCACACACCCTCATTACTAAACCTCACCATAACCCTAACCATAACCCTTACCTAAATGAAAACCTCACCCTCAACCTAATCCTCACCCTCACCCTAGCCCTCACCCTAAAACTAACCCTCATCCTAAGCCTAAACTTAACACTCACCCTCATCCTAACCCTCACCCTAAACCAAACCCTAACACTCATCCTAACCCTAACTCTAAACCTAATGCTAACCCTAAACCTCACACTCACCCTAAACTTCACCCTCACCTTTACCTTACCCTAACACTAACCTTAACCCTCACACTAAACCCAACCCTCACCCTAACCCTAACCCTTCCCCTCAGCCTAACCCACCCAGTAAACCTAACTCTAATACTCACACTATCCTTAATCTTAACGCAAAACCTCACTCTAACCCTCACCCTAACCCTAACCGTAATGCTAACCGTAAACCTCACCCTCACCCTAACACTCACCCTAACACTAACCCTCACCCTAAACCTTAACCTCACCCTCACCCTAACCCTGACCATAACACTTACCCACACCCTCACCCTCACCCTAACCCTAACCCTAAACCTAACCTTCACCCTAACACTCACTCTAACCCTAACCCTCACCCTCAGCCTAACACTCACCCTCACCATTACCCTCACCGTAAACCTTACCCTAACACTAAACCTAACCCTCACTCTAACCCTAACCCTAACCCTCAGCCTAAACCTTATGCTAACCCTAAATCTAAACTTAACCCTCATCCTAACTCTAAACCTAATTCTAAACCTCACACTAACCCTAAACCTAACCCCCAGCCTAACCCTCATCGTAACCCTAATCCTAACCCTCACCCTCACCCTCACCTTAACTCGAAACCTAAACCTAACAATCACCCCCACCCTCATCCAAACCGAACACTATCCCTAACCCTCACCCTAACCCTAAACCTCACCCTATACCTCACCCTCACCCTCACCCTAACCCTAACGATAACCCTCACCCTAAACATCACCCTAACCCTAAAACTAACCCTAACCCTCATCCTCAAACTAAACCTCACCCTCAACCTGACCCTCACCATAACCTTGACCCTAAGCCTAAACTTAATCCTGACCCTAACCCTAACCTTAACCCACACACTAACCCTCACTCTCACCCGAACCCTCACTCTCACCCTAACACTCACCCTGACCCTAAACCTAATCCTAATCCTAAACCTAACCATCACCCTCAAACTCACCCTAACCCTAACTCTAACCCTAACTCTCAAGCTAAACCTAAACCTAACCCGCAACCTAACCCTAACCTTCACACTCACCATAAACCTCACCCTAAACATAACATTAACCCTCTCCCTAACAATCATCCAAACCCTAACTCTAACCCTAACCATGAACCAAACCCTAACCCTACCCCTCACCCTCACCGTCACACTAACCCTAAACCTAATGTTAAACCTCACCCTAACCCTAATCCTCAGCCACACCCTAACCCGAACTCGAACCCAAACCCGAACCCTCACCCGAAACCTCATCCTCAGCCTAACCCTCACCCTCAACCTAAACATCACCCAAACCCTAAACTTCACCTTAACCCAGACTCTAACCCTAACCCTCACACTTACCCTCACCCTAACACTTACCCTTACCCTCAACCTAACCCTAAACTTTTCCCTCACCCTGACCCTCACCCTCAGCGTAACCCTAACCCTAACACTATTCCTAATCCTAACTCTCACCTTCACACTAACCCTAACCATAAACCTCACCCTCATCCTTAACCTAACCCTAACCCTAACCCTCATCCTAACACTAAGCTTCACCCTCACCCTCACCCTAACGCTAAACCTAACCCTAACTCTCATCCTAACCCTAAAGCTAAACCTAATGCTAACACTAAACCTCACCCTCACCCTAACCCTCAACTTAACCCTTACCGGAACCCTAACCTTAAGCCTAAACCTCACAATAAACCTAACCCTCACCCTAACCCTAAAACTAAACATAAACTTCACCCTAAACCTCACCCTAATCCTAAACCTCACCCTAAGCCTAAACCTCACCCTAAACTTTACCCTCAACCTAACCCAAACCCTAACCCTAAACCTAACACTCACGCTAACCCTAACCCTAAACCTAACACTCACCCTCAATCTCCCCTTCCCCCTCAGCCTTACCCTAACCCTCACCCTAATCCTAACCCTAACCCTCAACCCCACCCTCACCCTAACCCTAACCCTAACGCTAACCCTCACCCTAACCCTCACCCTCACCCTAAGCCTAGCAATAACCCTAACCCTAACATAATCCTAACCCTAAAATTCACCCTAACCCAAATCCCAAGCCTAACCCTCACCATCACCCTCATTCTAACACTCACCCTCACCCTGACCCTCAGCATCACACTAACCCTCACACTAACCAGAAGCCTCATCCTAATCCTAATCCTAACCGTCACCCTCAAGTTCACCCTCATCCTCAGCCTAACCCTAACCCTAACCCTAATCCTAACACTAACCCTTAGCTTCACCCTCACCCTCAAAATAACCCTCAACCTCACCCTAAACATCACCCTAACCCTAACACTCACCCTAACCCTAAGGCTAACACTAAAACTCAGCCTCACCCTAACCCTCACCCTAACCCTTACCCTCACACAAACCCTACCCCTAACCCTATCCCGACACCTCACTCTGACTCTCACCGTAACCCTAACCCTGAACCACACCCTAAGCCTCACCCTTACCCGAACCCTCATCCTCACACTAACACTCACCCTCACCCTAACCCTCACCTTCACAATAAACATCACCCTAACCCTAACTCTCACCCTAACCCTAACCCTAAACCTCACCCTAACCCTAATCATCAACCTAACCCTAACTCTCAACCTCACCCTAACCCTAACCCTCATCCTAACCCTAATCCTGACCCTAAAACTAACCCTCACCCTCACCCTAACCCTCACCCTCACCCTAACCCTAATGCTAACCCTAACCCTCACACTCACCATAACCCTCACCATAACCCTTACTGTCAAACTAACCCTAATGCTCACCTCACCCTAACCCTCACCCTAACAATTATCCACACCCTAACTCTCACCCTAAACCTAAACCTAAACATAACCCTCACCCTAACCCTCACCCTCACACGAACCATAAACCTAACCCTAACCCTCACACTAACCCTCACCCTAACCCCTACCCTCACCCTCACCCTAAACCTCACCCTAAACTTTAAACTCAACCTAAACCAAACCCTAACCCTAAACCTAACAATCACACTAACTCTAACACTAAGCCTCACCCTAACCCTTATACTAAACCTAAATATAACCCTAACCCTTACCCTAAACCTAATCCTAACCCTAACACTCACACTAACCCTAACCCTAATCCTCAGCCTCACCCTCATCCTAACCCTAATCCTAATGCTCACCCTCAACCTAACCCTAAAATTAACCCTAACCCTAACCCTCACCCTATGCCTAACACTCACCCTTACCCTAACACTCACCCTAACCAATACCCTCACGCTAATCCTATCCCTAACTCTAAACCTAACTCTAACTCTCACCTGAACACTCAACCTCACCCTAACCCTAACCCTCACACTAAACATCACCCCAACCCTAACCCTCAACCTCAAACTAAAACTAACCCTCACCCTAAATCTAACCCTCACCCTAAAGCTAAACCTATCCCTAATGCTAATGTAACACCTCACCCTCACCCTAACCCTCACCCTTACTTTATCCTCAACTAACCCTAAACCTAACCCTCACAATAACGCTAATCCTTACGTATCCCTAACCCAAACCCTAACCCTCAACCTCACCCTAACTCTAATGCTAACCCTAACCTTCACCCTCACCCTAACATCACCCTAACTCCTAACCTCACCCTAACCTGCAAACTAACCCTAACCCTAAACCTACCGCTCACCCTAACCCTCATCCTAACCATAAACCTAACCCTAACCTTAATGCTCATCCTTACCCTGAGCCTAACCCTCACCCTTTCACTCACCCTAACCATTAGCCTCACACTAACCGTATCCCTAACTCTAACCCTAACCCTAACTCTCACCAGAACACTCAACCTCATCCTAACCCTCACCCTGACACTAAACATCACCCTAAACCTAATCCTAACCCTAAACTTCGCCCTAACCCTAACCCTCACCGTAATCCTAACACTAAAATTCTCCCTCACCCTCACCCTAACACTCTCCTTAACCCTTACCGTCACCCTAACCCTAATCCTGTCCCTCACACTAACCCTCACCCTAACCCTTACGCTGACCCTAACCCTAAACCTAACCCTCATCCTAACCCTAAACGTAACTCTAACCCTCACCTTCCCCATCACCCTCAGCCTAACCCTAATCCTAACCCTAATAACCCTCACCCTCAACCTCACCCTAACCCTAAACCTAACCCTAACACTCACCCTCATCCTCACCCTAACCCTAACCCTATCCCTAACCCTCAACCTAAACCTAACCCTCACCTTAAACTTCACCCACACCCTAACCCTAACCCTAACCCTAACACTCACCCTAACCCTCACCCTAACCCTCACCCTCACCCTAACACTCAGCCTAACCCTTACCATCACACTCACCCTAACCCTCACCCTCACCCTAACACTCACCCTAACCCTTACCATCACCCTAACCCTCACCCTAACACTTACCCACACCCTAACACTCACCTTAACCCTAAACCTGAAGTTAAACCTAAACCTCACCCTCACCCTCACTCTAACCCTAACCCCAACCCTCACACTCACCCTCACCCTAACCCTAACACTCACCCTCACCCTAACCCTCACCCTAACCTTTACACTCCACCTAACCCAAACCCTAACCCTAAACCTAACACTCACACTAACCCTAACACTAACGTGCACCCTAACCATTATACTAACCCTAAACCTAAACCTAAACCTCACCCTAACCCGAACCCGAACCCTAACCCTCAACCTCACCATAACTCTATTGCTAACTCTAACCCTCACCTTCACCTTAACCCTCCACCTAACACCCACCCTCACCCTAACCCTAACCCTCACCCTCAACCTAAACCTCACCCTAACCATAACCCTAACCATAACCCTAACGCTCAACCTAAACCTAAACCTCACCCTCACCATAACACTCACCCTAACAATTACCCTCACACTAAACATATCCCTTACCCTAACCCTAAGCCTAACTCTCATCAGAACACTCACCCTCATCCTAACCCTCACCCGGACACTAAACATAACCCTAACCCTAACCATCACCCTAAGGCTAACCCTAACCCTCACCCTAACACTAAACCTCACTGTAATCCTAAACTTCACACTAACCCTAACCCTAAACCTCACCCTCACCCTAACCCTAACCCTAAACCTCATCCTAACACTAACCTTCACCCTCACCCTCACCATAAACCTAACACTCATCCTAACCCTAACGCTAAACCTAATGCTAACCCTAAACCTCACCCTCACCCTCAACCTCACCCTAACCCTTACCATCACCCTAACCCTAACCCTAACCCTCTCACAAAACCTAACCCTCACCCTGACCTTAAGCCTACCCCTCCGCCTAATGCTCACCCTAAAACTAACCCTAAACCTACTCCTCACCCTATCCTTAACCTTTACAAAAACCCTCACCCTCACCCTAACCTTAATGTTAACCTTAACCCTCACCCTCACCCTAACCCTCACCCTCAACTTTACCATCACCTTAACCCTAACCATAACCCTACACCTAACCCTCAAACTAACACTAAACCTAACCCTCAGCCTAACCCTTATGCTAACCCTAAATCTAACAATAACCCTCACCCTAACCATAAACCTAACCCTAACCCTAACACTCACACTAACCCTAACCCTAACACTCACACTAACCCTAAATCTAACCCGCAGCCTAACCCTCATCCTCACCCTAACACTCACCCTAAACATAAACCTCATCCTCATCCTAACTCTCACCCTAACACTGACCCACACCCTCACACTCACCCTAACCCTAACCCTAAACTTAACCTTCACCCTAACGCTCACTCTAACCCTAAACCTCACCCTCAGCCTAACCCTCACCCTAACCCTCACCCTAACACTTACCCACACCCTCACCCTCACCCTAACCCTAACCCTAAACCTAACCCTCAGCCTAAACCTCAGCCTAACCCTAATCCTAACCCTCAACCTCACCCTCACCCTAACTCTAAACCTAAATCTAACACTCCCGCTCACCCTCACCCTAAACTAACACTATCCCTAACCCTCACCCTAACCCTAAACCTCACCCTATACCTCACCCACACGCTCACCCTAACCCTAACCCTAACTATAACCCTCACCCTTAACGTCACCCTAACCCTAACACTAACCCTAACCCTCATCCTCACACTAAACCTCACCCTAAACCTTAGCCTCACCATAACCTTGATCCTAAGACTAAACGTAATCCTGACCCTAACCCTAACCATCACCCATACACTAACCCTCAGTCTCAACCGAAACCTCACTCTCACCCTAAAAGTCACGCTGAAACTAACCCTAATCCTAAACCTAAACCTAACCCTCACCCTCAAACTCACCCTAAACCTAACTCTAACCCTAAACCTCACCCTCACCCTAACCCTAACCCTCAACCTAACCCTAACCCTCACACACACCCTAAACCTCACACTAACCCTAACATTATCCCTCTCCCTAAAAATTATCCAAACCCTAACCCTAACCCTAACCCTACCCCTCACCCTCACTGTCACACTAACCCTAAACCTAATGCTAACCCTCACCCTAACCCTAATCCTCAGCCACACCCAAACCCGAACCTGTACCTGATCCCGAACCCTCACCCGAAACCTCATCCTCACCCTCACCCTCACCCTAAACATCTCCTAAACCCTAACCCTCACCTTAAACCTGACTCTAACCCTAACCCTCACCCTCACTTAATGCTAACCTTTTCCCTTACCCTGACCCTCAGCCTCAGCCTAACCCAAACCCTAACACTATTCCTAATCCTAACTCTCACCCTCACACTAACCCTTACCCTAAACCTCACCCTCACCTTCACCCTCACCCTAACCTTAACCATAACCCTCATCCTAACACTAACCTTCAACCTCACCCTCACCCTAACACTAAGCCTAACCATAACTCTCATCCTAAACCTAAAGCTAAACCAAATGCTAACCCTAAAACTCACCCTCACCCTATCCCTCACCCTAACCCTTGCCATCACCCTAAACTCAACCCTCACCCTCACACTAAACCTAACCCTGACCCTAACCCTAAGCCTACCCTTCCGCCTAACACTCACCCTAAACCTAACCCTAAACCTAATCCTCATCCTATGCTTAAACTTAACCCAAACCATCACCCTAACCCTCACCCTCACCCTAACCTTAATGCTAACCCTAAACCTCACCCTAACCCTAACCCGCAGCCTAACGCTCATCCTAACCCTAACCCTAACCCTACCCCTAACCCTCACACTCACCCTAAACCTCACACTAACCCTAAACCTACCCCCTCCCTGACCCTCACCCTAACCGTTACCCTAACACTAACCCTCAACTGAACCCTAAACCTACCCCTCACCCTCACCCTCACACTAAACCTAATTCTAATGATAACCCTCACCCTAACCCTAATCCTCACCCACACCCTAACCCGAAACCTCACCTGGACCCACAGCCACACCCAAATTCTCATCCTCACACTAAACCTCACCCTCACCCTAAACATCACCCTAACCCGAACCCTCCCCTAACCCTAACCCTAACCCTAACTTTCACCCCAACCCTCACCCTCACCATAACCCTTACCCTCACCATAACCCTAACCATAACCATAACCATAATCCTCACACTAACCTTAACCCTCACCCTAACCATAATCCTAACCCTATCCTTCACCCTCACCCTGACCCTCACCTCAGCCTAACCCTAACACTAACCCTATTCCTAATCCTAAGTCTCACCCTCACCCTCACCCTAAGCATCACCCTAAAACTAACCCTCACCCTAACCCTAACCCTAACCATCATGCTAAACCTAACCTCAGCTTAATTGTCACCCTCACCCTAACACTTACATACCCGAAACCCTCACCCTCACCCTCACCCAAACCCTCACACTCACCCTAGTCCTCACCCTAACCCTAACACTCCCCCTCAACCTCCCCTTCCCCCTCAGCCTTACCCTAACCCTAACCCTATTCCTAACCCTAACCCTCAACCTCACCATCACCCTAACACCAAACCTAACCGTAATGCTAAACCTAACCCTCAATCTCACCCTAACCCTAACCCTAACCCTAAAAATAACCCTAACCCTAACCCTAAACCTAAAACTCACCCTAACCCTAATCCTAACCCTAACCCTCACCCTCACCTTAGGCCTCATTCAAATCCTCACCCTCAACCTGACCCTCACCATCACACTAACCCTGACACGAACCCTAACTCTCACCCTAACCCTAACCCTAAACCTATCCCTCACCATCACCCTCACCCTAAACCTAACCCAACCCTAAACCTAAACCAAACCCTCACCCTCACCCAAACCCTCACACTGACCCTAGCCCTCACCCTAACCCTAAACCTAATCCTAACCCTCACCCTCAACCTCATCTTCCCCCTCAGCCTTACCCAAACCCTAACCCTAATCCTAACTCTAACCCTCAACCCCACCCTCACTCTAACCCTAAACCTAATCCTAATGCAAAACCTCACCTTCACTCTCACCCTAACCCTAACCCTGAACCTAACAATAACCCTAACCCTAACCCTTACCCTAAAACTCACCCTAACCCTAATCCTAACCATAACATTCACCCTCACCTTCAGCTTCATTCTAACCCTCACTTTCACCCTGACCCTCACCATCACACTAACACTCACACTAACCCTAACCCTCACCCTAACCCTAACCCTAAACTTAACCCTCACCATCACCCTCACCGTAAACCTAACCCTAACCCTAACCCTAAACCTCACCCTAAGCTTAACCCTCAACCTAACCCTAACCCTCACACTGACCTTCACACTAAACCTTACCATAACCCTAACCATCACCCTAACACTTAACCTGACCCTAACCCTCACCCAACCATAAACCTTACCCTAAACCTAAGCCTCACCCTCACCCTAACCGTAACCCTCATCCTAACCTTAAATCTAAAACTAATGCTAACCCTAAACCTCACCCTCACCCTAAACCTCGCCCTCACCCTTACCCTCACCCTAACCCTAACCCTTACCCTCACACTAAACCTAAAACTCACCCTAACCCTAAGCCTAATTCTCACACTAAACCTAACCCTCACCCTAAACCTAACCCTGCTCCTCACCCTAACCCTCACCCTCTGCCTAACCCTAACCCTAATCCTCACCCTATCCCTAACATTAACCCTAACCCTTACCCTCACCCTAACCCTAATGCTAACACTAACCCTCCCCCTCCACCTATTCCTCTCCCTCACCCTAACCCTCACTCTAACACTTACCCACACCCAACCCTCACCCTAACCCTAAACCTAAACCTAACCTTTACCCTAACCCTAACCCTCAGCCTAACCCTCAATCTAACCCTAACCCTAACCCTAATCCTAACCCTCAAACTAACCCTCACACTAACTGTAAACCTAAACCTAAACCTAACACTCAGCCTCAGACTCACCCTAACCTAAAACTATCCCTAACCCTCACCCTAACCCTAAACCTGACCCTAAACCTCACCCTAACCCTAACAATAACCCTAACCCTCATCCTCACACTAAACATCACCCTAACCCTTACCCTCATCATAACCTTAACCCTAAGCCTAAAACTAATCCTCACCCTAAACCTAACCCTCACCCACACACTAACCCTCACCCTCATCCTAACACTCACCCTAACCCTAACCCTAATCCTAATCCTAAACCTAACCCTCACCCTCAAACTCACCCTAACCAAAACTCTCACCCTAACCCTCAACTTCACCCTAATACTAACCCTAACCCTAACCCTCAACCTAAATCTACCCCTAACACTAACCCTCACACTCACCCTAAAGTTCAACCTAAACCTAACATTACCCCTCCTCCTAACCATCACCCTAACCCTAACCCTAACCCTCAACATAACCCTTACCCTACCCCTCACCCTCACAGTCACACTAACCCTAAACCCAATGCTAACCTTCAGCCTAACCCTAATCCTCACCCACAACCTAACCCGACACCTCACGCGAACCCTCACTCTCAACCGAACCCTCATCCTCACCCTAACCCTCCACCTCACCCTAAACATCACCCAAACCCTAACCCTCACCCTAACCCTGACACTAACCCTAACTCTCAACCTTAAACTCACCCTAAAACTTACCCTCACCCTAACCCTAACCCTAACACTAAACTTAACCTTCACCCTCACCCTGACGCTCCCCCTCAGCCTAACCCTAACCCTAACCCTATTCCTAATCCTAAATGTCACCCTCACACTCACCCTAAACCTAACCCTAACCCTAAAGCTCACCCTCACCCTCACCCTCTCCCTAGCTCTCACCTTTACCCTAAACTTCACCCTGACACAAACCATCACCCTAACCCTAACCCTCACCCTAACCCTAACCCAAACCCTCACCCTAAACCTAAACTCAGCTTGACCTTCACCCTCCCCCTAATCCTCACCCTAACCCTAACACTTACCTAAACGAAACCCTCACCCTCACCCTCACCCTAAACCTGACCCTCAACCTAGCTCTCACCTTAACCCTAAACCAGACCCTTACCCTCACCCTCAACCTCCCCTTCCCCCTCAGCATTACACTAACCCTAACCCTAATCCTAACCCTAACCTTCAATCCCACCCTCACCCTAGCCCTAACCCTAACGCTAACCCTCACCATCACCCTCACCCTAACCCTAACCCTAAACCTAAGAATTAACCTAACCCAAACCCTAAAGCTAAAACTCACCCTAACCCTCTCCCTAATCCTCACCCAAACACTTACCCTCACCCTAAATCTAACCCTAATCCTCACACTAAACCTAACCCTCACCCTAAACCTAACCCTAATCCTCAACCTAACCCTCTCTGTATACCTAACCCTAATCCTCACCCTATCCCTAACCTTAACCCTAACCCTCACCCTACCCTCACCCTCATCCTAAACCTAATGCTAACACTAACCTTCAACCACCCTTTAACCCTCACCCTGACCCTCACACTAAACCTAACCATAACCCTAACCCTCACCCTAACAATTACCCTGACCCTAACCCTCACCCTAAACCTAACCCGAACCCTCACCCTAACCCTAACCCTCATCCTAAACCTAAGCCTCACCCTCACCCTAAACCTCACCCTCTCCCTAAACCTCACCCTCACCCTAAACCTAAACCTAACCTTCACTCTAAACCTCACGCTAAACCTAACCATAACCCTAACCCTCACCTGAACGCTCACCATAACAATAAACCTCACCCTCTCCCTAACCTTCACCTTAACCTTTACTCTCAACCTAACCCAAACCCTAACCCTAAACCTAACACTCACACTAACCCTAACCCTTACCCTCAGGCTAAACCTTATACTAACACTAAACCTAACAGTAACCCTCACCCTAACCCTAACCCTAAACCTCACACTCAACCGCCCCTTCCGCCTTAACCTAACCCTAACCGTAATCCTAATCCTAATCCTTAACCACACCTTCACCCTAACCCTAACCCTAACCCAAATGCTAACACTCACACTCACTCTCACCTTACCCTAACCCTAAACCTAACAATAACCCTAACCCTAACCCTAAAACTCACCCTAACCTAATCCTAACCCTAACCCTCACCCTCACCCTCACCCTCATTCTAACACTCACCCTCACCCTGACGCTCACCATCACACTAAACCTCACACTAACCTGAAACCTCATCCTAACCCTAAACCTAACCCTCACCCTCAATTTCATTATCACCCTCAGCAACCATAACCCTAATCCTAACCCTAACCCTCACCCTCACCCTAAACCTAAACCTAACCCTCACCCTCACCCTCACCTGAACCCGCACCCTAACCCTCACCCTCACCCTCTGCCTAACATTAATCCTCAATCTCACCCTAAACATCACCCTATCCCTCACCCTCACACTAAACCTAATCCTAACCCTCACCCTAACCCTAAACATCATCCTAACCCTCACCCTAACCCTAACGCTAACCCTAACGCTCACCCTCACACTAACCCACAACCTAACTCTTATCCTCACACTAACCTTAACCCTAACCCTAACCTTCACACTAACCCTAACCCTCACCCTAACTCTATCCCTACACCTCACCCTGACTCTCACCTAACCCTATCACTCAAGCACACCCTAATCCTCACCCTCACCAGAACCCTCACCCTCACCCGAACACCCACCCTCACCCTAACACTCACCCTCACAATAAATAATACCCTAACCCTAACCCTAAACATCACTCTAAACCTCACCCTAACCCTTACCCTAACCCTAACCCTCACCCTAAACCTAACCCTAACCCTCACACTAACCCTAACCCTCATCCTACCCCTAACTCTCACCCTCACCCTCTCCCTAACCCTAACCCTCATCTTAACCCTAATCTTAAACCTAATGCTAACCCAAAACCTCACCCTCACCGTAACCCTTACCCTAAGCCTAACCCTAACCCTAACCAACACACTAAACCTAATCCTCACACTAACGCTAAACCTAAACCTCACACTAAACCTAACACTCAACCCTAACCCTAACCCTACCCCTCAGCCTAACCCTAACCCTAAATCTAACTGTAACCCAAATCCTCACCCTATCCCTAACTTTAACCCTTACCCTCAACCTCAACCTTCCCCCTCAGCCTTACCCTAACCATAACCCTAATCCTAACCCTCAACCTAACCCTCACACTAACCCTAGCCCTCAGCCTCACCCTAACCCTCACCCTAAACTTTACCCTCAACCTAACCCAAACCCTAACCCTAAACCTAACAATCACACTAACTGTAACCCTAACCCTCACCCTATACTTTATACTAACCTTAACCTAACCCTAACCCTCATCCTAACCTGAACCCTCACACTAAACCTAAACCTAACCCTAACCCTAAACCTCTCGCTAACCCTAAATCTCACCCTCACCCTCACACTCACCCTAAACCTTACCCTCACCCTAACCCAATTCCTAAAGCTTACCCTAACCCTAACTCTCACCCGAAACCTCACCCTAACCCTCACCCTCACACTAAACATCACCCTAAACCTAACCCTATCCCTCACCCTAACCATAACCGTTACCGTAAACCTAACCCTCACAATAACCTTAAGCCTAACCTTCACCCTCATCCTCACCCTAACCCTAACCCTAACCCTCATCCTAACACTAACCCTCACCCTCACCCTCACCCTAAACCTAACCCTCAACCTAACCCTCCCCCTCATAATCACACTCACCCTAACCCTAAACCTAAGCCTAACCCTCACCCTAACCCTAATCCTCACACTAAGCCTAACCCTCACCCTAACCGTAACCCTACCTCTCAGACTAACCCTCACCTTAACCCTAACTCTAAACCTCATAATAACCCTAACCCTATCACGAACCCTCACACTAACCCTAACCCTAATACTGAACCTAACCCTAACCCTCAACCTCACCCTAACCCTGACCCTAAGCCTTACCCACACCCTAACTCTAATTCTAAACATAACCCTAACCTTCACCCTAACCCTAAACCTATCCCTAACCCTCACCCTAACCCTAACCCTCACCCTACCTCACACTCACCCTAACCGTAACACTAACTCTTACCATCACCCTAACCCTAACCCTAACCCTCGGACTAAACCTAACCCTCACCCAAATTCTAATGTTACCCCTCACCCTAACCCTAACCCTCAACCTAACCCTAACACTTATCCACACCCTATCCTTAACCTTAACCCAAAACTTCACCCTAACCCTCACCCTCACCCTCACCCTAATGCTAACCCTAAACCTCAGACTCAACCTAACCCTCACCCTGACACTTACCCTCACCCTAACCCTCGCCCTCACCCTCACCCTAACCCTAAGCCTCACCCTAACACTAACCTTCACCCTCACCTTCACCCTAACCCTAAACCTAACCCTAACACTCATCCTAACCCTAAAGCTAAACCTAATGCTAATCATAAAACCCTCACCCTATCCCTCACCCTAACCCTTACCATCACCCTAACCCTAACCCTAACCCTCACACTAAACCTAACCCTCACCCTAACCCTAAGGCTACCCTTCCTCCTAACACTCACACTAAACCTAACACAAAACCTAGTCCGCACCCTGTCTTAAAACTTAACCCAAACCCTCACCCTCACCATAACCTTAATGATAACCCTAACCCTCACCCTCACCCTAACCATCACCCTAAAACCTACCCACAACCTAACCTTCACCCTAAGCCTAACCCTAAACCTAACCTTCACCCTAACAGTCACCTTAACCCTAACCCTCACACTCACCCTAACCGTCACCCTAAACTTTACCCTCACCCTAACCCTACTCCTAACCCTCACACTAACCCTAACACTAACCCTCAGGCTTACCCTTATCCTAACCCTAAACCTAGCCCTAAATCTCACCCTAACCCTAACCCTAACCCTCAGCATAACCCTCATCCTAACCCTTACCCTAATCTTAACCCTCACCCTAACCCTAACCCTAACACTAACCTAAACCTCACCCTAACCCTAACCCTCACCCTCACCCTCCCCATCACCCTCAGCCTAACCCTAATCCTAACCTAATCCTACTGCTCACCCTCACCCTAACTCTAACCCTAAACCTAACCCTAACACTCACCCTCACCCTTACCCTAACACTATCCCTAATCCTCAACTTAACCCTAACACTCACCCTAATCCTAAACCTAACCCTCACCCTCAAACTCACCCTAAATCTAACCCACAACCTTACCCTAACCCTCACCCTCAACCTAACCTTCACACTCACCCTAAACCTCACCCTAAATCTAACCCTACCCCTCTCCCTACTCCTCACCCTAACCCTAATGCTAACCCTAACCCTCAAACTATCCTTAACCCTACCCCTAACACTAACCCTCACCCTAACCCTAATCCTCACCCTAACCCTCACCCTCACTCTAAACATCACCCAAAACCTAACCCTCACCCTAACCCTAACACAAACCTAATCCAAACCCTCACACTGACCCTATCCCTCACCCTAACCTTACCCTCACCCTAAACCTTAACCTCACCCTAACCATAACCATAACCCTCACACTAACCATAACCCTCACTCTAACCCTAAAGCTTAACTTGACCAATGCCTTCACCGTCACCCTGACCCTCACCCTCAGTTTAACCATAACCCTAATCCTATTCCTAATCCTAAACCTCACCCTCAACCTAAACCTAACCCTCACCCTAAACATCACCCTAACCCTAAACCTCACCCAAACCTTAACCCTCACCTAACCCTAACAATAACCCTCACCCTGAACCTAACCTCAGTTTAATCCTCACCCTCACCCTAATCCTCACCCTAACCCTAAACTTTACCTAATCAAAACCCTCACCGTCAACCACAGCCTAACCCTCACCCTCACCCAAGCCCTCACCCAAACCCTAACCTTAACCATAACCCTCAACCTCAACCTCCTCTTCCCCCTCAGGCTTAACCTAACATTAACCCTAACCCTAACCCTAACCCTTAACCCCACCCTGACCCAACACCTAACCCTAACCCTAACAATAACCCTCACCCTCATCCTAACCCTAACACTAACCCTAACAATAACTCTAACCCTAACCCTAACCCTTAAACTCACCCTAAGCCTAATCCTCACCCTAACCCTCAAGCACACCCTCACCCTCATTCTAACCCTCACCCTCACGCTGACCCTCACCATCACACTAACCCTCACACTAAACCTAACCCTCACCCTAGCCCTAACCCGAACTTTCACCCTCACTTTCCCTCTCACCGTCAGCCTCACCCTAACTGTAACAGTAATCCTAAACTAACCTCACTCTCACCCTCCCCCTAACTCTCACCCTCAACCTCACCCTAACCCTAACTCTAAACCTCAACCTCACCCTCACCCTCACCCTAAACCTCAGCCTAAACCTCACCCTACCCCTAACCATAACCCTAACCCTCACCCTCACCCTCATCCTCACCCCAACCCTAAACCTAACCCTAACCCTCACCCCATCCCTATCCCTCACCCTATCACTAACTCTCACCCTCACCCTCACCCTAATCCTAACCTTAACTCTAATACTAACCCTCAAGCTCACCATAACCCTCACCGAAAAACTTACCCTGAACCTCACCCTAAGCGTAACCCTAAACCTCACAGTAACCCTAACATCCACCCTAACCCTAAACCTCAACTTAACCCTCAACCTCACCCTAATCCTCAACCTAACCTTACCTTAAGCCTTACCTAAACTAAACCCTCAACCTCACTCTCACCCTAAACCTCACCCTCACCCTGGCCCACACCCTAACCCTAACCCTAAACCTAACCCTCACACTAAACCTCACACTACCCCTAAACCTTACCCTAAGCCTAATGCTCATCCTAACCCTAACCCTAACCCTAACTGTCACCCTAAACCTACCCCTAAACCTAACCCTCACTCTAACCCTAAACCTCAACCTCAACCTCAAGCTCACCCTCACCCTCAGCCTAAAGCTAGTGCTACCCTAATCCTAACCCTCACTCTAAAACTAAATCTAACCCTAAACCAAACTCTCCCCCTCCCCCTCATCCTCACTCTAATTCTCACTCTAACCCTAACCCTCACCCTCAACCTCACTCTCACCCTCAGCCTAACCCTAGTCCTTACCCTAATCCTAACACTCAACCTACACCTGACCCTAATCCTAACCCTCACCCTAACCCTCACCCTCACCATAGTCCACACCCTAACCCTAACCCTAAACCTAACCCTCACACTAACCCTAACCCTAACCCTCACCCTAAACCTTAACCTAACCCTAAACCTAAAAGTAACCTTCACCCTAACCGACCCCTAACCCTAACCATAACCTAACCCTAACCCTCACACTAACCTTAACCCTAACCCTCAGCCTAACGCTCATCCTAACCCTAACCCTAACCCTAACCCTAAATCTCAACCTAAGCCTCATGCTAACCCTAACACTAACATTAACCCTAAATCTGACCTTCAATTTCACCCTCCCCGTAACCCTAACTCTAACCCTAAACCTCACCCTCACATTAACACAAATCCTAACACAAACCGTAAACCTCACCCTAACTCTCACCCTAACCCTCACCCTAAACATCACCTAACCCTAACCATAACCCTCACCCTAACGATAATCTCAGCTTAACCCTAACCCTGAAGTAAACGACACCCTCAACCTCACCCTCACCCTAGCCCTCACCCTCACCCTAGCCCTCACACTCACCCTAACCGTAACACTAAACATCAACCTCATCCTCACCCTCACCCTCAGCGTAAGCCTAACCCTAACCTAACCCTACCCCTCAACCTCACCCTCATCCTCAACCGAACCCTAACCCTAACAATAAATCTAACCCTCACCCTAACACTAAACCTCAACCTCACCCTAAACCTAATCCTAACCCTAACTCTAATCCTAACCCTCACCCTCACCCTAACCCTAACCCTAACCCTCACACTAACCTGAACCCTCACCCTAACTTTAACACTAACCCTAACCCTTACCCTCACAATCACCCTAAATCTAACCCTTACCCTCACCCTAACCCTAACCCTAACAGTACCCCTAAACCTAAACCTAGTCCTCACACTAACCCTAACTGTCACCCACACCTTATCCCGAACCCTCACCCGAACCCTCACACTAACCCTAACCCTAAAACTAACCCTAACACTCCCACTAAACCTAACCCTCACCCTAATTATAACCCTACACATCAGCCTAAACCTCACCCTAACCCAAACCCTAACCCTAATCCTCACCCTATCCCTAAACCTATCCTTAACCCTCACACTCACCCTAGCCCTCACCGTAACCCTACCCCAAACCCTAACCCTAATTCTAAACCTAATTCTCACCCTATCCCTAACCCTAATCCTAACCCTCACACTCACCCTAGCCCTCACCCGAACCTCACCCTAACCCTATCCCTAACCCTAAACCTCACCCTCACCCTAACCCAAACCCTAACCTTCACCCTAACCCTAATCCTAACCCTGACCCTAAACTTAACCCTAAAAGTCACACTAACCCTAACCCTCACCCTAACGCTAACCCTACCCCACAGCCTAACCCTCATCCTAAACCTAACACTAACCCTATCGCTCATGCTAACCCTACCCTAACATTAAACCTAACCCTCACCCTAACGCTAACCCTCACCCTCACCCTCACACTCACACTCACCCTCAGTCTAACCCTAACCCTAATCGTAAACCTAACCCTCATCCACACTCTCACCATAACTCCAACCAGAACCCTAACCATAACGCTCCCACTCCCCCTCCACCTCACCCGAAACCTCACTCTCACCCTCACGCTCACCCTCACCCTAACCCTAACCCTAACACTAACCCTCACCCTAACCCTAAGCCTCACCCTCACCCTCAACCTCACACTCACCCTAACCCTAACCCTCACCATCACCCTAACCCTAACCCTAACTATAACACTCACACTAACCCTAAACCTAACCCTCCCCCTCACCCGAACCTTCACCCTCACCCTCACCCTAAACATCACCCTAACAATAACCCTCACCCTAATCCTAACCCTAACGCTCACCCTAACCCTAAAGCTCACCTTAACCCTCAACCTAATCCAAATTCTCACCGTAATCTTACCCTAACCCTTACCTAAACTAAACCCTCACCCTCACCCTAAACCTAAACCTCACCCTCACCCTAAAGCTAACCCTAACCCTAACCCTCACACTCACCCTCACCCTCACCTCACCACAACCCTATCCCTCACCCTCAACCCAAACCTAACCCTAACACTTGCCCTCACCCTAATCCTCACCCTAACCTTAACCCTAAACCTAACCCTCACCCAATGCTCACCCTAACACTAACACTAAAACTATCCCTCACCCTCAGTCTAACCCTCACCCTAATGCTTACTCTCACCCTAAACCTAATCCTCACACTAACTCTAAACCTAAACATAACCCTAACCCTAACCCTCACCTTAATCCTGACCCTGATCTTAACCCTCAGCCTATCTCTAACACTAAACCTAAATCTCACTCTCACCTAATGCTCACCGTCACCCTAAACCTCACCCTAAACCTAACCCTCAACCACACCCTAAATCTCACCCTCACACTTACTCTCACCCTAAGCCGAAACCTAACCCTAACCCTAATCCTAAACCTAAACCTCACCCTTGCCCGAAAGCTAACACTAACTGTAAACTTCACCCTCACCATCATACTAACACTAATATTAAACCTAACCCTCACACTCACCCTAAACCTAACCCTCATCCTCACCGTCACCCTCACCCTTACCCTAAACGCAAACTTAACCATCATCCTAACCCTAACCCTAACCCTAACCTACACCCTAAATCTAACCCTAACCCTAAACCTCACCCTCACCCTAACCTTCACCCTCACATGAAACCTCAATCTCACCCTAACCCTCACCCTCACCCTAAACATCACCCTAACCCTAACCCTCACCCTAACCCTAAACATAACCCTCACCTTCACCCTAACCCTAACAATAACCCTCACCCTAACCCTAACCCTAACAATAACCCTATCCCTCACCATAACACTTATCCTCACACTTACCCTAAACCTAACCCTAAACCTCACACTAACCCTAAACCTCACCCTAACCCTGACCCTATCTCTCACCCTAATCCTAAACCTATCCCACAGCCTAAACCTAACCTTAACCCTCACCCTCACCCTAACCCTCATCCACACCCTAACCCTCAACCTCACCCGAACCATCACCCTCAGCCTTACACTCACCCTCACCCTAAACATCACCCTAAACCTAACCCTCACCCTAACGCTAAACATAACCCTCACCCTCACCTCAACTGTAATCCTAACTCTAATACGAACCCTCACTCTGACCCTCACCCTCACACTCACGCTAAACCTAAACCTCACTCTCACTGTAACCCTCACTGTAACCCTTAACCTTACCCTAACACTAACTGTAACCCTAACCCCCTCCCTCACACTAAACCTAACCCTCACCCTCACACAAAACCTAACCCTCACACTACCCCTCACCCTAACAATTACCCTCACCCTATCCAAACCTTAACCCTCACCCTCACCCTAGCACTCACCCTTACACTAATCCTATCCCTAACCCTATCCTTAAAACTAACCCTCACCCTCACCCTCATCCTGACCCTCATCCAAACCCTAACCCTAACCCTAACCCTAAACCTCACCCTCACCCTCACCCTAACCCTAACTCTAAATCAAACCCTAACCCTCACTCACACCCTAAACCTCACCCTAATCCTTAGCCTCACCCTCATCCTAACCGGAACCCACACCTTAACCTTATCCCTCACCGTACCCCTAACCCTAACCCTCACCCTCACACTCACCCTAAAACTAGCCCTATCCCTCAACCTCACCCTAACCCTAAACCTAATGCTAACCCTGACCCTCATCCTCACCTGAACCCTAACCCTACCCCTCACTCTAACACAAACCCTAACACTAATGCTAACCCTGAGCCTCATCCTCACCCTAACCCTCACCCTAATCCTTACCCTCACCCTCTCCCTCACCCTTACCTTAAACCTACCCATCAGCCTAACACTCACCTTAAACCTTAATCTCAGTATAAAACTAACAATAACCCTAATCCTGACACTAATCCTAAACCTAAACCTAACACTAATCCTCACTTTAACCGTCACCCAAATCCAAACCTTGACCCTAACCATCGCCCTAACGCTAACACTAAACCTAAACCTCACCCTCTCTAACCCTCACTGTCACCCTAACCCTCAACGTCACCCTAACCCTCACCGTAATCCTAACACTCACCCTAAACCTCACCCTAACCCTTACCCTCACCATAAAATTAACCCTAATCCATACCCTAACCCGAACCCGAACCCGAAACCTCACCCTCACACTCACCCTAACTGTAACCCTAACACTCACCCAAACCATAAACCTCATCCTAACCCTAACCGGAACTCTAACCCTATACCTCACCCTAACCCTAAGGCTAAACCTTACACTAACTCTTACACTCATCCTAATCCTCACCCTAACCCTTTTCCTCACACTAACCCTAATCCTAACCCTCACACTAATCCTAAAACTCAACCTAACCCACACCGTCACCCTAACCCTCACCCTAACCCTAACCCTCACCTACAACCTAACCCTCACCCTCACCCTCACTCTCACCCTCAGCCTAACCCTAACCATAATCCTAACCCTAACCCTCAGCCTAACTCTAACCCTAACCCTCACCTTAACCATAACCCTCACCTTCAAACTCACCCTCAGCCTAATCCTCACCCTAAACCTAACCGTAACCCTTTCCTAACTTAAAACCCCACCCTCACCCTAACCCTCACCCTAACCCTCTCCCTCAGCTTAGCCCTCACCCTAAGCCTAACCCTAACCCAACCCTCATCATCAACCTCATCCTCAACCTCAGCCTCACCTTAACACTAAACCTAATCCTAAACTTAACCATCACCCTCACCCTCACGCTAACCCTAACCCTAAACCTAATGCTAACCCTAAACATCACCCTCACCTTAACCCTAATCCTAAACCTCAACCTAATCCTAACACTAACCCTAATGCTACACCTAACCCTAACCATCACACTAAGACTAATGCTAACCCTAATACTCAACCTCACCCTAATCCTCACCCTAAATCTTACCCTCATCCTAACCCTCACCCTAACCCTAAACCTAAACCAAACCCTCACCCAAACACTCACCCTAACCCTTAAACTAACCCTATCCCTCACCCTAACCCTAAGCCTCACCCTAACCCTCACCCTCAACCTAACCCTAATGCTAACCCGAACCCAAACCCTTACCCTAACCCTCACCCTAACCCTAACCCTCACCCTCAAAATAACTCTCACTATAACCCTTACCCTCACCCTAACCGTAAGCCTAACATTAACACTAAAACTCACCCTAAACCTCACCCTAACATCAACCCTCAACCTCAACCTAACCCTCATCCTAACCCTTGCCCTCACCCTAACCGTAACCCTAACCCTAAGCCTCACACTAACCCTAACTCTAACCCTCAGCCTAACCCTCATCCTAACCCTAACCCTAACCCTAAACCTAACCCTCACCCTCACCCTCACCCTAACCATAACCCTAACTCTAAACCTCATGCTAACACTCACCCTCATTCTCACCCTAATCCAAACCATAACCATAACCCTGACAATAACACTAACCCTAAACCTCACCCTCACCCTCACCCTCACCCTAAACGGAACCCTAATCCTAACTCTCACCCTCAACCTCACCCTCAACCTCACCCTGACCCTCAAACTCACCCTCACCCTAACCCTCAGTCTAACCCTAACACTCACCCTAACCCTCACCCTCACCCTCAACCTCACCCTCTCGCTCAGCCTAACCCTTACACTAACCCTAATCCTAACCCTAAACCTTACCCTCACCCTAAACCTAACCCTAACCGTCACCCTCACACTCACCCTCACGCTAACCCTAACCCTCACGCTGAACCTCACTCTCACCCTAACCCTCACTGACACCCTAAAAATCAACCTAACCCTAACCTTCACCCTAACCCTATCCCTAAGCCTCACACGCACCCTAACCTTAACCCTAACCCTAAGTCTAAACCTAACCCTTACCCTAACTCTAACACTAACCCTAATCCTCACCCTAACCCTTATCCTCACACTAAACCTAACCCTCAGCCAAACCCTCACCCTAACCCTAAACGTAACCCTCAACCTAACCCTAAACCTTACCCTAACTCTAAACCTACCGCTCACCCTAAAACTCATCCTCACCCAAACCCTAACCCTGACCCTCACCCTAAACCTAACCCTTACCCTAACGCTAACCCTAACTTTTATCCTCATACTAAACCTAACTCTAACCCTACCCCTAACCCTCACACAAACCCTAACCCTCTCCCTAACCCCTCACCCTAATTCTCACTCTAACCCTAAACCTCACCCAAACCCTTATCCTAACCATCACCCTCACCCTAACGCTCACCGTCACCCTAACCCTCACCCTAAACCTAACCATAACCCTAAACCCCACCCTAACCCTAACACTAACCCTAACCCTCACACTCACTCTAATCCTTAACCTCACCCTAACCCTAACCCTTTCCCTTACCATAACCCTCACCCTAATCCTAACATTCAGCCTAACCCTAACCCTACCCCTTACCCTAACCCTCATCCTAACCCTAACCCTAACCCTAACCCTCACCCTAACACTAACCCTAACGGTATCCCTAACCCTCAAAAACACACTAACCCTGAACCTCATCCTCATCCTATCGCTAACGCTAACCCTAATCCTAACCTTCACCCTCACCCTCACCCTCACTGTAACTCTAAGCCCCACCCTAACCGAAAACCTCACCCTCACCCTCACCCTAACCCACACCCTCACCCTCACCCTAACCCTAACACTAAACCCTCACCCTAAGTCTCACCCTAACCCTAATGCTAACCCTAACCTTAACCTTCACCCTAACCCTAACCCTCACCCGCCTCACTCTCACATTCACCCTCACCCTAAACATCACCCTAACCATAAGCCTCACCCTAAACCTAACCCTAAGACTCACCCTAACCATAACCCTCAACCTCACCTTCACACTTACCCTAAACCTCACCCTCACCGTAGCCCTCACCCTAAACATAAACCTAACCTTAACCCAAACACTAAGCCTCACCCTCACCCTCACACTAACCCTAACCATAACCCTAACCCTCACCCTAACCTTAACCCGAATCCTAAATCTAACCCTCACTGTCACCATCACCTTCAACCTAACCCTCAACTTCAAACTCACCTTCACCCTAACCCTCAAACTAACCCAAACCCTCACCGTAACCCTAAACTTCTCCCTAAACATAACCCTACCCCTCACCCTAACCCGAACCGTAAACCTAACCCTCACCCTAACCCTAATCCTAAACCTCACCCTCTCCCTAACCCTCAATGTCACCGTATCCCTCACCCTAAACCTAACCCTAACCCACACAAGAACCCTCAACCTCACCCAAACCCTCACCCTCACCCGAACCCAAATAATCACCTTTACCCTTAGCCTCACCCTAACCCTCACCCTAACCCTAACACTCAACCTAAACCTCACTCTCACCCTAATCCTCACCCTAACCCTAACCCTAACCCTTACCTAACCAAAACCCTCACCCTAACCGTCACACTCACTATAACCCTCACACTCACCATAGCCTTCACCCTAAACCTAAACCTCACCCTAACCATAACCCTAAGCCTCACCCTCACCCTCACCCTAACCCTAACCATAACCCTAACGCTAATCCTAAATCTAACCCTCAACATCACCCTCATCCTAAATCTAACCATAAACCTAACCCTAACCCAGAACCTCACCCTCACACTAAACCTAATCCTCACCCTATCCCTAACCCTAACCCTAACCTACACCCTTACCCTCACCCTCAACCTAACCCTAATGTTAACCCGAACCCAAACCCTCACCCTAACGCTCACCCTAACCCTTACCCTAACCCTAACCCTAACGCTCACCCTCACAATAACTCTCACTATAACCCTTACCCTCACCCTAACCCTAAACCTTACATTAATTCTAAAATTCACCCTAAACCTCACCTTAACCCTAACCCTCAAACTCAATCTAACCCTCACCCTAAACCTTACCCTCACCCTAACCGTAACCGTAACCCTCACACTAACCCTAACTCTAACCCTCATCCTATCCCTCATCCTAAACCTAACCCTAAACGTAAACCTAACCCTAACCCTCACCCTCACCCTAACCCTAACCCTAACCCTAACCCTCACCTTCACCCTAAACCTAACCCTAACCATCACCCTCACACTCACCCTTATGCTAACCCCAACCCTAAGCCTTACCCTAACCCTAACCCTCACCCTAAACCTAACCCTAACCATAACCCTCACCCTCACCCTCATCCTAACCCTAATCCTAACCCTAATCCTACCCTTCACCCTAACTCTAAACCTTACACTAACCCTAACTCTAACCCTAAACCTCACCCTAACCCTAACCCTAACCCTCACCATCACCCTAACCCTCACCCTCACCGTAACACTAACACTTGCCCTATACCTAAACGTCAGCCATAACCTAACCCTAACCCTAACCCTCACCCTAACCCTAACCCTAAAACTCACCCTAACCCTCACCCTCCTTCTCACCCTCACTCTGACCCTCACCCTCACCCTGATCCTCACACTAAAACTAGCCCTAATCCTAACCCTAAGCCTCACCCTCACCCTCCCCCTATCCTTAACCATAATAACCCTAACCCTAATCCTAACTCTAACCCTCCTGCTCACCCTCACTATAATTCTAACCCAAACCCTAACCCTCACCCTCACTCTCACCTAACTCTAACCTTAACCCTAATCTTAATTCTAACCCTCACCATCACCCTAACCCTAAATGTAACCCTAACCCTAATCCTAACCCAGACCCTCATCCTCACAGTAACCCTAACCCTCACCCTCACCCTAACACTAAACCTAACACTCAACCCTCACCCTAAGCCTCACCCTAACCCTAATGCTAATCCTAACCCTCACCCTCATCCTAGTGCTCAACCTAACCGTAACTCTAACCCTAAAACTAAAACTTCACCTTCACCCTCACCCTCACACTCAACCTCAGCCTAATCCTAACCCTAACTCTAATACTAACCCTAAACCTAACCCTAACCCTTTCTCTAACCCTAAACCTAGCTCTCACTCTCACTCATACCCTCAACCTCAGCTAACTGTAACCCTAACCCTAATCCTAAACCTAACCCTCACACTCACATTCACCCTAACCCTAACCCAAACCCTCACCCTCGCCCTAAGGCTAACCCTAACCCTCACCTCACCCACACCCTAAACCTTAACCTCACCCTAACCCTAACCCTAACCCAAAAACTACCCCTCAGGCTAACCCTAACCCTCATGCTCAACCCAACACTGTGCTAACACAAATGCTCATTCTCAACCTAAGCCTCAGCCTAAACCTTACCCTCACAATAACCTATCCCTCACCCTCTCCCTAACCCTCACCCAAACCCTTCTCACCCTAAGCCAAACCCTAATCCTAACCCTAAACTTCACCCTAATCCTCACCCTAAACCTCACCCTAACCCTAACCCTAACCCTCAACCTAACCCTAACCCTCAACCTAACCCTCACCCTAAGCCTAAACCTAACCCTAACACTCACCCTCAACCTAAATGTCAATAAAACCCTTACCCTCACCCTAATCCTAACCGTAACCCTAACCCTAACCCTTACCGTAACCCTAACCCTCACCCGAACCCTCACTCTCACCTTCACCGTCACACTAAACATCACCGTAACCCTAACCCTCACCCTAACCCTAACCCTAACCCTCACCCTAACCATAACCCTCAACTTAAACCTCACCCCCACCCTAATCCTCACCTTAAAACTAACCTTAACCTTTCCTAAACAAAAACATCACCCTCACCCTAAACCTAACCCTAACCTTAAACTTCACACTCACACTCACCCTCACCCTCAGCCTCACCCTAACACTAAACCTAATCCTAACCCTAAACCTGACCCTTACCCTCACTCTAACCCTAACACTAACCTGCACCCTAACCCCAAACCTAACAATCATCCTAACCCTAACCCCAATGCTAACCCTAATGCTCACCCTTAACCTAACCCTGACCCTAACCCTTACACTTAACCTAACCCTCACTCTCACCCTAACCCTAACCCTTACCCTCACCATTACCCTATCCCTCCCCATGAAACTAAACCTCACCCCAATCCTTACGCTCAACCTAACCCTCACCCAACCCTTACAAGAACCCTAACCCCCACCCTAACCCTAACGCTAACCCTAACCCTCAGTATCAACCTAACACTCACCCTAAACCTTATCCTCACACTAACCCAAACCCTAATCGTAACCCTCACAGTAAGCCTAACCCTCATCCTAACCCTAAACCTAACTCTCACCCTAAACTTCACCCTAACCCTAAACCTAACCCTAACCCTCAACCTAACCCTAACCCTCACCCTCACCCTAATCCTCACCCTAAACCTAACCCTAACCCTAACCCTCACCGTCATCCTGCCACTCACCCTCACCCTCACACTAAACCTCACACTCAACCTCACCCTCACCCTAACCCTCACCGTCTCCCTAAACACAACCCTAACCCTAACCCTCACACTAACCCTAAACATAAACTAACCTTAAACTTAACCCTAACCCTTACCCTAACCCTAACCCTAAGCCTCACCCTAACACTTACCCTAAACTTAACCCTTACCATAACCCTAACCCTAATCCTAACCCTCACCCTAAACCTTATTCTAACCTAAACATTCACCCTAATCCTCACCCTAACCCTTATCCTCACACTAACCCTAACCTTAATCCTCAGCATCACCCTCACCCTAACCCTAAACCTAAAACTAACGCTCAACCTAAACCTAACCCTTACCCTAACCCTAAAACTAACACTCACACTAACACTCACCCTAACCCTAACACTAACCCTCACCCTCACCCTCACCCTCACCCTAACCCAAACCCTAACCCTAACTCTCACCCTAAACATAACCCGAATCCTAACCCTAACCCTCACCATCACCATCACCCTCATCCTAACCATCAACCTCAAACTCACCTTCACCCTAACCCTCAAACTAACACTAACCTTCACCCTAACTCTAACCCTAACCCTAACCCTAACCCTAACCCTAAACCTACACCTCATCCTAAGCCTCACCCTAAACCTAACCCTCACCCTAACCTTAATCCTAACTCTCACCCTCACCCTAATCCTCACCCTAAACTTAACCCTAGCCGATACCCGAACCCTGAACCTCAGCTGAACCCTCACGCTCACCCTCACCCTAAACCTCAACCTAAACCTCAGCCTCATGCTAACCCTCACCCTAACCATAACCCTCAACCTAAACCTCACCTACACCCTAAATCTCACCCTAACCCTAACCCTAACCCTTACCTAACCAAAACCCTCAACCTCACCCTCACACTCATCCTAACCCCATCCTCATCGTAGACCTCACCCTAAACATAAACCTCACCCTAAAACTAACCCTAACCCTCATCCTAAACCTAACCTTAAGCCTAACCCTAACCCTAATCCTAACCCTAACCCTAACCTTCACCCTAAATCTATCCCTTACACTAACCCTAACCTTAACCCTAAACCTCACCCTAACCCTAACCCTAACCCTAACCCTCACTCTCACCCTAACCCTAACCCTAAACCTAACCCTCACCATAACCCTAACCCTTACCCTGGCCCTAACCGTCACCCTAATCCTAACATTCACCCTAACCCTAACCCTACCCCTTACACTAACCCTCATCCTAACCCTAACCCTAACCCTAACCCTAACACTAACCCTAACCCTACCCCTAACCCTCAAAAACACCCTAACCCTCACCCTAACCCTAATGCAAACCCAAACCCTAAACCTCACCCTAACCCTAACCCTAACCCTAAACCTCACACTAACCCTAACCATCACTCTAACCTTAAACTTCATCCTATCCCTGACCCTCAAGCTAATCCTCACCCTAACCCTAATCTTGACCGTTACCTAACCGAAACGTTCACCCTCACTCTCACCCAAACCCAAACCCTCAACCTCACATTAGATCTCACCATAAACCTTACCCTAAACCTAACAATAACCCTCACACTAACCCTCACCGTCACCTTAAACGTAACCCTAAGCCTTACCCTCACCCTTACCCTAACCCTAACTCTAACCCTCATACTAACCCTAACCCTCATCCTAGCCCTAAATCTCACCCTCACCCTAAACCTCACCCTAATCCTTAACCTCACCCTAACCCTAACACTAACTCTAACCGTCAAACTAACCCTAACCCACATCCTAAACGTCACTCTAAAACTTACCCAAAACCTAGCCCTAACCCTAACCCTAACCTTAACCCTAATATTAACCCTAACCCTCACCCTAACCCTCAACCTAATCCTAATCCTAACTCTAACCCTAACCGTCACCCTAAAGCTCACCCTTATCCTAACCCTCAACCTCAACTTAACCCTTACCCTCAACCTCACCCTAACTCTCACACTAACCCTAACACTCACCCTAAACCTAAAGCTAAACCTAACCCTGACCCTAACCCTAATGCTCACCCTAACCCTCACACTTACCCTAACCCTCACCCTAACACTTACCCTCACCTTAATTCAAACCCTAAACCTAACCCTACCCCTCACACTAAACCTACAGCTCACCCTAACACTAAACCTAACATTCTCCCTACCCTAACCCTAACCCTCACCCTAATCCTCACCTTAACTCTTACCCTAACCCTAAACCTAACCCTAACCCTAATCATCACCATATCACTAACACTAAAGCTAACCCTCACCCTCACCCAAACCCTCACCATAACCCTCAACCTAACCCCAACACTCAGCCTAACCCTAACACTTACCCTAACCCAAACCCTCACGCTCAACCTAACCCTAACCCTAAACGTAACCATACAACTAACCAAAAACCTCAGCCTAAACCTCACCATAACCCTAATCCTAAACCTACCCCTCCCCCTACCCCTCACCCTAACCCTAATCCTAACCCTCACCCTCACCCTAACCCTCACCTGAACTATTTCCCTCAACCTAACTCTCACCTTATACCTGACCTTAACACTCACCCTCACCCTAACCAAAACCCAAACCCTATAAGCCTCACCTTAACCCTCACACCAACTCTAACCCTAAACCTAACCCTTTCCCTCACCCTAACTCTCACCCTAACTCTTAACCCAATTCTAACTCTAAACCTAACCATTAACCTAAACCTCACACTAAACCTAACCCTCACCGTAAACCTAACCCCACCCCTTACCCTAAACCTCTTCCTATCCCTAAATCTAAACCTAACCCTCACCCAAATCCTAACCCTCACCCTCACCCTCATCCTCAACCTAACCCTAACCCTAACCATAATCCTAACCCTAACCCACACCCTATTCTAACCCTAACCCTAACCCTCAACCTCACACTCACCCACACCCTAACACTAACCCTAACCCTAACATTCAATCGAACCCTAACCCTAACCCTCACCCTAACTCACACTTTAACCCTAACCCTAACCCTAATCCTCACCCTCACCCTAAACATCACCCTAACACTTACCCTCACCCCAACCCTAAGCCTAACCCTTACCCTAACCCTCACACTAATCCTAACCCTCACCCAACCCCTAACCGAACCCTCACGCTAATACTCATCCTATCCCTAACCCTAATATTAACCCTCACCCTAACCCTAAACCTAACCCTAACCCTAACCCTAACCCTAAAAATTATGTAAGAGAAAACCTCACCCTCAACCTAACCCACACCCTAACCCTCACCCTCAGCCTAGCCCTCACCCTAACCCTCACTCTATCCCTAACCCAACCCTATCCCTCACTCTCACCCTAACCCTCACACTCACACTCACCCTAACCCTAACCCTAATAGTCACCCGAACCCTCACCCTAACTCTAATGCTAATCATAAACCTCAACCTCACCCTAACCCTTATTCTAACCCTATCTATCACCCTCACCCTAACCCTCACCTTAACACTTACCCTCACCCTAAACCTAACCTAACTCTAACTTTAACCCTCACACTAACCCTAACCCTAACCCTCACCCTTTCCCTAACCCTAATATTAAAACTAAACTTCATGCTAAGCCTCAAACTAACCCTAATATTAACCCTAACCCTCACCATCACCCTAACCCAATCCCTAACACTAAACCTAACCCTAACCCTCACCCTAACACTAATGCTAACCCTAACCATCACCCTCACCCTAAGCCTCACCCTAACCCTTATACTCACCTTAACCCTAACCCTAATCCTGACCCTAAACCTCACAAAAAAACCTATCACTCAGCCTACCCCTAACCCTAACATTCACCCTAACCCTAACCATAACCCTCACCCTAACCCTCAACGTAAACTTTTCCCTAACCCTAAACCTCATCCTATCCCTAACCCTAACTATAACCGTCACCCTCACACTAAGCATAACCCTCATGCTAACACTCACTCTCACTCTAATCCTCACCCTAATCCTAACCCTAAACCTCACCCTAACCCTAACCCTAACATTAACCCTAACCCTCACACTAAACCTCAAACTAACCCTAACCCTACCCCTACCCCTAACCCTCACCCTAAACCTCACACTTACCCTAAACCTCACCCTCACCCTAACCCTCACCCTGACCCTTACCCTCAGGTTAACCCTAAAACTAAACCTAACCCTAAACCTCACACTAAACCTATCCCTCACCTTCCCCCAACCCTAACATTCACCCTAACCCTAAGCCTAACCCTCACCCTAGCCCTCACTGTAAATTTTACCCTAACCCTAAACCTATCCCTAACCCCAATTCTCATCCTAACCCTAACGCTAACCCTCACCCTCACCCTAGCGCTCGCTCTAACCCTCAATCAAACCTTAGCCTCACCGTAACCCTAAACCCTACCCTAATACTAACCCTCACCCTCACCCTAACCCACACCCTAACCCTAACACTAACCAAAACCCTCACCCTAACCTCACCCTAACCCTAACCCTAACACTAATCCTCACCCTCACACTAAACCTCATCTTAACCCTAACACTAACCTGCACCCTCACCCTAAACCTCACCACAACTCTTACCCTCAAACTAACCCTCACCCTATCACTCACCCTAACCCTCACCCTAAACCTTACCCTAACCCTAACCCTTACCCTTACCGTAACACTTACCCTAACACTAACCCTCAACCTTACCCTAAAACTTACCCTAGACCTAACTCTAACACTAACCAAAACCCTCACACTAACCCTCACCATAACTCTAACCCTCACCCTACCCCTAACCCTAACCCTAACACTCAACCTCAACCTCAACCTAACCCTCACCTTAACACTTACCCTCACCCTAAACCTAACCGTAACCTTCACCCTATCCCACACCCTAACCTTAACCCTAACCCTCACCCTCACTCTAAACCTTACCCTCACCCTAGCCCTAACCCTAACCCTCACCGAAACCCTCACCTTAAACTTAACCCTAAACCTAACCCTAACATTCACCTTAACTCTCCCCATAACCCTAAACCTAACCCTAATCCTCACCCTCACCCTAAACATAACCCTAAACCTTACCCTCACTCTAACCATAACCCTAACCCACACAGTAATCCTAACTCTCACCCTAACCCTAACCCTATCCCTCCCTGTAACCCTCACCTAACACTAACCCTAAACCTAAACCTCACCCTAACCCTATCCCTACCCCTCATGCTCACCCTAACCTTCAACCTCACACTAACCCTCAGCCTAACCCTAACCCTCACCCAAACCCTAACCCTCCCGAGAAACCGAACTCTCACCCTCAGCCTCACCCTCACCCTAAACATCCCACTAACCCTAACCCTCACCCTAACCCTAAACTTAACACTCAGTCTAAACCTAACGGTCACCTTAACCCAAAACCTCAAACTAACCCTAACACTATCCATTACCCTAACCCTAACCCTCACCCTCAGCCTCACCCTCACCCTAACCCTAACCCTCACCCTCAACATCACCCTAAACATAACACTAACCATCACCCTCACCCTAATCCTTAACCTCACCCTAACCTTCACCCTAATCCTAACATTAACCCTAACTCTACCGCTTAACCTAACCCTCATCCTAACTCTAAACCTAACCCTCACCCTAACACTAACCCTAACCCTACCGCTAACCCTCAAAAACACCCTAACCCTGACCCTAACCCTAATGGAAACCTGAACCCTAAACCTCACCCTAACCCTAACCCTATCCCTAAACCTCACACTAACCCTAACCATCACGCTAACCCTAAACTTCATCCTATCCCTGACTCTCACCCTAACCCTAATCTTAACCCTTACCTAACCGGAACACTCACCTTCACCCTCACCCTCACCCTAACCCTCAACCTCACATTAGACCTCACCATAAACCTTACACCTTAATCCTTAAACCTAACAATAACCTCACACTAACCCTCACCTTCAACCTAAACCTAACCCTAAGCTTTAGCCTGACCCTAAACCTAAACCTAACTCTAACCCTCACACTATCCGTAACCCTCATCCTAACCCTAACCCTCACCCTCACCCTAAAGCTCACCCTAATCCTTACCCTCACCCTAACCTAACCCTAACTCTAACCCTCAAACTAACCTTAACCCTCATCCTAAAACTCACTCTAACACTTACCCACAACCTAACCCTAACCCTAACCCTAACCCTAAACCTAACCCTAACACTAAACCTAACCTTAACCCTAATATTAACCCTAACCCTCACCCTATCCCACAACCTAATCCTAACCCTAACCCTAACCCTAACACTCACCCTAAAGCTCACCCTTACCCTAACCCTCAACCTCAACCTAACCCTCACCTTAACCCTTATCCTCACCATCACCCTCAGCCTAAAAAAAAACCATAACCCTAAACCTCACCCTCACCCTCACCCTAACCCTAACCCTAACCCTCATCCTAACCCTAACCCTAACCCTCACCCTCACCCTCAGCCTAACCCTAAACCTAACCCTAAAGCTAAACCTAACCCTCACCCTCACTCTAACCCTAACCATACTCCTCACGCTAACCCTCATCCTAACCCTAACCCAAACCCTAACCCTAACCCTCAACCTCACCCTCAACCTACCTCTACCCCTACCCCTAATGCTAACCCACATCCTATCCCTAACCTCCAACCTAACCCTAACCCTAACCCTAACGCTAACCCTCACCCTAACCCTAACCTCCAACCTAACCCTAACCCTCACCCTAAACCTAACGATAACCCTGACCCTACCCCTAACACTCACCCCAACCCTTACCTTCACCCTAACACTAACCCTCACCCTAACCATAACCCTCACGCTCACAGTCACCCTCAGCATAACTCTAAACCTAAGCCTAACCCTATCGCTAACCCTCACACTCACCCTCACACTAAACCTAACCCTAAGTCTCACCCTCATCATCAACCTCGCCCTAACCCTAACTCAAACCCTCAACTGAACACTCACCCTCACTCTCACACTCACCCTAACCCTCAACCACACCCTAAACATCACCCAACCCGAACGCTCACCCTAACCCTCACCCTAGCCCTAACCCTCATTCTAACCCTAAACCTCACCCTAAACCTAACCCTCAACCTACCCCGTACCATCACCCTAACACTAAGCCTAAACCTAATATGAACCCTCACAGTAACCCTAAACCTCACCTTAACCCTAAGCCTCACACTAACCCTAACCCTCACCCTAACCCTAACCCTAACCCTACACCTCACCCTACCACTCACTCTAACACTCACCCTCATCCTCAACCTAACCCTCACCCTAACCCTAACCCTACCCCTCACCCTACCCCTCACCCTAACCCTAAACCCAACCCTAACCCTAACCCTCACTGTCACCCTAACACTCACCCAACCCTAACCCTCACCCAAACCCTAAACCTCATACTTTCCCAAATCCTCAACCTCACCCTAACACTCACCCTCATCCTCACCATAACCCTCACCCTAAACCTAACCCTATCAGTCACCTAACTTTAAACCTAACACTACTCCTAACCCTATACCTCACCCAAACCCTCAGCTTAACCCTAAACCTAACCCTCACCTTCACCCTAACCCTAACCCTCACCGACAACCTAGCATTCACCCTAAACCTAATCCTAACCCTATACCTCACCCTAAACCTAACCCTAAACCTAATGCTAACTCTAACCCTCACACTCCCTAACCCTCACCCTGACCCTAACCCTCACCCTAAACTTTAACCCTAACCCTAACCTTTACCCTAACCCTCATCCTAACCCTCTCTCTAAACCTAATCCTAACACTAACAATAACCCTCATCCTTCCACTAGCCCTAACCCTAAACCTAAACCTCAACCTCACACTTATCCTCACCCTAAACCTAACCCTCACCCTAACCCTAACCCTCTTCCTAACCGTCTCCCAAACCCTAAACCTAACCCTATCCCAAACCTTAACAGTAAACCTAAACCTCACCCTCACCCTAACACTAACCTTAACCCTAACCCTGACACTCACACTAACCCTCATCCTAAACCTTACCCTCACCCTAACCCTCATCCTAACCCTCACCCTATCCCTAACCCTAACCCTCAAACTAACCCTAAACCTCACCCTAACCCTAACCCTACCCATCATCCTAAGTCTCAACCTAACCCTTAATCTAAACCTGACCCTAAATCTAACCGTAACATTAACCCTCAACCGCACCCTAACACTCACTTTCACCCTAACCCTTACATTAAACCTAACCCTAGCACACACCTTAACTATCAGTCTTACCCTCACCCTCACCTTCAGCCTAAACCTAAGCATAAGCCTAACCCTAACCCTAACCCTCACACTCACACTCAGCCTAACCCGAACTCTAATTCTAACCCTAACCCTAATTCTAACCCTAACCCTCACCTTACACCTCACACTAACCCTAAACCTAACCCTCACACTCACCTTAACCCTAACCCTCACAATCTCCCTCACCCTCAGGTTAACCTAAGCCTAACATTAACCCTAACCCTAACCCTCACACTCACCCTCACCCTAAACCTAACCCTAACACTCAACCTAACACTCAACCTCACCCTAACCCTAATCCAAACGCTCAACCAAACCCTGACCCTCACCCTTACCCTCACCCTCACCTTAAACATCACCCTAAACCTAAGCCTCACCCCAACCATTCGCCTAACCCTGACCCTAACCCTCACCCTCACCCTCACCCAGAGGCTCACTCTAACCCTTATCCTAACCCTAACCTTCACACTCACCCTTATCCTCATCTTCTCCCTAACCCTTACCCTAACAATAACCCTAAACTTAAACTTAAACCTAACCCTCACCCTAACCCAAACCCTCACGGCTAGCCCTGCCCCTCACCCTCAACCTCAACTTAACCCTAAGCCTAACCCTAACCCTCACACTTACCCTCACCTTAACACTAAACCTAAAACTAAACCTCACCCTAACAGTAACCCTAAACCTCACCCTCATCCTAACCCTCACCCTTACTTTATCCTCACCCAAAACATAACCCTCACATTAACCTTAACGCTCACCCTAACCCTAACCCTCACCCTAAACCTAAAACACGCTAACCCTAACTCTAACCCTCATCCTCACCCCAACCCTACTGCTAACTCTAACACTCACCCTAACCTTCACACTATCACTTACCCACACCATAAACCTAAACCTAACCCTCACCCTCACCCTAAACCTCACCCTAACCCTAACCCTAACCCAAACACGAAACCCTTAACCTAAACCTAAACTGAACCCTAACCCTCACCAGAAACCTTAACCCTAACCCTAAACCTAACCCTCAAGCTAACAGTCACCCTAACCCTAACCCTATCACTAACCCTAATCCTCACCCTAACCCTCACCCTAAACCTTATCCTCACCATCACCCTAACCCTAACCCTAATGCTAAACCTCACAATAAATCTAACCTCACCCTAAACCTAACTTTAGCCCTCACCCTAACCCTCATCCTAATCCTTAACCTAACCCAAAACCTCTCACTAACCCTAATCCTAAACCTAACCCTCACCCTCATCATAACTCTAACCCTAACCCTAACTCTCAACCTCATCCTCACCCTCAGCCTAACCCTAACCCTAACACTAACACTAACCCTCACGATAACCCTCAACCTAATCCTCACACTAACCATAACCCTAACCCTTAAACTAAAACTAACGCTAAACCTCACCAAAACTCTCAATAACCCTAAACCTAGACCTCACCCTAACCCTTACCCTTACCCTAACGCTAACCCTAACCCTCACCCTTATCCTAAACCTCACCCTAAATCTAACCCTCACCCTAAACCTTACCCTGACCCTATCACTAAGCCTAACCCTAACACCAACCCTCACACTAACCCTAACGCTCAGCCTAAACCTAACCCTCAACCTAAACCTAACCCTAACCCTAATCCTCACCCTTACTTATCCCTCACACTAACTCTTTTCCTAACCCTAAACCTAACCCTCACCCTAACCCTCTCCCTTTCTGTAACCCTCACCTTCACCAAAAACCTCACCCTTACCCTCTCCTTTCCCTCACCCTTACCCTCACACTAACCCAAAACCTCACCCTAACCTAACCAAAACACTCACACTAAACCTCACCCTAACCCTAAAGCTAACCCTAACATTCACCCTAACACTAAACCTCACCCTAAACCTTAACCTCACCATAACCCTAACCCTCAATCTCACCCTAAACCCCACCCTAAGCCTAACTCTCACCCTAACCCTTACCCACACCCTAACCCTCACCCTAACCCTAACCCTAAGCTAACCCTTAACCTCACCCTAACCCACACTATCACCCTAACCCTAATCCAAACCCTAACCCTCAACCTATCCCTCACCCTAACCCTAACCCTAACCCTAACCTTCACACTAACCCTAACCCTCACCCTAACTTTATCCCTACCCCTCACCCTAACTCTAACCCTCACCCTCACCCTAAACCTAACCCTAACACTAACCCACACCCTCACCCTCACCCTCATCCTCACCCTGACCCTAAACCTAAACCTAACAATAACCCTAACCCTAAAACTAACCCTCACCCTAACCCTAACCCTCAAGCTAAACCTCATCCTCACCCTCACCCTCACCTTAACCCTAAGCCTAACACTAACCCTCACCCTCACCCTCACATTAACACTAAAGCTAAGCCTAACCCTCATCCTAACAGTAACCCTAACCCTCACCCTCACCCTAACCGTCACTCTTACTTTATCCTCACCCAAACCCTAACCATCACATTAACCCTAATGATCACCCTAACCTTAACACTACCCCTCACCCGAACCCTCACCTTAACTCTAACCCTAAACCTAACTCTAACCCTAAACCTAACCCTAACTCTCAACCTTACCCTAACTCTCACCATCACCTGAACCCTCACCCTAACCCTCACTCACCCACACCCTAACCCGAAAGCTCACCCTCACCCTCACCTAATCCTCACCCTAACCCTAATGATTATCTAACAAAGACCTCACCCTCACCCTCACCTTCACATTAACCCTCACCCTCACCCTAGCCCTCACCCTAAACGTAACCCTAACCGTAAACCTGACCGCACCCACACCCTCATGCTCAGACTTAACCTAACCCTACCCCTAATCCTAACCCTAACGATCAACCTCATCATAACAATCACCATAACCCTTAACCTCACACCCACCCTAACCCTAACTGTAACCCTCTCACTAAACCTAACCCTAACCCTAAACCTAAACCTACCCCTCACCCCAAACCTCAACCTAAACCTAACCCTAACCCTCACCCTAAGGCTAACCCGAACCCTCAACCTAATCCTATCCCTCATCCTAAACTTCACCTTCATACCAACCTCAAAGTAACCCTAACCCTAAGCCTCACCCTAACCCTAAACCTCACCCTAACCCTAATACGCACCCTAGCCCTCACCCTAACCCTTACCCTAACCCTCGCCCTCACCCTAACCCTAACCCTAACCCTCACCCTAACCCTAAACCTAAACCTAACCCTCACCCTAACCCTCATCCTAATACTAACCCTAAACCTAACCCTCACCTTTACTTTAACCCTCACCCTAACCCTTAACCTCATCCTCACCCTAAACCTCACACTAAACCTAACCCTCAACCTAACACTAACCCTAACCCTCACCGTCACCCTCACCCTCATGCTACCCCTAACCCTAACCCTCACCCTAACCCTAAAACTCACCCTAACCCTAACCCTAACCCTCGCCCTCACCCTCACCCAAAACCTACTAATAATTCTAACACTCACCCTAAACCTCATGATATCACTTAAACACACCATAAACCTAAACCTAACCCTAACCCTCACCCTCACCTTGAACCTCACCCTAACCCTAACCCTAACCCAAACAAGAAACCCTTAACCTACCCCTAAACTGAACTCTAACCCTCACCCGAAACCTTAACCCTAACCCAAAACCTAACCCTCAAGCTAACAGTCACCCTATCCCTAACCCTATTCCTAACCCTAACCCTCACCCTAACCCTCAGCCTAAACCTTATCCTCACCCTCACCCTAACCTAAACTTAACCCTAAACCTAAACTTACCCCTCACCCTAAAACTCATCCTAACCGTAAATCTAACCCAAAGCCTCTCCATAACCCTAATCCTAACCCTAACCCTCACCCTCATCATAACTCTAACCCTAACACTAACCCTAACCCTATCTCTCACCCTCACCCTCACCCTCAGCCTAACCCTAACCCTCACACTAACCCTAACCCTCAGGCTAACCCTCAACCTAAACCTCAAACTAACCCTAACCCTAACCCTTACACTATCCCTAACCCTAAACCTCACCAAAACCCTGAATAACCCTAAAACTAGCCCTAAACCTAACCCTTACCCTTACCCTAACCCTAATCCTAACCCTCACCCTAAACCTAACGCACACCCTAAACCTAACCCTCACCGTAATCCTTAACCTCACCCTAACACTAAGCCTAACCCTAATATCAACCCTCACACTAACCCTAACCCTCAGTATAAATGTCACCCTCAAAATAAACCTAACCCTAATTCTAATCCTCACCCTCACCCTCACCCCTCACACTAACCCTTTTCCTAAACCTAACCCTAATCCTCAACCTAACCCTAAACATCTCCCTTTCCGTAACCCTCACCCTCACCAAAAACCTCACCATTACCCTGACCTTACCCTGACCTTAACCCTCACACTAACCCAAAACCTCACCCTAACTAGCCAAAACACTCACACTAAAACTCACCCTAACCCTAATGCTAACCCTAACACTCACCCTCACCCTAAACCTCACCCTAAACCTTAACCTAACCCTAACCCTAACCCTAACCCTCAACCTCACCCTAAACCTCACACTAAGCCTAACCCTCAACCTAACCCTTACCCTCACACTAACCCTCACCATAACCCTAACCCTAAGCTAACCCTTAAACTCACCCTAACACTCACTCTCACCCTAACCCTAATCCAAACCTTAATCCTCAACCTAACCCTCACCCTAACCCTAACTTTCACACAAATCCTTACCCTAAACCTAACCTTAACCCTACCCCTCACCATAAATCTCATCCTAACCCTAAACCTAAACCTAACCCAAACCCTAAACATCACCCTAACCCTAACCCTCACCCTCACCCTCACCATCAACGTAACCATAAACCTAACACTACACCAAAAAATAACACTAATCCTAACCCTTATCCTAACCCTCACCTTCACCCACACCCTAACCCTAGCCCTCACACTTAACCTAACCCTCACCCTCAACTTAACCCTATTCCTAACCCTAAAATTTATGCTCACCTTAACACTAACCCTAACACTAAAACTAAGCGTTATACTAACCTTAATTCTCAGCCTAACCCTAACCCTCACCCTAACCCTATCCCTAACCCTAACCCTCACCCTCACCCTAGCCCTCACCCTAACCCTAATCCTAATCCTTAACCTCACCCTAAACCTAACCCTCACCCTGATTCCAAACCTCAATCTCACCGTAACCCTAACCCTAACCCCAAACCTAACACTCACCCTAACCCTCACCCTTAATGTAAACCTAAACCTAACCCTCACCCTAACCCACACCCTTACCATAATCCTTACACTCACCCTAACCCTCACACTTACCCTTACCCTCACACTCTACCTAACCCTCAACCTAACCCTAATTCTCACCCTAACCTTACCCTAACCCTCACAATAACCCTCACACTAATGATAATGCTAACCCTAACACTCACCCTGACGCTAACCCTCACTCTAACCCTTAACATCACCCTAAACCTAAACCTTTCCCTAACCCTCAACCTAATCTTTACCCTCAACCTAACACTAAGCCTAACCCTAACACTAAACCTCACACTAAACCTAAACCTCACCCTAGCCCTCAGCCTAACCCTAATCCTAACCCTAACCCTCACCCTAAACCTAACCCTCAACCTAACCCTAACCCTCACCCTCACCTAACCCTCACCCAAAACCTAAACCTAACCTCACCCTAACCTTCACCTTAACCCTAACCCTTACCTTAACCGTAACCATAACCCTAACCCTTACAATAAAACTAAGCCTAATCCTAAACATAATCCTTACCCTAACCCACACCCTCAACCTCAGCCTCACCCTAACCCTTACTCTAAACCTAAACCTCACACTCAACCTAACCCTAATTCAAACCCTAACCCTAACCCTAAACCTCACCCTAACCATAACCCTCACCCTCACCCTCACTGTAACCCTAACCCGAAACCTAACAATAACCCTAAAACTAAACCTAACCCTCACCCTAACCATGACCCTCACCCTAAACCTAACACTCACCCTAACACTTACCCTCAAGCTTACCCTAAACCTAACTCTAACACTAACCCTAACAGTAACCCTAACTCTCACCCTAACCCTAAACGTCACCCTACCCCTAACCCTCACCCTCACCCTAGCCCTCACCCTAACCCTAATTCAAACCCTAACCCTCACCCTAACCCTAACCCTCATCCTCACCCTAAACCTCACACTAAACATAACCATAATCCTCAATATAACCCTCACCCTCACCCTAACCCTCACCATAACCCTTATCCTAACCCTCACACTAATAGTAACCCTCACCCTGAGGGGAACACTCACACTCAGCCTAACCCTCACCTTAACTGTTACCATCTCGCTCACCCTAACCCACACCCTAACCCTAACCCTCATCCAAACACTCACCCTAACCCTAATCCTATCCATCAACCTGACACTAACCCTCACCCTCACCCTCACCCTCACCCTCAGCCTAACCCTAAGCCTAAGCCTGAGCCTAACCCTAATCCTCACCCTCACCCTAGCCCTCACCCTAAACCTAATCCTAACCCTAATCCTCATCCTAACCCTCATCCTAACCCAAACACTAACCATAACCCAAAACCTATTCCTCACCCCCAAACTAACCCTCAGCCTAACCCTACCCCTAACCCTCAACCTAACCCTAACCCTCACCCATACAGTAACCCTAACCCTAACCCTCACCCTAACCCTAAAACTAACCCAAACCCTAAACCTCACACTAAACCTAACCCTAAACTTGACCATCAACCTCAGCCTCACCCTCACCACAAACTTAACCCAAACCAAAACACTAACAATAACCCGAATTTTAACACTATCCCTAAAATTAATCCTGACCCTCACCCTCACCCTCAGCCTAACACTAAGCCTAACCTAGGCTTAACCCTAACCCTCACCGTAAACCTAACCCTAACCCTAACCCTAATCCTAAACCTAACCCTAATAATCAGCCACACCCTCACCCTAACCCAAACCCTAACCCTAACCGTCACCCTAACCAAAAGTCTAAACCTAACCCTAAACCTAATGCTCACACTCACACTCACCCTAACCCTAAACCTAAACATAACCCTATCCTTAACCCTAATCCTCACCCTAACACTCACGATAGCCCTCACCCTAACACTAATCCTAATCCTAAACCTCATCCTAACCCTCACCCTAAGCCTAAACCTAACCCTCACACTAAACCTAACACTAACACTAATCCTAACTCTAACCCTAAAGCTCACCCTCACCCTAACCCTAAACGTAACTCTAAACCAAACCCTAAACCTAAACCTCATCCTAACCCCAACCCTAAAACTCACCCTCACCCTAGCCCTAACCCAAACTCTAACCCAAAACCTAAACCTAAACCTCATCCTAACCCCAACCCTAAAGCTCAAACTTACCTTCACCGAACTGTAACCCTAACCCTAACCCTAACAATAACCCTAACCCTAATACTCACCCTAACCCTAACACTAACCCTCACACTAACCCTAACCATCACCCTAACCCTAAACCTCACCCTAACACTAACCTTAACCCTCACCCTCTTCCTAGCCCTCACCCTAAGCCTAACCCTCATCCTCACCCTAAACCTCACAGTAACCCTAACAGTAATCCTCAATCTAACCCTGACCCTCACCCTAACACTTACCCTAACCCTCACCCTAACACTAACCCTCACCCTTACCGTAACCCTCACCCTTGGCCTAACACTCGCCTTTACCCTTACCGTCACCCCCACCCTAAACTTCACCCTGACCCTAAACCTCACCCTACACCTCACGCTAAACATAATTCTACCGCTAAACCTCACCCTCACACTAACCCTAATTCTAACCATAACCCAAACACTTAAGCTCACCCTAACCCTAACCATCCCCCTCACCCTCACAGTAACCGAAACCCTAACCCTAACCCTAACAATAACCCTCACCCTAAACCTAACACTCAACCTAAAACTTACCCTCACCCTAACACTAACCCTAACCCTAACACTAACCCTCACACTAACCCTAGCCCTCACCCTAATCCTAAACCTCATTCTAACCCTAACCCTAACCCTAACCCTGACCCTCACCCTAACGCTAATTCTAACCCTCACCCTCACCCTAACCCTAATCCTCATCCTCACCCTAAACCTCACACTGACCATAACCCTAATCCTCAATCTAACCCTCACCCTAACCATAACCCAAAACCTTACCCTAACCCTCACCCTAACCCGAACCCTCACCCTTATCTTAACACTCACCCTCAGCCTAACCCTAATACTAATCCTCACCCTAAACCTCACACTAAGCCTAACATTAATCCTCAATATAAGCCTCACCCTAACCATAAACCGAACCTTTACCCTAAACCTCACCCTAACCCTAACCCTAACACTAACCCTAAATCTAACCCTAAGCCTAACCCGAAACCACATCCTAAACCTAACCCTAACCCTCACCCTCACCGAAACTGTAACCGCAACCCTAACAATAAACATATCCCTAACCCTCAGCCTAACCATAACCCTCACCGTAACCCAAAGCCTCACCATAACACTTACCCTCACACTAACTCTAACCCCAAACCTAACACTAACCCTCACACTAACCCTAACCCTAACCCTAACCCTAAACCTCAACCTAACCCTCACTCTCACCCTTACATTAACAATAACACTAACCCTAACCCTAACCATCAACCTAACCCCAATCCTAAACCTAACCCTCACCCTCAGCCTAACCCTAAGTCTCTGCGTAACCCTAAGTCTAAACCTAACCCTGACCCTATCCCTCACACACCCTCACCCAAACCCTAAACCTAAACCTAACTCTATCCCTAAACCTCAACCTAACCCTTACCCTCACCCTGACATTAACACTAACCCTAACCCTAAACCTCACCTTAACCCTCACCCTAACCCTAACTCTAACCCTAAACCTCACCCATACCCTAACCCTAATCCTAACCCTAACCCTAAACCTAACCCTAAACCTCACCCTACCCTAACTCTCACCCTCAACCTCAATCAAACCGGAATTCTAACCCTAACCCTAACAATAACATTAACCCTAACCCTAAACCTAACCATAACCCTCATCCTCAGCCTCACCTTCTCGGCAAACTTAACCCTAACCATAGCAGTAACGACAAACCTAATACTAAACCTAATCCTAATCCTCACCCCCACCCTCACCCTCAGCCTAACCCTAAGCCTAACCCTAACCCTAACCCTCACGGTAACCCTAACCCTAACCCTAAACCTAAACCTAACCCTAACCCTAACCCTAAACCTAACCCTATTCCTCAGCCTCACCCTCACCCTAACCCAAAGTATAAACCTAAATCTCACCCTTACCATAAGCGTAAACCTAAACCTAATCCTAACCCTCATCCTCACCCTCACCCTAACCCTAATCCTTAACCTATCCCTATCACTAACCCTAAACCTCAACCTAACCCTCACCCTAGCCCTCATCCTAACCCTAACCCTAACCCTCACCCTCACCCTAGGCCTCACCCTAACCCTAATTCTAACCCTCACCCTCACCCTAACACTAACCCTCATCCTCACCCTAAACCTCACACTAACCCTAAACTGAATCCTCAATCTAACCCAAACCCTAACCCTAACCCTAAACCTTAACCTAACCCTAAACTTAACCAAACCCTCACACTTATCTTAACCCTCACCCTCAGCCTAAATCTCACCTTTACCCTTACCATCATGATCACCCTAACCCTCACCTTAACACTAAATCTCATGCTAACCCTCACCCTAACTGTAAACCTACCCAGGACCATAACCCTAACCCTCACCCTCAAACTCATGCTCAGCCTAAACCTAAGCCTAAGCTGTAGCCTAACCCTCACCCTCACCCTAGCCCTCACCCTAACCCTAATCTGAACCATAAACCATATTCTATTCCTCACCGTAACCCAAACCCTAACCATCACCCTAACCCTAATCATCACCCAAACTCACCCTCAGCCTAACCCTAAGCCTAAGCCTAACCCTAACCCTCACACTCACCCTCACCCTCACCCTAAGCCTTATCCCAACCCTAACACTAACCCTAAACCTAAGCCTCAACCTAACCCTCACTCTAACGTTAACCCTAACACTAACCCTAATCCTAACCCTCGAAATAACCCTACCCCTAAACCTAAATCTAAACCTAAACCTCACCCTAACCCTATTCCTAACCCTATCCATAACCCTAACACTCTCCCTAACTCTCAACCTAAACCTAACCCTAAAACTAACCCTAACCCTAATCCTCAATCTAAACATCCCTCTAACCCTAAGTCTAACCCTAAACCACACCCTCACCCAAAACCTAACTCTGACCCTCACCCAAACCCTAAACCTCACACTAACCGTAACCCTGACCTTCACCCTCACCCTCACCGCGACCCAAACCCTAAACCTAAACCTAACAGTAACCCTAACACTAATCCTAACCCTCACCCTAACCATAAACCTCACCCTAACCCAAACCATCACCCTAACACTTACCCTCACCCTAAAACTAACCCTAACCCTAACACTAACCATCACACTAATCCTAACCCTAACCTAACCCTAAACCTCAACCTAACCCTCACCCTCACTCTAATCCTAACACTGACCCTCACCCTAACCCTCACCCTAGCCCTCCCCCTAAACCTATATCTAATCCTAAAACTCACCCTCACACTAACATTAACCTTAACCCTAACCCTAAACCCCAATCTAACCCTAATCCTAACACTCAACCTCACCCTCACCCTCACCTTAACTCTAACCCTAACCCTAACAATAACAATAACCCTAACCTAACCCTAAACCTAACCCTAATCCTCAACCTTACCCTCACCCGAAAACTAACACTAACGCTAACGCTCACCCTAACCTTAAGCCTAACCTAACCCTAACCCTAACCCTCACACTCACCCTAACCCTAACCCTAATCCTAAACCTAACACTATCCCTAACCCTAACCCTCACCCTAAGCCTCACCCTAGCCTTTAGCCTAACCCTAATCCTAACCCTAAACCTCATGGTCACCCTCACCCTAACCCTAACCCTAACCGTCACCCTAACCCTAACCCTAACCCTCACCCTCATGCTCATCCTAAGCCTAAGCCTAACCCGAACCCTAACACTCACCTTAACCCTAACCCTAACACTAACCCTAACATTATCCGTAAACCTCACTCTCACCCTAACCCTAACTTTAACCCTAACCCTAAACCAAAACCTCTTCCTAACCCTAACACTCACCCTCACCGTAACCGTAACCCTAAACCTAACCCTAAGAATAAGCCTAACCCTAATCCTCACCCTTAACATAACCCTCACCATAACACTAACCCTCACCCTAACACTTACCCTCACCCTAACACTAAACCTACACATAACACAAACACTCACACTAACCCTAACCAACACGCTAACCCTTAACCTCACCCTAATCCTAACCCTAACCCTCATCCTAACCCTATCCCTCATTCTCACATAAACCTCACACTAACCTCACACTAATCCTCAATCTAACCATCACTCTCATCCTAACCCTAACCCTAACCCTCACTCTAAACCTAACCCTCACCCTAAAACTCACCCTAACCCTAACTCTAACCCAAAGACTCACACTCACCTTAAACCTAACCCTCACCCTAATCCTCACACTACCTTAACTCTACTCCTAAACCTCACCCTAACCCTAACCCTCATGCTCACCCTCTCCCTCAGCGAAACCCTAAGCCTAACCCTAACCCTAAACCTAAACCTGACCCTAACCCTAACCCTCATTCTCACCCTCTCCCTCAGCGAAAACCTAAGCCTAACCGGAACCCTAACCCTAACCCTCACACTAACTCTAAGCCTTACCCTGCTCCTAATCCAAACCCTAAGCCTAAGCCTCACCCTCACCATAACACTCACCCTATCCCTAACTCTAACACTAACCCTCACCCAAAACCTCACCCTAAACGTCGCCCTAACCCTAACTCTAATCCTAAACCTCACCCTCACCCTAACCCTAACGCTAAACCTCACCCGAACCCTAACCCTCACCCTCACCCACAACCTCATCGCAACTCTAACACTAAACCTAACAATAACACTAACCCTCGACCAAACCCTAACCCTAAAAATAACCCTAACCCTAACCCTCATGCTCATCCTCTCCCTCAGCGAAACCCTAAGCCTAACCCTAACCCTAAACCTAGACCTCATCCTATCCCTAACCCTAATAATAACCCTAACCCTAACCTTAAACATACCCCAACCCTACCCCTAACACTAACACTAAACCTAACCCTAACCCTAACCATAACCCTCACCCTAACCCTAACATTACCCTAACACTAACCCTAATCCTCAACCTCACCCTAGCCCTCACCCTAACCCTAACCCTCATCCTCACCCTAAACCTCACACTAACCCTAACACTAATCCACAATCTAACCCTCACCCTCACCCTCACCCTAACCCTTATCCTTACCATAACCCTCACCCTAGGCCTAACAATCATCTTTAAACTTGCGGACACCCCCAACTTAACCCTTACCCTAACCCTAACCCTCACCCTAACCCTCACCCTAACCCTAACTCTAACCCTAAACCTCACTCTAACACTAACCCTAACTCTAACCTTAACCTTAACACTAAAAACCTCTCCCTAAACTTAACCCTAAACCTCATCCTCACCATAACCATAACCCTAACAATAAATCTAACCCTAACCCTAATCCTAACCCTCACATTCACCCTCACCTTAATCCTAACCGTAACCCTCACCGTAACCCTAACCCTCACCCTTCCGTAACCCTAAGCCTCACCCTAACCATAATCCTGACCCTAACCCTCATCATAACCCTCCCAAAAAACCTAACCCTAACCCTCAACCTAACCCTAACCCTCTCCCTCACCATCACCCTCAGCCTAACACTTAGCCTAACACTAAACCTAAACCTAACCCTCACACTCACCGTAATTCTAAATGTAACCCTAACCCTAACCATCACCCTTACCCTCCCCCTAACCCTATATCTAACCCTAAACCTCACCCTCAACCTAACCCTAACCCTAACCTTAAACCCCACCCTAACCCTAACGCTAACCCTCACCCCCACACTTACCTTCACTGTAACTATAACCCTAACCCTAACAATAACACTAACGCTAACCGTAATCATCACCCTAACCTTAATCCTTACACCCACACTCAAGCTCAGCCAAAACCTAAGCCTAAGCCTAACCCTCATCCTAACCCTCACACTCACATTCACCCTAACCCTAATCCTAAACCTAACCCTATCCCTAAACCTCAACCTAACCCTCACCCTCACCCTAAACCTAACACTAACCCTAGCCCTCAACCTCACCCTAATCCTCAACCCTAAGCCTAAATCTACCCCTAAACCTCACCCTCACCCTAACCCTAACCCTAACCCTAAACTTAAACCTCACCTTAACCCTAATCCTCACCTTCACCCTCAACCTCACCCTAACGCTAACCCTAACCCTAACAATAACACTAACCCTAACACTAACCCTAACCCAAACCCGAACCATAACCCTCACCCTCCGCCTCACCCTCACTGCAAATTTAACCATAACCATAACCATAACACTAACAATAACCCTAACACTAACCCTAACCTCACCCTAACCCTAACGCTAACCCTAACCCTCAAACTAACCCTCACCCTAACCCTAATCCTAACTCTAACCTTAACCGTAACCCTAAACCTCAACCTAAACCTCACCCTAAACTATATCCTAACACTAACCCTAACCCTAACCCTAACCCTGGACCTAACCCTCCCACTAACCCTAAATATAACCCTGAAACTAACCCTCACTCTAACCCAAATCCTAACCCTAACCCTGAACCTAACCCTAACCATTAACCTCACCGTAACTCTAACTCTCATCATAACCCTCACCCAAACTCTAACCCTATCCCTAAACCTCACCCAAACTCTAACCCTAAACCTCACCCTCACCCTAGTCCTCACCCTAACCCTAATCCTAACCCTAATCCTCATCCTAACCCTCACCCTAACCCTAACCATAACCCTCACCCTAATCCTAAGCCTAACCCTAATCCTCAACCTAACCCTAACACTCACGCTCACCATAACCCTAACCCTAACATTCACCCTAACCATAAATTTAACCCGAACACTAACTATCACCCAAACCCTAACCCTAAACCTCACCCTCACCCTCATCCTCACCATCAGCCTAACCCTAAGCCTAAACCTAACCCTGACCCTCAAACTCACCTTAACCCTTACCCTAATATTAATCCTAACACTAAGCCTAACCCTCAACCTCACTCTAACCCTCAATGTAACCCTAACACTAACACTAACCCTAACCCTAACACTCCTCCTCAGCCACACCCTAAGCCTAACCCTAACACTAAACCTCACACTAACCCTAACCCTAACCTCAACCTAACCCTAAGTCTAACCCTAACCCTAAAACTAAAAACCTCACCTTACCCCTAACCCTAACCCTCACCCTCACCCTCTCAGTAACTGTAACCGTAACCCTAACCCTAACAATAACCCTAACCCTAACCCTAATCCTAACCCTCACCCTGACCCTTAACCTAATCTTAACCCTAACCCTCACCCTAACCCTAACCCTCACCCTTACCGTAACCCTAACCCTCATCCTAACCCTCACCCTAACCCTAAAACTCACCCTAACACTAACCCTAAAACACAACCTCACACTATCCCTCAACCTAGCCCTCACCCTAACCCTAATCCTCACCCTAATCCTCACCCTAAACCTCACCCTAACCCTCACCCTAACCCTAACACTCAACCTAACCCTCACCCTCACCCTAAACTTAACCAGAACACTAACTCTCACCCTAACCTTAGCCTTAACACTTACCCTAACCCTAACCCTTAACCTCAACTTAACCCTCCCCCTAACCCTAAATTTAACCCAAAAATAACCCTCACCCTAACGCAAATCCTAACCCTAACCCTCACCCTAACCCTAAACCTCACCCTTACCGTAACCCTAACCCTCATCCTAATCCTCACCCTAAACCTAAACCTCACCCTAACACTAACCCTAACCCTCACCCTCACCCTAGCCGTCACCCTAACCCTAATCCTAACGCTAATCCTCATGCTAAACCTCACCCTAACACAAACCCTAACCCAAACCCTAACCCTCAAACTAACCCTAAACCTCACGCTCAACATAACCATAACCCTCACCCTCACCCTCACCCTAAACTTAACATGAACACTAACTCTCACCCTAACTCTCACCCTCACCCTCAGTGTAACCCTAAGACTAACACTAAACCTAACCCTAACACTCACACTCACCCTAAACCTTAAACTAATAATATGCCTAACCCTAACACTAACCCTCACCCTCAGCCTCAACTTAACCCTAACCTTAACTGAAACCTCACCCACACCCCAACCCTAACCCTAATCCTAACACTAAACCTCAGCCAAACCCTAACCCTAAACCACACCCTCACCATAGCCATCACCCTAACCCTAATCCTAAACATCACCCTCACCCTAGACCTCACCCTAACCCTAATCCTATCACTACCCTCAATCTAACCCTCACCATAATCCTAACACTAACACTCACCCTAACCCTAAACCTCACCCTCAACCTAAACCTAAGCCTAACCCTAACCTATCCCTAACCCTCACACTCATCCGCACACTTACCCTCACCATAAGTCTAAACTTAAACATAACCCTAACCCTAAACCTCACTCTAACCGTAATTCTCACTCTAACCCTAACCCTCACCTTAAACCTCCCCCTAAACCTATATCTACCCCTAAACCTCACCCTAACCCTAACCCTCACCCTAACCCTAACCCTAACCCTAACCAAAACCCCACCCTAATCCTAACCCTAACCCTCACCCTCAACCTCAAGGTAACTCTAACCCTAACCCAAACAATAACACTAATCTTAACCCTAATCCTCACCCCCACCATCACCCTCAGCCTAACCCTAACACTAACCCTAACCCTCACCGTAACCCTAACCCTAACCCAAATCCTAACACTAACCCTAACCCTAAATCAAACCCTAAACAAAACCCTAATCCTCACCCTCACCCTCACTCTAACCCAAACCCTAACCCTAACCCTCCCCTATCCCTAAGCCTAACCCTAACACTAACCCTAATGCTCACACTCACTCACCCTAACACAAATTCTAAACCTAACCCTATCCTTAAGCTTAAAACTCAGCCTAACCCTCAACCTAGCCCTCACACTAAAGCTAATCCTAACTCTCACCCTTATCTTAACCCTCACCCTCAGCCTAAACCTCACCTTTACTCTTACCATCATCCTCAACCTAACCCTCACCCTAAACCTAAACCTCATCTTAACACTCACCCTAACCATAAACCTAACCATCACCCTAATCCTAACCCTCACCCTCACCCTAGCCCTCACCCTAACCTTAACCCTAAACCTAAACCTCACATAACACTAACCCTAACCATCACCCTAACACTAAACCTCACCCTAACACTAACTCTAAACCTCAACCTCACCCTATCCCTATCCCTAACCCTAAACCTCATACTCACCCTAAACCTCACAATAACCCTAACACTAATCCTCAGTCTAAACCTCACCCTCACCCTAACCCTAACCCTAACCATCACCCTAACACTAACCCTTACCTTAATCCTCACCTTCATCCTTAACCTCAAATTTACCATTACCATCACCCCCAACCTAACCCTCAGCCTGACCCAAACCCTGATTCTAACCCTAACTCTACCCCTAAACCTCACCCTCAACCTAACCCTAACCCTAACCCTCACCCTAACCATAACGCTAACCATAACCCTAACCCTAATACTCACCCCACCCTCACCCTGAGCCTAACTAACCGTATGCCTAATTCTAACCCTAACCCTAACCCTCACACTCACCCTAACCCTCACCCTAACCATAACCCTAACCATAACCCTAACCCTAATACTCACCCCACCCTCACCCTGAGCCTAACTAACCGTATGCCTAATTCTAACCCTAACCCTAACCCTCACACTCACCCTCACCCTAACCTTAACCTTAACACTAACCATAACCCTAAGCCTAAACCTCAACCTAACCCTCCCCCTAACCGGAAATCTGACCCTAAAACTAACGCCTCACCCTAACCCAAATCCTAACCCTAACCCTCAACCTAACCTAAACCCTCACCCTCACCGTAACTCTAACCCACATCCTAACACTCACCCAAACCCTAACCCTAAACCTAAACCTCATCCAAACACTAACCCTAACCCTCACCCTCACCCTAGCCCTCAACCTAACCCTAATCCTAACCCTAATCATCATCCAAAACCTCATTCTAACCCTAACCTTAACACTCAGGCTGACTGTAACCCTAACCCTAAACCTCACGCTAACCCGAAACTTAACACAAACCCTAACACTAAACATAACCCTAACCCTAAACCTCACCCTAACCCTAAACCTAAACCTCAACCTCACCCTAGCCCTCACACTAATCCTAATCCTAACCCTAACCCTCATCCTAACCCTCACCCTAACACTAACCCTAACACTCACCATCACCCTCACCCTAACTCTAAACCTAACCCTAACCCTCAACCTAACCCTAAACCACACCCTCACTGTAACCCTTACCCTAACCCTCACGCTAACCCTAAACTTAAACCTCACCCTAGCTCTAACGCTAACCCTAACCCTAACCCTCAACCTAAACCTAACCCTCACCATCACCCTCACGCTCAGCCTAAACCTAAGCCTAAGCCTAACCCTCACACTAACCCTAACAATAACCATAATCCTAACCCTCACCCAAACCCTAACCCTAACCCTAAACCTCACCCAAACACTAACCCTAAACCTCCCCCTCACCCTAGCCCTCAACCTAACCCTAAGCCTAACCCTAACTCTAACCCTCACACTCACCCTAACACTAACCCTAATCCTAACCCTAACCCTAACTTAACCCTCACCCTCACCATAACACTCACCTTAAGCCCAAACCTAAAATTAATCCTAACCCTAACCCTAACCCTAATCCTCACCCTAGCCCTTAACCTAACCCTAATCCTAACCCTAACCCTCATCCTAACTCTCCCCCTAAACCTAACCATAACCATAACACTAACCCTAATCCTCACCCCCACCCTCACCCTGAGCCTATCCTTAAGCCTAAGCCTAACCCTGACCCTCACCCTCACCCTCACCTTAATTTTAATCCTAACCCTAACCCTGACCCTAAACCTCAACCTAACCCTCACCCTAATCTTAAAATGAACACTAACCCTAACATTAACCCTCCACCTAACCCTAAATCTAACCCTAAACCTCATCGTCGTCCTAACCCTAATCCTAGCCCTAACCCTAATCCTCACCCTAAACCTAACCCTATACCTCACCCTCACACTCACCCTCACAATAACTCTAACGCTAACCGTAACAATAACACTAATCCTAAACCTAAACCTAACATCACCCTCACTGTATACCTAACCCTCATCCTAACCCTCACCCTAACCCTAACCCTAATCCTAAACCTTACCCTAACACTAACCCTAACCCTCACCCTCACCCAAGCCCTCAAGCTAACCCTAATCCTAACCCTAATCCTAACCCTAACCCTGACACTAACCCTCACCCTCAGCTTCACCCTCAGCCTAACCCTAAGACTAAGCCTAACCCTAACCCTAACCCTCACACTCACCCTAACCCTTACCCTAATCATAAACCTAAACCTCGGCCTAACCCTCACACTCACCCTAACCCTCACCCTAACCCTAACTCTGACACTAACCCTAACCCTAAACCTCAACCTCAGCCTCACCCTAACCATAACCCTAACACTAACCTTAACCCTAAACGTCACCCTAACAGTCCCCCTAACCCTACCTCTAACCCCAAACCTCACCCTCACCCTAAACCTAACCCTAACCCTAACCCTAATCCTCACCTTAACCCTAACCCTAAACCTCACCCTAACCCTAACCCTCAACGAAACCCTAACCGTCACACTCTCCAGAACCCTCATCCTCACTCTAACGCCCACCCTCACCCTAAACATAAGCCTAACCCTAACCCTCACCATAACCGTAAACCTAACCCTCACACTGAGTAACCCTAACCCTCACCCTCACCCCAACCCTCACCCTTACCTTATCCTCACCCTAACCCTAACCCTCACACTAACTCTAAACTTAACTCTAACCCTACCCCTCACCCTACCCCTCACCCTAACTATAACCCTAACCCTAACACTCACCATCACCCTAATCCTAACCCTTAACCTCACCCTCACCCTAACCCTCAGCATTACCTTAACACTCACCCTAACCTTAACCCTAACCCATACCCTAATTCTAACTGTCAGCCTCACCCTAAACCTCACCCTCATTCTACACATCACCCTAACCCTAACCCTCAAACTAACCCTAGTATTATCACTCAGCCTAACCCTAACACTCACCCTAACCCTAACCTCCAACCTAACACTAACCCTCAACCTAAACCTAACGCTAACCCTCACCCTAACCCTCACCCTCACCCTAAGCCTTACTGTCACTCTAACCCTAACCCTCACACTATCCCTAATCCTCACCCTAACCCTAACACTACCCCTCACCCTAACCCTCACCCTAACCCTAACCCCAAACTTAACCCTCACCCTTACCGTCACCCTCACCGTCACCCTAACCCTCACACTTACCCTCACCCTAAACCTAACTCTAACCCAAACCCTTAACTTCAGCCTAACCCTCAACCTGAACCTTCACCTCACCCTCACACTAACCCTAAACCTCACCCTAAACCTAACCCTAACCCTAAACCTCACCCTAGCCCTCACCTTAACCATAATTCTAACCCTAACCCTTAACCTAACCCTAACCTTCATCCTCACCCTAAACCTCACATTAACCCTAACCCTAACCCTCAACCTAAACCTAACCCTCACCCTCACCGTAAACCTAAACCTAACTCTAACACTTACCCTCACCCTAACACTAACCCTAATCCTAACCCTCACACTCACCCTAACCCTCAAGCTAAACCTTACCCTCACCCTAACCTTCATCCTAACCCTCACCCTATTCCCAACCTTAACGCTCAAACTAACCCTAACCCTCACCCTCAGCCTAACCCTAACCCTAACCCTACCCCTCATCCTAACTCTCAACCTAACCCTAAACCTAACCCTGATACTAACCCTAACCCTAACTCTAACCCTCACCTGCACCCTAACACTCACTTTCACCCTTAAACTTACATTAAACCTAACCCTCACCCACACCCTAACCCCCAGTCTCACCCTCACCCTCAACCTCAGCCTAACCCTAAGCCTAACTTTAACGCTATCCCTAACCCTCACACTCACCCTCACCCTAACCCTAACCCTAAGCCTTACCGTCACCCTCAACCTCACCCTAACCCTCAACCTAACCCTAACTCTCACCCTAACCCTGACCCTCACATTAACCCTAACCCTCACCCTAACCCTATCCCTCAACCAAACCCTTACCTTCACCCTAACACTAAGCCTAACCCTAACTTGAACCCTCACAGTAACACAAAACCTCACCCTAACCCTAACCCTCACAGTAACCCTAAACCTCACCCTAAGCATAACCCTACCCCTCACCTTACCCCTCACTCTAACCCTAACCCCAACCCTAAACCTCGCACTCACCGTCACCCTAACACTCACCTTAAACCTAACCCTCACTGATACCCTAACCCTCACACTCTCCAGAACCCTCATCCTCAAATACTCACCCTCACCCAAAACATAACCCTAACACTAACCCTCACCATAACCGTAACCTAACCCTCACATTCAGTAACCCTAACCCTCACCCTCACCCCAAACCTCACCCTTACCTTATCTTCACCCTAACCCTAACCCTCACACTAACTCTAACTTTAACTCTAAACCTACCCCTCATCCTACCTCTCACCATAACTAGAACCCTAAAACTACCCCTAACCCTCACCCTAATCTTAACCCTTAACTTCACCCTCACCCTAACCCTCAGCATTACCTTAACCCTAACCCTAAGTTTAACCCTCACCCATACCCTAACCCTTACTCTCACCCTCACCCTAGGCCTTACCCTCATTCTACACATCACCCTAAGCCTAACCCTCACCCTAAAACTTATCTTATTACTCATCCTAACCCTAACACTCACCCTAACACTCACCCTAACCCTAACCTCCAACCTAACACTAACCCTCAACCTAACCCTAATGATAACCCTCACCCTAAACCTAACCCTCACCCTAAGCCTTACTGTCACTCTAACCCTAACCCTCACACTATCCCTAATCCTCACCCTAAGCCTAACACTACACCTCACCCTAACCCTCACCCTAACCCTAACCCCAAACCTAAACCTCACCCTTACCGTCACCCTCAACGTCACCCTAACCCTCACCCTTACCCTAAACCTAACTCTAACCCTAACCCTTACCCTCAGCCTAACCCTCAACCTGAACCTTAACCTCACCCTCACCCTAACCCTAAACCTCACCTTAACCCTAACTCTAAACCTAAACATCACCCTAGCCCTCACCCTAACCATAATTCTAACCCTAACCCTCAACCTAACCCTAACCCTCATCCTCACCCTAAACCTCACATTAACCCTAACCCTAATCCTCAATCTAACCCTCACCGTAACCCTTACCCGAACCCTTACCCTAACCCTCACTCTAAGCCTAACACTCACCCTTATCTTAACCCTCAGCCTCAGCCTATCCTAACCCTCACCTTTACACTTACCATCATCCTCACCCTCACCCTAACCCTCACACTAACCCTAACCCTCACCGTAGCCCTCACCCTAACCCTAACCCTAACCCTCACCCTCACCCTAACCCTCACCTTAACCCTTAACCTAACACTCACCCTAATCCTAACCCTCAACCTTAGGGGAACACTCACCCTCAGCCTAACCTTCACCTTTACTCTTACCATCACTCTCACTCTAACCCTCACCCTAACCCTAACTGTCATCCTAACACTCACCCTAACCCTAACCCTATCCATCCAACTAACACTAACCCTCACACTCACCCTCACCCTCAGCCTAACCCTAAGCCTAAGACTCACCCTAACCCTAATCATCACCCTCACCCTAGCTATCAACCTAAACCTAATCCTAACCCTAACCCTCATCCTAACCCTCACCCTAACCCAAACGCTAAACAGCCAAAACCTATTCCTCACCCCCAACCTAACCCTCAGCCTAACCCTAACCCTAACCCTCAACCTAACCCTAACCCTCACCCATACAGTAACCCTAACCCTAAACCGCACCTTAACCCTAAACCTAACCCAAACCCTAAACCTCACACTAAACCTAATCCTAACTTTAACCCTCAACCTAGCCCTCAACCTAACCCGAATCCTAACCCTATACCTCATAATAACCCTCACCCTAACCCTAAACCTAACCCTTACCCTAACCCTAACGCTCACCCTTACCCTCAGCCTAACCCTAAGCCTAAGCCTAAGCCTAAGCCTAACCCTAACCCTCACCCTCACGCACACCCTAACCATAATCCAAAATGTAACCCTATCCATAACCTTAACCCTCACCATAACCCTCACCCCAACCCTAACTCTAAACCTAAACCTCATCCACACCCTAATCCTAAACCTCACCCTCACCCTCAGCTGAACCCTAACTCTAACCCTAACCATAACACTCACCCTAACCATAACCCTCACCCTTACGGTAACCCTGACCCTCAGACTAACTCTAACCTTTAACCTTACTGACACCCTCAACCTAACACTCACCCTAACCCTAAACTTAACCCGAAACCTAACTCTCAAACTAACCCTAACACTAACACTCACCCTAACCCTAACCCTCACACTCACCCTCTCCCTAACCCTATTCCTAAACCTCACCCTCACCACAGCCCTCACCCTAAACCTAATCCAAAACCTAACCCTCCCCTAACCTTAAACCTAACACACACCCTCATCCTAACCTTCACCCTAACCCTAACCCTAACCCTAACCGTCACTGTAAACCTCAACCTAACCCTGTCTCTAACCCTAAACCTCAAACTCACACTGATCCTAACCCTAACCCTAACACTAAACCTCACCCTCACCCTAGCCCTCACCCTAACCCTAATCCTAAACCTAACCATCATCCTAACCCTCACCCTAACCCTAACCCTAACACTAATCCTCAACCTCAACATAACCCTCAGCCTAACCCTAAGCCTAACCCTAAACCTAACCCTGACCCACAAACTCACCATCACCCTAACCCTAATCCTAATAATAAACCTAACCCTAAACCTCAACCTATCCCTAAACCTAAAACTAACCCTAACCCTAACCCTCATCCTAAACCTCAACTGAACTCTAAATTTGACACTAAACCTCACTCTCACCCTAACCCTAACTCTAACCCTAAACCTAACCCTAAACCTCACCCTAACCCTAACCCTCACCCTCACCCTTACCATAACCCTAAACCTCACCCTAAACATAACCCTCACCCTCACCCTAACCCTAAACCTAACACTTACCCTCACACTAACACTAAACCTCCCATTAATTCTAACCCTCACCATAACCGTAAACCTCACCCGAAACCTAGCCCTAAACCTAATGCTCACCATAACCCTCATTCTAATCCTAACCCTCACCCTAACCCTAATCCTCATCCTCACCCTACACCTCACACTAACCCTAACCCTAACCCTAACCGTAACCCTCACCCTCACCCTAAATCTAACCCTAACCCTTATCCTAACCCTCACCCTAACCCTAACCCTCACGCTAACCCTAACACTCACCCTCATCCTAAACCTCAGCCTAACCCTAAGCCTAACCCTAAATCTAACCCTAACCCTAAACCTCAAACTCACCTTCTCCCTAACCCTAATCCTAAACCTAACTCTAACCATAACACACACCCTAACACTAACCCTCACCTTAAACCTAACCCTAACACTAACACTAATCCGAACTCTCACCCTAACCCTATCTCTAAAACTAAAACTCCAACTCACCCTGACCCTATCCCTAACCCTAAGCCTAAACCTCACCTTAACCCGAACCCTAAATCTCAACCTCAACCTAGCCCTCACCCTAACCCTAATCCTAAACCTAACCCTCATCCTAACCCTCAAACTAAACCTAACGCTAATCCTCATTCTAACAATAACCCTCACCCTCAACCTAACCCTCAGCCTACCCTAAGCCTTACCCTAAACCTAACCCTAACCCATACACTCACCCTCACCCTAACCCTAATCATAATCATAAACCTAACCCTACCCTTCACCCTAACCTTCACCCTAACCACAAAACTAAAATTAACCCTAACCCTAACCCTCATCCTAACCCTCATCCTAACCCTAACTCTAACCCTAAACCTCACCTTCAACCTAAACATAATTTAAACCCTAACCCTAAACCTAAACCTCACACTAACCCTAACCCTCACCCACACCCTCACTGTAACCCTAACCCTAAACCTAACAAAAACCCAAACCATAAACCTCACCCTAAACCTAACCCTCACCCTAACAATTAACCTCACACTTACCCTAACCCTAACTCTAACCCTAACCCTAACAGTAACCCTAACTTCACCCTAACCCTAAACCTCACCCTAACCCTAAACCTCACCCTCACCGTAGCCCTCACCCTAACCCTAATTCTAACCCTAACCCTCACCCTAATCCTAACCCTCATCCTCACCCTAAACCTCACACTTACCCTAAACCTAATCTTCAATCTAACCCTCACACTCACCCTAACCCTCACCCTAACCCTTATCCTAACCCTCATCCTAATCCTAACCCTCAACGTTAGAGGAACACTCACCCTCAGCCTAACCCTCACCTTTACTCTTACCATCACGCTCACCCAAACCCTCACCCTAACCATAACCCTCATCCTAACACTCGCCCTAAACCTAAACCTATCCATCAACCTAACACTAACACTCAACCTCAACCTCACCCTCAGCATAACCCTAAGCCTAAACCTCACCCTAACCCTAATCCTCACCCTCACCCTAGCCCTCACCCTAAACCTAATCCTAACCCTAACTCTCATCCTAACCCTCACCCTAACCCAAACGCTAACCATCACCCAAAACCTATTCCTCACCCCCAACCTAACCCTCAGCCTAACCCTAACCCTAAACCTCAACCTAACCCTAACCCTCACCCATACAGTAACCCTAACCAGAACCCTCACCATAACCCTAAACCTAACCCAAACCCTAAACCTCACACTAAACCTAAACCTAAATTTAACCCTCACCCTAGCCCTCAACCTAACCCGAATCCTAACCCTATACCTTATCCTAACTCTCACCCTAAGCCTAACCCTAACCCTCAACCTAAACCTAACCCTCACCCTCACCCTCAGCCTAACTCTAAGCCTAAGCCTAACCCTAACCCTAAAGCTCACCCTCACCCACACCCTAACCATAATCCTAAATGTAACCCTATCACTAACCCTAACCTTCACCCTAACCTTCACCCTAACCCAACCCTAACACTAATCCTAACTCTAACCTGCACACTAAACCTCACCCTAACCATAACTCTAACCTTAAACCTCACCCTAACCCTAAGCCTAATCCTCACCCTCACCCTCACCCTCAGGTGAAACCTAACTCTAACCCTAACCATAACCCTCACCCTCACCCTAAACCTCATCCTTACCATAACCCTCAGCCTCAGACTTACTCTCACCTTTAACCTTACCGACACCTTCAACCTAACACAGAGCCTAACCCTAAACTTAACCCAAAACCTAACTCTCACCCTAACCCTAACCCTAACACTCACCCTAACCCTAACCCTCAACCTCATCCTCAACCTCACCCTAACCCTAAACGTAACCCTCACACTCACCCTCTCCCTAAACCGAATCCTAAACCTCACCCTCACCCCAGGCCTCACCCTAACCCTAATCCTAACCCAAACCCTCACCCCAACCCTAACACTAACACACACCCTCACCCTAACGTTCACCCCAAACCCAACCCTAAACCTAACCCTAACCCTAACCCTCACCGTAACCCTCACCCTAACCCTATCTCTAACCCTAAACCTCAAACTCACACTGATCCTAACCCTAACCCTAACCCTAAACCTCACCCTAACACTAAACCTAAACCTCACCCTAACCCTAGCCCTCACCCTAAACCTAACCTTAAACCTCACCCTCATCCTAACTCTCACCCTAACCCTATCCCTAACCCTCACCCTAATCCTAACTCTCACCGTTTGGGGAACACTCACCCTCAGCCTAACCCTCACGTTTACTCTTACCGTCACGCTCACCCTAATCCTCATCCTAACCGTAACCCTCATCCTAAAACTCACCCTAAGCCTAACACAGTCCATCACCCTAACCCTAAACCTCACCCTCACCCTCACCCTCAGCCTAACCCGAAGCCTAAGCCTAAGCCTAACCCTAACCCTCACTCTCACCGTAGCCCTCACCCTAAACCTAAACCTAACCCTAACCCTCATCCTAACCCTCACCCTAACCCTAAAACTAACCATCACCCAAAACCTATTCCTCACTCCCAACCTCACCCTCAGCCTAACCCTAAGCCTAATCCTAACCTTAGCAATAACCCTCACCCTCAGCCTCACCCTCAACTCAAACTTAACCCAAACCAAAACACTAACAATAACCAGAATTTTAACCCTAGGCCTAACCCTAATCCTCACGCCCACCCTCACCCTCAGCCTAACCCTAAGCCTAACCTAGGCCTAACCCTAACCCTCACCGTAACCCTAAACCTAACCCTAACCCTAATCCTCAAACTAATCCTAATAAACAGCCACATCCTCACCCTAACCAAAACCCTAGCCCTAACCCTCACCCTCACCCTAAGCCTAAGCCTAAGACTAACCCTAACCCTAACTCTCACACTCACACTCACCCTAACCCTCATCCAAAACCTAACCCTATCACTATTCCTAGCCCTGACCCTAACCCTCACCCTAGCCCTCACCTGTAACCTAATCCTAACCCTAAACCTCATCCTAACCCTAACCCTAACTCTAACCCAAACCCTAAACCTAAACCTCATCCTAGGCCCAACCCTAACCCTCACCCTTACCTTCACTGTAACCATAACCCTAACCCTAACCCTAACACTCACCCTAACCCTAACACTCACCCTAACCCTCACATTAACCCTAACCATCACCCTAAACTTAAACCTCACCCTAACACTAACCCTAACCCTCACCCTCACCCTAGCCCTCACCCTAACTCTCAGCCTCATCCTCACCCTAAACCTCACACTGACCCTAACACTAATCCTCAATCTAACCCACACACTCACCGTAACCCTTACCCTAATCCTCACCCTAAACCTAACCCTCTCCCTTACTGTAACCCTTACACATGGCCTAAACCTCACCTTTACCCTTACCGTCAACCCCACCCTAAACTTCACCCTAACCCTCATCCTCACCCTAACCCCGACCCTAAACATAACTCTACCCCTAAACCTCACCCTCACACTAACCCTAATTCTAACCCTAACCCTCACCCTCACACTCACCCTCACAGTAACCGTAACCCTAACCCTAACCCTAAAAATAACCCTCACCCTAACTCTGACTCTCAACCTACTACTTACCCTCACCCTAACACTAATCCTAACCCTAACACTAACCCTCACACTAACCCTAACCCTCACCCTAATTCTAAACCTCACCCTAACCCTAACCCTCAACCTAGCCCTCACACTAACCCTAATTCTAACCCTCACCATCACCCTAACCCTAATCCTCATCCACACCCTAAACCTCACACTAACACTAACCCTAATCCTCAATCTAACCCTCACACTAACCATAAACCGAACCCTTACCCTAACCCTCACTGTAACCCTAACCCTTACCCTTATCTTAACCCTCAGCCTCAGCATAACCCTAATCCTCATCCACACCCTAAACCTCACACTAACCCTAACCCTAATCCTCAATCTAACGCTAACCCTAACCATTACCCGAACCCTTACCCTAAACCTCACCCTAACCATAACCCAAACCCTAACCCTAAATCTAACCTAACCCTAAACCTAAACCTCGTCCCAAACCTAACCCTAACTTCACCCTCACTCTCACTGTAACAGTATCCCTATCCCTAACAATAACCATAACCCTAACCCTCACCCTAATCATAACCCTCATCGTAAACCAAAATCGCACCCTAACACTTACCCTCACCCCAACACTAACCCTAACCCTAACACTAACCCTCACACTAATCCTAACCCTAATCCTAAACCTAAACCTCAACCTAATGCTCACCCTCACCCTACACCTAACAATAACACTAATCCTAACCCTAATCATCAACCTAACCCCAATCCTCACCACAACCCTCACCCTCAGCCTAACTCGAAATATAAGCCTAACCCTCACCCTAACCCTCACATTCACCCTCACCCAAAACCTAACCCTAAACCTAACACTATCCCTAAACCTCAACCTAACCCTCACCCTCACCCTGACCTTAACACTAACCCTAACCCTAAACCTCACCCTCACCCTCACCGTAAACATATCCCTAACGCTAACAACCATAACCCTAACCCTCACCCTAACGATAACCCTCACCGTAACCCAAAACCTCACCCTAACACTTACCCTCACCCTAACTCTAACCCTAACCCTAACACTAACAATCACACTAAAAGTAACCCTAACTCTAACCCTAAACCTCCCCCATACCCTAACCCTAACCCTATCCCTAACTCTAAACCTCACCCTAACCCTAACCCTCACTCTCACGCTCAACCTAACCGTAACTCTAACCCTAACCCTAACAATAACACTAACCCTAAACCTGACCCTAACCATAACCCTCACCCTCAGCCTCACCCTCTCGGCAAACTTAACCCTAACCATAGCACTAACGATAACCCTAAAACTAACCCTAACCCTAATCCTCACCCCCACCATCACCCTCAGCCTAACCCTAAGCCTAACCCTAACCCTAAACCTAACCCTCATTGTAAGGCTAACCGTAACCTTAACCCTAACCCTAAACTTAACCCTAAACCTAACCCTAACTCTAACCCTAAACCTCACCCTAATCCTCAGCCTCAACCTCACCCTAACCCAAACCCTAACCCTAGTCCTCACCCTAACCGTAAGCCTAATCCTAATGCTAACCCTAACCCTCACACTCACCCTCACCCTAAACCTAATCCTAAACCTGTCCCTATCACTAATCTTAAACCTAACCCTAACCCTCACCCTACACTCACCCTAAACCTAACCCTAACCCTCAACCTCACCCTAGCCCTCACCATAACCCTAATTCTAACCCTCACTCTCACCCTATCACTAACCCTCATCCTCACCCTAAACCTCACGCTAACCCTAAACCGAATCCTCAATCTAACCCTCACCCTAACCCTAACCCTAAACCTTACCCTAACTCTAAACTTAACACTAACCCTCACCCTTATCTTAACCCTCACCCTCAGCCTAAACCTCACCTTTACCCTTACCATCATAATCAAACTAACCCTCAACCTAACACTAAATCTCATCCTAACCCTCACCCAAAGCGTAAAACTACCGAGGACCCTAACCCTAATCCTCACCCTCAACCTCAAGCTCAGCCTAACCCTAAGCCTAAGCCTTACCCTAACCCTCACCCTCACCCTAGCCATGAGCTGAACCCTAATCCGAAATCTAACACTAATCCTAACCCTAAACTGTAACCTAACCCTCACCCGAACATTAACCCTAACACTAACCCTAACTCTAAACCTCGACCTAACCTACCCCTAACTCTAAATCTAAACCAAAACCTCACCCTCACCCTAACCCTAATCCTAACCCTAACCATAAACCCACCCTAACCCTCACCATCACCCTCACCCTCACCATAAATCTAACACTAACCATAACAATAACACTAATCCTAACCCCAAACCTAACCCTAACCCTAAGCCTAACCCTAATCTTAACACTCACTCTCACCCTAACCCTAATGCTAACCCTAATCCTCATCGTAACCCCCACCCTAAACCTATCCCTCACATTAACCCTAAACCTAACACTAACCCTAACCCTCACCCTTTCACCCTAACCCTAACACTAACCCTAAACCTCGCCCTCACTCTCACCATAAACCTGACCCTAATCCAAACTCTAAATCTAACTCCAAACCTCACCCACAACCTAGCCTTCACCCTAACCCTAACCATAACCCTAATCCTAACCCTCCCACTAACTCTAACCCTCATGCTCAACCTAACCCTAACCCTCTCCCTCAACCTCACCCTCAGCCTAACCCTAAGCCTAAACCTAAACCTCATCCTAACCCTTACACTCACCCTCACCCTAACCCTATTCCTAACCCTTTCCCTAACCCTAACCCTCTACCTAACACTCAACCTAAACCTAACCCTAAAACTATCCCTAACCCTAAACCTCAACCTAAACCTCACCCTAACCCCAAGTCTAACCCCAAACATCACACTCAACCTAAACCTAACTCTAACCCTAACCCAAACCCTAAACCTTACACTAAACCTAAACCTAACCCTCACCCTCACCCTCACAGCAACCCAAACACTAAACCTAACCCTAACAGAAAACCTAACCCTAATCCTAACCCTCACCCTAACCATAAACCTCACCCTAACACAAACCCTCACCCTAACACTTACCCTCACCCTAACACTAACCCTAACCCTAACACTAACCATCACACTAATCCTAAACCTAACCATAACCCTAAACCTCAACCTAACCCTCACCCTCACTCTAACCCTAACACTGACCCTTCCCCTAATCCTCCCCCTAACCCTCCCTCTAAACCTATATCTAAACCTAAAACTCACCCTCAAACTAACCCTAACCCTAACCCTAACCCTAAACCCCCATCTAACCCTAATCTTAACCCTCACCCTCACCCTCACCCTCAGCTTAACTCTAACCCTAACCCTAACAATAACAATAACCCTAACCCAAACCCTAAACCTAACCCTAATCCTCAGCCTTACCTTCACCCTAACCCTAACCCTAACTTTAACGGTCCCCCTAACCCTAAGCCTAACCTAACCCTAACCCTAACCCTCACACTCACCCTCACCCTAACACTAATCCTAAACCTAACAATATCCTTAACCCTAACCCTCACCCTAAGCCTCACCCTAGCCTTCACCCTAACCCTAATCCTAACCCTAAACCTCATGGTAACCCTCACCCTAACCGTAACCCTAACCCTCACCCTAACCCTAACCCTAACCTTCATGCTCATCCTAAGCCTAAGCTTAAGCCTAAGCCTAACCCGAACCCTAACCCTAACCCTAACACTAACCCTAACACTAACTGTAAACCTCACTCTCACCCTAACTCTAACTTTAACCCTAACTCTAAACCAAAATCTCATCCTAACCCTACCCTAGCCCTCTCCTTCACCCTCACCGTAACTGTAACCCTAAACATAACCCTAACAATAACCCTAACCCTAACTCTCACCATTTCCATAAGCCTCACCATAACACTAACCCCCGCCCTAACACTAATCCTCATCCTAACACTAAACCTAAACCTAACTCAAACACTCACACTAAACCTAACCATCACCCTAACCCTAAACCTCACCCTAATCCTAACCCTAACCCTCACCCTAACCCTAACCCTCATCCTCACCCTAAACATCACACTAACTGAACACTAATCCTCAATCTAACCATCACACTCACCCTAAACCTAACCGTAACCCTCACTATAAACCTAACCCTCACTCTCAACCTCACCCTAACCCTAACTCTACCCCTAAACCTCACCCTCACCCTAACCCTAACCCTCACCCTACCCTAACTCTACTCCTAAACCTCACCCTAACTCTAACCCTCATGTTCACCCTCTCCCTCAGTGAAACCCTAAGCCAAACCCTAAATCTAACACTAAACCTGTTCCTAAACCTAACCCTCATGCTCACCCTCTCACTCAGCGAAACCCTAATCCTAACCCGAACCCTTACCCTAACCCTTACATTAACTCTAACCCTTAACCTATTTCTAACCCTAACCCTAAGCCTACCCTCACCCTCACCCTAACACTCACCTTATCCCTAACTCTAACACTAACCCTCACCCTAACCCTCACCCTAACCGTCCCCCTCACCCTAACTCTAACCCAAAACCTCAACAACACCCTAACCCTAACCCTAAACCTCACCCTAAACCTCACGCTAACCCTAAACCTCACCCTCACCCTCAACCTCACCTCAAATCTAACACTAAACCTAACGATAACACTAACCATCGATCTACCCCTAATCTTAACCCTAAACCTAACACTAACCCTAACTCTAATCCTCGACCTAAACCTCCCCCTAATCCTAAACCTAACTCTAAACCTCACCCTCAACCTAACCCTAACCCTAACACGAACCATAACCCTAACCCTCGACGTAACCCTCCCCTTATCCCTAACCCTAGCCCTAAACCTCACCCTCACACTAACCCTAACCCTAACCCTCACCCTAACCCTAACCCTAATCCCAACCCTAACGCTAAATTTCACCCTAACACTAACCCTAACCCTCACCATCACCCTCACCCTCACCGTAACTCTAACCCTAACCCTAACAGTAACACTAATCCTAACCCTAACAATAACACTAATCCTAACACTAAACTTAAGCTTAACCCGAAACATAACAGTAAAACTAACCCTAAACCTAAACCTAAACCTAAACCTCAACCTAACCCTACTCCTCAGCCTCACCCTCACCCTCACCCTAACCAAACCCTAACCCTAACCTTCACCCTAACCCTAAGCGTAACCCTAACGCTAACCCTAACCCTCATATTCACCCTCACCCTAACCCTAATCCTAAACTTAACCCTATCCCTAACCCGAACCTTCACCCTAACCCTCACCCTTGCCCTCACACTAACTCTAATCCTAAACCTAATCTTCATCCTAACCCTCACCCTAACCCTAACCTTAACCCTCACCCTAACACTAACCCGAACACTCACCCATATACTGGGCCTAAGCCTAAACCAAAGCCTAAGCCTAACCCTAACCCAAAACGTCACCATAACCCTTACCCTAATACTAACCCTAACTCTTACCCTAAATCTCACCCTTACCCTAAGCCTAATTTTAATCCTAACCCTAAATCTAAACCTCATCCTAACCCTAACCCTAACAATAACACTAACCCTAACCTTAACCCTACCCTAACCCTACCCCTAATCCTAACACTAAACCTAACCCTAATCCTAACCCTAACCATAAACCTAACCCGAACTTTCACCCTAACCCTAACCTCGACCTAACACTAACCCTAAACCTCACCCTCAACCTAGCCCTCACCCTAACACTAACCCTCATCCTCACCCTAAACCTCACACTACCCCTAACACTAATCCTCAATCTAACCCTCACCCTCACCCTAACCCTAACCAACACTCTTAACATAACCCTCACCCTAGGCCTAACACTCATCTTTACCCTCATCGTCACCCCCAACTTAACCCTCACCCTAACCCTAACCCTCAACCTAACCCTCACCCTAACCCTAACTCTACCCCTAAACCTCACCCTCACCCTAACCCTAACTCTAAATCTAACCCTAGCACTAAAAACCGCACCCTAACCTTAACCCTATGCCTCACCCTCACCATAACCATAACCCTAACCCTAACCCTAATAATAACCCTAACCCCAACCCTAATCCTAAAACTCACCCTCACCCTAACCCTAATCCTAACCCTAACCCTCAATCTAAGCTAACTCTCATCCTTCTGTAACCCTAACCCTCACCCTAACCCTAAACCTAAGCCTAACCCTCATCATAATCCTCCCCATAAACCTAACCCTAAAACTCACCCTAACCCTAACACTCACCCTCACCATCACCCTCAGCCTAACCCTAAGCATAACCCAAAACCTAAACCTAACCCTCACCCTCACCCTAACCCTAACACTAACCCAAACCCTAACCATCATCCTTACCCTCCCCTTAACCCTATATCTAACCCTAAACATCACACTCACCCTAACCCTAACCCTAACCTTAAACCCCACCCTAACCCTAACGCTAACCCTCACCTCCACCCTCACCCTCTCTGTAACTCTAACCCTAACCCTAACAATAACACTAACCTTATCCCTAATCATCACCCTAACCTTAATCTTTACCCCCACCCTCACCCTCAGCCTAAACCTAAGCCTAATCCTAACCCTCACCCTAACCCTCACCCTCACCCTCACCCTAGCCATAATACTAAACCTAACCCTATCCCTAAACCTCAACCTAAACCTCACCCTCACCCTAAACCTAACACTAAACCTAGCCTCAACCTCACCCTAACCCTCCCCTCTAACCCTAACTCTAACACTAAACCTCACCCTCACTCTAACCCTAACCCTAAACCTCACCCTAACCCTAATTCTCACCCTCACCCTCAACCTCACCGTAACTCTAACCCTAACCCTAACAATAACACTAGCCCTAACACTAACCCTAACTCTAACCAGAACCATAACCCTCACCCTAAGCCTCAACCTCACCACAAACTTAACCGTAACCATAACACTAACTCGAACCCTAACCCTAAACATCACCCTAACACTAAACCTAACCCTAACCCTCAACTAACCCTCAGCCTAACTCAAATCCTAAACCTAACCCTATCCTTAACACTAAACCTCACCCTAACCCTCACCTTAGACCTCACCCTAAACCTAATCCTAACCCTAAACCTCATCCTAACTCTCAACCTAACCCTAACCCGAACCCAAACCCTAACCCGAACCTTAACCATTACCCTCATGCTCGGCCTAAGCCTAAGCCTAAGCCTAAGCCTATGCCTAACCCTATCTCTCACCCTAACCCAAACCCTAACACTACCGTAACTCTAACATTAAACCTCACCCACAGCATAACCCTAACTCTAACCCTAACAATAAACTTAACCTCATCCTAAAGATAACCCTAACACTCAAAGTCACCCTAAACATAAACCTCACCCTAACCCTAACTCTCACCCTAACACTTACCCTCACCCTAAAACTAACGGTAAAGCTAACACTAACGCTCACACTAACCCAAACATCACCCTAACCCTAAACCTGACTCTAACACCAACCCTAAACCTCACCCGAAACCTAGCCCTCACCCGAACCCTAACCCTCAACCTCACCATAAACCTCACACTAACCCTAACACTAATACTCAATCTAACTCTCAACCTCAGCCTAACCCTAATCCTAACCCTCACCCTTACCGTAACCCTCACCCTCAGCCTAACCCTCACCTTTACCCTTAACGTCACCCCCACCCTAACCCTCACACTAACCCTCACCCTAACCCTAAACCTCACCCTAACCCTAACTCTACCAATAAACTTCACCCTCACCCTAACCCTAAATCTAACCCTAACCCTAACACTAAACCTCACCCTAACTCTAAACCTAAACCTCACCCTCATCCTAACCATAACCCTCACCATAAACCTAACCCAAACCCTAACCCTTATCCTCACTCTAACACTAACCCTAACCCTAACCCTCACACTAATCCTAACCCACACCCTAATCTTAAACCTAACCCTAACTCTAACCCTAACCCTCACAATAAACCTCACCCTAACCCTAATTCTAACCCTCAACCCCACCGTAACCCTAACCCTCATCCTCACCCTAAACCTCACACAAACCCTAACCCTAACCCTAATGCTCAATCTAACCCTCAACCTAAATCTAACACTAAACTTTACCTTACCCCTAAACCTAACTCTAACACTCACCCTTATCTTAACCCTCACACTCAGTATAAACTTCACCTTTACCCTTAACATCATCCTCACCCTAACCCTCACCCTAAACCTAAACCTCATGCTAACACTCACCCTAACTATAAACGTAAACATCACCCTAACCCTAACCCTCACCCTCAACCTCACGCTCAGCCTAACCCTAAGCCTAAGCTTAAACCTTATCCTAACCCTCACCCTCATCTTAGCTCTCACCCTAACTCTAATCCTAACCCTAACCCTCATCCTAACCCTCACCCTAACCCTAACCATAACCATAAACCTAACCCTAATTCTCAACCCCACCCTCACCCTCAGCCTAACCCTAAGCCTAACCCTAACCCTAACCCTAACCCTCAGACTCACCCTCACCCTAACCCTAATCCTAACTCTAACCCTAACCCTAACCCTATACCTCAACCTAACCCTCACCCTAAACTTAACCCTAACACTAACCCTAACAGTAACCCTAACCCTGGACTTAACACTCCCCCTAACCCTAAATCTAACCCTTAAACTAACCCTCACTCTAACCAAAATCCTAACCCTAACCCTCAACCTAACCCTAACCCTCACCCTCACTGTAACTCTAACCCTCATAATAACCCTCACCCAAACCCTAAACCTAACCCTAAACCTCACCCAAACCCTAACCCTAAACCTCACCCTCACCCTAGCCCTCACCCTAACCCTAATCCTAACCCTAATCCTCATCCTAACACTCACCCTAACCCTAACCCTAACCCTAAACCTCACCCTAATCCTACGCCTAACCCTAAACCTCAACATAACCCTAACCCTCACTCTAACACTAAACTTAACCCGAACCCTAACTCTCACCCAAACCCTAACCCTAACCCTCACTCTAACCCTAACCCTCCCCCTCATCCTCACACTCAGCGTAAACCTAACGCTAACCCTCAAACTCACACTAACCCTTACCCTAATCCTAATCCTAACACTAAGCCTAACCCTCACCCTCACTCTAACCCTCATTGTAACCCTAACTCTAACACCAACCCTAACCCTAACCCTCATCCTCAGCCTCACCCTAACCCTAACACTAACACTAAACCTCACACTAACCCTAACCCTAACCTCAACCTAACCCTAAGTCTAACCCTAACCCTAACACTGAAAACCTCAGCCTAACCCTAACCCTAACCCTCACCTTCTCAGTAACCATAACCCTAACCCTAACTGTAACAATAACCCTAACCCTAACCCTAATCCTAACCCTCACCCTCACCCTAAACCTAATCCTAACCGTAACCCTCACCCTAACCCTAACCCTCACCCTTATCGTAACACTAACCCTCATCCTAACACTCATCCTAACCCTAAAATTCACCCTAAGACTAACTCTAACCCTCACCCTCACCATAGCCTTCACCCTAACCCTAATCCTAATCCTAATCCTCATCCTAAACCTCACCCTAACCCTAACCCTAAAACTCACCCTAACCCTAACACTAACCCTAACCCTCAACCTAACCCTAAGCCTCACGCAAAACTTAACCGTAACCCTAACCCTCACCCTAACCCTAAACATAACCTGAACTCTAACACTCAACCTAACCCTAACCCTAAACCTCACCCTAACCCTAACGCTCACCCTCACCCTAACCCTCAGTGTAACCCTAAGCCTAACTCTAATCTTAACCCTAAACCTCACACTCACCCAAACCTTATCATAATCCTATTCCTAACCCTAACCCTAACCCTAACCCTCACCTTCAGCCTCACCTTAACCCTAACTCTTACCGTAAACCTCATCCACACCCTAACCCTAACCCTAACCCTAACCCTAAACATCACCCTTAACCTAAACCTAAACCTCACCCTCACCCTAGCCCTCACCCTAACCCTAAGCCTAACCCTACCCTCAATCTAACCCTCACCATAACCCTCACACTAACCCTCACCCTAACCCTAAACCTCACCCTCAGCCTAACCCTAAGCCCAACCCTAAGCCTAACCCTAAACCTAACCCTAATCCTCACACTCACCTGCACACTCACCCTCACCGTAACTCTAAACTTAACCCTAACCCTAACCCTAAACCTCACCCAACCCCTAACACTAAACCTAACCCTAACCCTCCCCCTAACCCTCCCCCTAAACCTATATCTAACCCTAAATCTCACCCTCAACCTTTCCCTAACCCTAACCCTAAACCTAATCCCCACCCTAACCCTAACCCAAACCCTCACCCTCAACCTCAAGGTAACTCTAACCCTAACCCTAACAATAACACTATCCCTAACCCTAATCCTCATCCCCACCCTCATCCTCAGCCTAACCCTAAGCCTAAGCCTAACCCTCACCCTAACCCTCACATTGATCCTATTCTTAACCCTAATCCTAAACGTAAACCTATCCCTAAACCTCACCCTAAATCTATCCTTAACACTAACACTAACCCTCACCCTCACCCTCAACCTCACAGTAACTCTAACCCTAACCCTTACAATAAGACTAACACTAAACATAACCCAAACCATAACGATAACCCTCACCGTTAGCCTCATGCTCACCACAAACTTAACACTAACCATAACACTAACAATACCCCTAACCCTAACCCAAACCCTAATCTCACCCCCACCATCACCCTCAGCCTAACCCTAACACTAACCCTAACCCTAACCCTAACCCTCACTGTAAACCTAACCCTAACCCTAACACTAACACTAACACTAACCCTAAACCTAACCCTAAACCTAACTCTAATCCTCACCCTCACCCTCACTCTAACCCAAACCCTAAAGCTAACCCTCACCTAACCCTAAGCCTAACCCTAACCTTCAGCCTAACACTCACACTCACTCACCCTAACCCAAATCCTAAACCTTACTCTGTCCCTAACCCTAAACCTCACCCTAGCACTCACCCTAAACCTAAACCTAACCTTCATGCTTATCTTAACCCTCAACCTCAGCCTAAACCTCACCTTTACACTTACCATCATCCTCACCCTAACCCTCACCCTAAACCTAAACCTCATCCTAACACTCACCCTAACCGTAAACTTAACCATCACCCTAACCCTAACATTCACCCTCACCCTCACGCTCAGCCTAACCCTAAGCCTAAGCTTAAACCTTATCCTAACCCTCACCCTCACCCTAGCCATCACCCTAACCCTAATCCTAACCCTAACCCTCACCCTAACCCTAACCCTAACCATAACCCTAACCCTAATCCTCACCCTCAGCCTAACCGTAAGCCTAAGCCTAACCCTAAACCTAACCCTCACACTCACCCTCACCCTAACCTTAACCCTAACACTAACCCTAACCCTAACCCTAAACCTCAACCTCACCCTCCCCCTAACCCTAAATCTAACCCTAAAACTAACCCTCACCCTAACCCAAATACTAACCCTAAACCTCAACCTAACCCTATGACTCACCCTCACCGTAACTCTATCCCTCATCCTAACACTCACTCAAACCTTAAACCTAAACCTAAACCTCACCCAAATACTAACCCTAACCCTCACCCTCATCCAAGCCCTCACCCTAATCATAATCCTAACCCTAATCCTCATCCTAACCCTCACCCTAACCCTAACCTTAACCCACAGGCTGACCGTAACACTAACCCTAACCCTCACCCTAACCCGAAACGTAAACCGAACCGTAACACTAACCCTAACACTAACCCTAAACCTCAACCTAACCCTAACCCTAACCCTCACCCTCACACTAGCCCTCACCCTAATCCGAATCCTAACCCTAACACTCATCCTAAACCCCACCGTAACACTAACCCTAACCCTCACCCTCACCCTAACTCTAAACCTAACCCTAACCCTCAACCTAAACCTAACCCTCACCCTCACAGTACCCCTTACCATAAACCTCACCCTAACCCAAAACTTAACTGGAAACCTAATTCTCACCATAACCCTAACCCTAACCCTCGCCCTCATCCTCACCCTCAGCCTAACCCTAAGCCTAAGCCTAACCCTAACCATCACACTCACCCTAACACTAACCCTAATCCAAACCCTCACCCAATCCCTAACCCTAACCCTAAACCTCACCCAAACACTAACCCTAACCCTCACCCTCACCTTAGCCCTCACCATAACCCTAAGCCTAACCCTAACCCTAACCCTCACACTCACCCTAACACTAACCCTAATCCTAATCCTAACCCTAACCCTAACCCTCACCCTCACCCTAACACTCACCTTAAGCCTAACCGTAAAATTAATCCTAACCCTAACCCTAACACTAAACCTCACCATAACACTAAATCTAACCATCCCCCTAAGCCTAAACCTCACACTAATACTAATTCTAAACCTCAACCTCACCCTAGCCCTCACCCTAACCCTAACCCTCAACCTTACCCAAGACCTCACACTAACCCTAACACTAATCCTCAATCTAACCCTAACCCTCACCCTAACCCTAACCCTATCAATCACCCTAACTCTAACCCTCACCCTTACCGTAAACCTCACACTCAGCCTAACCATCATCTTTACCCTTACCATCATGCCCACCCTAACACTCACCCTAACCCTAACCCTGACCCTAACCCTAACTCTACCCCTAAACTTCACCCTCAACCTAACCCTAACTCTAACACTAACCCTAACACTAAACCTCACCCTAACCCTAACCCTAAACCTCCGCCTCAACCTCATGCTCAGCCTAACCCTAAGCCTAAGCCTAACCCTTACCCTAACCCTCACCCTCACCCTAGCCCTCACCCAAACCCTTATCCTAACCCTAACCCTCATCCTAACTCTCACTCTAACCCTAAACCTAACCCTAACCCTAACCCTAATCCTCACCCACACCCTCACCCTCAGCCTAACCCTAAGCCTAAGCGTAACCCTAACCCTAACCCTAACACTCACCCTCACCTTAAAACTAATCCTAATCCTAACCCTAACCCTAAACCTCAACCTAACCCTCACCCTAACCTTAAACCTAACACCAACCCTAACATTAACCCTCCAAGTAACCCTAAATCTAACCCTAAACCTCACCGTCATCCTAAACCTAATCCTACCCTAACCCTAAACCACACCCTAAACCTAACCGTATCCCTCACCCTCACCCTCACCCTCACCCTCACCATAACTCTAATCCTAACCCTAACTATGATACTAATCCTAAATTTAAACCTAACCCTAACCCTAATCCTACAATTCACCCTCACTCTATTCCTAATCCTAACCCTAACCCTCAACCTAACCCTAACCCTCGAACTCACTGAAACCCTAACCCTCATACTAACCCTCACCCTAACCCTAACCCTAATTCTAAACCTAAACCTAACACTCACCCTCACCCTAGCCCTCACCCCAACCCTAATCCTAATCCTAACCCTCACCCTCACACTCACCTACACACTCACCCTCACCATAACTCTAAATTTAACCCTAATGCTAACCTTAAACCTAACCCTAATCCTAACACTAACCATAACCCTCACACTAACCCTCCCCCTAAACCTATATCTAACCGTAAACCTCACCCTCACCCTCACCCTAACCCTAAACTAACCCTAATCCCCACCCTAAACGTAACCCTAACCCTCACCCTCAACCTCAAGGGAATTCTAACCCTAAAACTAACAATAACACTAACCTTATCCCTAATCCTCACCACCACCCTCATCCTCAGCCTAACCCTAAGTCTAAGCCTAACCCTCACCCTAACCTTCACACTCACCCTAATCCTAAACCTAATCCCAAACCTAAGCCTATCCCTAAATCTCACCCTAAATCTAACCCTAACACTTACCCTAACCCTCACCCTCACCCTCAACCTCACAGTAACTATAACCCTAACCCTAACAATAAGACTAACACTCTACCATGACCATGACCATAACCATAACCCTCACCGTTAGCCACACCCTAACCACAAACTTAACACTAACCATAACACTAACAATAACCCTAACCCTAACCCTAACCCTAATCCTCACCCCCACCATCACCCTCAGCCTTACCATATCACTAACCCGAAACCTAACCCTAGCCCTCACTGTAACCCTAACCCTAAACCTAACCCTAACCCTAACCCTAAACCAAACCCTAAACCTAACACTAAACATAACCCTAATCCTCACCCTCACACTCACTCTAACCCAATCCCTAACCCTAACCTCACCTAACCCTAAGACTAACCCTAACCCTAACCCTAACACTCACACTCACTCACCCTAACCCAAATCCTAAACCTTACCCTATCCTTAACCCTAACCCTCACCTAACCCTCACCCTAGCCCTCACCCTAAACCTAATCCTAACCCTCACCCTTATCTTAACCCTCACCCTCAGCCTAAACCTCACCTTTACCCTTACAATCATCCTCACCCTAGCCCTCACCCTAAACCTAAACCTCATCCTAACACTTACCCTAACAATAAACCTAACCATCACCCTAAACCTCTCACCCTCAACCTCATGCTCATCCTATCCCTAAGCTTAAGCTTAAACCTTATCCTAACCCTCACCCTCACCCTAGCCCTCACCCTAACCCTAACCCGAAACCTAACCCTAAGCATAACCATAACCCTAACCCTAATCCTCACCCCTACACTCACCCTCAGTCTAACCCTAAGCCTAAGCCTAACCCTAACCCTAACCCTCACACTCACCCTTACCCTAACCTTAACCCTAACACTAACCCTAACCCTAAACCTCAACCTAACCCTCCCCCTAAACCTAAATCTAACCCTAAAACTAGCCCACAACTTAACCCAAATACTAACCGTAACCCTAAGCCTAAACCTCACCCAAACACTAACCCTAACTCTCACCCTCACCATAGCCCTCACCCTAATCCTAACCCTAACCCTAATCCTCATCCTAACCCTCACCCTAACCCTAACCATAACCCTCAGGCTGACCTTATCCCTAATCCTTCCCCTCACCCTAACCCTTAACTTATCTCGAACCGTAACACTAACACTAACCCTAACGCTAAACCTCACCCTAACCCTAAAACTAAACCTCACCCTCACCCTAGCCCTCATCCTAATCTTAATCCTAACCCTAACAATCATCCTAACCCTCACCCTAACACTAACCCTAACCCTCACCCTCACCCTCAGCCTAAGTCTAAACCTAACCCTAACCATAATACTAATCCTAAACCTAAACCTAACCCTAACCCTAACCCTAATCCTACCACTCACCCTCATTCCAATCCTAATACTAAACCTAACCCTCAACCTTACCCTAACCCTCAACCTCACTGTAACCCTAACCATCATCGTGACCCTCACCCTAACCCTAACCCTAATTTAAAACCTTACCCTAACACTAACCCTAACACTCACTCTCACCCTAACCCTAATCCTAACCCTAACCCTCATCCTAACTCTCACCCTAACCCTAACCCTAACAATAACCCTAACCCTAATCATCACACCCACCCTCAACCTCAGCCTAACCCTCAGCCTAAGCCTAACCCTAACCCTAACCCTCACACTCACCCTCACCTTAAAACTAATCCTAACCCTAACCCTAACCCTAAGCCTAAACCTCAACCTAACCCTCATCTTAACCTTAAACCTAACTCTAACCCTAACATTAACCCTCCAACTAACCCAAAATCTAACCCTAAACCTCACCGTCGTCCTAACCCTAATCCTAGCCGTAACCCTAAACCTAAAAGTATCCCTCACCCTCACCCTCACCCTCACCCTCCCCATAACTCTAACCCTAACCCTAACCATAATACTAATCCTAAACCTAAACGTAACCCTAACCCTAACCCTAATCCTATCACTCATCCTCATTCTAATCCTAATCCTAACCCTAACCCTCAACCTAACCCTAACCCTCAACCTCACTGTAACCCTAACCCTCATCCTAACCCTCACCCTAAACCTCACCCTAATTCTAAACCTTACCCTAACACTAACCCTAACCCTCACCCTCACCCTAGCCCTCACCCTAACCCTAATGCTAACCCTACCACTCACCCTAACCCTAAAATCACCCTCACCTTTACCCTCAGCCTAACCCTAAGACTAAGCCTAACCCTAAGCCTAACCCTCACACTCAACCTAACCCTTACACTAATCCTAATCCTAACCCTCAGCCTAACCCTCACCCTCACCCTCACCCTAACCCTAACACTAACCCTAATCCTAGTCCTCACCCTAACCCTCCCCTTAACCCTAACTCTAACCCCAAACCTCACCCTCACCTAACCCTAACCCTAACCCTAACCCTAACACTAAACCTCTCCCTAACCCTAACCCTCACCCTCAACCTCAACCTCACCATAACTCTAACCCTAACCCTAACAATAAGAATAATCTTAACCCTAACCATGACCAGAACCCTCACTGTCAGCCTCACCCTCATCACAATCTTAACACTAACCATAACAGTAACAATAATCCTAACCCTAACCCTAACCATAATCCTCACCCCCACAATCACCCTCAGCCTAACACTAACACTAATCTTAATCCTAGCCCTAACCCTCACCTTAACACTAACAATAACACTAACCCTAAACCAAACCCTAAACCTAAACCTAAACCTAACCCTAATCCTCAGCCTCAACCTAACATTAACCCTAAACCTAACCCTATCCTTAACCCTAACCCTCACCCTAACCCTAACCTCACCCTCACCTTCACCCTCAGCCTAACCCAAAGACTAAGCCTTACCCTAAACCTAACCCCCACACTCAACCTATCCCTTACACTAATCCTAATCCTAACCCTCAGCCTAACCCTCACCCTCACCCTCAAACTAACCCTAACACTAACCCTAACCATAAACCTCAGCCTAACCCTCCCCCTAACCCTAACTCTAACCCCAAACCTCACCCTCACCTAACCCTAACCCTAACCTTAATCCTAAACCTCACCCTAACCCTAACCCTCACCCTCAACCTCAACCTCAACCTCACCATAATTCTAACCCTAACCCTAACAATAAGAATAATCTTAACCCTAACCATAACCAGAACCCTCACTGTCAGCCTCACCCTCATCACAAACTTAACACTAACCATAACAGTAACAATAATCCTAACCCTAACCCTAACCCTAATCCTCACCCCACACTCACCCTCAACCTAACCCTAACACTAACCTTAATCCTAACCCTAACCCTCACCTTAACACTAACCCTAACCCTAACACTAACACTAACCCTAAACCAAACCCTAAACCTAAACCTCACCCTAACCCTTATCCTCAGCCTCACCCTCACATTAACCTTAACCCTAACCCTATCCTTAACCCTAACCCTCACCTGAACCCTCACCCTAGCCATCACCCTAAACCTAATCCTAACCCTAAACTTCATTCTAACCCTCACCCTAACCCTAACCCTAACCCGAACCCTAACCCTAACCCGAACCCTCACCCTGTCTCTAACCATAACATTAAACCTAAAACTCACCCTCACCGTAATCCTAAATCTAACCCTAACCCTAAATCTAAACCTCCTCAACATCACCCTCACCATAACCGTAACCCTAACTCTAACAATAACCCTAACCTTAAACCTAAACCTAACCCTCACCCTAATCATAACCCTCACCCTAAACCTAATCCTCACCCTAATATTTACCCTCACCCTTACACTAACCCTAATCCTAACACTAATCCTCACACTAACCCTAAAGCTCACCCTAATCCTAAACCTCACCTGAACACTAATCATAACCATCACCCTTACCGAAACTCTCACCCTCAGCCTAACCCTCAACTTTACCCTCACCCTAACCCTAACCCTCACCCTAAACCTCACGCTAACGCTAACTCTACCCCTAAACTTCAACCTCACCCTAACCCTAACTCTCACCCTCACACTAAGATTTAAGCTCCCTGTAAACATAACAATAACCAAAAACCTAACCCTAACCCTTACCCTAAAAATAACCGTGACCCTAACCCTAACACTAACACTTACCCTCACCCTAACAGTAACCATAACCCTAACTATAATCCTCATGCTAACCCTAACCCTCACGCTAATCCTAAACCTAACCCTAACCCTAACCCTAACTCTAACCCTCACCCTCACCTTAGCCCTCACCCTAACCCTAATTCTAACCCTCACCCTCATCATAACCCTAAACCTCATCCTCACCCTAAACCTCACACTAACCCAAACCCTAAACCTAATCCTCAATCTAACCCTCACCGTAACCCTAACCCTAACCCTAAACCTAACCCTAACCTTCACCCTTATCTTAACCCTCACCCTCAGCCTCAACCTCAACTTTACCATTACCATCATCCTAACCCTAACACTAAACCTCATCCTAACCCTCACACTAACCATAAACCTAACCATCACTGTAACCATAAACCTAACACTCACCCACAACCTCATGCTTAGCCTAACCATAAGCCTAAGCCTAACCATTACCCTAACCCTCACCCTCACCCTAGACCTCACCCTATCCCTAATACGAATCCTAACCCTCATCCTAGCCCTCACCTTAACCCTAACCCTAACCATCACCCTAACCCTAACCATCACCCTAACCCTAATCCTCACCCACACCCTCACCCTCAGCCTAACCCTAAGCCTAAGCCTAACCTTAACCCTAACACTCACATACCCTTACCCTCACCCTAACCCTAATCCTAATCATACCCCTTACCCTAACCCTCACCCTCACCCTAACCCTCACACTAACCCTAACCCTAACGCTAACCGTAACCCTAAACCTCACCCACAGCCTCACCTTATCCCGAACTCTAACCCTAAAACTCAACCTCACCCTAACTTTAACCCTAACCCTAAACCTCAGCCTAAACCTAAACCTAAACCTCACCCTCACCCTAGCTCTCACCTTAACCCTAATCCTAACACTAAACTTCATCCAAACCCTCCCCCTAACCCTTACCCTAACCCTCATCCTAACCCTAAACCACACCCTGAACCTCACTCTCACCCTAACCCTAAGCCTAAACCTAAACCTAACACTAACACACACAGTCACCCTCACCCTAACCCTAACCCTAATCCTAACCCTTACCTTCACCCTATCCCTCACCCTCAGTGTAACCCTAAGCATAATCCTAACCCTGACCCTAACCCTCACACTCACCCTAACATTTACCCTAATCCTAATCCTAACACTCACCCTCAGCCTCACCTTAAGCCTAACTCTAACCCTAAACCTCACCCTCAACCTAACCATAACCTTAAGCCTAAACCTAACAATAATCCTAACCCTAAAACTCACCCTCAGCCTCACCCTAACCCGTAATCTAATTGTAAACCTCACACTGACACTACCCCTAACCCTAAACCTATCCCTAAACCTCATCCTAACCCTAACCCTAACGGTCACCCTCACCCTCACTGTAACCGTAACCCTAACCCTAACTCTAAAAATAACACTAACCCTAACCCTCACCCTAAACATAAATGTCACCCTAACCCTAACCCTAACCCTCACCTTAAAACTTACCCTCACCCTAACACTAACCCTAAACCTAACACTAACCATCACACTAACCCTAACCATCACCCTAACCCTAAACCTAACCCTTATACTAACCCTAAACCTCACCCTCACCCTACTCCTCACCCTAACCCTAACCCTCATCCTCAACCTAATCCTCAATCTATCCAAACACTAATACTCAATCCATCCCCCACCCTCACACTAACCCTAACCCTAACCCTCACCCTAACGCTAACCTTCACCCTTACCATAACCCTCAACCTCAGCCTAACCCTCACCTTTCCATTTACAGTCACCCCCACCCGAACCCTCACCCTAAACCAAACCCTCACCCTAACCCTAACTCTACCCCTAAACCTCAACCTCAATCTACCCCTAACTCTAACCCTAACCCTAACACTAAACCTCACACTAACCCTAACCCTAACCCTCACCCTCAACCTCATTCAAATCCTATCCCTAAGCCTAAACTAAACCTTACCGCAAACCTCACCCTCACCCTAGCCCTCACCTTAACCCGAATCCTAACCATATACCTCATCCTAAACCTCATCCTAACTCTAAACCTAACCCTCACCCTAACCCTAACCCTCACCCTCACCCTCAGCCTAACCCTAAGCCTAAGCCTAACCCTAACCCTAACACTCACACTCACCTTCACCCTAACCGTAGTCCTAAATCTAACCTCATCCCTAACCCTAAACCTCAACCTAACCCTAACACTAATCCTTCCACTAACCCTCACACTAACCCTCACCCTAACCCTAACTCTAACCCTAAACCTCACCCTCACCCTAACCCTAACCCTCAGCCTAAACCTAAGCCTAACTCTAACCCTAACACTAACCCTCACACTCACCCTCACCCTAACCCTAATCCTAATCCCAGCCCTTACCCTAACCTTCACCCTAACAATAACCCTCACCCTAACCCTAAACCTAACACTAAACTTAACCCTAAGCCTAAATCTATACCTAAACCTCAACCTAACCCTAACCCTAACCCTAACCCTAAACCTCACCCTAAAAATAACCCAAAACCTCACCTTCATCCTAAACCTCATCCTAACCCTCTCCCTAACCCTAACCCTAACCATCAAGCTCAACCACATGCTCAGCCTAAATCCTAAGCCTAAACCTAAACCTAACCCTAACCCAGACACTCACCCTCATACTAACCCTAATCCTAATCCTAACCCTAACAATAACCCTAACACTAACCCTCACCCCAAACATAACCCTAACACTTACCCTCACCCTAACACTAACCCTAACTCTAACACTAACACTCACACTAACCCGAACCCTCACCCTAAACCTAACCCTAAACTTCACCCTCACCCTAGCCCTCACTCTAACACTAATTCTAACCCTAACCCTCAACCTAACCATAACCCTCATCCTCACCCCAAACCTCACACTAACCCTAACCCTAATCCTCAATCTAACCCTAACCCTAAACCTAACCCGAACCCTTAACCAAACACTCTCCCTAACCCTAACCCTCACCCTTATCTTAACCCTCACTCTCAGCCTAACCCACAACTTTACCCTTACAATCAACCTCACCCTAACCCTCATCCTTACCCTAACCCTCACCCTAACCCTAATTCTGACCCTAATCCTCATCCTAACCCTAACCCTGATCCTCACCCTAAACCTCACATGAACCCTAAACCTAATCCTCAATCTAACCCTAACCCTAAACCTAACCCTAAACCTAACCCTACCCCTCACCCTAAGCCTCACTCTAACCCTAACCCTCACCCTAACCCTCACCCTCACAGTCACCGTAACCCTCACCCTAACCCTAATGCTAACTCTAACACTCACACTAACCCTCATGCTATCACTTACCCACACCACAAACCTAACCCTAACCTTAAACGTCACCCTCACCCTAAACCTCACCCTAACCCTAACCCTAATCCTAACCCTCACCCTCACCCTCACCATAACCATAACCCTCACCTAACCCTAACCCTAACCTTCAACGTCAACCTAAACCTCATATCACCCGTACCCTCACCCTAACCCTAACGCCCACACACACCCTAACGCTCAAGCTAACCCTCACCTTAAACCTCACCTGATCCTCATGCTAACCCTAACCAATACCTAACCAAGACCCTCAGCCTAACCCTCAACTTCACCCTAACACTTACCCTCACTCTAGCCCTCACACTAACAATAACCCCCACCCTAACCCTAACACTCAACCTAACCATAACCCTCACCCTAACCCTAACCCTCACCCTAAAACTAACCCTAACCCTAACACTAACGCTCACACTAACCCTAACCCTCATCCGAACCCTAAACCTCACCCTAACACTAACCCTAACCCTCACCCTCAACCTAGCCCTTACAATAACCCTAACCCTCATCCTAACCCTAAACCTCACCCTAACACTAACCCTAACCCTCACCCTCAACCTAGCACTTACAATAACCCTAACCCTCATCCTCACCCTAAACCTCACACTAACCCTAAAACTAATGCTCAATCTAACCCTAACCCTAACCCTTACCCTAACCCTCACCCAAACCCTAAACCTCACCCTTACCGTAAACCTCACCCTCAGCCTAATCCTAACCCTAACCCTAACCCTAACCCTAACCCTAACCCTATCCCTCAGCCTAACCCTAAGCCTAACCCTAACAATAACCTTAAGGCTCTCACTCACCCTCACCCTCACCCTAATCCTAAACCTAACCCCATCCCTAACCCTAACCCTCACCGTAACACTCACCCTAGCCCTCACCCTAACCCTAATCCTAACCTTAAACCTCATGCTAACCCTCACGCTCACCCTAACCCTCACCCTAACCCTTACCCTAACCTTCACCCGAATCCTAACTATCACCCTTAGGGGAACACTCTCCCTCAGCCTAACCCTAACCTTTAATCTTACCGTCACGCTCACCCTAACCCTTACCCTAACCCTAACCCTCATCCTAACACTCACCCTAACCCTAAACCTATCCATCACCCTAACATTAACCCTCACCCTAACCCTGAACCTCAGCCTAACACTAAGCCTAAGCCTAAGCCTAACCCTACCTCTCACAGTCACCCTAACCCTAACCCTAAACCTAATCCTAACCCTAACCCTCATCCTAACCCTCACCCTCACCCTAACCCTAACCATCACCCAAGACCTATTCCTCACCCCCACCCTTACCATCAGCCTAACCCTAAGCCTAAACCTAACCCTAACCCTAACCCTCACGCTCACCCTCGCCCCCACCCTAACCCTAATCCAAACCATAACCCTCATCCTAACCCTCACCCTAAACCTAACCCTAAACCTCACCCTATCCCTAACCCTAACCCTCAACCTAACCCTAACCCTCACCCTCACGGTAATCCTAAACCTAATCCTCACCCTAAACCTAAACCTAACCCTAACCTTAACCCTCACCCTAGCCCTCACCCTAACGCGAATCCTAACCCTATACCTCATCCTAAACCTCACCCTAACCCTAACCCTAACCCTCACCCTCACCCTAACACTCACCCTCAGCCTAACCCTAAGCCTAAGCCTAACCTGAAACCTAAACCTCACACTCTCCCTGACCCTAGCCTTAATCCTCAATCTAACCCTATCCCTAACCCTAACCCTCACCCTCACCCTAGCCCTAAACCTAAACCTAATCCTATCCCTAACCCTCATCCTAAACCTCACCCTAACATTAACCCAACCCATCACAAAAAACCTATTTCTAATCCCCTCCCTCACCCTCAGCCTAACCCTAAGCCTAAGCCTAAACCTAACGCTAACACACACACTCACCCTCAGGCTAACTCTCAGCCTAAACCTAAACCTAACCCTAACCCACACATTTACCCTCACCCTAACACTAATCCTAAACCTAACCCTTACCCTATCCCTCCCCCTAACTCTCACCCTAACCCTAACCTTAACACTAACCCTAACCCTAACCCTCAACTTAACCCTCACCCTAATCCTGACTCTAACCCTAAACCTCACCCTCACCCTAACCCTAACTCTAACCCTAACCCTAACCCTAATCCTAACCCTAACCCTCACTCTAATTCTAACACTAACCCTAACCCTAACCCTAACCCTAACCCTAAACCCTTAAACTCACCATCACCCTAACCCTCACACTAAACCTAACCCTCACCCTAACCCTAACCCTAAACGTCACCCTCACCCTAACCCTCACCCTCAGCCTAACTCTAACACTCACCCTATCCCTAACCCTAATCCTCACACGAACCCTAAACTTAACCCTCACCCTTACCCTAACCATAACCCTAACACTCATTCTCACCCTAACCCTCATCCCAAACCTATTCCTCACACTAAACCTAACCCTCAAGCTAACCCTACACCTACCCCTCACCATTACCCTCATCCTAACCGTAACTCTAACCCTTATCTCAATAACCCTAAACCTAACTCTCACCCTCAACATAGCCCTCACTCTAACACTAATCCTAACCCTCACCCACACCCTAACCCTCACCATAACCGTAACCCTCACAGTCACAATAGGCCTCACCCTAACCCTAACCCTAACTCTAACCCTCACCCTAACCCTCACCCTCACCCTCACTTTAACCATTACCATCAGCCTAACCCTCACCATCACAATTATCGCCACACTAACCCTAATCTTTACCTAACCAATACCCTAACCCTCACCCTCATCCTAACCCTATCTCTAACACTAACCCTCATATTAAACCTAACCCTCACCCTCAGCCTAACGTTCACCCTCACCATAATCCTCACCCTAACCCTTATACTCACCCTAACCTTAACCCTCACACTAACCCTAACCCTCCTCCTAACCCTAACCCTCACCTGAACCTTAACCCTCACTTTAACCATTACCCTCACCTAACTCAGAACCGAACCCTAAACCTACCCCTCACCTTAACCCTCACATTATCCTAACCCTAACCCTCACCCTAACCCTATCCTTAACCCTCACCCACACCCTAGCCCTCACCATAACCCAAATCTAACCCTAACCCTCACATAAAACTAACCCGCACCATAACCCTTACCCTCACCCTCAACCTCAACATCACCCTAACCCTAACCCTCACCCTAACGCACACCCTAATCCTATCCCTAACCCTAACCCTAAACCTAAACCTAAACATCAACCTAACACTCACCCTCACCCTAAACCTACACCTAACCCTCACCCTCACCCTAACTCTTAATCTCACCCTCACCCTAAACCTCACACTAACCCTAAACCTCAGCCTAACCCTAACCCTAAAACTCAACGTCACCCTAACCCTCACCCACAGCCTAAATCTAAACTTAACCCTAATCCTGGCTCTCAACTTAACCTTAAACATCAACCTCAACCTCACCGTCAACCTCAGACTAACTCTAACCCTAACCCTAATCCAAGCCCTCACCCTCACCCTCACCCTAATCCTAACGTTCGCCCTCACCCTCACCATGTCCCTAACCCTAAACCTCACCATAACCCTAAACCTCACCCTAACCCTAAGCCTAATCCTCACACTCACCCTCACACTAACCCTAACCCTAACCTAACCCTCACACTCACCCTCATGCTAAATCTAACAAAAACCCTATCCCTAACCCTAACTCTAACCCTAACTCAAACCCTAACCCTAACCTAACCATAAACCCTAACCGTAACCATAACACTAACCCTAACCCTAACCATCACACTAAACCTAGCCCTCAACCTAACCCTAACCCTACCCCTCACCTTAACCCTAGATCTAAACCTAACCCTAAGCCTAAGCCTTTACCAGAGCCGTAACCGTGACCCTAATCCTAATTTTAACCCTCACCCTAACACTAACACTCACCCTAACCCTCACCCTCAACCTTACCCTAACCATAACCCTAACACTCACCATAACCCTCACCCAAACACTACTCCTAACCCTACCCCTAACCCTCAACCTAACCCTCACCCTAAACCTCACCCTAAGCCTAACCCTAACACTAACCCTCAACCTAAACCTCACCCTAACACTAAACCGAAACCTAACCCTCAACTTCAACCTCATTGTAACCCTAAACCTAACAATAACAATAAACCTAACCCATAAATTAATGCTACCACTCTTCCTCACCCTATCACTAACCCTAACCCTCACCCTAACCCTAACACTCAACCTCACCCTAGCCCTCACCCTAAACCTAATCCTAAACCTAACCCTAACCCTAACCCTCATCCTCACCCTAATGCTCACACTAACCCTAGCAATATTCCTCAATCTAACCCTCACCATCACCCTAACCCTAAACCTAACCCTCATCCTAACCCTCACCATAACCCTAACCCTCACCCTTAGCGCAACCCTCACCCTCAGCCTAACCCTAAAATTTACACTTACTGTCACCCTCAGCCTAACTGTCACCCTAACCCTAATCCTCATCCTAACCCTCACCCTAATCATAACCCTATCACCCTAACCCTAACCCTCACTCTCACCCTCAGACTCAGCCTAAACCTAAGCCTAACCCTAATCCTAACCCTAACCCTCATCCTAACCCTCACCCTAGCCCTCACCCTAAACCTAATCCTAACCCTCACCCTTATCTTAACCCTCACCCTCAGCCTAAACCTCACCTTTACCCTTACAATCATCCTCACCCTAACCCTCACCCTAAACCTAAACCTCATCCTAACACTTACCCTAACAATAAACCTAACCATCACCCTAAACCTCTCACCCTCAACCTCATGCTCATCCTATCCCTAAGCTTAAGCTTAAACCTTATCCTAACCCTCACTCTCACCCTAGCCCTCACCCTAACCCTAACCCGAAACCTAACCCTCACCCTCACCCTCAGCCTAAATCTAAACCTAACCCTAATCGTGGCCCTCACCCTAACCTTAAACATCAATTTCACCATCACCCTCATCCTCAGCCTAACTCTAACACTAAGCCTAATCTTAGACTTACCCTCACCCTCACCCTCACCCTCAACCTCACTCTCACCCTCACCCTCACCCTAACTCTAACAATAAAACTAACCCTAAACCTAACCCTAACTCTAACCCTTACCCTAACGGTAACCCTAACCCTAACCCTCACGCTAACCTTAACGCTCACACTAAACCTAGCCCTCACCCTAACTCTAACCCTACCCCTCACATTAACCCTAAATCTAAACCTAACCCTAAGCCTAACCCTCAACCTCAACAGAGCCCTCACCCTAACCCTAATCCTAACTGTAACCCTCACCCTAACCCTAAAACTCACCCTAACCCTCACCCTCACCCTCACCCTAAACCTCACCCTAACCATAACCCTAAGCCTCACCCTAACCTTCACCCAAACACTATTCCTCACACTCATCCTAATCCTCACCCTAAGCCTAACCCTAAAACTAACCCTCAACCTAACCCTTAACCTAGCCCTTAACCTCACCCTCACCCTAACCCTCACACTAAACCTAACCCTCACCCTAACCCTAACCCTAAACGTCACCCTCACCCTAACCCTCACCCTCAGCCTAACTCTAACCCTCACTCTATCCCTAACCCTAATCCTCACACTAAACCTTACCCTAACCCTCACCCTTACCCTAACCCTAACCCTAACACTCACCATCACCCTAATGCTAAACCTAAACCTAACCTTCACCCTAACCTTCACCCTAACCCTCACCCTAACCATAATGCTAACCCTAACCCTCACACACACCCTAAACCTCACCCTAACCCTTACCCTTACCATAAACCTAACCGCAATCCTAACCCTCACCGTAACCCTATCCGTCACCTTAACCCTAACGCTAACCCTCACCCTAACCCTAACCGTAAACCTCAACCTAACCCTAAACCTAACCCTAACCCTATCCCTAACTCTCACCCTCACCGTAAACCTCACCCTCACGCTAACCCTGATCCTTCCCCACACCCTAACCCTAACCCTATCCCTAACCCTAACCCTCACACTAACCCTAACCCTCACCGTCACCCAAACCTTCACCCTCACCCTAAGCCTTACCCTCTCCATAAACCTAATACTGTCCCTAAACCTAACCCTAGGCATAAACCTCACACTAAACCTAGCCCTCACCTTAACCATAACCCTACCATCACCTTAACCCTCACACTTAAACCTAACCCTATCTTTCAACCTTACCCTAACTCTTACACTCACCCTAACCCTAACCCTATCCCTAACCCTCTCCCTCACCCTAAACCTCACCCTCACCCTCAACCTAACCCTTAGCCTCACCCTAACCCGAACACGATACCTAACCCTAACCCTCACACTAACCGTAACCCTATCCCTATCCCTGACACTAACCTAACCCTCAACCTAACACTCACCCTAACCCTAACCCTCAATCTTACTCTAACCCTCACCCTCACTCTAACCCTTAACATCACTCTCACCCTAACCCTCAACGTCAGCCTAACTCAAACACTCACCCTAAACCTAAACCTAGCCCTCACACTAACCCTAACTCAAACCCTCACCCTCACCTTAACACTGACAATAAATCTAACCCTCAGCTTAACCTAACCCTACCCCTCACTGTTACCCTCATCCTAACCCTAACCCTAATCCTCACCATAACACTAAACCTAACTCTCACCCTCAACCTAGCCCTCAACCAAATTCTAATCATTACCATAACCCTCACCCTAACACTAACCCTGAACCTAACCTTTACCTTCACCCTCACAATAACCCTCACCCTAACCCTAACCATAACTCTAATCCTCACCCCAACTCTAAACCTCACCATCACCCTTACCCTCACCCTAAATCTCACCCTGACCCTAACTTTAAGCCTAACCCTTACGCTCACCCTAACCCACATATTAACCCCCACCCTAACCCTAATCCAAAACCAAACCCTCAGCCTTACCCTAACCCTTAACCTCAGCCTTACCCTATTCCTCACACTAACCCTAACCCTCACCCTAAACCTAAGCATAAACATCACCCTCACCCTCACACACACATAGCCTAACACTAACTCTAATGCTAATCCTAACCCTGACCCTAACCCTCAACCTAACCATAACCCTAAGCCTAACCCTCACCTTCACCCTCACCCTAACCCTAACACTAGCCCTCACCCTCACCCTATCCCTAACCTTAACCCTCACCATAACCCTAAAACTCATCCTAACCCTAACCCTAATCCTCACACTCACCCTCAAACTAACCCTAATCCTAACCCTCACCCTAAGCCTCACCCTCACTCTAATGCTAACCCTAACCCTCACACTCACCCTAAAACTCACCTTCACCCCTACCCTCAACATAAACCTAACCCTAACCCTCACCCTCACCCTCACCCTAAACCTTAGCTTACCCCTAACCATATCCTTAACCCTAAAACTCAACCTAACCCTCACCCTAAACCTAAACCTAAACCTAAATCTCAACCTAACCCTCACACTAACCCTAACCCTATCCCTAACCCTCACCCTTACCCTAACCCTCACCCTCACCGTAATCCTTAACCTCACCCTAACCTAAACCTATCCCTAACACTAACCCTCACCCTAACCCTAACCTTACCTCAAACCCTAACCCTCATCCTAACCCTAAAACTCATCCTAAGCCTCACCCTAAACCTAAACCTAAACCTAACCCTCACCCTAACCCTAAACCTCACCCTCACCCTCACCCTCACCCTAACCCTAACCTAAACCTAACCCGCACCCTCACCCTAACACTCAGACTAACCGTAACCCTAACCCTCACCCTAACCCTATCCCTAACCCTAACCTTCAAGCTCATCCTAATCCTCACCCTATACCTAACACTTACCTAAACGAAACCCACAACCTCACACTCACACTCACCCTAACCCTCCACATTAACCTAGCCCTCAACTTAACTCTCACCCTAACTCTCACCCTCCCCCTCACCTTCACATTCAGCCTAACCCTAACTCTAACGCTAATCCTAACCATAATCCTCACCCTCACCCTAACCCTCAAACTAACCCTTACGCTCACCCTAACCCTAACCCAAACTGTAACCCTAATCCTCACACCAAACCTAACCCTCAACCTAACCCTAACCCTACCCCTCAAACTAACGCTCACCCTATACCTAAACCTAACCCTCACCCTAACCCAAACCCTTACCCTCAGCCTCACCATAGCCCTCACACTAATCCTAAACCTAACCCTCACACTCAACTTCACCCTCAACCTCATGTTCACCGTAAACCTAATCCTAACACTCACCCTAACCGTAATGCTCACCCTAAATCTAACCCAAACCCTCACCCTCACTCTAATCCTAAACCTAACCCTAACACTCACACTCACACTTACCCTGACCCTGACCCTAACCTTAACCCTAACTCTCAAACTACCCCTAACTCTCACCTTAACACTAACCCTAAGCCTAAACCTCTCCCTTATCCTCACCCGCACCCTAACCCTTATCCTCACCCTAAACCTACCACTAACACTCACACTAACCCTAACACTCCCCGTTACCCAAACCCTAACCCTCACCTGAAGCATAACCCTCACCATAACCCTCACCCTCACCCTCACCATAACCCTCACCTTCAACCTAAACATCACCCTAACCCTCACCCCAACCCTCACCCTAAACCTATCCCTAACCCTAACCCTAACCCTTCACCTGAACCTCAACCTAACCCTAACCCTAACCCTCACCCTCACCCTAACCCTACACCTAACCATCACCCTCACCCTAACCCTCACCATAACTCTTAAACTCATCCTCACCCTAAACCTCACACTAACCCTAACCCTCACCCTAACCCCAACGCTAAACCTCATCCTAACCCTAACCCTCACCCTCAGCCTAAAGATAAACCTAACCCTAATCCTGGCCCTCACCCTAACCTTTAAGTTTGATGTTTAACATCAACCTCACCCTCACCCTCACCCTCAGCCTAACGCTAAAACTAACCCTAATCCTAGCACTCACCCTCAACCTCATCCTCAACCTCAGCATCACCCTCACCCTCACCCTAATTCTAACAATAACCCTATCCCTAACCCTAACTCTAACCCTAAACCTAACCCTAACCATAACCCTAACACTCAACCTAACCCTAATCCTAACCCTCAAACTAATCCTAGCCCTCACCCTAACCCTAAACCTACCCCTCACCTTATCCATAAATCTAAACCTAACCCTTAGCCTTACCCTCACTCTCACCAGAGCCCTCACCCTAACCCTAATCCTAAATTTACCCCTCACTCTAACACTAACACTTTAGCTAGCCCTAACCCTCACCCTCACCATAAACCTCACACTAACCATAAACTTAATCCTCACCCTAAACCTCACCCAAACCCTATCCCTAACCTTTAACCTAACCCTTAACCTCACCCTCACCCAAACCCTCACACTAAACATAATCCTCACCCTTACCCTAATACTAAACTTCACCCTCCCCCAAACACTCACCCTCAGCCTAAATCTAACCCTCATCCTATCCCTAACCCTAATCCTCACACTAACCTGAACCCTAACCCTCATCCTTACCCTAACCCTAACACTAAACCTAACTCTCACCCTCACCGTACAGCTAACCCTAAACCTAACCCTCACCCTAACCTTCACCCTAACCGTAATGCTAACCCTAACCCTCACACTCACCCTAAACCTCACCCTAACCCTTACCCTCACCATAAACCTAACCCAACCCTCACCCTCACCCTCACCCTATCCGTCACCCTAACCCTAACCGTAACCCTCAACCTAACCCTCAACCTAACCCTAACCCTATCCCTAAACCTCACCCTCACCCTCACCCTAAACCTCACCCTCACCCTAAAACTAATCCTTACCCTCACCCTAACCCTAACCCTATCCCTAACCCACTCCATCACCCTAACCCTCACCCTCACTCTAACCCTAACCCTTACCCTCACCCTAACCCTAACACTATACCTAACCCTAAAACTCACACTAACCCTCACCCTATCACTATCCCTGACACAAACCCTAACCCTCAACCTAACCCTAACCCTAACCCTCAATCTAAACCTAACCCTCACCCTCACCCTCACCCTTAATCTCACCCTCACCCTAACCCTCAAATTAACCCTAACCCTCACCCTAACCCTAACATTAAATATCACCCTCACCCTAACCGTCACCCTCAGCCTAACTCTAAACCGCACAAACCTAACCCTAAACCTAACCCTCACACTAATTCTAACCCTAACCCTCACACTCACCCTAACACTCACGTTAACCCTAATGCTCATTCTCACACTAACCCTCACCCTAAACCTAACCCTCACACTAAACCTAACCCTCACCCTAACCTTAACCCTACTCCTCACCGTTACCCTCATTCTAACCCTAACCCTAATCCTCACCATAACACTAAACCTAACTCTCACCCTCAACCTAGCCCTCACCCTAACCCTAATCGTTACCCTAACCCTCAACCTAACCCTAACCCTCACCCTAACCATTACCCTCACCCTCACAATAACCCTCACCCTAACCCTAACCCTAACTCTAATCCTCACACCAACCCTAAATCTCACCATCACCCTTACCCTCACCCTAAACCTCACCCTAACAATAACTTTAAGCCTAACCCTAAACCTCACTCTAACACTAATCCTAAACCAAACCCCCACCCTCACCCTAACCGTTAAACTCAGCCTCACCCTAACCCTCACACAAACCCAAACCCTCACCCTATCCCTAAACACAAACATCACCCTCACCCTCAGTCTCCCCCTCAGCCTAACTCTAACCCTAATGCTAATCCTAAACCTCACCCTAAACATCACCCTAACCCTAACCATAACCGTCACCTTCACCCTCACCATAACCCCAACGCTCGCCCTCACCCTCACCCTATCCCTAACCCTAAACCTCACCATAACCCTAAACCTCACCCCACCCTAACCCTCACCCTAACCCTAACCCTAACCCTCACCCTAACCCTCACCTTCACCCTAATGCTAACCTTATCCCTCACATTCACCCTAAAACTCACCCTTAACTCGTACCCAGACCGTAAACCTAACCCTAACTCTCACCCTCACCCTCACCCTAACCCTTAATGTACCCCTAACCATAACCCTAACCCTCAACCAAACCCTCACCTTAATCATAACCCTAACCCTACACCTCAACCTAACCCTCACCCTAACCCTAACCCTATACCTAACCTTCACCCTTACCCTAACCCTCACCCTCAACCTAATCCTTACCCTCACCCTATCCTAAACATATCCTAACATTAACCCTCACACTAACCCTAACCCTCACCCTAACCCTAACCCTACCTCTCACCCTAACCCTCATCCTAACCCTAAAACTCAACCTAAGCCTCAGCCTAAACCTAAACCTAAACCTAACCCTCACCCTAACCCTAAACCTCACCCTCACCCTCACCCTCACACTAACCCTCACCCTAACCCTAAACCAAACCCTAACAATCATCCTCACCCTAACCATCACCCTAATCCTCAACCTTACCCTAGCCCTCACACTAACCCTAAACCTAACCCGCACCTTCACCCTAACACTCACCCTCACCCTAACCGTCATCCTCACCCTAAAGAAAACCCTAACCCTAACCCTCACCCAAACCCTAACCCTCACCCTAACCCTCAATCTCACCCTAATCCTCACCCTATACCTAACACTTACCTAAACGAAACCCACAACCTCACCCTCACACTCACCCTAACCCTCCACATTAACCTAGCCCTCAACCTATCCCTCAACCTAACCCTCACCTTCACCCTCACCTTCACCCCCAGCCTAACCCTAACCTTAACCCTAATCCTAACCCTAATCCTCACCCTCCCCCTAACCCTCACACTAACCCTTACCCTCACCTTCACCCTAAACCAAACTGTAACCCTAACCCTCACACTAAACCTAACCCTCTCCCTAACCCTAACCCAACCCCTCAAACTAACCCTCACGCTATACCTAAACCTAACCCTCACCCTAATCCAAACCCTTACACTCAGCCTCACCATAGCCTTCACAGGTGAGGGTTAGGGTTTAGGTGAGGGTTAGGTTTAGGTTTAGGGTGAGGATTAAGGTACCGGTGAGGGTTAGGGTGAAGGTGAGTTTAAGGGTTAGGATTAGGGTGAGGGTTAGGATTAGGGTTAGGGTTAGGTTTAGGGTGATGGTTAGGTTTAGGGTTAGGTTTATTGTTAGGGTTAGGGTGAGGTTGAGGATGAGATTGAGGGTGAGGGTGAGGGTTAAGAGTAGGGTTAGTTTTAGTGTGAGGGTGAGGGTGAGGGTTAGGATTAGGATTAGGGTTAGGGGTAGACTGAGGGTGAGGGTGAGGGTGAGGATGAGGGGTATGGTTAGGTTTAGTGTTAGGGTTAGGATGAGTGTTAGGGTGAGAGTAAGGTTTAGGGTGAGGGTTAGGGTTAGGGAGAGCGTTAGGGTTAGGGTTATAGTCAGGATTAGGGTTAGGGTGGATGTTAGGGTTAGGGAGAGTGTTAGGGTTAGGGTTAGGGTTAGGTTGAGAATAAGGGTGGGGGTTAGGGTTAGGATTAGTGTTCGGGTTAGGGTTAGGCTGGAAGTGATGGTGAGGGTGAGGTTTAGGGTGAGGTTTACGGTTAGGATTAGGGTGACGGTTCGGGTGTCGGTAAGGTTTAGGGTGAGGGTTAGTGTTAAGGTGAGGTTTAGGGTGAGGTTGAGGGCTAGGGTTAGGGTTATGGTGAGGGCTGGGTTGCGAGTGAGAGTTAGGGTTAGGGTTAGGGATAGGATGAGGTTTATGGTTAGGGTGAGGTTTAAGTTTAGTGTGAGGGTTAGGGTGAGTGGTTGGGTGAGGGTAAGGGTTATTGTGAGGGTTAGGGTTAGGGTGAGGTTTAGGTTTAGGTTTAGTGTCAGGATTAGGGTTAGGGTGGAAGTTAGGGTTAGGGTGAGGGTTAGGGTGAGGTGTAGGGTTATGTTTAGAGTGCGGGTGAGGTTTAGGGTTAGGATTAGAGTTAGGGTTAGGCTGAGGGTGAGGGTGAGGGTGAGGGTTAGTTTAAGGGTGAGGGTTAGGTTTAGGGCTAGGGTGTTGATTAGGGTTAGGTTGATGTTTAGGGTGAGGGTGAGGGTTAGGTGGAGGGTGAGGATGATGGTTCGGTTGAGTGTTTGTGTTAGGTTTAGGGTAAGGGTGAGGGTTATGGTGAGGGTTAGGGTTAAGGTTAGGGTTAGGGTTAGGGTGAGGTTGAGGGAGAGGGTTAGATAAAGGATTAGGGATAGGGTTAGGTTTAAGCTTAGGGTTAAGTGAGGGTGAGTGTTAGGGTGAGGTTAGGGTTAGTGTTAGGGTTAGGGTTATTGTTAGGTTTAGGGTTAGGGTGAGATTGAGGATGAGGGTGAAGGTGAGGTTTAAGTTTAGGGTTAGGTTTAGGGGAAGGGGGAGGGGGAGGGTTAGGGTTACGATTAGGGTTTGGGTTAGGCTGAGGGTGAGGGTCAGGGTGAAGGTGAGGATGAGGGGTATGGTTAGGTTTAGGTTTAGGCTTAGGATGTGTATTAGAGTTAGTTTGAGGGCTAGGTTTAGGGTTACGGTGAGGGTAAGGGTTAGGCTGAGGGTTAGGGTGAGGGTTAGGGTTAGGGTTAGGGTTATGGTGAGGTTGAAGTTTAGGTTTAGTGTTAGCGTTACGGTGAGGGTTAGGTTGTGGGTTAGGGTTTGGGTTAGGGTTAGGGTGAGGGTGGCGGTTAGGGTGACAATAAGGTTTAGGGTGAGCTTTAGGGTTAGGGTGAGTTTGAGGGTTAGGGTTAGGGTGAGGGTTAGGGTGAGGGTTAGGGTGAGGGTAAGGGTAAGGTTGACAGTGAGGATTAGAGTGAGGGTGAGGGTTACTGTAAGGGTGAGTATTGGGTGAGGGTTAGGGTTAGGATTAGGCTGAGGGTGAGGTTTAGGGTTAGGGTGAGGTCTAGAATGAGGGGTAGGGACAGAGTTAGAGTGTGGGTTAGGTTTAGTTGACGGTTAGGGTTAGGGTTAGGGTTATGGTGAGGGCTAGGGTGAGAGTGAGACTTAGGGTTAGGGTTAGGGTTATGGTTAGGGCTAGGGTGAGAGTGAGAGTTAGGGTTAGGGTTAGGGTTAGGGTGAGGGTTAGGATTAGGGTGAGGGTTAGGTATAGTGTGAGGGTTAGTGTTAGGGTGAGGGTAAGGGTTAGGGTGTGGGTTAGGGTTAGGGTGAGGGTTAGGGTTAGGTTTATAGTTAGTGTCAGGATTAGGGTTAGGGTGGAGGTTAGAGTTAGGGTGAGGTTTAGGGTTAGTGGTAGGGTTAGGTTTAGAGTGAGGGTGAGGTTTAGGGTTAGGATTAGAATTACGGTTAGCCTGAGGGTGAGGGTGAGGTTGAGAGTTAGGGTTAGGTTGGAGGTTAGGGTTACAGTGTGGTCTAGGGTTTGTTTTAGAGTATTGGTGAGGGTGAAGTTGAAGGTGAGGTTAGGGTTAGGGTTAGCGATATTGTGAGGGCTAGGGTGAGGGTGAGGGTTAAGGTGAGGGTGAGGGTGAGGATGAGGTTTACGGTTAGGTAAGGGTTATGGTTAGGGTGAGGATTAGGTGAGGGTGCGGGTTAGGGTGAGGGTTACATTTAGGGTGAGGGTTAGGGTTAGGGTTAGGGTTAGAGTGAGGGTAAGGTTTCGGGTGAGGTTTAGGGTTAGGGTGAGGATTAGGGTTAGGGTTAGGATGAAAGCTATGTTTAGGGTGAGTGTTAGGGTGAGGGTTACTGTGAGGGTGAGGGTTTGTGTTAGGTAAGGAATAATGTTAGCGTGAGGGTTAGGGTTAGGGTGAGGGTTAGTTTGAGAGGTATGGTTAGGGTTAGGGTGAGGGTTAGGGCTAATGTGAGGGTTAGTGTTGGGTAAGGATTTGGGTGAGTGTTATGGTGAAGTTTACAGTTAGGGTTAGGGTTAGGTTTAGGGATAGACTGAGGTTGAGCGTCAGGATGCTGGTGAGGGTTAGGTTTAGGGTGAGCTTTAGGGTTAGGGTTAGGATGAGGGTGAGGGTTTGGGTTAGTGTTAGGGTTAGGATGATGGTTAGGGTGAGGGGTTCGTTTAGGGTTAGGGTGAGGGTTAGGTTTAGGGTGAGAGTAAGGGTTAGAGTGAGGGTTAGCATGAGGGTAGGTTTAGGGATAGTTTTAGGCTTAGGGTGAGGGTTAGGGGGAGCGTTAGGTTTAGGGATAGGGTGTGGATTAGGGTGAGGCTAAGGGTTAGATTGAGGATGTGGGTTAGGTTTAGAGTGAGGTTTAGGGTTAGGGTTAGGGTGAGGGTGAGAGTTAGGGTGAGGGTAAGGGTTTGGGTGAGGGTTAGCATGAGTGTAAGGGTTAGAATTAGCATTAGGGTTAGGGTGAGGGTTAGGTTGAGTGTTATGGTTAGGGTGAGGGTGAGGGTTAGGGTTAGGGTGAGGATTAAGTTTAGGGTGAGATTTAGTGTTAGGGTTAGGGTTATGGTGAGGGTGAGGGTGATGGTGAGGGTTAGGCTTAGGGTGAGGTTTAGGGTTAGGTTTAGGTTGAGGGTTAGGGTGAGGGGTAGGGTTAGGGTGAGGGTTAGGTGAGAGTGAGGGTGATGGTGAGGTTTAGGCTTAGGGTGAGGTTTAGGGTTAGGTTTAGGTTGAGGGTTAGGGTGAGGGGTAGGGTTAGGGCTGGGTTAGTGTGAGGGCTAGGGTGAGTGTGAGGGTTAGAGTTAGGGTTAGGTTTAGGGTGAAGGTTAGGGTTAGGTTTAGGATGAGGGTTAGGGTGAGGGTTAGTGTTAGGTGAGGGTTAGGGTTAGGCTTAGGGTGCAGGTTAGGGTTAGGTTTAGGTTTAGGGTTCGGGTGAGAGGTAGGTTTAGCGTTAGGCTTAGTATGAGGGCTAGGGTGAGGGTGAGGGTTAGGGTTAGGGATAGGTGGAGGATTAGGTTTAGGGTTCAGATAAGTGTTAGGGTGAGGTTTAGGGTTAGGTTGAAGTTTAGGGTTGGGGTTAGGGTTATTGTGAGTGTGAGATTTAGGGTTAGAGTTAAGTTTAGGGTGAGGTTTAGGGTTAGGGTTAGTGTTAGGGTTGGGGTTAGGGTGAGGTTTAAGGTGGGGGTAAGGGTTAGGGTTAGGGTTAGGATTAGGATTAGGGTTAAGGTGAGGGTGAGTGTGAGAGTTTGGGTTAGGGTTAGGGTTAGGATTAGAGTTAGGGTGAGGGTGAGGGTTGGGTTTAGGGTGACGGTTGCGGTTAGGGTTAGAGTGAGGGTTAGGGTGAGGGTTAAGATTAGGGTTAGGGGTAGGGTATGGGCTAGGGTGAGGGTGAGTGCTAAGCTTAGGGGTAGACTTAGGCTTAGGTTTACGCTGAGGCTGAGAGTGAGGGTGAGGGTTAGGGCTAGGGTGATGGTTTGGGTTACGTTTAGGGTGAGGGTTGAGTATTAGGGTTAGGGTGAGGGTTAGGGTGAGGGTGACAGTAAGGGTAAAGGGGAGGGTTAGGTTGAGGGTGAGGGTTATGGTAAGGGTGAGGGTTAGGGTTAGGGTGAGGGTTAGGGTGAGGATTAGGGTTAGGGTTATGGTGAGGGTGACGTTTAGGGTTAGGGTGATGTTTAGGCTTAGTGTGAGGGTTAGTGTTAGGGAGAGGGTAAGTGTTAGGGTGAGGGTTAGGATTAGGTTGAGGATTATTTTTAGGGTAAGGGTTTGGGTTAGGGTTATTGTTAGGGTTAGGGTTAGGGTTACTGTTACAGTGAGGGTGAGGGAGAGGTTTAGGGTTAGATTTAGGGTTAGTGTTAGGTTTATGGTTAGGGTGAGGGTTAGTGTGAGGGTTAGGGTTAGGGTTATGTTTAGGCTTAGGCTTAGGCTTAGGGTTAGGCCAAGCATGAGGTTGATGGTTAGGGTTAGTGTTAGGCTGAGGGTTAGGGTTAGGGTGAGGGTTAGAGTGAGATTTAGGGTGAGGGTTAGGGTTGGGGTTCGGTTAAGATTAGGATTAGGGTTAGGGTTAGGGTTAGGGTGAGTGTTAGGTTTAGGGTTTGGGTTAGGGAGAGAGTGAGGGTGTGGATTAGGTTTAAGGTTAGTTTTATAGAGTTAGATTTAGGGTTATCATTAGTGTTATGGTTAGGGTTAAGTTTGAGGTGAGGGTGAGGGTGAGGGTGAGCATTATGGTTAGGGTTAGGGTTACAGTTAGGGTTAGTGTTAGGGTTAGGGTTAGGGTAATGTTTAGGGTAAGGGTGAGGGTTAGGGTTAGGGTTAGGATTAGGATTAGGGTTAAGGTGAGGGTGAGAGTGAGGGTTAGTGTTAGTGTTAGGGTTAGGATTAGAGTTAGGGTGAGGGTTAGGGTGAGGTTTAAGGTGATGGTTGGGGTTAGGGTTAGAGTGAGGGTTAGGGTGAAGGTTAGGCTGAGGCTTAGGGTTAGGGTATGGGCTAGGGTGAGGGTGAGGGTTAGTTTGACTGTTAGGGTTAGGGTTAATATTACAGTTAGGGTGAGGGTGAGGGTGAATGTGATTGTTAGGGTTAGTCTTAGGCTTAGGCCCAGAGTGAGGGTGAGGGTGAGGGTTAGGGTTAGGGTGAGGGGTAGGGTTTTACGGTTAGGGTGAGGGTTAGGATGTGATTTATAGTTAGGATTAGGGTTAGGGTGAGGGCTAGAGTGAGGGTGAGGGTTAGGGTTAGCTTTAGGGTGAGGTTTAGGGTTTGGGTTATGGTTAGGGTTACGTTGAGGGTGAGGGTTAGGTGTAGTATGAGCATTAGTTTTAGGGTTAGGGTGAGGGTGAGGGTAAGGATTAGGGTTGGGTTAGGGTTATTGTTATTGTTATGGTTAGGGTTAAGTTTAAGTTGAGGGTGAGGCTGAGGGTGAGGGTTTGGCTTAGGGTTAGGGTGAGGATTAGGTTTTGGGTTAGGGTTAGGGTTAGGGTAAGGATTTGGGTTAGGGTTAGGGTTACGGTGAGGGTAAGGGTTAGGGTTAGATTTAGGGTTAGTGTTATTGTTAGGGTTAGGGTTAGAATTACGGTGTGGGTGAGGGTTAGGGTTAGGGTTAGGGCAAGTTTTAGGGATAGGGTTAGGGTTAGGGTGGGGATGAGGATTAGTTTTAGAGTGATGGATAGGGTTATGGTTAAGTTGAGGGTTAGGATGAGGGTTAGGGTTAGGATTAGGGTTAGGCTTAGGTTTAGGCTGAGGCTGAGGCTGAAGGTGAGGGTTACGGTTAGGGTGATAGTTAGGGTTATGGTTAGGGTGAGGGTTAGGATGAGGATTAGTGTTAGGGTGAGAGTTAGGGTGAGGGTGACAGTAAGGGTAAAGTTGAAGGTTAGGCTGAGGGTGAGGGTTACTGTAAGGGTGAGGGTTAGGGTTAAGGTGAGGGTTAGGGTAGGGTTAGGGTTAGGGTTAGGTTGAAGGTGAGGGTTAGATTGAAGATTAGTGCTAGGGTTAGTGTGAGGTTTAGGGTTAGGATGAGGGTTAGGGTTAGGGTTAGGATTAGGGTTATGGTGAGGGCTAGGCTGAGGGTGAGTGTTAGGGTTAGGGTGAGGGTTAGGGGTAAGATTAGGGTTAGGTTGAGGGTGAGAGTTAGGATGAGGGTGTGGGTTAGGGTGAGGGAGACTTTTAGGTTTAGGATTAGGGTCAGGGTTAGGATTAGTGTGAGGGTTAGGGTGAGGGTGAGGTTAAGGGTTAGGTTGAGGTTTAGGGTCAGGTTTAGTGTTAGGGTTAGGGTTAGAGTGAGGGTTAGGGTGAGGGTTAGGGTGAGGTTTATGGTGAGGGTGAGGGTGAGGGTTAGTGTGAGGATTAGGTTTAGGTATAGTGTTAGGGTTAGGGTGAGGGTAAGGGTTAGGGTTAGGTTGAGGGTGAGGTTTAGGGTGAGGGTGAGGGTTAGGGATAGGGTTAGGCTTAGGGTGAGTGTAAGGTTTAGGGTTAGGGTGAGGTTTAGGGTTAGGGTTAGGGTGAGGGTTAAGGTGAGGGTAGGGTTATGGTGAGGGTGAGGGCTAAGTTTAGTGTGAGGTTCAGAGCTAGGGTTAGCTTTAGGGATAGGATAGATAGGGTTAGCTTTAGGGAGAGGGTGAGGGTTAGGGTGAGGGTGAGCGTTAGGGTTAGTGTGAGGTTTAGGTTTAAGGATAGGGTTAGGGTTAGGGTGAGGGTAAGGATTGGGGTTAGGGTGAGGGTGAGGTTTTGGGTGAGGGTGAGGGTTAGGTTTAGGGTTAGGTTGAGGGTTAGTTTGAGGGTTAGGGTTAGGGTTAGGGTTAGGGTGAGGGTTAGGGTGAGGGTTATCGTTAGGGTTAGGGTGACGGATAGGCTGAGTGTGAGGGTTAGGGTTGGGGTTAGGTTTTCGTTGAGGTTAAGGGTTAGTGTGAGGTTTAGGGTGAGTATGATGGTTAGGGTTAGCATTACGGTTAGGTTGAAGGTTAGGGTGAGGTTTAGGTTTAGGTTTAGCTTTAGGGTGAGTTTGAGGGTGAGGGTTAGGTTTAGGGATAGGGTAAGTGTGAGGGTTATGGTTAGTGTGAAGATTAGTTTTAGGGATAGGGTGAGTGTTAGAGTTAGGCTGAGGGTTGGGGTTAGGGTGAGGGTGACATTTAGGGATAGGGTTAGGGTGAGGGTTAGGTTTAGTGTGAGGGTTAGGGTGATGGTGAGTTTAAGGGTTTGGGTAAGGGTTAGTTTGAGTGTTAGTGTTAGGGTTAGGCTTAGGGTAAGGATAAGGGTGAGGGTTAGGTTGAGTTTTAGGGTTAGGTTAGGGACAGGTTTTGGGTGAGGGTTATGGTGAGGGTTAGGGTTATGGTTAGGGTGAGGGTGAGGGTTAGGGTGAGTGTTAGTATTAGGGTGAGGGTTAAAGTTAGGATTAGGGTTAGGGTTAGGGCTCAGGTAAGGGTGAGGTTTAGGCTTAGGGTTAGGTTTACACTTAGGTTTAAGGTGAGGGGTACGGTTAGGGTTAGGTTGAGGGATAGGTTTAGTGTGAGGGTTAGGGTTAGGGTGAGGGTTACGGTTAGGGTTATGCTTCGGGTTAGGGTTAGGGTTAGAGTTAGGGTTAGGGTTAGGGTTAGGGTTAGGTTTATTGTTAGAGTTAGGGTGAGGGTGAGTGTGAGGGTGAGGTTGAGGGTGAGGTTGAGGGTAAGGGCTAGGATTAGGGTTAGGGTTAGAGTTAGGCTGAGGTTTAGGGTGATGGTGATGTTGAGTTTTAGGGTTAGGGTTCGGGTGAGGGTTAGGGTTAGTGTGAGGTTTAGGGTGAGTTTGAGGTTAAGAGTTAGATTGAGGGTTAAGGTGAGGGTGAGGGTTAGGTGTAGGGTTAGGGTGAAGATTAGGGTTAGGGTTATGGTTAGGGTTAGGTTGAGTTTTAGGTTTAGGTTTAGGGTTAGTTTAGGGATAGGATTAGGGTGAGCGTTAGGGTGAGGGTTAGGGTTAGGGTGATGTTGAGGGTGAGGGTGAGGGTAAGGGTTATGGTGAGGGTTAGGGTTAGGGTGATATTGAGGGTGAGGGTGAGGGTAAGGGTTATGGTGAGGGCTAGGTTTATGTGAGGGTTAGGGTTAGGATTAGGGTTAGGGTGAGGGCTAGGTTGTTGGTGAGGGTTAGGGATAGGGTTAGGGTGAGGGTTAGGGTTAGGTTACGGTGAGGGTTAAGGTGAGGGGTAGGGTTAGGTTTAGGTTCTTTGTTAGGTTTAGTGTGATGGTTAGGGTTTGGGTTAGGATTAGAGTTAGCGTTAGAGTTATGCTGATTGTGAGGGTGAGGTTGAGGGTTAGGGTTAGTTTTAGTGTGAGAGTTATGGTGAGGGTTAGGGTTAGGATTAGGGTTAGGGTTAGCCTGAGGGTGATGTTGAGGGAGGGTGAGTATTAAGGTTAGGGTTAGGGTTAGGGTGAGTTTTAGGGTTAGTGTGAGGGTTAGTGTGAGGGTTAGGATTAGGGTTAGGGTTACGGTGATGGTTGGGGTTAGGTTTAGTGTGAGGGTTAGCGTGAGGTGTAGGTTTAGGGTTAGGGTGAGTGTTAGGTTTATTGTGAAGGATAGGGTTAGGGTGCGGGTAAGGGTTAGGTTGAGGTTTAGGTTGAGCATGAGGTTTAGGGTTAGGATTACTGTTAGGCTTAGTTTTAGGCTGAGGATTTGGGTGAGGGTGAATTTGTGTTTTAGGGTTAGTCTTAGGGTTAGGGTGAGAGCTCGGTTGAGGGTTAGGGTTAGGGTGAGCTTTACGGTTAGGGTGAGGGATAGGGTTAGGGTTAGGGTTAGGGTGAAGGTTAGGGTGAGGTTTAGGTTTAGGTTTAGGGTTTGGTTGATGGCCAGGTTGAGGGTGAGGGTTAGGGTTAGGGTGAGGGTGAGGGTTAGGTTTAGGTTTAAGTTGAGGGTAAGGGTGAGGGGTAGTGTTAGGGTTAGGATTAGGATTAGGGTTAGGGTTAGGCTGAGAATGAGGCTGAGGGTGAGGGTGAGGGTTAAGTTTAGGTTTAGGGTTAGAGTGAGGGCTAGAGTTATAGTGAAGGTTAGGGTGAGGATGAGATTGAGGGTGAGGGTTTTGGTTAGGTAAGGATTAGAGTTAATGTGGAGATTAGGGTGAGGGTAATGGTTAAAGTGAGGGTTAGGGTTAGTGTTAGAGTGAGGGTTAGGGTGAGGGTGAGGGTGAGGTTTATGGTGAGGGTTACTGTTCAGGTGATGTTTAGGGTTAGGGTTAGGGGGAGGGTTATGTTTAATGTGAGGGTTATGATTGTGTTAAGGTGGTATAAGGGTTAGGGTGAGGGTTAGGGTTAGGGTGAGGGTTAGGGTGAGGGTGAGAGTTAGGTTTAGTGTGAGGGTTAGTGTTAGGGATAGGTTTAGGTTTCGGTGAGGGTGAGGGTTAGGGTGAGGGTGAGGGTTAGGGATAGTGTTAGGGTTTAGGGTTAGGGTTAGATTGAGGGCTAGGGTTAGGTTTAGGATTTGGGTGAGGGTTAGGTTGAGGGTTAGGGTTAGAGGTACGGTAAGTGTTAGGGTGAGGGTGAGGGTTAGGGTTAGGCTTAGGATTAGGCTGAGTGTGAGTGAGAGTGTTAGGTTTAGTATAAGGGTTAGGCTTAGGCTTTGGCTTAGGGTGAGGGTGAGGGTGAGAGTTAGGGTGAGGGTTAGGGTTAGTGGGATGGTTAAATTTAGGGTAAGGTTTAGGTTTAGGGTTCTTGTTCTTACCTTATCCTCCCCCTAACCCTAACCCTCACACTAACCCTAAACCTAACCCTCACCCTAAACCTCACCCTAACTCTAACCCTAACCCTAACCCTTACCCTCACCCTTACCCACACCCTAATCCTAACCCTTAACCTCACCCTCACCCTAACCCTCACCGGTACCATAACCCTCACCCTAACCTTAACACTCACCCATACCCTAACCCTCACCCTCACCATCACCCTAACCCTCACCCTCATCCAACACATCACCCTAACCCTAACCCTCACCCTACCCCTATCCCTATACTTCAACCTAACCCTAACCCTCACCCAAACCATAACCCTCAACTAATCCTCACCTGAAACATAACCCTTATCTAACCAAAACACTCACCCTCAACCTCGTCCTCACCCTCACCCTAGCACTCACCATAACCCTAACCCTAAGCCTAACACTCCCCCTCACCCTCACTAGCACCCTAGCCCTCACCCTAACCCTAACCCTAATCCTAACCTTCTCCCTCACCCTGACCATAAACCTAACCCAAAATTTAGCCCTCACACTAACCCTAACCCTAACTCTCACCCTCACCATGACTGTTACCTTAACAATCACCGTAACCCTAACCCTCACTCTAACCCTCACCCTAACCCTAACCCTAACCCTAAACCTCATCCTAACCCTTACACTTACCCTAACCCTAACCCCAACAATAAACATCAACCTAATCCTCACCATAACCCTAACCCTAACCCTAATACTAACAATTACCATCACCCTTACCCTAACCCTCAACCTAACCCTTACCCTTACCCCAACCCTAACTCTAAACCTAACCATAATACGCACAATAAACCTAATACTCACCCAAACCTAACCCTATCCCTCACCCTAACCCTCACCCTAAACCTAAACCTAATCCTCTCCCTAGCCTTATCCCGAACCCGAACCCTCACCCAAGGCCTCACCCTAACTCTAACCTTTACCCTAAACCTCACACTCACCCTCACCCTCACTGTAACACTTAACCAAAACATCACCCTAACCCTAACCCTCACCCTAACCGTCACGCTCACCCTCACCCTAATCTTAACACTAGACCTAACCCTAGACCTCACCCTCACCCTAACCCTCAACTTAACATTTACCTCATCCTAACCCTAAGCCTAACCCTCACACTAACCCTAACCCTCAACCTAACCCTAATCTTAACCCTAACCCTCACCCTCACCCTCAGCCTAACCCTAACCCTAAACCTCACCCTCACCGTCACCCTAAACGTAATCCTAACCCCAACCCTTACCCTCACCATCACCCTCACCCTAGCCCTAACAAAAAGCCTAACCCTAAACCTAACCCTAACCCTCACCCTAACCCTAACTCTAACCCTCACACTAACAGTAAACTTAACCCTAACCCTAACCCTTACCCCCACCCTAACCCTAATCCTAACCCTAACCCTAACACTAACCCTCACACTTATCCTCACCCTAACACTCACGGTAAGCCTAACTCTCACTATCACCCTAACCCTCACCCTAACCCTTACCCTCACACTAATCCTAACCCTAACCTTAACACTAATGCTCACACTAAACCTAACCCAAACTCCAACCCTAACCCTACCCATCACCCGAACCCTCACCTTAACCCTAACTTTAACCCTCACCGTCACCCTAACCCTAATCCTCACCGACACCCTAGCATTCATCCTAAACCTAATCCTAACCCTAACCCTCACCCTAACCCTAACCCTCACCCTCAGCCTCACCCTCATCCTAACCCTAAACCTAATCCTAAACCTAATCCTAACACTCACCCAAACCCTCACCATAACCCTAACCCAAATCCTCACCCTCACCCTTACCATCACCCTAAACCTTAACCTCAACCTCACCCAGACCCTCACACTAACCCTAACCCTTACCCTAACCCTAACCCTAATCTTCACCGTCGTCCTCAACTTCACCCTCAGCATAACTCTAAACCTAACCCTAATCCTAAGCCTAACCCTCATCCTCACACTAAACCTAACCCTAAACCGAACCCTAAGCCTAACTTTCACACTCACCTTCACCCTCACCCTAAGCCTCACCGTCACCCTCATGCTCACCCTAACCCTCACACTAATGCTAACCCTCATCCTAACCCTAACTCTAAACCTAACCTTACCCCTCAGTCTCACCCTCATCCTCACCCTCAGCCTAAACCTCACCCTAATCCTAACCCTAACCCTCACCCTCACCCTCCCACTAAAGCTAACCATAATCTTAACCCTCATCCTCACCCTCATCCTCAACCTCACCCTAACCCTAACCCTAACAATAACCCTAACCCTAACCATCACCCTAAACCTAACCCTCACCCTAACCCTCACCCTCAACCTCAACCTAAGCTTAACCCTAACCATATGCCTAATCCTAAACCTAAGCCTCTCCCTCACCCTCACCCTAACCCTAAGCCTAACCCTAACCCTAACCCTAATGCTCACCATCGCCCTCACCCTCACCATAAACCTAACACAAACCCTTAACCAAACACTCATCCTCACCGTCCACCTAACACTCACCCTCAACATAAACATCACCCTAACCCTAAACCTCAGCCTAACCCTAAACCTAACCCTCACCCTCACCCTAGCTCTCACTCTAACCCTTACCCTAACCCTAACCCTCACCCTAACCCTCACCCTAACCCTCACCCTAAATCTCATCCTAACCCTAACCCTAACCCTCTCCCTAACTCTAACGTTAACCATGACCCTAATCCTAACCCTAAAACTCACCCTCACCCTGACCCTCACGCTAAACCTCACCCTCGCCCTCAACCTCACGCTAACCCTAACCCTATCCCTCACCTTAACCCTAACCCTCTCCCTCAGCCTCACCCTCATCCTAACCCTCATCCTAACCCTAAACCTAATCCTAAACCTAATCCTAACACTCACCCAAACCCTCACCCTAACCCTAACCCTAACCCTCACCCTCACCCTAACCCTAACCCTAAACCTAACCCTCACATTCACCCTAATGCTAGCCCTAATCCTCACACTCACCCTAAACCTCACCCTATCCCTTACCCTCACCGTAAACCTAACCTAACACTAACCCTCACCCTCAACCTAACCCTAACCCTATGCCTAACAATCACCCTCATCCTAAACCTTAACCTCACCCTAACCGTAAACCTTACCCTCTCCATAACCCTAACCCTATCCCAAACCGTAACACTCACACTAACGCTAACCGTCATCCTCACACTAATCCTCACCCGAAGCCGAACCAGTACCCTCACCCTAACCCTAACCCTATCCCTAAACCTAACCCTCACACTAACATTAAACCTCAATCTCACCCTAACCCGACCCCTCACCCTAACCCTCATCCTACCCTAAGCCTAACCCTAACCTTCACTCTAGATGTAACCCTAAACCTAACCTTCACCTGAACACTAACCGTAACTCTCATCCTCACCATTACCCTCACAGTCATCCTAACTCTCACCCTAACCCTAACCCTCACCCCACCCTAACCCTCACCCTCAAATGAAACCCCAACCTCACCCTAACCCTCATCCTCACCCTAAATAAAACCCTAACCCGAACTCTCACCCTTACCCTTAACCTCAGCCTCATACTAACCCTCACACTACTCCTAACCCTCACCCTAAACCTAAACATAAAGGTCACCATCAACTTCACCCTCACCCTCACTCTACCCCTAAACCTCACCCTAAACCTAAACCTAAACATCACCCTCACCCTCACCCTCAGCCTAACTCTAACCCTAATGCTAATCTGTACCCTCAACCTCACACTCATCCTCAACCTAACCCTCACCCTCGCCCTCATCTTGACCCTAACCTTCACCCTCACATTCACCCTAAAGCTAACCCTAAACGTAACCCTCACCCTAACCCTCACTCTAACTGTAATGCTAACCCTAACCCTCACACTCAGCCTAAACCTCACCCTAAGCCTTACCCTCACCCTAAACCTAACCCTAACCCTCACCCTTACCCTCACCCTCACCCTCAGCCTAACCTTAACTCTAACCCTAATCCTAACCCTAAACCTCAACCTCACCCTGACCGTCACCCTAAACCTTACCCTCAACCTAACCCTAACCCTAACCCTAACCCTCACACTAAACCTAACCCTCACCATAACCCTAAGCCTCACACTCACCCTAACCCCCACACTAATCCTAAACCTAACCCTCACCCTAACCCTAACGCTCACCCTCACACTAACCCTCACCCTAACCCTTATTCTCACCCTAACCCTAACAGTAAAACTAACCCTCACACGAACCCTAACCCTCTCCCTAAACCTAACCCTTACCCTCATCTTAACCTTAACCCTCACCCTAACCGTCACCCTCACCGTCACCCTACCCCTCACCCTAACCCTAACTCTAACCATCACCTTAACCCTAACCCTCACCCTAACCCTCAACCTCAAACAAATCCTCACCCTAACCCTAACAATAAATTAACTGAACCGCTCACCCTCACCTTAACCCTCACCCTAAGCCTCATCCTCACCCTAGCCCTGAATTTAACACTAAAACTAATCATAACCCTCACCCTAACCCTAAACGTCACCCTCACCCTAGCCCTCAATTTAAACCTAACCCTAATCCTAACCCTCACCCTCACCCTAACCCTCACCCTAATACTTACCCTCACCCTAATCCTAACCCTAAACCTAACCCAAACCCTCACACTAAACCTAACCATATCCCTCACCTTTACCCGAACCCTAACCCTAACACTAACCCACACCCTAACCCTCACCCTAACACTCACGGTAACCCTAACACTCATTCTCACCCTAACCCTCAACCTAAACCTAAACCTCACACTAAACCTAACCCTCAATTTAACCCTAACCCTACACCTCACCATTACCCTCATCCTAAACGTAGCCCTAACCCTCACCATGACCCTAAACCTAACTCTCACCCTCAACCTAGCCCTCACCCTAACCCTAATCCTAACCCTCACCCTCACCCTAACCCTCACCCTAACTGTAACCCTCACCGTAAAAATAACCCTCACCCTAACCCTAACCCTAAACCTAAACCTAATCCTCACCCTAACACTCACCCTCACCATAACCCTAACCCTCACCTTAACCCTCACCCTAAACCTAACCCTAAGCCTAACCCTAACCCTCACCGTAACCCTAATCCTAAACAAAACCCTCACCCTCACCCTAACCTCAACCTAACCCTTAACCTCAGCCTCACCCTAACACTCACACTAACCCTAACCCTCACCCTAACCCTCACCCAAACACTATCCGTAACCCTAACCCTCAACCTAACTCTCACACTAAAGCTAACCCTCACCCTAACCCTAACCCTAAACGTCACCCTCACCCTAACCCTCACCCTCAGCCTAACTCTAACCCTCACCCTAGCCCTAACCGTAATCTAACCCTAACCCTCTCCCTCACCCTAAAGCTAACCGTAAACCTAACCCCAACCCTAACCCTCACACTCACCCTATCCAGCAGCCTAACCCTAATGCTAACCCTCACCCTAACCCTAATGGTAACCCTCAACCTAACCCTAAACCTATCTCTAACACTCACCCTCACCCTAAACCTCACCCTCACCCTAACCCTGATCCTTAACCTCACCTTAACCCTATCCCTAACCCAAACCCTCACACTAACCCTAACCCTCACCCTCACCCTAACCCTCACCCTCAACCTAACCCTTATCCGCTCCCTAACCCTAATCCTATCCCTAAACCTATCCCTAGCCCTAAACCTCACACTAAACCTTGCCCTCACCCGAACTATAACCCTACCCTCACCTTAACCCTCACCCTAACCCTAACCCTAACCCTCACCCTAACCCTAACCCTTACCCTTACCCTAAAACTAACCCTATACCTATCCCTGACACTAACCTTAACCCTCAATCTAACACTAACCCTCAACCTCACCTTAACACTTAACCTCACCCTCATCCTAACCCTAACCCTAAATGTCACCCTCACCCTAACCCTCACACTCAGCCTAAATCTAACCCTCACCCTAACCCTAAACCTAACCCTCACACTAACCCTAACCCTCACCCTCACCCTAACACTCATGGTAACCCTAACGCTCATTCTCACACCAACCCTCACCCTAACACTAACCCTCACTTTAAACCTAAACCTCATCCTAACCCTAACCTTAACCCTCACCAAACACTAAAAATAACTCTCACCCTCAACCTAGCCCTCACCCTACCAATAATCATTACTCTACCTTAACCCTAAACGTTACCCTCAACCTCAAAATAACCCTCACCCTAACCTTAACCCTAACCCTAACTCTAATCCTCACCCCAACCCTAAACCTCACCATCACCCTTACCCTCACCCTAAACCTCACCCTAACCATAATTTTAAGCCTAAGCCTAACCCTCACCCTAACCCTCACCCTAACCCTAATCTTAAACCAAACCCTCAGCAACACCCTAACCCTTAAACTGAGCCTCACTCTAACCCTCACACTAACCCTAACCCTCACCCTAACCCTAAGAATTACCATCACCCTCACCCTCAGCCTCACGCTCAGCCTAACCCTAAACCTAATGTTAATCCTAACCCTGACCCTAACCCTGACCCTAACACTAACCCTAACCCTAACCCTCACCTTCACCCTCACCCTAACCCTAACGCTTGCCCTCAAACTCAACCTATCCCTAATCCTAACCCTCAAAATGACCCGAAACCTCACCCGAAACCTAACCCTAATTCTGACCCTCACCCTCACACTAACCCTAACCCTAACCCTCACCCTAAACCTCATGCCCTCCCTAATGCTAACCCTAACCCTCACACTCACCCTAAAACTCACCCTAACACTTAACCTCACGGTTAACGTAATCCTAAGCCTCACCCTCACCCTAAAAGTCACCATACCCCTAACCATAACCCTAACACTAACCCTCAACCTAACCCTCACCTTAATGCTAACCCTAACCCTAAACCTCAACCTATCCCTCACCCTAACCCTAACCCTATCCCTAACCCTCTCCCTTACCCTAACCCTCACCCTCACCTTAATCCTTACCCTCATGCTAACCTAAACCTATCCCTAACACTAACCCTCACACTAACCCTAACCCTCACCAAAACCTTACCCCTACCCCTCAACTTAACCCTCATCCTAACCCTAAAATTCATACTAAACCTCACCCTAATCCTAACCCTAAACCTGACCCTCACCCAAACCCGAACCCTCACAATAACCCTAAACCTAACCTTAACTCTTACCTAACTAAAACCCACAACCTCACCCTCACCCTCACCCCAACCCTCACCCTTACCCTAGCCCTCACCCTAACCCTAAACCTAACCCGCACTCTCACCCAAACAATCACCCTAAACCTAACCCTATCCCCCACCCTAACACTAACCCTAACCCTAAACCTCAAGATCATCCTAATCCTCACCCTATCCTTAACCTTTATCTAACCGAAACCCTCAACCTCACCCTCACACTCACCCTAACCCTCCACATTAACCTAGATGTCAACCTAACCCTCAAACTAACCCTCACCCTCACCCTCACCTTCACACTCAGCCTAGCACTAACACTGAACCTAACCCTAACCCTTAACCTCACCCTCACCCTAACCCTCACACTAAACCTAACCCTCACACTAACCCTAACCCTACCCCTCACCATTACCCTCATCCTAACCGAAACCCTAACCCTCACCATAACCCTAAACCTAACTCTCACCCTCAACCTAGCCCTCACCATAACCCTAATCTTCACCCTCACCCTAACCCTCACCCTAAACATAACCCTCACCATCACAATAACGCTCACCCTAACACTAACCCTAACCCTAACTCTAATCCTCACCCTAACACTCACCCTCACCATAACCCTAACCCTCACCCTAACTCTCACCGTAAACCTAACCCTAAACCAAACCCTAAAACTCCGCCTAACCCTAATCCTAAACACAACCCTCACCCTCACCCTAACCCTCACCCTAACCCTTAACCTCAGCCTCACCCTAACCCTCTCCCTAAACCTAAACATAATCGTCACCCTCAACCTCACCCTCACCCTCAGCCTAACTCTAACCCTAAGCTAATCTGAACCCTCACCCTCACCCTCACCCTCAACCTAACCCTCAGCCTCGCCCTCACCCTCTCCCTAACCCTAACCCTAACCCTAATCCTCACCCTCACCCTAAAGGTAACCCTAAACCTAACCCTCACCCTAACCCTCACCGTAACTGTAAAACTAACCCTAAACTTCACACTCACCCTAAACCTCACCTTAACCCTTACCCTCACCGTAAACCTAACCCCAACCCTAACCCTCACCCTAACCCTATCGGTCACCCTAAACCTAACGCTAACCCTCACCCTAACCCTCACCCTAAACCTAACCATAACCCTCAACCTATCTCTCAACCTAAACCTAATTCTATCACTAACCCTCAACCTCACCCTAAACCTCACCCTCACCCTGACCCTAAATCTTACCCACACCCTAACCATAAACCTGTCCCTAACCCTAATGCTCACACTAACCCTAAACCTCACACTCACCCTAACCCTAATCCTTACGCTCCCACTAACCCTAACCCTTTCCCTAACACTAATCCTCACACTAACCCTAACCCTCACCCTCACCCTAATCCTCTTCTTCACCCTAACCCTTACCATCACCCTAAACCTAATCCTATCCCTAGACCTAACTCTAAATCTAAAGCTCACACTAAAACTAGCCCTCACCCAAACCATAAACCTACACTCACCTTAACCCTCATCTTAATCCTAACCCTCACCCTAACCCTAACCCTTAGCCTCACCCTAACCCTAAACCTATCCCTAACCCTCTAGCTCACCCTAAGTCTCATCATCACCCTAACACTAACCCTTACCCTCACCCTAACCCTAACACTATCCCTAATCTTAACACTCACACTAACCCTAACCCTCATCCTCACCCTAACACTCACCCTCAGCCTAACCCTTACCCTCACTCTAACCCTAACCCTAACCCTAACCGTAAACCTCACAGTAATCCTAACCCTCACATTAAACCTAACCCTATCCCTCAAATTAACCCTCACCCTAACCCTAACACTAATGCTCACCGTAACCAAAAACCTAACCCAGACCTTCACCCTAACCCTCACCCTAACACTAATCCTAACCCTAACCCTCACCCTAACCCTAAACCTCAAACTAATCCTCACCCTAAACATCACCCTATCCCTATCCCTGACACAAGCCCTAACACTCAACCTTATCATCACCCTAACCCTCACCCTAATGCTAATCCTAACACTAAACCTCACCCTAACCCTAAACATAACCCTCAACCTCAACCTAGCCCTCATGCTAACCCTAATCCTAACCCTAACCCTCACCCTAACCCTTACCCTCACCCAAACCATAACCCTCACCCTCACAATAACCTTCACAAGAACCCTAACCCAAACCCTAACTCTAACCCTCACCCTAAACCTCACACTCAATCTAACCGTAAACCTCACACTCAATCTAACCGTAAACCTCACCCTAACCCTCTCCCTAAACCTAACCCTAAGCCTAACTCTAACCCTCACCCTAAACTTCACGCTCACCCTAATCCTAAACCTAACCCTCAACCTCACCCTAACACTCACACTAAAACTTAAGCTCAGCCCCAAGCTAACCCTTACACTAACCCTAACCCTCACCCTAACCCTCATACTCATCCTAACTCTAAACCTAACTCTAATCCAAATCCTCACCCTCAGCCTCACACTAACCTTAATCCTAAACCTCACCCTCACCCTTACCCTCACCATAACCCTCAACCTCGCCCTCAGCCTCACCCTAAACCTATCCCTAGCCCTCACCCTAACCCTAAAACTCACCCTAACCCTAACCCTCACCCTCAACCTCACCCTAAACCTAACTCTAAACTTAACCCTCAGCTTAACCCTAATGCTAGCCCTAACCCTCACACTCACCCAAAAACTCACCCTAACCCTTACCCTCACTGTAAACCTAACTCTAACCCTAACCCTCAACCTCAACCTAACTCTCACACTAACCCTAACCCTAACCCTCACCCTAACCCTAAGCTTAACCCTTATCCTCACCCTAGCTCTCACCCTAACCCTAATCCTAACCCTAACCCTCACACTAACACTAACCCTCACCCCAATCCTAACCCTCAACCTCAACCTATCCGTCACCCTAACCCTAACTCTAACCCTCACCCTAACCCTCACCCTATCCCTATCCCTGACACCAACCCTAACCCTCAACCTACCCCTCACGCTAACCCTCACCCTCACCCTAACCCTAACACTAAACCTCACCCTAACCCTCACCCTAACGCATAACCTCACCCTCACCCTAACCCACAAACTTATCCAAACCCTCACCTTAAACCTAAATATAAACTTCATCCTAACACTAACCCACACCCTCGGCTTAACTCTAACCCTCACCCTAACCATAACCCTATCCATAACCCTCACCATAACCCTAACCCTAACTCTCATCCTCAACCTAACCCTAACCCTAACCCTAACCCTAACCCTAACCCTCACCCTAACCCTAACCCTAACCCTCACCTTAACCCTACACATAAACCTAACCCTAAGCCTATCCCTCACCCTCACCAGAGCACTCACCCTAAACCTAATCCTAACGTTAAACCTCACCTAACACTAACACTCACCCTAACCCTCACCCTCACCCTAAACCTCACCCTAACCATATCCCTAAACCTCACCCTAACCCTCACAGAAACACTATCCCTAACCCTAACTCTCAACCTAACCCTCACCCTAACCATCACCCTAAGCCTAAACCTAACACTAACCCTCAACCTAACCCTTAACCTAACCCTTAACCTCACCCTCACCCTAACCCTCACACTAACCCGAACCCTAACCCTAACCCTAACACTAAACGTCACCCTCACCCTAAACCTCACCCTCAGCCTAAATCTAACCCTCACCCTATCCCTAACCCTAACCCTCAAACTAACCCTATCCCTAAACCTCATCCTTATTCTCACCCTAACCCTAACCCACTCCCTAAACCTCAACCTAACACTCATGGTAACCCTAACACTCATTCTCACCCTAACCCTCACCCTAAACATAGCCCTCACACTAAACCTAACCCTCAATCTAACCCTAACCCTACCCCTCAACATTACCCTCATCCTAACCGTAACTCTAACCCTTATCATAATCCTAAACCTAACTCTCACCCTCAACCTAACTCTCACCCTCAACATAACCCTAACCCTCACCCTAACCCTAAACCTAATCCTAAGCCTAACCCTAACCCTCACCCTAACGCTAATACTAAACACAATGCTCACCCTCAATCTAACCCTCACCCTAAACGTAAACATAAATGTCACACTCACCCTCACCCTCACCCTTAGCCTAACTCTAAGCCTAACGCTAATCCGAGCCCTCACCCTCAACCTCACCCTAACCCTCAGCCTCGCAGTCACACTCACCCTAACCCTAACCCTAACCCTAACCCTCACCCTCAACCTCACCCTAAAGCTAACCCAAAACCGTACCCTCACCCTAACTGTAATGCTAACCCTAACCCTCACACTCACCCTAAACCTCACCCTAACACTTACCCTCACCATAAACCTAACCCCAACCATAAACCTCACCCTCACCCTATCCGTCACCCTAACCCTAACACTAACCCTCAACATAACCCTAACCGTAACCCTCAACCTAACCCTCAACCTAATCCTAACCCTATCCCTTACCCTCACCCTAACCCTAACAGTAACCCTCAACCTAACCCTCAACCTAACCCTAACCCTATCCCTCAACCTCACCCTAACCCTCACACTCACCCTAACCCTTACTCTAACCCTAACCCAAATCGTGTCCCTAAACCTAACCCTAGCCCTAAACCTCACACTAAACCTAGCCCTCACCCTAACCATAACCCTACCCTCACCTTAACTTTCACCCTAACCCTAACCCTAACCCTCACCCTAACACTAAACTTTACCCTCAATCTAACCCTAACAATATCCCTAACCCTCTCCTTCACCCCAAACCTCACCCTCACACTAACCCTAACCCTTACCCTCACCCTAAACCTAACACTATCCCTAACCCTAACCCTCACACTAACCCGAAAACTAACCATCAAACTAACCCTAAACCTAACCCTCACCCTCACCCTAACACTCACGGTAACCCTAACGTTCATTCTCACTCTAACCCTCACCTTAACCCTAACCCTCACACTACACCTAACACTTACTCTAACCCTAACCCTACCCATCACCATTACCCTCACCCTAACCCTTACCCTAACCCTCACCATTACCCTAAACCTAACTCTCACCCTCAAACTAACCCTCACCCTAACCCTAAACCTAATCCTAACCCTCATCTTCAGCCTAACACTCACCCTAACCGTAACCCTCACCGTCACAATAACCCTCACTCTAATCCTCACCCTAACACTCACCCTCACCCTAACCCTAACCCTCACCCTAACCATAACCCTAAACCTAACCCTAAGCCTATCCTTAACCCTCACCCTAACCCTAATCCTAAACACAACCCTCACCCTCACCCTAACCCTCAACCTAAACCTAAACATAAACGTCAAACTCACCCTCACCCTCACCCTCAGCCTAACTCTAAGCCTAACGATAATCCTAAACCCTCATCCTCACCCTCACCCTAACCCTCAGCCTCGATGTCACACTCACCCTAACCCTAACCCTAACCGTAACCCTCACCCTCAAACTCACCCTAAAGTTACCTCTAAACCGAACCCTCACCCTAACCCTCACCCTAACGCTTACCATCACGGTAAACCTAACCCCAACCCTAAACCTCACACTCAACCTATCCGTCACCCTAACCCTAACGCTAACCCTCACCCTAACCCTCACCCTAACCCTAACCCTCACCCTAACCCTAACACTATCCCTAACCTGTTCCTTCACCCTAAAGCTCACCCTCACCCTAACCCTAACCCTTACCCTCACCCTAACCCTAACACTATCCCTAACCCTAACCCTCATACTAACCCTAAACCTAACCATCACACTAACCCTAACCCTAAACCTCACCCTCACCCTAACACTCACGGTAACCCTAACGCTCATTCTCACACTAACCCTCACCTTAACCCTAACCCTCACACTAAACCTAACCCTTACCCTTACCCTAAGCCTACACCTCACCATTACCCTCATCCTAACCCTTACCCTAACACTCACCATAACTCTAAACCTAACTCTCACCCTTAAGCTAGCCCTCACCCTAACCCTAATTCTCTCCCTAACCCTCACCCTAAACCTAACCCTCACCTTAAATGTTACCCTCACACTCACATAACCCTGACCCTAACCTAATCCTAACTCTAATCCTCACCCGAACCCTAAACCTCACCAGCACCCTTTCCCTCACCCTAAAACTCAACCTAACCCTAACTTTAAGCCTAACCCTAACCTCACCCTAACCCTAATACTAAACTAACCCTCACCCTCACCCTAACCCTTAACCTCAGCATCACCCAAACCCTCACACTAACCCTAACCCTCAACCTAACCCTAAGCATAAACATCACCCTCAAACTCACCCTCAACCTCAGACTAACTCTAACCCTAACGCTAATCCGAAGCCTCACCGTCAGCCTCACCCTAACCCTAACCCTAACCCTCACCCTCACCGTAACCCTCAACTTTGCCCTCACCCTCACATTAACCCAAACCCTCAACATAACCCTCACCCTAACCCTCACCCTAACCCCAACCCTAACACTAAACCTCACCATAACCCTCACCCTAACCCTTAACCTCACCCTCACCCTACCCATCACCTAATCCAAACCCGCACCCTAACCCTAAACCTAAACGTCACCCTCACCCTAACCCCTACCCTCAGCCTAACTCTAACCCTCACCCTAACCCGAACCCTATCCCTCACCCTCACCCTAACTTTAACCCTAACCCTATCCCTCACCCTAACCCCGAACCTAACCCTCATCCTCAATCTAGCCCTCACCCTAACCCTAATCCTAACCCTCAACTAAACCCTTACCCTCACACTAATCATAACCCTCACCCTAACCCTAACCCTAATCCTCACCGTAACCCTCACTCTAAACCTTACCCTCACCCTAACCATAACCCTCAGCCTCACAATAACCCGCACAATAACCCTAACCAATACCCTAACTCTAACACTCACCCTACCCCTCACCCTCACTCTAAACCTAACCCTCACCCTAACCCTAACCCTAAGCCTTACTCTAACCCTAACCCTAAACCCCTAAACGTAACCCTCACCCTAACCCTAAGGCTAGCCCTAATCCTCACATTAACCCTAAACCTCACCCTAACCCTTACCCTCACAGTAAACCTAACCCTAACCTTAACCCGAACCCTCAACCTAACCCTCAACCTTACCCTAACCCTATGCCTAACCCAAACCCTAATCCTGAATCTCACCCTCAACCTAACTGTAACCCTTACCTCCTCCATAACCCTAACCCTATCCCAAAACCTAACCCTCACACTAACTCTAACCCTCAGCCTCACCCTTAACCTCACCTTAACCCGAACCCGTACGCTCACCCTAACCCTAACCCTATCCCTAAACCTAACCCTCACACGAACACTAAACCTCACCCTCACATTAACACGATCCCTCACCCTAACCCTCATCCTAACTGTAAGCCTAACCCTAACCCTCACTCTAAACGTAACCCTAAACCTGAACCTAACCCTCACTCTCACCCTAACCCTCACACTCACCCTCACCCTCAGCCTAAACCTAACCCTAATCCTAACAGTAACCCTCACCCTCATCTTAACTCTAACCCAAATCCTAAACCTAACCCTCACACTCTCCCTCACACTCACACTAACCCTAACACTAACCCTCACCCTAAACCTCACCCTCACCCTAATCTTCGCCCTAACCCTCACCCTAACAATAACCCTAACCCTCACCCTAACCCTCACCCTAACCTTAATCCTAAACATAACCCTCAGCCTCACCCTAACGCTCACCCTAACCCTTAAACTCAGCCTCACCCTAACCCTCAAACTAAACCTACCCCTCACCCTAATCCTAAACATAAATGTCACCCTCACCCTCACCCTCAGCCTCAGCCTAAATCTAACCGTAACGCTAATCCGAACCCTCACCCTCAGGCTCACCCTAACCCTAACCATAACCATCACCCTCACTCTCACCATCACCCTAACCCTCACCCTAACCCTCAACCTTACCCTCAACCTAACCAAACACTATCCCTGAACCTAACACTCACACTAACCCTAAAGCTCACCCTCATCCTAATCCTCTCCCTCACACTAACGCTTACCCTCACCCTAACCCTAACCCTATGCCTCAAACTAACCCCAACCCTAACCCTCACACTAAACCTAGCCCTCACCCTAACCCTAACCCTAGCCCTCACCTTAACCCTCAACCTAACCCTAAACATAACCCTAACCCTAAACTTCACCCTCACTCTAACCCTAACACTTACCCTCACCCTAACCATAACCCTATCACTAACCCTAACCCTCACACTAACCCTAACCCTCTTCCTCACCCTAACCCTCAACCTCACCCTAACCCTTACCCTCACACTAAAGCTAACCCTAACCCTCACCCCAAACTTTATCCTCACTGTAACCCTAACCCTCACACTAAATCTAACCCTCACGCTAACTCTAACCCTGCCCCTCACACTAACACCCACCCTAAACCTAACAGCAATGCTCATCCTAACCCTAACCCTCACCCTCACCCTAAACCTCACCCTAATCCAAACCCTCACCCTAATCCTAAGCCTAAGCCTCAAACTAATCCTATCCCTCACCCTAACCCTCACCCTCACCCTAATCCTCTCCCTAACACTAACACTTATCTAACTGAAACCCTCAACCGAACCCTAACCCGAACCCTAAAAATAAACATCACCCTACCCCTCACCCTAACCCTAACCCTAACCCTAACCCTAACCCTCAACCTAACCCAAACCCTAAACCGCAGTCTCACACTAACCCTAAACCTAACCCTTACCCTCACCCTCAGGCTTACATTAACCCTAACCCTAACCCTCATACTAACCAAAACCCTCAACCTAACCCTGACCCTACCCCTCACCCTAACCCTCATCCTAACACTAACCTAACCCTAAACCTAAACTTAACCCTCACCCACATCCTCACCCTCAGCCTAAACCTAACCCTAACCCGAATCTTAAAACTAATACTCAACCTCACTCATACTCTAGCCCTAAACCTAACCCTAAACCTCACACTAACCCTCACCCTAACCCAAATCCTAACCACTACAATAACCCTAACCCTAACCCCAAAACTAACCCTCACCCTCAAATTAACCCTAACCCCAACCCTACCACTCACCATAACCCTAACCTTCACCATCAACCTAATCCTCACCCTAACCGAAATCCTTAGCTAACCGAAAACCTCAATCGAACTCTAAACCTAACCGTAACCCTAACCCTCACCCTACACCTCACCCTAATACTAACCGTAACCCTAACACTCACCCTCACCCTAACCCTAACCCTACCCTAACCCTCAAACTAAACCTATCCCTCACCCTAATCCTAAGCCTAACCCTAACACTCAACCTCAACCTAGACGTCACCATAACCCCAATCCTAACCCTAAACCTCAAAGTAACCCTAACCCTCACCCTCACTTTCACCCTAACCCTAACCCTCACACTAACCCTCATCATAACCCTAACCCTAATCCTAACCCTCAGCCTCACCCTCACCTTCAACCTAACCCTAACACTAACCCTCACCCTAACCCTCACACTAACAGTCACGCTAAACCTAACCCTCACTCTCACCCTAAACCTCACCTTAACGCTTTCCCTCATCCTAAACCTAACCCTAACCCTAACCCTCACACTAAACCTAACCCTCACCCTAACTCTAATCCTAAACCTCAAGCTAACACTCACCCTAACCCTAACCTTACACCTCACCCTAAAACTAAACCTCACCCTCTTCCTAAACCTAACCCTAACCCTAACCCTCACAGTAAACCTAACCCTCACCCTAACCCTAATCCTAACGCTCAAGCTAACACTCACCCTAACCCTAACCTTACACCTCACCCTAAACCTAAACCTAACCCTAACCCTCACCCTCAACCTAGCCCTTACCCTAACCCTAATCATAAACTTAACCCTCAACCTACCCTAACCCTCACCCTCACCCTAACCCTCACCCTAACCCTAACCCTCACACTAACCCTAACCCTAATCCTAACACTAACCCTCAATCTCACACTCACCCTAACCCTAACCCTAACCCAAAACCTCACAGTAAGCATAACCATCACTCTAACGCTCACCCTAACCCTAAAGCTCACTCTAAGCCTTACCCTCACCCGAACCCTAACCTTACCCTGATCCTCACTCTAACCCTAAGTCTAACCCTAATCCTCACAGTACCCCTCTTCCTAACCCTAAACCTAAACCTAACCGTCACCCTCACACTAACCCTAACTCTAACCCTAACCCTAACCCTCACACTAACCCTAACCCTCACACTAACCCTAACCCTACCCCTCACCCTATACCTCATCCTAAACCTAACCTAACCCTAAACCTAAACCTAACCCTCACACACAGCCTCAACCTCAGCCTAACCCTAACAATGATCCTAACCCTAATCCGGACCATCACCCTCTTCCTAGCCCTAACCCTAACCCTAACCCTCACCCTCACCCTCAGCCTAACCATAAACCTAACCCTTACCCTAAACCTAACCCTAACTCTCACCCTCAACCTTACCCTAACCCTAAACCTAAGCCTAACCCTCACCCTAACCCTAACCCTAGTAATAACTCTAACCCTCACCTTCACACTAACCCTCACCCTAACCCTTACCGTCACCCTAACACTAACCCCAAGCCTAAGCCTATCCCTCATACTAAACCAAACCTTCACTCTAACCCTAATCCTACCCTCAGCCTAACGCTCACCATAACCTTTACCCTAAATCTAATCCTCACCCTATCTTTAACCCTAAACCTAACGCTCACCCCCACCCAAGTCCTCACCTTAAACCTAACCATAACCCTCACCCTCACCTTATCCTTAATGCTAACCCTAGCCTTCAGCCTCAACCTAACCCTCACCCTAACCCTTACCCTCACCTTAACCCTCACCGTAACACTAACCTTCACCCTAACACTAACCCTCACCCACACCCTAAAACTCAACCTCAACCGAAGCCTCACCATAACACTATTCCTCACTGTCACCCTAACCCTCACCCAAACCCTAAAGCTCACCCACACCTTAACCCTCACCCTCACCTGAACCCTCATCCTAACCCTAACCCTTAACCCTCATCCTCACCCTAAACATAACCTTAACACTAACCCTCACATTAACCCTAAACCTAACCCTCAACCTCACCCTCACCCTCATCCTAAGCCTAACCCTAACCCTAAAACTAATCCAAAACCTAACCCTCTCCCTCACCTTCACCCTAAACCTAACATTTAGCCTATCCCTAACCCTCACACGCACTTTAACCCTAATCCTAACCCTAATATTAACCCTCACACTCACCCTAATCCTAAAACTAACACTCACTCTGAAACTAACCCTTACCCTAACCCTTATCCTCACCCTAAATCTAACCCTAACCCTAAATCTAATCTTCACACTAAACCTAACCATCATACTAACCCTAACCCTCACCCTAACCCTCACCCTCACTCCTTCCCTCACCCTAAGCCAAACCCTAACCCTAACCCTAGTCCTAAACCTAACACTTTCCCTCAACCTCACCCTAACCCTAAACCTAACCCTCACCCACACCCTAACCCTCACTATAACCCAAACCTTCACGCTCACCCTAACCCTCACCCTCACCCTAAACATCACCCTAACCCTAACCCTCACCATAACTCAAACCATAACCCTATGCCTAACCTTCACTGTCACCCTAATGCTAACCATAAGCCGAACCCTCACCCACAACCTAACGCTCACACTCACCCTCACCCTCAACATCACCGTAACCCTCACCCTCACCCTAAACATAACCCTAACCCTATCCCTCACCCTAACCCTAAACCTAACCCTAACCTGCACACGAAACCTAACCCTCACCCTAACCTTACCCTATCCCTCACCCTCAGCCAAATCCTAACCCTACCCCTAGTCTTAAACCTAACCCGTTCCCTCACCCTCAACCTAACCCTAAACCTAACCCTAACCCTCACCCTAACCCTCACCATAACACTAACCCTAACTCTCACCCTCACCTTAAACCTAACAGTAACCCTAACCCTCACCCTAACCCTAAAGCTAACTCTGACCCTCACACTCCAACTAACCCTCACCCTAAACCTTAACCTCACCCTAACCCTAATTGTAACCCTAAAACTCACACTAAACTTAAGCCTCAACCTAACTTTACGCTATCCCTCATCCTAACACATACCCTAACCCTAACCCTAACCCTCACCCTCACCCTAACCCTAACCGTCACCCTAACCCAAACCCGCAACCACACCCTAACCTTCACACTCACCCAAACCCTCACCCTCAACCTAACCCTCACCCTCACCCTAAACCTCACCCTAACCCGAACCCAACCCTAGCCCTCACCCTAACTTTAACGCTAACCCTGAACCTAAGCCTCAAACTAACCCTCACCCTAACCCTTATCCTCAACCTAACTCTAACCCTAACCGTAAACCTAACCCTCACAATAAACCTAACCCTCATCCAAAACCTAACCCTATCCCTAACCCTAACCCTCACCCTAACCCTAACCCTCACCCTAACCCTCACCCTAACCTTAACCCTAATGCTCACCCTCACCCTAACCCTCATACTAAACCTGACACTCACCCAAACCCTATCCCTCACCCTAACCCTCACCCTAACCCTAACCCTCTCCGTCACCCTAAACCTAAACCTAACCTCACCCTCAACCTAATGCTAACTATCACCTAAACCTCACCCTACCCCTAACCCTCAGCCACATCCTAACCCTCACCCTCACCCAAACACTCACCCTCACCCTCAGCCTCACCCTCACCCTAATCCTCAACCTAACACAAACCTTGGCATAAATGAAATCCTCAACCGAAACCTAACCCCAACCCTAACCCTGACACTCACGCTACCCCTAACCCTAACCCTAACCCTAACCCTAAACCTCACCCTCATCCTTACCTTCACCCTAACCATTAACCTCAGCCTAACCCTCACCCTAAACCTCACTCTAATCCTAATCCTCACCCTCACCCTCACCCTACCTCAAACCTAACCCTAACCCTCACCGTAACCTTAACCCTCAACCTATACCTATCACTGAGTCTCACCCTAACCCTCACCCAAACCATAAAACTAACTGTAACGCTGACCCTCACCCTCTCCCTAACCACCATCCTAACCCTTACCCTCACCCTAACCCTAACCCTCACGCTAACAGTCTCCCTCACCCTAACCCAAATTCTAACCCTCACCCTAACCCTAACCCTAACCCTATCCCTCAACCTCAAACTAACCGTCACACTAACCCTTACACTCACCCTAATGCTAAGCCTAACCCTCACACTAACCCTAACACTCACCCTAACCATAACCCTACCCCTCACCCTAACCCTCATCGTAACCCTAAACTAAACCTAACCCTAAACCTAACCCTCGCCTTCACCCTCAACCTCAGCCTAACCCTAACCTTAACCCTAATCCAAACCCTAATCCTCACCCTAACCCTAACCATTATCCTAATCCTAACCCTAATCCTCACCCTAAACCTAACACTCAGCCTAACTTTCACCCTAAACCTAAACCTAACCCTAACGCTCACCCTCACCCTAAACCTCACCCTAACCCTTACCCTCAGCCTAACCCTCAGCCTAACCCTCAACCTAACCCTAACCCTAACCCTCACCGTCACCCTCACCCTAACTCTCACCCTAACCCTAACCCTAAACCTCACGCTAACCCTCACCCTAACCGTAACCTCAACCTGTACCCTGACACTAAACCTAACTCTCACCCTAACATTAACCCTAAAACCAACCCTCACCCTAACCCTCACACTAAACCTAAACGGCACCCTAACCCTCACTCTCACCCTAAACCTCACCCAAAACCTAACGCTAACTCACCCTCAACCTTGCCATCACCCTAACCCTATTCCTAACTCTAACCCTCACCCTAACCCTAACCCTCAAACTCACGATAACACTCACCCTCACACTACGCCTAAACCTACCCCTACCCCTGAACCTCACAATCACCCTAATCCTAACCCTAACCCTCACCCTCACTGGAACCCTAACCCTAACACTCACCATAACACTAAACCTAACCCTAACCCTAACCCCCACCCTCACCCTTGCCCTCACCCTAACCCTAATCCTAACCCTAAACCTCATATAAACCTCACCCTAACCCAACCCAAACACTCACCCTAACCCTAACCCTAACCCTAAACCCCACGCGAAGCCTAAGCCTAAGCCTAAGCCTAACCCTAACCCTAACACTAACACTAACCCTAACTCTAACTCTAAAGCTCACTCTCACCCTAACCCTAACTCTAACCCTAACCCTAAACCTAAACCTCATCCTAACCCTAATCCTAACCCTCAGCCTCACCCTCACCCTCACCGTAACCGTAACCCTAACCCTAAAATAACCCTCACCCTAACTCTAACCCTTACCCTCACCCCCAAGCTTGTACTAAGCCTAAGACTAAGCCTAAGCCTAAGCCTAACCCTAACCCTCACACTCACCCTCACCCTAACCCTAACTGGAACACTAACCCTAACACTAACCCTCATACTATCCCTCACGCTAATGCTAACTCTAACCCTAAACCTCACCCTCATCCTAACCCTCACCCTCACCCTCACCCTCAGCCTAACACTAAGCCTAACCCTAACCCTATCCCTAACCCTAAACCTTACACTCAACCTCACCCTAACACTAAGCCTAAGCCTAACACTAACCCTAACCCTCACTCTCACCCTATCCCTCACCCAAACCATAACCCTAACACTAACCCTAACCCTAACCCTCACCCTAACCCTAACTCTAACCCTAAAGCTCACACTCACCCTAACCCTATCCCTAACCCTAACCCTAAACCTCATCCTCAGCCTCAACGTCACCATACCCTTAACCCGAAGCCTAACCCTAACAATAACCCTATCCCTAACACTAATCCTATCCCTAACCTTCACCTTAACCCTCACCCTAAACATAACCCTAATCCCACCCTCACCCTAGCTCTCACCCTAACGCTAATACTAACCCTAACAATCACCCAAACTCTCACACTAATCCTAACCCTAAACCTGACACTAACCTTAACACTCACACTCACATTCACCCTCAAACTAAACATAAACCTAATCCTAAGCATAACCCTCACTCTCACCCTCATCCTAACCCTACCCCTAACCCTAACCCTCATCCTAACCCTAATCTCCACCCTAAGCCTAACCCTCACCTTAATGCAAACCCTCAACCTGAAAATAACCCTCACCCTAACCATAACCCTAATCCTCACCCTCACCCTAGCCCTCACCCTAACCCTAATCCTAACCCTAACCCTCACCCAAACTCTCACCCTAATCCTAACCCTAACCCTCACCCTAACCTAACCCTCAACCTCAGCCTCAGCCTCAGCCTAACCCTAAACCTTATCCTAACCATAACCCTCACCCTCACCCTCATCCTAACCCTACCCCTAACCCTAACCCTCACCCTAACCCAACCTCCAAGCTAAACTTAACCCTCACCTTAAAGCTAACCCTCACCCTAACCCTAAGCCTAACTGTAACACCCAACCTCATCCTCACCCTAACACTAACCCTTACACTAAACCTCACCCTAATGCTAACTCTAACCCTAAACCTCATGCTGACCCTAACCCTAACCCTCACCCTAACCCTCACCCTCAGCCTAACCCTAAGCCTAAGCCTAAGCCTAACCCAAACCCTCACACTCACCCTCACCCTAACCCATACCCTAATCCTAATCCAAACCCTAACCCTAACCCTAACACTCACCCTAACCCTCACCCTAACCCTAACAATAACACTAAAAATAACCCTAACCCTAACCCTCACCCTAACACTAACTCTAAACCTAAACCTCACTCTCACCCTAACCCTAACCCTAAACCTAAACCTAACCCTAACCCTCACCCTGACCCTAACCCTGAACCTCACCATAACCCTAACCCTAACCCTCACCCTCACCGAAGCCCTCAACCTAACCCTAATCCTAAACCTAACCCTCACTCTAACCCTCACCCTAACCCTAACCTTAACACTCACCCTAACACTAATCCTATCCCTAACCCTCACCCTAAAACTTACCCTCACTCTTACACTAATCCTAACCCTAACACTAACCCTCACACTAACCCTAAAACTCACCATAACTCTAAACCTCACACTAACCCTCACCCTAGCGCTCACCCTAACCCTAATCCTAACCCTAAACCTCATCCTCACCCTCACCATAACCCTAACCGTAACCCTCACCCTAACCCTCAACGTCAAGCTCGGCCTAAGCCTAAGCCTAAGCCTAAGCTTAAGCCTAACCCTCACACTCACCCTCAGCCAAACCCTAACTGTAACACTAACACTCACAGTAACACTCATCCTAACGCTAAATCTAACCCTATACCTCACCCTCAACGTAACAATAACCTTCACCCTCAACCTCACCCTCAGCCTAAACCTAACCCTAACCCTAATCCTAAACCTAACCCTCACCCTCACCCTCACCCTCACCCTAAACTTAAACCTAACCATAACCCTCACACTCACCGTCACCCTAACCGTAACCCTTAACCTAACCCTCACCCTATCCCTCATCCTAACCCTCACGAAAACCCTAACCCTCACTCTCACCCTATCCCTCACCCTAACCATCACGAAAACCCTAACCCTCACTCTCAGCCTAACCCTCACCCGAACCCTTACCCTCACCCTAACCCTAACCATAACGCTCACCCTAACCCTAAACCTAACCGAAAACCTCACCTTCACCCTCACACTCACACTCAGCCTAACCCTAACTGTAAGCCTAATCCTAACCCTCACCCTCACCTCTCACCATCAGCCTAAACTTGACCCTCACATTAACCCTCACCCTAACCCTTACTCTCACCACAACCCTCACCCTCCCGCTCAGCGTAAACCTTACCCTAATCCTAACCCTAACTCTCAACCTGACCCTCACCCTAAACCTAACCCTAACCCTAAGCCTCACCCTCACCCTCACCCTCACCCTCACCCTAAACCTAACCCTCACCCTAACCCTTTCCCCAACCCTAAACCTCACCCTAATCCTAAACCTCACCCTCACCCTCACCGTCACCCTCTGCCTAACACTAACCCTAACCTTAATCCTAACCCTTACCCTAACATTTACCCTCAACCTAACACTAACCCTAAACCCATCCCACACACTAAAACTTACCCTCAACGTGACCCTAACCATACCCCTCACCATACCCCTCACCCTAACCCTAACCCTAACACTAACCCTCACCCTCACCCAGACACTAACCCTACCCCTCACCCTACCCCTAACCCTAACCCTCAGCCTCACCCTAAACATCAACCTAACCCTAAACCTCACACTAACTTTAAGCCTAACCCTCACCCTAAACCTTGCCCTCAACCTCACACTCAGCTTAACACTAAACCTAATGCTAACCCTAACCGTCAAACACACCCTCAACCTAACCCTAACCCTAACCCTCACCCAATCCCTTATGCTCACTCTCACTTTCACCCTCACCCTCACCCTAACCCTAAACCTAAGCCTAAATGTCATCCTCACCCTCACAATCACTCTCAGCTTAACCTAACCGTAACCCTAATCCTTACCCTCACCTTCACCCTTCACCCTCAGCCTAAAACTCACCCTCATATTAACCCTCACCCTAACCCTTACACTCACCCTAACCATCACGTTCACCATCAGCATAACCCTAACCCTAATCCTAACCCTAACGCTCAACCTCACACTCACCTAAACCTAGCACTAAGCCTCACACTCACACTCATTCTCACACTCACCCTAACCTTAACCCTCACCCTAACACTATCCTAAACCTAACCCTCACCCTAACCCTAACCCTATCCCTAACACTCACACTCACCCTAACACTAAAACCCTAACCCTCACCCTAAAACTCACCCTAACACTCATGATAACCCTAACCCTCACTCTCACCCTAAACCTCAACCTAATGCTTATCTTCACCCTAACCCTCACCCTAAACCTAACCCTAACCCTCATCCTAACCCTAATCCTAATCTTAACACTAACCCTCACCCTAAACCTAACCCTAACCCTAAACCTCACGCTCACCCTCACTCTCACCCTAACCCTAACCCTAACTCTAATCCTAACCCTCACCCTCAACCCTCACCCTCAGCCTAATCCTCATCCGCACACTAACCCTCACCCTAAACCTTACCCTCATCCTAACCCTCACCCTCACCCTCAGCGTAAACCTAACCCTAATCCTAACCCTAACCCTTATCCTCAACCTCACTCTAAACCTAACCCTAACCCTAGGCTTCACCCTCACTCTCAACCTAACTCTCATCCTAACTCTTACCCTCAACCTAAACCTAACGCTAACCCTCACCCTCACACTAAATTACCCTCAGCCTAACCCTAACCTCACCCTCATCCTAGCCCTCACCCGAACCCTAAACGTAACACTCACCCTCACACTTACCTTAACCCTAACCTTAACCATCAACCTAATCCTAAACTTAACCTTAACCTTCCCATTTAACCCTCAACCTAACCCTAACCCAAACCCTCACTCTAACACGAACCCAAACCTTAACCCTCACTCTCACCTTAACCCTCAACCTAACACTTAATCTCACCATAACGTTAACCCTAACCCTAACCCTCAACCTCACCCGAAACCTAACCTTCACCCTAACTCTTACGTCACCCTAAACTTCACCCTAAGCTAACCCTAACCGGAAACCTCAACTTAACCCTCACTCTCACCCTAACACTCACCTAAACCCTAACCCTCAACCTAACCATCACCCTAACCCTAAACCTAACCCTAACCCTCACAGTAACCCTAACACTCACCCTAACCCTAACCGTACCCCTCACCCTAAGCCTCATCCTAACCCTAACCATAACCCTAACAATAACCCTAACCCTAAACCTCACCCTAACCCTAACACTAACTCTCACACTCATCCTCACCCTCACTGTACCTGTAACCCTAACCCTAACACTAAAAATAACCATAAACCTTAACCTAATCCTAACCCTCACCCTCACCCTAACCCTAACCATAACCATAACACTAACCCTAACCTTACACCTCACCCTAACCATAAACCTTACCTTAACCCTAACGCTCACCGTAACCCTAACCCTATAGTTAACCCTAAACCACACCCTAACCCTACCCTAACCCTCACCATCAACCTAGCCCTCACACTAACCCTAATCGTACCCCTAACACTCATCCTAAACTAACTCTAATGCTCACCCTCACCCTCAGCCTAAACCTAACCCTAAGCTTAATCCTAACTCTAACCCTCACACTCAAACTCAATCTAACCCTAACCCTAAAACTAATCCTAACCGTAACCCTCACCCTAACCCTAACACTAACCCTAACTGTAACCCTAAACCTCACCGTCACCCTAAGCCTAAACCTAACCTTAACTCTAACCCTAAACGTAAACCTCACCCTAAACCGAACCCTCACCCTCACCCTCACCGTAACCGTAACTCTAACCCTAGCGTAACAATAACACTAACCCTAAACCTAACACTACCCCTAACCCTAAACCTAAACCTCACCCAAACCCAAACCCTAAACTCAGCCTCAGCCTCACACTCACCGTAAAGTTAACCCTAAACCTAACCCTAACAATAACCCTAAACCTAACCCTAATCCTAACCCTCACCCTAACCCTAACCCTAACCCTAATCCTAACTCTCAACCTCATTGTAACCCTAACCCTAAATCTCACCGAAACACTAAACCTAACCCTAAACGTGACGTTTAGGTTCTCACTCTCATCATAAACGTAACCATAAGTATAACCCTTACCCTAACAATAATCCTAAACCTAACCCTATTCCTAACCCTCACCCTTACCCTAAGACTAACACTAACCCGAACCCTCACCCTAACCCTAACCCTCAACATAACCGTAAACCTAACACTAACCATCACACTAACCCTAACCCTAAACCTCACCCTAAACCTAACACTAATCCATACACTTATCCTAGCCCTAATCCTAAAACTAATCCTAACCCAAACCCTCACTCTAACCCTAACCCTAACACTAACCCTAACTCTCTCCCTAACCCTAATCCTAAAGCTAACATTCACCCTAACCCTCACCCTACCCTAACCATAATCCTCACCCTCACCCTAGCTCTCACCCTAACCCTAATCCTAACCCTAACCCTCAACCTCACACTCAACCTAAACCTACACCTAACCCTAACCCTCACCCTAAACCTAACCTCCATCCTAATTCTTACCCTAACCCTATCCCTAAACCTCACCCTAAACCTCACCCTCAACCTAACCCTAACCCAAACTCTAACCCTCAACCTAACCCTCACCCTAACCCTAACCCTAACCCTCACCCTCACCCTAACCCTAACCCTAACCCTAACCCTCACCTTCATTGTAACACTAACCCTAAACATCACCCAAACCCTAACCCTCACCCTAACCCTCACCCTAACCCTAACCCTCAACATAACCGTAACCCTAACCCTAACACTAAACCTAACCCTAACCCTAAATCTCACCCTAACCCTAACCCTCAACATAACCGTAAACCTAACCCTAACACTAACCCTAACCCTAACCCTAAACCTCACCCTAAACCTAACACTAACCCATACCCTCAACATAGCCCTAACGCTAAAACTAATCCTAACCCTAACCCTCACTCTAACCTTAACCCTAACAGTAACCCTAACTCTCACCCTAACACTAATCCTAAAGCTAACTCTCACCCTAACCCTCACCCTACCCTAACCATAACCTCACCCTCACCCTAGCTCTCATCCTAAACCTAATCCTAACCCTAACCCTCAACCTAAACCTACTCCTAACCCTAAACCTCACCCTAACCCTAACCTCCATCCTAACTCTCACCCTAACCCTAACCCTAACCCTAAACCTCACGCTAAACCTCACCTTCAACCTAACCCTAACCCAAACCCTAACCCTCAACCTAACCCTCACCCTAACCCTAAACCTAACCCTCACCTTAACCCTAACGCTCACCCTCACCCTAGCCTTCAACCTAACCCTAATCCTAACCTTAACCCTCATCCTAAACTTCACCCTAACCCTAAACCTAAACCTCACCCTAACCCTAAACCAAACCCTAACCCCAACCCTAACCCTCACCCTATCCCTCAAGAAAACCCGAACCCTCGCTCTCACCCTAACCTTCACGCTAACGCTCACTGTCACCCTAACCCTCACCCTAGACCTAACCCATACCCACACCCTAATTCTCAGTCTCACCCTCACGCATACCCTCACTCTAACGCTCGTCCAATCCCTAAACCTCACCCTAAGCCTAACCCTTACACTTACACTAACCCTCACCCTAACCCTCAACTTAAGCCTAAACATAAACCTAAGCCTAATCCTAACCCTAACACTCACCCTTACCCTCAACCTCAACCTAACCATAACCCTAACCCTAATCCTAACCCTAACCCTCAGCCTCACACTAACCCTAACTCTAACCCTAAAACTAACCCTCACCCTAACCATAATGCTAAGCCTAATGCTCACCCTAACCCTCACCCTAATACTTACCCTCCCGCTAACCCTCACCCTAAAGCTAACCCTAACCCTAACACTAAAGATCACTATAACCTTCACCCTAACACATACGATAACTCTAACCCTCATTCTAACCATAACCTTCACCCTAACCCTTACCCTCACCCCAAACCGAACCCTAAACCTCACACTAAAACTAACCCTCACTCACCTAAACCTAACCCTAAACCTAAGCCTCACCATAACCCTCACACTTGGACTAAGGGTAACACTAACCCTCCCTATCACCCTAACCCTTACCCTTAATCTTAAACTCACCCTAACCCTAACCCTAACCCTAACCCTCACACTATACGTAATCCTCACCCTCACTAACCCTACCCCTCACCCTCACGCTCACCCTCACCCTAACACTTAGACTCTCCCTAACCCTCACCTTAAGCCTTAGCCTTGCCCTAACCCTCACCCTAACCCTAACCCTATCACTAACCCTCACACTAACCCTCAATATAAGCCTCACACTAACCCTCACCCTAACCCTAGCCCTCACGCTCAACCTCACCCTCAGTTTAACACTAAACCTAACCCTAATCCTAACTGTAACCCTCGGCCTCAATGTCACCCTAACCCTAACCCTAAACCTCAACCTAAACCTAACACCCACACTCATCCTCAGCCTAAAAGTATCCCCAATCCTAATCCTAACCCTCACACTCACCCTCACACTAACCCAAACCCTAACCCTCACCCAAACCCTAATGCTAACCTTCAACCTCAGTCTCACCCTAAGCCTAACCCTCACCCTCACACTAACCCTCACCCTCACCCTCAGCCTAACCCTAACCAGAACCCTAATCCTAACCCTCACCATCAACCCTAACCCTCAGCCGAAACCCTCACCCTCACAATAACCCTCACCCTAACACTTACCCTCACCCTAACCCTCACCCTCACCCTCAGGGTTACCCTTAATCCTCACACTAACCCTAAAACTCACTTTCACCCTAAACTTAACCCTAAAACTAAGCCTCAACCTCACCCTAACCCTAACCCTAACACTCACACTAATCCTAACCCTAACCCTAACCCTAACCCTAAAGCTAACCCTCTCGCTCACCGAAATCCTAAACCTAACCCAAAACCTCACCCTAACCTTAAACCTAACCTTAACCGTAAACCTCACCCTATCCCTAACCCTAACCCTCACCCTCACCCTAGAATTCACCCTAACCCTAATCCTAACCCTAACACTAACCCTCACCCTAACCCTAAACCTAACACTCACACTAAATCTAACCCTCACTCTCATCCTCACCCTATGCCTAACCTTAAGCGTAAACCTAACACTAACCCTAACCCTAACACTCACCCTCATCCTCACCCTCACCCTCAGCCTAACCCTAACACTAACCTTAACCTTAACCCTCACCATAACCCTCACACTAAGACTAAGTCGAACCCTAGCTATCACTATCCCCCCAACCCTCACCCTAACTCTTAATCTCACCATAAGTCTAACCCTAACTCTCACACTAAACCTAACCCTCACTCTAACCCTAACCATACCCCTCACCCTAACACTCACCCTTACCCTTAGCCTCACCCTAACCCTCACCCTAAGCCTTAGCCTTGTCCTAACCCTCAGCGTAACCATAAATCTATCACTAATCCTCACCCTAACCCTCACCCTAAACCTCACCATAACCATCACCCTAACCTTAACCCTAACCCTCATACAAAGCCTAACACTCACCCTAACCATAACCCAAGCCCTTATCCTAACCCACAACCTAACCCTAAACCTAACCCTCATCCTAACCCTAACCCTAAACCTCACCCGCACCCTAACCCTCACCCTAACCCTAAATCTCTCCCTCACCCTCACCCTAAAAGTATCCCTAACCCTAATCATAAACCTCACACTCACCCTCACCCTAATCTAACCCTAACCCTCACCCTAAACTTAATGCTCACCCTCACCCTCACCCTCACCCTCACACTAACCCTCACCCTCACCCTAACCCTAACTCTCACCCTCACCCTCACCCCTCATCCTCAGCCTAACACTCACTCACACACTAACCCTCACCCTAACCCTTACCCTAACCCTAACTCTCACCTTCACCCTCAGCATATCACTGTAACCCTAACCCTCAACCTAAACCTCAACCTAAAACTAACCCTAATTTTAAGCCTCACCCTCCCTCTCCCCCTCCCCCTCCCCCTAACCCTAAACCTCACCCTAGCCCTATCCCTAACCCTAACCCTCACCCTACCCCTAACCCTAACACTCACACTCTCCCTAATCCTAACCCTCACCCTAACACACACCCTAACACTCATGATAACCCTAAACCTCACTCTCACCCTAAACCTCACCCTAATGCTAATCCTAACCCTAACCCTCACCCTAACCCTCATCCTAACCGTCATCCTAACCTTAACCCTAACCCTCACCCTATCCCTAACCCTTACCCTAAAACTCACCCTCACCCTCCCCTCCCTCTCAGCCTAAACGTAACCCTAACCCTTATCCTAACCCTCACACTCACCTCTCACCCTCAGCCTAAACCTCGACCTAACCCTTACCCTCATCCTAATCCTCACACTCACCCTCAGCGTAACACTAACCCTAATCCTAACCCTAACCTTCAACCTCACCCTCACACTGAACCTAAACCTAAACATAATCCTCACCCTCGCTCTTACCCTAAACCTCACCCTAATCCTTACCCTCAACCTAACCCTAAACCTAACTCTCACACTAAAACTTACCCTCACCCTAACACTAAAACTACCGCTCCACCTACCCCTCACCCTAACCCTAACTCTAACCCTAAACCTCACCCTCATCCTAGGCTTCAACCTAATCCTAATCCTAACACTCACCCACACACTAACCTTAACCCTAATCTTAACCCTAACCCTAGCCTTCCCTCTAACCCTCAACCTAACCTAACCCTAACCCTCACCCTAACACTAAACATAACCTTAACTCTCACCCTCACCCTAACCCTTAACATCACCATAACGTTAACCCTAACACTAACCCTAACCCTCACCCCTCACCCTGAGCCTAACCTTCACCCTCACACTAAACCTCACCCAAACCCTAAACCTCACCCTAACGCTCACCCTCACACTCAGCATAACCCTAACCCTAACCCTCAAACTCACCCTCACCCTAAACCTAACCCTTACCCTAAGCCTCAACCTCACCTTCAAGCTCACACTCACTCTCACCCTAACCCTCACTCTAACGCTATACCTAACCCTAACCCTCAAACTCACCCTCACCCTAAACCTAACCCTTACCCTAAGCCTCAACCTCACCTTCAAGCTCACACTCACTCTCACCCTAACCCTCACTCTAACGCTATACCTAACCCTAACCCTCACCCTAACCCTAACCCTAACACTCACACTCACCCTAACCCTAACCCTAACCTAACCCTCACCCTAAAACTCACCTCAACACTCATGACAACCTTAACCCTCACTATCACCCTAAACCTCACCCTAAAGCTTATCCTCACCCTAACCCTAACCATAACCCTCAACCTAACCCTCATCCTAACCTTAACCCTAACCCTCAATCTAACCCTAACCCTAACCGTAAACCTAACCCTCACCCTCACCCTCACCCTCAGCCTAACATTAACCCTCACCCTAATTCTAACCCTCACACTCACCCCTCACCCTCAGCCTAACCCTCAGCCTCACACTAACCTTCACACTAACCCTTACCCTCACACTAGCCCTCCCCCGCACCATCAGCTTAACCATAACCCTAATCCTAACCCTAATCCTCAAACTCAACCTCACCCTCAACCTAACCCTAACCCAAAGCCTCACCCTCATTCTCACCCTAACCCTCACCTTAATCCTTACCCTCAACCTAACCCAAACACTGACCCTAACACTCACACAAAAACTTACCCTTACCCTAACCCTACACCTTACCCTACCCCTCACCCTAACCCTAACCCTAACCCTAACCCTCATACTAGCCCTCACCCTAACCCTAATCCTAACACTCACCCTCACACTAACCTTAAACCTAACCCTAATCCTAAACCTAACACTAAACCTATCCTTCCCCCAAACCCTCAACCTAACCCTAACCCTAACCCTCACGCTAACACTAACCCTAAACTTAAACCTCACCCTTACTCTAACCCTCACCCTAACTTTTCACCTCACCCTAACGTTAACCCTAACCCTAACTCTAACCTCAACCCAAACCTCCCCCTAACCGTCAAACTGTCCCTCACCTTAACCGTAACCCTAACCCTAACCCTCACCATAAACCTCACCCTAACAATAACTCAAAACCTCACCCTAACCCTACCTGTAACCCTAACTCTAAACCTCACCAAAACCCTAACCCTAACCTCACCCTCAGCCTCACCCTCACCGTAAAGATAACCATAACACTAGCCCTTACAATAACCCTAAACCTAAAACTAATCCTAACCCTCACCCTCACCCTCACCATAACCATAACCGTAACCCTAACCCTCACTGTAACCCTAACCCTAACCCTAAACTTCACTCTCACCCTAAACCACACCCTAAAGCTTATCCTCACCCTAACCCTCACCCTAACGCTCATCCTAACCCTCATCCTAACCTTGACCCTAACCCTCACCATAACCCTAACCCTAAACCTAAACCTCACCCTCAACCTAATTCTCACACTCAGCCTAACCCTAACCCTAACCCTAATCCTAACCCTCACACTCACCACTGAAACTCAGCCTAAACCTCACCCTAACCCTTACACTCTCCCTATCCCTCACCCTAACCCTCAGCATAACCCTAACCCTAATCTTAACCCTAAACCTCAACCTCACCCTCACCCTTAACCTAACCCTAACCCTAAGCCTCAACCTCACACTCACCCTAATCCTCACCCTAACCCTTACCCTCAACCTAACCCTAAGCCTAACCCTAACCCTCACACTAAAACTTACCCTCACACTAACCCTACCCCTCACCCTACCTCACACACTAACCCTAACACTAACCTTCACACTCACCCTAGCCCTCACCCTAATCCTAATCCTAACACTTACACTCACACGAACGTTAAACCTAAACCTAACCCTAACCCTCACCCTAGCCTTCCCTCTAACCCTCAACCTAACCTAAACCTAACCTTCACCGTCACACTAAACCTCACCCTAACCCTAACCCTCACCCTAACCCTCACCCTCACACTCAGCATAACCCTCACCCTAACACTCAAACTCACCCTCAACCTGAACCTAACCCTAAACCTAAGCCTCACCCTCATCCTCACCCTTACCCTAACCCTAACCCTCACCCTAACCCTATACCTAACTCTAACACTCACCCTAACCCTAACCCTAACACTCACACTCACCCTAAACCTAATCCTAACCCTAACACTCACCCTAACACTCATGATAACCTTAACCTTCACTCTCACCCTAATCCTCACCCTGATGCTTATCCTCACCCCAATCCTCACCCAAAATCTCAACTTAATGCTCATCCTAACCTTAACACTAACCTGCACCCTAACCCTAACCCTAAAACTAAACCTCCCACTCCAGCTCCCCCTCCCCCTCACCCTCAGCCTAACATTAACCCTCACACCAATTCTATCCATCACACTCACGCCTCAACCTCAGCCAAACGCTCACTCTCACACTAACCCTCACCCTAACCCTTATCCTCACCATAAACCTCCCCCTCTCCCTGAGCTTAACCCTAACCCTAATCCTAACCCTAAACATCAACCTCACCCTCACCCTAAACCTAACTCTAACCCTAAGCTTCACCCTCACTCTCACCCTAACCCTCACCTTAAACCTTACCTTCAACCTAACCCTAACCCTAACCATAAACCTCACACTAAAACTTACCCTCACCCTAACCCTAACCCTATCCCTCACCCTACCCCTCACACTAACCCTAAACCTAACCCTAAACCTCACCCTCACACTAGCCCTCAACCTAACCCTCACCCTCACACTAGCCCTCACCCTAACCCTAAACCTAACACTCGCCCTCACATTAACCTTAAACCTAACCCTCACCCTAACCCTAAACCTAACCTTAACCTTCCCCCAAACCCTCAACCGAACCCTAACCCAAACACTCACACTAACACTAACACTAAATTTAACCCTCAACCTTACCCTAACCCTCACCCTTTTAACCTCACCTTAACGTTAATCCTAACCCTAACCCTCAACCTCACCCTAAACCTCACCCTAACCCTAACCCTCAGCCTAACTCTAACCCCATCCTAAACCTCACCCTAACCCTAACCCTAACCCTCACACGCACCCTCACCGAAACAGTACCTCTAACCCTAACACTAAAAATAACCCTAATCCTAACCCTAAAACTAACCCTAACCCTCACCCTCACCATAACCGTAACCCTAACCCAAACCCTCACCCTAACACTACCCACAACCCTAACCCTAAACCTCACCCAAACCCTAACCTCACCCTCTGCCTCACCCTCACCGTAAAGGTAACCCTAACACTAACCCTAACAATAACCCTAAAACTAACCCTAATCCTAACCCTCACCCTCACCCTCACCATAACCCTAGCCCTAACCCTAACCCTCACTGTAACCCTAACCCTGAACCTCACCCTAACCCTAACCCTAAACCTAAACCTCACCCTAACCCTAACCTTAACCTAAAACTCACCCTAATCCTAACCCTAACCGAAACACTCACCTTCAACCTCACCATAACCGTAACTGTAACTCTAACTCAAACATTGAAAATAACCCTAACCCTAACCCTAAACCTAACCCTAACCCTCACCCTCACCGTAACACTAATCCTAACCATAACCCTCACCCTCACTGTAACCCTAACACTAAACCTAACCCTCTGTCTCACCCTCACCGTAAAGGTAACCCTAACCCTAACAGTAACAATAACCCTAAACCTAACCCTAATCCTAACCCTCACACTCACCCTAACCATAACCCTAAACCTAACCCTCACCCTCACTGTAACAGTAACCCTAAACATCACCCTCAACCTAACCCTAACCCTCCCCCTCACCCTCAACCTCAGGCTAACACTAAGCCTAACCCTAAACCTAAACCTAAACCTAACCCACAAACTCATCCTCTCCGTCACGCTAATCCTAACCCTAACCCTAAACCTAACCCTCACTCTAAACCGAACCCTCACCCTAACTCTAACCCTAACCCTAACCCTAAATCTCTCCCTAACCCTTAGCCTAAAAATTACCTTCACCCTCACCCTCACCTTAACCCTAACCCTAACCCTAAAAATAACCCTAACCCTAACCCTAACCCTCTCCCTCCCCATAAACCTAACCCTAACCCAAAACCTCACACTAATCCTAAACCTTACCATAACCATAAACCTCACCCTAAACCTAACACTAAACCTCACCCTCACCCTAGCCTTCATCCTATCCCTAATCCTAAACCCAACCCTAACCGTAACCCTCATCTTAACCTTAAACCTAACACTCAACCTAAATTTAAACCTCACCCTCACCCTCACCGAACGCCTAACCATAAGCCTAACCCTAACCCTAACCCTAACACTTACCCTCATCTTCACCCTCACCCATAGCCTAACCCTAACCCGAACCCTAACCTTAAGCCTCACCATAACCCTCACACTAAGACTAAGGCTAACCCTAACCCTCACTATCTCCCCAACCCTCACCCTAACTTTTACCCTCACCCTAACTTTAACCTTAACCCTCACACAAAACCTAACCCTCACACTTACCCTAACCCTACCCCTCACCTAACCCTACCCTTCACTCTAACCCTCACCCTAACACTTAGCCTCACCCTAACACTTAGCCTCACCCTAACCCTCACATTAAGCCTAACCCTCACCCTAACCCTAACCCTAGTACTCATCCTAACACTCTTCCTAACCCGAACCCTAAGCCTCACCTGCACCCTATCCCTCACCCTAACCCTAAACCTCACCCTAAATATCACCCTAACCCTAACCCTCACCCTAACCTTAAGCCTAACCCTCACCCAAACCGTAGCCTTCACCCTCACCCACACCCTCAGCTTAACACTAAACCTAACTCTAATCTAAACTGTCACCCTCACCCACACCCTCACCCTAACCCTAACCCTAATCCTCACCGTAACCCTAACCCTCATCCTCACCCTCAGCCTAACAGTATCCCTACCCCTAATCCTAACTCTCACATTAAACCTCACCCTAACCCTAACCCTAACACTCACGCTAACCCTAATACTAACCCTCACCCTCACCCTAACCCTCACCCTCACCCTAACACTAACACTCACCCTAAACATCACCCTAACCCTAAACCTCACCCTAACCTTAAGCCTAACACACACCCTAAACTTAGCCCTCACCCTCACCCTAAGCTTATCACTAAACCTAACCATAATCCTAACCGTAACATTCACCCTCACATTAAACCTAACCCTAAAACTCACCCTAACCATAACCTTCAAATTCTCCCTCAGCCTAACAGTATACCTAACCCTAAACCTAACCCTCACACTCACCCTCACCCTACCATAACCCTAATCTTCACCCTAACCCTAATGCTAACCATCTCCCTCACCCTCAACCTCACCCTAACCATCACCATCACCCTAACCCTAAACCTCACCTTCACACTCACCCTAAACCTCAGCCTAACCCTAACCCTCAACCTCACCCTCACCCTAAACCTAACCTAACCCAAGGCCTCACCCTCACCCTCACACTCACTCTAACCATAACCCTCACCCTAACCCTATCCCTAAACCTAACCCTCACCCTAACCCTAACCCTAACACTCACACTCACAAAAACCCTAAAACACTAACTCTCACCCTAAAACTCATGATAATCCTAACCCTCACTCTCACCCTAAACCTCAACCTAATACTTATCCTCACCCTAACCCTCACCCTAAACCTAACCTTAACCCTAACTCTAACTCTAAACTTCACCCTCACCCTCACCCTCAGCTTAAACCTAACCCTAACGCTAATCCTAACCCTGAACCTCACCCCTCACCTTAACCTTCAGCATAACCCTATCCGTAACTCTAATCCTAAACCTCACCCTCACAATAACCCTCAACCTAACTCTTACCCTCACCCTAACCCTCACCCTCACCCTCAGCATAATCCTAAACACTAATCCTAACCCTAACCCTGAACCTAACCCTAACCCTAACCATCACCCTAACACTAACCTTAACCTTAACCCTCACCCTCAACTTAAACTTCACCCTGACTCTTATCTCACCCTAACGTTAACCCTAACCCTAAACCACAACGTCACCCTAAACCTCACCCTAACCCTAACCCTCACCCTAACTCTTACCTCACTCTAAACCTCATCCTAACCCTAACCCTAACCCTCACCCTCACCCTCACCGTAACCTTAAGTCTAACCCTAACCCTAACAATAACCCTAACCCTAACCCTAACACTAATGCTAACCCTAACCATCACCCTCACCATAACCCTAACCCTAACCCAAACTCTCACCCTAACCCTACCCCTAACCCTGACCCTAAACCTCACCCAAACCCTAAGCCTAACCTCATCTTAAGACTCACCCTCACCGTAAAGGTAAGCCTTAACCTAATCGTAAAAATAACCCTAAAGCTATCCCTTATCCTATCCCTGAAGCTCACCCTCAACATAAACCTAAACCTAACCCTAACCTTAACCCTAATCCTCAATGTAACCCTAACCCTAAACCTCAGCCTAACCCTAAACCTAACCCTAAACCTCATCCTAACCCTAACCCTAACCTAAACCTCACCCTTATCGTAAAGCTTACCCTCACCCTCAACCACAACATAACCGTAACTCTAACCCTAACCCTAAACCTAAACTTCACCTGAACCCTCACCCTCAACCTAACCCTAACCCAAAACATAACCTTCAACCTAACCCTCACCCTAACCCTAAACCTAACCCTAACCCTCACAGGAACCCTATCCCTAACGCTACCCCTCACCTAACCCTCACCCTAACCCTTAGCCTCACCCTAACCCTCACCCTAAGCCTTAGCCTTGCTCCAACCTTCACCCTAACCCTAACACTATCATTAACCCTCACCCTAAAACTCTCCCTAACCCTCACCCTAACCATCACCCTAACCCTAAACCTAACCCTAACCCTCACATTAAGCCTAACCCTCACGCTAACCCTAAGCCTAGCCCTCATACTAACAGTCTTCCTAAACCTAAACCTAACCCTCATCCTAACCCGAACCCTAAGCCTCACCTGCACCCTATCCCTCACCCTAACCCTAACCCTCACACTAACCTTAAGCCTAACCCTCACCCTAACCCTAGCCCTCACCCTCACCCTCAGCTTAACACTAAACCTAACCCTAATCTAAACTGTAACCCTCACCCTCACCCTCACCCTAACCCTAACCCTCATCCTCACCCTCAGCCTAAGAGTATCCCTACCCCTAATCCTAACCCTCACACTAAACCTCACCCTGACCCTAACCCTAACACGCTAACCCTAATACTAACCCTCACCCTCACCCTAACCCTCACCCTCACCCTAAACATCACCCTAAACCTAACCGTCACACTAACCTTAGACCTCACCCTCACCCTCCCCCTTAGCTTAGAACTAAACCTAACCCTAATCCTAACCCTAAACCTCACCCTCACAGTAAACCTAACCCTAACCCTAACCCTCACCCTAACCATAACCTTCACCTTCTCCCTCAGCCTAACAATATTCCTAACCCTAATCCTAACCCTCACACTCACTGTCACCCTAACCTAATCCTAACCTTCACCCTATCCCTAATGCTAACCCTCACCCTCAACCTCACCCTCACCCTAACCCTAAACCTCACCTTCACCCTCATTCTAACCTCAGCCTAACCCTATCCCTAAACCTAAACCTCACCCTCACCTTTACCCTCACACTAACCTCAGCCTAATCCTATCCCTAAACCTAACCCTCACCCTAACCCTAACCCTAACACTCACACTCACAATAACCTTAAAACCCTAACCCTCACCCTAAAACTCACCCTAACACTCATGATAACCCTAACCCTCACTCTCACCCTAAACTTCAACCTAATGCTTATCCTCACCCTAACCCTCACCTTAAACCTAACCCTAACCCTCATCCTATCCCTCATCCTAATTTTAAACCTAACCATCACCCTAACCCTAATTCTAAGTCTAACCGTCACACTAACCTTAGACCTCACCCTCACCCTCCCCCTTAGCTTAGAACTAAACCTAACCCTAACCCTAATCCTAACACTCACCCTCACCCCTCACCCTCAGCGTAAACCTCACCCTCACACTAACCCTTAACTTAACCCTTACCATCACCCTAACCCTCACCCTCACCCTCAGCATAACCCTAATCCTAATCCTAAACCTAACCCACATTCTCAACCTCACACTAAACCTAACCCTAACCCTAAGCCTCACCGTCACTCTCGCCCTAACCCTCACCCTAACCCTTACCCTTAAACTAACCCTAACTCTAACCCTCACACTAAAACTTACCCTCATCCTAACCCTAACCCTACCCCTCACCCTAACCCTCACCCTAACCCTAACCATGAACCTAAACCTAACCCTTACCCTAGCCCTCACCCTAACACTAATCCTAAAACTCACCCTCACACTAATCTTAACCCTAACCCTAACCCTAACCCTCATCCTAATTTTAATCCTAACCCTCAACCTAACCCTAACTCTAATTCTAAACCTGACCCTCACCCTCACCCTCACCATCAGGTTAACCCTAACCCTAACCCTAATCCTAACCCTCACCCTCAGCCTAACCCTCACCCTCACACGAACCCTCAACCTAAACCTTACCCTCAACCTAACCCTCACACTCACCCTCAGCATAAACCTAACCCTAATCCTAAACCTATCCCTCAACCTAAACCTAAACCTAACCCTCACCCTAACACTAACCCTAACCTTAACCCTCACCCTTCACCTAACCCTCACCCTAACTCTTAACCTCACTCTAATGTTAACCTAACCCTACCCCTCAAGCTCACCCTAAACTTCACCCTAACCCTAACCCCCACCCTAACTTTTACCTCACTCTAAACCTCACTCTAACCCTAACCCTCACCTTCACCCTCACCGTAACCCTAAGTCTAAACCAAACCTTAACAATAACCCTAAACCTAACACTAACACTAACCCTAACCCTAATAGTCACCCTCACACTAACATTAACCCTAACCCAAACCCTAACCCTAACCCTACACCTAACACTAACCCTAAAGCTCACCCAAACCCTAAGCCTAACCTCACCTTCAGCCTCACGCTCACCGTAAAGGTAAACCTAAACCTAACTCTAACAATAACCCTAATCTTAACCCTCATGCTTAACCTCAACATAACCCTAACCCTAACCCTAACCCTCACTGTAATCCTAACTCTAAACCTCACCCTCACCCTAACCCTAACCCTAAACCTCACCCTAACCCTAACCGTAACCCAAACCCTAACCCTCAACCTAACCCTCAACCTAACCCTAAACCTAACACTAACCCTCACAGTAATGCTAACCCTCACCCTAACCCTAACCCTATACCTCACCCTAAGCCTCATCCTAACCCTAACCATAACCCTAACCATATCCCTAACCCTAAACCTTTCCCTAACCCTAACACTAATCCTCACACTCATCCTCACCCTCACTGTAACCGTAACCCTAAACCTAACACTCAAAATAACCATAACCCTTAACCTAATCCTAACCCTCACCCTCACCCTCATCCTAACCCTAACCCTAAGCCTCACCCTAACCGTAAACCTTACCCTAACCCTAACCCTCACCCTAACCCTAACCCTATACTTAACCCTAAACCTCACCATAACCCTAATGCTACCACTAACCCTCAACCTCACCCTAGCCCTCACCCTAACGCTAATCCTAACCCTAACCCTCATCCTAAACCTAACCCTCACCCTAACGCTAACCCTCACCCTCACCCTCAGCCTAACCCTAAGCCTAAGCATAACCCTAACCCTAACCCTCACACTCACACTCACCCTAACCCTAATCCTAACCCTAACCCTAACCCACACCCTGACCGTAACCCTAACCCTAACCCAAACCCTCACCCTAACACTAACCCTAAACCTAAACCTAAACCTCACCCAAACCCTAAACCTAACCTCACCCTCAGCCTCACCCTCACCGTAAAGGTAACCCTAACCCTAGCCCTAACAATAACGCTAAACCTAAACCTAATTCTAACCCTCACACTCACCCTCACCCTAACCCTCACCCTCACCATAACCCTAACCCAAACCCTAACGCGAACCCTCACTCTAAACCTAACCCTTAACCTCACCATCAGCCTCACCCTCACCATAAAGGTAAGCCTAACCCTAACAATAAAAATGACCCTAAACCTAATCCTCACTCTCACCCTAGCCCTCACCCTAACACTAATTCTAAAACTCACCCTCACACTAATCTTAACCCTAACCCTAACCCTCATTCTAATTTTAACCCTAACCCTCACACTAACCCTAACTCTAATTCTAAACCTGACCCTCACCCTCAGGCTAACCCTCACCCTCACACTAACCCTCACCCTAACCTTACCCTCACCCTAACACTCATCCTCACCCTCAGCATAAACCTAACCCTAATCCTAACCCTAAACCTCAACCTAACCCTTACCCTAACCCTCACCCTAACACTAACCCTAACCTTAACCCTCACCCTCATCCTAACCCTCACCCTAACTCTTAACCTCACCCTAACCCTAACCCTCACCCTAACTCTTACCTCACTCTAAACCTCACTCTAACCCTAAACCTAACCCTCACCCTCACCGTAACCATAAGTCTAACCGTAACCTTAACAATAAACCTAACCCTAACCCTAAAACTAACACTAACCCTAACTGTCACCCTCACAGTAACATTAACCCTAACCCAAACCCTCAACCTAACCCTACCACTAACCCTAACCCTAAAGTTCACTCAAACCCTAAGCCTAACCTCACCTTCAGCCTCACCCTCACCGTAAAGGTAACCCAAACCCTAACCCTAACAATAACCCTAAAGCTAACCCTAATTCTAACCCTCATGCTCACTCTTAACATAACCCTAACCCTAACCCTAACCCTCACTGTAACCCCAACCGTAAACCTCACCCTAACCCTAACACTAACCCTAAACCTCACCCTAACTCTAACCCTAAACCTCACCCTCAACCTCACCGTAACCGTAACTCTAACCCTCACCCTAACCCTAAACCTCACCTTAACCCTCACCCTCACCCTAACCGTAACCCAAACCCTAACCCTCACCCTCACCCTAACCCTAACCCTAACCCTCAACGTCACTGTAACCCTAACCCTAAACCTCACCCTCATCCTAACCATAACCCTCACCCTCAGCCTCAACTTCAGCCTAATACTAAGCCTAACCCTAACCCTCAAACTCACACTCAACCAAGCCCTAATCCTAACCCTAACCCTAACCCTAATCCTCACCCTAACCCTCACCCTAACCATAACCCTAACACTAACCCTAACGCCAACCCTCATCCTAACCCTCACCCTAAGCCTATATCTAACCTTAAACATCACCCTCACTCTAACCCTAACCCTAAACATCTCCCTAAACTTATTCTAACAATCACCCTCACACTCACCCTCACCGTAACCCTAACTCTAACCCTAACAATAACCCTAACCCTAACCTTAACCCTAAACCAAACCCTCTTCCTTACCGTAACCCTAACCCTAACCCTAACCCAAACCCTCACCCTAACCCTAACCTTAACCGTAACCCTAACCTTCACCCTCACCCTAGCCCTCACCCTAACCCTAATCCTAACCCTAACTTTCATCCTAACCCTCACCCTAACACTAACCTCCATCCTAACTCTCAACCTAACCCTAACCCTAACCCTAAACCTAACCTTAAACCTCAACCTCAAACTAACCCTAATGCAAACCCTAACCCTCAACCTAACTGTCACCCTAAACCTAACCCTCACTCTCAACCTCACTCAAACCCTCAACCCTACCCTACACTCACGCTCATCCTTACCCTCACCCTCAGCCTAACCCTAACCATAATTTAACCCTAACCCTCATGCTCACCCTCATACTAAACCTGCCCTTAACCCTTATCTTCTCCCCAATGCTAACATCCACCCTAAACCTAACTCCCACCCTCAACCTAACCCTAAGCCTATCCCTAAACCTCACCCTAAACCTAACCCTAACCCTCATCCTCACCTAGCCCTCACCCTATCTCTCATCCCAACCTTAACCCTCATCCTAAACCTCACCATAACCCTAACCATAACCCTCAACCTAACCTTAACTCTAACGCTAACCATCACCCACACACTACCCCTAACCCTGAGTCTAACCCTGAACCTCAACCTAACCCTAAACCTCATCCTCACCTCACACTCACCGTAACCCTAACCCTAAACCTCAACCTCCCCCTCCCCCTAACCCTAACCCAAACCCTTAACCGAACCCGAACCCACACCCTCATCCTCACCATCGCCCTCAGTCTAAACCTAACCCTAATTTAACCCTAACCCTCAACCTCAACCTAACCCTGCCTCTAACCCTTACTCTCACACCATCCCTATCCTCCACCATAAACCTAACCCTCATCATAACCCTTACCCTAACCCTCACTCTAAACCTAACCCTCACCCTAACCTTAACCCTACCCCTCACCCTGCCCCTCACCCAAACCTAACCCTAACCCTCACTATAACCCTCACCCTAACTCTAACCCTAACTCTAAAACCCACCCTCACCCTAAACCTCACCCAAACCCTTTCTCTCCCCCTAACCCTCACGCTAAACCTAACCCTAACCCTAACGCTCACCCTAACCCTCACACTCACAATAACCCTCACCCTAATCCTAACCCTCAAACTCACCCTAACCCTCACCCTCACCCTCAGCCTAACCCTAAAACTAATCCTACCCCTCACCCGCACCCTCACCTAAGCTCACGCTAAACATAACTCTAACCCTAACCCTCACCCTCACCCTAAGCCTCACCATAACTCTAACCCTAAACCTCACCCTCTGCCTAAAACTAACCCTAACCCTAATCCTAAACCTAACCCTCATCTACACCCTCACCCTAAACCTAAACTTAACCCTAACCCTGACCCTCACCATCACACTATCCATAAGCCTTAAGCTAAACCTAACCCTCAACCTAACCCTAACCCTAAAACTAACACTCACCCTCAACCTAAACCACACCCTAACCCCAACCCTAACCCTCAACCAATCCATCACCCTAACCCTCACGATAATCCTAAGCCTCACTCTCACCCTAAACCTCACCCTAACCCTTACCCTCACCCTCAGCCTAAACCTAAACCTCACCAGACCCAAACCCTAACCCTCAACCTAACCCTGACCCTAACACTCACGGTAACCCAAAACCTCACTCTCACCCTAAACCGTACCTTAAACCTAACCCTAACCCTAACCCTCACACTCACCCTCACCCGAAACCTAACCCTAACCATCACCCTATCCTTCACACTAAACCTAAGGCTAACCCTAACCCTCACTCTTACCCTAATCCTCACCCTAACCCTTACCCTCACCCTAACCCTAACCCTAACCCTCACTCTAAACCTAACGCTCACCCTAACCTTAACCGTACCCCTCAAACTGCCCCTCACCCCAACCTAACCCTAACCTTCACTATTACCCTCACCCTAACTCTAACCCTAACTCTAAAACCCACCCTCACCCTAAACCTCACCCAAAACCTTACTCTCCCCCTAACCCTCACGCTAAACCTAAACATAAACCTAACTCTCACCCTAACCTTCACACTCACAACAACCCTCACCCTAAGCCTAACCCTCAAAATCACCCTAACCCTCACCCTCACCCTCAGCCTAACCCTAAAACTAATCCTACCCCTTGCCCGCACCCTCACCTAAGCTCACCCTAAACATAACCCTAACCCTAACCCTCACCCTCACCCTAACCCTCACCCTAACCCTAACCCTAAACCTCACTCTCTGGCTAAACCTAAACCTAACCCTAATCCTAAACCTAACCCTCACCCTCACCCTCACCATAAACCTAAACCTAACCCTAACCCTCACCCTCACCATCACACTATCCGTAACCCTTAAGCTAACCCTAACCCTCAAGCTAACCCTAACCCTAAACTTAACCCTCACCCTCACCCTAAACCAAAGCCTAAAACCCAACCTAAACCTCAACCAATCCATCACCCGAACCCTCACGATAACCCTAAGCCTCACTCTCACCCTAACCCTCACCCTAACCCTTACCCTCACCCTCACCCTAACCCTAAACCTCACCAGACCAAAACCCTAACTCTCACCGTCACCCTAAACCAAACCCTAACACTCACGCTCAACCTAACCCTCACCCTAAACCTCACCCTCACCCAAACACTAACCCTCAGGCTCACCCTCACCCATACCCTCTCCCTAACCCTCACCCTCAACCTCACCCTCAGCCTAACCCTAAACCTAACCCTAATCATAACCCTAAACCTCACCCTCACCCTCACCCTCAACCTAACCTGAAACATAACCCTAATACTAACCCTCACCCTCACCCTAAACCTAACTCTAACCCTAACCCTAACCCTCACTCTAACCCTCACCCTAACCCTAATGCTAAGACTAACCCTCACCCTAACTCTCACCCTAACCCTTAACTTCAACCTAACCCTAAACCTCACCCTCACCCTGAACCTCACCCTAACCCTAATCCACAACATAATCCTTACCCTCCCGCTAACCCTCACCCTAACCCTAACCCTAACACTCACCCTAACCCTCACCCTAACACTCACAATAACCCCAACCCTCAATCTTACACTACCCTTCACCCTAAACCTTACCCTCACCCTTACCCTAACCCTAACCCTAATCCTCACAGTAACCCTAACCCTCACCCTAACCCTAAACTAACCCTCAACCTCATCCTAAATCTAAACCTAACCCTAACCCTAACCCTCACCATAACCCTCACATTAAGACTAAGGCTAACCCTAAATTTCACTATCACCCTAACCCTGACCCTAAATATTACCCTCACCCTAAAACTAACCCTAACCCTAACCCTCACACTAAATCTAAACCTCACCCTAACCCTAACCCTACCGCTCACCCTAACCCTTAGCCTTACCCTAACCCTCACCCTAAGCCTTAGCCTTGCCCTCACTCTCACACTAACCCTAACCCTATCACTAACCCTCACCCTAACCCTCACGGTAACCCTCACCCTAACCATCACCCTAACCCTTAACCTAACCCTAACCCTCACCCTAAGCCTTAACCTCACCCTAACCCTAACCTTAGCCCTCATCCTAAACCTCATCCTAACCCTAACCCTAACCCTTACCCTAACCCTAATGCTAACCCTCACAATCACCCTCATCCTCACCCTCAGCCTAACCCTAACAGTAACCCTAATGCTAACCCTCACCCTCACCCTTCACCCTTAGATTAACCCTCACCCTCAACCTAACCATAACCCTAACCCTCACCAAACCCTCACCCTAACACTCACGATAACCCAAACACTCACTCTCACCCTAACACTTACCCTAACACTTACCCTCACCGGAAACCTAACCCTAACCCTCACACTAACCCTAACCCTCACCCTAACACTCACCCTCACCCTAACACTCACCCTCATCCTAAACCTAACCCTAAACCAAACCCGCACCCTTACACTCAAACTCACCCTAAGAATATCCCTAACCCTCACTCTCACACTAAACCTCACCCTTAGCCTTAACCTCACCCCAACCCTCACCCTAACCCTAAACCTCAAACTAAACCTAACCCTCATGCTAACCCTAACCCTACCCCTCACCCTAACCCTAACCCTAAACCTAACCCTAAACTTCAACCTAACACTAAACCTAAAATTCATGCTAAATCTAACCCTCACCCTCACCCTCACCCTCAGTCTAAACATAAGCCTAATACTAACCCTAACCATAACCCTCACACTCACCCTCACCCTAACCCTAATCCTAACCCTGACCCTCTTCCTCACCCTCACCCTAACACTAATACTAAACCTAACCCCAACCCCAACCCTAACCCTAACCCTCACTCTCACCCTCACCCTCCGCCTAACCCTAAGCCTAAGCCTAAACCTAACCCTAACCCTCAAACACACCCTCATTCTCACCCTCACCCTCAGCCTAAACCTAAACCTAATCCTACCACTAACCCTCAAACTCACCCTCAACCTAAACCTATGCCTAAACCTAACACTCATCATAAACCTAAACTTCACCCTAACCCTAACCCTAACAATAACCCTAACCATCACCCTAACGCTACCGCTGCCCCTCACCCTAACCCTCATCCTAAAGCTAACCCTAACCCTAACCTTAAACCTAACCCTAACCCTAAACCTCATCCTAACCCTAACCCTAAACCTCACCCTCACTCTCACCCACATTGTAAAGGTAAACTTAAACCTAATCCTAACCCTAACAATAACCCTAAACCTAGTCCTCATCCTATCCCTCTACCTAAACGTAACCCTAAAGAGAACAAAAACCCTCACCCTAACCCTAACCCGAAATCTCACCCTAACCCTAACCCTAACCCTCACCCTTAACCTAGCCGTCACCTAAAACTAATTCTAACCCTAACCCTCACTCTGAACCTAACACTAAACCTAATCCTAACTCTCATCATAACCCTAATCCTAACCCTAACCCTCACCCTAACACTCACTGTAAACCTAACCCTAAGCCTCACCTTCACCATAGCCCTCACCCTAACCCTAATCATAACACTAACCCTCACCCTCACCCTCAACTTAACCCTACCCCCAACCCTAGCCCTCACCCTAATCCTCACACTAACACTAAACCTCAACTTAAACCTCACCCTCAACGTAACCCTAACCCAAACCCTAATCCTCAACCTAACCCTCACCCTAACCCTAACCCTAACACTAACACTCACACTAAACCTAAACCTCACCCTAGCCCTAAACCTACCCCTCACGCTAAGCCTCATCCTAACCCTAACCATAACCATAACCCTAACCCTGAACCTCACCCTAACCCTAAACCTAAAAATCACCCTCACCCTCACCCTAAACCTTAGCCTTACCCTAACCTTCACCCTAAGCTTTAGCCTTGCCCAAACCCTCACCCTAACCCTAAGCCTATCACTAACCCTCACACTATCCCTCACGGTAACCCTCACCCTAACCATCACCCTAAACCTTAACCTAACCCTAACCCTCACACTAAGCCTAACCCTCACCCTAACCTTAGCCCCCATCCTAAACCTCATCCTAACCCTAAACCTAACCCTCACCCTAACACTAACCCTAAAGCTCACCCGCACCCTAACCCTCACCCTAACCCTAAACCTCACCCTAAACATCACCCAACCATAACCTTCACAATAACCTTAAGCCTAACCCTCACCCTAACCCTAGCCCTCCATCTCAAACTTACCCTCATCCTAACCCTAACCATAATTTAACCGTAACCCTCACCCTCACCCTCAACCTAACCCTGTGCCTAACCCTTACCCTCACCCCAACCCTAACCTCCACCCTAAACTTCATGCTCACACTAAGCCTAACCCTAAATCTCACCCTAACCCTAACCCTAACCCTCACCATCACCTAACCCTCACCCTAACCCTAACCCTAATCCTCACCCTAAACCTGACCCTCAGATTAACCCTAAGACTAACCCTAACCCTCACCCTAACCCTCAAACTCACCCTCACCCTAACCCTAATCTTAACCCTAAGCCTAAACTTAACCCTAAACCTCATCATAAACCTCACCCTAACCTAATCCTAACACTAACCCTAAGCCTATCCCTCACCCTAACCTTAACTCTAACCCTAACCCTCACCCTCACCCTTACCCTATCCCAAAACCTAAACCTCAACCAAACCCTAACCCTAACACTAACCCTTACCCTGACCTCACACTCACCAAAACCCTAACCCTATACAGTAAATTTCACCCTCAACCTCACCCTAATTCTAACCCAAACCCTCAATGGAAACCTCACGCTCACTCTCATCCTCACCATCACCCTCAACCAAAACCTACCCCTAACCCTTAATCTTACCCCAACCCTAATCTCCACCCTAAACCTAACCCTCTCCCTAACCCTAACCCTAACGCTAACCCTAACCCTCACAATAACCTTAACCCTCACCCTAAACCTAACCCTAACACTCACACTACCTCTCATACTAACCCTAAACCTAACACTAAACTTAACCCTAACCCTAACCCTAAACCACACCCAAAATATAACCCTAATCCTAACCCTCACCCTCACCCTAACACTAACATTAACCGTAACACTAAACCTAAGCTTAACCCTAAACCTAATTCTAACCCTCACCCTAACCATAACCATAACCTTAACCCTCCCCTGAACCCTTTCCCTAACCCTCACCCTCACCCTAACCCTAAACCTAAACCTAACCCTAACCCTCACACTAATCCTCACCCTAACCCTAACACTAAACTTCACCCTAATCCTCACCCTATCCCTAACCCTAACCCTAACACTCACCCTAATACTAACCATAAACCTAACCTTCACCCTCAGCCTAAATATCATGTTCAGCCTAACACTCACCCTCACCCTAAACATCACCCTAACCCTAACGTTCACCCTAACCCTAACCCTAACACTCACCCTAAACCTCACCCTCACCCTCACCCTCACACTAAGCCTAACCCTAACACTACCCCTAATAATTAACCTAACTTTCTCCATCACCTTCACCCTAAACCTATCCCTAAACCTAACAGTAACCCTCACCCTCACCCTCACCCTAACACAAACCCTAAACCTAAACCTAAACCTCACCTTAAACCTAACCCTCAACCACAACCTAATCCTAACCCTCACCCTAACCCTAACAATCACAATAACCCTAACCCTCACTCTAACCATAAACCTACCCCTCAACGTAACACTCATCCTAAGCCTAACCCTAAACCTAATCCTCACCCTAACCCTAACCCTAACCCTCACCCTCACCATAACCATCACCATCACCCTAACACTGACCCTAAGCCTAACCCTCACCCACACCTTAACCCTCAATCTCACGCGAACCCTCACCCTCACCCTCTCTCACCCTCAACCTAAACATCACCCGAACCCTAACCCTAACCTTAACCCTAACCCTAACCCTCACCCTAAGCCTAACCCTCAACCTGACCCTCAACCTCACCCTAAATTTCACATTAACCATCACCCCTACCTAACCGAAACCCTCACCCTCAGCCTCACCCTAACCCTCACCCTCACCCTCACCCTAGTCCTCACCCTAAACCTAACCCTAACCCTCATCCTCAACCTCACACTCATCCTAACCGTAAGCCTCTCTGTAATCCTGAACCTCACCCTCACCCTCACCTTCAAGCTAACCCTTAACCTCACCCTAACCCTTTCCCTAAACCTTAACCTCAATCTAAGCCTCACCTCACCCTCACCCTCACCCTAAACCTAACCCTAACCCTCACCCTCACCCTAACCGTAACCCTCACCTACACCCTAAACCCAGCCTTAACGCTCACCCTAACCATCACCCTAAACCTCACGATAACCCTAACCCTCACTCTCACCCTAACTCTCACCCTAACCCTTACCCTCACCCTAACCCTAACCCTAAACCTCACCCAGACCCAAACCTTAACGCTCAACGTCACCCTAAACCTAACCCTAATGCTCACCGTAAACCTCAAAATCACCCAAACCCTAACACTCAGTCTTACTCTCACCCATACCCACACCCTAACCCTCACCCTCAGCCTAAACATCACCCTAAGCCTAAACCTCCCCCTTATCCTAACCCTCACCCTCACCCTCACCCTCACCCTTAGCCTAACCCTAAACCTAACCCTAATCCTAACCCTAACCCTCAACCTCACCCACACCATCAACCTAACTGTAAACATATCGCTAATCCTAACCCTCAACCTCACCCTCACCCTAAAGCTAACTCTAACGCTAACCCTAACCCTCACCCTAAACCTCACCTTAACCCTAATTCTAAGCTTAACCCTCAACCTAACACTAAACCTAACCCACACCCTCATCCTAAACCAAAACCTAACCTTAAACCTAACCCTCACCGTAACCCTCACAATAAGACTAAGGCTAACCCTAACCCTCACTATCACCCTCACCCTCAACCTATCCCGAACCCTCACCCTCACCCTAACCCGAAACCTCACCCAAAACATCACCCTAAAACTAACCCTCACCCTAGCCCTAAACCTAACCCTCACCCAAACCTTAACTCTCACCCTAACCCTTACCCTCACCCTAACCTCACCCTAACCCTAAACCTAAACCTAGCCCTTACCCTCACCCTATCACTCACGCTAACCCTAACCCTCACTCTCACCCTAACACTTACCCTCACCCTAACCCTTACCCTCAGCCTAACGCTCACACTAAACCTAAATCTCAGCTTAACCTTAACGCTAACCATGACCCTAACCCTACGCCTAAACCTCACCCTAACCCTAAACCTCACCCGCACCTTAGCCCTCAAACCAACCCTAATCCCAACCGTAACCCTCATTCTTACACTCACCCTCACCCTAAAACATACACCCACCCTCACCCTAACATTAACCCTTACACACACCCTAACCCTAAACCTCACCCTAACCCTAACCCTAACGCTGACCCTAAACCCTCACCTTCCCCCTAACCCTAATTCTAACCCTAAACCTCACCCTAACCCTAAGCCTAAGACTAATGATAATTCTAACCCCCACCCTCACCATCACCCTAACCCTAAACCTATCCCTAACCTCACCCTATCCCTAACCTTCACCCTAACCTTAACCCAAACCCTCATCCTCACCCTAACCCTAACACTAACCCTGACCCTATCCCTAACCCTAAACTTAACCTAACCCTAAACCTAACCCTAACCCTAGCCCTTACCCTAACCCTAACCCTCTCATTCACCCTCACACTCACCCTAACCCTAATCCTAACCCTAGCCCTCACCCTAAACCTAAACCTCACCCTCACCCAAACACTCAAACTAAGCCTAACCCAAACCCTAACACTAATCCTAACCCTAACACTCACCCTCACCCTCACACTCACCCTAACCCTTACACTCACCCTAGCCCACACACTAACACTAACCCTAAGCCAAACCCTAAACCTCAACATCACCCTCACCCTCAACCTCATCCTCAGGCTAACCCTATCCCTAACCCTAATCCTAAACCTAACCCTCACCCTAACACTCACGCTAAACCTAACCCTCATGCTGACGCTAACCCTCACCCTAACACTGACCCTCACACTAACCCTTACCCTCAGCCTAACACTCACACTAAACTTAACCCTCACCCTAACCCTAACACTAACCATGACCCTAACCCTAACCCTAATCCTAAACCTCAGCCTTACCCTAAACCTTACCCTCACCCTAGCCCTCAAACCAACCCTAATCCTAACCCTAACCTTCATTCTTACCCTCACCCTCACCCTAAATCACACTCTAACCCTCACCCTAACACTAACCCTAACCCACACCCTAACCCACACCCTCACCCTCACTTTCCCCCTAACCCTAATTCTAACCCTAACCCTCACCCTCACCCTAAGCCTAAGCCTAATGCTAACTCTAACCCTCACCCTCACCGTCACCCTAACCCTAAACTTATCCCTTAACCTCACCCTATCCCTAACCTTCACCCTAACCCTAACCCAAACCCTCATCCTCACCCTAACACTAACACTAACCCTGATCCTAACCCTAACCCTCACCCTAAACCTCACCCTAATGATTACCCTCAACCTATCCCTAACCCTAACCCTAACCCTAATCCTCACACTAATCCTAACCCTAACCCTAACACTAACACTCACCCTAAACCTCACCCTCACCCTCACCCTCACACTAAGCCTAACCATAACCCTACCCCTAATCCTTAACCTAACCATCTCCATCACCTTCACCCTAAACCTATTCCTACCCCTAACACTAACCCTCACCCTCACCCTCACCCTAACACGAACCCTAAACCTATCCCTAAACCTCACCTTAAACCTAACCCTCAACCACAACCTAATCCTAACCCTCACCCTAACCCTAACAATCACAATAACCGTAACCCTCACTCTAACCATAAACCTACCCCTCAACGTAACACTCATCCTAAGCCTAACCCTAAACCTAATCCTCACCCTAACCCTAACCCTAACCCTCACCCTCACCATAACCATCACCATCACCCTATCACTCACCCTAAGCCTAACCCTCACCCACACCTAACCCTCAACCTCACGCGAACCCTCACCCTCACCCTAACACTCACCCTCAAACTAAACATCACCCGAACCCTAACCCTCACCTTAACCCTAACCCTAACCCTCACCCTAAACCTAACCCTCACCCTGACCCTCACCCTCACCCTAATCCTCACATTAAAACTCACCCCTACCTAACCGAAACCCTCACCCTCACCCTAACCCTAACCCTCACCCTCACCCTAGCCCTCACCCTAACCCTAACCCTCACCCTCACCCTCACACTCATCCTAACCCTAAGCCTAAATCTAATCCTAACCCTCAACCTCACCCTCATCCTCAGCCTAACCCTCACCCTCACCCTAACCCTCTCGCTAAATCTTACCCTCACCCTAACCCTAAACCTAAACCTCACCCTCAACCTAAACCTAAACCTAACCTTAACCCTAAACCTAACCCTCACCCTCACCCTCACCCCAAACCTAACCCTAAACCTAACCCTCACCCTCACCCTAACTGTAACCCTCACCCTCACCCTAAACCAAACCCTAACCCCAACCTTTACCCTCACCCTAACCCTAACCCTAAACCTCACCCAGACCCAGACCCTAACCCTCACTCTCAACCTAAACCTCACCCTAACCCTAATGCTAAGCTTAACCCTCAAACTAACAGTAACCCTAACCCACACCCTCATCCTAAATCGAACCATAACCATAACCCTAACCCTCACCATAACCCTCACAATAAGACTAAAGCTAACCGTAACCATCACTATCACCCTAACCCTCACCCGAACACTTACCCTCAACCTAACCCTAACCCTAACCATAACCCTCACACTAAACCTAAACTTCACCCTAACCCTTACCCTAACCCTCACCCTAACTCTTATCCTTACCCTAACCCTCACCCTAAGCCTTAGCCTTGCCCTAACCCTCACCGTAACACTAACCGTATCACTAACCCTCAACCTAACCCTCACCGTAACAATCACCCTAACCCTAATCCTAACTCTCACACTAAGCTTAACCCTCAACCTAACACTAAACCTAATTCTCACACTCACACTAACCGTAAACCTCACCAGCACCCTAACACTCAACCTCACGTTAAATATCACCCTAACCCTAACCCTCACACTAAACTTAAGCCTACCCCTCAACCTAACCATAGTGCTCACCCAATTCATGACCCTCAGCTTAACACTAAACCTAACCCTAATCCTAACGGTAATTCTGGCCCTCACCCTCACCCTCACCCTAACCCTAACCCTCACCCTAACCCTAACCCTCACCGTCACCCTCAGGCAAACAGTATCCCTAAACCTAATCCTAACCCTCCCACTCACCCTCACTGTAACCCTAACCATAACCCTCACCCTAACCCTAATGCTAACCCTCACCCTCACTGTCACCCTCACCCCTCACCCTCAGCCTAACCCTCACCCTCAACCTAAACCTAAACCTAACCCTCACGCTAATTCTCACCCTAACACTCATGATAACCCTAACACTCACTCTCACTCTAACAATCACCCTAACCCTTACCCTCACCCTAACCCTAACCCTAAACCTAACCCTAACGTTCACATTAACCCTAACCCTCACCCTAACACTAACCCTCACCCTAACAATCACCCTCATCCTAAACCTAAACCTAAACCTAACCCGTACCCTTACCCTCACACTCGCCCTAAGGCTAAACCTAACCCTCACTCTCACTATAAACCTCATCTAAAGCCTTAACCTCACCCCAACCCTCACCCTAACCCTAACCATCCAACTAAACCAAACCCCTACCCTAACCCTAAACATAACCCTAACTCTAACTCTAACCCTCATACTCACCCTCATCTTCACCCTCACCCTCAGCCTAACCCTAACCCTAATCCTAATGCTAACCCTCACTCTCACACAAAACCAAACCCTATGCCTAACCCTAACCCTCACCCTAACCCTAACATGCACCCTGACGCTAACCCTCATCCTAAACCTAACCCTAACACTAACCATAACCCTCAGACTAACCGTAACCTTCACCCTAACCCTACCCCTACCTCTCGCCCTATCCCTCATACTAACCCTGACCCTAACATTTATCCTAACCATAACCATAACCTCACACTAACCCTAACCCTAAACCTTACCCTCACTCTCAACCTAATGGTAACCATAACCTTAAACCTAACCCTAACCCTAACAATAACCCTAAACCTAACCCTAATGCTAACCCTCACCCTCACCCTAACCCTAACCCTCACCCTAACCCTAACCCTCAATCTAACCGTAACCCTAAACCTAACATTAACCCTCACCCTCAACCTAACTGGAAATCTCAACCTAACCCTAAGCCTAACCCTAACCCTCTACCTAGCCCTCACCTAACACTAATCCTAACCCTAAACCTCACTCTGACCCTAACCCTAACCCTAACCCTATCTCTCACCATAACCGTAATCCTAACCCTAACCCTCACCCTACCCCTAAACCTAATCCTCAAGTTCACCCTAGCCCTCACCCTAACCATAATCATAACTCTAACCCTGATACTAAAACTAATCCTCACCCTAAACCTAACCCTAACCCTCATGCTAACCCTGATCCTAACCCTAACCCTAAACCTAACCATGAACCTCACCCTAACACTAAACCGAACCCTCACCCTCAACCTAACCCTTTGCCTTACCCTAACCCTAAGCCTTAGCCTTGTTCTAACCCTCACGCTAATAATAACCCTATCACTAACCCTCACCCTAACCCTCACCCTAACCATCACCCTAACCCTAAACCTAACCCTAATCCTCACACTAAGGCTACCCCTCACCCTAACCCTAACCCTAGCTCTCATGCTAACCATCATCCTATCCCTAAAACTAACCATCCCCCTAACACTAACCCTAAGCCTCATCCGCACATTAACCATCTCCTTAACCATCACCCTCACCCTAAATATCACCCTAACCCTAACCTCACCATAACGTTAATGCTAACCCTCACCCTAACCCTACACACTCACCCTCACCCTCACCCTCCAGTTAAAACTAAACCTAAACCTAATCCTAACCGTAAATCTAGCCCTCACCCGAACCCTAAACCTAACCCTAACCCTCGCCCTAAACCTTACCGTCACACTCACCCTCAGCCTAACAGTAACCCTAACCATAATCCTAACCCCCACACTTACCCTCACACTAACCCTAACCCTAACACTCACCCTAAACCTAATGCTAATCCTCTCCCTCACCCTCAGCCTAACCATAACCATAACCCTAATCCTAACCCTCACACTCACCCCTCTCCCTCAGCCTAACTCTCACCCTCAACCTAAACCTAATCCTAACCCAAAGCCAAACCCTCACCCTAACACTTACGATAACCCTAACACTCACCCTAACCCTTACCCTCACCCTAACCCTAAACCTAAACGTTACCCTAACCCTCACATTAAACCTAACCCTCAACTGAACGCTAAACCTCACCATAACACTCACCCTAATCCTAAACCTAAATCTAACACTAAGCCGCACCTTTACCTTCACACTCACCCTAAAGCTAACCCTAACCCTCACTCTCACCCTAAACCTCACCCTAAGCCTTAAACTCACACAACCCTCAACCTAACCCTAAACCTCAAACTAAACCTAACCCTCACACTAACCCTAACCCTACCCCTCACCCTAACACTAAACCTAAACCTCAGCCTAACCTTAAACCTAACCCTATCCTCACCCTAGAGCTCACACTAACCCTAAACATAAGCCTAAGTCTCACCCTCACCCTAAACCCAACCCTCACCCTTACCTTAACCTAAAGCTCACCCTAAGCTAACCCTAACCCTCACACTAACCCTAACCCTCACCATAACCCTAACCCTTCTCCTCAGCCTAACCCTCATCCTAAACCTAAACCTAACCCAAACTCTCACCCTAACCCTAACACTAACACTCACCCTAAACCTAAGCCTAACCCTAACCTTAACCCTAACCCTCACCCTCACCTTCAATGTAACCCTTTCCCTAAACCTAATCCTAACCCTAACCCTCACCCTCACCCTGTCTCTAAACTTAACCTTAACCCTTTCACCCTCACTGTAACCCTAACCCTAACCCTATCCTTAATCCTCACCTTAGCCCTAATCCTCACCCTAACCCTAAGCGAAACCCTCACCCTCATCCTAACGCTAACCCTAACCATAACCCTAACCCGCACCCTAAACCCAACCCTAATCCTAACCCTAACCCTCACCCTAATCCTAAACCTAACCCTAAACCTAAAACTTACACTAAATCTAACCCTCACCCTCAGCCTAACATTAAGCCTAACCAAAACCCTAACCCTAACCCTCACACTCACCCTTACTCTAAACCTAAGCCTAACCCTAACACTAACCCTAACCCTCACACTCACCCTCATCCTCAACCTCACCCTCACCGTAAACCTAACCCTAATCCTAATGTTAACCCTCACCCTCAGCCTCAACCTAAACCTATGCCTTACCCTAACCCTCACCCTCACCCTAACTCTAACCCTAACCCTAACCCTAAACCTCACCCTAACCCTAACCCTAAGCCTCACCCTCACCTCACCCTCACCGTAATGCTAACCCTAACCCTAACCCTAAACCTCACCATCACCCTCACCCTAACCCGAACCCGAACCCTCAACCAAACCCTCACCCGAACCCTCATCCTCACCACCACCCTCAACCTAAACCTAACCCTAATTTAACCATAAACCTTACCCTCAACCTAACCCTGACCCTAACCCTTACTCTCACTCCAACCCTAAACCTAACCCTCATCCGAAACCTAATCCTAATCTTCACCCTAACCCTCACACTAAACCTAACACTCACCCTATTCCTAACCCTAACCCTCACCCTAACACTTAGCCTTACCCTAACCTTCACCCTAAGCCTTAGCCTTGCTCTAACCGTCACCCTAACACTAAACCTATCACTAAAGCTCAACCTAAACCTCACCCTAACCATCACCCTAACCCTCACACTCAGCCTAACCCTCACCCTAACCCTAACCCTAGCCCTCATCCTAACCCTCATCCTATCCCTAAACCTAACCCTCAACCTAACCCTAACCCTAAAACTCACCCGCAACCTAACCCTCACCTTAACCCTCATCCTCACCCTAAACATCGCCCTCAACTTCACCCTCACCCTAATCTTTAGCCTAACGCTCACCCACACCCTAGCCCTCACCCTCACCCTAACCCTAATGCTAACCATCACTCTCATACTCACCCTCAATCTAACCCTAACAGTAACCCTAATCCTAACCCTCATCCTCACCCCTCACCCTCAGCCTAACCCTCACCCTCACCCCTCACACTCAGCCTAACCCTCACCCTCAACCTAACCCTAACCCTAACCCTCACCCTAACACTCACGATAACTCTAACACTCACTCTCATCCTAACACTCACCCTAAACCTTTGCCTAACCCTAACCCTAAACCTAAACCTAACCCTAACCCTCACATTAACCCTAACCCTAGCCCTAAACCTAACCCTAACACTCTCACCCTAATACTCACCCTCATCCTAAACCTCACCCTACCCTTTACCCTAAACTTCACCCTCACCTATACCTCACCCTAACCCTAACCCTAAGCATAACAATAAACCTAAACCTTACCATAATGCTAACCCTCTTCCTCACCCTATCCCTAACCCTAACCCTCACCCTAACACTAAGCCTCACCCTCACCCTCAGCCTAACCCTAACCCTAATTTAACCGTAACCCTCACGCTCACCCTCAATCTAACCCTGCCCCTAAACCTTAACCTCCCCCCAACCCTAACCTCCACACTAACCCTAATACTCACCCTAAGCCTAAACCTAACCTTCACCTTAACCCTAACCCTCACCATCACCTGACCCTCAACCTAACCCTAACCCTAACCCTCACCCTAAACCTAACCCTCAGCGTAACCCTAAGACTAACCCTAACCCTCACCCTAACCCTCACACTCACCCCCACCCTAACCCTAATCTTAACCCTAACCCTAACCCTCATCATAACCCTCACCCTCACCCTAACCCTAACACTAACCCTAACCCTATCCCTCACCCTAAACTTAACTCTAACCCTAACCCTCACCCTCACCCTTACCCTAACCCTAACCCTAAACCTCACCCTAATCCTAACCCTAACCCTCACACTCACCTCACATTCACGGTAACTCTAAACTTAATCCTAAACCTCACCTTCAACCTAGCCCAAACCCAAACAGTAATCCTAACCCTCACGCTCATCCTCACCATCACACTCAACCTAACCCTGCCCATAACCCTTTCTCTAACCCCAACCCTAACCTCCATCCTAAACTTAACCCTCATCGTAAACCTAACCCTAACGCTAACCCTAACCCTCACAATAACCTTAACCCTCACCCTAAACCTAACCCTATTCCTCACCCTACCTCTCATACTACCCCTAAACCTAACCCTAATCTTAACCATAACCCTAACCCTAAACCTCACCCCAAACCTAACCCTAACCCTCACCCTCAACCTCACCCTCACCCTCGCCTTAACCGTAACGCTAACCCTAACCCTAACACTATCCCTAAACCTAAACCTAACCTTACCATAATCCTAAACCTCACCCTCACCCTCACCTTAACAATAACAATAACCGTAACCCTAACCATAACCTTAACCCTCACCTGAACCCTAACCCTAACCCTCACACTCACCCTAACCCTAAACCTAACCCTAACCGTAACCCTCACCCTACCACTCACGGTAACCCTAACCCTCACACTCACCCTAACGTTCACCCTAAAACTTAACTTAATCCTAACCCTAACCCTAAGCCTAAGCCTAACCAGCACATTAACCCTCACCCTAACCCTATCCCTAACCCTAACCATCACCGTAACTCTCACCCTAATGCTAACCCTAACTCTAAAACGCACCCTCACCATAACCCTCACCCAACACCTGACTCAAAACCTAACCCTCGTGCTAAACCTAACCCTAACCCTAACCCTCACCCTAACCCTCACTGTCAAAAAAACCCTCACCCTAAGCCTAACCCTAACCCTCACTCTAACCCTCACAATTACCCTCAGCCTAACCCTAAAACTAATCCTACCCCTCACCCGCACACTGACCCTAACCTCAACCTAACCCTAACCCTCACCCTCACCCTAACCCTCACCCTAACCCTAAACCTAATCCTAATACTCACCAGCAACCTATATCTCACCGTCACCCTAACCCTCACCCTAAACATAACCCTCACCCACACCCTAACCCTCAGTCTGACCCGAACCCTCACCCTCACACTAACCCTCACCCTAACCCTAACCGTCGCCGTAACCCTCAAACTATCGCTAACCCTAACTCTAAAACCCACCCTCACCATAACCTTCAACCAAAACCTACCTCAAACCCTAACCCTCACGCTAACCCTAACCCTAAACCTAACCCTCACCCTAACCCTCACCGTCACAATAACCCTCACCCTAAACCTAACCCTCAACCTCACCCTAACCCTCAGCCTCACCCTCAGCCTAACCCTGAAACTAATCCTACCAATCACCCGCAACCTCACCCTAACCCCACCCTAGCCCTTATCCTAAACCTAACCCTCACCCTCATCCTAAACCTAACCCTTACCCTATAGCTAACCCTCACTCACACCCTAAAACGCAGTCTCACCCGAACCCGAACCCTCACCCTCACCCTCACCCTAACCCTAACTCTCAACCTCACCCTCACCCTCACCCAAAATCTAAACCTCAGTCTCAACCGAACCCTCACCCTCATCCTAACCCTCACCCTAAACATCACCTAAACCTAACCCTCACCGTCAACATAACACTAGCCCTAAACCTCACCCTAACCCTAACCCTCACCCTCAACCTCACCCTCAGCCTAAGCCTAACCCTAACTCTAATCCTACCCCTAAACCTCACCCTCACCCTCAACCTAACCCTAACCCTAACCCTCACCGTCACCCTCACCCTAACCCTAACACTCACCCTAACACTCACGCTAACCCTAACCCTCATTCTCAACCTAACCCTCACCCTAAGACTTACCCTCACCCTAAACCTTAACCTCAGCCTAACTCTCACACTAATCCTAACCCTAAAACTCACCATAATGATAACCCTCACCCAAACCCTGAACCTAACCCTAGCCCTTACCCTAACCCTAACCCTCACACTCGCCATAACCTTCACCCTCACACTAGCCCCCACCCTAAACCTAACCCTAACCCTAAAACTCACCCTCACCCTCAACCTCACCCTAACCCTAATTTAACCCTAACCCTCACCCTCAACCAAACCTTGCCCCTAAACCTTACTCTCACCCCAACCCTAACTTCCACCCTAAACGTAACCGTCACCCTAACCCTAACCCTAACGCTAACCCTAACCCTCACAATAACCCTAACCCTCATCCTAAACCTAACCCTAACCCTCACCCTACCCCTCATCCTAACCCTAAACCTAACCCTAATCTTAACCCTAACCGTAACCCTAAACCTCATCCCTAACCTAACCCTAACCCTCAACCTCACTCTCACAGTAACCATAACCTTAATCCTAACCCCAACACTAAACCTAAACCTAAACTTATCCCTAACCCTTAGCCTAAACCTCCCCCTCACCCTAACCCTAACAATAACAGTAACCCTAAACCTAACCCTAACCCTAATTCTAACCCTCACCCTAACCCTAAGCATGACCTTAACCGTCACCCGAACCCTAACCCTAACCCTCACTCTAACCTCACCCTAACTCTAACTCTAACTCTAAAACCCACCCTCACCCTAAACCTCATCCAAAACCTTACTCTCACCCTAACCTTCATGCTAAACCTAACCCTAACCCTAACCCTCACCCTAACCCTCACCATCACAATAACCCTCACCCTAAGCCTAACCCTCACCCTCACCCTAAACCTCACCCACACACTCAGTCTAAACCTAAAACTAATCCTACCCCTCACACGCAAGCTAAACCTCACCGTCACCCTAACCCTCACCCTAAATCTAACCCTCATCCACAACCTAACCCTCGGTCTCACCCGAACCATCACCCTCACCCTAACACTCACCCTAACCCTAACCCTCAACCACACCCTCACCCTCACCCACAATCTAACCCTCAGTCTCACCCTCACTCTCACCCTCATCCTAACCCTCACCCTCACCCTAAACATCACCTGACCCTAACCCTCACCCTCATCATAACCCGAACACTAAACCTCACCCTACACCTAACCCTCACCCTCACCCTCACCCTCAGCCTAATCATAACCCTAATCCTACTACTGAACCTCACCCTCTCCCTCAACTTAACCCTAACCATAACCCTCACCCTCACCCTAACCCTAACCCTAAGCCTAACCCTCACCCTCACCCTCACCCTAACCCTAACACTCACCCTCACCCTAAACATCACCCTAAAACTAACCCTCACCCTAACCCTAACCCTAATGCTCACCCTAACCCTAATTCTCACCCTAACCCTCACCCTCACCCTAACCTCACCCTACCCTAAACCTAACTCTAGCGATTACCCTAACCCTAACCCTCACACTCACCCTCACACTCACCCTATTCCTCAACCTCACCCTAGCCCACAGACTAACCCTAACCCTAACACTAAAACTCACCCTCACTCTCACACTCACACTCAGCCTAACCCTAACCCTAACCCTCACCATCACCCTCACACTCACATTAACACTCACACTCACGCTAGCCCTTACACTAACCCTAAACCTAACCCAAACCCTAAATCTCAAGATCAACCTCTCCCTCAACTTCACCCTCAGGCTAACCCTAACCCTAACCCTAATCCTAACTCTAACCATCACCCTAACACGCATGCTAAACCTAACCCTCTCTCTCACCCTAACCCTCACCATAACACTTACCCTCACCCTAACCCTTACCCTCAGACTAAGGCTCACACTAAACCTAACTCTCACCCTCACCCTCACCCTCACCCTCACCCTCACCCTCACCCTCACCCTCACCCTAGCCCTTACCCTAAACCTAACCCTAACCCTCAACCTAACGCATCAAGCTCATCCTAACCCTAAGCCTAACTCTAATCCTAAGCCTCACCCTCACACTCACCCTCAGCCTAACCCTCACCCTCACCCTAACGCTCTCCCTAAACCTTACCCTCACCCTAACCCTAACCCTAAACCTCACCCTCAGCCTAAACCTACACATAACCCTAATAGTAAACCTAACTCTCACACTCACCCTCACCCTAAACCTAAACCTAACCCTAACCCTCACCCTCAACTTCACCCTATCTGTAACACTTAAGCTAACCTTCACCCTAAACCTAACCATAAGCCTCATCATAACCCTAAACCTAACCCTAACCCTAACTCTCACCCTAAACAAAACACTAAAGCCAACCCTAACCCTCAACCTAACCATCACCCTAACCCTCACAATAACCCTAACCCTCATTCTCACCCTAAACCTCACCCTAACCATTACCCTCACCCTAACCTTAACCCTAAACCTCACTCAGACCCAAAAACTAACCCTCACCGTCACCCTAAACCTAACCCTAACACTCACCCTCACCCTAACCCTCACCCTAAACCTCACCCTCACCCAAACCCTAACCCTCAGTCTCACCCTCACCCATACCCTCAACTTAAACCTCACCCTCAACCTCACCCTCAGCCTAACACTAAACCTAACCCTAGCACTCACACTAAGCCCCACCTTCACCCTAACCCTAACCCTAATCCTCATCCTAAGCCTCATCCTAACCCTGAACCTAACCCTAACCCTAACACTAACCCTAAACTTCACCTGCACCCTAACCCTCACGCTATCCCTCAACTTCACCCCTAACCCTCAACTTAACCTTTAGCCTAACCCTCACACTAACCCTAGCCCTCACCCTCAACCTCACCCTAACCCTAACCCTAACCCTCACCCTAACCCTAACCCTCAACCTAACAGTAACCCTAAACCTAACACTAAACTTCACCCTAACCCTAACCCGAAATCTCAACCTAACCCTAACCCTAAACCTCACCCTCAACCTAGCCCTCACCTAACACTAATTCTAACCCTAACCCTCACTCTGACCCTAACCCTAACCCTCACCCTTACTCTCAACATAAAACTAATCCTATCCCTAACCTGCACCCTAACCCTCACCCTAAACCTAACCCTAATCCTCATCTTCTCACTAGCCCTCACCCAACCCTAAACGTAACCATACCCCTCACCCTCAACCTAACCCTACCCCTAACCCTAACCCTCACCCTAACCCTAACCTCCATCATAACCCTCACCCTAAACCTAACCCTAATCCTAAACCTCACCCTAAACCTCACCCTAACCATTACCCTCACCCTAACCTTAACCCTAAACCTCACTCAGACCCAAAAACTAACCCTCACCGTCACCCTAAACCTAACCCTAACACTCACCCTCACCCTAACCCTCACCCTAAACCTCACCCTCACCCAAACCCTAACCCTCAGTCTCACCCTCACCCATACCCTCAACTTAAACCTCACCCTCAACCTCACCCTCAACCTAACCCTAACCCTAACACTAACACTCACACTAAACCTAACCCTCACCCTAAAACTAACCCTAAACCCTCTCACTAACCCTCACCCTAACCCTAACCATAACCATAACCATAACACTGAACCTCACCCTAACACTAAACCTAACCCTCACCCTCACCCTAAACCTTAGCCTTACCCTAACCCTCACCCTAAGCCTTAGCCTTGCCCTAACCCTCATCCTAACCCTAACCCTATTACTAACCCTCACCCTAACCCCCACCCTAACCCTAAACCTAACCCTAACCCTCACACTAAGCCTAAACCTCACCCTAACTCTAGCCCTCATCCTAACCCTAACCCTAACCCTCACCCTAACAGTAACCCTCAACCTCACCCGCACCCTAACCCTCACCCTAACCCTCAACCTCACCCTAAACATCACCCTAACCCTAATCCTCACCCTAACCTTAACCCTAACCCTCACACTAGCCCTAGACCTCACCCTCACCCTGACTCTCAGCCTAACCCTTAACCTAATTTAACCCTAACCCTCACCCTCATCCTCAACCTAACCCTGCCCCTTACCCTTACAATCACCCCAACCCTAACCTCTACCCTAAACCTAATTCTCACCCTAAGCCTAACCCTAAGCCTAACCCTAAACTTCACCCTAAACCTAACCCTAAACCTCACCATCATCTAGCCCTCACCCTAAACCTAACCCTATCCCTCACCCTAAACTTAACCTTCAGATTAACCCTGACTAACCCTAACCCTCACCCTAACCCTCACCCTAAACCTAAACCTAACCCTAATCCTCACACTAAGCCCAACCCTCACCCTAACCCTAACCCAAACCCTAACCCTCACCCAAACCCTAAACCTAACCCTAACCCTCACACTAAGCCTATACCTCACCCTAACCCTAGCCCTCATCCTAAGCCTCATCCTAACCCTAAACCTAACGCTCACCCTAACACTAACCCTAAACCTCACCTGCACCCTAAACCTCATGCTAACCCTCAACTTCACCCTAAACATCACCCTAAACCTAACCCTCAACTTAACCTTAAGCCTAATCCTCACCCTAACACTAGCCCTCACCCTCACCCTCACCCTCCGATTAACACTAAACCTAACACTAATCCTAACACTCACCCTCAACCTAACCCTAACCCTAACCCTCACCCTAACCCTAACCCTCAACCTAACAGTAACCCTAAACCTAACACTAACCTTCACCCTAAACCTAACCCGAAATCTCAACCTAACCCTAACCCTAAACCTCACCCTCAACCTAGCCCTCACCTAACACTAATTCTAACCCTAACCCTCACTCTGACCCTAACCCTAACCCTCACCCTTACTCTCATCATAACCCTAATCCTATCCCTAACCCTCACACTAACCCTCACATTAAACCTAACCCTAATCCTCACCTTCACCCTAGCCCTCACCCTAACCCTAAACGTAACCGTACCCCTCACCCTCAACCTAACCCTACCCCTAACCCTAACCCTCACCCTAACCCTAACCTCCATCCTAACCCTCACCCTAACCCTAACCCTAATCCTAAACCTCACCCTAAACCTCACCCTCAACCTAACCCTAACCCAAACACTAACCCTCAACCTAACCCGCAACCTAACCCTAAACCTAACTCTAACACTCACACTAAACCTAACCCTCACCCTAACCCTAACACTAAACCCTCTCGCTAATCCTCATCCTAACCCTAACCCTAACCTTAACCATAACACTGAACCTCACCCTAACCCTAAACCTAACCGTCACCCTCAACCTCACCCTAACCCTTAGCCTTACTCTAACCCTCACTCTAAGCCTTAGCCTTGCCCTAACACTCACCCGAACCCTAACCCTACCACTAACCCTCACCCTAACCCTAAACCTAACCCTAACCCTCACACTAAGCCTAACCCTCACCCTAACCCTAGCCCTCATCCTAACCCTCATCCTCACCCTAAACCTAACCCTCACCCTAACAGTGACCGTCAACCTCACCCGCACCCTAACCCTCACCCTAACCCTCACCCTCACCCTAAACATCACCCTAACCCTAACCCTCACCCTAACCTTAAGCCTAACCCTCACCCTAAAACTAGACGTCACCCTCAACCTTACCCTCAGCCTAACATTAACCTAATTTAACCCTAACCCTCACCCTCATCCTCAACCTAACCCTGCCCCTTACCCTTACAATCACCCCAACCCTAACCTCTACCCTAAACCTAATTCTCACTCTAAGCCTAACCCTAAGCCTAACCCTAAACTTCACCCTAAACCTAACTCTAAACCTCACCATCACCTAGACTTCACCCTAAACCTAACCCTAACCCTCACCCTAAACTTAACCTTCAGATTAACCCTAAGACTAACCCTAACACACACCCTAACCCTCACACTCACCCTCACCCTAACCCTAATCTTAACCCTCACCCTAACCCTCACCCTAAACCTAAACCTAACCCTAATCCTCACACTAAGCCCAACCCTCACCCTAACCCTAACCCAAACCCTAACCCTCACCATAACCCTAAACCTAACCCTAACCCTCACACTAAGCCTATCCCTCACCTTAACCCTAGCCCTCATCCTGAGCCTCATCCTAACCCTGAACCTAACCCTCACCCTAACCTTAACCCTAAACCTCACCTGCACCCTAAACCTCACACTTACCCTCAACTTCACCCTAAACATCACCCTAAACCTAACCCTCAACTTAACCTTAAGCCTAACCTTCACCCTAACACTAGCCCTCACCCTCACCCTCACCCTCCGATTAACACTAAACCTAACACTAATCCTAACACTCACCCTCACCATAACCCTAACCGTAACCCTCACCCTAACCCTAACCCTCAACCTAACAGTAACCCTAAACCTAACACTAACCTTCACCCTAAACCTAACCCGAAATCTCAACCTAACCCTAACCCTAAACCTCACCCTCAACCTAGCTCTCACCTAACACTAATTCTAACCCTAACGCTCACTCTGACCCTAACCCTAACCCTCACCCTTACTCTCATCATAACCCTAATCCTATCCCTAACCCTCACACTAACCCTCACACTAAACCTAACCCTAATCCTCACCTTCACCCTAGCCCTCACCCTAACCCTAAACGTAACCGTACGCCTCACCCTCAACCTAACCCTACCCCTAACCCTAACCCTCACCCTAACCCTAACCTCCATCCTAACCCTCACCCTAACCCTAACCCTAATCCTAAACCTCACCCTAAACCTCACCCTCAACCTAACCCTAACCCAAACCCTAACACTCAACCTAACCCGCAACCTAACCCTGAACCTAATTCTAAAACTCACAGTAAACCTAACCCTCACCCTAACCCTAACACTAAACCCTCTCGCTAATCCTCATCCTAACCCTAACCCTAACCATAACCATAACACTGAACCTCACACTAACCCTAAACCTAACCGTCACCCTCACCCTCACCCTAACCCTTAGCCTTACCCTAACCCTCACTCTAAGCCTTAGCCTTGCCCTAACACTCACCCTAACCCTAAACCTATCACTAAACCTCACCCTAACCCTAAACCTAACCCTAACCCTCACACTAAGCCTAACCCTCACCCTAACCCTAGCCCTCATCCTAACCCTCATCCTCAACCTAACCCTAACCCTCACCCTAACAGTAACCCTCAACCTCACCCGCACCCTAACCCTCACCCTAACCCTCACCCTCACCCTAAACATCACCCTAACCCTAACCCTCACCCTAACCTTAAGCCTAACCGTCACCCTAAAACTAGACGTCACCCTTAACCTTACTCTCAGCCTAACACTTACCCAAATTTAACCCTAACCCTCACCCTCATCCTCAACCTAACCCTGCCCCTTACCCTTACACTCACCCCAACCCTAAACTCCACCCTAAACCTAATCCTCACTCTAAGCCTAACCCTAAGTCTAACCCGAAACTTCACCCTAACTCTAACCCTAACCCTCACCATCACCTAGCCCTCACCCTAACTCTAACCCTCACCCTAAACTTAACCTTCAGATTAACCCTAAGACTAACCCTAACCCACACCCTCACACTCACACTCACCCTCATCCTAACCCTAATCGTAACCCTAACCCTAACCCGCATCATAAACCTCACCCTAACCCTAACACTAACACTAACCCTAACCCAATCCCTCACCCTAACCTTCACTCTAACCCTAACCCTCACCCTCACCCTTACCCTAACCCTAAACCCAAACCTCACCTAAACCCTAACCCTAACCCTAACCCTCACCCTCATCTCACACTCACCGTAACCCTAAACCTAACCCTAAATATCACCCTCACACTCACCCTAACCCTAACCCAAACCTTCAACCGAAATCTCACACTCACCCTCATCCTCACCATCACCCTCAACCTAAAACTGCCCCTAACCCTTACTCTCACCCCAACCCTAACCTCCACCCTAAACCTAACCCTCACCCTATCCCTAACCCTAAAGCTAACCCTAACCCTCACAATAAACCTAACCTTCACCCTAAACCTAACCCTAACCCTCATCCTACCCCTCATTCTAACCCTAAACTAAACACTAATCTTAACCCTAACCCTAACCCTAAAACTCACCCCAAACGTAACCCTAACCCTCACCCTCACCGTAACCATAACCCTATCCGTAACCCTAAGACTAACCCTGAACCTAAACCTAACTTAACCCTAATCCTAAACCTCACCCTCACCCTCACCCTAATACTAATATTAACTGTAACCCTAAACCTAAACTTAAACCTAACCCTAATTCTAACCCACACCCTAACCCTAACCATAACTTTAACCCTCACCTGAACCCAACCCTAACCCTCACCCTCACACTAAACCCAAACATTACCCTAACCCTAACCCTCACACTAACCGTGACCCTAACACTCACGGTAACCCTAACACTCATTCTCACTCTAACCCTCACTCTAAACCTTTACTTAATCCTATCCCTAACCCTAAGACTAATCCTAACCTGCACACTAACCCTCACCCTAAACCTAACCCTAACCCTCACCCTAACTCTAAACCTAACTCTAAAACCCACCCTCACCCTAACCCTCACCCAAAACCTTACTCTCACCCTAACCCTCATGCTAAGCCTAACCCTAACATTAACCCTCACCCTAACCCTCAACCTCACAATAACCCTCAACCTAAGCCTAACCCTCACCCTCACCCTAACCCTCACACTCACCCTCAGCCTAACCCTTAAACTAATCCGACCCCTCACTCTCACTCTGACCCTAAACTCACCCTAACCCTAACCCCAACCCTTACCCTCACCCTAACCCTCAATCTAACCCTAACCCTAAACATAATCCTAACACTCACCCGCACCCTAAACCTCACCGTCACCCTAACCCTCACCCTAAACATAACCCTCACCCACACCCTAACCCTCAGTTTGACCCTCACCCTCACCCTCACCCTAACCCTCACCCTCACCCTAACCCTCAACCTCACCCTCACCCTCACCCAAAATCTAACCCTCAGTCTCAAGGGAACGCTCACCCTCATCCTAACCATCACCCTCATGCTAAACATCACCTAACCCTAACCCTCATGCTCACCATAACCCTAACCCTAATCCTCACCCTAACCCTAATTCTTACCCTCAACCTCACACTCAGTCTAATCTTAACATTAACATTAGCCCTAAACCTAAACCTCACCCTCAGCCTAAACCTAACCCTAACCCTAATCCTAAACCTAAACCTCACCCTCACCCTCACCCTAAACCTAAACCTAACCCTAACCCTGACACACACCCTCACCCTATCCGTAACCCTTAAGCTAACCTTCACCCTAAACCTAACCCTAAACCTCACCCTCACCCTAACACTAACCCTAAACCTAACCCTCACCCTCAACCAAACCTTAAACCCAACCCTAACCCTCAACCTAAACATCAACCTAACCCTCACGATAACCCTAACCCTCACTCTCACCCTAACCCTCACCCTAACTTTTACCCTCACCCTAACAATAACCCTGAACCTCATCCAGACCCAAACCTTAACTCTCACCGTCACCCTAAACCTAACCCTAATGTTCACCCTCACCATAACCCGAACCTTAAACCTCGCCCTCACCCAAATCCTAACACTCAGTCTCACCCTCACTCATACCCTCACCCTAACCCTCACCCTCAATCTCACCCTCAGCCTAAACCTAAACATAACCCTAATCCTAACCCTTACCCTCACCCTCACCCTCACCCTCAACCTAACCTTAAATGTAACCCTAATCCTAACCCTCACCCTCAACCTCACCCTAAACCTAACTCTAACCCTAACCCTAACACTCACTCTAACCCTCACGCTAACCATAATTCTAAGCCTAACCTTCACCCTAACCCTCACCCTAACCCTTAACTTCAACCTAACCCTAAACCTAACCCTCAGCCTCACCCTACACCTCACCTTAACCCTAACCCACACCCTAATCCTTACCCTGCTGCTAACCCTCACCCTAAACCTAACCATAACCCTCACCCTAACCCTCACCCTAACACTCACGATAACCCCAACCCTCAATTTCACCATAACCTTCACCCTAAAACTTAACCTCACCCTCACCCTAATCCTAACCCTAACACCCACACTAACCCTAACCCTCACCTTAACCCTGAACCTAACCCTCACCCTCATCCTAAACCTAAACCTAACCCTAACCCTATCCCTCACCATCACCCTCACACTAAGAGTAAGGCTAACCCTAAACTGCACTATCACCCTAATACTCACCCTAACTCTTAACCTCACCCTAAACTTAACCCTAACCCTAACCCTCAAACTAAACCTAACCTTCACCCTAACCCTAACCCTATCCCTCACCCTAACCCTTAGCCTTAGGTAACCCTCACCCTAAGCCTTAGCCTTGCCCTCACCCTCAGCTTAACCCTAACCCTATCACTAACCCTCACCCTCAGCCTCACCCTAAACATCACCCTAACCCTAAACCTAACCCTAACCCTCACACTAAGCCTAACCCTCAACCTAACCCTAACCCTAGCTCTCATCGTAACCCTCATCCTAACCCTAAACCTAACCCTCACCCTAAACCTCACCTTCACCCTAAACATCACCGTAACCCTAACCCTCACCCTAACCTTAAGCCTAACCCTCACACTAACCCTAGCCCTCACCCTCACCCTCACCCTCTGCTTAACACTAAACCTAACCCTAATCCTAACCCTCAACCTCACCCTAACCTTAACCCTAAACCTCACCCTAACTCTAACCCTCAAGCTAACCATAACCCTAAACCTAAGACTAACCCTCCCCTTAACCCTAACCTGAAATCTCACCCTAAACCTAACCCTAACCCTCGCCCTCAACCTAGCTGTCACCTAACATTAATTCTAACCTTAACCCTCACTCTGACCCTAACCCTAACCCTCACTCTTACTCTCACCATAACACTAACCCTAACCCTAACCCTAACCCTAAACCTAACCCTAATCCGCACCTTCACCCTAGCCCTCACCCTAACCCTAATTGTAATCCTAACCCACACTCTCACCCTCAACCTAACCCTACCCCTAACCCTAACCCTCACCCTAACCCTAACCTCCATCCTAACCCTCACCCTAACCCTAACCCTAATCCTAAACCTCACCCTAAACCTCACCCTCAACCTAACGCTAATCCAAACCCTAACTCTCAACCTAACCCTCACCCTACCCCTAACACTAACACTCACACCAAACCTAACCCTCACCCTACCCCTCAATCTACCCCTCACGCTAACCCTCATCCTAACCCTAACCATAACTATAACCCTAAACCTGAACCTCACCCTAACCCTAAACCTAACCTCACCCTAGCCCTTAGCCTTACCCTAACCCTCACTCTAAGCCTTAGCCTTGACCTAACCCTCACCTTAACCCTCACCCTAACCCTCACCCTAACCCTCACCCTAACCATCACCCTAACCCTAAACCTAACACTAACCCTCACACTAAGCCTAACCCTCACCCTAACCCTAGCCCTCATGCTAACCCTCATCCTAACCCTAAACGTAACACTCACCCTAACACTAACCCTCAACCTCACCCGCACCCTAACCCTCACCCTAACCCTCACCCTCATCATAAACATCACTCTAACCCTCTTCCTCACCCAAACCTTAAGCCTAACCCTCAACCTAGCCCTAGACCTCACCCTCACCCTTACGCTCAGCCTAACCCTCACCCTAATTTAACCCTAACCCTTACCCTCACCCTCAACCTAACCCTGCCCCTTACCCTTACACTCACCCCAACCCGAACCTCCACCCTAAACCTAATCCTCACCCTAAGCCTAAACCTAAGCCTAACCCTAAACCTCACACTAACCCAAACCTTAACCCTCACCATCACCTAGCACTCACCCTATACTTAACCCTAAACCTCACCCTAAACCTAACCCTCAGATTAACCATAAGACTAACCCTAACCCTCACTGTAACCCTCAAACCCGAACCCTAATCTTAACCCTAACCCTAACCCTCATCATAAACCTGACCCTAACCCTAACACTAACACTAACCCTAACCCTATCCCTCACCCTAACCTTTACTCTAACCCTAACCCTCACCCTCACCCTTACCCTAACCCTAAACCTAAACCTCATCCAAAGCCTAACCCTAAACCTAATCCTCACCCTCACCTCACATTCACCGTAACCCTAAACCTAACCCTAAATTTCATGCTCACACTCACCCTAATCATAAACCAAACCCTCAACTGAAACCTCACCCTCACCCTCATCCTCACCATCACCCTCAATCTAACACTGCCCCTAACCCTTACTCTCATCCCAACCCTAACCTCCACCCTAAACCTAACCCTCACCCTAACCCTAACCCTAAGGTTAACCCTAACCCTCACAATAACCCATCACACTAAACCTAATGCTACCTCACACCCTACCCCTCAACCTAACCATAAACCTAACACTAATCTTAACCCTAACCCTAACCCTAAACCTCACAACAAACCTAAGCCTAACCCTCACCCTCACCCTCACCTTAACCCTAACCCTCACAATAACCCTAACGCTAACCCTCTGCCTCACTCTAGCCCTCAAACCAACCCTAATCCTAACCCTAACCCTCATTCTTACCCTCACCCTCACCCTAACTCACACATTAACCTTCACCCTAACAGTAACCCTAACCCACACCTTAACCCTAACCCTCACCCTAACCCTAACCCTCACCCTCACACTCACTTTCCCCCTAACCCTAATTCTAACCCTAACCCTCACCCTAACACTAAGCCTAAGCCTAATGCTAACTCTAACCCTCACCCTCACCGTCTCCCTAACCCTAAACTTATCCCTAAACGTCACCCTATCCCTAAAATTCACCCTAAACCGCACCCAAACCCTCATCCTCACCCTAACACGAACACTAAGCCTGACCCTAACCCTCACCCTAAACATCACCCTAATGATTACTCTCAAGCTAATCCTAACCCTAACCCTAACCCTAATCCTCACACTAATCCTCACCCTAACCCTAACACTAAACTTCACCCAACCCTAACCCTAAAACTTACCCTAATACTAACACTAAACCTAACCCTCACCCTCAGCCTAAACCTCACCGTCAGCCTAACACTCACCCTCACCCTAAACATCACCCTAACCCTAACCTTCACCCTAACCCTAACCCTAACACTCACTCTAAACCTCACCCTCACCCTCACCCTCACCCGAAACCTAACCCTAACCCTACCCCTAATCCTTAACCTAACACTCTCCATCAACCTCACCCTAAACCTATCCCTACCCCTAACACTAACCCTCACCCTCACCCTCACCCTAACACTAACACTAACCCTAACCCTAATCCTCACCTTAAACCTAACCCTCAACCACTACCTAATCCTAACACTCACCCTCACCCTTATCCTCACCCTAACGCTAACCCTAACCCTAACCTTAACAATCACAATAACCCTAACCCTCACTCTAACCATAAACCTACACCTCAACCTAACACTCACCCTAACCCTAACCATAAACCTAAACCTCAACCTAAGCCTAACCCTAACCCTCATCCTCACCGTTAACTTCACCATCACCCTAACACTCACACTAAGCCTAACCCTCACCCACACAACCCTCAACCTCACCGGAACCCTCACCCTCACCCTAAGCTTAATCCTAACCATACGCCTAATCCGTAACCTAACCCTCTCCATCACCATCACCCTAAACCTATCCCTACCCCTAACACTAACCCTCACTCTCACACTCACCCTAACACTAACCCTAACCCTAAACCTCACCTTAAACCTAACCCTCAATCGCTACCTAACACTACCCCTCACCCTAACGCTCACCCTAACCCATATCCTCACCCTAACGCTAACCCTAACCCTAACCCTAACAATCAAAATAACCCTAACCCTCACTCTAACCATAAACCTACAACTCACCCTAACCCTAACCCTAAACCTAACACTCACCCTAAACCTAACCTGAACCCTCACCCTCACCGTAACCCTCACCATCACCCTAACACTCACCCTAAGCCTAACCCTCACCCACACCTTAACCCTCAACCTCACGCGAACCCTCACCCTCACCCTAACACTCACCCTCAAGTTAAATATCACCCAAACCCTAACGTCACCTTAACCCTAACCCTCAATCTCACCCTAAACCTAACCCTCACACTTACCCTCACCCTTACCCTAATCCTCACATTAACCCTCACCCCTACCTAACCGAAACCCTCACCCTCACTCTCACCCTAACCCTCACCACCAACCTAGCCCTCAACATAACCCTAACCCTAAACCTCACCCTCACCCTCACCCTCATCCTAACCCTATGCCTAACTCTAATCCTAAACCTCACCCTCAACCTCACCCTCAGCCGAACCCACACCCTCACCCTAACCCTCTCCCTAAACCTTACGCTCACCCTAACCCTAAACCTAAACCTCAACCTCAACCTAAACCAAACGGTAACCCTAATCCTAAATCTAACCCTCACCCTCAACCTCACCCTAAATCTAACCCTAACCCTCACTCTCACCCTCACCCTAACTGTAACCCTCACCCTCACACTAAACCAAACCTTAACTCCAACCCCAACCCTCACCCTAACCATCACCCTAATCCTCACGTTAACCCTAACCCTCAATCTCACCCTAACCCTCACTCTAAACCTTACCCTCACTGTAACCACAACCATAAACCTCACCCAGACCCAAACCCTAAAGCTCACCGTCACCCTAAACCTAACCTTAATGCTCACCCTCACACTAACACTCCCCCTAAACCTATCCCTCCCCCTTATCCTAACCCTCACCCATACCCTCACCCTAACCCTCAACCTCACCGTAAACATCACCCTAAGCCTAACCCTCCCCCTTACCCTAACCCTCACCCTCACCTCACCTTAAACCGAACCCTAAATCTAATCCTAATCCTAATCCTAACCCTGAACCTGACCCACACCCTCAACCTAATTGTAAACATAACCCTAATCCTAAATGTCAACCTCACCCTCACCCTAAACCTAACTCTAACACTAACCCTAACCCTCACCCTAACCCTAATGCTAAGCTTAACCCTCAACGTAACCCTAACCCTAACCCACACCCTCATCCTAAACCGAACCCTAACCCTCACCCTAAACCTCACCCTCACCCTAAATATCACCCTAACCATAACCCTCACCCTAACCTTAAGCCTAACCCTCACCCTAACCCTATCGCTCACCCAAACCCTAACCCTCAGCTTAACAATAAACCTAACCCTAATCCTAACCGTAATTCTCGCCCTCACCCTCACCCTAACCCTAACCCTAACCCTCACCCTAACCCTAACACTCACCCACACCCTCAGCCTAACAGTATCCCTAACCCTAATCCTAACCGTCACCGTCACCCTCACCCCTCACCCTCAGCCTATTCCCCACCCTGAACCTAACCCTAACCCTAACCCTCACGCTAACCCTCACCCTGACACTCACGATAACCCTGACTCACTCTCATAGTAATACTCACCCTAACCCTTACCTTCACCATAACCCTACCCCTAAACCTAACCCGAACCCTGACAATAACCCTAACCCGCACCCTAACCATAACCCTAACCCTAATCCTCACCCTCACCCTCAGCCTAACAGTATCCCTAACCCTAATCCTAACCCTCACACTCACCCTCACCCTAACCCTAACCCTAAACCTCACCCTAAACCTAATTCTAACCCTCACCCTCACCCTCACCCTCGGCCTAACCCTAACCGGAACCCTAATCCTAACCCTCACCCTCACCCCTCACCCTCAGCCTAACCCTCACCCTCAACCTAACCCCAATCCTAACCCTCACCCAAACCCTCACCCTAACACTCATGATAACCCTAACACAGACCCTAACCCTTACCCTCACCCTAACCCTAAACCTAAACCTAACCCTAACCCTCACACTAACACTAACCCTCACCTTAACCCTAACACTCACCCTAACACTCACCCTCATCCTAGACCTTACCCTAACCCTAAGCACAACCTATACCCTCACACGCACCCTAAGGCTAACCCTAACACTCAACCTAACCCTCACTCTAACCCTAAACCTCACCCTAACCCTAAACCTAACCCTCAGATTCACCCTAGCCCTCACACTAACCCTAACCCTAAACCTCACCCTCACCCTAACTCTCACCCTAAACCTTGCCCTCACCCTAACCTTAAACCTATCACTAACCCCAACACTAACCATAAACCTCACCATAGCTCTAACACTACTGCTCAGCCTAACACTCCTACTAATCCTAAACCTAAACCAAACTCTCACCCTAACCCTAACACTAACACTCACACTAAAACTAAGCCTAACCCTAACCCTAACCCTCACCCTCACCCTCAACTTCAACCTAATCCTTACCCAAACCCTAATCCTAAACCTAACCTCACCCTCAACCTGTCTCTAAACATAACCTTAACCCTAACTCTCACTCTCACCATAACCCTAACCCTAGACCTATCCCTAAACCTCACCCTATCACTAATCCTCACCCTAACCCTACCCCTAACCATAACCATAACCCTAAACCACAACCTAAATCTAACCCTAATCCTAACCCTAACCCTCAACTTAACCCAATCCCTAACCCTAAACCTAACACTCAGCCTAAATCTAACCCTCAACCTCATCCTCACCCTCACCGTCACCCTCAGACTAACCATAAGCCTAACCCTAACGCTAACCCTAACACTCACACTCATCCTCACCCTAAACCAAAGCCTAACCCTAACCCTAACCCTAACCCTCACACTCACCCTCACCCTCAGCCTAGCCCTAACCCTCATCCTAAAGCTAACCCTCACCTTCAACCTCAACCAAACCCTATGCCTAACCCTAACCCTCACCCTAACCCTAATATCCACGCGAACCCTAACCCTCAACCTAACCCTAACCCTAATATTAACCATAACCCTCACACTAACCGTAACCCTCACCATAACCCTACACCTACCCCTCACCCTACCCCTCATCCTCACCCTGACCCTAACCTTAATCCTAACCCTAACCCTAACCCTAACTCTAAACCTAAACCTAAACCTCTCCTTCACTCTCACCCTAATGGTAACCTTAAACTTAATCCTAACCCTAACAATAACCCTAAACCTAACCCTAATCCTAACCCTCCCCTTCACCCTAACCCTAACCTTAACCATCACCCTAACCCTATCCCTCAACCTAACCATAACCCTAAACCTAACACTAACACTAACCCTAACCCTAACCCGAAATCTCACACTAACCCTAAACCTAACCCTCACCCTCAACTTCGACTTAACCCTACCCCTAATGCTAACACTCACCCTAACCCTAACCTCCATCCTAACACTCACCCTAACCCTAAACCTCACCCTAAACCTCAACCTCAACCTAACCCTAACCCAAACCCTAACCCTGAACCTAAACTTCGCAATAACCCTAACCCTAACCGTATCATTAACCCTCATACTAAACCTAACCCTCACCCTAAACCTAAACCTACTCCTCACGCTAACCCTCATCCTAACCCTAACCCTAACCCTCAACCTCACCCTAACCCTCACCCTAAGCCTTAGCCTTGCTCTAACCCTCACCCTCACACTAACCCTATCACTAACCCTCACCATAACACTCACCCTAAACATCACCCTAACCCTAAACCTAAACCTAACCCTCACACTAAGCCTAACCCTCACCCTAACCCTAAACCTAGTTCTCACCCTAACCCTCACCCGCACTCTAACCCTCACCCTAACCCTCACCCTCACCCTAAATATCACCCAAACGCTAACCCTCACCCTCACCCTAACCCTAACCCTCACCCTCACCCTCAGCCTAACAGTATCCCTAACCCTAATCCTAACCCTCACAATCACCCTAAGGTAACCCTAACCCTCACTCTCACCTTAAACCACACCCAAAGCCTTAACCGCACCCCAACCCTCACCCTAAATCTAATCCTCAAACTAAACCAAACCCTTTCCCTAACTCTAACCCTACCCCTCACCCTAACACTAACCCTAAACCGAAGCCTAGCCCTAACTCTAACCCTAAACCTCATACTCACCCTCAACCTCACCCTCACTCTCAGCCTAACCCTAACCCTAATCCTAAATCTAACCCTCACCCTCACCCACAAAAAAAACCCTATGCCTAACCCTAACCCACACCCTAACAGTAACATCCACCCAAACCCTAACCCACAACCTAACCCTAACCCTAACACTAACCATAACCCTCACACTAACCATAACCCTCACCCGAACCCTACCCCTACCCTCACCCTACCCCTCATTGTAACCCTGACCCTAACCTTAATCCTAACCCTAACCCTAACCCTCACTCTAAACCTAACCCTAAACCTCACCCTCACTCTCACCCTAATCTTAATCATAACCTTAACACTAACCCTAACAATAACCCTAAACCTAACCCTAATTCTAACCCTCACCCTCACCCTAACCCTAACCTTTACCATCACCCTAACCCTAGCCCTCAACCTAACCTTAAACCTAAACCTAACACTAATCCTAACCCTATCCCTAAACCGAAATCTCACACTAACTCTAACCCTAAACCTCACCCTCAACCTCGACCTAACCCTACCCTTAACCCTAACACTCACCCTAACCCTAACCTCCATCCTAACCCTCACCCTAACCCTAAACGTCACCCTAAACCTCACCCTCAACCTAAACCTAACCCAAACCCTAACCCTCAAGCTAAACTTCGCCTAAACCTAACCCTAACCCTAACACTAACCCTCATACTAAACCTAAACCTAACCATACCTCACTCTAACCCTCATCCTAACCCTAACCTTAACCCGAACCCTGAACCTCACCCTAACCCTAACCCTCACCCTCACTCTCACCCTAACACTTAGCCTTACCATAAACCTCACCCTAACCTTAGCCTTGCTCTAACCCTCACACTAAGCCTAAACTTCAACCTAACCCTAACCATAGTTATCTTCCTAAACCTCACCCGCACCCTAATGCTCACCCTCACCCTAAATATCACACAAACGCTAACCCTCACCCTAACCCTTGCCCTCACCCTAACCTTAAATGTATCACTAACCCCAACACTAACCCTAACCCTCACCATAACCCTAACCCTACTCCTCAGCCTAACCCTCATACTAATCCTAAACCTAACCCAAACTCTCACCCTAACCCTAACACTAACACTCACCCTAAATCTAAGCCTAACCCTAACCCTAACCCTCATCCTCACCCTCAACTTCAACCTAACCCGTACCCTAACCCTAATCCTAAACCTAAACCTCACCCTCAACCTGTCTCTAAACATAACCTTAACCCTAACTCTCCCTCTCACCATAATCCTAACCTAAACCTATCCCTAAACCTCACCCTATCCCTAACTCTCACCCTAACCCTAACCCAAACCCTCACCCTCACCTTAAACCTAACCCTAACCCAAACCCTAACCCTGAACCTAAACTTCGCCTAACCCTAACCCTTACCCTAACACTAACCCTCATACTAAACCTAACCCTCACCCTAAACCTAACCCTACCCCTCTCGCTAACACTCATCCTAACCCTAACTTTAACCCTAACCCCGAACCTCACACTAACCCTAACCCTCACACTCACGCTCACCCTCACCCTAAACCTTAACCTTACCCTAACCCTCACCCTAAGCCTTAGCCTTGCTCTAACCCTCACCCTCACTCTAACCCTATCACTAACCCTCACCATAACCCTCACCCTAACCATCATCCTAACACTAAACCTAACCCTAACCCTCACACTAAGCCTAACCCTCACCCTAACCCTAACCCTAGCCCTCATCCTAACCGTAACCCTACGCCTCATCCTAACCTTCATCCGAAGCCTAAACCTAACACTCAACCTAACCCTAACCCTAAACCACACCCGCAGCCTAACCCCCACCCTAACCATCCCGCTCACCCTAAACATCACCCTAACACTAACCCTCAACCTAAACTTAAGCCTAACCCTCACCCTAACCTTAGCCCTCATCCTCACCCTCACCCTCAGCTTAACACTAAACCTAACCTTAATCCTAACCGTAATACTCACCCTCACCCTCAACCTAACCCTAATGCTAACCCTCAACCTAACCCTAACCCTCACCCTCACCCTCAGCCTAAGAGTATCCCTAAACCTAATCCTAACCCTCACACTCACCCTCACCCTCACCCTAACCCTAACCCTAAACCTCACCCTAAGCCTAATGCTAACCCTCACCCTCACCCTCACCCTAACCCTCACCCTAACCCTATCCCTAAACCTAACCCTAAACCTCACACTCACTCTCAGCCTCAGCCTACCCGTAACCCCAACCCTAACTCTCACCATAAACCTCACACTAAGATTAAGGCTAAACCTAACTCTCACTATCACCCTAACCCCCACTATTACTCTTACACTCACCCTAACCCTAACCCTAAACCTCACCCTCACCCTCAGCCTAAAAGTATCCCTAAACCTAATCCTAACCCTCACACTCAACCTCAACCTCACCCCTCACAATCAGCCTAACCCTCACCCTCACTGTAACCCTCACCCTAACCCTTACCCTCACCCTAACCCTCACCCTCATCCTCAGTGTAACCCTAAACCTAGTCCTAGCCCTAACCCTCAACCTCAACCTCACCCTAAACCTAACCCTAACCCAAAGCCTCACCCTCACATTCACCCTCATCCTCACCCTCACCCTAACCCTAACACTCACAATCACCCTAACCCAAAACCTAACATTCACACTAGAACTCACCCTAACGCTCATGATAACCCTAACACTCATTCTCACCCTAAACCTCACCCTAATGCTTATCCTCACCCTAACACTCACCCTAACCCTAACCCTATCCATAATCCTAACCCTCATCCTAACCTTAACCTTAACCCTCACCCTAACCCTAACACTAACCCTAAACCTCACCCTCACCCTCACCTTCACCCTCAGCCTAACTCTAACCCTAACCCTAATCCTAAACCTCACCCTCACTCCTCATCCTCACACTAACCCTCACCATAACACTTACACTCACCCTAACCCTCACCCTCACTCTCATTGTAACCCAAACCCTAATCCTACCCTAACCCTCAACCTTAACCTCACAATAAACCTAAACTTAACCCTAAGCCTCACCCTCACTCTGACACTAACCCTCACCCTAACCCTTACCCTCAACCTAACCCTAACCCTAACCTTCACACTAAAACTTACCCTCACCCTAACCCTAACCCTACCCCTCACCGTACCCTCAACCTAACCCTAATCCTAACCCTAACCCTAAACCTCACCCTAACCCTAACCCTAACCCTCACCCTCAACCTCACTTTAACCCTAACTCTGACCCTAACCTTAACAATAACCCTAACCCTAAGCCTAACCCTAAATCTCACCCTACCCGTCATCCTAACCCTAATCCTAACACTCACCCTCACACTAACCTTAACCCTAACCCTAGCCCTAACCCTAACCCTAAACCTAACCCTAACCTTCCCCCTAACCTTCAACCTAACCCTAAACCTAAACCTCACCCTAACACTAACCCTAAATTTAAACCTCTCCGTTACCCTAACCCACACCCTAACACTAAACCTCACCCTAACGTTAACTCTAACCCTAAATCTCAACCTCACCCTAAACCTCACCCTAATTCTAACCCTCACCCTAACTCTTACCTCAGCCTCAACCTCACCCTAAACCTAACCCTAACCCTCACGCTCACCCTCACCATTACCGTAAATCTAACCCTAACCCTAACAATAACCATAAACCTAACCCTTACCCAAACCCTCACCGAACCCTACCCCTAACCCTAAACCTCACGAAAACCCTAACCCTAACCCTCACCCTCACCCTGCGCCTGATCTTAAGTCTAACCCTAACCCTAACCCTCACACTCACCCTCATCCTCACCCTCACCCTCAGCCTAACCCTAACGCTATACCTAAGGCTCAATATAAACCTCACACTAAGACTAAAGCTAAACCTAACCCTCAATATCAACCTATCCCTCACTCTTATTCTTACCGTCACCCTAAACTTAACGCTTACACTAACCCTCAACCTAACCCTCACCCTAAACATCACACTAACCCTAACCCACACCCTAATCCTTACCCTCCCGCTAACCCTCACCCTAACCCTACCCTAACACTCACCCTAACCCTCACCCTAACACTCACGATAACCCCAACCCTCATTCTCACTCTAACCTTCAACCTAAACCTTACCCTCACCCTAACCCTAACCCTAACCCTACCCCTCACACTAATCCTAACCCTCACCCTAACCCTGAACCTAATCCTCACCCTCATCCTAAAGCCAAACCTAACACTAACCCTAAACCTCACCCTAACCCTAATGCGAAGCTTATCCCTCACCGTAACCCTAACCCTAACCCACACCCTCATCCTAAACCGAACCCTAACCCTAACCCTAACCCCCACCCTAACCTTAACCCTAACCCTCACCCTAACCCTAGCGCTCACCCAAACCCTGACCCTCAGCTTTACACTAAACTTAACCCTAATCCTAACTGTAATTCTCACCCTTACCCTCACCTTAACCCTAACCCTAACCTTAACCCTCACCCTCACCCTAACCCTAACCCTAACACTCACCCTCACCCTCACCCTCAGCCTAACAGTATCCCTAACCTTAATCCTAACCCTCACACTCACCCTCACCCTAACCCTAAACATAAACCTCACCCTTACCCTAATGCTAAACCTCACCCTCACCGTCACCCTCATGCCGCACCCTGAACCTAATCCTCACCCTGAACCTAACCCCAACCTTAACCCTCATGTTAACACTCACCCTAACACTCACGATAACCCTGACTCACTCTCATACTAACACTCACCCTAACCCTTACCCTCACCCTAACCCTAACCCTAAACCTAACCTAAACCTTGACAATAACCCTAACGCTCACCCTAACCCTAAACCTCATCCTAAAACTCACACTTATCCTAAATCTAACCCTAACCCAAAGCCGCACCCTTACCCTCACACTCACCCTAAGGCTAACCCTAACCCTCACTCTCACCCTAAACCGCACCCAAGCCTTAAACTCACCCCAACCCTTACTCTAAATCTAACCCTCAAACTAAACCAAACCCTTACCCTAACTCTAACACTACCCCTCACCCTAACCCTAACCCTAAACCGAAGCCTAACCCTAACTCTAACCCTAACCCTCATACTCACCCTCAACCTCACCCTTACCCTCAGCCTAACCCTAACCCTAATGATAAAGCTAACCCTCACCCTCACCCTCAACCAAACCCTATGCCTAACCCTCACCCTCACCCTAACCCTAACATCCACCCGAACCCTAACCCTCAACCTAAGCGTAACCCTAACACTAACCATAACCCTCACACTAACCGTAACCCGAACCCTAACCCTAACCATACCCCTCACCCTACCCCTCACCGTAACCCTGACCCTAACCTTAATCCTAACCTTCACTCTAACCCTAACCCTAAACCTCACCCTCACTCTCACCCTAATCATAACCATAAACTTAACCGTTACCCTAACAATAACCCTAAACCTAACCCTAATCCTAACCCTCACCCTCACCCTAACCCTAAACTTAACCATCACCCTAACCCTATCCCTCAACCTAACCTTAAACCTAAACCTAACACTAACCCTAACCCTAACCCGAAATCTCACACTAACCCTAACCCTAACCCTCACCCTCAACCTCTACCTAACCCTACCCCAACCATAACACTCACCCTAACCCTAAACTCCATCCTACCCCTTACCCTAATCCTAAACCTCACCCTCAACCTAATCCTAACCGAAACCCTAATCCTCAACCTAAATTTCGTCCTAACCCTAAATTTAACCCTAACACTAACCCTCATACTAAACCTAATCATCACCCTAAACCTAAACCTACCCCTCATGCTAACACTCTTCCTAACCCTAACCCTAACCCTAACCCCAAACCTCACCCTAACCCTAACCCTAACACTCACCCTCACCCTCACACTATCCCTTAGCCTTACCCTAACCCTCACCCTAAGCCTTAGCCTTGCTCCAACCCTCACCCTCAGCCTAATCCTATCACTAACCCTCACCATAACCCTCACCCTAACCATCACCCTAACCCTAAACTTAACCCTTACCCTCAGACTAAACGTAACCCTCAGCCTAACCCTAACCCTAGTTCTCATCTTAACCCTCACCTGCACCGTAACCATCACCCTAACCCTCACCCTCACCCTAAATATCACCCAAATGCTAAACCTCACCCTAACCCTCACCCTCACTCTAACCCTCACCCTAACCCAAACCCTCACCCTCACCCTCAGCCTAACAGTATCCCTAACCCTAATCCTAACCTTCACACTCACCCACACAATAACCCTAACCCTAAACTTCACCCTAAACCTAATGCTAACACTCACCCTCACACTCATCCACACCCTCAGCCTATCCCTAACTGGAACCCTAATCCTAAACCTCACCCTCACCCATCACACTCAGCCTAACCCTCACCCTCAACCTAACCCTAATCCTAACCCTCACCCAAACCCTCTACCTAATACTCATGATAACCCTAACATTCACCCTAACCCTTACCCTCACCCTAACCCTAAACCTAAACCTAACCCTAACCCTCACACTAACACTAACCCTCATCCTAACCCTAACACTCACCCTAACACGCACCCTCATCCTAAACCTAACCCTAACCCTAACCCCAACCTTTACCCTCACACGCACCCTAAGGCTAAAATTAACTCTCAACCTATCCCTGACCCTAAGCCTTAACCTCAACCTAACCCTAAACCTAATCCTCAGCCTCACCCTAGCCCTCACACTAACCCTAACCCTAACCCTCACCCTCACCCTAACCCTCACCCTGAACCTTACCCTCCCCCTAATCTTAAACCTAACACTAACCCCAACAGTAACCCTAACCCTCACCATAACCCTAACCCTACTGCTCAGCCTAACCCTCATCCTCATCCTAAACCTAACCCAAACTCTCGCCCTAACCCTAACACTAACCCTCACCCTAAACCTAAGCCTAACTCTAACCCTAACCCTCATCCTTACCCTCACCTTCAACCTAACCCTTACCCTAAACCTAATCCTAACCCTAACCCTCACCCTCAACCTGGCTCTTAATATAACCATAACCCTAATTCTCACCTTCACCATAACCCTAACCCTAAACCTATCACTAAACCTAACCCTATCCCTAATCCTCACCCTAACCCTCACCCAAACCCTCACCCTCACCCTAACCATAACCCTAACCCGAACCGTAAACCTAACCCTAATCCTAACCCTAACCCTCACCCTAACCCTAAACCTAACACTCACCCTAAATGTAACCCTCACCTTCACCCTCACCCTCATTCTAACCATAAGCCTAACCCTAACCCTAACCCTAATCCTAACACTCACCCTCACCCTAAACCTAAGCCTAAGCCTAACCCTAACCCTCACACTCTCCGTCAACTTTACCCTCACCCTCACCCTCACCCTAACCCTAATCCTAATGCTAACCCTCACTCTCACCCTCAACCTATTCCTATGCCTTACCCTAACCCTCACCCTAGCCCTAACCTCCACAGTAACCCTAACCCTCAACCTAACCCTAAACCTAACCCTAACCCTCACACTAACCATAATGCTCACCCTAACCCTACCCATAAACCTCACCCTACCCCTCATCCTAACCTTCACCCTCACCCTCACCCTAACCCTAATCCTAACCCTAACCGTAAACCTAACCCTAACCCTAACCCTAACCCTCACCCTCACCTCATCCTCACCGTAACCTTAACCCTAACCCTAACACTAACCCTAAACCTCACCATCACCCTCACCCTAACCCTAACACAAACCCAACTGAACCCTCACCCTCACCCTCAGCCTCACCATCACCCTCAACCTAACCCTGACCCTAAACCTAACCGTAACCTAACCTAACCTTAATTTAACACTAACCCTCACCCTCAACCTAACCCTGACCCTAAACCTGACTCTCACTCCAACCCTAAACCTAACCCTAATCCTAACCCTATCCCTAAACCTCACCCTAACCCTCACACTAAACCTAACCATCACCCTAACCCTAACCCTACACCTCACCCTAACACTTAGCCTTACCCTAACCCTCACCCTAAGCCTTAGCCTTACCCAAACCCTCACCCTCACCCTAACCCTATCACTAACCCTCACCCTAACCCTCAACCTAACCATCACCCTAACCCTAAACCTAACCCTAACCCTCACACTAAGCCTAACTCTCACCCTAACCCTAACCCTAGCCCTCATCCTAACCCTCAGCCTATCCCTAAACCTAATACTCAACCTAACCCTAACCCTAAACCTCACCTGCTCCCTAACCCTCACCCTAACCCTCTTGCTCACCCTAAACATCACCCTCACCTTAACCATCACCCTAACCTTTAGCCTAACCCTCACCCTAACCCTAGTCCTCAGCTTCACCCTTACCCCAACCCTATCCCTAACCCTAACCCTAATGCTAACCCTCACCCTCACCCTCAGCCTTACCCTAACAGTAACCCGAATCCTAACCCTCACCCTCACCCCTCACATTCAGCCTAACCCTCACCCTCAACCTAACGGTAACCCTAACCCTCACTCTCACCCTAAACCTCACCCTAACCCGTAAACTCACCCCAACCCTCACCCTAACCCTAACCCTCAAACTAAACCTAACCCTCACATTAACCCTAGCGCTACACCTCACCCTTACCCTATCCTTAACCCTAACCCTAACCTAAACCTCACCCTAAACCTAAACCTAACCCTCATCCTCACTCTAGCCTCACACTAACCATAACCGTAACGCACACCCTCACCCTAACCCTCACCCTAAACCTTAACCTCACCCTAACGTTAACCCTATCCCTAACCCTCACCCTAATGATAACCCTCACACGAAACCTAACCCTACCCCACAGCCTAACCATCATCCGAACCCTAAACCTAACCCAAACCCTCACCCGAACCCTAACACGAACACTCACCCTAAACTAAACCCTCACCCTCACCCTTACCCTCACCCTCAACCTAACCCTTACCCTAAAACTAATCCTAATGCTAACCCTCATCCTCACCTTGTCTCTAAACCTAACCGTAACCCTAAATGTCACCCTCACCATCACCCTAATCTTAAACTTATTCCTAAACCTCACCCTGTCCCTAACCCTCACCCTAACCTTAACCCAGATCCTCACACACCGTAACCCTAACCCTAACCCTTTAGCACCTTAAACCTCACGCTAATGCTTACCTTCAACGTAAACCTAACCCTAACCCTAACCCTAGCCAAAAACCTAACCCTCACACTAACCCCAAACCTCACCCTAACTCTAAACCTCACCCTAACCCTAAACCTAACTCTCACCTTCACACTAAACCTAACCCTAAACCTAACCCTAACCCTCACCCTAATCCTCACACTTACCCTGAGTCTAACCTAACCCTCACTCTCACCCTAAACCTCACCCTAACGCTTAACCTCACCATAAACCCAACTCTAACCCTAACATTCACACTAAACCTAACCCTCACTCTAACCCTTTAAAATACCCCTGAACCTAACCCTCACCCTAAACCTAACCCTAACCCTCACCCTCACCCTAGACCTCACCCTACCCCTAATCCTAACACTCACCGTTTACCTAACCCTAACCCTCACCCGAAAACTCACACTAAACCTAAGAGTAACCCTAACCCTCACTCTCACCCTAAACCTCACCCTTAGCCTTAACCTCACCCTAAACCTAACCCTCAAACTAAACCTAACCATCAACCTAACCCTAACCCTAACCCTAACCCTAAACCTCACCCTAACCCTAAATCTAACCCTCAGCCTCACCATAGCCCTCACCCTAACCCTAAACCTAAACCTCACCCTCACCCTAACCCTCACCCTAAACCTTATACTCACACTATCCTTAACCTTATCCATAACCCTCACACTAACACTATCCCTCACCCTAACCCTAGCCTTAACCCTCAGCCTAAACCTCATCCTAAAACTAAACGTAACCCAAACTCTCACCCTAACCCTAACCCTAACACTCAACCTAATCCTAATCCTCACCCTCACCTTCACCCTTACCCTCACACTCACCCTCACCCTAAAATTAACCCTAACAGTAAGCCTCACCCTCACACTTATGCTTACCCTCACCCTCTCCCTAACCCTCAGCCTCAGCCTAACCCTAACCTTAACCCTAATCCTAAACCTCACCCTCAACCATCACCCTCAGAGAAACCCTCACCCTCACACTAAAACTCACCCTACCTCTATCCCTAACCCTAACCCTCAACCTAATCTTAACCCTAACCCTAACACTCACACTCACCCTAACTCTAACCCTAACCCTAACCCTCACCCTAACACTCACCCTAACACTCATGATAACCCTAACCCTCACTCTCACCATAAACCCAACCCTAATGCTTATCCTCACCCTTACCCTCACCCTACCCCTTACCCTACCCCACATACTAACACTGATACTAACCTTAACCCTAACCCTCACCCTAAGCCTAAACCTCAACCTCACCCTCACCCTAGCCTCAGCCTAACCCTAACCGTAACCCTAATCCTAAACCTCAACCTCAACCATCAACCTCAGCCTAACCCTCTCCCTCACACTAACGCTCACCTTAACCCTTAGTCGCAAACTAACACTCACCCTCACCCTCAGCGTAACCTAAACCCTAATCCTAACACTAACCCTCATCCTCACCCTCACCTGGAACCTAACCCTAACCCTAAGCCTCACCCTCACTCTCACCCTAACCCTCACCCTAACCCTTAACCTCAACATAACCCTAACCCTAACCCTAACCCTCACACTAAAACTTACCCTAACCCTAACCCTAACCCTACCCCTCAACATTCCCCTCACCCTAACCCTAAACCTAAACCTAACCCTCACCCTCAACCTACCCCTCACCCTAACCCTAATCCTAACACTCACCCTCACACTAATCTTAACCCTAACTCCATCCCTACACCTAAACCTAAACTTCCCCCTAAACCTCAACCTAACCCTAACGCTAACCCTTACCCTAACTTTAACAGTAATCTAAACCCTCACCCTCACCCTAACCCTCACCCTAACCCTTAACCTCACCCTAACGTTAACCCTAACCCTCAACCTCACCCTAAACCTCACCCTAACCCTAAACCTAACACTCACCCTAACTCTTACCTCATCATAAACCTCACCCTACCACTAACCCTAACCCTAAACCTTACCTTAACCCTCACCCTCACCCTAAACATCACCCTAAGCCTAACCCTCACCGTTACCCTAACCCTCAACCTCACCCTCACCCTCAGCCTAACCCTAATCCTAACACTCACCCTCACACTAACCTTAACCCAAACCCTCACCCTAACACTAACCCTAAACTTAACCCTCAACCTTACCCTAAACCTCACCCTAACCTTTAACCTCACCCTAACGTTAACCCTAACCCTAAACCTCAACCTCAACCTAAACCTCACCCTAAGCCTAACACTCACCCTAACTCTTACCTCACTCTAAACCTCATCGTAACCCTAACCCTAACCCTCACCCTCACCATCACAGTAACCGTAACTCTAAACCTAACCTTAAAAATAACCCTAACCCTAATGCTAACCCTCAGCCTCACATTAACCCTAACCCTAACCCAAACCCTCACTCTAACCCTAGCCCTGAACCAAAACCTAAACCTCAACATAACATTAATCCTAACCTCACCCTCAGCCTCACCGTTACCATAAAGGTAACCCTAATCCTAACCCTAATAATAACCCTAAACCTAACCCTAATCCTAACCCTCACCCTCACCATCAGCCTAAGCATAACCCTAAACCTAACCCTCACTGTAACCCTAATCCTAAACCTCACCCTAACCCTAAGCCTAACCCTAAACCTCACTCTTAAACTAACCCTAAACCTCACCCTCAACCTCCCTGTAACTGTAACTCTACGTCTAACTCTAACAATAACCCTAACCCTAACCCTAACAATAACCCTAACCCTAACCTCACCCTAACGCTTACCCTCACCCTAACCCTCACCCTCACCCTCAGTGTAACCCTAACCCTAATCCTAACCCTAACCATCAACCTCACCCTCACCCTAAACCTAACCTTAACCCTAAGCCTCACCCTCACTCTGACCCGAACCCTCACCCTAATCCTTACCCTCAACCTAACCCTAACCCTAACCCTAACCCTCACACTAAAACTTACCCTCACCCTAACCCTAACACTACCCCTCAACCTAATCATAAACCTAACCCTAACCCTAAACCTCACCCTCAACCTCACTGTAACTCTAACTCTAACCCTAATCCTAACAATAACCCTAACCCTAACCCTAACTCTCAACCTCACCCTCAACTTACACTTCACCCTAACCCTAATCCTAACACTCACCCTCACACTAACCTTAACACTAACCCTAGCCCTAACCCTAACCCTAAACTTAACCCTAACCTTCCCCCAATCCTCAACCTAACCCTAACCCTAACCCTCACCCTAACACTAAACTTAAACTTAAACCTCTCCCTTACCTTAACCCTCACCCCAACACTTACCCTCACCCTTATGTTAACTCTAACCACAACCCTCAACCTCACCCTAAACCTCACCCTAACCCTAACCCTCACCCTAACTCTTACCTCACCCTAAACCTCACCCTAAACCTCAACCTCACCCTCACCATTACCGTAACTCTAAACCTACCCCTAACAATAACCATAACCCTAACCCTAAACCTAACCTTCACCCTCAACCTAACCCTAACCCTAAACCTAACCCTCACTGTAACCCTAACACAAAAACCTCACCCTAACCCTAACAATAACCCTAAACCTCACCCTAACCCTAACCATAAACCTAAACCTCACCCTATCCCTAACCCTAATCCACAACTTCAACCTCACTGTAACCGTAACTCTAACCCTAACCCTAACAATAACCCTATCCCTAACCCTAACAGAAACCCTCACTGTAACCCTAAACCTAAACCTCACCTTAACCCTAACCATAACCATAACCCTAACCCTCAACCTCATCCTCAGCCTCGCCCTCACCTTAAAGGTAACCCTAACCCTAACCCGAAAATAACCTTAAACATAACCCTAATCCTAACCCTCACCCTCACCCTAAACCTAACCCTTACCGTCACTGTAACCCTAAGCCTAAACCTCACCCTCACACTACCCTTAACCCTCACTTTCAACATCAACCTCAGCTTACCACTAAGCCTAAACTTAACCCTAACCCTAACCCTCAAACTCACCCTCACGCTAGCCCTAATCCTAACACTAACCCTAACCCTAACCGTCACCCTAACCGTCACCTTAACCCTAACCCTAACACTAGCCTTAACGGTAACCCTCACCTTAACCCTCACCCTAAACCTATCTCTAAAACTAAATCACACCCTCATCCTAACTCTAACACTAACCTTAAACCTCTTCCTAACTCTTATCCTAAAACTCAACCTCACCCTCACCCTCACTGTAACCCTAACCCTAACCCTAACAATAACCCTAACTCTAACCCTAACCCTAACCCTAACACTCTCCCTCACAGAAACCCTAACCCTGACACAAACCCTCACCCTACCCCTCACCCTAACCTTCCCCGTAACCCTAAGCCTCACCCTAACGCTCACCCTAAGCCTTAGCCTTGCCCTCACCCTCACCCTAACTCTAACACTATCACTAACCCTCACCCTAACCCTCACCCTCACCCTCACCCTCACAATCATCCTAACCATAAACCTAACCCTAACACTCACACTAAGCCTAACCCTCACCCTAACCCTAACCCTAACCCTAGCCCTCATCCTAACCCTCATCCAAAGCCGAAACCTAACCCTCAACCTAACCCTAACCCTAAACAATAACCTCACCCGCACAATAACCCTTACCCTAACCCTTACCCTCACCCAAATCATCACCCTAACACTAAGCCTCATCCTCACCTTAAGCCTAACCCTAAACCTAACCCTAGCCCTCATCCTCACACTCACCCTCAGCTTAACATTAACCCTAACCTTAACCCTCACCGTAATCCTCGTTCTCACCCTCACCCTAACCCTAACGCGAACCCTCACACTAACCCTAACCCTCACCCTCACCTTCAGCCTAACAGTATCCCTAAACCTAATCCTAACCCTCACCCTCAGCCTAATCGTAACCCTAACCCTAACCCTAACTCTCCCGATAAACCTCACACTAAGATTAAGGCTAAACCTAATCTTCACTATCACCCTAACCCTCACCCTCACCTTCAGTCTAAGAGTGTCCCTAAACCTAATCCTAACCCTCACACTCACCCTCACACCTCACCCTCAGCCTAATACTCACACTCACACTAACCCTCACCCTAACCCTTACCCTCACCCTAACCCTCACCCTCACCCTCACCATAAACCTAACCCTAATCCTAACCCTAACCCTTAACCACACCGTTACCCTAAACCAAACCCTAAACCTAAGCCTCACCCTCACACTCACCCTCACCCTCACACTCACCCTCATCCTAACCCTCACCCTAACACTCACAATCACCCTAACACTCACAATCACCCTAACCCAAAACCTAACCCTCACCCTAAAACTCACCCTAACGCTCATGATAACCCTAACCCTCACTCTCACCCTAAACCTCACCCTAATGCTTATCCTCACCCTAACCCTAACCCTATCCGTCATCCTAACCCTCAGCCTAACCTTAATCCTAACCCCAACCCTAACCCTAAACCTCATACTCACCCTCAACCTCACCCTCAGCTTAACCCTAACCCTAACCCTAACCCTGATCCTAACCCTCACCCTCACCCCTCACCCTCAGCCTAACCATCACCCTCACACTACTCCTCACCCTAACCCTTACCCTCACCCAAAACCTCACCCTCACCCTCAGCTTAACCCTAAACCTAATCCTAAACCTAACCCTCATCCTAACGCTTAACCTTACTCTAATGTTAACCCTAACCCTAACCGTCAACCTCATTCTAAAACTCACCCTAACCCTAATCCTCGCCCTAACTCTTACCTCACCCTAAACATCACCCTATCCCTAACCCTAACCCTAAACCTCACCTTATACCTCACCCTCACCCTAACCCTAACCCTGGACCTAATCCTCACCCTAACCCTAAATGTAACCCTAACCCTCACAATAACCCTAATCCTCACCCTAACCTAAACCTACCCCTCACCCTAAGCCTCATCCTAAACCTACCCATAACCTTAACAATAACCCTAACCCTAAACCTCACCCTAAAGCTAACACTAACCCTCACACTCATCCACGACCTCAACGTGACCGTAACCATATCAATAACCCTAACAATAACCATAACCCTTAACCTAATCCTAACCCTCACCCTCACCCTAAATATAACTCTAACCCTAACACTCATCCTAACCGTAACCCTCACCATAACCTTAACAATATAATTAACGCTAAACCTCAACCTAACCCTCACCCTCACCCTAGCCCTCACCCTAACCCTAATCGTAACCCTAACCCTCACCCTAACCCTAACCCTCACCTTCACCAAACCCTCAGCCTAACCCTAAGCCTAAGCATAACCCTAACCCTAACCCGCACACTCACACTCACCCTAAAACTAATCCTAACTGTAACCCTAACCCTAAACCTAACCCTAACCCTCACCCTCACCTTCACCGTAACCATAACTTTAACCCTAACCCTAACAATAACCCTAAACCTAACACTAACCCTAACCCTGACCCTCACCCTCACCCTAGCCTTCACCCTAACCCTAACCCTAACCCTAACCCTCACCGTCAACCTAACCGTAACCTTAACTCTAACCCTAACCCTAAGAATAACATTAACTCTAACCCTAACTCTAACACAAACCCTAACCCTCACTCGCAACGAAACCCTAACCCTAACTCTAACCCTCAACCTCACTGTAACCCTAACCCTAAACCTCACCCTGAGCCTCACCCTCACCGTAAAGCTAACCCTAACCCTAACCCTAACAATAACCCTAATCCTAACCCACACCCTCACCCTAACCCTAACCCAAACCCTAACCCTCACCATCACTGTAAACCTAACCCTAAACCTCAACCTCACCTTAACCCTAACCCTCACCCTCAACATCAACCTCAGCCTAAAACTAATCCTAACCCTAACTTAACTCTCACCATATCCCTAACCCTAACACTAACCCTAAACCTAACCAAAACAATAACCGTAATCCTAACGCTAACCCAAACCCTCACCCTAACCCTAACCCTAACACTCACCCTCAACCTAGCCTTCACCCTAACCCTAATCCTAACCCTAACCCTTATCCTAACAATCACCCTAACCCTAAACCTAACACTCACCCTAAATCTAAGCCTCACCCTCACCCTCACCCTAGGCCTAATCCTAAGCCTAAGCCTAACCCAAACCCTAACCCTCACACTCACCATCATCCTCACCCTCACCCTCAGCCTAACCCTAACCGTAACCCTAACCCTAACCCTAACTCTCACCATAAACCTCACACTAAGACTAAGGCTAACCCTAACCCTCACTATAACCCTAACCCTCACCCTTTTTCTTACCCTCACCATAACCCTAACCCTAACAGTCACACTAAACCTAACCCTCACCGTAACCCTAACCCTACCCCTCAGCCTAACCCTCACCCTAAACCTTAGCCTCACCCTAACCCTCAACCTAAGCCTTAGCCTTGCCCTCATCCTCACCCTAATCCTAAGCCTATCACTAACCCTCATGCTAACCCTCACCCTAACCCTCACCTTAACCATCCACCTAACCATCACCGTAACCCTAAACCTAACCCTAACACTCACACAAAGCCTAACCCTCACTCTAGCCCTAAACCTAGCCCTCTTCGTAACCCTCATCCTAACCCTAAACCTAACCCTCAACCTAACAGTAACCCTAAACCTCACGCTCACCCTAACACTCACCCTAACCCTCACCCTCACAATAAACATCACCCTAACACTAACCCTCACCGTAACCTTAAGCCTAATCCTCACCCTAACCCTAGCCCTCATCCTCACCCTCACCCTCAGCTAAACACTGAACGTAACCCTAATCCTAACCGTAACCCTCGCCCTCACCCTCACGCTAACCCTAACCCTCACCATAACCATAACCCTCACACTCACACTCAGCCTAACAGTATCCCTAACCTTAATACTAACCGTCACCCTCACCCTCACAATAACCCTAATCCTAACCCTCATCCTATACCTAATGCTAAACCTCAGCTTCACCCTAACCCTTACCCTCACACTAACCCTCACCCTAACTCTTACCCTCACCCTCACCCTCAGCCTAACCCTAACCCTAATCATAACCCTAACCCTCATCCTCACCCTAACCCTAAACCTAACCCTAAACCTAATCCTCACCCTCACTGTCACCCTAAACCACACCTTAACCCTTACAATCAACCTAACCCTAACCCTCACACTAAAATTTACCCTCACCCTAACCCTAAGAATACCCCTCACCATACCACTCACCCTAACCCTAATCCTAACCCTAACCCTCACCCTCACCCTAGGCCTCACCCTAACCCTAATCCTAACATTCAACTTCACACTAACTGTAACCCTAACCCTAACCATAACCCTAACCGTCAACAGAACCCTAACCCTAACCCTCACCCTAAGCCTCATCCTAACCCTAACCAGAACCTTAACCCTAAACCTCACCCTAACCCTAAACCTAAACCTCACCCTCACTGTAACCCTAACCCTAATCCTCACCCTAACCCTAATCCTAAATCTCACCTTAACCCTAAACCTAAATCTCACCCTAACCCTAACCCTAAATCTCACCCTAACCCTAACCCTAAACCTCACTCTCAACTTCCCCGTAACCGTAACTCTAAACCTAACACTAACAATAACCCTAACCCTAACCCGAAACCTAACCCAAACCCTAACGCTCACCCTCACCGCAACCCTAACCCTAACCCTAACCCTCACTCTCACTGTAAACCTAAACCTAAACCTCACCCTCACCCTAAACCTAACCCTCACACTCACCCTCAACCTCAGCCTAACACTAAGCCTAACCCTAACCCTAACCCTCAAACTCACCGTCACCCTAGTCCTAATCCTAACCTTAAACTTTACCCTAACCCTATACCTCACCGTAACCCTCACCCTAACTCTAACACTAACACTAACCCTAACCCTAACCCTCACCCTAACACTATCTCTAACCTTAAACCTCACCCTCACCCGAACCCTAAGCCTAACCCTAAACCTCTCCCTATGCCTTAGCCTAACCATCACCCTCACCCTCACCAAAACCAAAACCATAACCCTAACATTAACCCTAACCCTAACCCTAACCATAACCCTCTCCCTCATCGTAACCCTATCCCTAACCCAAACCCTCACCCTCACCCTAACACTCACCCTATCCCTAAACCTCACACTCACCCTAAATCTAACCCTCACACTCACCCTCACCCTCCACCTAACCCTAACCCTAATCCTAATGCTAACCATCACCCTCACACACAACCTAACCCTATGCCTAAACTTAACCCTCACCCTAACACTAATACTAACGTAAATCGAAACCTACCCCTAAACCTCACACTAACTGTAAACCTCACCCTAACTCTACCCCTACCCCTCACCCTATGCCTCTTCCTAATCCTAACCCTAACCCTAAACTTAACAATAACCCTAACCCTAAAACTCACCCTAACCCTAACCCTAAACCTCACCCTCACTCTCACCATCATCATAGCAGTAACCGTAACCATAACTCTAACCCTAAAAATTACCCTAAACCTAACCCTAATCCTATACCTCACCCTCACCCTAAACCTAACCCAAACCCGCACCCTAACCCTAACCCTCATCCTAACCGTAACCCGAACCCTAACACTACCCCTCACCCTCACCCTAACCCTAAACCTCACCCTAACCCTAACACTAACCCTCACCCTGAACCTAGCCCTCACCCTAAACTAATCATAACCCTAACCCTCACTCTAACCCTAACCCTAACCCTAACCCTAAATCTCACCCTAACGCTAATCCTAACCCTAACCCTCAACCTAACCCTCACCCTAACCCTGACCCTAACAATTACCCTCACGCTAGCCCTCACCCTAACCCTAACCCTAATCCTAACACTCACTCTCACCCTAACCCTAACCCTAACCCTCACCCTAACCCTAACCCTAACCCTCAACCTCATCCTAAACCTAACCTTAACCGTAATCCTAACACTCATGCTAACCCTCACACTAACCCTGAGGCTAAACCTAACCCTCACTCTCACCCTAACCCTCACCCTAAACCTTACCCTCACCCTAACCCTAACCCTAACCCTCACACTATACCTAACCTTCACCCTCACCCTAACCCTACCCCTCACCCCAATCCTCACCCTAACACTAACCCTAAGCCTCTCCCTAAACCTCATCCTAACCCTAAACCTCACCCTAACCCTAACACGAAACCTAACCCTAACCCTAACCCTCACGCTAACCCTCACCATAACCCTCACGATAATGCTAACACTCACTCTCACCCTAACACTCACCCTAACCTTAACCCTAACCCTCACCCTAACCCTAACCCTCACCCTAACACTCATCCTAATCCTAAACCTAACCCTAACCCTAACCCTCACTCTTACCCTCACACTCACCCTAAGGCTAACGCTAATCCTCACTCTCACCCTAACCCTCACCCTCACCATAACACTAACATTAACCCTATCCCTAACCATCACAATAAACCTAAACCTCACCCTCACGCTAAACCTATCCTCACTGTAAACCTCACCCCAACCCTTAGCCTCACCCTAACCCACATCCTAACCCTCATCCTAACACTAAACCAAAACCTAATCCTCAACCTAATGCTCACCCTAACCGTAACCCTAACTTTAACCCTCACACTAACCATCACTCTAACCCTAAATCTAACCCTAACACTCACACTAACCCTAAACCTCACCCTAACCCTATCGCTACGCCTCATTCTAACCCTCATCCTAAACCTAACCCTAACCCTCACCCTAACCCTAACCCTAACCCTCACCCTAACCCTAACCCTATGCCTCACCCTAACCCTAACCCTCACCCTCACCCTGGTCCTCACACTACCCCTAATCCTAACACTCACCTCACTCTACCCTTACCCTCACCCTAACCCTACCCCTAACCCTTACCCTAAACCTCACACTAAACCTAACCCTCACCATAACCCTAAACCTACCCCTCACCGTAACCCTCACCTTAACCCTAACCCTTACCCTCACCCTCACGCTAGCCCTCACCCAACCCCTAATCCTAACACTTACCCTCACCCTAACCCTAACACAAACCCTCACCCTATCCCTCACCCTAACTCTTATCCTCACCCTAACCCTAACCCTAACCCTGACCGTAACTCTCACACTAACCCTAACGCTAACCGGAACCCTCAATGTAACCTTAAACCTACCCCTAACCCTAACACTAACGCTGACCCTAACCCTCACAGTAACCCTAACCGTAACCCTCACCCTAACCCTCACCCTAAAACTAACACTCAACTTAACCCTCACCCTATCATTATGCCTACCGCTAACCCTCACACAAACCCTAACCCTCACCCTAATTCTAACCCTACCCTCACCCTAACCCAAACCCTAACCCTAACCCTAACTATCACCCTCAGCCTAACCCTAATGCTCACCCACACCGTAGCCCTCACTGTCACCCTAACACTCACCATCAACCTATCACTCACCCTCACCCTAAATATCAACCTAACCCTAATCCTAACCCTCAACCTCACTCTCAGGCTATACCTAAACCTAACCCTCATACTCAACCTCACCCTCACCCTCACCCTACCCTAACCTCAACCTCACCCTAGCCCTAACCCTAGCCCTCACCCTAACCCTCACACTAACACTCATGATAACCCTAAAACTCATTCTCACCCTAACCCTCATTATAACCCTTACCATCACCCTAAACCTTAGCCTCACCCTAACCCTCACCGTAACCCTAACCTTAACCCTAAACCTCACCCTAACCCTCACCTTAACCATCACCCTAACCCTAACACTAACCCTCACTCTCATCCTAAACCTAACCCTAACCCTAGCCCTAACCCTCACCCTCACCCTAAACCTAACCCTAATGCTCACACTAAACCTAACCCTCAACCTAACCCTAAAACTACCCCTCACACTTATCCTAACCCTAACCCTAAACATCACCCTAGCCTTCACCCTAACCCTAATCCTAACACTCACCCTCAACCTAACCCTAAACCTAACCCTAACCCTAAACCAAAACCGCACCCTAATCCTCAACCTAACAATAACCCTCACCATAACCCTTCCTCTAAACCTAACCCTAAACCTCAAGCTAACCCTCAAGCTAACAATAACCCTAACCCTAGCCCTCAACCTCACCCTAAATTTCACCCTCAAACGTGGCCTCAACCTAACCTTCACCCTAACCCTAACCCTAACCCTAACCCTCACCCTCACCATCACCCTCAACCTAAATCTAAACCTAACCCTAATCCTAACACTAACCATAACCCTCACCCTCACCCTAACCATAACCCTAACCCTCACCCTAATGCTAATCCTCACCCTCACCTTCACCCTCAGCCTAACCAAACCCCTAACACTAACACTAACCGTAAACCTCACCCTCACCCTAACACTAATCATAACACTCACCCTCACCCTAACCCTCACACTAAACCTTACCCTCACCCTAACCCTAACCCTAAACTTCAATCTAAACCTATACCTAATCCTACACCTCACCCTAACCCTAACCCTAATCCTAACCCTCTCCCTAAACCTAACCCTAACCTTCACCCTCACCGTAACATTCACCGTTACCCTAACACTCACCCTAACCATAACCCTCACCCACACCTTAACCCTCACACTAACCCTAGCCCTCATCAACCTAACCCTAACCCTTACCCTAACCCTCAGCCTAACCCTAACCTTACCTAACTGAAACCCTCACCCTCACCCTCACGCTCACCCTAACCCTCACCCTCACCCTAACCTGCACCCTAACCTTAAACCTAATGCTAACTGTCACCCTCACCTTCATCCTCAGCCTAACCCTAACCCTAAAACTAATCCGAACCCTCACCCTCACCCTCAGCCTAACCCTAATTCTTAAACTAACCCTCACCTTAACACGTACCCTCACTATAACCCTCACCCTCAACCTCACACTCACCCTCAGCCTAACCCTAAACCTAATCCTAACACTAACCCTAACCCTAACCCTCAACCTAAACCTAACACTAAACCTCACCCTCACCCTCACCCTCACCCTAACCCTAACCCTCACCCTCACCCTAACCCTAACCCAAAACCTATCCGTCACTCTGAGCCTAAACCTCACACTAAACCTTACCCTCAACCTAGCCCTAACCCTAACCCTAACCATCATGCTAAAACTAACACTCACCTTAACCCTAATCCTACACCTCACCCTAAACCTCACCCTAACCCTAACAGTAACCCTAAACCTAGCCCTCACCCTACCCCTAATCCTAACATTCTTGCTCACCCTAACCCTAACCCTCACCCTAACCCTAAACCACACACTCAGCCTAACCCTATCCCTAACCCTAAACTTAAACCTTACCCTCAGCCTCATGCTCACCCTAAGCCTCACCCTCACACTCACCCTAACCATAAACCTAACACTATCCCCCAAGCTAACCTTAATCCTAACCCTAATCCTAACCCTAACCTCAACCTCACCCTCATTGTCACCCTAACACTAACTCTTACCCAAACACTAACCCTCACCCTAACCCTAATCCTAACCCTCACCCTCACCCTAAACCTCATCCTAACCCTAAACCTCACCCTAACCCTTACCCTCCAGCTTACCTGCACCCTAAACATAACCTGAAACCTAACCCTAACACTAACCCTCATGCTAAGCCTCACCCTAACACTCAAGATAACGCTAACACTCACTCACACCCTAACACTCACCCTAACCCTAACCCTAACCCTCAACCTAACACTCACCCTCATCCTAAACCCAACCCTAACCCTAACACTCACCCTTATCTTCACACTCACCCTAAGGCTAACTCTAATCCTCACTCTCACCCTATCCCTCACCCTAACCCTTACCCTCACCATAACACTAACACTAACCCTAACCCTAACCATCACACTAAACCTAGCCCTCACCCTCACCCTAAACATACCCTCACCATAAACCTCACTCTAACCCTTAGCCTCACCCTAACACTCAGCCTAAGCCTTAGCCTCACCCTAACCCTCATCCAAACCCTAAGCCTAACCCTAATCCTCAACCTAATGCTCACCCTAACCGTAACTCTAACCTTAACACTCACCCTAATCATCACCATAACCCTAAATCTTACCCTAACCCTCACACTAACCCTAAACCTCACCCTAACACTATCCCTACCCCAGATTCTAACCCTCATCCTAAACCTAACCCTAACCCTCGCCCTAACCCTAAACCTAACCCTCACCCTAACCCTAACCCTACCCCTCACCCTAACCCTAACCCTACCCCTCACCCTAACCCTAACCCTAACCCTCACCCTGACCCTGGCCCTCACACTACCCCTAATCCTAACACTCACCCTCACTCTAACCCTTACCCTCACCCAAACCCTAACCCTAACTCTACCCATAAACCTCACAATAAACCTATCCCTCACCTTAACCCTAAACCTAAGCCTCACCCTAACCCTAACATTAAGGCTAACGCTTACCCTCATCCTCACGCTAGCCCTCACTCAACCCCTAATCCTAACACTTACCCTCACCCTAACTCTAACCCTCACCCTCACCATAACCCTCACACTAACTATTATCCTCAACCTAACCCTACCCCTAACCCTGACCCTAACTCTCACACTAACCCTAACTCGAACACGAACCCTAACCTTAAACTTACCCCGAACCCTAACACTAAACCTGACCCTAAGCCTCACCCTAACCCTAACATTAACGCTAATGCTTACCCTCACCCTCACGCTAGCCCTCACCCAACCCCTAATCCTAACACTTACCCTCACCCTAACTCTAACCCTCACCCTCACCATAACCCTCACACTAATTATTATCCTCAACCTAACCCTACCCCTAACCCTGACCCTAACTCTCACACTAACCCTAACTCGAACCCAAACCCTAACCTTAAACTTACTTCGAACCCTAACACTAAGGCTGACCCTAACCCTCACAGTAAACCAAACCCGAACCCTCACACTAAATCTAACCCTACCTCTCACTCTAACCCTCACCCTAACCCTAACCCTAAACCTAACCCTCAACATAACTCTAACCGTAACCCTCACCCTCAGCGTAACCCTCACTGTCACCCTAACAGTCTCCCTAACCCTAACCCTCACCCACAACTTAACCGTCACCCTAAACATCACCCTAACTCTAACCCTCATCCTAACCCTAACCCTTACCAAACCGACACCCTCACCCTTAACCTCACTCTATCCCTAACCCTAAACAAACTACCTAACCCTTACCTACATAAACCCTCACCCTCACCCTCACCCACACCCTAACCCTCGCCCTCACGCAAGCCTTCCTCCTAGCCGTAATACAAACCCTCACCCTCACCCTCACCCTCACCCCTCACTCTAAACCTAACCCTAACCCTCACCCTCACCCTAACCTGACCCTTAACCTCAACCTCAACCTAAGCCTAATTCTAACCCTAACCCTCACACTAACCCTAACCCTCAACATAACCCTAACCCTACCCCTCACGCTAACACTCACCCTAACCCTCTCACCCTAACCCTAAACCTAACCCCCACCCTCAACCTAACACTCACTGTCACCCTATCCTTCACCCTAAACCTAACCCTCAGCCTCACCCTAACCGTAAGCCTAACCCTAACCCTAAGCCTAACCCTCACGCTCACCCTAACCCTCACCCTAAACCTTACCCTCAACCTCACCCTAAAGCAAACCCTAACCATAAGCCTCACAGTAAACCTAACCCTCACCTAACCCTAAACCTCAACTTCATCCTAACACTAAACCTCACCCTAAATCTAACGCTAAACCTAACCCTAATTCTCACACTTACCCTAACCCTAACCCTAACCCTAACCCTCACCCTAACCCTCACCCTCACCTAACCCTAACCCTCACTCTCACCCTCACCCTCACCCTAATCCTTACTCTCACCCTAACCCTCACCCTATCCCTAAAAATCACCCTAACCCTAACATTAACCCTCACCGTCAACCTCACCCTAACCCAAACACCTTAACCCTCACCCTAACACTAAACCCCACCTTAAACCTCACCCTCACCTTCACCCTAAAACTCACCCTTACCCTCAAATTCACCCCAAGCTTAACCCTAAACCTAACCCTAATCCTAAAACTAAGCCTCACCATTACCCTCACCCTCACCCTATCCCTAATCCTAATCCTCATACTCACCCTAACCCTAACCCTAACCTTAATCCTCACCCTCACCCTAAATCTAACACTAACCCTAACGCTCACCCTCATCCTAACCCTCACCCTAACCATTACCCTCAAACTAACCCTAACCCTCACCCACACCCTCACCTTCACCTTCACCCGAACCTGAACCCTCACCCTAAACTTCAAACGCACCCTAAACTTCACACTAAACCTAAACCTCACCCTAACCCTAACCCTCGCCCTGAACCTCACCCTATAACTCACCCTTACCCTCACCCTCACTCTAAGCCTAACCCTAAAACTAACCCTAATCCTAAACCTAAGCCTCACCATCACCCTCACCCTAACCTTAACCCTAATCCTAAAACTCAGCCTCATCCTCACATAAACCCTAAACCTAACCCTAAAACTTAGCCTAACCCTAAGCCTCACCCTAACCCTAATCGTAACCCTCAAGCTCACCCTAACCCTAACCCTAACCGTAACCCTCACCCTCACCCTAAACCTAACGCTAACCCTAACCCTCACCCTCACCCTAACCATCACCCTAACCCTTATCCTCACAATAACCCTAACCCTAACTCTAACCCTAACCATCACACTAACCCTAACACACACCATAACCCTAAACCTACCGCTCACCCTAACACTCACCCTAACACTAACCCTCACCCTAACCCTAAACCTAACCCCCACCCTCGCCCTAACACTCACTATCACCCTAACGCTCACCCTAAACCTAACCCTCACCCACCACCTAACTTTCACCCTCACCCTCAACCAACCCTCACCCTCAACCTAAACATCACCCCAAACTTAACAATCACCCTAACCCTATTCCTAACCCTCACCCTAACCCTCACCCTCACCCTAACCCTCAACATGACCCTAATCCTCACCCTATCCCTAACCCTAACACTTACCTACCGAAACCCTCACCCTCACCCTCACCCTAACCCTCGCCCACACGCAAGCCCTCACCCTAACCCTAATCCTACCCATAACCCTCACCCTCAAACTAACGCTCACCCTAACCCTAACCCTAACCGTCAGCCTCACCTAATACATTACCCTAACCCTGACCCTAACCCTCACACTAACACTCACCACAACACTCACACTCACCATAATCCTCACGCTCACCCTAACCCACAACCTAACCCTTACACTTACCCTAACCCTACACCTAGCCCTCACTCTAACCCTCACACTAACCCTAAACCTAACCCTAACCCTCACCCTAGAACTCACCCTAAACCTAATCCTAACCCTAACCCTCACACTAATCCTTATGCTCACACTAACCCTAACCATCAACCTCAACCTAACCCTCACCCTAATCTTCACCATAACCCTAACCCTAACCCTCAAGCTAGCCCTCACCATAACCCTCACCCTAACCATCACCCTCACCCTAACCTTCACCCTCACCCTAACCCTCACCCTCACCCTAATCCTCAACTTCACGCTAATCCTCACCCTATCCCTAACCCTAACACTTACCTACCAAAACCCTCAGCCTCACCCTCACCCTCACCCTAATCCTCGACCTCATGAAAGCCCTCACCCTAACCCTAATCCTGACCATAACCCTCAACCTCACCCTCACCCTCACCTTAACCGTCGCCCTCACACAAGCCCTTACCCCAAACCTAACCCTCACCCTAACCCTAATCCTAACCCTCACTTTAACCCTCACCCTAAACCTAACCCTAACACTAACCCTGACTCAGACCCTCAACCTCACCCTAACCCTCACCCTAATCCTTACCCTCACCCTAACCCTAAACCTATCCCTCATCCTAGACCTAAACCTAACCCTCACACTAACAGTAACCCTAACCATAAACCTCACCCTCACCCTAACCCTAACCCTCACCCTAACCGTCGACCTCACCTTAACCCTAATTCTAACCCTAACCCTCAGCCTCACCCTAACCCTCATCCTAACCCTAATCCTCACCCTCACCCTAACCCTCAACCTCACCCTAACCTAACCCTAACTATAACCCTAACCCTCACCCTAAACCTAATACAAACCCTAACCCTCACCCTCATCCTAACCCTCACCCTAACCATTACCCTCACACTAAACCTAACCCTAATTCTAACCCTAACCCTCACAATAACCCTAACCCTAAACATAACCCTAAACCCACAACTCACCCTAACCCTAACCCTCACCCTAACCCTATCCCTAACCCTCAACCTCACACTAATCCTCACTTTCACGCTAACCCTCACCCTAAACCTTACCCTCACCCTAACCCTAATCCTAACCTTCACCCTAACCCTCACCTTCACCCTGACCCTCAACTTCACCCTAAACCTCACCCTATCCTTAACCCTAACCAAACTACCTAACCCTTACCTACCTAAACCCTCACCCTCACACTCACCCACACCCTAACCCTCGCCCTCATGCAAGCCCTCCACCTAACCATAATATTAACCGTAACCCTCATCCTAACCCTCACCCCTCACCGTAAACCTAACCTTAACCCTCACCCTAACCCTAACCTGACCCTTACCCTCAACCTCAAGCTAAGTCTAATTCTAACCCTAACCCTCAAACTAACCCTAACCCTCACCATAACCCTAAACCTAGCCCTCAACCTAACACTCACCCTAAACCTAACCCTCACCCTAAACCTAAACCTAACCCCCACCCTCACGCTAACACTCACTGTCACCCTATCCTTCAGCCTAAACCTAACCCTCAGCCTCACCCTAACCGTAAGCCTAACCCTAACCCTAACCCTAAACCTCACACCCACCCTAACACTCATGCCAAACCTTACCCTCACCCTCCCCCTAACGCTAACCCTAACCATAACCCTCACAGTAAACCTAGCCCTCACCTAACCCTAAACCTAACCCTTATCCTAACACTTACACTAACCCTCACCGTCACCCTAACCGTCACCCTAACCCTAACCCTCACACACACCCTTACCTTCACCCTCATGCGAACCCTCACCCTCACCCTAAACCTCAACCTCACCCTAAACTTCACACTAATACTAAACCTCACCCTAACCCTCACCCTCACCCTCACTCTAAAACTCACCCTTACCCTCAAACTCAACCTAAGCATAACCCTAAACCTAACTCTAATCCTAAACCTAAGCCTCACCATCACCCTCACCTTAAGCCTAAACCTAATCCTAACCCTCAGCCTCACCCTCACCTTAACCCTAACCCAAACTCTAAACGTTAGCCTAAACCTAACCCTCACCATATTCCTAATCCTAACCCTCACACTCACCCTAACCGTAACCTCACCCTAAATCTAATGCTAACCTTAACCGTCACCCTCACCCTAACCGTTATCCTCACACTAACCCTAACCCTAAATCTAACCCTAACCCTCACAATAACCCTAACCCTCACTATAACGCTAACCCTACAACTCACCTTAACCCTCACCCTAACCCTAACCCTCACCCTAACCCTCACCTTAAACCAAACCCTAACCCTCAACCTCACACTAATCCTCACTGGCACTCAACCCTCACCCTAAACCTAACCCTCACCCACAACTTAACCCGAACCCTCACCTGAACCCGAACCCTCACCCAACCCTCACCCTCACCCTAAACATCACCCTAACCTTAACCCTCACCCTACACCTAATCTTAACCCTCATAGTAATCCTCACCCTCACCCTAACCATCACCTTCAACCTAATCCTCACACTAACCCTAACCGTCACCCTTACCCTAAACCTACCCCTCACACTAAAGCTAACCCTAACTCTAACCCTAATCCTCACCCTAACCCTAACGCTAACCCTAACCCTCACCCTAACCCTAACCCTCAGGTTCAAGCTCAACCTGTCTAACCCTAACACTAATCCTAATCCTAACCCTAAACCACACCCTCACCCTCATCCTAACTATAACCCTAACACTAACCCTAACACTCACGCTCACATTAACCTCACCCTCACCCTCACCTTTACCCTCACTCTCACCTTAACACTCACGATAACCCTAACCCTCACTCTCACCCTAAACCTCACCCTAACAATTACCCTCACCCTAACTCTAACCCTAACCCTAACCCTCACACTAAACCTAGCTCTCACCCTAACCCTAGCGATACCACTCACACTAACCCTCACCCTAACCCTAACACTCACCCTAAACCTAATGCTAACCCTAACCCTCAACATCACCCTAGCTCTCAATCTTATCCTAACCCTAAGCCTAAATTTCACACTCAACCAAACCCTCAGACTAACCCTAACCCTCAACCTAACCGTAACCCTCACCGTCACTCTCACCCTCACCTTCAGCCTAACCCTAACCCTAACTCTATTACTAACCCTAACCCTCAACCTCACCCACACCCTCACCCTCACCCTACACCTAACCCTCACCCTAAAGCTATCCCTCACCCTAATCCTAACCCTAACGCTCACCCTCACCCTCACCCTAACCCTAAACCTAACCCTCAGCCTCACCCTAACCGTAAGCCTAACCCAACCCCTAACCCTAACCCTCACTCTCACCATAACCCTCACCCTAAACATTACCCTAAACTTCACCCTAAATCTAACCCTAACCATAACCCTCACACTAAACCTACACCTCACCCTAACCCAAAACCTCGCCCTCACCCTCACTCTAAACCTCACCCTCATCATAACCCTAATCCTAAAACTAACTCACCCTAACCCTAACCCTAACCCTAAACCTCACCCTAACCCTAACCCTCACCCTAACCCTCACCCTCACACTAACCCTCAACCTCAGCCTAACACTAAGCCTAAGCCCCACCCTCACCCTAACCCTCACACTCACCCTCACCCTAACTCTAATCCTAAACTTAACACTATTCTTAACCTCAACCTAAGCCTCACCCTCACCCTAACCCTAAACCAAATCCTCACACTAACACTCACCCTAACCCTAACTCTAACCTTAATGCTCACCCTCACCCTAACCCTAACTCTAACCCTAAAACTCACCCTAACCCTAACCTTCACCCTCACCCTCAACCTCACCGTAAATCTAGCCCTAAACCTAACAATAATACTAACCCTAAACCTAACCCTAACCCTAACCCTCACCCTCAGCCTCACCCTCACAACACATTTATCCCTAACCCTAACACTAACAATAACCCTAATCCTAAGCCTAACCCTAACCCTAATTCTAATCCTCACCCCCACAGTCACCCTCAGCCTAACCCTAAACCAAACCCTAACCCTAACACTAACCCTAAACCTAAACCTAACCCTAAATCTAACCCTAAACCTAACCCAAATCCTCAGTCTCACCTGCACCCTAACCCAAACTCTAACCCTAACCCTCACCCTAACTCTAAGCGTAATCCTAACCCTAACCCTAAGCCTCACACTTACCCTCACCCTAACCCTAATCCTAAACCTAACCCTATCCCTAACCCTAACATTCACCCTATCCCTCACCCTAGCCCTCACCCTAACCCTAACCCTAAACCTCATCCTAAACCTGACACTAACCATATCCGTAACTCTCATCTTAACCCAAAACCTAACCCTCACCCTCATGCTCAGCCTAAGCCTAAGCGTAAGCCTAACCCTAACCCTCATCCTAACCCTAACACTAACCCTAACCCTAACCCTAAATCTCACCCTCAACCTAACCCTAACTCTAACCCTAACCCTAACAATAACCCTAACCCTCACCCTAACCATAATACTCACCCTAAACCTAAACCTCACCCTAAAACTTACCCGCACGCTACCACTAACCCTAACCCTAACACTAACCCTCATACTAACACTAACCATAACCTCAGCCTAATACTAAACCTAACCCTCAACCTAAACCTAACACTCACGCTCAATGTAACCCTCACTATAACCCTAACCCGAACCATCACCCTAACCCTAATCCTCACCCACACCCTCACCCTCAGCCTAAACCTAAGCTTAACCCTAAACCTCACGCTAACCCTCCCCCTAACCCTAACTCTAACACTAAACCTCACCCTCTGCCTAACAATAACCCTAACCCTAAACCTCAACCTAACCATAAACTTCACCCTCACCCTCAACCTCACCGTAACTCTAACCCTAACCCTAAAAATAACACTAGCCCTAACCCTAACCCTAACCGTCACCCTCAGCCTTACCCTCACAGCAAACTAAACCATAACCAAACACTAACAATAACACTAACCCTAAGCCTAACCCTATCCCTAACCCTAATCTTAACCCCCACCCTCACCCTCAGCCTAACCCTAAGCCTAACCCTAATCCTAACCCTAACCCTCTCCGTAACCCTAACCCTAACCCTAAAACAAACCCTATCCCTAAAACTAGCCCTAAATGTAACCCTAAACCCAAACCTAATCCTCAGGCTCACACTCACCCTAACCCAAACCCTAATGCTAACAGTCACGCTAACTCTCAGTCTTACCCTAAACCTAAACCTAATCCTCACACTCACTCACACCCTAACCCTAATCCTAAACCTAACCCTATCCCTAACCCTAACCCTCACCCTAACCCTCACCCTAGCCATCACCCTAACCCTAATCCTAACCCTAAACCTCATCCTAACCCTGACCCTTAACCTAAACCAAACCCTAAGCCTAACCCTAAACCTAATCCTCACCCTCAGGCTCCGCCTAGGTCTAAGTGTAAGCCTAAGCCTAACCCTAACCCTAACCCTCCCTAACCCTAAACATAACCCTAAACCTAACTCTAAACCTAAATCTCACCCTCACCCTAACCCTAAGTATAACCCTAACCCTAACCCTAAAAATAACCCTATACCTCACACTAACCATAATGCTCACCCTAACCCTAACCCTCAACCTAACACTTACCCTCCCCCTAACACTAACCCTAACCCTAACACTAACCCTCACACTAACCCTAACCCTCACCATAATCCTAAACCTCACCCAAACACTAACCCCAACCCTCACCCTCACCCTAGCCCTCTCCTTAACCCTAATTCTAAACCTTACCCTCACCCTAAGCCTAACCCTCATCCTCACCCTAAACCTCACACTCACCCTAAACCTAATCCTCAATTTAACCCTCATCCTAACCCTAACCCTAACCCTTACCCTAGCCCTAAACCTAACCCTAACCCTCACACTTATCTTAAGCCTCACCCTCAGCCTAAACCTCACCTTTACCCTTACCATCATCCTCAGACTAACCCTCACCCTAATCCTAAACCTCATCCTAACCATCACCTTATCCGTAAACCTAACCATCACACTGTCCCTAACTTTCACCCTCAACCTCACGTTCAGCCTAACCCTAAGCCTAAGCCTAAAACTTCCCCTAACCCTCCCACTCACCCTAGCACTCACCCTAACCATAATCCTAACCCTAAACCTCATCCTAACCCTCACCCTAATCCTAACCCTAACTGTAACCCTAACCCTAATCCTCACCCCCATCCTCACCCTCAGCCTAACCCTAAGCCTAAGCCTAAGCCTCACCCTAACCCTCACCCTCACCCTCACCCTAACCCTAGTCCTAAACCTAACCCTATCCATAAACCTCAACCTAACCCTCACCCACACCCTAACCTTAACGCTAACCCTAACACTAAACTTCACCCTAACCCTCCCCTAAGCATAACTCTAACCCTAAACCTCAACCTCACCCTCACCCTAACCTTAAACCTAACCCTAAACCTCACCCAAACCCTAACACTCACCCTCGCCCTCAACCTCCCCATAACTCTAAACATAACCCTAACAATAACACTAACCCTAACCATAACCATAACCCTAACCCTCACCCTCAGCCTCAGCCTCACCACAAACTAATCCCTAACCATAACACTAACAATAAACCTAACCCTAAGCCTAACCCTAACCCTAACTCTAATCCTCACCCCACTCTCACCCTCAGCCTAACCCAAAGCCTAAGCCTAACCCTAACCATAACCCTCACTGTAACCCTAACCCTAACCCTAACACTAACCCTAACCCTCAACCTAACCCTACATCTAAACCTAATACTCAGCCTCACCTTCACCCTAACCCTAACCCTCACCATAACTCTCAGCCTAACAATATCCTTAACCCTAACCCTCACACTCACCCTCACCCTAACCCTAATCCTCAAACTAACCCTATCCTTAATGCTAACCCTCACCTTCACTGTAACCCTTACCCTAACCCTCACCCTAAACATAAAATTAACCCGAATCCTAAATCTCACCCTAACCCTAACCCTCACCCTCACCCTAACCCTAGCCCTAAACCTCACCCTCAGCCTAACCCTAACCTAATCCTAACACTAACACTAACACTAACTCTAAACCTAACCCTAAATCTAATCCTAAACCTAACCCTAATCCTCAGCCTCACCTGCATGCTAACCCAAACTCTAACCCTAAACCTCACCCTAACTCTAAGCCTAATCCTAATCCTAACCCTAACCCTCACCCTCATCTTAGCCCTCAACCTCACCCTAACCCTAACCCTAAACCTCATCCTAAACCTGACACTAAACACAACTGTAACCCTCACCATACCCCGAACCCTAAACCTAACCCTCATTCTCAGCATAAGCCTAAGCCTAAGCCTAACCCTAACCCTAACCCTCACCCTAACGCTAACACTAACCCTAACTCTAAGCCTAAATCTCACCCACACCCTAACCCTAACGTGAACTATCACCCTAACCTTAATTCTCACCCACACCCTCACCCTCAGCCTAACCCTAAGCCTAACCCTAAACCTCACACTAACCCTCCTCCTAACCCTAACTCTAACCCTAAACCTCAACCTCTCCCTAACAATAACCCTAAGCCTAAACCTCACCCTTACCCTAACCTTCACTCTCACCCTCAACCTCACCGTAACTCTAACCCTAACCGTAACAATAACACTAGCCCTAACACTTACCCTAACCCTAACCCTCAGCCTCACCCTCCCGGCAATCTTAACCATAATCATAACACTTACAATAACTTTAACCCTAAGCCTAACCCTATACCTAACCCTAATCCTAAACCCCACCCTCAACCTCAGCCTAACCTTCACCCTAACCCTAACGTGAACCATCACCCTAACTTAATTCTCACCCACACCCTCACCCTCAGCCTATCACTAAGCCTAACCCTAAACCTCACCCTAACCATCCCCCTAACCCTATCTCTAACACTAAACCTCAACCTCTCCCTAACAATGACCCTAACCCTAAACCTTACCCTTACCCTAACCTTCACTCTCTCCCTCAACCTCACCGTAACTCTAACCCTAACAATAACACTAACACTAACCCTAACACTTACCCTAACCCTCACCCTCAGCCTCACCCTCACGGCAACAATAACCATAACCATAACACTTACAATAACCCTAACCATAAGCCTAACCCTATACCTAACCCTAATCCTAACCAGCACCCTCAACCTCAGCCTAACCCTCAGCCTAACCCTAAGCCTAACCCTAACCCTAACCCTCACAGTAACCCTAACTCTAACCCTAACACAAACCCTAACCATAAACCTAGCCCTAAATCTAACCCTAAACCTAAAACTAACTGTCAGCCTCACACTCACCCTAACCCAAACCCCAACCCTAATCCTCACCCTAACTCTCAGTTTAACCCTAACCCTACCCCTAACCCTCATACTCACCCTCAACCTAAACCTAATCCTAAACCTAACCCTATCCCTAACACTATCCCTTACCTTAACCCTCACCCTAGCCCTCACCCTAACCCTGACCCTAACCCTAACCCTAACCCTAAGCTTAACCCGAAACCTAATCCTCACCCTCATGCTCCGCCTAAGCCTAAGCGTAAGCCTAAGCCTAACCCTAACCCTAACTCTCCCTAACCCTAACCCTAAACCTAACCCTAAATCTAAACCTAAATCTCACCCTCACCCTAACTATAACTCTAACACTAACCCTAACAATAACCCTAAACCTCACCCTAACCATTACGCTCACCCTAACCCAAACCCTCACGCTAACACTTACCCTCACCCTAACACTAACCCTAACACTAACACTAACCCTCACACTAACCATAACCCTCACCCTAATCCTAAACCTCACCCTAACCCTAACCCCAACCCTCACCCTCACCCTAGCCCTCACCCTAACCCTAATTCTAAACCTTACCCTCATCCTAACCCTAACCCACATCCTCACCCTAAACCTCACACTCACCTAAAACTAATCGTCAATTTAACCCTCACCCTAACCCTAAACCTAAACATTAACCTAGCCCTAAACGTAACTCTAATCCTCAAAATTATCTTAACCCTCACCCTCAGCCTAAACCTCACCTTTACACTTACTATCATCCTCAGCCTAACCCTCACCTAACCCTAAACCTCATCCTAACCATCACCCTAACCTAAAACCTAACCATCACCCTAACGCTAACCCTCACCCTCAACCTCCTGCTCAGCCTAACCCTAACCCTAAGCCTAACCCTAACCCTAAACCTCACCTTAACCCTAACAATAACAATAACACTAATCCTAACGCTATACCTAACCCTAAATCTAACCCTAAACCTAACCCTAATCCTCAGCCTCACCTGCACCTTAACCCAAACCGTAACCCTAACCCTCACCTTAACTCTAAGCCTAAGGCTAACCCTAAAACTAAGCCTCACACTCACCCTCACCCTAACCCTAATCCTAAACCTAACTCTATCCCTAATCCTACCCTCAACTTAACTCTCACCCTAGCCCTCAACCTAACCCTAAACCTCATCCTATACCTGAAACTAACCATAACACTAATCCTCACACTAACCCGAACCCTAAACCTCACCCTCATGCTCGGCCTAAGCCTAAGCCTAAGCCTAACCATAACCCTAACCCTCACACTAACAATAACCCTAAAACTAACCCTAACTCTAACCCTAAACCTCACACTCACCCTAACCCTAACTCTAACCCTAACCCTAACCCTAACAATAACCCTAACCCTCACCCTAGACATAATCCTCACCCTAACCCTAAACCTCACCCTAACACTTACACTCACCCTAACACAAACCTGAACCCTAAAACTAACCCTCACAATAACCCTAACCCTAGCCTCACCCTAACCCTAACCCTAACCCTCAACATAACCCTAAACCTCACGCTCAACGTAACCCTAAACCTAACCCTGACCCTCACCCTAAAACTTGCCCTCACCCTAACACTAACCCTAACCCTAATGCTAACCCTAACCCTCACCCTCACAGTAACCATAATCCTAACCCTAACCCTAACAAAAACCCTAACCCTAACCATAACCATTACCCTCACCCTAAACTTAACCCTCACCCTAACACTTACCCTCACATTAACACTAACCGTAACCCGAACACTAAGCCTCACACTAACCCTAACTATCACCCTAACCCTATACCTCACCCTAACACTAATCCTAAACCTCAACCCAACCCTAGCCCTAACCCTAATACTCATCCTCACAGTAAACCTCACACTAAGCCGAACACTAATCCTCAATCTAACCCTCACCCTCACCCTAACCCTAACCCTAACCCTCGCCCTAACCCTAACCCTTACACTTATCGTAACCCTCACCTTCAGCCTAATCCTCACCTTACCCTTACTGTCACCCCCAACCTAACACTCACCCTAAGCCTAACCCTCACCCTAACACTAACTCTACCCATAAACCTCACCCTCACCCTAATCCTAACTCTAACCCTAACCCTAACACTAATCCTAACACTAACACTAACCCTAACCCTCACCCTCACCCTCACCGTAAACCTTACCCTAACCAGAACACTCACCCTCACCATAACCCTAATCTTAACCCTAAACCTGAACCTAATCCTAACCCTCAACCTCACCATAACCCTTACCCTAACCCTCACCCTAACCGTAAACTTAACCAGAATCTTACTCTCACCCTAACCCTAACCCTACCTCTGACTTTAACCCTAACATTAAAACTCACCCTCACCCTAGCCCTCACCCTAATCCTAATCCTAACCCTAACCCTCATCCTAACCCTCCCCCTAACCCTTAACCTAACACTCACACTAACCCTAAACCTCAATCTAAACCTGACCATCAGCCTAACCCTAAGCCTAACCCTAAACCTAACCCTAACACACACACTCACCCTCACTCTAACCTCAATCCTAAACCTAACCCTCACCGTCACCCACAACCTCAGTGTAACAATAAGCCAAAAACACACCCAAACCCTAACCCTCACAATCACCCTAACCCTTACCCTAATCCTAATCCTAACCCTAACCCTAACGCTAACCCTCAGCCTCAACTTAACCCTAAATCTAACCCTAAACCTCACTCTCACCCGAACCCTAAACCTAACCCTAACCTTAAATCTCACCCTAAACATCACCCTCACCCTAGCCCTCACCCTAAACCTAATCCTAACCCTAACCCTCATCCTGACCTTCCCCATAAGCCTAACCCTAAATCTCACCCTAATTCTAACCCTCACCCTCATGCTCAGTTTAACACTAAGCCTAAGACAAAACCTTAACCTAACCCTCACCCTCACCCTAGTCCTCACCCTAACACAAATCCTAACCCTAACACTCAACCTAAACCTAAACCTCACCCTCACCTTAACCCTTACCCTAACCCTAACCCTGACACTCACCCTAAGCCTAATCTTAACACTAAACCTCAACCTAACCCTAACCCTCAACCTCACTGTAACCATGACCCTAACCCTCAACCTAACCCTAAACTTAACCCGAACGCTACTCTCACCCTAACCCTAGCCCTTACTCTCACCCTAACCCTAACATTAAACCTCAACCTAACCGTAGCCCTCACGATCATCCTAATCCTAACCCTTACCCTCACACTCACCCTCGCCCTCAGTGTAACCCTAAGCCTAATCCTAACTCTAACCCTAACCCTCACACTCACCTTAACCCTTACCCTAATCCTAATCCTAACCCTAACTCTCACCCTCACCCTCAGCCTCACCTTAAGCCTAACTCTAACCGTAAACCTCAACCTCACCATAACCTCAACCCTAAAACTAACCCGATTCCTCACCCTAACCCTAACTCTAACCCTAAACCTCACCCTCACCCTAACCCTAAACATAACCCTAAAACTCACCATGACCCTAACCTTCACCCTCACCCTCAACCTCACCGCAAATCAATCCCTAACCCTCACAATAATCCTAACCCTAACCCTAACTCTAAACCTAAGCCTCACCCTCACCCTAACCTTAAACCTAAACCTCAACCTCAACCTCACCCTCACAGCAAACTTAACCCTAACCATAACACTAACATTAACCCTAACCCTAAGCCTAACCCTAACCTTAACTCTAATCCTCACCCCCACAGTCACCCTCAGCCTAACCATAACCCTATCCCTAACCTTAACACTAACCCTATCCCTAAACCTAACGCTAAATTTAACCCTTAACCTAACCCTAATCCTCAACCTCAACTGCACCCTAAACCAAACCCTAACCCTAACCCTCACCCTAACTCTCAGGCTAAACCTAAACATAACTCTAAGCCTCACACTCAACCTCACCCTAAGCCTAATCCTAAACCTAACCCTATCCCTAACCCTAACCCTCAACCTAACACTCATCCTATCACTCACCCTAACCATAACCCTAACGCAAAACCTCATCGTAAACCTGACAGTAATCATAACCCTAAACCTCACCCTAACCCGAACCCTAACCCGAACCCTCATGCTCGGCCTAAGCCTTAACCTCAGCCTAAGCCTAACCCTAACCCTCACCCTAACCCTAACACTAACACTAACCCTAACTCTAACCCTAAATCTCACCCTCACACTCACCCTAACCCTAAATCTAAACCTACCATAACCCTAACAATAACCCTAACCCTCACCCTAACCATAATCCTCACCCTAACCATAATCATAACCCAAACCCTAAAACTCACCCTAAAACTTGCCCTCACTCTACCACTAACCCTAATCGGAACACTAACCCTCACAAAAACCCTAACCCTAAACTCACCCTAACCACAACCCTAAACCAAAACCTCAACCTAAGCCTAATCCTCACGCTCAACTTAACCCTAACCCTAACCATAATCCTCACCCTAACCTTAACCCTCATACTAACACTTACCCTCACCCTAACACTAACCCGAATCCTAATCCTATCCCCAACCCTAACCCTCACCCTCACGCTCACCGTAACTATAACCCTAACCCTAATGCTAACAATAACCCTAAGCAGAACCCTAACCCTCACCCTAACCATAACCCTCACCATAACCCTAAGCTCACCCTAACACCCTCACCCTAAAACTAACCCTATCCCTACCAATAACCCTCACACTAACACTAACCATCACCCTAACACTAAACCTCACCCTAACACTAACCCTAAACCTCACCCTCACCTTAGCCCTCACCCTAACCCTATCCCTCATCCTCACCCTAAACCTCACACTAACCCTAACACTTATCCTCAATATAACCCTCACTCTCACTCTAAACCTAACCCTAACCCTCACCCTAACCCTAACCCTCACCCTTACCATACACCTCACCCTCAGCCTAACCCTCAAATTTACCCTTACCGTCACCCCCACCCTGACCCTAAACCTAACCCTAACCCTAACCCTAACTCTACCCCTAAACCTCACCCTCACTCGAAACCTAACTCTAACCCTAACCCTAACACTAAACCTCACCCTAAACCTAACCCTAAACCTTATCCTCAACCAAACGCTCAGCCTAACCCTAAGCCTAAGACTAACACTTACCCTAAACCACACCCTCACCCTAGCCCTCAACCTAACCCTAATCCTAAAACTAAACCTCATCCTAACCCTCACACTAACCCTAACCCTAACCATCAACCTAACTCTAATCCTCACCCCCACCCTCACCCTCAGCCTAACCCTAAGCCTAAGCCTAAGCCTAACCCTAACCCTCACACTCAACCTCACCCAAACCCAAATCCAAACCATAACTCTAACAATAACCCTAAACCTCAACCTAACCCTCACCCTAATCTTAACACTAAAACTAACCCTAACCCTAACCCTCGACCTAACCCTCCAACTAAACCTAAACCTAACCCTAAACCTCACCCTCACCCTAACCCTAAACCTAACACTCACCCTCACCATAACTCTAACCCTAACCCTAACAATAACAGTAATCCTAACCCTAAAACCAACCCTAACCCTAACCCTAATGCTAACACTCACCCTCACCCTAACCCTAATACTAACCCTAACCCTAACCCTAAAACGCCCATTAACTCTCAACCTAACCCTAACCCTAACACAAACCATAACCCTAAACCTCAACCTAACCCTCACCCTAACCCTAACTCTAACCCTAAACCGCACCACCACCCAAAACCTAACTTTAACTCTAATGCAAATCCTAAACCTCACGCTAACCCTAACCATAACCCTCACACTCACCCTCACCATAACCTTAACCCTAAACCTAACACTATCAATAACCCTAACCCTAATCTTAACCCTCAACCTAACCATAAACCTCACCCTAACCCAAACCCTGACTTAACACTTATCCTCACCCTAAAACTAACCCTAACCCCAACCCTAACCCACACACTAACCCTAACCCTAACCTCACCCTAACACTAACCCTAACCCTAACCCTCAACCTAAACCTAAACCTCACGCACAACCTAACCCTAACCCTAACCATAAACCTCACCCTAACTCTAACCCTCATACTAACACTTACACTCACCCTAACACTAACACTAATCCTAATCCTAACCCTAACCGTAACCCTCACCCTGACCCTCACCATAACCGTAACCCTAACCCTAACGCTAACAATAACCCTAAACCTAACCCTAACCCTCACCCTAAACATAACCCTCACCATAACCCTAAGCTCACCGGAACACCCTCACCCTGAACTTAGCCCTCAACCTAAACCTAACACTCATCCTCACCCTAAACCTCACACTAACCCTAACATGAATCCTCAATCTAAACCTCACACTCACCCTAACCCTAACCCTAATCCTCACACTAACCCTCACCCTAACCCTAAACCTCAACTTTACCCTTACTGTCATCTTCACCCTAACCCTCACCCTAAACCTAAACCTCACCCAAACCCTCATCCTAAACATAACCTTAACCATCACCCTAACCTTAACCCTAACCCTCACCCTTACCATAACCCTCACCCTCAGCCTAACCCTCAACTTTACCCTTACCGTCACACCCACCCTAACACTCACCCTAACCCTAACCCTCACCCTAACCCTAACTCTACCCCTAAACCTCACCCTCACCCTAACCCTAACTCTAACCCTACCCCTAACACAAAACCTCACCCTAACCCTAACCCTAAACCCTTATCCTCAACCAAAGGCTCAGCCTAACCCTAAGCCTAAGCCTAACACTTACCCTAAACCACACCCTCAGCCTGGCCCTTATCCTAACCCTAATCCAAACCCTAATCCTCATCCTAACACTCACACTAACCCTAACACTAACCATCACCGTAACTCTAATCCTCACCCCCACCCTCACCCTCAGCCTAACCCTAATCCTAAGCCTAAGCCTAACCCTAACCCTCACACTCACCCTCACCCTAACCCTAATCCTAACCATTAATCTAACACAAAACCTAAACCTCCACCTAAACCTCACCCTAACCTTAACCCTAAAACTAACCCTCACCCGAACACTTGACCTAACCCTCCAACTAACACTAAACCTAACCATAAACCTCACCCTCACCCTAACCCTAATCCTAACCCTAAACCTAAAACTCACCCTAACCCTAAGCCTAACCCTCACCCTCACCCTCACCCTCACGCTCACCATAACTCTAACCCTAACCCTAACAATAACACTAATCCTAACCCTAAACCTAACCCTAACCCTAACCCTAATGCTAACACTCACCCTCACCCTAACCCTAATCCTAACGCTAATACTCAACCTCACTCTAAACCTAAACCTCACCCTAACCCTCACCCTTACACTAATCCTCAACCTCACCATAACCCTAACCCTCATCCTAACCCTCATCCTAAACCTAACCCTAAACTTAAACCTTTCCCTAACACTAACCCTAATCCTCACCCTCACACTCACGCTCACCCTAACCCTAACCCTAACCCTAACCTCACCCTAACCCTCCCCCAAACCCTAACTCTAACCCTAAACATAACCCTCACCGTAACCCTAACCCTAACCCTAATCCTAAACCTCACCCTAACACTAACCTTCACTCTCAATCTCAACCTCATTGTAAATCTAACCCAAACCCTAACAATAACAGTAACCCTAACCCTAACCCTAACCAAAACCCTTACCCTCAGCCTCACGCTCACTGAAAACTTAACTCTAACCATAACACTAACAATGACCCTAACCCTAACCCTAACCCTAATCCTCACCCCCACCATCTCCCTCACCCTAACCATAACTTAACCCTAAACCTAAACGTAACCCTAACCCTCACTGAAACCCTAAACCTAACATTAACCCTAACACAAACCATAACCCTAAACCAAAACATAAACCTAACCCTAATCCTCAGTCTCACCATCACCCTAACAAAAACCCTAACCCTAACCTCACCCAAACCCTAAGCCTAACCCAACCCTAACCCTCACACTCACCCTCACCCTAACCCAAATCCTAAACCTAACCCTATCCTAACCCTAACCCTCACCCTAACCCTCACCCTAAACCTAAACCTAAAATTCATCCTAACCCTCACCCTCACCCTAAACCTAATCCTAACCCTAACCCTAACCCTAACACTCAACCTAACCTTAACCCTCACCCTAACCCTAAACTTAACCTGAGCCCTAACTCTCAAGCTAATCTTAAACCTAACCCTCAACCTAAAGCTAACCCTCACCCTCACACTCTCCCTCAGCCTAACCCTAAGCCTAAGCCTAACCCTAACGCTAAACCTCACACTCACCAAAACCATTACCCTAATCCTAATCCTAAACTTAAGCCTAACCCTCACCCTCACCTTAACCCTCACCCTAACCCTAACTCTAATCCTAAACCTCAACCTCAGCCTCACCCTTACCCTAAATCGAAACCTAAACCTCACCCTCACCCTAACCCTAACCCCAACCCAAAACCTGACCCTAACCCTAACCCTAAACCTCACCCTCAGCCTAGCCCTCACTCTAATCCTAATCCTAACCCTCATCCTAACCCTCACCCTAACACTAACCTAACCCTCACCCTCACCCTCACCCTAACACTAATCCTAACCCTAAGCCTCAACCTAACCCTAAACCTCACCCTCACCGTAACCCTTACCCTAACCCTCACCCTAAACATAAACTTAACCCGAATCCTAACTCTCACCCTAATTCTAACCCTAACCCTCACCCTCACCCTAACCCTAACCCTAAACCTCACCCTCACCCTAGCCCTCACCCTAAACCTAATCCTAACCCTAACCCTCATCCTAACCCTCCCACTTACCCTTACCCTAACCCTCACGCTAACCCTTACCATCACCCTCAACCTCACCCTCACCCTCAGTGTAACCCTAAGCCTAATCCAAACCATAACCCTAACCCTAACCCTAACAGACACACTAAACCTTACCCTAATCCTAATCCTAACCCTAACCCTCACCCTCACCCTCAGGCTCACCTTAAGCTTAACTCTAACCCTAAAACTCACCCTCAACCTAACCCTAACCCTAACCCTAAACCTCACCCTCACCCTAGCTCTCACCCTAACCCTAATCCTAACTAACAATCATCCTAACCCTCCCCATAACCCTAAACCTAACCCTCACCCTAACCCTAATCCTCAAAGTCCAGTGCAAACTGAACAGACCAGCAAAGATACAGATTTCCAATCAGGTGGTCATATTTCCAACTCCACTACTTGTGACTTGGAGAGATCACATAGACTTGTTGTATCTTAGCTGCCATGTCATAAGCGGAGAATATAATAACTCCCTTCTCCTATTTGTGGATGTTGTTGTTTTTTTAATGGTTGTGTGTGGTGGAAGTACTGGGTTTTAAAGCTTGGGTACTGTCCTTTAGTCTTTGTGTTCATGTCTGGTACTCTACCACTTGAGCCACAGATACACTGGTGTCTTTTTGCTGCTTAATTGGAGTAAGAGACACAGGGACTCACCCTCATCTTCAGCCAAACCCTAAGTCTAAACTTCACACTCACCCTAACCCTAACCCTAATCTTAACCCTAAACCTCACCCTAACCCTAAACCTGACCTTCACCCTAGCCCTCACCCTAACCGTAATCCTAATCCTAACCCTCATCCTAACCCTCCCCATAACCCTAAACCTAACCCTTACCCTAACCCTAACCCTCAGCCTCACACTAACCCTCATCCTAAATCTCACCCTAACCCTAAACCTCATCCTAAACCTGACACTAATCATAACCCTAACCCTCAACTTAAGCTGAACCATAACCCTCACCCTCATGCTCGGCCTAAGCCTAAGCCTAAGCCTAGCCCTAACCCTAACCCTAACCCTAACCCTAACCCTAACTCTAACCCTAAATCTCACCCTCACCCTCACCGTAACACTAAATCTAACCCTAACCCTAAAACTAACAATAACCCTAAACCTCACCCTAACCATAATCCTCACCCTAACCCTAAACCTCAACATAACACTTGCCCTACCCCCAACACTAACCCTTAAAATAGCCCTAACCCTAACCTCACCCTAACCAGAACCCTAACACGAACCCTCAACCTAAGCCTAAACTTCATGCTCAACTTAACCCTAACCCTAACCATAATCCTAACCCTAACCCTAACCCTCACCCTCACTCTCACCATAACCGTAACACTAACCCTTACGCTAACAAAAACCCTAATCCTAACACTAACCCTCACCCTAACCATAACCCACACCATAACCCTAAGTTCACCCTAATACCCTAACACTAACCCTAACCCTAACACTAACCCTCACACTAACCCTAACCATCACCCTAACCCTAAACCTCACCCTATCACTAACCCTAAACCTCAACCTCAACTTAGCCCTCACCCTAATCCTAACCCTCATCCTCACACTGAACCTCAAACTCACCCTAACACTTACCCTCAATCTAACCCTCACCCTCACTCTAAACCTAACCCTAACCCTCACCCTAACCCTAACCTTCACCCTTACCATAACCCTCACCCTCAGTCTAACCCTCAAATTTACCCTTACCATTACCGCCACCCTAAACCTGACCCTAACCCTAACCCTCACCCTACCCCTAACCCTAACCCCTAAACCACACCCTTACTCTAATCCTAACTCTAACCCTAACACTAACACTAAACCTCACCCTAATTCTAACCCTAACACTTATCCTCAACCAAACGCTCAGCCTAACCCTAAGCCTAAGACTAACACTTACCCTAACCCACACCCTCACCCTAGCCCTCACCCTAACACTAATCCTAACCATAACCCTCATCCTAACACTCACCCTAACCCTAACCCTAAACATCACCCTAACTCTAAGCCTCACACCCACCCTCACCCTGAGCCTAACCCTAAGCCTAAGCCTAACACTAACCCTAACACTCACACTCACCCTCACCCTAAACATTATCCTAACCCTAACTCTAACACTAACCCTAAACCTCCACCTAACCCTCACCCTAACCTTAACCCTAAAACTAACCCTAACCCTAACCCTGACCTAACCCTCCAACTAACCCTAAACCTAACCCTATACCTCACCCTTACCCCAACCCTGGACCTAACCCTCACCCTCAACCTCACCCTCACCATAACTCTAACCCTAATCCTAACAATAACACTAATCCTAACCCTAAACCTAACCCTAACACTAACCCTAATGCTAACACTCACCCTCACCCTAACCCTAAACCTAACTCTCACCCTAACCCTAACCCTAACACAAACCCTAACCCTAACCCTCAACCTAACCTTCACCCTAACCCTAACTCTAACCCTAAAACTCACCCCCACCCAAAATCTAACTCTAACCCTAATGCAAACCCTAAACCTCACCCTAACCATAACCGTAACCCTCACACTCACCCTCACCATAACCTTAACCCTAAACCTAACCCTATCAATTAGCTTAACCCTAATCTTAACCCTCAACCTAACCATAAACCTCACCCTAACCCAATCCCTGACCCTAACACATATCCTCACCCTAACACTAACCCTAACCCCAACACGAACCCTCACACTAGCCCTAAACTTAACCTCACCCTAACCCTAACCGTAACCCTAACCCTCACCCTAACCCTAACCCTCATGCTAAACGGAACCTTAACCCTAACCTGAAATCTCACCCTAACACTAATCCTCGTCCTTACACACTCACCATAACACTAAACCTAATCCTAATACTAACCCTAACCCGAAACCTCTCCCTCACCCTCACCGTAACCCTAACCCTAACCCTAACACTAACAATAAAACTAACCCTAACCCTAACCCTCACCCTAAACATAACCCTCACCCTAAACCTAACCCTCACCCTAACACTTTCAACCTAAAACTAACCCTAACCCTAACAGTAACCCTCACACTAACTCTAACCATCACCCTAACCCTAAACTTCACCCTAACACTAACCCTAAACCTCAACCTCACCTTAGCCCTCAGCCTAACCCTAACCCTCATCCTCACCCTAAACCTCACACTAACCCTAACACTTATCCTCAATCTAACCCTCACTCTCACTCTAACCCTAACCCTAAACCTCACCCTAACCCTAACTCTCACCCTTACCATAACCCTCACCCTCAGCTGAACCCTCAACTTTACCCTTACCGTCACACCCACCCTGACCCTCACCTTAACCCTAATCCTCACCCTAACCCTAACTCTACCCCTAAACCTCACCCTAACACTTATCCTCAACCAAAGGCTCAGCCTAAACCTAAGCTTAAGCCTAAAACGTACCCTAACCCACACCCTCACCCTAGCCCTCACCCTAACCCTAATCCTAACCATAACCCTCATCCTAACCCTCACCCTAACCCTAAAACTAACCATCACCTTAATTCTAATCCTTAACCCCACCCTCACACTCAGCCTAACCCTAAGCCTGAGCCTAAGCCTAACCCTCACCCAAACCCTCACCCTCACCCTCACCCTAACCCTAATCCTAACCCTAACTCTAACACTAACCCTAAACCTCAACCTAACACTCACCCTAACCTTAAACCTAAAACTAACCCTAACACTAACCCTCGACCTAACCCTCAAACTGACCCTAAACCTAACCCTAAACCTCACCTCAGCATAACCCTAATCCTAAACCTAAACCTAAAACTAACCCTAACCCTAAACCTAACCCTAACCCTCACCCTAACCCTAAAACTACCCCTCAGCCTAACGCTAACCCTCACCATCAACTCAACCCTGTTTCTAACACAAATGCTCACTCTCAACCTAAGCCTCAGCCTAACCCTTACCCTCACCAGAACCCTATCCATTACCCTCTCTCTAACCGCACCCTACAACTTCCCCTCACCCTAAGCCTAACCCTAACCCAAACCCTAAACCTAACCCTAACCTTCACCCTAACCCTCACCCTAACTCTCACCCTAACCTAACCCTAACCCTCACCCTAACCCTCACCCTAACCCTAAACGTAACCCTAACCCTCACCCTCACTGTAACTGTCATCGTAACCCTTACCCTCACCCTATCCCTAAACCTAACAATAACCGTCACCCTAACCCTCACCCGAACCCTCACTCTCACCTTCACCCTCACCCTAAACATCACCCTAACCCTAAACCTCAACCTAACCTTAACCCTCACCCTCACATTAACCCTAACCCTAACACTCAACCCTCACCCTAAACTTAACGCTAAACCTAACCCTCACCATCATCCTAGCGCTCAACCTAACCATAACTCTAACCCTAACCCTAACCCTAAAGCTCACCCTCACCCTCAACCTCACCCTCACCCTCAGCCTAATCCTAACCCTAACCCTAATACTAACCCTAAACCTCACACTAACCCTACATCTACCCCAAACGCCAAACTTAATCTTCACCCTCACCCTCACATTAACCCTTACCCGCACCCTCACCTATACCTCACATTAAATCCAACCCTCACCCTCAACCTAAGGCTAACCCTAACCCTCACCCTCACCCTCACCCTAACCCAAACCCTCACCTTAACCCTCACCATAACCTTAACCATAACCCTAACCCTCACCCTAACCCTAAACCTAAACCTAACCCTAAACCTCACCCTAACACTTACATTCATCATAACCCTAACCCTAACACTCACCCTTACCCTAAACTTAACCCTAAACCTCACCATAACCCTCAACATAAACCTAATGCAAAACCGAAACCTCACCCTCACCCTAAACCTAAAGCTACCCGTAACAATCACCCTCACCCTAAACCTCACCCTAAACCTTACCCTCACCCTAACTCTAATCATAACCCTCACACTAAACTTAACCCTCAACCTAACCCTAAACCTCACCCTCACCCTAAGCCTCACCCTATACATAACCCTAACTCTAATGCTCACCCTAAACCTAAACTTCATCCTAACCCTAACCCTCACCCTAATCTTCACTCTAACCCTAACCCTAACCCTTACATAACCGAAGCCCTCACACTCACCCTCATCCTCACTGTATCCCTCAACCTCATCCTCGCCTTCACCATAAACCTAACCCTCACACTAATCATAACATTAACCCTAACCCTCACCGTAACACTCACCCTAGCCCTAACCCGAACTTTAACCCTCACCATCACCCTCACCCTAACCCTTACCCTCATGCTCACCCTCACCCTAACCCTCACACTAACCCTAAACCGCACGCTAACCCTAACACTAAACAAAACCCTCATCCTAACCCTCAAACTAAGCCTAAACCTAACCCTAACCCTCACCCTCACCATCACCCTAAACATAACACTAACCCTCACCCTCACCCTAATCCTTAAACTCACCCTAACCTTAACACTTACCCTTACCTAACCGTCACCCTAATCCTACCATTCACCCTAAACCTAACCCTACCACTTACCCTAACACTCATCCTAACCCTAACCCTAACCCTAACCCTCACCCTAACACTAACCCTACCCCTACCCTAACCCTGAAAAACAACCTAACCCTCATCCTAACCCTAATGCAAACCCGAACCCTAAACCTCACCCTAACCCTAACCCTAAACATCACATGAACCCTAAACATCACTCTAACCCTAAACTTCATCCTATCCCTGACAATCACCCTAATCCTCACCCTAACCCTAATCTTAACCCTTAGCTAAATGAAACTCTCAAACTCACCCTAACCCTCAACATCACATTAGACCTCACCATAAACCTTACCATAAACCCAACAATAACACTCACCGTCAACCTAAACCTAACCCTAAGCCTTAACCTTACCCTAACCCTAACCCTAACTCTAATCCTCACACTAACCCTAACCCTCATCCTAACCCTAACCCTCACCCTCACATTAAACCTCACCCTAATCCTTACCTTCACCCTAACCCTAACCCTAAATCTAACCCTCAAACTAACCCTACCCTCATCCTAACCCTAACTCTAACACTTACCCACAACCTAGCCCTAACCCTAACCTTAACCCTAACCCTAACCCTAACCCTAAACCTAACCCTAACACCAACCCTAACCCTCACACTAACAGTCTAACCCTAACCCTAAACCTCCCCATCACCCTAACCCTCACACTTACCCTAACCCTCACCTTAAATCTAAACCTAACCCTCACCTTCACCCTCAAGCTCACCCTCAGCCTAACCCTAAAGCTAACACTAATCCTAACCCTAACCCTCACCCACACCCTCACCCTCACCCTAACCCTAATCCTAACCCTCAACCTCACCCTCAGCCTCACCCTAACCCTCACCTTCACCCTCACCCTAACCCTAACCCTATCCCTATCGCTCACCCTAATCCTAATGCTAACCCTAACCCTCACCCTCACCCTAACCCTCACACTAACCCTTACCCTCACCCTAACCCTAACCTCACCCTCATTCTAACCCTCACTCTAACACTTACCCAAAACCTAACGCTCACGCTAACCCTCAACCTAACACTAACACTAACACCAACCCTAAACCTCACCCTCACCCTCACCCTCAGCCTAAACTAACACTATCCCTCACCCTCATCCTAAACCTAACGCTCACCCTAACCCTCACCCTCACCCCCACCCTCTCACCAACCCTAACCCTCATCCTAAACCTAACCCTAACCCTCACATGAAACCTAACCCTCACCCTAACCCAAACCCTCAAACTAACCCTATCCCTAACCCTAATCCTCACTTTACCCTAATCATCACCCTAACCGTTACAGTCACCCTCACCCTAACAAGCACACTAACAATAACCCTCACCCTAACCCCAACCTTAACACTCACCCTCACCCTCACCCTCAGCCTAACAGAAACCCTAACCCTAAACCTCACCCTCACCCTAACACTAACCCTCACCCTCATAACACTAATCCTCTCCTTATCCCTAACCCTAATCCTAACCCTAACCCTCACCCTCACCCTAGACCTCACCCTAACACTAACCCTAACCTTAACCATCATCCTCACCCTAACACTCACACTAATCCTAACACTAACCAAAACCCGCAACCTAACCCTCACCCTCACCTTAACCCTAACCTTCACATTATCCTTCAACCTAACCCTAACCCTAACACTCACTCTTACTCTAACCCTCACTCTAAACTTTACACTCACCCTAGTCCTAACCCTAGCACTCACCATAACACTCACCCTAACACTAATGCTAACCCTAACCCTCACCCTCACCCTAAGCCTCACCCTAACACTTACCCTAACCTTAACCCTAACCCTAATCCTGACCCTAAACTTCAAAAACCTATCCGTCAGCTTACCCCTAACCCTAACATTCACCCTAACCCTAACCTTACCCTCACCCTAACCCTCACTGTAAACTTTTCCCTAACCCTAAACCTAAACCTAACCCTAAACCTCAAAATATCCCTAACCCTAACCCTAACCATCACCCTCACCCTAAGCCTAACCCTCATCCTAAATCTCACCCTCACTCTAATCCTCACCCTAATCCAAATATACCCCTCACCCTAACCCTAACCCTAACATTAACCCTAACCCTCACACTAAACCTCAACCTAACCCTAACCATATCCTTGTCCCTAACCTTCACCCTAAACCTCAAACTTACCCTAGCCCTCACCCTCTCTCTAACCCTCACCCTAATCCTTACCCTCACGTTAACCCTAACACTAACCCTCACCCGAATTCTTACGCTCACCCTAACCCTCACGCTATCTCTCATCCTAACCCTCACCATAATCCTTATCCTAAACCTAACCCTAACCCTAACCCTCACCCTAACCCTCACCCAAACCGTAACACTTACCCTAACACTAACCCTCACCCTCACCCTAAACCTCACCCTAGACCTAACCCTAACACTAACCAAAATCCTGACATTAATCCTCACACTAACTCTAACCTTCACCCTACCCCTACCCCTAAACCTAACCCTAACACTCATCCTCACCCTAAACCTCATCAGAACACTTAACCTCACCTAACCCACACCCTAAATCTAACCCTAACCTTAACCTATCACTCACCCTAACCCTAACCCTAACCCTCACCCTCACTCTAACCCTCACTCTAAACCTTACCCTCACCCTAGCCATAATGCTAACTCTCACCATAACCCTCACCCTTAACTTAAGCCTAAACCTAACCCTAAACCTCACCCTAACCCTCCCCATAACCCTAACCCTAACCCTAATCCTCACCCTCAACATAAACCTAACCCTAATCCTTAATCTCACCCTAAACATAATCCTAACCCACACAGTAATCCTACCTCTCACCCTAACACTAAACTTATCCCTCCCTGTAACCCTCACCTAACACTAACCCTAAAACAAAACCTCACCCTTACCCTAACCCTACCCCTCATGCTCAACCTAACCCTCAACCTCAACATCACCTTCACCCTAACCCTAACCATCACCTAAACCCTAACCCTCACGTGAACCCTCACCCTCACCCTCAACCTCACCCTCACCCTAAACATCATACTAACCTTAACCCTCACCCTAACCCTAAACCTAACACTCAGCCTAAACCTAAAGGTCACCCTAACACAGAAACTCATCCTAAACCTCAAACTAACCCTAACGCTAACCATTACACTAACCGTAACCCTCAATCTCAGCCTCTCCCTCACCCTAACACTAACCCTCACCCTCACCATCACCCTAAACCTAACACTAACGTTCACCCTGACCCTAATCCTTAACCTCACCCTATCCCTAACCCTTACCCTAACTCTAACCGTCACTCTAATCCTAAGATTCACCCTAAACCTAACCCCACTCCTTACCCTAACCCTCATCCTAACCCTAACCCTAACCCTAACCCTCACCCTAACACTAACCCTAACCGAAAACTTAACCCTAGTATTAACCCTATCCCTCACCATATCCATCAACCTGATACTAACCCTAACCATAACCATAACCCTCACCCTAAAGCTCACCCATACCCTAACTCTCAACCTCAACCTAACCCTCACCTTAACCCTTACCCTCAACCTCACCCTAACTCTCACACTAACCCTAACACTCACCCTAAACCTAAAGCTAAACCTAACTCTGACCCTAACACTAATGCTCACCCTAATCCTCACCCTCACCCTAACACTCACCCTAACATTTACCCTCACCTTATCTCAAACGCTAAACCTAACCCTACCCCTCACACTAAACCTACATCTCACTCTAACACTAAACATTCTCCCTACCCTAACACTAACCTTCACACTAACCCTCAGCTTAACCCTTACCCTAACCCTAAACCTATCCATAACCCTAAACATCACCTTATCCCTAACGCTAACCCTAACCCTCACTCTCACCCTAGCCCTCACAATAACCCTCAACCTAACCCCAACCCTCAACCTAAACCTAACACTTACCCTAACCCAAACCCTCACCCTCAACCTAACCCTCACCCTAAACCTAACCATACCACTAAACAAAACCCTCAGCCTAAACCTCACCCTAACCCTAACCCTAATCCTACCCCTCAACCTACCCCTCACCCTAACCCTAACCCTAACTCTCACCCTCACCCTAACCCTCACCTGAACTCTTACACTCACCCTAACCCTCACCCTATCCCTAACACAAGCCCTCACCCTAACCCTCACACTAACCCTAACCCTATAACCCTCACCCTAACCCTCACTCCAACCCTAACCCTAAACCTAACACTTACCCTCACCCTAACTCTCACCCTAACCCTTAACCTCCTCCTAACTCTAAACCTAACCCTTAACCTAAACCTCACACTATCCCTAACCCTCACCCTAAACCTAACCCTGCTCCTTACCCTAATCCTCATCCTATCCCTAACTCTAAACCTAACCCTCACCCAAATCCTCATTCTCACCCTCACCCTCATCCTCAACCTAACCCTAACCCTAACCATAATCCTAACCCTAACCCTCACCCTAACTCTAACCCTAACCCTCACACTCACACTCACCCACACCCTAACCCTAAACCTAACCCTAACATTCACCCTAACCCTAACCCCAACCCTCACCCTAACTCACACCCTAACCCTAACCCTAACCCTAAACCTCACCCTCACCCTAAACCTCACCCTCACACTTACCCTCATCCCAACCCTAAGTCTAACCCTTCACCTAACCCTCACACTAATCCTAACCCTCACCCAAACCTTAACCAAACCCTCACGCTAATACTCATCCTATCCCCAACCCTAATATTGACCCTCACCCTAACCCTAAACCTAACCCTAACCCTAAACCGAACCCTCAAATTTACGTAAGCGAAAACCTCACCCTCAACCTCACCCACACCCAAACCCTCACCCTCACCCTAGCCCTCACCCTAACCCTCACTCTATCCCTAACCCTAACGCTATCTCTCACTCTCACCCTAACCCTCAAACTCACCCTCACCTTAACACTAACCCTAATCCTCACCATAGACCTTCCCCTAATCCTAATGCTAATCGTAAAGCTCATCCTCACCCTAAACCTTATGCTAACCCTATCAATCAACCTCACCCTAACCCTCACCTTAACACTTACCCTCACCCTAAACCTAACCCTAACTCTAACTCTAACCCTCACACTAACCCTAACCCTAACCCTCACCCTAACCCCATCCCTAACATTAACCCTAAACTTCACCCTAATTCTCAACCTAACCCTAACATTAACCCTAACCCTCACCATCACCCTAACCCAACCCCTAAGCCTAAACCTAACCCTAACCCTCAGCATAACCCTCACCCTAACACTAATGCTAACTCTAACCCTCACCCTCACCCTAAGCCTCACCCTAACAATTACCCTGACCTTAATCCTAACTCTAATCCTGACCCTAAACCTCACACAAAACCTACCTCTCAGCCTACCCGTACCCCTAACATTCACCCTAACCCTAACCCTAACCCTAACCCTAACCCTCACCGTAAACTTTTCCCTAACCCTAAACCTAAACCTAACCCTAAACCTCACAATATCCCTAAGCCTAACCCTAACCGTCACACTCACCCTAAGCCTCACCCTTATCCTAACCCTCACCCTCACTCTAATCCTCACCCTAATCCTAACCATAACCCTCAACCTAACCCTAACCCTGACATTAACCATAACCCTCACACCAAACCTCAAGCTAAACCTAAACCTACTTCTTTTTTTTTTTAATTGTATTTTACTTTATTTGAGAACATACTGTACAGAGGGGCTACAATTACATGGGCAGGATAATGCATATATTTCTTACCAAGCATTGCAGCCTCCTCCTTTGTTTACCCTTCACTTCCCTTCCCCGCCTCCCCCCTCCCCCCACCCCATTTTACCCCCCTCCGCCCCCCCAATTATACCCCCCTCCCCCCCCACACCGACATTGTAAAGCTGGTTTTGACATGACATTTTGTACTTCTCATTGTTGCAACAGGTCCACCTGAATCCTTAAACGACTTGTTTGTCCCCATCTCCTCCACATGTTATACTGACATCAAATATAGTGAAAGCGGGGGTTACACTGTGGGGGAGGGACATACAAAGCAACAAAGAAATAATCTTATAAATGCGTTAGAAACACATGCATGAAAGACACGAAAACATTAAAATACATATTTAAGGGTTCATTTTCCTAACATCACATTATCTGACCTTTTCCGCTTGACTCATACCTATACTAGATATTGTACATAAGGGAAACCATGGGACCTATGCTTCTTTGGGCCTGGCTTACTTCACTTAATATAATTTTTTCCAAGCCTTTCCATTTCCTAACAAATGGGGAAATGTCATTCTTTCTGGTGGAGGCATAGAATTCCATTGTGTATATATACCACATTTTCTTGATCCATTCATCCACTGAGGGGCATCTGGGTTGGTTCCATATCCTAGCTATGGTAAATAATGCTGCAATAAACATAGTTGTGCTGGTAGCTTTAGTGTGGTCTTGTTTGTAAACATTTGGGTAAATGCCCAAAAGTGGGATTGCTGGATCATAGGGGAGATCTATGTGAAGTCTTTTGAGGAACCTCCATACTGCTTTCCAAAGTGGTTGAACAAATCAATTAATATTATTCATCACATCAACAGGAGCAAGAATAAGAACCACATGGTTATCTCAATAGATGCAGAAAAAGCATTTGACAAGATCCAACACCCCTTTATGATGAAGGTTCTGGAAAAATTAGGAATCCATGGAACATTCCTCAATACAATAAAGGCTGAATATGACAAACCTACAGCCAGCATTATACTCAATGGTGAAAAACTAAAGCCATTTCCTCTTAAATCAGGAACGAGACAAGGATGCCCACTCTCTCCACTTCTCTTCAATCTAGTATTAGAATGCCTAGCTACAGCAATAAGACAAGATGCAGACATAAAGGGGATCCAAATAGGGAAAAAAGAAATAAAACTCTCCCTCTTTGCAGATGACATGATCTTGTATTTAAAGAATCCCATGGACTCCACTCCCAAATTACTCAAGCTGATTCAAAACTTTGGCAAAGTAGCAGGTTATAAAACTAAACCTACTTCTAACACTAAACCTCACCCTAAACCTCACACTTACCTTAAACCTCACCCTCACCCTAACACTCACACTAACCCTTACCCTCACATTAACCCTAACACTAAACCTAACCCTAAGCCTCACACTAAACCTATCCCTCACTTTACCCCTAACCCTAACTTTCACGCTAACCCAAACCCTAACCCTCACTGTAAATTTTACCCTAACCCTAACCCTATCCCTAACCCCAATTCTCACCCTAACCCTAACCTCACCCTCACCCTCACCTTAGCCCTCACTCTAACCCTCAATCTAACCCTAACCCTCACTTAACCCTAACCCCTACCCTAACACTAAGCCTCACCCTCACCCTAACCCACACCCTAACCCTAACCCTAACACCAACCAAAACCCTCACCCTAACCTCACCCTAACCCTAACCCTAACCCTAATCCTCACCGTCACACTAAACCTCATCTTAACCCTAACACTAACCCTCAACCTAACCCTAACCCTCACCCGAACTCTTACCCTCACGCGAACCCTCACCCTAACTCTCATCCTAATCCTCACCCTAATACTTACTCTAACCCTAAACCTAAACTTCACACTAACCCTCACCCTAAACGTAACACTTACCCTAACACTAACCCTCACACTCACCCTAAACCACATCCTAGACCTATCCCTAATACTAACAAAAACCCTCAAAGTAACCCTCACGCTAACTCCAACCCTCACACTACCCCTAACCCTAAACCTAACCCTAACACTCATCCTCACCCTAAACCTCCCCAGAACACTTACCCTCACCCTAACCCTCACCCTAAACCTAACCCTAACCTCACCCTATCCCTCACCCTAACCCTAACCCTAACCCTAACCCTCACCCTCACTCTAACCCTCACTCTAAACCTTACCCTCACCCTAGCCCTAACCGTAAACCTCACCGTAACCCTCACCCTAAACTTAACACTAAACCTAACCCTAACACTCACCCTAACCCTCCCCATAAACCTAACCCAAACCCTAATCCTCACCCTCACACTAAACCTAACCCTAATCCTTACCCTCACCCTAACCATAACTCTAACCCACACAGTAATCCTAACTCTCACCCTAACCCTAACCCTATCCCTCCCTGTAACCCTCACCTAACACTAACCCTAAACCTAAACCTCACCCTAACCCTAACGCTAACCCTCATGCTCACCCAAAACTTCAACCTCACCATCACCCTCACCCTAACCCTAACCCTCACCAAAAACCTTACCCTCACGAGAACCCGAAACATCACCCTCAGACTCACCCTCACCCTAAACATCACACGAACCCTTAGCCTCACCCTAACCCTAAACCTAACACTCAGCCTAAATCGAAAGGTCACCCTAACCCAAAACCTCACCCTAATCATCTAACTAACCCTAACGCTAAACATTACCCTAACCCTAACCCTCACCCTCACCATCACCCTAAACTTAACACTAACCCTCACCCTCACCCAAATCCTTAACCTCACCCTAACCCTAACAGTTACCCTTACACTGACCATCACCCTAATCCTAACATTCACCCTAATCCTAATGCTACCCCTTACCCTAACCCTCATCCTAACCCTAACACTAACCCTAACCCTACCCCAACCCTCAAAAACACCCTAACCTTCACCCTAACCCTAATGCAAACCAGAACCCTAAACCTCACCCTAACCCTAACCCTAACCCTAAACCTCACACTAACCCTAACCATCACTCTAACCCTGAACTTAATCTTATCCCTGACCCTCCCCGTAATTCTCACCCTAACCCTAATCTTAACCCTTACCTAACCGAAACCCTCACCCTCAACCTCACCCTCACCCTAACCCTCAACCTCACATTAGACCTCACGATAAACCTTACCCTAAACCTAACAATAACCCTCACACTAACCCTCACCTTCACCCTAAACCTAACCCTAAGCCTTAAACTTACCCTAACCCTAACCCTAACTCTAACCCTAACCCTCATCCTAACCCTAACCCTCACCCTCACACTAAACCTCACCCTAAACCTTACCCTCACCCTAACCTAAACCTAAATGTAACCCTCAAAATAACCCTAACCCTCATCTTAACCCTCACTCTAACACTTACCCACAACCTAACCCTAACCCTAACCCTAAACCTAAACCTAACCTTAACCTAACTATAACCCTAACACTAACCCTCACCCTAACCGTAACCCTAACCTTCCCGCTCACCCTAACCCTCACACTAACCCTAACCCTCACCTTAAACCTAAACCTAACCCTCACCTTCACCCTCAAACTCACCCTCAGCCTAACCCTAATGCTAACACTAATCCTAAACCTAACCCTCACCCACACCCTCACCCTAACCCTAATCCTAACCCTCAACCTCACACTCAGCCTCACGCTAACCCTCACCCTCACCCTAACCCTAAACCTAGCCCTATCCCTATTGCTCACCCTAACCCTTATGCTTACACTAACCCTCAACCTCACCCTAACCCTCACACTAACCCTTACCCTCACCCTAACCCTAACCTCACCCTCATTCTAACCCTCATTCTAACACTTACCCACAATCTAACCCTCAGGGTAACCCTCACCCTAACCCTAACACTAGCACTAACACGAACACCAACTCTAACCCTCACCCTCACCCTCACCCTCAGCCTAACCTAACCCTAACCCTTACCCTCATCCTAACCCTAACACTAATCCTAACCCTCACCCTCACCCTAACCCTCTCACCAACCCTAACCCTCATCCTAAACCTAAACCTAACACTAACCCTCACGTGAAACCTAACCCTCACCCTAACCCAAACCCTCACCCTAACCCTATCCCTAACCCTAACCCTCACTTCACCCTAATCATCACCCTAACCGTTACACTCACCCTCACCCTAACAATCACACTAACCCTAACCCTCACCCTCATCCCAACCCTAAAACTCACCTTCATCCTCAACCTCAGCCTAACAAAATCCCTAACCCTAAACCTCACCCTCACCCTCAACCTAACCCTTACCCAAACCCTTACCCACACCCTAACCCTCACCCTATCGCTAATGCTAACCCTAAACTTCACCCTCACGCTAACCCTCAACCTTACCCTTACCCTCACCTTAATCCTAACCCTAATCCTAACCCGAATCCTCACACTAAATCTAACCCTAACCCTATCCCTCAGCCTAACCCTCACCCAAATCATAACACTAATCCTCTCCCTATCCCTAATCCTAAACCTAACCCTAACCCTCACCCTCACCACTAACCCTAACCCTAACCATCACCCTCACCCTAACCCTCACACTAATCCTAACACTAACCAAAACCCTCATCCTAACACTCACCCTCACCCTAACACTAACCCTTACCCTATTACTCAAAATAATCCTAACCTTATCCCTCACCCCCACTCTAACCCTCACTTTAAACCTTACCCTCACCCTTGCCCTAAACCTAACGCTCACCGAAACCCTCACCCTAAACTTAACCCTAAACCTAACCCTAACCCTCACCCTCACCCTCCCCATAACCCTAACCCTAACCCTAATCCTCACCCTCACACGAAACCTAACCCTAAACTTTACCCTCACCCTAACCATAACCCTAACCCACACAATAATCCTAACTCTCACCCTAACCCTATCCCTCCCTGTAACACTCACCTAACACTAACCCTAAACCTATACCTCACCCTAACCCTACAACTACCCCTAATGCTCACCCTAAACTTCAACCTCAACATCACCCTCACCCTAACCCTAACCCTCACCAAAACCCTAACCCTCACGAGAACCCGAACCCTCACCCTCAGCCTCAACCTCACCTGAAACATCACACTAACCCTAAGCCTCACCCTAAACCTAAACCTAACACTCAGCCTAAACCGAACGGTCACCCTAACCCAAAACCTCACCCTAATCCTCAAACTAAAACAAAAGCTAACCATTTCCCTAACCCTAACCCTCACCCTCACCATCATCCTAAACCTAACACTAACCCTCACCCTCACCCTAATCCTTAACTTCACCCTAACCCTAACCCTTACCCTTACTCTAACCGTCACCCTAATACTAATATTCCCCCTAACCCTAAACCTACCCCTTACCCTAACCCTCATCCTAACCCTAACCCCAACCCTAACCATCACCCCAACACTAACTCCAAACCTACACCTAATCGTCAAAAACAACCTATCCCTCACCCTAACCCTAATGCAAACCTAACCCTAAACCTAACCCTAATCCTAACCCTCACCCTAAACCTCACACTAACTCTAACCATCACTCTAACCCTAAACTTCATCCTATCCCTGATCCTCCCCTCAACCTAAGCCTCAGCCTAAACCTTACCTTCACCATAACCCTATCCCTTACCCTCTCTCTAACCCGCACCCTACACCTTCCCCTCACCCTAAGCCTAACCCTAACCCAAACCCTAAACCTAACCCTAACCTTCACCCTAACCCTCACCCTAACTCTCACCCTAACCTAACACTAACCCTCACCCTAACCCTCACCCTAACCCTAAATGTAACCCTAACCCTCACCCTCACTGTAACTGTCATCGTAACCCTTACCCTCACCCTATCCCTAAACCTAACAATAACCCTCACCCTAACCCTAACCCTCACCCGAACCCTCACTCTCACCTTCACCCTCACCCTAAACATCACCCTAACCCTAAACCTCAACCTAACCTTAACCCTCACCCTCACATTAACCCTAACCCTAACACTCAACCCTCACCCTAAACTTAACGCTAAACCTAACCCTCACCATCATCCTAGCGCTCAACCTAACCATAACTCTAACCCTAACCCTAACCCTAAAGCTCACCCTCACCCTCAACCTCACCCTCACCCTCAGCCTAATCCTAACCCTAACCCTAATACTAACTCTAAACCTCACACTAACCCTACATCTACCCCTAACGCCAAACCTAATCTTCACACTCAACCTCAGATTAACCCTTACCCGCACCCTCACCTATACCTCACATTAAATCCAACCCTCACCCTCAACCTAAGGCTAACCCTAACCCTCACCCTCACCCTCACCCTAACCCAAACCCTCACCTTAACCCTCACCATAACCTTAATCATAACCCTAACCCTCACCCTAACCCTAAACCTAAACCTAACCCTAAACCTCACCCTAACACTTACATTCATCATAACCCTAACCCTAACACTCACCCTTACCCTAAACTTAACCCTAACCCTCAACATAACCCTCAACATAAACCTAATGCAAAACCGAAACCTCCCCCTCACCCTAAACCTAAAGCTACCCGTAACAATCACCCTCACCCTAAACCTCACCCTAAACCTTACCCTCACCCCAACTCTAATCATAACCCTCACACTAACCTTAACCCTCAACCTAACCCTAAACCTCACCCTCACTCTAAGCCTCACCCTATACATAACCCTAACCCTAATGCTCACCCTAAACCTAACCTTCATCCTAACCCTAACCCTCACCCTAATCTTCACTCTAACCCTAACCCTAACCCTTACATAACCGAAGCCCTCACACTCACCCTCATCCTCACCCTAACCCTCAACCTCATCCTCGCCCTCACCATAAACCTAACCCTCACACTACTCATAACATTAACCCTAACCCTCACCGTAACCCTTACCCTAGCCCTAACCCGAACTTTAACCCTCACCATCACCCTCACCCTAACCCTTACCCTCATCCTCACCCTCACCCTAACTCTCACACTAACCCTAAACCTCATGCTAACCCTAACACTAAACAAAACCCTCATCCTAACCCTCAAACTAAGCCTAAACCTAACCCTAACCCTCACCCTCACCATCACCCTAAACATAACACTAACCCTCAGCCTCACCCTAATCCTTAACCTCACCCTAACCCTAACACTTACCCTTACCTAACCGTCACCCTAATCCTACCATTCACCCTAAACCTAACCCTACAACTTACCCTAACACTCATCCTAACCCTAACCCTAACCCTAACCCTCACCCTAACACTAACCCTACGCCTACCCTAACCCTGAAAAACACCCTAACCCTCATCCTAACCCTAATGCAAACCTGAAACCTAAACCTCACCCTAACCCTAACCCTAAACCTCACACTAACCCTAACCATCACTCTAACCTTAAACTTCATCCTATCCCTGACAATCACCCTAATCCTCACCCTAACCCTAATCTTAACCCTTAGCTAAATGAAACTCTCAAACTCACCCTAACCCTCAACATCACATTAGACCTCACCATAAACCTTACCATAAACCCAACAATAACATTCACCGTCACCCTAAACCTAAACCTAAGCCTTAACCTTACCCTAACCCTAACCCTAACTCTAATCCTCACACTAACCCTAACCCTTATCCTAACCGTAACCCTCACCCTCACATTAAACCTCACCCTAATCCTTACCCTCACCCTAACCCTAACCCTAAATCTAACCCTCAAACTAACCCTACCCTCATCCTAACCCTAACTCTAACACTTACCCACAACCTAGCCCTAACCATAACCTTAACCCTAACCCTAACCCTAACCCTAAACCTAACCCTAACACTAACCCTAACCCTCACACTAACACTCAGTCTAACCCTAACCCTAAACCTCCCCATCACCCTAACCCTCACACTAACCCTAACCCTCACCTTAAACCTAAACCTAACCCTCACCTTCACCCTCAAGCTCACCCTCAGCCTAACCCTAAAGCTAACACTAATCCTAACCCTAACCCTCACCCACACCCTCACCCTCACCCTAACCCTAATCCTAACCCTCAACCTCACCCTCAGCCTCACCCTAACCCTCACCTTCACCCTCACCCTAACCCTAACCCTATCCCTATCGCTCACCCTAATCCTAATGCTAACCCTAACCCTCACCCTCACCCTAGCCCTCACACTAACCCTTACCCTCACCCTAACCCTAACCTCACCCTCATTCTAACCCTCACTCTAACACTTACCCAAAACCTAACGCTCATGCTAACCCTCACCCTAACACTAACACTAACACCAACCCTAAACCTCACCCTCACCCTCACCCTCAGCCTAAACTAACACTATCCCTCACCCTCATCCTAAACCTAACGCTCACCCTAACCCTCACCCTCACCCCCACCCTCTCACCAACCCTAACCCTCATCCTAAACCTAACCCTAACCTTCACATGAAACCTAACCCTCACCCTAACCCAAACCCTCAGACTAACCCTATCCCTAACCCTAATCCTCACTTCACCCTAATCATCACCCTAACCGTTACAGTCACCCTCACCCTAACAATCACACTAACAATAACCCTCACCCTAACCCCAACCCTAACACTCACCCTCACCCTCACCCTCAGCCTAACAAAAACCCTAACCCTAAACCTCATCCTCACCCTAACCCTAACCCTCACCCAAATCATAACACTAATCCTCTCCTTATCCCTAACCCTAACCCTAACCCTAACCCTCACCCTCACCCTAGACCTCACTCTAACACTAACCCTAACCTTAACCATCATCCTCACCCTAACCCTCACACTAATCCTAACACTAACCAAAACCCGCAACCTAACCCTCATCCTCGCCCTAACCCTAACCTTCACACTATCCCTCACCCTAACCGTAACCCTAACACTCACTCTTACTCTAACCCTCACTCTAAACTTTACCCTCACCCTAGTCCTAACCCTAGCACTCACCGTAACCCTCACCCTAAAACTATTGCTAACCCTAACCCTCACCCTCACCCTAAGCCTCACCCTAACACTTACCCTAACCTTAACCCTAACCCTAATCCTGACCCTAAACTTCAAAAACTTATCCCTCAGCCTACCCCTACCCTAACATTCACCCTAACCCTAACCCTAACCCTCACCCTAACCCTAACCGTAAACTTTTCCCTAACCCTAAACCTAAACCTAACCCTAAACCTCAAAATATCCCTAACCCTAACCCTAACCGTCACCCTCACCCTAAGCCCTCATCCTAAGCCTAACCCTCATCCTAACTCTCACCCTCACTCTAATCCTCACCCTAATCCAAATCTAACCCTCACCCTAACCCTAACCCTAACATTAACCCTAACCCTCACACTAAACCTCAACCTAACCCTAACCCTATCCCTAACCCTAACCTTCACCCTAAACGTCAACATAACCCTAACCCTATCCCTAACTCTAACCTTCACCCTAAACCTCAAACTTACCCTAACCCTCACCCTCACTCTAACCATCACCCTAATCCTTACCCTCACGTTAACCCTAAAACTAAACCTAACCCGAAACCTCACACTAAACCTATCCCTCACCTTACACCTAACCCTAGCATTCACCATAACACTAAAACTAACCCTCAGCCTAACCCTCACTGTAAACTTTACCCTATCCCTAAAACTATCCCAAACCCCAATTATCACCCTAACCCTAACCCTAACCCTCACACTCACACTCACCCTAGGCCTAACTCTAACCCTCAGTGTAAACCTAACAATCACCGTATCCCTAAGCCCTACTCTAATACTAACCCTCACCCTCACCCTAACCCACACCCTAACCCTAACCATAACACTAAACAAAACCCTCACCCTAACCTCACCCTAACCCTAACCATAACCCTAATTCTCACCATCACACTAAACCTCATTTTAACCCTAACACTAACCCTCACCCGAATTCTTACGCTCACCCTAACCCTCACGCTATCTCTCATCTTAACCCTCACCGTAATCCTTATCCTAAACCTAACCCTAACCCTAACCATCACCCTAACCCTCACCCAAACTGTAACACTTACCCTAACACTAACCCTCACCCTCACCCTAAACCTCACCCTAGACCTAACCCGAACACTAACCAAAATCCTGACATTGACCCTCACACTAACTCTAACCTTCACCCTACCCTACCCCTAAACCTAACCCTAACACTCAACCTCACCCTAACCCTCATCAGAACACTTACCCTCACCCTAATCCTCACCCTAAATCTAACCCTAACCCTACCCTATCACTCACCCTAACCCTAACCCTAACCCTCACCCTCACTCTAACCCTCACTCTAAACTTTACCCTCACCCTAGCCATAACGCTAACGCTCACCATAACCCTCACCCTTAACTTAAGCCTAAACCTAACCCTAAACGTCACCCTAACCCTCCTCATAACCCTAACCCTAACCCTAATCCTCACCCTCAATCTAAACCTAACCCTAATCCCTAATCTCACCCTAACCATAATCCTAACCCACACCGTAATCCTAACTCTCACCCTAACCCTAACCTTATCCCTCCCTGTAACCCTCACCTAACACTAACCCTAAAACAAAACCTCACCCTTACCCTATCCCTACCCCTCATGCTCAACCTAACCTTCAACCTCAACATTACCCTCACCCTAACCCTAACCATCACCTAAACCCTAACCCTCACGTGAACCCTCACCCTCACCCTCAGCCTCACCCTCACCCTAAACATCACACTAAACTTAACCCTCACCCTAACCCTTAATCTAACACTCAGCCTAAACCTAAAGGTCACTCTAACACAAAAACTCATCCTAAACCTCAAACTCACCCTAACGCTAACCATTACACTAACCGTAACCCTCAATCTCAGCCTCACCCTCACCCTAAAACTAACCCTCACCCTCACCATCACCCTAAACCTAACACTAACGCTCACCCTCACCCTAATCCTTAACCTCACCCTATCCCTAACCTTTACCCTTACCCTAACCGTCACCCTAATCCTAACATTCACCCTAACACTAACCCCACCCCTTACCCTAACCCTCATCCTAAACCTAACCCTAAACCTCACCCTAACACTAACCCTAACCCTAACCTTAACCCTAATATTAACCCTATCCCTCACCCTATCCGTCAACCTAATCCTAACCCTAACCCTAACCATAACCCTCACCCTAAAGCTCACCCATACCCTAACTCTCAACCTCAACCTAACCCTCACCTTAACCCTTACACTCAACCTCACCCTAACTCTCACACTAACCCTAACACTCACCCTAAACCTAAAGCTAAACCTAACTCTGACACTAACACTAATGCTCACCCTAATCCTCACCCTCACACTAACACTCACCCTAACATTTACCCTCACCTTATCTCAAACGCTAAACCTAACCCTACCCCTCACACTAAACCTACATCTCAATCTAACACTAAACATTCTCCCTACCCTAACACTAACCTTCACCCTAACCCTCAGCTTAACCCTTACCCTAATCCTAAACCTATCCCTAACCCTAAACATCACCTTATCCCTAACGCTAACCCTAACCCTCACTCTCACCCTAGCCCTCACCATAACCCTCAACCTAACCCCAACCCTCAACCTAAACCTAACACTTACCCTAACCCAAACCCTCACCCTCAACCTAACCCTCACCCTAACCCTAACCCTAATCCTACCCCTCACCCTACCCCTCGCCCTAACACTAACCCTAACTCTCACCCTCACCCTAACCCTCACCTGAACTCTTACACTCACCCTAACCCTCACCCTATCCCTAACACCAGCCTTCACCCTAACTCTCACACTCACCCTAACCCTATAACCCTCACCCTAACCCTCACTCCAACCCTAACCCTAAACCTAACACTTACCCTCACCCTACCTCTCACCCTAACCCTTAACCTCCTCCTAACTCTAAACCTAACCCTTAACCTAAACCTCACACTATCCCTAACCCTCACCCTAAACATAACCCTGCCCCTTACCCTAATCCTCATCCTATCCCTAACTCTAAACCAAACCCTCACCCAAATCCTCATTCTCACCCTCACCCTCATCCTCAACCTAACCCTAACCCTAACCATAATCCTGACACTAACCCTCACCCTAACTCTAACCCTAACCCTCACACTCACACTCACCCACACCCTAACCCTAAACCTAACCCTAACATTCACCCTAACCCTAACCCCAACCCTCACCCTAACTCACACCCTAACCCTAACCCTAACCCTAAACCTCACCCTCACCCTAAACCTCACCCTCACACTTACCCTCATCCCAACCCTAAGTCTAACCCTTCACCTAACCCTCACACTAATCCTAACCCTCACCCAAACCTTAACCAAACCCTCACGCTAATACTCATCCTATCCCCAACCCTAATATTGACCCTCACCCTAACCCTAAACCTAACCCTAACCCTAAACCGAACCCTCAAATTTATGTAAGCGAAAACCTCACCCTCAACCTCACCCACACCCAAACCCTCACCCTCACCCTAGCCCTCACCCTAACCCTCACTCTATCCCTAACCCTAACGCTATCTCTCACTCTCACCCTAACCCTCAAACTCACCCTCACCTTAACACTAACCCTAATCCTCACCATACACCTTCCCCTAACCCTAATGTTAATCGTAAAGCTCATCCTCACCCTAAACCTTATGCTAACCCTATCAATCACCCTCACCCTAACCCTCACCTTAACACTTACCCTCACCCTAAACCTAACCCTAACTCTAACTCTAACCCTCACACTAACCCTAACCCTAACCCTCACCCTAACCCCATCCCTAACATTAACCCTAAACTTCACCCTAATTCTCAACCTAACCCTAACATTAACCCTAACCCTCACCATCACCCTAACCCAACCCCTAAGCCTAAACCTAACCCTAACCCTCAGCATAACCCTCACCCTAACACTAATGCTAACTCTAACCCTCACCCTCACCCTAAGCCTCACCCTAACAATTACCCTGACCTTAATCCTAACTCTAATCCTGACCCTAAACCTCACACAAAACCTATCTCTCAGCCTACCCCTACCCCTAACATTCACTCTAACCCTAACCCTAACCCTAACCCTAACCCTCACCGTAAACTTTTCCCTAACCCTAAACCTAAACCTAACCCTAAACCTCACAATATCCCTAAGCCTAACCCTAACCGTCACACTCACCCTAAGCCTCACCCTTATCCTAACCCTCACCCTCACTCTAAACCTCACCCTAAACCTAACCATAACCCTCAACCTAACCCTAACCCTGACATTAACCATAACCCTCACACTAAACCCTAACCTAACCCTAAACCTACTTCTAACACTAAACCTCACCCTAAACCTCACACTTACCTTAAACCTCACCCTCACCCTAACACTCACAATAACCCTTACCCTCACGTTAACCCTAACACTAAACCTAACCCTAAGCCTCACACTAAACCTATCCCTCACTTTAGCCCTAACCCTAACATTCACCCTAACCCAAACCCTAACCCTCACTGTAAATTTTACCCTAACCCTAACCCTATCCCTAACCCCAATTCCAACCCTAACCCTAACCTCACCCTCACCCTCACCTTAGCCCTCACTCTAACCCTCAATCTAACCCTAACCCTCACTTAACCCTAACCCCTACCCTAACACTAAGCCTCAACCTCACCCTAACCCACACCCTAACCATAACCCTAACACTAACCAAAACCCTCACCCTAACCTCACCCTAACCCTAACCCTCACCCTAATCCTCAACCTCACACTAAACCTCATCTTAACCCTAACACTAACCCTCAACCTTACCCTAACCCTCACCCGAACTCTTACCTTCACCCTAACCCTCACCCTAACTCTCATCCTACCCTCACCCTAATACTTACTCTAACCCTAACCCTAAACCTCACACTAATCCTCACCCAAACCGTAACACTTACCCTAACACTAACCCTCACACTCACCCTAAACCACACCCTAGACCTAACCCTAATACTAACAAAAACCCTCAAAGTAACCCTCACGCTAACTCCAACCCTCACCCTACCCCTAACCCTAAACCTAACCCTAACACTCATCCTCACCCTAAACCTCCCCCGAACACTTACCCTCACCCTAACCCTCACCCTAAACCTAACCCTAACCTCACCCTATCCCTCACCCTAACCCTAACCCTAACCCTCACCCTCACTCTAACCCTCACTCTAAACCTTACCCTCACCCTAGCCCTAACCGTAAACCTCACCGTAACCCTCACCCTAAACTTAACACTAAACCTAACCCTAACACTCACCCTAACCCTCCCCATAACCCTAACACAAACCCTAATCCTCACCCTCACACGAAAACTAACCCTAATCCTTACCCTCACCCTAACCATAACCCTAACCCACACAGTAATCCTAACTCTCACCCTAACCCTAACCCTATCCCTCCCTGTAACCCTCACCTAACACTAACCCTAAACCTAAACCTCACCCTAACCCTAAACCTAACCCTCATGCTCACCCAAAAATTCAACCTCAACATCACCCTCACCCTAACCCTAACCCTCACCAAAACCCTAACCCTCACGAGAACCCGAACCATCACCCTCAGGCTCACCCTCACCCTAAACATCACACGAACCCTTAGCCTCACCCTAACCCTAAACCAAACACTCAGCCTAAATTGAATGGTCACCCTAACCCAAAACCTCACCCTAATCCTCAATCTATCCCTAACGCTAAACATTACTCTAACCCTAACCCTCACCCTCACCATCACCCTAAACTTAACACTAACCCTCACCCTCACCCTAATCCTTAACCTCACCCTAAACCTAACCCTTACCCTTACTCTAACCATCACCCTAATCCTAACATTCACCCTAATCCTAATGCTACCCCTTACCCTAACCCTCATCCTAACCCTAACCCTAACCCTCACCCTAACACTAACCCCAACCCTCAAAAACACCCTAACCTTCACCCTAACCCTAATGCAAACCAGAACCCTAAACCTCACCCTAACCATAACCCTAACCCTAAACCTCACACTAACCCTAACCATCACTCTAAACCTAAACTTCATCTTATCCCTGACCCTCCCCCTAATTTTCACCTTAACCCTTTCCTAACGGAAACACTCACCCTCAACCTCACCCTCACCCTAACCCTCAACCGCACATTAGACCTCACGATAAACCTTACCCTAAACCTAACAATAACCCTCACACTAACCCTCACCATCACCCTAAACCTAACCCTAAGCCTTAAACTTACCCTAACCCTAACCCTAACTCTAATCCTAACACTAACCCTAACCCTCATCCTAACCCTAGCCCTCACCCTCTCACTAAATTTCACCCTAAACCTTACCCTCACCCTAACCTAACCCTAAATCTAACCCTCAAAATAACCCTAACCCTCATCTTAACCCTCACTCTAACACTTACCCACAACATAACCCTAACCCTAACCCTAAACCTAAACCTAACCTTAACCTAACTCTAACCCTAACATTAACCCTCACACTAACACTCACCCTAACTGTAACCCTAACCTTCCCGCTCACAATAACCCTCACACTAACCCTAACCCTCAACTTAAACCTAAACCTAACCCTCACCTTCACCCTCAAACTCACCCTCAGCCTAACCCTAACCCTAACACTAATCCTAACCCTAACCCTCACCCACACCCTCACCCTAACACTAATCCTAACCCTCCACCTCACCCTCAGCCTCACACTAACCCTCACCCTCACCCTAACCCTAAACCTAGCCCTATCCCTATCGCTCACCCTAACCCTTATGCTTACACTAACCCTCAACCTCACCCTAACCCTCACACTAACCCTTACCCTCACCCTAACCCTAACCTCACCCTCATTCTAACCCTCACTCTAACACTTACCTACAATCTAACCCTCAGCGTAACCCTCACCCTAACCCTAACACTAGCACTAACACGAACACCAACTCTAACCCTCACCCTCACCCTCACCCTCAGCCTAACCTAACCCTAACCCTCACCCTCATCCTAACCCTAACGCTAATCCTAAACCTCACCCTCACCCTAACCCTCTCACCAACCCTAACCCTCATCCTAAAGCTAAACCTAACACTAACCATCACGTGAAACCTAACCCTCACCCTAACCCAAACCCTCATCCTAACCCTATCCCTAACCCTAACCCTCACTTCACCCTAATCATCATCCTAACCGTTACAGTCACCCTCACCCTAACAATCACAATAACCCTAACCCTCACCCTCACTCCAACCCTAACAGTCACCCTCACCCTCAACCTCAGCCTAACAAAAACCATAACCCTAAACCTCACCCTCACCCTCAACCTAACCATTACCCAAACCCTTACCCACACCCTAACCCTCACCCTATCGCTAATGCTAACCCTAAACTTCACCCTCACCCTAACCCTTACCCTCACCTTAACCCTAACCCTAACCCTAACACGAATCCTCACACTAAATCTAACCTTAACCCTATCCCTCAGCCTAACCCTCACCCAAATCATAACACTAATCCTCTCCCTATCCCTAATCCTAAACCTAACCCTAACCCTCACCCTCACCACTAACCCTAACCCTAACCATCACCCTCACCCTAACCCTCACACTAACCCTAACACTAACCAAAACGCTCATCCTAACACTCACCCTCACGCTAACACTAACCCTCACCCTATTACTCACAATAATCCTAACCCTAACCCTCACCCTCACTGTAACCCTCACTTTAAACCTTACCCTTACCCTTGCCCTAAACCTAACGCTCACCGAAACCCTCACCCTAAACTTAACCCTAAACCTAACCCTAACCCTCACCCTCACCCTCCCCATAACCCTAACCCTATCCCTAATCCTCACCCTCACACTAAACCTAACCCTAATCCTTACCCTCACCCTAACCATAACCCTAACCCACACAGCAATCCTAACTCTCACCCTAACCCTATCCCTCCCTGTAACACTCACCTAACACTAACCCTAAACCTAAACCTCAACCTAACCCTACCCCTACCCCTCATGCTCACCCTAAACTTCAACCTCAACATCACCCTCACCTAACCCTAACCCTCACCCAAACCCTAACCCTCACGAGAACCCGAACCCTCACCCTCAGCCTCACCCTCACCTTAAACATCACACTAACCCTAAGCCTCACCCTAACCCTAAACCTAACACTCAGCCTAAACCGAACGGTCACCCTAACCCAAAACCTCACCCTAATCCTCAAACTAAACCAAAAGCTAACCATTTCCCTAACCCTAACCCTCACCCTCACCATCATCCTAAACCTAACACTAACTCTCACCCTCACCCTAATCCTTAACTTCACCCTAACCCTAACCCTTACCCTTACTCTAACCGTCACCCTAATCTTACTATTCACCCTAACCCTAACCCTACCCCTTACCCTAACCCTCATCCTAACCCTAACCCTAACCATCACCCTAACACTAACTCTAAACCTACACCTAATCGTCAAAAACACCCTATCCCTCACCCTAACCCTAATGCAAACCGAACCCTAAACCTCACCCTAATCCTAACCCTCCCCTTAAACCTCACACTAACTCTAACCATCACTCTAACCCTAAACTTCATCCTATCCCTGATCCTCCCCCTCATCCTCCCCCTAACACTAACCTTAACCCTTACCTAACCGAAACGCTCACCCTCACCGTCACCCTCAACAAAACCCTCAACCTCACATTAGACCTCATCATAAACCTTACGCTAAACCAAACAATAACCCTCACACTAACCCTCAAGGTCACCCTAAACCTAACCCTAAGCCTTACCCTCAACCTAACCCTAACCCTAACTCTAACCCTCACATTAACCCTAACCCTCATCCTAACCCTAACCATCACCCTCACCCTAAACCGCACCCTAATCCTTACCCTCAACATAACCATAACCCTGACTCTAACCCTCAAACTAACCCTAACCTTCATCCTAACCCTCACTCTAACACTTACCCACAACCTAATCATAACCCTAAACCTCTCAGGAACCCTAACCCTAACCCTAACACTAACACTAACCATAACCCTTACTTCACCCTAATCATCACCCTAACCGTTACAGTCACCCTCACCCTAAAAATCACACTAACCCTAATCCTCACCCTAACCACAACCCTACCACTCACTCTCACCCTCACCCTCAGCCTAACAAATATCCTAACCCTAAACCTCACCCTCACCCTCACCCTAACACTAACCCTAACCATCATCCTAAAACTAACCCTAACCCTCAACCTCATCCTCAGCCTAACCCTAACCCTAACCCTAAAGCTAAACCTAACCCTCACCCTCACTCTTACCCTAACCGTACTCCTCACCCTAACCCTCATCCTCACTCTAACCCAAACACTAACCCTAAACCTCACCCTCACTTTCAGCCTAACCCTAACCCTAACCCTCACCGTCACCCTAAACCTCAACCTAACACTAATACTCACAATAACACTTAACATCACCCTAATCCTAAAATTAACCCTAACCCTCACCCTATCCTTCATCCTAATCCTAACCCTAACCCTAACTCTAACCTCACCCTAATGCTAACACTAACCCTTACCCTCACTATAGCCCTCAACCTAACCCTAAACTTAACCCTAAACCTCACCCTCAGTCTCTCCTTAATCCTAACACCCTAACCCTCACCCTCACACTTATGCTCGGCCTAAGCCTAAGCCTTATCCTAAGACAACCTAAGCCTCACATTCACCTTCACCCTACCCCTAACCATAACACTAACCCTTACCCTAAACCTCACACTAACTCTCACCCTAACGCTAACTGTAACTTCTACCACACCCTAACCTAACACTCAACTTCACCCTAGCCCTCCGCCTAACACTAAGCCGAACCCTAACACTAACCCGAACCATAAATCTCACCTTAACCCTCATCCTAACCCTAACTCTCACCCTCACGCTAGTCCATACCCTAACTCTAAGCCTAAGCCTAACCCTAAACCTAAACCTCACTCTAACCCTAACCCAAACCCACAACCTAAACCTAACCCTCACCCTGACCCTCACCCTAACTCTAATCCTAAGCCTAACCCTAAACCTAATCCTCAAACTCACCCTCACCTTAACCCTATTCCTAATCCAAACCCTAGCCCTAACCCTCACACTAAACCTCACACTAACACTACCTCTAACACTAACCCTAACCATAAACCTCACCCTCAGCCTCACCCTCACCAAAAACTTAACCCTAACCATAAAAATAACAATAACCCTAAAACTAACCCTAACCCTAACACTCACTGTAAACCTAACCCTAACCCTAACCATAACCCTAAACCTTACCCTAAACCTAACCCTAACCCTAATCATCACCCTCACCCTCACCCTAACCAAAACCCTAACCCTAACACTCACCCTAACCCTAACCCTAACCCTAAAACTACCCTAACCCTAACCATAAACCTAAACCTAACCCTAACCCTAAACCTCATCCTAACCCTCACCCTACCCTTAACCCTAACCCTCACAGTAACCCTCACCCTCATGCTCGGCCTAAGCCTAACCCTAACCCTAAACCTAACCCTCACCCTAACCCTCACCCTAACCCTAACCCTAACAATAACCCTAACTCTAACCCTAAACCTCACCCTAACCCTAACCCTAACCCTAACTCTCACCCTCACAGTAACTTTAAACCTAATCCTAATCCTACCAATATCCTTAACCCTAACCCTAACACTCACCCTATCCATAACCCTCACCCTAACCCTAACCCGAACACTAACCCGAACCCTCACTCTCACCCTTAGGCTCGGCCTAAACCTAAGCCTAAGCCTAAGACTAACCCTTACCCTCACACTCAACCTCACCCTAACGCTAACAGTAACACTCACCCTAACCCTAACCCTCACCCTCACCCTCACCCTCCACCTAACACTAAGACTATCACTAACCCCAACCCTAACCCTAATACTAACCCTAAACCTAACCCTCACACTAAACCTCACCCTAACCCTCACCCTCACCCAAGCCCATAAACTAACCCTAAGCCTATTCCTAACCCTCACCCTAAACCTCACTCTAACCCTACCCCAACCCTCACCCTAACCCTAACCCTCACCCTCACCCTCTGCATAACTCTAATCCTATCACCAACCCTAACCCTCACCTTAAACCTCACCTTAACGCTAACCCCAACACTAACCCTAACCCTAAACCTAACCATAAACCTAACTCTCAGCCTCACCCTCACTGCAAACTTAACTCTAACCATAAGACTAACAATAACCCTAACGCTAACCCTAACCATAACCCTAACCGTCACTGTAACCCTACCCTTAACCCTAATCCTAACCGTAACCCTAAACCTTACCCTAACCCTAACCCTAACTCTAACCCTAATTCTCACCCTCAACCTCACCCTAAACCAAACCCTAACTCTAACCCTCACCATAACCCTAACCCAAACCCTAAACCTAACCCTAACGCTAACCCAAAACCTAAACCTTACCCTAACCCTACACCTAACCCTTACCCTAAACCTCATAGGAACCCTCACCCTAACCCTAACCCTCACACTAAACCTAACCCTAACCCTCACCTTCATGCTCGGCCAAAGCATATGCCTAAGCTTAAGCCTAAACCTAACCCTAACCCTAACCCTCACCCTAACCCTAACCCTAAAAATAACACTGACCCTCACCCTGTCCATAACCCTCACCCTAATCCTAACCCTCACACTCACCCTTAGGCTCGGAATAAGCCTAAGCCTAAGACTAAGAATAACCCTTACCCTCACACGCACCCTCACCCTAACCCTAAGAGTAACACACACCCTAACATTAACCCTCACACTAAACCTCACCCTAACACTAACACTAACCCTAAACCTCACCCAAACCCTTACCCTAACCCTCACCCTCACCCTCCGCCTAACACTAAGCCTATTCCTAACCCCAACCCTAACCCTAACACTAAATCCAATCCTAACCCTCACCCTAACCCTCATTCGAAACTTGACCCTAAACCTCACCCTCACCCTAGCCCATACCCTAACCCTAAACCTAATCCTAAACTTCACCCTAACCCTCACTCTAACCCTAACCGCAACCCTCACCCTAACCGAAACCCTCAACCTCACCCTCAACATAACTCTAATCCTAACCCTAACCCTAACCCTAATCCTCACACTCACCCTCACCTTAACCCTAATCCTAATCCTAACCCTAACACTCACCCCAACCCTAAACCTCATCCTAAACCTAACCCTAACACTAACCCTCACCCTAACCCTAACTCTAACCCTAAACCTCACCCTAACCCTAAACCTCACCCTAACACTTACCTTCACCCTAATACTAACCTTAACCCGAACACTAACACTCACACTAACCCTAACCATCACCCTAAACTTAAAACTCACCCTAACCCTAACCCTAACCCTCAACCCGAACACTAACACTCACACTAACCCTAACCATCACCCTAAACTTAAAACTCACCCTAACCCTAACCCTAACCCTCAACATAGCCCTAACCCTAACCTTTACCCTAACCCTAACACTCATCCTAACCCTAATCCTCACACTCACCCTCAAGCTGGGCCAAAGCCTAAGCATAAGTCTAAGACTAACCATAACCCTCACACTCACCCTCATCCTAATCCTAAACGTAACCCTATCCCTAAACCTAACCCTCACACTAACCCTCACCCTAAATCTAAAACTACCTCTAAATATAAACCTCAAGCTCAGCCTCACCTTCACCGTAAACTTAACCCTAAACATAACACTAAGAATTACCCTAACCCTAACCTTAATCCTCACCATAACCCTAAAGCTAACCCTAACACTAACCCTAACCATAACCCTAACCCTAAACCTAAACCTAACCCTAACCCTAACCCTAATCCTTATCCTCACCCTCACCCTAACCCAAACCTGAAAACCTAACCCTCACCCTATCCCTAACAGTAATCCTAAACCTAACCCTAACCCTAACCCTAACCCTAAACCTAATCCTAACCGTAACCCAAACCCTAAATCTCATCCTACCCTTCACCCTAACCCTAACCCTAACCCTCAACCTAACCCTAAGACTAACCCTCACTCTCATGCTCGGCCTAAGCCTAGGCCTAAGCCTAACCATAACCCTAACCCAAACCCTCACCATAACCATAAACCTAACACTAACCCTAACTCTAACCCTAAACCTCACCCTCACCCTAACTCCAACTCTAACCCTAACCCAAAATCTAAACCTCAATCTAACCCTAACCCTAACCCTACCCCCACACTCACCGAAAACGTAAACCTAACCCTAATCCTAACAATAACCCTAACCCTCACCTTCAGCCTCACCCTAACCCTAATTCTAACCCTAAACCTCACCCTCACCCTAACCATAACCCTAACCCTAAACCTCACCCTAACCCTAACCCTAAACCTCACCCTCACCCTAGCCCTCACCCTAACCCTAACTCTCATCCTCACCCTAATACTCACACTAACCCTAACATTAATGCTCAATCTAACCCTCACACTCACCCTAACCCTAAACCTAACCCTCACCCTAACCCTAACCTTCACCATTACCATAACACTCACCCTCAGCCTAACCCTCACCTTTAACCTTACTGTCCCCCTCACCCTAAGCCTAACCCTCACCCTCAACGTAACCCTAACCATAACCCTAAATATCACCCTAACGCTAACCTTAACCCTCACCCTCACTCTAGCCCTCACACTAACCCTAAACCTAACTCTAACCCTAAACTTCATCCTAAGCCTCACCCTAACCCTAAAACCCTAAACCTCATCCTAACCCTAACCCTCTCCCTCACACTCATGCGCGGCCTAAGCATAAGACTAAGCCTAAGACTAACCTTAACCCTCACACTCACCCTAATCCTCACCCTAACCCTAAAACTAACCTCACCCTCACCCTAGCCCATACTCTAAGCCTAAGCCTAAGCCTAACCTTCATCCTAACCCTCACCCTCACCCTAAGTCTAATCTTAACCCTAACCTTCACACTCACCCTCAACCTAACCCTAAATGTAACACTAACCCTAACCCTAACACTAAACCTCACCCTAATGATAACTCTAACCCTAAACTTCATCCTCACCCTAACCCTAAAAATCACTCTCACTCTAACCCTCCACCTAACACTAAGCCTATCCCTAACCCCAACCCTAACCCTAACATTAACACTTAACCTATCCCTCACACTAACCTTCACCCTAACCCTGACCCTAAACCTCACTCTAACCTTAGCCCATAACCTAACCCTAAGCCTAATCCTAAACCTCACCCTAACCCTCACTCTAACCCTAAACCCTACCCGAATCTAACGCTAACCCTCACCCTCACCCTCACCCACAGCCTAAACCTAAGCCTAACAGTAACTCTAACCATAAACCTCACACTCACCCTAAACCTAAGCCTAACCCTAACCCTAACACTAACATTAACCTTAACCCTAACCCTCACCCTAAACCTAACTCTAACCCTAATCCTCACCTTAACCCTAACCCTAACCCTCACCCTCACAGTAACTTTAAACCTAACCCTAATCCTAACAATAACCCTAACCCTAACCCTAACCCTCACCCTGTCCATAACCCTCACCCTAAACTTAACCCTCACCCTAACCCTGACCCTGACCCTCACCCTTTGTCTCGGAATAAGCCTAAGACTAAGTCTAATCCTTACCCTCACACTCACCCTTACCCTAACCCTAATACTAACACTCAACCTAAATCTAATGTTCACACTAACCCTCACTCTAACACTACCACTAAACCTAAACCTCACCCAAACCCTAAACCTAACCCTCACCCTCACCCTCACCCTCTGCCTAACATTAAGCCTATCCCTAACCCCAACCATAACCCTAACACTAACCCTAAACCTAACCCTCATCGTAACCCTCACCCTAACCCTGACCCTAACCCTCACCCTCACCCTAGCCCATACCCTAACCCTAAGCCTAATCCTTAGCCTTACCCTGACACTCACTCTATCCCTAACCCCAACCCTCACCCTAACCCTAAACCTCAACCTCACCCTCAACATAACGCTAATCCAAACCCTAAACCTAACACTAACCCTCACACTCACCCTCACATTAACCCTAATCCTAATCCTAACCCTAACCTTAACACTCACCCCCACCCTAAACATCACACTAACACTAACCTAACACCCTAACCTCATCCTAAAGCTAACCCTCACCCTGACCCTAACTCTAACCCTAAATCTCACCCTTACCCTAAACCTCACCCTAACACTTACATTTACCCTAAAACTAACCTTATCCGGAAAACTAACCCTCACACTAAACCAAACCATCACCCTAAACTTAAAACTCACCCTAACCCTAAACCTAACCCTAATCCTAACCCTCACCCTCACCCTAAGGCTAACCCTAAACATAACACTAACCCTCAAACTCACCCAAACCCTAACCCTCAACTTCACGCTAAAGCTAACCCTAATCCTCACCCTCACACTAACAATCACTCTAACCGTAACTGTAACCATAACCCTATCCCTAAATCTAACCACCACCCTAACCCTAACCCTAACCATAAACCTACCCCTCACCCTAACCCTTATAGCTACTCTACCCCTAAACCTAACACTCACAATAACCCTCATGCGAACCCTAACCCTAACCCTAAATGTCAAACTCACCCTCACCCGTAACCTCACCCAAACCCAAACCCTAACCCTTACCCTAACCCTAAACTTAACCCTAACACTCTACCTTATCTTAAACCTCACACTCAGCCTAAACCTCACCTTTACCATTACCATCATCCTCACTCAAACCCTAAACCTCATCCTAAACCTCACCCTAACTATAACCCTAACCATCACCCTAACCTTAATCCTCATTCCACCCTCACCCTCAGCCTAACCCTAAGCCTAAGCCTAAGCCTAACCCTAACCCTCACACTCACCCTCATCCTAACCCTAATCCTAATGCTAACCCTAACCCTAAACCTAAACCTAAACTTGAACCTCACACTCACCCTAACGCTAATCTTAACCCTAACCCTCACCCTAACACTAATCCTCACACTTACCGTAACCCTAACCCTCATCCAAACCCTCACCCTATCCCTCACCCTAACCCTAAACCTCAGACTATCCCTAACCCTAACCCTCACCCTCACTGTGACCCTAAACCTAATCCAAACCCTCACCCTAACCCTAAACCTAACCCTGACCCTAACCCTAAACCTAACCCTCACCCACATCCTCACCCTCATCCTCACCCTCAATATAAACTTAACCCTAACCGTAAAACTAAAAATAACCCTAACCCTAAACCTAATCGTAACCCTCACCCTCACCCTAACCTAATCCTAAACCTCAGCCAAACCCTAACCTTCACCGTCAAAGAAACCCTAACCCTAACCTTAAACCACACCCTAACGCTAACCCTATAACTCACCCTCACTATAGCCCTCACCCTAACCCTAATCCCAACCCTAAACCTCATCCTAACACACAACCTAACCCTAAAACCCTAACCTTCATCCTAACCCTAACCCTCTCCCTCACACTCATGATCCGCCTAAGCCTAAGCCTAAGACTAAGACTAAACCTAAACCTCACACTCACCCTAACACACACCCTAACCCTAACACTAACCCTCACCCTCACCCTAGCCCATACTCTATGCCTAAGCCTAAGCCTAATCCTCACCCTAACCCTCACCCTCACCCTAAGTCTAATCCTAACAGTAAACCTCACACTCACCCTCACCCTAACCCTAACTGTGACACTAACCCTAACCCTAACCCTAACCCTCACCCTAATGCTAACTCTATCCCTAAACCGCATCCTCACACTAACCCTAACTCTCACCCTCACCATCACCCTCTACCTAACACTAAGCCTATCCCTAATCCCAACCCTAACCCTAAACCTAACCCTCAAACAAACCGTCACCCTAACCCTGACCCTAACCCTCACCCTCACCCTAGCCCATATCCTAAACATAAGCCTAATCCTAACCCTCACCCTACCCTGACCCTCACTCTAATGCTTGGCATAAGCCTAAGCCTAACCATAGCCATAAACCTAACCCTCACCCTAACCATAAACCTAACTCTAACCCTAACTCTAACCCTAAACCTCACCCTCACCCTAACTCTAACTCTAACCCTAAAACTCAAACTAGCACTCATCTTAACCCTAACCCTAACCCTGACCCTCACCCTCACCCTCACCCTAACCCTTACTTCACCCTAACCCTAACTCTAAAACTCACCCTCACTCTAACCATCACCCTAACACTCACGATTACCCGAACACTCACTCTCATCCTCAACCTCACCCTCACACTCACCCTAGCCCTAACCCGAACCCTAACCCCTAGCCTAACACAATCACTAACCCTCACCATAACCCTCACCCTCACCCTATCCCTAACAATAACGCTAACCATAACCCTAACCCTAACCCTAACCCTTAAGCTCAACCTAACACTAAACCTAACCCTAATCCTCACCCTCACACTAAAACTCACTCTAAACGTAACTCTAACCCTAACCCTATCCCTAACTCTAACCACCACCCTAACCCTAAGCCTAACCCTAAACCTACCCGACACCCTAAATCTTATCCCTACCCTACCCCTAAACCTAACCCTCACAATAACCTCACGCTAAACCTAACCCTAACCCTAAACGTCAACCTCACCCTCACACTCTAATGCAACCAAATCCAAACCATAACACTTACCCTAACCCTAAAATTAACCCCAACACTCAGCCTTATCTTAACCCTCACCTTCAGCCTAAACCTCACCTTTACCATTACCATCATCCTCACACTAACCCTAAACCTCATCCTAAACCTCACCCTAACCGTAACCCTAACCATCACCCTAACCCTAACCCTAACCCTAATCCTCACCCTCAGCCTAAACCTAAGCCTAAGCCTAACCCTCACCCTAACCCTCACACTCACCCTCATCCTAACCCTAATCCAAATGCTAACCCTAACCCTAAACCTAAACCTAAACATACCCCTCACCATCACCCTAACACTAATCCTAACCTTAACCCTAACCCTCACCCTCACCGTAATGCTAACCCTCATCCTAATCCTCACCCTATCCCTCACCCTAACCCTAAACCTGATTCTAACCCTAACCCTAACCCTAACCCTCACCCTCATCCTCACCCTCAGACTAACAGTAACCCTAACACTAAAACTCACACTCACACTAAACCTCCACCTTACGCTAACCCTAACACTAACCCTAACCCTAACCCTCACCATAACGCTAACAAACCCTAAAACTCACCCTAACCGTAACCCTCAACCTCACCCTCAAGCTGGGCCTAAGCCTACGCATAAGCCTAAGACTAACCTTAAACCTCACACTCACCCTCACCCTAATTCTAAACGTAACCCTAACCCTAACCCTAACCTTCACACTCACCCTCACCCTAATGCTAACCCTAACCCTAACCCTAAACAAAACTGTCACTCTCAGCCTCACCTTCACCACAAACTTAACCCTAACCATAACACTAACAATAACCCTGAACCTAACCCTAACCCTCACCATAACCCTAAACGTAACCCTAACACTAACCCTCACCATAACCCTAACCCTAATCTTTACCCTCACCCTCACCCTAACCCAAACCCTAAGCCTCACCCTTACCCTAACCCGAACCGTATCCCTAAACCTAACCCTAACCCTAATCCTAACCCTAAAACTAACCCTAACTGTAATCCTAACCCTAAATCTCATCCTACCTCTCACCCTAACCCTAACCCTAACCCTCACCCTAATCCTAACCCTAACACTCACCCTCATGCTCCGCCTAAGCCTAAGCCTAACCATAGCCAAAACCCTAACCCTCTCCCTAAACATAAACCTAACTCTAACCCTAACTCTATCCCTAAACCTCACCCTCACCCTAACCCTAACTCTAAACCTAACCCTCAACCTAGTACTCATCCTAACCCTAAACCTAACCCTCATCCTCACACTCAACTTCACCCTCACCCTAACCCTAAACCTAACCCTAACAATAACCCTAACCCTAACCCAAACCCTAATCATAACCCTCACCCTCACCCTAAGGCTAACAGTAAACATAACACTAACCCTCACCCTCACTCAAACCCTAACCCTCAACTTCACCCTAACCCTAACCCTAAAACTCACCCTCACTCTAACCATCACCCTAACACTCAAGATTACCCTAACCCTCACTCTCATCCTAAACCTCACACTAACCCTCAACCTACCCCTAACCTGAACCCCTACCCCTAGTTAACGCTATCACCAACCCTCACCATAACCCTCACCATCTACCTATCCCTAACCATAACGCTAACCCTAACCCTAACCCTCACACTAACCCTTAAGCTCACCCTAACCCTAACCCAAATCCTCACCCTCACACTAACCCTCACTCTAACCATAACTCTAACCCTAAACCTATCCCTAACTCTAACCACCACCCTAACCCTAACCCTAACACAAACCCTACCCCTCACCCTAATCCTTACCCCTACGCTACCACTAAACCTAACCCTCACAATAACCCTCACCCTAACCCTAACCCTAAACGTCAACCTAACCCTCACACTCAACCTTACCCAAACCGAAACCCTAACCGTTACCCTAACCCTAACCCTAACTGTAACACTCACCCTTATCTTAACCCACACCCTCAGCCTAAACCTCACCTTAACCAATACCATCATCCTCACCCTAACCCTAAATCTCATCCTAAACCTCACCCTAACCATAACCCTAACCATCACCCTAAACCTAATCCTCACCCCCACCCTCACCCTCAGCCTACCCTAAGCCTAACCCTAAACCAAAACCTAAACCTAACCCTCACCCTCACTCTAACCCTAATCCTAACCGTAACCCTCACACTAATCCTAACCCTCACCCTCACCTTAACCATAACCCTCATCCTAACCCTCACCCTATCCCTCACCCTAAACCTAAACCTCAGCCTAACCCTCACCCTCACTGTGACCCTAAACCTAATCCAAACCCTCACCCTAACCCTAACCCTAAACCTAACCCTACCCCTCACACTAACCCTTACCCCTACCAACCCCTAAACCTAACGCTCACAATAACACTCACCCTAACCCCAACCCTAACCTTAAATGTCAACCTATCCCTCACCCTCAACCTCACCCGAAATGAAACCCTAACCCTTACCCTAACCCTAAACCTATCCCTAACACTCAACCTTATCTTAACCCTCACCCTCAGTCTAAACCTCACCTTAACCATTACCATCATCCTCACCCTAACCCTAAATCTCATCCTAAACCTCAGCCTAACTTTAACCCTAACCATCACCCTAAACCTTCACCGTCAGCCTAACCCTAAGCCTAAGCCTAAGCCTAAGCCTAACCCTAACCCTAACCCTCACACTCACCCTCCTCCTAACTCTAATCCTAACGCTAACCCTAAACCTGAACCTAAACCTAAACCTAACCCTCACCCTCAGCCTAACCCTAATCCTAACCCTCAACCTCACACTAATCCTAACCCTCAACCTCACTGTAACCATAACCCTCATCCTAACCCTCACCCTATCCCTCACCCTAACCTTAAACCTCAGCCTAACCCTCAGCCTCACTGTGACCCTAACCATAATCCAAACCCTCACCCTAACCCTAACCCTAACCCTAAACCTCACCCTAACCCTAATCCTAACCCTCACCCTCATCCTCACCCTCATTGTAAACTTAACCCTAACCATAAAACTAACAATAACCCTAACCCTAAACCTAATCCTAACCCTCACCCTCACCCTAACCCTAACACTAACCCTTACCCTAACCCTAACCCTCACCCTCAACGTAACCCTAACCCTAACCCTAAACCTCACACTAACGTTAACCCTAACCCTCACCCTCAATCTAGCCCTCACCCTAACCCTAATCCTAACCCTAAACCTCATCCTAACACTCAACCTAACCCTAAAAAACTAACTCTCATCCTAACCCTAACCTCTCCCTCACACTCATGCTCTGCCTAAGCCTAAGCCTAAACCTAAGACTAAACATAACCCTCACACTCACCCTAACCCTCACCCTAACCCTAACACTAACCCTCAACCTCACCCTAGCCCATACTCTAACCCTAAGACTAAGCCTAACCCTCATGCAAACCCTCTCCCTCACCCTAACTCTAATCCTAACCCTAAACCTCACACTCACCCTCACCCTAACCATAACTGTGACACTAACCCTAACCCTAACACTAACCCTCACCCTAAAGCTAACTCTTAACCTAAACTTCATCCTCACCCTAACCCTAACACTCACCCTCACCCTCTGCCGAACACTAAGCCTATCCCTAACACTAACATTAACCCGAAACCTAACCCTCATACTAACCCTCACCCTAACACTGACCCTAACCCTCACCCTCACCCTAGCCCATACTCTAAACCTAAGCCTATTCCTAAACCTCACCCTAACTCTCACTCTAACCCTAACCCCAACCCTCACCCTAACCCTCACCCTCACCCTCACCCTCAGCCTAAATCTAAGCCTAACAGTAACCCTAACCCTAAACCTCACACTCACCCTAAACCTTACCCTAACACCAACCCTAACACTAACCTTAACCCTAACCCTCACCCTAACCCTAAATCTAACCCTAATCCTCACCCTAAGCCTATCCCTCACCCTCACCCTCAAGCTGGGCCTAAGCCTAAGCATAAGCCTAAAACTAAACCTAACCCTCACACTCACCCTCACCCTAACCCTAACCGTAACCCAAACCCTCACACTAACCCTCAACCTAACGCTAAACCTAACTCTAACCCTATCCATAACAATAACCCTCACCCTCAGCCTCACGCTCACCGCAAACTTAACCCTAATCATAACACTAACAATAACCCTAATCCTCACCATAACCCTAAACCTAAACCTAACCCTAACCCGAACCCTAGACCTAATCCTTACCCTCACCCTCACCCTAACCCAAACCCTAACCCTAACCCTCACCCTAACCCAAACCCTAAGCCTAACCCTCACCCTAACCCTAACCTTAACCCTAAAACTAACCCTAACCCTAATCCTAACCCTAAACCTAATCCTAACCATAACCTTAACCCTAAATCTTATCCTAACCCTCACCCTAACCCTAACCATACTCCTCACCTTAACCCTAACCTTAACCCTCACCCTCATGCTCGGCTGAAGCCTAAGCCTAAGCCTAACCATAACCCTAACCCTAACCTTCACCCTAAACATAAACCTAACACTAACCCTAACTCTAACCCTAAACCTCAACCTCACCCTAACTCTAACTCTAACCCTAACCCTAACCCTAAACCTCACCCTAACCATAACCCTAACCGTCACCCTCACACTCACCGAAAATGTAACCCTAACCCTAATCCTAACAATAACCCTAACCCTTACCCTAACCCTCACCCTATCCATAACCCTCACCCTACCACTAACCCTCAACCTAACACTAACACTAACCCTAAAACTAACACTCACACTGAACCTAAACATCAAACTAACCCTAAACCTCACCCTAAACCTAACCCTAAACCTCACCCTCACCCTAGCCCTCACCCTAACCCTAATCCTCATCCTCACCCTAAACCTCACACTAATCCTAACACTAATCCTCAATCTAACCCTCCCCCTCCCCCTAACCCTAACCCTAACCCGCACCCTCACCCTCACCCTAACCCTAACCTTCATCACCATAACACTCACACTCAGCCTAACCCTCACCTTTACCCCTACTGTCCCCCTCACCCTAACCCTCACCCTAACCCTCATCCTCATCCTAACCCTCACCCTAACCCTAACCCTAACCCTCATCCTCAATGTAACCCTAACCCTAAACCTAAACTCACCCTAATGCTAACCCTAACACTCACCCTCACTCTAGCCCTCACCCTAACCCTATTCCTAACGCTAAAACTCATCCTAACCCTCACCTTAATCATAACACCCTAACCCTCACCCTCACCCTAGTCCATAACCTAACCCTAATCCAAAGCCTACCCCTCACAGTAACCCTCACTCTAACCCTAACCCAAAGCCACACCCTAACCCTAACCCTCACCCTAACCCTAACTCAAATCCTAAGCCTAACCCTAACCCTAATCCTCAAACTCACCCTCACCTTACCCCTAATTCTAATCCTAAACCTAATCCTAACCCTAAACCTAATCCTTACCCTCACCCTCACCCTAACTCAAACCCTAATCCTAACCCTCACCCTAACCCTAACCTTAACCCTAAACCTAACCCTAACCCTAATCCTAACCCTAAACCAAACCCTAACCATAACTTTTACCCTAAATCTCATCCCACACCTCACCCTAACCCTAACCCTAACCCTCACACTTACCCTAACCCTAACCCTCACCCTCATGCTCGGCCTAAGCCTAAGCCTAAGCCTAACCATAAACCTAACCCTAACCTTCACCTGAACCATAAACCTAACACTAACCCTAACTCTAACCCTAAACCTCACCCTCACCCTAACCCTAAACCTAAACCTGATCCTAACCCCAAACTTAACCCTCACCCTTACCCTCACCGTAAAGTAACCCTAACCCTAACCCTAACAATAACCCTCACCCTAATCCTAACACTCAACCTAACCATAACCCTCACCCTAACCCTAAACCTCACCATAACACTAACCCTAACCCTAACCCTAACGCTCACACTAACCCTAACGATCACCCTATCCCTAATCCTCACCCTAACACTAACCCTAAACTTCACCCTCACCCTAGCCCTCACACTAACCCTAACCCTCATCCTCACCCTAAACCTCACACTAACCCTAACACTAATCCTCAATCTAACCCTAACACTAAACCTTACCCTAAACCTCACCCAAACCCTAACCCTCATCCTTACCGTAACCCTCACCCTCAGCCTAACCTACACCTTCACCCTTTCCCTCAGCCTAACCCTAAGCCTAACCCTAACCATAACGCTAAGGCTCACACTCACCCTCACCCTCACACTAATCCTAAAGCTAACCCTATCCCTAACCCTAAACCTCACCCTAAACCTAACCCTCACCCTAACCTCACCCTAACACTTATCTTAACCTTCACTCTAATCCTAACCATCACACTTAGAAGAACACTCACCCTCAGCCTAATCCTGATCTTTACTCTTACCGTCCGCTCACCCTAACCCTCACCCTAACCCTAACCCTCATCCTAACACTCAGTCTAACCCTAACCCTATCCATCACCCTAACATTTACCCTCATCCTCACCTTCACCCTCAGCCTAACCCTAAGCCTAAGACTAACCCTAACCCTCACCCTCACCCTAGCCCTAACCCTAAACCTAAGCCTAACCCTAACCCTCATCTTAACCCTCACCCTAACCCTAACCCTAACCATCAATCAAAACCTATTCCTAACCCCCACCCTCACCCTCAGCCTAACCCTAATCCTAAGCCTAACCCTAACCCTAACCTTCATCCTCACCCTAGCCCGCACCCGAACCCTAATCCAAACCATAACCCTCACCCTAACCCTCACCCTAAACCTAACCCTAAACCTCACAATAAACCTAACCCTAACCCTCAACCTAACCCAAACCCTCACCCTTACCGTAACCCTAACCCTAAACCTCACCCTAAAACTAAACCTAACCCTAACCCTAAACCTCACCCTAAACCTAACCCTAACCTTAACCCTCACCCTAGCCCTCACCTTAACCCGAATCCTAACCCTATACCACATCCTAACCCTCACCCTAACCCTAACCCTAACCCTCACCCTAACCATAACCCTCACCCTCACCCTCAGCCTAAACCTAAGCCTAAGCATAACCCTAACCCTAAACCTCACATTCAAGCTCACCCTACACTTAATCCTAAATCTAACCCTATCCCTAACCCTAACCTTCACCCTCACCCTAGCCCTAAACCTAAACCTAATCCTAACCATAACCCTAATCCTAACCCTCACCCTAACCCTAACCATCACCCAAAACCTATTTCTCACGCCCACCCTCACCCTCAGCCTAACCTTAAGCCTAACCCTAACCCTAACCTTAACCCTCACCCTCACTCTACCCTGAACACTAACCCTAATCCAAACCATAAACCTCACCCTCAACCTAAACCTAAACCTCACCCTCACCCTCAGCCTAAACCTCGGCCTAACCCTAACCCTAACACTAACCTTCACACTCACCCTCACCCTAACCCTAATGACAGCCCTAAACCTAACCCTCAACCTAACCCTAACTCTAAACCTAAACCTCAACTTCATCTTAAGCCTAACCCTAACCCTAACCCTAAACCTCACCCTAAACATAACCCTAAACCTCACCTTCATCCTAACCCTCATCTCAATCCTCACCCTAACCCTAACCCTAACTATCACCTTAACCCAAACCCTCAACCTCAACCTCACCCTTAGCCTAACGCTAAGCCTAAACCTAAACCTAACCCTAACCCACACACTCACCCTCACCCTAACCCTAATCCTAATCTTAACCCTAAGACTAACCCTAACCCTAACATTTACCTTCACCCCAAACATAACCCTCACCCTAAACCTAACCCTCACCCTAACACTTACCCTCACCCTAACACTAACCCTTACTCTAACACTAACCCTCAAACTAACCCTAACCCTCACCCTATCCCTAAACCTCACCCTAACCCTAACCCTAAAATTCACCCTCACCGAAGCCCTCACCCTAACCCTAATTCTAAACCTAACCCTCAACCTAACGATAACCCTCATCCTCACCCCAAACCTCACACTAACCCTATTCTTAATCCTCAATCTAACCCTCACCCTAACCCTAACCTGAACCCTTAACCTAACCCTCACTCTAATTCTAACCCTCACCCTTAACTTAAACCTCACCCTCAGCCTAACTATCACCTTTACCCTTACAATCACCCTCACCCTAACCCTTACCTTTACCCTAACCCTCACCATAGCCCTCCCACAACCCTAACCCTAACCCTCACCCTCACCCTCACCCTCATCGTAATACTAACCCCATCAAAATTCATAACCCTAAACCTCAACTTCACCCTGTCACCCTAATTCTTAACCTCACACTAATCCTAACCCTAACCCTAACCATAACTCTCACACTAAACCTAAACCTCACCCTATCCATAACGCTACCCCTTACCCTAACTCTCACATTAACCCTAACTCTAACCCTCACCCTCACCTTAACCTTCACCCTAACCCTCACCCTAATCCTAATACTAACCCTCAGCCTAACCCTTACACTAACCCTAAGTATAAACCTAGCCCTAACCCTCACCCTAACCCAAACCCTAACCCTAACCCTCACCCGTACCCTAACCCTCACTCTAAGTCTTAACCTCAGCCCCACCCTAAACCTCACAATTAACGGAAACCTCACCTTAACTCTAAATCTAATCATCACCCTCACCGTCACCCTCATGCTAACCCTAATCCTAACGCTCACCCTAACCCTAAAACTCACCCTAAACTTCACCTTAAACCTCACTCTCACCCGCACCTTCACCCTAACCCTAAACCTAACCCTCATCCTAACCCTCACCCTAAACCTAATGCTAACTCTAACACTCACCCTAAACCTCATGCTATCACTTATCAACACCACAAACCTAACCCTTACCTTAACCCTCACACTCACCCTAAATCTCACCGTAACCCTAAACCTAATCATAACCCTCACCCTCAACATAACCCTAACCCTAACCCTCACCCTCACCCTAACCCTCTCCATAAACCTTACCCTCACCGTCACCCTCAACCTCACCATAACCCTCACACTAAACCTAACTCTCACCGTAAACCTAACCCTACCCCTCACCCTAACCCTCACCCTAAACTTAACTCGAACCCTATCCCTTACCCTAACCCTCACCCTTAATGTAACCCTCACCTTTACTCTTACCATCACGCTCATACTAACCCTCACCCTAACGTGAACCCACATCCTAACCATCACCATAACCCTAACCCTAACCATCACCATAACCCTAAGCCTCACCCTCACCATCACCCTCAGCCTAAACCTAACCCTAACACTAACCCTCACCCTCACCCTAGCATTCAGCCTAACCCTAATTCTAACCCAAACTCTCAACTTAAACCTCACCCTAACCTTAAGGATAACCATCACCCTAAGACTAATCCTCACCCCCACCCTCACCCTCAGTCTAAACCTAAGCCTAAGCCTAATCCTAAACCTAACCCTCACACTCACCCTCACCCTAAACCTAATCCTAACCCTAACCCTAACACTAACCCCAAACCTCAAAGTAACCCTCACCCTAACCCTAAAGCTAACCCTAACACTAACACTAACCCTAACCCTCAACCTAACCCTCCCCCTCAACCTAACTCTAACCCTAAACCTCATCCTGACCCTATCCCTAATCCTAACCCTAACCCTAAACCTCACCCTAACCCTAACCCTAACGCTCACGATCAACCTCACCTAAACCTCAAACTAAGGCTAACCATAATCCTCAATCTAATCCTCACCCTAAACCTAACCCTAACCCTTACCCTAACCCTAATCCTAAACTTCACCCTCACCCTAAACTTAATCCTAACCCTAACCCTAACCCTCACCGTAACCTTAACCCTCACCCTTAAGGGAACTCTAACACTCATCCTAAACCTCACCCTAACCCTAATCCTAAACCTCACCCTAACACTAACCCTAACACTCACCATCACCCTAGCACTCACCCTAACCCTAAACCTAACCCTAATCCTCATGCTACCCATCACCCTAACCCTAACCCTAACCCTCACCCTAACCTTAACAATAGCCCTCAACCTAACCCTAATCCTCACGCTCACCATAACCCTAGCCCTAACCCTAAACTCAACCCGAACCCTAACTCTCACACTATCCCTAACCCTAGCACTCAACCTTACCCTAACCCTCACCCTTACCCTCACCCTCAGCAAAACCCTAAGCCTAACCCTAACCCTTAACCTAACCCTCACACTCATCCTAACCCTTATCCTAATCCTAATCCTAACCCTAAGCCTAAACATCAACCTGACCCTAACACTCACCCTAACCCTAACACTAACCCTAACCTTAACCCTCGACCTAACTCTCCCCCTAAGGCTAAGTCTAACCATAAACATCAACCTAAACCTAACCCTAATCCTAACCCTAACCCTAAACCTCACCTTAACCCTAAACCTAACCCTCACCCTCACCCTTACTGTAACTCTAAACCTAACCCTAACAATAACACTATTCCTAACCCTAAACCTAAACTTAACCCTAACCCTAACCCTAATCCAAACACTCACCCTCAACCTAACCCTAACTCTCACCCCACCCTCACACTCAGCCTCAGCCTAAGCATAAGCCTAACCCTAACCCTAACCCTCACACTCACCCTAACACTAAACTTAATTCTAACCCTAACCCTAACCTTCACCCTCACCCTAACCCTCACCTTAACCTTAACCCTAACATTAACCCCAAACCTAACCCACACCCTCAGATTCACCCTAAACCTAACGCTAACCCTAAACGTCATCCTGACCCTCTCCCTAACCCTAACCCTAACCCTACACCTCACTGTAACCCTAAAACTCAAACTCACTCTCAGCCTAGCCCTCAACCTAACCTTAATCCTAACCATAAACCTCATCCTAAACCTCTCCATAATCCTAAGCCTAACCCTCACCCTAACCCTAACTATCTCACCATCAACCTGACCCTCAGCCTAACCCTAAGCCTAACCATAAACCTAACCCTAACACACACACTCACCCTCATCCTAACCCTAAGCCTAACCCTAAATCTAACCCTAACCTACACACTCACACTCACCCTATCATTAATTCTAATCCTAACCATATTCCTCCCCCTAACTCTCACCCTAACCCTAACCCTACCCCTCACAAAAACTCTAACCCTAACCCTCACCCTCAGCCTCAGCCTAAGCCTAAGCCTAAACCTAACCCTAACCCTCACACTCACCCTAACTCTAAACCTAATCTTAACCCTAACCCTAACCTTCACCCTCACCCTAACCCTCACCTTAACCTTAACCCTTACACTTACCCTAACCATAACCCTCACCCTCAGCCTCACCCTAACCCTAACTCTAACCCTAAATCTCACCCTTACACTTACCCTGACCCTAATCCTATCCTTAAACCTGAACTTCACCCTAACCCTAAACCTAAACTTCACCCTCACCCTAGCCCTCCCCCTAACCTCAATCCTAACCCTAACCCTCATACTAACCCTCCCCTAACCCTAACCCTAACCCTAACACTAATCCTAACCCTCACCCTCAAACTAAACCTCAGCCTAATCCTAACATTAACCCTAACCCTCACCCTAACCCTAACCCTCACCCTCACCCTCACCCTAACTCTAATCCTAACCCTAACCCTAACCCTCACACTCACCCTCACCTTAACACTAATCCTAATCCTAACCCTATCACGAACCCTCAGCCACACACTAAACCTCACCCTAACCCTTACCCTAACAGTAACCCTAACCTTAACCTAACCCTCACCATAAAACTAACTCTAAACCTAAACCTCACCCTCACCTTAACCCTGAACCTAACCCTAATCCTAAACCTCACCCTAAAACTAAACCTTATCCTAACACTTACCCTCACCCTAACACTAACACTAACCCTATCACTAACCCTCACAATAATGCTAACCATCACCCTAAACCTAAACCTCACCCTAACCCTAACCCTAAACCTCAACTTCACCTTAGCCCTCACCCTAAGCCTAACCTTCATCCTCACCCTAAACCTCACACTAACCCTAACACTAATCCTCAATTTAACCCTCACCCTCACCCTAAATTCTAACCCAACCCTCACCCTTACCATAACCCTCAACCTCAGCCTAACCCTCACCTTTACTCTTATAGTCACCCTCATCCTAACCCTCACCCTAACCCTAACCCTCATCTTAACCCTCACCCTAACCGTAACCCTAACCATCACCCTAACCCTAACCCTCGGCTCAACTTCAGCCTCAGCATAACCCTAAGCCTAAGCCTAAACCTATCCCTAAACCTCACAGTCATTGTAGCCCTCACTCTAACTCTTATCCTAACCCTAACCCTCATCCTAACCCTAAACCTAACCATAAACTAAACCAGCACTCTAAACCTAATCCTCATCCCCACCCTCACACCTCAGCCTAAACCTAAGCCTAAGCCTAACCCTAACCCTAACCCTCACACTCACCCTCACCCTAACCCTAATCCTAACCCTAACCCTAACCCTAAACCTAAAACTCAACCTAACCCTCACCGTAAACCTAACCCTAAACCTAACCCTCACCCTGACCTTAGTCCTCACCCTAACCCTCACTCCAAACCTAACCCTCACCCTCACCCAAACCCGAACCTTAACCCTCACCCTAAGCCTAACCCTAACATTAACCCTAAACCTCACCCTAACCCTAGCACTAACCCTCACAATCACCCTAGCCCTCAACCTAACCCTACTTGTAACCCTAAACCTCATCCTAACCCTCACCCTAAACCTAACCTTAACCCTCACCCTAAACCTAAACCTAATTCTCACCCTCAAACTAAACCTAACCCTAACCCTCACCATAACCCTAACCCTAAACCTCACCCTAACCCTAAACTTAACCCTCACCCTCACCCTAGCCCTCATCCTAACCCTAATCCTAACCGTAACCCTCGTGCTAACCCTCACACTAATCCTAACCCTAACTCTCACCCTAAACCAAGCCCTACTCCTAACCCTCAACCTATACCTAAACTTAACCCTAACCCTAAACCTCACCCTCATGATAGCCCTCACACTAACCCTAATCCTAAACCTAACCCCCTTTATAACCATCACCCTAAACCTAACCCTAACCCTAGCCCTCACCCTCACTGTCAGCCTAACCCTAAGCCTACCTCTAACCCTAACCCGAACCCTAACTCTCACACTCACCCTCACCAAAACCCTAACCTAAAACGAACCCTATCCCTAACCTAAACCTCACCCTAAAACTCAACCTAAACCTAAACCTAAAACTAATCCAACATTAACCCTCACACTAACCCTCATCTAAAGTCAAACTCTAACCCTAAACCTCACCCCCACCCTAACCCTAACCCTCACCCTCACCCTCTCCCTCAGCCTATCCCTAAGCCTAAACCTAACCCAAACCCAAACCCTCACACTCACCCTCACCCTAAACCTCAGCCTTACCCTAAGACTAAGCTTAAGCCTAAACCTAACCCTAACCTTCACCTTAGCCATAAGCCTCACCCTAACCCTAACACTCACTCTAACCCTAACCCTAACACTCACCCTCACCAACACCCTCACCCTAACCGTAACCCTCACCCTCACCCTAAATCAAACCCTAACCCTAACCCTCACCCAATCCCTAAGTCTAACTCTAAACCTAACCCTAACCCTCACACTCACCCTCAACCTAAATTAATCCTAAACCTAACCCTATCCCTAACCCTAACCCACACACTAACCCTCACCCTAGTGCTCACCATAACCCTAATCCTAACCCTAAACCTCAACCTAACCCTCACCCTAACCCAAACCCTCACCCTAACCCTAACTTTAAGCCTCAATTTCATGCTAGGCCTAGGCCTAAGCCTAAGCTTAAGCCTAACCCTAACACTCACCTAACCCTAACACGAACACTAACCTTAACTCTAACCCTAAACCTCACACTCACCCTAACCCTAAACCTAACACTAACTCTAAAACTCAACCTAACCCTAACCCTCACCCTCACCCTAGCCCTCAGCCTAACCCTAATCCTAACATTAATGATCATCCTAAACCTCACCCTAACCCTAAACCTAACCCTCACCCTAACCCTAGCCCTAACCCTAACCCTAACCCTCAACCTAATCATAACCGTCACGCTCACCGTAACCCTAACCCTCACCCTAAACCCAAACTTAACTGGAACCCTAACTCTCACCCTAACCCTAACCCTAACCCTCAGCCTAATCCTAAGCCTCACCCTCACCCTCACCCTAATAATAAATCTAACAATAACCCTAACCCAAACCCTCACAATCAGCCTCACCCTTACCCTAACTCTAACCATAAAAATCACTTTCACCATAACCCTAACCCTAACCCTAACCCTAAACCTCACCCTAACCCTAACCCTAACCCTAAACCTCATCCTCAACCTAGCCCTCACCCTCACCCTAAACCTAACCCTAACCCTCAACCTAACCCTCACCCTAACCCTAAAACTCAACCTCACTGAAACCTTTACCCTACCCCTCATCCTAACCCTAAACTTAACCCAAACCCTAACTCTCACCCTAACGCTAACCCTAACCCTCACCCTAAGCCTAACACTCACCCTCAGCCTCAGCCTCAGTCGAAGCCTAAGCCTAAGCCTAACCCTAACACTAACCCTCACTCTCTCCCTAACTCTAACACTAATTCTATTCCTAAACGTAACCCTAACCCTCAACCTCACCCTATCCCTCACCTTAACCCTAACCCTAACACTAACCCTAAACCTAAGCCTCACCCTCAGCCTCACCATAACCCTAACTCTAACCCTAAATCTCATCCTCACCCTAACCCTATCCCTAAAGGTCACCCTAAACCTAAGCATAAACCTCACCCTCAACCTAGACCTCCCCCTAACCCTAACCCTCATCCTAACCCTCCCCCTAACCCTAACATTAACTTTCACCCTAACACTAACCCTCACCCTCAGCCTCACCCTCAGCCTAAGCCTAAACCTAACCCTAAACCTCACACTCACCATAACCCTAACCTTAATCCTAATGCTGAAACTTACCCTAACCCTCACCCTCACCCTAACCCTCAACTTAACAATAACCCTAACATTAACCCTAAACCTAACCCACACCCACAGCCTTACCCTAATCCTAACTCTATCCCTAAACATCACCCTGACACTAACCCTAAGCCTCACCCTAACCCTAAACCTAAAACTCACCCTCACCCTAACAATAAATCTAACCCTAACCCTAAACCTCATCCTAACCCTCCCCTAAACCCTGACTCTAAACCTAAAACTCACCCTTACCCTAACCCCAACCCTAAACTTAAACCTCACCCTAAACCGCACCCTAAGCCTAATCCTCACCCTCACCTTCACCCTCCATCTCACCTTAACTGTAACCCTACCCCTAACTATAACACAAACCCTAACCCTAACACTAACCCTAACCCTAACCATATCCCTCAACCTCAACCTCACCCTCACCGCAATCTTAACCCTAACCATAACACTAACAATAACCCTAACCCTAAACCTAACCCTAATTCTCACCCCCACCCTCATCCTCAGCTTAACCCTAAGCCTAACCCTCACCGTATACCTAACCCTAAACCTAAACCTAACCCTAACACTAAACCTAACACTAATCCTAAGCTTCACCCTCACCCTAACACAAACCCTAACCCGAACACTCACCCTAACCCTAAGCCTAACCCTAACCCTAACCCTAACCTTCACACTCAATCTACCCTAACCCTAATCCTAAACCTAACCATATCCCTAAACATAACCCTCACCGTAACCCTCACAATAGCCCTCACCCTAACCCTAATCCTAACCCTAAACCTCATCCTAAAACTCACCCTAACCCTAACCCTAACCCTCACCGTCATGCTCGGCCTAAGCCTAAGCCTTAGCCTAAGGCTAACCTTACACCTGACACTCACCCTAAACCTAACCTTAACACTAACCCTAACTCTAAACCTAAACCTCACTCTCACCATAACCCTAACTCTAACCCTAAACCTAAACCTAAACCTCATCCTAACCCTAAACCTAACCTTCACCCTCACCCTCACCTTAACCCTCACCCTAACCCTAACCCAGACCCTAACACTTACCCTCACCCTAACACAAACCCTAACACTAACACTGACCCTCACACTAAGCTAACCATCAAACTAACCCTAAACCTAAACCTAAACCTAACCTTCACCCTCACCCTATCCCTAACCCCCATCTTCCCCCTAAACTTCACCATAACCCTAACACTAATCCTCAATCTAACCGTCAACCTAACTCTACCCCGAAACCGAAACCTCACCCTAACCCTAACCCTGACCCTTACAGTAACCTTCAACCTCAGCCTAACCCTCACGTTGACCCTTACGGTCACCCCCACCCTAACCCTCACCCTAACCCTAATCCTCACACTCATGCTCAGCCTATGCCTAAGCCTAAGCCCAAGAATAACTGTAAACCTGACCCTCACCCTAACCCTAAACCTAACACTAACCATAACTCTAAACCTAAACCTCATACTCAATCACACCCTCAGCATAAACCTAAGGCTAACCCTAACCCTAACACTAACCCTCACACTCACACTAACCCTAACCCTAATCCTAATCCTAACCCTAAACCTAACCCTCACACTAACCATAACCCTCACCCTAACCCTAAACCTAACACTAACCCCAAACCTAACCCTAACCCTCACCCTCAGCCTCACCTTAACCCTAATTCTAAACCTAAACTTCACACTCACCCTAATCCTACCGCTAAACCTAACCCTAACCTTAACCCTAACCCTAGCCCTCCCCCTAACTATCACCCTAACCCTAACACTAACACTAACCCTAACTCTAACCCTTACCCTAACACTAAACCTCACCCTAACCCTAACCCTAAGCCTCACCCTAACCCTAAACCTCACCCTCACCCTCACCCTCAGCCTAAACTTAAGCCTAACCCTAACCCTAACCATAACCCTCACACTAACCCTAAACCTAAGCCTAATCCTAATCCTAACCCTCAACCTAACCCTCACCCTAACCCTAAACCTAACCCTAATACTAACCCTAAACCTAACCCTAACCCTAACCCTAACACTAACCCTCACACTCACCCAAACCCTAACCCTAATACTAATCCTAACCCTAACCCTAACCCTAACCCTCACTCTCACCCTCACAGTAACCCTAACCCTAACACTAACCCAAACCCATACCCGAACCCTCACCCTCAGCCTCACCTTAACCCTAATTCTAACCCTAAACTTCACCCTCACCCTAACCCTACCGCTAAACCTAACCCTAAACTTAACCCTAACCCTAGCCCTCCCCCTATCACCCTATCCCAAACACTAACACGAACCCTAACCCTCCCCTTCAACCTCACCCTCAGCCTAAACCTAAGCCTAACCCTAATCCTAACCCTAACACACACACTCACCCTTACCCTAACTCTAATCCTAACCCTAACCCTAACCCTAACCCTCACCCTCATGCTCGGCCTAAGCCTAACCCTAAGCCTAAGCTTAAGCCTAACCCTAACCCTCACAGTAATGCTCACACTAACCCTAACCCTAACACAAAAGTTAACTCTAACCCTAAACCTCACTCTCACCCTAACCCTAACTCTAACCCTAACTCTAAACATAAGCCTAACCCTCTCCCTTACCGTAACCTTCACCCTCACCCTAGACATCAACCTAACCCTAATCCTAACCCTAACCCTAAACCTAACCCTAAACCTAAACCTAACCCTAAACATCACCCTTAACCTAATCCTCAAACCCACCCTCACCCTCAGCCTAACACTAAGCCTAAGCCTAATCCTAACCGTAAACCTCACAATCAGCCTCACCATAACCCTAATCCTAAATCCAACCCTAACACTAACCCTAAACCTCAACCTAACCCTCACCCTAACCCTAACAATAACCCTAAACCTAACCCTCCCCCTAACCCTCCCCCTAACCCTCCCCCTAACACTAACTCTAACACTAAACCTCACCCTCACCCTAACCCTCACCCTAAATCTAAACCCAACCCTCACCCTCACCGTAACTCTAACCCTAACCCTAAAAATAACACTAACCCAAACCCTCACCCTAAACCTAACCCTAAATTAAACACTCACCCTAACCGTAACTCTAACCCTAACCCTAAACCTCACCCTAACCCTAACCCTAACCCTCACCGTGAGCCTCACCCTAACCGTAAACTTAACCTTAACCATAACACTAACAATAACCCTAACCCTAACCCTAATCCTAAACCTGACACTCACCCTAACCCTAACCCTAACACTCACCGTAACCCTAACACTAACCCTCACCCTAACCCTGAAATTAACACAAACCCTAACTCTCACCCAAACGCTAACCCTAACTCGAATCCTAAATGTAACCCTCACCCTCAGGTTAACGCTAAGCCTAACCCTATCCCTAAGCCCAACCTAAGCATTCACCCTAACACTAACCCTAATCCTAATCCTAACCCTAACCCTAACCCTCACCCTCCTCCTAACCCTCACCCTAACTCTAACCCTAACACTAACCCTAACCCTTACCCTAACCCTCACCCTAACACTTACCCTAATCCTAACTCTCACCCTTAGGGGAACACTCACCCTCAGCCTAACCCTCACCTTTATTCTTACCGTCACACTCACCCTAACCCTCACCCTAACCCTAACCCTCATCCTAACACTCAGCCTAACCCTAACGCTATCCATCACCCTAACCCAAAACCTCACCCTCACCCTAACCCTAAGCCTAAGCCTAAGCCTAAGCCTAAGCCTAACCCTAACCCTCACCCTCACTCTAGCCCTCTCCCTAAACCTAATCCTAACGCTAAGCCTCATCCTAACACTCACCCTAACTATCACCCAAAACCTATTCCTCACCTCCACCCTCACCCTCAACCTAACCTTAAGACTAAGCTTAACCCTAACCATAACCCTCAAACCCAGGCTCACCCTCACCACAAACTAAGCCCAAAACACAACATTAAAAATAACCCTAATTTTAACCCTAACCCTAAACCTAATCTTCACCCCCACCCTCACCCTCAGCCTAACCCTAACACTAAACCTAATCCTAAACCTAACCCTAATCCTCAGCCTCACCCTCACCCTAATGCAAACCCTAACCCTATTCCTCACCAAAACCCTAAGCCTAAGCCTAACCCTAACCCTAACTCTCACACTCACCCTCAACCTAACCCTAATCCTAAACCTAACCCTATCCCTAAACCTAACCTTCACCCTTACCCTCACCCTAGCTCTCACCGTAAAACTAATCCTTACCCTAAACCTCATTCTAACCCTCACCCTTACCCTAACCCTAACCCTCACCCTAACCGTAACCCTAATCCTCACCCTCATTCTTGGTGTAAGCCTAAGCATAAGCCTAACCCTAACCCTAACACTAAACCTCACACTGACCCTCAACCTACACCTAATCCTAAACCTAACCCTAACCCTCACAGTAACGCTCACACTAGCACTCACCCTAACGCTAATCCTAAACCTAAACCTCATCCTAACCCCAACCCTAACCCTCACCCTTACCCTCACCGTAACCGTAACCCTAACCCTAATGGTAACAATAACCCTAATCCTAACCCTAAACCTCACCCTAACCATAACCCTCACCGTAACCCTACCACTCACACTAACCCTAACCCTCACCCTCACCCTCACCCTAACCCTAACACTAAACCTCCCCCTCACCCAAAACCAAAGCATAACCTTAACCCTCACACTAACCCTAAGCCTAAGCCTAAGCCTAACCCTAACACTAACCCTCACACTGACCCTCAACCTACACCTAATCCTAAACCTAACCCTAACCCTCACAGTAACGCTCACACTAGCACTTTCCCTAACTCTAATCCTAAACCTAATCCTCATCCTTACCCTCACCCTAACCGTCACCCTAACCCTAACCCTAACCCTCACCCTCATGCTCGGCCTAAGCCTAAACCTAAGCCTAAGCTTAAGCCTAACCCTAACCCTCACAATAATGCTCACCCTAAACCTAATCCTAAAACTAACCCTAACTCCAACCCTAAACCTCACCCTCACACTAACCCTAACTCTAACCCTAACCCTAAACCTAAACCTCATCCTAACCCCAAACCAAACCCTCACCCTTACCCTCACCGTAAACATAACCCTAACCCTAACCGTAACAATAACTCTAACCCTAACCCTAAACCTCACCCTAACCATAACCCACACCCTAACACTAACCCTCACCCTAACACTAACCCTCACACTAACGCTAACCATCACACTAACCCTAACCCTTACCCTAATCCTAAACCTCACCCTTACCCTAAACCTAACCCTAAACCTCACCCTCACCCTAGCCCACACCATAACCCTAATTCTAACCCTCACCCTCACCCTCACCCTAATCCTCATCCTCACCCTAAACCTCACACTAACCCTAACCCTAATCCTCAATCTAACCCTCACCCTAACATTAACCCGAACCCTTACCCTAAGCCTAAGCCTAACCCTAACCCTCACACTTATCTTAACCCTCACCTTCAGCCTAACCCTCACCTTTACACTTACTATAACCCTCACCTTAAACCTCAACCTAACCCTAACACTCATCCTACCCCTCAACCTAACCCTAATCCTAACCATCACCCTAACACTAACCCTCACCCCCATCCTCACCCTCAGCCTAAGCCTAACTCGAACCCTAACCCTCACACTCACCCTGACCCTAACCTTAATACTAACTCTAACCCTAACCCTAACAATAAACCTCAACTTAACCCTCACCCTAACCCTAACACTAACAATAACCCTGAACCTGCCTTCAAACTAATCCTCACCCTAACCCTAACTCTAAACCTGAATCTCACCCTCACCCTCACTGTAACTCTAACCCTAACCCTACCCCTACCCCTAATTCTAGCCCTCAACCTCACCCTAACCCTAGTCCTAACCCCAACCCTCACCTTAACCCTAACCCACACCCTCACCGTAATGCTAACCCTCATCCTAACCCTCACCCTAACCCTAACTAATCCTAAACATCAACCTAACAATAACCCTAATGCCCACCCTCTCCCTAGCCCTCACCCTAACCCTATTCCCAACCTTAATCCTCATTGGAACCCTCTCCCTAACCCTAACCCTAACCCTAACCCTCAACCTAATGCTAAACCTCAGCCTCACCAAAGCCCTTATGCTAACCCTCACCCTAACCCTAAACTTAACCCTAAACATAACCCTCATCGTAACCCTAAACCACACCCTCAGCCTCACCCTCAACCTAACCCTAAGCCTAACCCTAAACCTAACCCTAACACCCACACTCACCCTCACCCTAACCCTAACGCTAAAGCTAACTCTCCCCCTAACTCTCACTGTAAACCTAACCCTAACACGAACCCTAACACTAACCCTCAACGTAACCCTCTCCCAAAAACTAACTCTAACCCAAAACCTCACCCTCACCCTAAACTTAACTCTAAGCCTAACCCAAACCCTAAACCTCACCCTAACCCTAACCCTAACACCAACCCTCAACCTAACCCTCACCCTAACCCTAATTCTATCCCAAAACCTCACCCTCACCCTAAACCTAACTCTAACCCTAACCCAAACCCTAAACCTCACCCTAACCCTAACCATAACCCTTACCCTAACCATAACCCGCACCCTGACCCAAACCCTCACCCTAACACTTACCCTGACGCTAACACTAATCCTAACCCTAACACTAACCCTCACACTAACCCTAACCCTAACCCAAAAACTCAAACTAACCCTCACCCTCACCCTAACCCTAACACTAACCCTCACACTAACACTCACCCTAACCCTCCCCCTAACCCTATATCTAACCCTAAACCTCACCCTCACCTTAAACCTAACCCTAACCTTAACCTTAAATCCCACCCTCACCCTCACCAGTATTCTAACCCTAACCCTAACAAAAACAGTAACCCTAACGCGAACCATCACCCTAACCCTAATCCTCACACCCACACTCACCCTCAGCATAACACTAAGCCTAAGCCTAACCCTCACCCTAACCCTTCCACTCACCCTCACCCTAACCCTAATCCTAACCCTAAACATATCTCTAAACCTCATTCTAACCCTCACCCTCACCCTAACCCCAACGCTAAACCTAACCCTAAACCTCACCCTAACCCTCCAGCTAACCCTAACTTTAACCCTAAACCTCACCCTCACCCTAACCCTAACACTAAACCTAACCCTAAACCTCACCATAAACCTTACCCTCACCCTCAACCTCAACTTCACCGTAACTCTAACTCTAACCGTAACAATAACACTTACCCTAACCCTAACCCTAACCATAACCATAACCCTCACCCTCAGCCTCACCCTCACCACAAACTTTACCCTAAACATAACACTAACAATAACGCTAAACCTAACCCTTACCCTAATACTTAACCCCACCTTCCCACTCAGCCTAAACCTAAGCCTAATCCTAAGCCTAACCATAAGCCTCACCATAACTCTAACCCTATCCCTCACCCAAACTCTAACCCTAACACTAAACCTCACCTTAAGGCTAACTCTAACCCTAACCCTAACCCTAACCAGCACCCTAACCCTAACCCTCACACTTAACCTCTACCTCAGCCTAACCCTAAGCCTAAACCTAACCCTAAACCTAACCCACACACTCACCCTCACCCTAACCCTAGTCCTAAACATAAACCTAACCCTTCCCTTCACACTAACCCTCACCCTAACCCTAAACCTAAAACTAACCCTAACCCTAAACCTCAACCTAACCCTCACCCTAACCCTAACTCTAACCCTAAACCTCACACTCACCCTAACCCTAACTCAAACCCTAACCCTAACCCTAATCCTCACCCTAACCCTAACCCTCATACTCACCCTCACTGTAAACTTAACCCTAAACCTAACAATATCTCTAAACCTAACCCTAAACCTCACCATAACCATAACATTCACCCTAACCCTAACCCTCACCCTAACACTTACCCTCACCCTTACCCTAACCCTAACTCTAACACTAACACTCACAGTAACCGTAACTCTCACCCTAATCCTAAACCACACCCTAACCCTAACCCACACCCTCACCATAACCCTAATCCTAATCCTAACCCTCACACTAGCCCTCTCCCTAACCCTAATTCTAAACATAACCCTCACCCTAACTCTAACAATCATCACCCTAAATCTCACACTAACCCTAACCCTACTCCTCAATCTAACCCTCACCCTCACCCTAACCCTCACCTTAACCCTTACAATAACCCTCACCCTAATCCTAACACTCACCCTTAGGGGAACACTCACCCTCAGCCTAAACCTCACCTTTACTGTTACCGTCATGCTCACCCTAAGCCTCATCCTAACCCTAACCCTCATCCTAACACTCAGCCTAACCCTAACCCTATCCATCACCCTAACACTATCCCTCACCCTCACCCTCACTCTCAAGCTAAACCTAAGCCTAAGCCTAAGCCTAACCATAACCCTCACCTTCACCCTAGCCCTCACCCTAAACCTAATCCTAATCCTTACTCTCATCCTCACTTTCACCCTAACCCTAACCCTAACCATCACCCAAAACCTATTCCTAACCCCCACTCTCACCCTCAGCCTACCCTAACCCAAACCTAACACTAACTCTAACCCTCACCCTCAACCTAGCCCGCAACATAACCCTAATCCTAACCATAACCCTCATCGGTAACCGTCACCCTAACCCTAACCCCAAACCTCACCCTAACCTAACTCTAACCCTAACCTTCAACCTAACCCTAACCCTCACCCTCACCGGAACCCTAACCGTAACCCTGACCCTAACCCTAAACCTAAACCAAAACTTAAACCTCACCCAAACCTAACTCTAATCTTAACCCTCACCCTAGCTCTCACCCTAACCCTATACCTCATCCTAACCCTCACCCTAAACCTAATTCTAACCCTCACCCTAATCCTAACCCTCAACCTCACCCTCAGCCTAACCCTAACCCTCACCCTAAACTTAACCCTCACACTCACACTCACCCTAACCCTAATCCGAAATCTAACCCTATCCCTAACCATAACCCTCACCCTAACCCTCACCCTAACTCTTACCCTAACACCAATCCTAACACTAACTCTCACACTAACCCTAACTCTAACCCTAAACCTCACCCTCACCCTCACCTTAACTCTCACCCTCACCCTCAGCCTAAACCTAAGCCTAAGCCTCAGCCTAACCCTAACCCTAACACTCACACTCACCCTCACACTAACACTAATCCTAATCCAAGCCCTAACCCTAAACCTCACCCTAACCCTAACCCTCACGCTCACCCTAAACCTAACACTAACCCTAACCCTAACCCTCAGCCTCAACCTCACCCTCAGCTTAACTTTAAGCCTAAACCTAAACCTAACCCTAAACCACACACTCACCCTCATGCTAACCCTAATCATAATCCTAACCCTAACAATAACCCTAACCCTAGCGCTAACCCTCACCCTAAACATAACCCTCACCCTAACCCAAACCCTCACCTTAACACTTACCCTCACCCTAAAAGTAACCCTAACTCTAACACTAAACCTCAGACTAACCCTAACCCTCACAGTAACCCTAAACCTCACCCTAACCTTAACCTTAAACCTAACCTAAACCTCACTCTCACACTGGCCCTCACCCTAACCCTAATTCTAACCCTAACCCTCAACCAAACCCTAACCCTGAACCTCACAATAAACCTCACACTAACCCTAAACCTAATCCTCAATCTAACCCTCACCCTAACCCTAAACCTCACCCTTATCTTAACCCTCACCCTCAGCCTAACTCTCACCTTTACCCTAACCATCACTCTCACCCTCAACTTTACCCTAAACCTGACCCAAGCCCTCACCCTAACCCTAACCCTAAACCTCATCCTCACCCTCAGCTTTACACTAATCCTATCACTATTCCTAACCCTAAATCTCACCCTCACCCTGACGGTCAGCTAATTCTAACCCTCACACTAATCCTAACCCTAACACTAACCTAACACTCACACTAAACCTAACACTCACCCTAAACGTTACCCTACCCCTTACCCTAACCCTGACCTTAACCCTAACTCTAACCCTTACCCTAACTCTCACCCTAAACCTCACCATCACCCTAAATCTGACCCTAACCATAATAACAAACCTAACCCTCACCCGAACATTAACCCTCACCCTCACCCTAATCCTGACCCTAACCCTCACCCTAATCCTAACCCTAACCCTCAGCCTAACCCTCACCCTAACCCTAAGAATAACCCTAACCCTAACCATCACCCTAACCCACACCCTAACCCAAACCCTAACCCTAACCCTCACCCTCACCCTAACCCTCATCCTAACACTTAACCTCATCCTCACCATAAACCTCACATTAACCGAACCCTCACCGTAACTCTAACCCTAACTGTCACTCTCACTGTCGCCTTCACGCTAAGCCTAACGCTAACCCTCACCCTAACCCTAAAACTCATCCTAATCCTCAACCTAACCCTCACCCTAACCGTAATGCTAAGTCAAACACTCAGCCGAACCCTCATGCTATCACTTACCCACACCACAAACCTAACCCTAACCTTAACCCTCACCCTCACCCTAAACCTCACCCTAACCCTAAACCTAATCCTAACCCTCACCCTAACCTTAACCCTAACACTAACCCTCACCTAACCCTAACCCTAACCTTCTACCTAACCCTAAACATCACCATCACCCGAACCCTCACCCTAACCCTAACTCTCACCCACACCCTAAACCTCAACCTCACCCTTACCCTAACCCTCAACTAATCCTCACCCTAACCCTAACCATTACCTAACCAAGACCCTCACCATCACCCTCACCTTCACCCTAACCCTCACCCTCACCCTAGACCACACCCTAAACATAACCCTAACCCTAAACCTCACCGTCTCCCTCACCCTCAACCTCAGCCTATAACTAACCCTATCCCAAATCCTAACCCTAACCCTCACCCTCACTGTAACCCTCACCATAACCCTTACCCTCACCCTCACCCTCACACTAACAATAACCCTCATACTAAACCTAACCCTCACCCTAAACCTAAACTTACCCCTCACTCTAAAACTCACCATAAACTTAACCCTAACCCTAAACCTTACTCTCACGCTAGAACTCACCCAAGCCCTAATTCTAACCCTAACCCTCATCCACACCCTAAGCCTCACAATTACCCTAACCCTAATCCCCAATCTAACCCTAACCCTAACCCTAACCCTTACCATAACCCTCAACGTAACACTAACCCTCACCCTTAAAGTAACACTCACCCTTAGCCCAACCCTCAACTTTACTCTTACTGACACGATCATCCTAACCGGAACCCTAACCCTATCCATCACCATAACCCTAATCCTCACCCTCACCATCACCATCAGCCTAAAAGTATGCCTAAGCCTAACCCTAACCTTAAACATCCCCTCACCCTAGCCCTCACCCTAATCCTAATCCTAACCCTAACCCTCATCCTAACTCTCACCCTAACCATAAGGCTAACCATCACCCTAAGCCTAATCCTCACACCCACCCTCACCCTCAGCCTAACCCTTAGCCTTAGCCTAATCCTAACCCTAACCCTCACACTCACCCTAACCCTAATCATAACCCTAAACCTAAGCATAACCCTAAACCTCAATCTTACACTAACCCTAAAACTAACGCTCACCCTAACACTAGCCCTAACTCTAACCCTCACCCTTACCCTCCCCCTCAACCTAACTCTAACCCTAAAAGTCTCCCTCATCCTATCCCTAATCCTAACCCTAACTCTAAACCTCACCCTAAACCTAACCCTAACCCTCACCCTCACCCTCACCCATACCATAAGTCTAACCCTAACCCTAACATTAACACTAACCCTAATATTAACCTAACCCTATCCCTAACCATAATCCTCACCCTCATCCTCACCCTCACTGCAAACTTAACCCTAAACATAACACTAAAAATAACCCTAACCTGAACCCTAAACCTAACCCTAATCCTCACCCCCACCCTGACCCTAAACCTAACCGTTACCCAAACCCTAACCCTAATTCTCTCCCTAAACCTAAGCCTAACCCTAACCCCTAACCATAAACCTCACACTCACTCTCACCCCAACCCAAATCCTAAACCTAACCGTATCCCTAACACTAACCCTCAACCTAAACCTCACACTAGGCCTTGCCCTAAACCAAACCCTAACCCTCACCCTCACCCGAACTCTAACCCTCACCCTCACCCTCACTGCAAACTTAACCCTAAACATAACACTAAAAATAACCCTAACCTGAACCCTAAACCTAACCCTAATCCTCACCCCCACCCTGACCCTAAACCTAACCGTTACCCAAACCCTAACCCTAATCCTCTCCCTAAACCTAAGCCTAACCCTAACCCCTAACCATAAACCTCACACTCACTCTCACCCCAACCCAAATCCTAAACCTAACCGTATCCCTAACACTAACCCTCAACCTAAACCTCACACTAGGCCTTGCCCTAAACCAAACCCTAACCCTCACCCTCACCCGAACTCTAACCCTCACCCTCACCCTCACCGTCAGCCTAACCCTAAACCTAAGCCTAACCCTAAAACTAACCCTCACACTCACACTCATCCTAACCTTAATCCTAACCCTAAACCTCACCCTAACACTAAACCTCACCCTAAACTTAACCCTAACACTAACCCTAACCCTAACCCTCACCATAACCCTAACCCTCATCCTCACCATAAAACTCACACTAACCCTAACTCTAAGCCTAATCACCAATCTACCGCTCACACTAACCATAACCCTCACCCTAACCCTACACATCACCCTAACACTTACCCTCTCCCTAACACTAACCCTAACCCTAACACTAACCCTAACCATCACCCTAATCCTAAAACGCATCCTAACCCTATCCCTAACTCTAACCCTCACAATCACCCTAGACCTCACCCTAAACATAATTCTAACGCTAACCCTCACCCTAACCCTAACACTCATCCTCACCCTAAACCTCACACTAACCCTAACTCTAACCCTAATCCCCAATCTAACCCTCACCCTAACCCTAATCCTAAACCTAACCCAAAACCTAATTACCCAAAACCTAAACCTCACCCTAACCCTAATCCAAACCCTCACCCTAACCATAACCCTCACCCTAAACCAAACCCTCACCCTAACACTAATCATCACCTTAACCGTCACCCTAAACCTCACATTCACCCTCACCCTAACCCTAATCCTAAAAATAACCCTATCCCTAAACTTCAACCTAACCCTCACCCTCACCCTAACACTAACCCCAACCCTAAACCTCACCCTAATACTCCCCCTAACCCTAACTCTAATCCAAAACCTCAGCCTCAACCTCCCCCTAAACCTAACCATAAATCGCAACCAAAAGGTCACACTAACCCTAAACCTCACCCTCACCCTCAACCTCACTGTAACTCTAACCCTAACCCTAACCCTAAACATAACCATAACCCTCACCCTAAGCCTAACCCTCACCACAAACTTAACGCTAACTATAACACTAACAATAACCCTAGCCCTAACCATAACAATAACACTCAAAGTAACCCTAACCCTAACCCTGATCCTTAACCTAACCCTATCCCTAAGCCTAACCATAACCCTAAACCTCCCACTCACCCTCAACCTAACCCTAATCCTAAACCTAACCCTATGTCTAAACCTAATCCTCATCATAACCCTCACACTAGTCCTCACCCTAACCCTAACACTAATCCTAACCGTAACCTCATCCTAGCACTCAACTTAACCCTAATACAAACCCTCACCCTCACCCTAATACTAACCCTCACCCTCACCCTAAACATCAGCAAAACCCTATCACCCTAACCGTCACCCTATACCTCACACTCACCCTATCCCTTACCCTAATCCTAATGCTAACCCTAACCCTACCCTGCACCCTCAGCCTAAACTTAACCCTAACTCTAACCCTAAACCTCACCCTCACCCTAACCATAACCCTAAACCTAAACCTCACCATAACCCTAACCCTAACCATCACACTCACACTAAAACTTACCCTAATCCTAATAGTAAACCTAAGCCTAACCTTCAACCTCAACCTAACGCACAACCTAACCTTAACCCTAACACTAACCCTCACCCTAACCCTATACCCTAACCCTCAAACTAACCCTAACCCTCACTCTCACCCTCACCCTCAGCCTAAACCTAAGGCTAACACTAACCCTAAACCTAACCCTCACACTCACCCTAACCCTAAACCTAATCCCAATAATAACCCTAAACCTAATCCTCACCTTCACCCTCAGCCTCACCCTAAACCTAATTCTAAACCTAAACTTCACCCTCACTCTAACTCTAAAGCTAAATCTAAACCTAACCCTAAACCTAACACTCACCCTAACCCTCATCCTAAACCTAACTCTACCCCTAAACCTCACCCTCACCCTAACCCTAAATCTAACACTAACCATAACACTAAACCTCATCCTAAGCTTAACCCTAACCCTCAAACTAACCCTAACCCTCACGCTCACCCTCACCCTCAGCCTTAACCTAAGGCTAACCCTAACCCTAACCTAACCCTCACACTCACCCTAACCCTAACCCTAATCCAAATCCTAACCCTCACCCTCAGCCTCACCCTAACCCTAATTCTAACGCTGAACTTCACCCTCACACTAACCCTAACACTAACACTAACCATAACCCTAACCCTATACCAGCCCTCCCACTAATTCTCACCATAACCCTAACCCTAACACTAAACCTAAAACTCAACCTAACCCTCACCCAAATCCTAACTCTAAGCCTAAACCTCATCCTTACCCTAACCCTAACCCTAAACCTAATCCTAAACCTCACCCTAAACCTCACCCTAACCCTCACCCTCACCCTCAACCTCACTGTAACTCTAACCCTAACCCTAAGAATAACACTAACCCTAAACCAAACCATAACCGTAAAATTAACCCTCACCCACAGCCTCACCCTCACTGTAAATTTAATCCTAACCATAACACTAACAATAACCCTAACCCTAACCCTAATCCTAACTCTAACCTCACCCACACCCTCACATTCAGCCTAACCCGAAGCCTAAACGTAACCCTAACCCTAACCCTAAACCTCACCCTAACCCTAACCCTAACCCTAACCCTAACCCTAACCCTAACCCTAAACCTAACCCTAATCCTCAGCCTCAACCTCACCCTAAACCAAACCCTAACCCTAACCCTCACACTAACCCTAAGCCTATATCTAACCCTAAACCTCACCCTCACCCTAACCCTAACCCTAACCCTAACACTAAACCCCACCCTAACCCTACCCTAACCCTCACCCGCACCCTTACCCTCACCGTAACTCTAACCCTAACCCTAACAATAACAATAAAACTAATCCTCACCCCCACCCTCACCCTCAGCCTAATGCTAAGCCTAAACCTAACCCTCACGCTAACCCTCACACTCACGCTCACCCTAATCCTAATCCTAAACATAACCCTATCCCTAAACCTCAACCAAACCCTCACCCTCACCCTATCTAACACTAACCCAAACCCTAAACCTCACCCTAACCCTCCCGCAAACCATAACTCTAACCCTAAACCTCACCCTCACCCTAACCCTAACCCTAAACCTACCCTAAACCTCACCCTAACCCTAACCCTCACGCTCATCCTCAACTTCACCATAACTCTAACCCTATCCTTAACAATAACACTAACTCTAATCCTAACTCTAACCCTCACTCTCAGCCTCAACCTCAATGCAAACTTAACCCTAACCATAACACTAAAAATAATCCTCACCCTAACAGTAACCCTATCCCTAATCCTCACCCCCACCCTAACCCTCAGCCTAACCCTAAGCCTAACCCTAACCCTAACCCTCCCTGTAAACCTAACAGAAACACTAAAACTAACACTAACACTGACCCTAAACCTAAGCCTAACCCAAACCATAACCCTAATCCTCACCCTAACCATAAGCCTAAACCTATCCTTAACCCTAACCCTCACACTCACTCTCACCCTAACCCAAATCCTAAACCTAACCGTATCACTAACCCCAACCCTCAACCTAACCCTCATACTAGCCCTCACCCTAAACCTAACCCTAACCCTCACCCTAACCCAAACCCTAACCCTCTTCCTCATGCTCCACCTAAGCTTAATCCTAAGCCTAAGCCTAACCCTCACCCTAAACTTCACCCTATCCCTAACCCTAACACTAACCCTAACTCTAACCCTAAATGTCACCCTCACACTAAGCCCAACTCTAACTCTGACCCTAAACCTAAACCTAACCCTAAAACTAACCCTCACCCTAACATATACCCTCACCCTAACACTAACCCTAACGCTAACACTAACGCTCACACTAACCCTAACCATCACCCTAAACCTTAAACTCACCCTAACACTAACCCTAACCCTCACCCTCACCCTAGCCCTCACCCTAAACCTAACCCTCATCCTCACCCTAAACCTCACACTAACCCTAACACTAACCCTCAATCTAACCCTCACCCTAACCCTAACCCTAACCCAAACCCTAACCCTAACCCTAACCCTCACCCTTACCGTAACCCTCACCCTCAGCTTAACCCTCATCTTTATCCTTACTGTCACCCGCACCGCAACCCTTACCCTAACCCTCACCCTCACCCTAACCCTAAATTTACCCCTAAACCTCATCATCACCCTAACCCTAACTCTAACCCTTACCCTAACACTAAACCTCACCCTAACCCTGTCCCTAACCCTCACACTCAACTTCACCCTCAGCCTAACCCTAAGCCTAAGCCAAACCCTAACCCTAACCCTCACACTCACCCTCACCCTAACCCTAATCCTAACCCTAACACTAACCCTAAGCCTAAACCTCAACCTAACCCTCACCCTAACCTTAACCCTAACCCTAACCCTAACCCTAACCCTCACCATAAACCTAACACTCATCCTCACCATAAAACTCACACTAACCCTATCTCTAAGCCTAATCCCTAATCTAACCCTCACACTAACCATAACCCTCACCCTAACCCTAACCATCACCCTAACACTTACCCTAACCATAACACTAACCCTAACCCTAACACTAACCCTAACACTAAACCTAACCATCACCCTAATGCTAAACCACATCCTAACCCAAACCCTAACTCTAACCCTCACCCTCACCCTAGACCTCACCTTAAACCTAATTCTAACCCTAGACCCTCACCCTAACCCTAACACACATCCTCACCCTAAACCTCACACTAACCCTACCTCTAACCCTAATCCCCAATCTAACCCTCACCCTAACCCTAAACCTAACCCTCAACCTCACCCTTATCTTAACCGTCACGCTCAGCTTAACCCTCAACTTTACTCTTACCATCATCCTCACCCTAACCCTAAACCTCATCCTAACCCTCACCCGAACCGTAAACCTAACCATCAACCTAACCATAACCCTCACCCTGAAACTCACGCTCAGCCTAAACCTATTCCTAAGCCTAACACTTAACCTAACACTGACCCTCACCCTAGCAATCACCCTAACCCTAATCCTAATCCTAACACTCACCTTAACCCTAACCCTAACCATCACCCTAACCCTAATCCTCACCCCCACCCTCACGCTCAGCCTAAACCTAATCCTAAACCTAACCCTAACCCTAACACTAAACCTCAACCTAACCGTCACCCAAAACTTATCCCTAACAATAACCCTAACCCTAACCCTCGACCTAACATTCCAACTAACCCTAAATCTAACTTTAAACCTCACCCTCACCATAACCCTAATCCTAACCCTAAACTCACCCTAACCCTAACCCTAACCCTCAACTTCACCCTCACCCTCACCCTCTCCATAACCCTAACCCTAACCTCAATTAGAACACTAATTCTAACCCTAATCCTAAACATCACCCTAACCCTAACCCTAACCCTAACCCTAACCCTCACTCTAACCCTAAACTTAACCGAACCCTAACACTAACCATAACCCTCACACTAACCCTAACCCTCACCCTCACCCTCACCCACAGCCTAAGCCTAAGACTAACCCTAACCGTAACCCTAACCGTCACACTCACCCTAACCCTTACCCTAATCCTAATCGTAATCATAAGCCTAACCCTCAACATCAACCTAACACTCAACCTAACCCTAACTCTAACACTAACCCTAACACTAACCCTCACCCTAACCCTAACCCTAACCCTCAACCTAACAATAACCCTCATGCTCACCGTAACACTTACCCTAACCCTCACTCTAACCCTAAACTTAACCGAACCCTAACTCCCACCCTAAACCTAACCCTCACCCTCACCGTAACGCTAACACTCACCCTAATCCTCAGCCTAACCCTAACTCTACACCTAAAGCTCAGCCTCACCCTAACGCTAAATCTAACCCTAAACCTAACACTAAACCTCACCCTAACCCTAACCCTCAAACGAACCCTAACACTCACCCTCACCCTCACCCTCAGCCTAAACCTAAGGCTAGCCCTAACCCTAACCCTCACACTCACCCTAACCCTAACCCTAACCCTAATCCAAATCCTAACCCGAAACCTATTCCTCACCTTCACCCTCAGCCTCACCCTAACCCTAATTCTAAACCTAAACGTCACCCTCACCCTAACCCTAACGCTAACACTAACCATAACCCTAACCCTAACCCTCCCCCTAACTCTCACCGTAACACTAACACTAACACTAACCCTAAACCTCAACCTAACCTTCACCAGAACCCTAACTATAACCCTAAACCTCACCCTCACCCTAACCCTCACTCTAACACTTACCCATATCGTAAAAATCACCCTAACCCTAATCCAAACCATCACCCTAACCATAACCCTCACCCTAAACCAAACCCTCACCCTAACAATTACCATCACCCTAACCCTCACCTTAAACCTCAACCTAACCTTCACCCTCACCCTAACACTAACCCTAACCCTAAACCTCACCCTAATACTCCCCCTAACCCTAAAACTCACCCTCAACCTACCCCTAACCCTAAACCTAAACCTCAACCTAAAGGTCACACTAACTCTAAACCTCAACTTCACCCTCAAACTCACTGTAACTCTAACCCTAAAACTAACTGTAAACATAACCATAAAACTCACCCTAAGCCTTTCCCTCACCACACACTTAACCCTAACCATAACACTAACAATAACCCTAGCCCTAACCGTAACCATAACCCTCACCATAACCCTAACCCTAAACCTAATCCTAAACTTAACCCTATCCCTAAGCCTAACCCTGACCCTAACCCTCACACTCACCCTCAACCTAACCCTAATCCTAAACCTAACGCTAGCCTAAACCTAACCCTCACCATAACCCTCACACTGGCCCTCACCCTAACCCTAATCCTAACCTTAAAACTCATCCTGGCACTTACCCTAACCCTAAACCTAATCCTCAACCTCACCCTAACCCTAAACCTCAGCCTCACCCTCAACCTCAACATAACCCTAAGCCTAACCCTAAACCTAAACTTAACCCTCACAATCACCCTATCCTTTACCCTAATCCTAAACCTAACACTAACCCTACCCTGCACCCTCAGCCTCAACTTAACCCTAACTCTAACCCAAAACCTCACCCTCACCCTAACCCTAACACTAAACCTAAACCTCACCCTAACCCTAACAGTAAACCTCACCCTCACCCTAGCCCTCACCCTAACCCTAATACTAACCCTAAACCTAAACCTAACCCTCCCCATAACCCTAACCCAAAACCTCACCTAATCCTCATCCTCACCCTCATCCTCACCCTCACCCTCACCCTCAGCCTAACCCTAAGCCTAACCCTCACACTCACCCTAACCCTAACGCTAATCCTAATCCTAACCCTAAACCTAACCCTCACCCTCAACCTAATGCTCACCTTAATCCTAACCCTAACCCTCAACTTCTGCCTCATTCTAACCCTAACTCTAACCCGAAACCTAACCCTAACCCTAACCCTAACCCTATCCCTAAACCTCATCCGACCCATAACACTAACCCTCACCTAACCCTCACAGTAACCGTAACCCTAACCCAAACCCTCACCCTAACAGGTACCCTCATCATAACACTTACCCTCCCCTTACACTAACCCTCACACTAACCCTAATCATCACCTTAACCCTAAACCTCACCCTAACACTATCCCTAAACCTTACCCTCACTCTATGCCTCACCCTAACCCTAACTCTCATCCTCACCCTAAACCTCACACTAACCCTAACAATAATCCTCAATCTAATCCTTACCCTCACCATAACCCTAAACCTCACCCTAAACCTAACCCTAACCCTCAAATTAACCCTAAACTTCACCCTCACCCTCACCCTCAGCCTAAACCTAAGGCTAACCCTAACCCTAACCCTAACCCTCACACTCACCCTAAACCTAATCCTAATCCAAATCCTAACCCTAACCCTAATCCTCACCTTCACCCTCAGCCTCACCCTAACCCTAATTCTAAACCTAAAATTCACCCTCACCCTAACCCTAACGCTAACACTAACCATAACCCTAACCCTAAACCTTAACCTCCCTCTAACTCTAACTGTAACCCTAACCCTAACACTAACCCTAAACCTCAACCTAACCCTCACCAGAACCCTAACTCTAACCCTAAACCTCACCCTCACCCTCATCCTCACTCTAACACTTACCCAAATCCTAAAACTCACCCTAACCCTAATCCAAACCCTCACCCTAAACATAACCCTCACCCTAAACCAAACCCTCATCCTAACACTTACCATCAGCCTAACCCTCACCCTAAACCTCACACTCACCTTCACCCTAACCCTAATCCTAAATCTAACCCTATCCCTAAACCTCAACCTAACCCTCACCCTCACCCTAACACTAACCCTAACCCTAAACCTCACCCTAACACTCCATCTAACCCTAACTCTAAACCTGAACCTCACCCTCAACCTACCCCTAACCCTAACCCTACACCTCAACCTACAGGTCACACTAACCCTAACCCTCACCGTCACCCTCAAACGCACTGTAACTCTAACCCTAAACCTAACAATAACACTAAACCTAACCCTAACCCTAACCTTAAACATAACCCTTACCCTCAACCTAAGGCTCATCCTCACCACAAACTTAACCATAACCATAACACTAACAATAACCCTAGCCCTAAACCTAACCATAACCCTCACCATAACTCTAACCCTAACCCAAATCCTAAACCTAACCCTATCCCTAAGCCTAATCCTAACCCTAACTCTCACACTCACCCTCAACCTAACGCTAATCCTAAACCTAACCCTAGGCCTTAACCTAAAACTCCCCATAACACTCAGATTAACCTTCACACTAACCCTAATCCTAACCCTAAACCTCATCCTAGCACTCACCCTAACCCTAAACCTAACCCTCACCCTCACCCTAACCCTAACCCTCACATTCACCGTCAACTTCAGCATAAACCTAAGCCTAACTCTAACCCTAAACTTATCCCTCACACTCACCCTATCCTTACCCTAATCCTAAAACTAAAACTAACCCTACCCCGCACCCTCAGCCTCAACTTAACCCTAACTCTAACCCTAAACCTCACCCTCACCCTAACATTAACACTAAACCTAAACCTCACCCTAACCCTAACCCTAAACCTCACCGTCACCCTAGCCCTCACCCTAACCCTAATCAAAACCCTAGACCTAATCCTAAGTCTCCACATAACCCTAACCCTAACACTCACCCGAACCCGAACCCGAACCCTCACCCTCACCCTCAGCCTAACCCTAAGCCTAACCCTAACCCTAACCCTCACACTCACCCTAACCCTAACCCTAATCCTAATCCTAACCCTAAACCTAACCCTCACCCTCAACCTAACCCTCACCTTAAGCCTAACCCTAACATTAATCCTAACCCTAACCCTCAACTTCTGCCTCACCCTAACCCTAACCCTAACCCTAACCCTCACCCTAAACCTAACCCTAACCCTATCCCTAAACCTCATCCAAACCATAACCCTAACCCTCACACTCATCCTCACAGTAACTGTAACCCCAACCCTAACGGTAACAATAACCCTAACCCAAACCCTCACCCTAACACTTACCCTCAGCCTAACACTAACCCTCACACTAACCCTAATCATCACCTTAACCCTAAACCTCACCCTAACACTAACCCTAAAACTTACCCTCACCCTAGCCCTCACCCTAAACCTAACTCTCATCCTCACCCTAAGCCTCACACTAACCCTAACACTAATCCTCAATCTAAACCTCAACCTCACCATAACCCTAACCCTAACCCTCACTCTCACCCTCAGCCTAAACCTAAGGCTAAACCTAACCCTAAAACTAACCCTCACACTCACCCTAAACCTAACCCTAATCCAAATCCTAACCCTAACCCTAATCCTCAACTTCACCCTCAGCCTCACCCTAACCCTAATTCTAAACCTAAACATCACCCTCACCCTAACCCTAACCCTAACCCTAACCCTAAACCTCACCCTAAACCTAACCCTAACACTATCCCTAAACCTCATCCGACCCATAACACTAACCCTCACCCTCACAGTAACCGAAACCCTAACCCTAAACTTACCCTAACACTTACCCTCATTATAACACTTACCCTCACCCTAACACTAACCCTCACACTAACCCTAATCATCACCTTAACCCTAAACCTCACCCTAACACAATCCCTAAACCTTACCTTCACTCTAGCCCTCACCATAACCCTAACTCTCATCCTCACCCTAAACCTCACACTAACCCTAACAATAATCCTCAATCTAATCCTCACTCTTACCATAACCCTAACCCTAACCCTAACCCTAACACTAAACCTCACCCTAACCCTAACCCTAACCCTCAAAGTGACCCTAACCCTCACCCACACCCTCACCCTCAACCTAAACCTAAGGCTAACCCTAACCCTAATCCTAACCCTCAAACTCACCCTAACCATAACCATTTTCCAAATCCTAACCCTAACCCTAATCCTCACCTTCACCCTAAGCCTCACCCTAACCCTAATTCTAAACCTAAACTTCACCCTCACCCTAACCCTAACGCTAACACTAACCATAACCCTAACCCTAACCCTTACCCTCCCTCAAACTCTCACTGTAACCCTAACCCTAACACTAACCCTAAATCTCAACCTAACCCTCACCAGAACCCTAACTCTAACCCTAAACCTCACCCTCACCCTCACCCTCACTCTAACACTTACCCAAATCCTAAAACTCACCCTAATCCAAAACCTCACCCTAACCATAACCCTCACCCTAAACCAAACCCTCACCCTAACACTTACCATCACCGTAACCCTCACACTAAACCTCACACTCACCCTCACCCTAAACCTAATCCTAAATCTAACCCTATCCCTAACCTCAACCTAACCCTCACCCTCACCCTAACACTAACCCTAACCCTAAACCTCACCCTAACACTCCCCCTAACCCTAAATCTAACCCTAAACCTCACCCTCAACCTACCCCTAACCCTAACCCTACACCTCAATCTAAAGGTCACACAAACCCTAACCCTCACCGTCACCCTCAAACTCACTGTAACTCTAACCCTAAACCTAACAATAACACTATACCTAAGCCTAACCCTAACCCTAAACATAACCCTTAACCTCAACCTAAACCTAATCCTCACCACAAACTTAACCATAACCATAACACTAACAATAACCCTAGCCCTAACCCTAACTGTAACCCTCACCATAACCCTAACCCTAACCCTAATCCAAAACCTAACGCTATCCCTAAGCCTAATCTTAACCCTAACTCTCACACTCACCCTCAACCTAACGCTAATCCTAAACCTAACCCTATACCTACACCTAAAACTCACCATAACTCTCACTCTAGCCTTCACCCTAACCCTAATCTTAACCCTAAACCTCATCCTAGCACTCACCCTAACCCTAAAGCTAACCGTCACCCTAACCCTCAACCTCAGCATAACCCTAAGCCTAACCCTAAACCTAAACTTAAACCTCACAATCAACCTATCCCTTACCCTAATCCTAAAACTAAGCCTAACCCTACCCTGCACCCTCAGCCTCAACTTAACCCTAAATCTAACCCTAAACCTCAACCTCACCCCAACCATAACACTAAACCTAAACCTTACCCTAACCCTAACCCTAAACCTCACCCTCACCCTAGCCCTCACAATAACCCTAATCCTAACCCTAAACCTAATCCTAATCCTCCCCATAACCCTAACCCTAACCCGCTCAATAACTCTCAACCTCACCCTCACCCTCACCCTCAGCCTAACCCTAAGCCTAACCCTAACCCTCACACTCACCGTAACACTAACCCTAATGCTAATCCTAACCCTAAACCTAACCCTCACCCTCAACCTAACCCTCACCTTAAGCCTAACCCTAACATTCATCTTAACCGTAACTCTCAACTTCTGCCTCACCCTAACCCTAAATCTAAACCTAAACCTCATCCTAACCTTAACCCTAACCCTAACCCTAACCCTCACCCTAACATTAACCCTCACCCTTTCCGTAACCCTTACCCTCCACCTAAACATCACCTTTACCCTTACCATCTCCTCCACACTAACCCTAACACTAAACCTCACACTAACCCTAACCATAACCCTCACCCTCAACCTCATGCACAGCCTAACGCTAAGCCTAAGCCTAACCCTAACCTTTGCCCTAACCCTCACCCTCACCCTAGCCCTCACCCTCACCCTAACCCTAACCCTAACCCTCACCCTAACCCTAACACTAACGATCACCCTAACCCTACTCCTCATCCCCACCCTCACCCTCAGCCTAAACCTAAGCGTAAACCTAACCCTAACCCTCACCCTCACACTCACCCTAACCCTAATCCTAAACCTAACCCTAACCCTAACACTAAACCTCAACCTAACCCTCACCCTAACCTTATCCCGAACACTAACCCTAACCCTAACCCTCGACCTAATCCTCCAACTAACCCTAAATCTAACACTAAACCTCACTCTCACCCTAACCCTAATCCTAAACCTAATCCAAAACCTCACCCCAACTCTAAGCCTAACCCTCACCCTCACGCTCACCCTCACCATAACTCTAACCCTAACAGTAAAAATAATCCTAATGCTAAACATAATCCTAACCCTCACGCTCACCTTAACCCTAACCCTAACCCTCTCGCTAACCCTAAACTTAACCGAACCCTATCTCTCACCCTAACCCTAACCCTAAAACTCAACCAAACCCTAACCCTCACCCTCACCTTAACTCTAAACCTAACCCTAAGAATAACACTAACCCTAAACCTAACCATAACTCTAACCATAACCCTCACCCGCAGCCTCACCCTCACTGCAAATTTAACCCTAACCATAACACAAAAAATAACTCTAACCCTAATCCTAATACTAACTCTAACCTCAACTCCACCCTCACACTCAGCCTAACCCGAAGCCTAAATGTAACCCTAACCCTAACCTTAAACCTCACCTTAATCCTAACCCTAACCCTAATCCTAACCCGAACCCTATGCCTAAACCTAACTCTCACCATAACCCTCACCCTAGCCCTCAACCTAATCCTAATCCTAACACTAAACCTCATCCTAATACTCACCCTAATCCTAAACCTAACCCTCACCCTCATGCTCGGCCTAAGCCTAAGCCTAAGCCTAATCCTAACCCTAACCCTCACCCTACCCCTAAACCTAACACTAAACCTAACTCTAACCGTAAACCTCACGCTCACCCTAACCCTAACTGTAACCCTAACTCTATACTAACCCTAACCCTAACCCTAAAAATAACCCTAACCCCAACCCTAAATCTACCCTTGAACCTCATGCTCACCCTAACCCTAACTCTAACCCTAACCCTAACACTAAAACTCACCCTAAACCTAAACTTAACCCTCACCCTAAACCTAACCCTCACCCTCACCCTCACCCTCAGTCTAAACCTAAGGCCTACCCTAACCCTAACCCTTACCCTCACACTCACATTAACCCTAACCCTAATCCTAATCCTAACTCTATCCCTAAACCTAACCCTCACCCTAATGCTAACACTAACACTAACTCTCACCCTCAGCCTCACCCTAACCCTAATTCTATCACTAAACCTCACCCACACCCTAACCCTAACACTAACCCTAAACATCACCTTAACCCTAACCCTCCCCCTAACGCTCACCCTAACCCTAACATTAACACCCTAACCCTAAACCTCAACCTAACCCTCACCTTAAACCTAAATCTATCACTAAACCTCAACCTCACCCTAACCCTCACATTAACCCTAACCCAAACCCTAAACTTCACCCTAACCATAACTCTAACCCTCAAACTCACCCTCACAGTAACCCTAACCCTAAACCTAAACCTAACAATAACCCTAACCCTAATCCTAACCCTCACCTTAACCATAACCCTCACCCTAAACCAAACCCTCACCTTAACACTTACCCTCACCCTAACACTAACCGTAACCCTAACACTAACCCTCAAACTAACCCTAACCTTAACCCTAACCCTAAACCTCAACCTAACCCACACCATCACTCTAACCCTAACACTAACCCTATGACTAAGCCTTACGCTAAACCTCCCCCTAACCCTATAACTAACCCTAAACCTCACCCTAACCCTAACACTAAGCCTAACCATAACACTAAACATAACACTAAACCTAACCCTAACGCTAACCTTAAAAGTAACCTTAATCCTCAGCCTCACCCTCACTCTAACCCAAACCCTAACCCTAACCCACACCCTAACCCTCACCCTACCTCTAAGCCTAACCCTAACCCTAACCCTAACCCTCACAAACACCCTCACACTAACCCTAATCCTAAACCTAACTCATTCCCTAACCCTAACCCTCACCCTTACCCTCACCCTAGCCTTCACCCTAACACTACTCCTAACACTAAACCTCATCCTAAACCTCACTCTAACCCTAACCCTAACCCTCACCCTAACCCTAACTCTAACCTTCAACCTCATGCTCGGCTTAAGCCTAAGCCTAAGAATAATCCTAAACCTAACCGTATCCCTAAACCTCACCCTAACCCTAACCCTAACACTAACTCTAAGTCTAACCCTAAATCTCACCTTCACCCATTCCCTAACTCTAACCCTAACCCTACCCCTAACAATAAACCTAAACCTAACCCTAACCGTCATCCTAACCATTACACTCACCCTTACCCTAACCCTCACCCTACCACTTACCCTCACCCTAACACTAACCCTAACAATAACACTAAGGCTCACACTAACCCTAACCATCGCCCTAACCCTAAACCTCACCCTAACACTAACCCTAACCCTCACCCTCACTGTAGACCTCACCCTAACCCTAACCCTCATCCTCACCCTAAACCTCACACTAACCCTGATACTAATCCTCAATCTAACCCTCACCCTCACCCTAACCCTAACACTAACCCTCCACCTAACCCTAACACTCACTCTTACCGTAACCCTCATCCTCAGCCTAACCCTCACCTTTACCCTTACCGTTACCCACACACGAAACCGCACCCTAAACCTAACCCTGACCCTAACCCGCACCCTCACTCTAACTCTACACCTAAAACTCACATTCACGCTAACAGTAACTCTAACCCTAACCCTAACACTAAACCTCACCCTAACCCTAACCCTAACCCTCACCCTCACCCTCACCGTAACCGTAACCCTAAACCTGACCCTAACAATAAACCTAACCTAACCCTAATCCTCAATCTAACGCTCACCCTAACACTTACCCTAACTCTTACCCTAACCCTAAACCTAACACTAACACTCACACTTATCTTTACCATAACCCTCAGCCTAAAACTCACCTTTACCTATACGATCATCATCACCGTAATTCTAAATCTCATCCTAACCCTCACCCTAACAGTAAACCTAACCATCACACTAACCCTAACCCTCACCCTCAACCTCACGCTCAGCCTAACCCTAAGCCTAAGCCTAAGATTAACCCTAGCCCTAATCCTCACCCAAAACCTCAAACTCAGCCTAACCCTAAGCCTAAGCCTAAGATTAACCCTAACCCTCACACTCACACTCACACTAAATCTATTCCTAAGCATAACCCTAAACATAAACCTAAACCTCAACGTAACCCTCACCCTAAACTTAACCCTAACACTAACACTAACCCTAATCCTCAACCTAACCCTCTAACTAACCCTAAATCTAATGCTAAACTTCACCCTCACCCTAACTCTAATCCTAAATCTAACCCTAAACCTCACCGTAAACCTAACCCTAATCCTCACCCTCACCCTCAGCTTCACCATCACCATAATTCTAACTATAACCCTAACAATAACACTAATCCTAACCCTAAACCTAACCCTAACACTAACCCTAATCCTAACACTCACCCTCACCCTAAACTTAATTCTAACCCTAACCCTAACACTAACACTAATCCTCACCCTAACCCTAACCCTCACACTCACTGTAAGCCTAATTCTCAACCTAACTCTCAACCTAACCCTAAAACTTAATCTAACACTAACCATAACACTGACCCTCAACCTAGCCCTCACTCTAACTCTAATTCTAAACCTAATCCTCATCCTAACCCTCACCCTAATCCTAACATTAACCATCACCCTAACCCTAACCCTAAACCTCAAACTAACCCTAATCCTCATGCTCACCGTAACCCTAACCCTAACCCTGACCCTAACCCTGAACTTAACCAAACCCTAACTCTCACCCTAACCCTAACCCTAACCCTCACCATAATCATAACCCTCACACTCACCCTCACCCTCACCCTCAGCCTAACCCTAAGCCTAAGCCTAACCCTAAACCTAACTGTCATACTCACCCTAACCCTTACCATAATCCTAATTGTAACCCTAAACCTAACCCTCAACCTCAAACTAACCCTCAACCTAAAATTAACTCTAACACTAAACCTATCCCTAACCCTCAACCTCAGCCTCACGCTAACCCTAACTCTAAATCTCACCCTCACCCTAACCCTAATCCTAAACCTCACCCTAACCCTAAGCTAAACCTCAGCCTCACCCTAGCCCTCACCCCAACCCTAAACCTAACCCTAACCCTCCCCATAACCCTATCTGTAACGCTAAATCTCACCCTCAACCTAACCCAAACCCTCACCATAAACCCCACCCTAATCCTAACACTCAACCACAACCTCACCCTCACCGGAACTCTAACCCTAACCCTAAAAATAACACTAACCATAACCCTAACCATCACCCTAATGTTAATCCTCACCCCACCCTCACCATTAGCCTAACCCTAAGACTAAACCTAACCCTCACATTAACCCTCACACTTACTCTCACCCTAACCCTAATTCTAAACCTAACCCTTTCTCTAAACCTCAACCTAACCTTCACCCTCACCCTAACCCTAACACTAACCCTAACTCTAAACTTCACCCAAACCCATCCCCAAACCCTAACTCTAATCATAAACCTCACCCTCACCCTAATCCTAGCCCTAACCCTAACCCTAAATCTCAATCTAACCCTAAACCTCACCCTCAATCTCAACCTCACCGTAACTCTAACCCTATACCTAACAATAACACTAACCCTAACCCTAACCCTAACCCTAACCATAACCCTCATCCTCAGCCTCACCCTCACTGCAAACTTAACCCTAACCATAACACTAACAATAACCCTAACCGTAACCCTAACACTAACCCTAATCCTCACCACCACCCTCACCCTCAGTCTAATCCTAAGCCTATCCCTAACCCTAACCTTAAACCTCCCTGTAACCCTAACCCTAACCCTAACACTAACACTAACCCTAACCCTAAACATAACCCTAACCCAAACCCTAAATCTAATCTTCACACTAACCCTAATCCTAACCCTAACCCTAACCCTAAATCTCACACTCAGTCTCACCTTAACCCAAATCCTAAACCTAACCCTATCCCTAACACTAACCCTCAACCTAACCCTCACACTAGCCAACACCCTAAACCTAACCCTAACCCTCACCCTAACCCCAACCCTAACACTCCCCCTCATGCTTGGCCTAAGCCAAAGCCTAAGCCTAAGCCTAACCCTAATCCTAACCCAAACCGTATCCCTAACCCTAACACTAACCCTAACTCTAACCCTAAATCTCACCCTCAACCTAAGCCTAACTCTAACCCTAACCCTAAACATAAACATAACCTAACCCTAACCCTAAACCTAAACCACACACTAATATTTACCCTCACCCTAACACTAACCTTAACGCTAACACTAACGTTCACACTAACCCTAATCATCACCCTAACCCTAAACCTCACCCTAACAGTAACCCTAAAGCTCACCCTCACCCTAGCCCTCAACCTAAGCCTAACCCTCATCCTCACCCTAAACCTCACGCTAACCCTAACACTAATCCTCAATCTAACCCTCACCCTCACCCTAACCCTTAACCTAACACTCACCCTAACCCTAAACCTCACCCTTACCGTAACCCTCACCCTCAGCCTAACCCTAACCATAACCCTAACCCTAAACCTCACCCTAACCCTAACCCGAAACCTCACCCTCACACTAGCCCTCACCCTAACCCTAATCCTAAACCTAATCCTCACCCTAACACTAACCCTAACCCTCACCCTCATCCTCACCCTAACCCTAATCCTAACCCTAACCCTCAACCTAACCCTAACCCTCACCCTCACCGTAACCCTTATCCTAACCCTCAACCAAACCCTAAACTTAACCCGAACCCTAACTCTCACCCTAACCCTAACCCTCACCCTAACCCTAACCCTACACCTCAACCTCACCCTAGCTCTCACCTTAACCCCAATCCTAACCCTAACCCTCATCTTAACCCTCCCCCTAACCGTTAACCTAACCCTCACCCTAACCCTAACCTTCACCCCCAACCTCGCCCTCAGCCTAACATTAAGCCTAAACCTAAACATAACCCTCAATCTAACCCTCACCCTAACCCTAAATCTAACTCTAAACCTCACCCTCACCCTAACCCTAACTCTAACCCGAACCCAAACATTAAACATCACCCTAAACCTAAACCTCACCCACACCCTCACTGTAAACGTAACACTAAACCTAACCCTAACAATAACACTAATCCTAATCCTAACCCTCAACCTAACCATAACCCAAACCCTAACCAAAACCCTCACCCTAACACCTACCCTGATCCTAACACTAACCCTAACTCTAACCCTAACCTCACCCTAACCCTAACCCTAACAATAACCCTCAACCTAACCCTAACCCTCACGCTCAAGGTAACCCTAACCCTACCTCACCCTAACCTTAAACTTAACCTGAACCCTAACTCTCACCCTAACCCAAACCCTAACCCTAACCCTAACCCTAACCCTCACCCTCACCCTCAGCATAACCTTAAGCCTAACCCTAACAATAACCCTAACCCTAACCCTAACCCTCATCCTAAACATAACCTTCACCCTAACCATAAACCTCACCCTAACAATTACCCTCACCCTAACCCTAACCCTAACCCTAACATTAACCCTCACACTAACCCTAAGTCTCACCTTAACCCTAATCCTCACCCTAAACCTAATCCTCAGCCTCAACTTATCCCTCAACCTAACCTTAACTCTCATCCTCAACCTAAACCTCACACTAACCCTAACACTAATACTCAAACTAAACTTCACCCTCACCATAACCCTAAGACTCACCCTGTCCGTAACCCTCACCCTCAGCCTAACCCTCACCTTAACTCTTACCGTCACCCTCAACCTAACCCTCACCCTAAAACTAATCCTCATCCTAACCCTCATCCTAAGGGTAACCCCAACCATAACCCTAACCATAACCCTCAAACTCTCCCTCAGCCTCAGCCTTACCCTAAATCTAAGCTTAACCCTAACCCTAAACCTCACGCTCAACCAAGCCCTCACCCTCACCCTCACCCTCAGCATAAACTTAAGCCTAAACCTAACCCTAAGCCTAGCCCTCACACTCACTCTATCCCTTACCCTAAACCTAATCCTAACCCTATCCTTAACCCTCACCCTCACCCTCACCCTAACCCTAACCCTAACACTAAACCTCACACTAACCCTAACCCTAAGCCTCAGCCTCACCCTAGCCCTCACCCTAACACTAATCCTAACCCTAACCCTCATCCTAACCCTCCCCATAACTCTAACCCTTACCCTCACCCTCACCCTCACCCTAACCCTCACCCTCACCCTCAGCCTAACCCTAAGACTAACCCCAACCCTAACACTCACATTCACCCTAACCCTAACCCTAATCCGAATCCTAAACCTAAACCTAACCCTCACCCTCAAACTAACCCTCAACTTAAGCCTAACCCTAACATTAATCCTAACCCTAACCCTCAACTTCAGCCTCACCCTAACCCTAACTCTAACGCTAAACCTCACCGTGACCCTAACCCTAACTCTAACCCTATCCCTAAACCTCATCCGAACCCTACCACTAACCCTCACCCTCACCCTCACAGTAACCGTAACCCTAACCCTAACGCTAAAAATAACCCTAACCCTAACCCTAACACTCACCCTAAACATAAACCTCACCTTAACCCTAACCCTCACCCTAACACTTACCCTCACCCTTACACTAAACCTAAACCTAACACTAACCCTCACACTAACCCTAATCATCATCTTAACCCTAAACCTCACCCTAATACTGACCCTAAACCTCACGCTCACCGTAGCCCTCACCCTAACCCTAACTCTCATCCTCACCCTAAATCTCACACTAACCCTAACACTAATCCTCAATCTAACCCTCACACTCAACATAACTCTAAGCCTAACCCTCACCATAACATTAACCCTCACCCTTACCGTAACCCTCACGCTCTGCCTAACCCTCACCTTTACCCTTACCGTCACCCCCACACTAACCCTAACACTAAACCTCACCCTTACCCTAAACCTAACCCTTACCCTCAACCTCATGCTCAGCCTACCCCAAAGCCTAAGCCTAACACTTACCCTAACACTCACCCTCACCCTAGCCCTCACCCTAACCCTAATCCTAACCCTAACCCTCATCCTAACACTCACCCGAACACTAACCCTAACCATCACCCTACCCAAATCCTCACCCCCACCCTCACCCTCAGCCTATCCCTAAGTCTAAGCCTTGCCCTAACCCTCACACTCACCCTCACCCTAACCCTAATCCTAAACCTAACCCTAACCCTAACACTAAACCTCAAACTAAACCTCACCCTAACCTTATCCCTAACACTCACCCTAACCCTAACCCTCGACCTAACCCTCCAACGAACCCTAAATCTAACTGTAAACCTCACCCACACCCTAACCCTAATACTAACCCTAACCGTAAACTTCACCCTAACCCTAACCCTCACACTCACCCTCACCCGGCCCCTCACCATAACTCTAACCCTAACAGTAACAATGACACTAATCCTAACACTAATCCTAACCCTCACTCTCACCATAACCCTAACCCTAACCCTCACCCTAACCCTAAACTTAAGCAAACACTAACTCTCACCCTAACCCTAACCGTAACCCTCGCCTGAACCCTCACCCTCACCCTCACCTTCACCCTCAGCCTAACGCTAAGCCTAACCCTAACCCTAACCCTAATGTCACTCACCCTAACCCTTACCTTAATCCTAATCGTAACCCTAAGCCTAACCCTCAACCTCAACCTAACCCTCAACCTAACCCTAACTCTAAAACTAACCCTAACCCTCACCCTCACCCTAACCCTAACCCTAACCCTCAACCTAACCCTAATTCTTACTCTCACCATAAACCTTACCCTAACCCTCACCCTAACCCTCACCCTAACCCTAAACTTAAACGAACCATAACTCTACCCCTAAACCTCACCCTCAACCTAACCCTAAATCTAACAGTAAACCTAACAATAAACCTCAACCTAACCCTAATCCTAACCCTCAAACTAACCCTAACCTTCACCCTCACACTCTCCCTCAGCCTAAACCTAAGGCTAACCTTAACCTTAACCCTAACCCTCACACTCACCGTAACCCTAACCCGAATCCATATCCTACCCCTAACCCTAACCCTCACACTCACCCTCAACCTCACCTTAACAATAATTCTAAACCTAAACCTCACCATCACCCTAACACTAACCCTAACCCTAACCATAATCCTAACTCTAACCCTAACCCTCACCCTAACTCTCACCATAACCCTAACCCTAACCCTAACCCTCAACCTTACCCTCAACCTCAACCTCATCCTAACCCTAATTCTAACCCCAAACCTCATCCTCACCCTAACCCACACTCTAACCCTAATACTTACCCTCACCCTAACCCTCATACTCACCCTCACCCTAAACCTAATCCTAAACTTAACCCTAACCATAACCCTCACCCTAACCCAAACCCTCACCCTAACACTTACCCTCACCCTAACCCTCACCCTTACCCTCACACTCACCCTCACCCTAACCCTAATCCTAAACCTAGCCCTATCCCTAAACCTCAAGCTAACTCTCACCCTCACCATAACACTAACCCCAACCCTAAACCTCACTCTCAACCTACCCCTAACCCTAACCGTAACCCTAAACCTCAACCTAAAGGTCACACTAACCTTAACCCTCAACCTCATCTTCAACCTGTAACTCTTAACCTAACCCTAACAATCACCCTAACCCTAACCCTAACCCTCACCCTCATGCTCGGCCTAAGCCTAAGCCTAAGCCTAATCCTAACCCTAACCCTCACCCTAACCCTAACCCTAACACTAACCCTAACTCTAACCATAAACCTCACTCTCACACTTACCCTAACTCTAACCCTAACACTAACCCTAACCCTAACCCGCAACCTAAACATAACCCTCACCCTAACCCTAACCTTCACCCTAACACTTACCCTCACCCTAACACTAAACCTAACCCTATCACTAACCCTAACCCTAACACTAACGCTCAATCTAACCCTTACCATCATCCTAACCCTAAACCTCAACCTAAACCTAAACTTAAACCTCACCCTCACGCTAGCCCTCACCCTAACCCTAATCCTCATCCTCACCCTAAACCTCACACGCACCCTAACACAAATCTTCAATCTAACCCTCACCCACACACTTCTCCTAACCCTAACACTCACCTTTACCTTAACCCTCACCCTCAGCCTAAACCTCACATTTACCCTTACCATCATTCTCACCCTAATCCTCCCACTAACCCTAAAACTCAGCCTAACCCTCACCTAACGGTAAACCTAACCATCACCCTAACCCTAACCCTCACTTCAACCTCACGCTCAGCCTAACCCTAAAAGCCTGAGCCTAACCCTTACCCTAACTCTCACCCTCACCCTAGCCCTTACCCTAACCCTAATCCTAAATCTAACACACACACTCACCCTCCCCTTAAACCTAATCCTAAGCCTAAAACTAACCCTCCCCCTAACTCTCACCCTAACACTAACCCTAACCCTAACCCTCAACATAAACCTTATTCTAACCCTAAACTTCACCCTCACCATAAACCTCACCCTAACCCTAAACCTAACCCTCAAACTATCTCTAACCCTAAATCTAACCCTAAACCTCACCTTCACCCTCAACTTAACCCTAACCCTAACCGTATACCCCACCCTAACTCTAACCCTAAACCTGACCCGCAACCTCACCCTCACTGTAACTCTAACACTTACCCGAACACTAACCCTCACACTAAACCTAACCTTATCGCTAACCCTAAAACTCAACCTAACCCTCACTCTCACCCTAATCCTGTGCCTAACCCTTACCCTAACCCTCCCCCTAATCCTATATCTAACCCTAAACCTCACCCTAACCCTAACCCTAAGCCTAAGACTAACCCTAACCCTAAACATAACCCTAAACATAACATAAATCCTCAGCCTCACCCTCACTCTAACCCAAACCCTAACCCTAACCCACACCCTAACCCTCAGCCGAACCATAAGCCTAACCCTAAGCCTAACCCCAACACTCACACTCACCCTCACCCTAACCCTAATCCTAAACCTAACCCTATCCCTAAACCTAACCATCTCCCTAACCCTCAGCCTAGCCCTCACCCTAACACTAATCCTAATGCTAAACCTTATCCTCACCCTCACCCTAACCCTAATCCTAACCCTTACCCTAACCCTAACCTTAACCCTCACCCTCATACTCGGCCTACGCCTAAGCCTAAGCCTAAGCTTAACCCTAACCCTAACCCTCATCCTAACCTTAACCCTAACACTAACCCTAACTCTAAAAGTAAACCTCATCTTCAACCTAACCCTAACTCTAATCCTAACCCTAAACCTAAACCTCACCCTAACCCTAAACCTAACCATTACCCTCACCCTTACTCTAACCGTAAACCTAACCCTAAGCCTAAAAATAACCCTAACCGTAACCCTAACCCTCAACCTATCCATAACTCTCATCCTAAACCTAACCCTCACCCTAACACTTACCCTCACCCTAACACTAAACCTAACCCTATCACTAAACCTCACACTAACCAGAACCATCACCCTAACCCTAAACCTCAGCCTAAACCTAAACCTAAACCTCACCCTCACCCTAGCCCTCACCTTAACGCTAACCCTCACCATCACCCTAAACCACACACTAACAATGACACTAATCCTCAATCTAACCCTCACGCACATCCTTCCCATAACCCTAACCCTCCCCCTAAACCTAAAAATCATCCGACCATAACCCTTATCCTCAACCTAACCCTCACGTTTACCCTTATGGTCTCCCCACCCTAACCGTTACTCTAACCCTAACACTCACCCTAACCCTCACCCTAACCCTAAACTTAACCCTAACCCAAACCTCACCCTAACCCTAACCCTAACCCTCAAGCTAACCCTATCCCTCACGCTCACCCTCACCCTCAGCCTAAGCCAAGCGTAAGCCTAACCCTAACCCTAACCCTCACACTCACCCTAATCCTAATCCTAATCCAAATCCTAAACCTAACCCTAATTTGCACCCTTACCCTAACCATCACCTTAAACCTAACCCTAACACTAACACTAACACTAACCCTAACCCTCAACCTCAGCCTCACACTAACCCTAACTCTAACCCTAAACCTCACCCTCCCCCTAACCCTAACTCTAACCCTAACCCTCACCATGAACCTCAACCTCAGCCTAACCCTAAGCATAAACCTAAACCTAACACTAACGCACAAACTGACAATAATCCTAACCCCAATATTAACCCTATCCCTAACCCTAACCCTCCCACTAACTCTCACCCTAACCTTAACCCTAACACTAACCCTAACCCTAAACCTCAACCTAACCCTCACCCTAACCGTAACTCTAACACTAAACCTCACCCTCAAACTAAACCTAACTCTAACCCTAACCCAAACCCTAAACCTCACCCTAACCCTAACCCTAACCATCACACTAAACCTAATCCTCAGCCCCACCCTCACCTCCAGCCTAACCCTAAGCCTAAGCCTAAAAATAAACCTAAAACTTACACTAACCCTCACGCTAACCCTAAGCATACCCTATCCCAAAACCTAACCCTTAACCTCAACCTAACCTTCACCCTAACCTTAACCCTAACACTAACCCTAACTCTAACCCACGAACTAACCCTACCGCTAACCCTAAATCTAACCCTAAACCTCACCCTCAACCTAACCCTAACCCTAAACCTCACCCTAACCCTAAACTCCAACCTGACCCTCACCCACACCCTCACCGTAAGTCTAACCATAAACTTAACAATAACACTAATCCTAACCCTAAACGTAACCTAACCCAAACCCTAACCCTAACCCTAACACTCACCTTCAGCCTAACCCTCATCTTTACCCTTACCGTCACCCAAACCCTAACTCTCACCCTCACCTTAACCCTAACCCTCATCCAAACCCTCACCCTAACCCTAACCCTAAACCTAAACCTCACCCTAACACTAACAGTAAACTCAGCCTCACCTTAGCCCTCACCCTCACCCTAATTCTAACCCTAATTCTAATCCTAATCCTTAACCTAACCCTAACACTAATCCTCACCCTAACCCTAAACCTAACCCTAACCCTAACCCTCAAACTAAACCTAACCCTCAAGCTCACTGTAACACTAACCCTAACCCTCATCCTAACCCTAAACTTACCCTAAACCCTAACTCTCACCCTAACCCAAACCCTCAGTCTCAACCTAGTCCGAACTTTCACCCTCACCCTCACCATCAGCCTAACCCTAGGCCTAACCCTAACCCTAACCCTCACACTCACCCTAACTATTACCCTAATCCTAATCCTAACCCTAAACCTAACCCTCACCCTCACCCTATTCCTCAACCTAACACTAACCCAAACACTAACCCTAACTCTAACAATCACAATCAGCCTCACACTAACCCTATCTCTAACCCTAAACCTCACCCTCACACTAACCCTAACCCTAACCCTAAACCTCACCCTAACCCTAAACCTAAACCTCACCCTCACCCTAGCCCTCACCCTAAACCTAATCCTAACCCTAACCCTCATCCTAAACCTCATGCTAACACTAAGCCTAACCCTAACCCTCACCCTAACCCTAAACTTAACTCGAACCCTAACTCTCACCCTAACACTAACCCTTACACTATCCCTCACCTTCATCCTAAGCCTAAGCCTAATCCTAATCCTAAACCTCACACTCACCCTAAACCTCACCTTAACCCTAACCCTACCACTAAACCTAACCTTTACTCTCACCCTCAGCCTCACCATAACACTAACTCTAAACCTAAATCTCACCATCAACCTAACCCTAACCCTAAACTTCACCATCACCCTAGGCCTCTCCCTAACCCTAATCCTAACCCTAATCCTCATCCTAACCCTCAACTTAACCTAACCATAGCCCGCAACTTAACCCTAGCACTTATCTCTCAACATCACCCTCAGCCTAACCCTAAGCCTAACCATAAACCTAACCCTAACACACACAATCACACTCACCCTAAACCTAATCCTAAGCCTATCCCTAACCCTAACCCACCCCCTAACGATCACACTAACACTATCCCTAACTCTAACTCTAACCGTAACCCTCAACCTAAACCTCAACCTAACCCTAACTATAAACCTAAACCTCACCCTCACCCTAACGCTCATCATAACACTTACCCTCAACCTAAACCTAACCCTAACCGTAACCCTGCCCCTAAGCCTAAACATCATCTTACCCCTCACCCTAACTTAAACCTAACCATAACCCCAACCCTAACCCTAAACCTCAACCTAAACCTCACCCTCACCCTAACCGTAACACTAACCCTAACACTAACCCTCCCCCTAACCCTCCCCCTAACCCTATATCTAACCCTAAACCTCACCCTCACCCTCACCCTAAACCTAACCCAAACCCTCACCCTAACCATAACCCTCACGCTAAGCCTAACCCTCACCATAACACTTACAAACACCCTAGCACTAACCCTAAACCTAACACTCACCCTCACACTAACCCTAACCCTCACCCTAAACCTAAACCTCACCCTAACCCTAACACTAACAATAACCCTCACCCTCACCCTAGCCCTCACCCTAACCCTAAATCTCACCCTCACCCTCAGCCTAACCCTAACCCTCATCCTCACCCTAAGCCTCTCACTAACCCTAACACTAATCCTCAATCTAACCAACACCTAACACTAACCCTAACCCTAACCTAACCCTAACCCTTACCCTAACCCTAAACCTAACCTTAACACTCACGCTTATCTTAACCCTCAACCTCAGCCTAAACCTCACCATTACCCTTACCATCATCCTCACCCTAACCCTTACCCTAACCCTAACTCTAACCCTAAACCTCACCCTCTCCATAAATCTAACTCTAACCCTAACCCAAAACCTAAACCTCACCCTATCCCTAAACCTAAGCCTCACCCTCACACTCACCGTAGCCCTCAACCTAACCGTAAACCTCACCCTATCCCTAAACCTAAGCCTCACCCTCACACTCACCGTAGCCCTCAACCTAACCGTAATTCTAAACCTCACCCTCACCATAATCCTAACCCTCATCCTCATCCTAAACCTCACACTAACCCTAATCCTTATCCTCAATCTAACCCTCACCCTCACCCTAACCCTAACACTTACCCTAACCCTAAAACTAACCCTAAACCTCAACCTTAACGAAAACCTCACCCTCAGCATAAACCTCTCCTTTACCCTTACCATCATCCTCACCCTAACCCTCAACCTAACCCTAAACCTCATCATAATAACCCTCACCCTAACCATAAACCTAAACATCACCCTAACCCTAACACTCAACCACACCCTCACCCTCAGACTAACCATAAGCCTAAGCCTAAGCCTTACCCTAACCCTCACCCTCACCCTAGCCCTCACCCTAATCCTAATCCTAACACTAACCCACATCCTAACCCTCAACCTAACCCTAAAACTAACCATCACCCTAACCCTAATCCTAATGCCCACCCTCACCCTCAGCCTACCCCTAAGCCTAAGCCTAACCCTCACCCTAAACCTCACACTCACTGTCACCCTAACCCTAATCCTAAACCTAAAACTATCCCTAAACCTCAACCTAACCCTCTCCCTCACCCTTATCCTAACACTAACCCTAGCCTTAAACCTCACCCTAACCCCTTCCTAACACTAAGTCTAACCCTAAACCTCACCCTCACCCTTACACTAACCCTAACCCTAACCCTCACACTCACCTTCAACCTCACTGTAAATCTAACCCTAAACCTAACAATAACCCTAACTCTAACCCAAAACCTAACCCTAAACATAATCGTCACCCTCAGCCTCACCCTCATCGCAAACTTAACCCTAACCATAACACTAACAATAACCCTAACCCTAAACCTAAACCTAAACCTAACCCTAATCCTCACCCCCACAATCACCCTCAGCCTAACCCTAAGCCTAAGCCTAACCCTAACCCTAACTTTAAACCTAAACATAAACCTCACTGTCAGCCATACCCTCACAGCAAACTTAACACTAACCATAACATTAACAATAACCCTAACCATAAACATAACCCTAATCCTCATCATAACCCTCACCCTAAACCTAACCCTAATCCTCACCCTAACCCTAACACTAACAATAATCCTCAACCTAACCCTAACCCTTACCCTTAATCTAATTCTAACCCTCACCCTCACCCTAACCCTAACCCTCATGCTCACCCTAACCCTTAGCCTAACCGTAATCCTCAACATATACCCTAACCCTCACCCTCACAGTAACCCTTACCCTAACCATTACCCTAAACCTAAACTTAATTAACACGAACTCTCACCCTAAACCTAACCCTAACACTTACCCTAACCCTAACCCTCACCCTCAACTTCACCCTCAGCCTAAGACTAAGCCTAAGCCTAACCCTAACACTAAGGTTCACACTCACCCTAACCCTAACCCTAATTCTAAGCCTAACAATAACCCTCACCCTCACCCTAACCCTCACCTTAACCCTAACCCTAACATTAACCCTAACCCTAACCCACACCCTCAGCTTCATCCTAACCCTAACTCTAACACTAAAGGTCACCCTGACCCGAACCCTAACACTAACCATAACCCTAAACCTCACCTTAACCCTAACACTAACACTTACCCTCACCCTAGCCCTCACACTAACCCTAACCCTAACTCTAAACCTCATTCTAACCCTAAGTCTAACCCTCACCCTAACCATAACTTGCTCACCCTCAACCTCACCCTCAGCCTAACCCTAAGCCTAACCCTAAACATAACCCTAACACACACACTCACCCTCAGCCTAACCCTAAGCCTAAACCTAAATCTAACCCTAACCCACACACTCACTCTCACCCTAACCCTAATCCTAACTCTAACCCTAACACTATCCCTCCCCCTAACTCTCACCCTAACCCTAAACCTAACACTAACCCTAACCCTCAACCTAACCCTGACACTAACCTTAAATCTCACGCTCACCCTAAACATAACTCTAACCCTAACCCAAACCCTAAACCTCACCCTAACCCTAACTTTAACCCACACCCTCACAGTAACCATAAACATCAACCTTAACCTAACAATGACCCTAACTCTAATCCTTAGCCTCACCATAACCCTAACATTAAAGTTAACCATAAACCTCACCCTAACCCTCCCCTAAACCTAACTCTAAACCTAAACCTCACCCTCATCCTAACCCTAACCCTAAACCTCACCCAAGCCCTAACCCTAACCAGCACCCTCACGCTCACTGTAACTCTAACCCGAACCTTAACATTAACCCTAACCCTAACACTAACCATCAACCTAACCCTAATCCTAACCCCCAAACTCACCCTCAGCCTTACCCTAAGCCTAAGCCTCACCCTAACCCTAACCCTCACACTCACCGTCACCCTAAACCTAAACCTAAGCCTAACCCTATCCCTAAACGTCAAACTAACCCTCACCCTCACCCTAACCCTAACACTAAACCTAACCTTAACCCTCATCCTAACCCTCCCCCTAACCCTAACTCTAACCCTAAAACGTACCCTCAACCTAACCCTAACTCTAACCCTAATCCTCACCATAAACCTCACCCTAACCCTCACCCTCACCCTCACCGTCAATCTCACTGTAATTATAACCCAAACCCAAAAATAAGACTAATCCTAATCCTAACCCTAACCCTAACACTAACCATAACCCTCACCCTCAGCTTCACCCTGACTGCAAACTTAACCCTTACCATAACACTGACAATAACCCTAACCGTAACTCTAAACCTAACCCTAACCCTAACCCTTACCTACTCTTCACCACCAACCTCACCCTCAGCCTAATCCTAATCCGAAACCTAACCCTAACACAAACCTTCACTGTAACCCTAACCCTAACCGTAAACCTAACCCTAACCGAAACACTAACCCTAATAACAAACCTAACCCTAACCCTAACCCTCACCCTAACCCTAAGTCAAACCCTAACCCTAAGCCTAAACCTAACCCTAACCCTCACACTCACCCTCACTCTAACCCTAATCATAAACCTAACCCTATCCCTAACCCTAACCCTCACCCTAACTCTCACCCAACCCCTCAACCTAACCCTAATCCTAATCCTGAACCTCATCCTAAACCTCACCCTAACCCTAATCTTAACACTCAAACTAACCCAAACCCTAAATCTAAACCTCACCCTAACCCTAAACCTAATCTGCACCCTCACCCCTACCCTCAACTTAACTCTAACCATAACAAAAACCCTAACCCTAATCCTAAGCCTAACCCTCAAACTCACTGTAACTCTAACCCTAACCCTAACCCTAAACAACACCCTAATGCTCACCATAAGCCTCACCCTCACTCTAGCCCTCACCCTAACCCTAATCCTAACCCTAATCCTCATCCTAATCCTCACCCTAACCCTAAAACCCTAACCCTCACACTAACCTTAACACTCACCCTCACCCTCATGCTCGTCCTAAGCCTAAGCATAAGCCTAAGACTAACCCTATCCCTCACACTCACCTTCACCCTAAACCTAACTGTAACATTAACCCTAACACTAACCCTCACACAATCCCTCAACCTAACGCTAAATCTAACCCTAAACCTCACCCTCACTTAACACTAACCCTCCTCTTACCCCTCCCCCTAACACAAAGCCTAACACTAACTCCAACCCTAACCCTAACCTTAACCCAAACCCTTACCCTAACACTCACCCTAACCCTCAACCTCACCCTAGCTCACACCCTAAACCTAAGCCTAAGCCTAATCCTCACCCTAATCTTCACTCTAACCCTAAACCCAACCCTCATTCTATCCCGAAACCTCACCCTCACCCTCACCCTAATCCTAACCTTAACCCTAACCCTCACCCTCACCATAAACCTCACCCTATCCCTAACCCTAACACTAGCCCTAACCCTAACCCTAACCCTAAACATAACCCTCACCCTCAGCCTCACCCGTACCACAAGCTTAACCCTAAACATAACACTAACAATAACCCTAACCTTCACCCTAACAATAACCCTAACCCTAAACCTAACCCTAACTCTAACCCTAACCCTACACCTAAACCTAAAACTGACCCTAACCCTAATCCTAACCCTCACCCTCAACCTCACAGTAACCATAACCCTAACAGTAACCCTTACAATAACCCTAACCCTAACCCTAACTCTCATGCTAACCATATACTTCACCATAACCCTAACCCTCATCCTAACACTTACCCTCACCATAACCCTAACCTTAACACTCACACTCACCCTAAACCTTACCCTAATCCTAATCCTAACCCCAAGCCTAACACTCACCCTCACCCTAAACCTCACCCTAACCCTAACGCTCACCCTCAGCCTCACCCTAACCCTAACTCTAACCCTAAACTTCAATCTCACCCTAACCCTAACACTAACCATAAACCTAAACCTCACCCTAATATTAACACTAAACCTCACCCTCACCCTAGCCCTCACCCTAACCGGAACCCTAACCCTAACCCTCATCCTAACTCTCAACCTAACACTAACACTCACCCTCACCCTCAACCTCAGTCTAACCCTAAGCCTAACCCTAACCCTAACCCTAAACATTACCCTCACCCTAACGATCACACTAACCCTAACCCTAACAGAACCCTAAACCTCACCCTAACACTAACCCTAATTCGAATCCTAAACGTAAGCCTCCCCCTAACTCTCACCCTAACCCTAACCCTAACACTAATATCAACCCTAACCCTCAACCTAACCCTCACCCTAAACCAAACGCTAATCCTAAACCTCAGCCTCACCTTAACCCTAACTCTAACCCTAAGCCAAATCCTAAACTTCACCCTAACCCTAACCCTAACACTCATCCTAACCCTCACCTTAACTGTAAAACTAAACCTAATCCTAACAATAACCCTAACCCTATTCCTAAACCTCACCCTAAACATAACACTCACCCTAACTCAAACACTCACCATAACACTTACCCTCACCCTAACACTAACCCTAACCCTAACACTAACGCAAACCCTAACCCTAACCCTAAACCTCAACCTAACCCTCACCCTCACCTTAACCCTAACTCTAACGCTAACCCTAACCCTAACCCTCACCCTAACCCTATATCTAACCCTCAACCTCAACCTCACCCTCACCTTAACCCTAACCGTAAACCCCACCCTAACCCTAACCCTCACCCTCATGCTCAGCCTAAGCCTAAGCCTAACACTAAAACTAACCCTCACCCTAACCCTTACACTATCACTAACCCTAACTCTAATCCTAAACCTCACCCTCACCCTAACCCTAACTCTAACACTGACCCTAAACCTAAACCTCATCCTATCCCTAACCCTCACCCTCACCCTCAACATAACTGTAACCCTAACCCTAACAATAACCCTAACCCTAACCCTAACCCTAAACCTAACCCTAACCCTAATCCTAAACCTCACCCTCACCCTAACCCTCACCCTAACCCTAATCCTAACCCTAACCCTCATCCTAACCCTCCCCATAACTCTAAACCTTACCCTCACTCTAACGCTAACCCTCACCCTCACCCTCACCCTCAGCCTAACCCTAAGCCTAACACTAACCCTAACACTCACTACTCAGCCTAACCCTAACCCTAATCCGAATCCTAAACCTAAACCTAACACTCACCCTCAACCTTAGCCTCACCTGAAGCCTAACCCTAATATTAATCCTAACCCTAACCCTCAACTTCAGACTCAACATAACCCTAATTCTAACCCTAAACCTCACCGCGACCCTAACCCTAACTCTAACCCTATCCATAAACCTCATCCGAACCATAACCCTAACCCTCAATCTCACCCTCTTACTAACCATAACCCTAACCCTAATGTTAACAATTACACTAACCCTAACCCTAACCCTAAACATAAACCTCACCCTATCCCTAACCCTCACCCTAACACTAACCCTAACTCTAACACTAACCCTAAACCTCACCCTCACCCTAACCCTAACGCTAACCCTAACCATAATCCTAACCCTAAACCTAACCCTAACCCTAACCCTCACCCTAACTCTCACAGTAACCCTAACCCTAAAACTAACCCAAAACCACATTGTAACCCTCACCCTAACCCTAACTCTAACCCCAAACCTCACCCTCACCCTAACCCACACTCTAACCCTAATACTTACCCTCACCCTAACCCTCATACTCACCCTCACCCTAACCCTAATCCTAAACTTAACCCTAACCATAACCCTCACCCTAACCCAAACCCTCACCCTAACACTTACCCTCACCCTAACCCTCACCCTTACCCTCACACTCACCCTCACCCTAACCCTAATCCTGAAACTAGCCCTATCCCTAAACCTCAAGCAAACCCTTACCCTCACCCTAACACTAACCCTAACACTAAACCTCACCATAACACTCCTCCTAACCCTAAGTCTAACCCTAAACCTCACTCTCAACCTACCCCTAACCCTAACTGTAACCCTAAACCTCAACCTAAATGTCACACTAACCCTAACCCTCAACCTCATCCTCAACCTGTAACTCTTACTCTAACCCTAACAATAACCCTAACCCTAACCCTAACCCTCACCCTCATGCTCGGCCTAAGCCTAAGCCTAAGCCTAATCCTAACCCTAACCCTCACCCTAACCCTAACCCTAACACTAAACCTAACTCTAAGCGTAAACCTCACTCTCACACTAACCCTAACTCTAACCCTAACTCTAACCCTAACCCTAACCCGCAACCTAAACATACCCTCACCCTAACCCTAACCCTCACCCTGACACTTACCCTCACCCTAATACTCACCCTAACCCTCACACTAACCCTAACAATCACCCAAACCCTAAACCTCAACCTAAACCTAAACTTAAACTTCACCCTCACGCTAGCCCTCACCCTAACCCTAATACTCAACCTCACCCTAAACCTCACACTCACTCTAACACTAATCTTCAATCTAACCCTCACCCACACCCTTCCCCTAAACCTAACCCTCACCCTTATCTTAACCCTCACCCTCAGCCTAAACCTAACCTTTACCCTTACCATCAACCTGACCCTAATCCTCCCCGTAACCCTAAAACTCAGCCTAACCCTCACCTAATGGTAAACCTAACCATCACTGTAACCCTCACCCTCAACCTCAACCTCATGCTCAGACTAACCCTAAGCATAAGCCTAACCCTTACCCTAACTCTCACCCTAGCACTAACCCTAAGACTAACCCTAACCCTAACCCTCAACCTAAACCTAACTCTAACCCTAAACCTCACCTTCACCTTAAACCTCACCCTAACCCTAAACTTAACCCTCAAACTAACACTAACCCTAAATCTAACCCTAAACTTCACCTTCACCCTCAAACTAACCCTAACCCTAACAGTATACCCCACACTAACTCTAACTCTAATCCTCACCCGCAACCTCACCCTCACTGTAACTCTAACCCTAACCCTAACACTAACCCTCACACTAACCCTAACCTTAAACCTAACCCTAAACCTCAAACTGACCCTCACCTTTACCCTAACCCTAACACTAACACTGGGCCTAACCCTTACCCTAACCCTCCCCTTAATCCTATATCTAACCCTAAACCTCACCCTAACCCTAACCCTAAGCCTAAGCCAAACACTAACCCTAACACTAACCCTAAACCTAACCCTAACACTAACCCTAAACGTAAACCTAATCCTCTGCCTCACCCTCACCCTAACCCAAACCCTAACCCTAACCCACACCCTCACCCTCAGCCAAACCCTAAGCCTAACCCTAAGCCTAAACCTAACACTCACACTCACCCTCACCCTAACCCTAATCCTAAACCTAACCCTATACCTAAACATAACCATCTCCCTAACCCTCAGGCAAGCCCTCACCCTAACCCTAATCCTAACACTAAACCTTATCCTAACCCTCACCCTAACCCTAATCCTAACCCTCACCCTAAACCTTACCCTAAACCTCACCCTCATGCTCAGCCTAAGCCTAAGGCTAAGCCTAAGCCTAACCCTAATCCTAACCCTCAGCCTAACCTTAACCCTAACACTAACCCTAACTCTAAAATAAACCTCCCTCTCATCCTAACCCTAACTCTAACCCTAACCCTAAACTTAAACCTCACCCTAACCCTAACCCTAACCATCACCCTCACCCTCACTGTAACCGTAACCCTAACCCTAACCCTAAAAATGACGCTAACCCTAACCCTAACCCTCACACTAACACTTACCCTCACCCTAACACTAACCCTAACCGTAACACTAACCCGAACCATCACCCTAACCCTAAACCTCAGCCTAAAACTAAACCTAACCCTCACCCTCACCCTAGCCCTCTCCCTAACCGAACCCTCATCCTCACCCTAAACCTCATACTAACCCTGACACTAATCCTCAATCTAACCCTCACTCACACCCTTCCCCTAACCCTAACCCTCACCCTAACCCTAAAACTCATCCGACCATAAACCTTACCCTCAGCCTAACCCTCAATTTCACCCTCATGGTCACCCCACCCTAACCATTAATCTAACCCTAATGCTCACCCTAAAGCTCACACGAACCCTAACACTACACCTAAACCTCATCCTCACCCTAACCCTAACTCTCAACCTAACCCTAACACTAAACCTCACCCTAACCCTAAACCTGACCCTCACCCTCACCCTCAGCATAAGGATAACCCTAACCCTAACCTTAACAATAACCCTAACCCTAACCTTCAACTTAACCATAACCCTCACCCTAACCCTAACCCTCACCATAACACTTACCCTCACCCTAACACTAACCCTAACACTAACACTCATCCTCAAACTAACCCTAACCCTCACCCTAATCATAAACCTCACCCTAACAGTAATCCTATTCCTCAATCTAACACTCACCTACTCCTAACACTTACCCTTACCCTAACCCTAAACCTAACCCTAATCCTCACCCTTAACTTAACTCTCACCCTCAGCCTAAAAGTCACCTTTACCCTTAGCATCATTCTCACCCTAACCTTCCCCCTAATCCTAAATTTCAACCTAACCCTCACCCTAACTGTAAACCTAACCATCACCCTAACCCTAAACCTCACCCTCAAGCTTATGCTCAGCCTAACCCTAAGCCTAAGCCTAACCCAAAACTTAAACCTCACCCTCTCCCTAGCCCTCACCCTAACCCTAATCCTAACCCCACACTCACCCTCAGCCTAACGCTAAGACTAAGCCTAACCCTAACCCTAACCCTCACACTCACCCTCACCCTAACCCTAATCCTAAACCTAACCCTAACCCTACCCCTTAAGCTCAACCTAACCCTCACCCTAACATTAACACTAACACTAACCCTAACCGTAACCCACGAACTAAACCTCCCCCTAACCCTAAATCTAACCATAAACCTCACCCTCACCCTAACCCTAATCCTACCCTAAACATAAACCTCAACCTAAACCTAACCCTAACCCTCACCCTCACCTTCACCTTAATTCTAACTCTAACCCTAACCCTAACCCTAATGCTAACACACACCCTTACCCTAACTCTAATCCTAAACCTAACCCTCACCCTAACCCTAACCCTCACCCTCACCATAACCTTAACCCTCATCCAAACCCTTACACTAAAAATAACCCTAAACCTAAAGCTCACCCTAACACTAGCCCTACCATTCACCCTCACCTTAGCCCTCACCCTAACCCTAATCCTAAACCTAATTATCCTCCTAACCCTTAGCCTAAACCTAACACTAACCAACACCCTAACCCTAACCCTAAACCTCAACCTAACCCCAACCCTCACGCTCACTGTAACCTTAACCCTAACCCTCACCCTAACCGTAAACTTAACCGGAACCCTAACAATCACCCTAACCCTAACCCTAAACCTCACCCTATCCTTAACCCTAACCCTCACCCTCACCCTCAGCCTATCCCTAACCCTAACACTAACCCTAAACATAACCTTCACACACATCCTACCCTTTAAACTAATCCTAAGCCTAAGCCTAAGGCTAACCCTCACCCTCACCCTAACCCTCACCAAAACCCTAAGTCTAACACTAACCCTAACAGTAACCCTCACAATCAGCCTCACCCTAACCCTAAACCTCACCTTCACCCTAAACCTAACCCTAACCCTAACACTAACACTAAAGCTCACCCCAACCCTAACCCTAAACCTCACCCTCAACCAAGCCCTCACCCTAACCCTAATCCTAATCCTAAACCTCATCCTAACCCTCACCCTAACACTAACCCTAACACTTACAATCACTCTAACCCTAACCCTAACCCTAACGCTCAACCTAACCCTAACCCTCACCCTCACTGAAACCCTTACCCTAACACTCACCTTAACCCTAAACTTAACCCGAACCCTAAACCTCACCCTAACCCTAACCCTAATCCTCACTCTAACCCTAACCCTCACAATCACCCTAAGACTAATCCTAATCCAAATCCTAAACCTAACCCTAACTTGCACCCTCACCCTAACCCTCACCTTAACTCTAACCCTAACACTAACCCTAACCCTAACCCTCACCCTCAGCCTCACCCTAACTCTAACTCTAACCCTAAACCACACCCTCCCCCTAAACCTAAATCGAACCCTAACCCTCACCATGAACCTCAACCTCAGCCTAACCCTAAGCCTAAACCTAAACCTAACCCTAACGCACACACTGACAATCATCCTAACCCTAATCTTAAACCTATCCCTAACCCTTACCCTCCCCCTAAATTTCACCCTAACCCTAACCCTAACACTAACCCTAACCCTAACACTCAACCTAACCCTCACCCTAACCGTAATTCTAACACTAAACCTCACCCTCAACCTAAACCTAACTCTAACCCTAACCCTAACCCTAACCATAATCATAACCCTAACCCAAACCCTAACCCTTAACCTCAACCTAACCTTCACCCTAACCTTAACCCTAACACTAACCCTAACTCTAACCCACGAACTAACCCTCCCGCTAACCCTAAATCTAACCCTAAACCTCACCCTCAACCTAACCCTAACGCTAAACCTCACCCTAACCCTAAACTTCACCCTGACCCTCACCCTCACTGTAAGTCTAACCATAAACTTAACAATAACACTAATCCTAACCCTAACCCTAACCCTAATCCTAACACTCAGGCTAACCCTCACCTTTAAACTTACCGTCACCCAAACCCTAACTCTCACCCTCACCGGAACCCTAACCCTCATCCAAACCCTCACCCTCACCCTAACCCTAAACCTAAACCTCACCCTAACACTAACAGTAACCCTCACCCTCACCTTAGCCCTCACCCTCACCCTAATCCTAACCCTAATTCTAATCCTATCCCTTACCTGAAACCCTAACCCTAATCCTCACCCTAACCCTAACCCTAACCCTAACCCTAACCCTCAACCTAACCCTAACCCTCACGCTCACTGTAACACTAACCCTAACCCTCATCCTAACCCTAAACTCACCCTGAACACTAACTCTCACCCTAACCCTAACCCTAAACCTCACCCTAACCCTAACCTTCACCCTCACCTTCAACCTGAGCCTAACCCTAACCCTAACCCTAACACTAACCCTCACACTCACCATAACTATTACTCTAATCCTAATCCTAACCCAAACCTAACCCTCACCCTCACACTATTCCTCACCCTAACGCTAACTCTAACACTAACCCTAACTCTAACAATCACAATCAGCCTCACCCTAACCCTAACTCTAACCCTAAACATCACCCTCACCCTAACCTAACCCTAACCCTAAACCTCACCCTAACCCTAAACCTAAAACTCACCCTCCACCTAGCCCTCACCCTAACCCTAATTCTAACCCTAACCCGCATCCTAACCTTCACCCTAACACTAAGCCCAACCCTAACCCTCACTCTCACCGTAATCCTTACCCTAACCCTCACCCTAACCCTAAACTTAACTCGAACCCTTACTTTCACCGTAACCCTAACCCTCACCCTAACCTTCACCCTCACCCTCACCCTCACCCTCAGCCTAAGCCTAAGCCTAACCCTAAAACTAACCCTAACCCTCACATTCAACCTAAGCCTAATCCGAATCCTAATCCTAACCCTAACCCTAACCCTCACACTCACCCAAACCCTCAACTTAACCCTAACCCTAACACTAAACCTAACCTTAACTCTCACCCTCAGGCTCACCCTAACCCTAAATCTAAACCTAAATCTCACCTTCACCCTAACCCTAACCCTAAAGTTCACCATCACCTTAGCCCTCTCCCTAACAATAATCCTCACCCTAACCCTGATCCTAACCCTTCTCCTAACCCTAACCCTAACTCGCAACTTAACAATAACCCTCACCATCAACGTCACCCTCAGCCTAACCCTAAGCCTAACCATAAACCTAACCCTAACACACACTCACACTCACCCTAACCATAATCCTAAACCTATCGCTAACCCTAACCCACCCCCTTACGATCACCCTAACCCTAACACTAACTCTAAATCTAACCCTCAACCTAAACCTCACCCTAACCCTAAATCTAACCCTAAATCTCACCCCCACCCTAAACCTCACCATAACACTTACCATCACCCTAAACTTAACCCTAACCATAACCCTCCCCCTAAACCAAAAAGTCATCCTACTCCTCACCCTAAACGTAAACCTAACCAAAACACTAACCCTAACCCTGAACCTCAACCTAAACCTCACCCTTACCCTAACCGTAACACTAACGCTAACACTAACCCTCACCCTAACCCTCCCCCTAACCCTATATCTAACCCTAATCCTCACCCTCACCCTCACCCTAAACCTAACCCTAACCCTCACCCTAACCATAACCCTCACCCTAACCCTAACCCTCACCATATCACTTAACCTCACCCTAGAACTAACCCTAATCTTAACACTCACCCCCATACTAACCCTAACCCTCACCCTAATCTTAACCTCACCCCATACCTAACACTAAACATAACCCTCACCCTCACCCTAGCCCTCACCTTAGCCCTCACCCTAACCCTCACCCTCAGCCTAACCCTACACCTCATCCTCACCCTAAACCTCACACTAACCCTAACCCTAATCCTCAATCTTACCAACACCTAACACTAACCCTAACCCTAACCTAACCCTAAACCTTACCCTAACCCTAAACCTAACCGTAACACTCACCCTTATCTTAACCCTCAACCTCAGCCTAAACCTCACCTTTACCATTACCATCATCCTCATCCAAACCATCAACCTAACCCTAAACCTCATCCTAAACCTCACCCTAACCGGAAACCTAACCACCACCCTAAACCTAAAACTCACCCTCAACCTCAAGGTCAGCCTAACCCTAAGCCTAAACCTAAGCCTTACCCTAACCCTCACCCTCAACCTAACCATCACCTTAACCCTAAACCTAACACTAAATCTAAACCTAAACCTCAGCATCACCCTAAACCTAACTCTAACCCTATCCCAAAACCTAATTCTCAACCTAACCCTAACCCTAACCCTAACCCTCACCCTCACCCTCACCCTAGCCATCACCTTAACCCTAATTCTAACCCTCATGCTAACCCTAACCCTAACCCTCATCCTCACCCTAAGCCTCACACTAACCATAACCCTAATCCTCAATCTAACCATCACCTAACACTAACTCTAACCCTAACCTAACCCTAACCCATATCCTAACCCTAAAACTAAGCCTTACACTCACCCTTATCTTAACCCTCAACCTCAGCCTAAACCTCACCATTACCTTTACCAACATCCTCACCCTAACCCTCACCCTAACCTTAACTCTAATCCTAAACCTCACCCACTCCCTAAATCTAACTCTAAACCTAACCCAAACCCTAAACCTCACCCTAACCCTAACCCTAAATCTAAACCTCACCCTCACCCTAGCCCTCACCCTAACCCTAATTCTAAACCTCACCCTCACCTTAACTCTAACCCTCATCCTCACCCTAAACCTCACACTAACCCTAACCCTAATCCTCAATATGACCCTCAACCTAACCCTAAACCTAACCCTTACCCTAACACTAAACGTAACCGTAACCCTCACCCTTAACGAAAACCTCACCCTCAGCATAAACCTCACCTTCACCCTTACCATCATCCTCACCCTAACCCTCAACCTAACCCTAAATCTCATCCTAACCCTCACCCAAACCCTAAACCTAATCATCACCCTTACCCTAATCCTCACTCTCAACCTCACCCTCAGCCTAAACCTAAGCTTAAGCCTAAGCATTACCCTAAGCCTCACCCTCACCCTAGCCCTCAACCTAAACCTAATCCTAACCCTAACCCACATCCTAAACGTCAACCTAACCCTAAACCTAATCATCACCCTAACCCTAATCCTAAACCCCAACCTCACCCTCACCATCAGCCTAACCCTAAGACTAAGCCTAACCCTCACCCTAAACCTCACACTCACCGTCAACCTAAACCTAATACTAAACCTAACACTATCCCTAAACCTCAACCTAACCCTCTCCCTCACCCTTACCCTAACACTAACCCTAGCCCTAAACCTCACCCTAAACCTCCCTCTAAAACTTAGTCTAACCCTAAATCTCACCCTCCCCCTTACCCTGACCCTAACCCAAACCCACACACTCACCCTCAACCTCACTGTAACTCTAACCCTAAACCTAATAGTAACCCTAACTCTAACCCAAATACTAACCATAAACCTAACCCTAATTCTCACCCCCACAATCACCCTCAGCCTAACCTTAAGCCTAAGACTAAGCCTAACCCTAACCTTAAACCTAACCATAAACCTCAGCCTCAGCCACACCCTCGCAGCAAACTTAACCCTAACCATAACATTAACAATAACCCTAACCCTAAACATAACCCTAATCCTCACCCCCACTGTAACCCTCAGCCAAACCCTAAGCCTAATCCTAAACCTCACCTTAACCCTAACCATAACCCTAACCCTAATCCTTACCCTAAACCTAACCCTAACCCTAAAGCTAACCATAATACTCAGCCTCACACTCACCCTAACCCCAACCCGAACCCTAATCCTCACCCTAACCCTAATCCTAAACCTAACCCTATTCCTAAACCTAACCCTCACCCTAACCCTCATGCTAGCTCTCACACAAACCCTAATCCTAACCCTAAACCTCATTGTAACCCTCACCCTAACCCTAACACTCACCCTCATGCTCGGCCTGGGCTGAAGCCTAAACCGAACCCTAATCCTCATGCGAACCCTCACCCTAACCCTAACCCTAACACTCAAACTAACCCTAACCATAACAATAATCCTCAACCTAACCCTAACCCTCATGCTGACCGTAACGCTAACCCTAACTCTCATACTAACCCTAAGCTTACACTGAACCCTAACTCTCACCCTCACCCTAAACCTAAACCTAACCCTAACCCTAACCCACACCCTCACCTTCACACTCATCCTAACCCTAAATCTAAACCTAACCCTAACCCTAACCCTTACCCTCACCCTAACCCTAACCCTAACCCTAACCCTAACCCTCACACTCACACTCAGCCTAACCCTAAGCCTAAACCTAAACCTAACCCTAACCCTCACACTCACCCTAAATATTACCCTAATCCTAATCCTAACCCTCACCCTCACGCTAACCCTAACCTTAACACTCACACTCAGAATCACCCTAACCCTAACTCTAAACCTAAATCTCACCCTCACCCTAATCATAACCCTCACCCTAATCCTAAACCTCACCCTAACTCTAATACTAACCATAACTCTCACCCTAGCCCTCACCCTAATCCTAATTCTAAAACTCACCCTCACCCTAACCCTAACCCTGATCTTCACCCTAACCCTAAGCCTAACCCTAAGCCTCAACCTAACCCTAACCCTCACCCTCACAGTAACCCTTACCCTAACACACACCCTAACCCTAAACTTTACCCCAACACTAACTCTCACACTAAACCTAACCCTAACACTTACCCTAACCCTAACCCTCACCCTCACCCTCACCCTCAGCCTAAGACTAAGCCTAAGCCTAACCCTAACCCTAACCTTCACACTTACCCTAACCCTAAACGTAATTCTAAGCCTAACCCTAACACTCACCCTCACCCTAACCCTCACCTTAACCCTAATCCTAACATTAACACTAATCCTGACCCAAACCCTCAACCTCACCCTAAACCTAACTCTAACAATAAACCTCACCCTGACCCGAACCCTAACCCTAACCCTAAACCTAAACCTCACCCTAACACTAACACTAACCCTCACCCTCAACCTAGCCCTCACACTAACCATAATCCTAACCCTAAACCTCATCTTAACCCTCCCCTTATCCCTAAGCCTAACCCTCACCCTAACCCTAACTTTCTCACCCTCAACCACACCCTCAGCCTAACCCTAAGCCTAACCATAAACCTAAACCTAACACACACACTCACCCTCAGCCTAACCCTAAGCCTAAACCTAAATCTAACCCTAACCCACACACTCACCCTCACCCTAACCCTAATCCTTACTCTAACTCTAACACTATCCCTCGCCCTAACTCTCACCCTAACCCTAAACCTAACACTAACCCTAACCCTAAACCTCAACCTAACCCTGACTCTAACCCTAACCCTCCCGCTCACCCTAACCCTAACTCTAACCCTAACCCAGACCCTAAACCTCACCCTAACACTAACCTTAAACCACACCCTCACAGTAACCGTAAACATAAACCTTACCCTAACAACAACCCTAACTCTAATTCTAAGACTCACCATAACCCTAAAATTAACCCTAACAGTAATCCTCACCCGAACCCTCCCCTAACCCTAACTCTAACCCTAAACCTCACCCTCATCCTAACCCTAACCCTAACCCTAAACCTCACCCTAGCCCTAACCCTCACCCGCACCCTCACCCTCACTGTAACTCTAACCCTAACCCTAATATTAACCCTAACACTAACACTAACCATCACCCTAACCCTAATCCTAACCCCAAAACTCACCCTCAGCCTTACCCTAAGCCTAAGCCTAACCCTAACCCTAACCCTCACACTCACCGTCACCCTAAACCTAACCCTAACCCTAACCCTATCCCTAAACGTCAAACTAACCCTCACCCTCACCCTAACCCTAACACTAAACCTAACCCTAACCCCCACCCTAACCCTCCCGCTAACCCTAACTCTAACCCTAAACCTTACCTTCACCCTAACCCTAACCCTAACCATAAACCTCACCATAAACCTCACCCTAACCCTCATCCGCACCCTCACCGTCAATCTCACTGTAACTCTAACCCAAACCCAACAATAAGACTAACACTAATCCTAACCCTAACCCTAACACTAACCATAACCCTCACCCTCAGCTTCACCCTGACTGGAAACTTAACCCTTACACTAACAATAACCCTAACCGTAACTCTAAACCTAACCCTACCCCTATCCCTTACCTACTCCTAACCACCAACCTCACCCTCAGCATAACCCTAATCCTAACACTAAACCTAACCCTAACCCTCACTGTAACCCAAACCCTAACCGTAACCCTAACCCTAACCAAAACACTAACCCTAACCCCCTAACCCTAACCCTAACCTTAACCCTAACCCTAATCCTTACCCTCACCCTCATGCTTACCCAAACAATAACTCTAACCCTCACCCTAACCCTAACCCTAAGCCTAAACCTAACCCTAACCCTCACACTCACCCTCACTCTAACCCTAATCATAAACCTAACCCTATCCCTAACCCTAACCCTCACCCTAACCCTCACCCAACCCCTCAACCTAACCCTAATCCTAATACTAAACGTCATCCTAAAGCTCACCCTAACCCTAAACTTAACACTCAAACTAACCCAAACCCTAAATCTAAACCTCACCCTAACCCTAAACCTAATCTGCACCCTCACCCTTACCCTCAACTTAACTCTAACCATAACAATAACCCTAACTCTAAACCTAAGCCTAACCCTCAAACTCACTGTAACTCTAACCCTAACCCTAACCCTAAACAACACCCTAATGCTAACCATAAGCCTCACCCTCACTCTAGCCCTCACCCAAACCCTAATCCTAACCCTAAACCTCATCTTAACCCTCACCCTAACCCTAAAACCCTAACCCTCACACTAACCTTAACCCTCACCCTCACCCTCATGCTCGGCCTAAGCCTAAGCCTAAGCCTAAGACTAACCCTATCCCTCACACTCACCTTCACCCTAAACCTAACTGTAACATTAACCCTAACACTAACACTAGCCCTCAACCTAACGCTAAATCTAACCCTAAACCTCACCCTCACTTAATCCTAACCCTCCCCCTCTCACTCCCCCTTACCCAAAGCCTAACCCTAACTCCAACCCTAACCTTAACACTAACCCTAACCCAAACCCTCACCCTAACACTCACCCTAACACTCAACCTCACCCTAGCCCACACCCTAAACCTAAGCCTAAGCCTAACCATCACCCTAATCTTCACTCTAACCCTAACCCCAACCCTCACGCTATCCCTAAACCTCACCCTCACCGTCACCGTAACCCTAACCCTAATCCTAACCTTAACCCTAACCCTCACCCTCACCCTAACCCTAACACTAACACTAGTCCTAACCCTAAACATAACCCTAAACATAACCCTCACCCTCAGCCTCACCCGAACCGCAAACTTAACCCTAAACATAACACTAAAAATAACCCTAACCCTCACCCTAACAATAAACCTAACCCTAAACCTAACCCTAACTCTAACCCTAACCCTAAACCTAAAACTAAACCTGACCCTAACCCTAATCCTAACCCTCACCCTAACCCTCCCCGAAACCCTAACTCTAACCCTATACCTCATCCTCATAACCCTTACCCTAAACCTCACTCAAACCTGATCTTAACCCTCACCCTCACCCTCACTGTAACTCTAACCCTAACCCTAACTATTACACTAACCCTAACGCTGACCCTCACCCTAACCCTAAACCAAACCCTCACCTTAACCCTAACCCTAACCCTAACCCTAACCCTCAAACTCACGGTAACCCTAACCCTAAACTCAGCCTAACTCTAACCCTAACCCTCATCCTCACTCTAGCCCTCACCCTAAACCTAATGCTAACCCTAAACTTCACCCCCACCTTCACACTCAGCCTAAGCCTAAGCCTAAGCCTAAGACTAACCCTGACCCTCACAGTCACCCTCACCCTAACCCTAACCGTAACCTTAAACCTAACCCTAACCCTCACACTAACCCTCACCTGAATGCTAACTCTAACCCTAAACCTCACCCTCACCCTAACCCTAAACCTCACCCTCACCCTCACCCTCTGCCTAACATTAAGCCTAACCTTAACCCCAACACTAACCCTAATACTAACCCTAACCCCCACCCTAACGCTCACCCTAAACCTAACCCTAACCCTAACCCTCACCCTCACCATAGCCCATACCCAAAACCTAAGCCTAAGCCTAACCCTCAACCTAATCCTCACTCTAATCCTAAGCCCAAAGCTCACGCTAACCATAACCCTCACCCTCACCTTAACCCTAATCCTACTGCTAACACTAACGCTAAGCGTAACCCTAACCCTAACCCTCTCCCTAACCCTAACTGTAACCCTAAACCTCACCCTCACCCTAACCCTAACACTAATCCTAAACCTCACTCTAAACCTAAACCTTACCCTAACACTTACCCTCATCTTAAAACTAACACTAACCCTAACCCTAACCCTCAACTTCACCCTTGTCCTCACGCTAACCCTAACCCTCATCCTCACCCTAAACCTCACACTAACCCTAACACTAATCCTCAGTCTAACCCTCACGCTAACCCTAAACCACACCCTTACCATAAACCTCACCCTCAGCCTAACCCTCACCTTTTCTCTTACAGTCACCCTCATCCTAACCCTCACCCTAAACCACAACCCTCATCCTATCCCTCACCCTAACCGTAACCCTACCCATCACCCTAACCCTAACCCTCACCCTCAACTTCAGCCTCAGACTAAATCTAACCGCAAACCTCACACTCACCCTAGCCCTCACCCTAACCCTAATTCTAACCATAACCCTCATCCTAACCCTCAACCGAACCTTAACCAGAACCATCACTCTAAACCTAATCCTCATCCCCACACACACCCTCAGCCTAACGCTAAGCCTAAGCCTAACCCCAAGCCTAACCCTCACACTCAACCTCACCCTAACCTTAATCCTAAACCTAAACATAACCCTAAACCTAAACCTAAACCTAACCCTCACCCTAACGCTAACCCTAACTCTAACACTCACCCTCACCTTGGTCCTCACCCTAACCCTCAGCCCAAACCTAACCCTCACCCTCACCAAAACACAAACCCTAACTCTCACCCTAACGCTACCCCTAACCCTAAACCTAAACCTCACTTTAACCCTAACCCTAACCCTCACCCTCAACCTAGCCCTCACCCTAAACCTAATTTTAACCCTAACCCTCATCCTAACCCTCACCCTAAATCTAACCCTAATCTTCAACCTAACCCTAAACCTAATTCTAACCCTCAACGTAACCCTAACCCTAACCCTCACCGTAACCTGACCCTAACCCTCTCCCTAACCCTAAACCTAAACCGAACACTAAACCTCACCCTAAGCCTTACCCTAAACCTCACCCTCACCCTAGCCCTCATCCTAACCCTAATCCTAACCCTAACCCTCATGCTAACCCTCACCCTAAACCTAACCCTAACCCTAAATCTAAAACTCACCCTAACCTTAATCCTAATCCTCACACTCTCCCTCACTGTAACCATAACCCAAACACTAACACTTACAATAACCCTAACCTAACCCTAACCCTCATCCTAACCATATACTTCAACCTAACCTTAACCCTCATCCTAACACTTACCCTCACCCTAACCCTACCCGTAAACTTCACACTCACCCTAACCCCCAACCTAACCCTAATTCTCACACTAACCCGAAACCTAATGCTAGGCTTCAGCCTGACCCTAAACGTAACTCTACCCTACACCTCACCCTCACCATAACCGTAACCCTACCCATAACTGTAAAGCTCACCCTAACACTAACCATAATCCTCACCCTCACCCTAGCCATAACCCTAAACCGAATTCTCACCCTAACCCTCATCCTAACCCTGACCCTAACACTTACCTTAACCCTCACTCTCACCCTCACCCCAACCCTAAACCTAACCCTAACCCTCAACCTAATCCTAACTGTCACCCTCACCAAAACCCTTACCCTAAACCTCACCCTAACCCTAACCCTAACCCTCACCCTAACCCTAACCCTCACCCTAACCCTAACTCTCACCATCACCCTCACCCTCAACCTAACCCTAACCCTAACCCTAAAAGTTACACTCACCCTAACCCTAAACCTCACCCTAACCCTAAATTTAATCCTAATAGTAACCATAACCCAAAGCCTCAACCTCACCCTAACCCTCACCTTAACCCTAACCCTAACACTAACCCTAACCCTAACCCTCACCCTCAGCCACATCCTAACCGTAACTCTAACCCTAAACCTCACGCTCATCCTAACCCTAACCATAAACCTAAACCTCATCCTAACCCTAACCCTAAACCTCACACTCACCCTAGCCCTCACCCTAACCCTAATCCTAATCCTAACCCTCATCCTAACCCTCCCCCTAACCCTAACCCTAACCCTCACCCTAACCCTAGCTCTCACCCTCAAACTCACCATCAGCCTAAGCCCAAGCCTAACCCTAAACCTAACCCTAACACACACAATCACCTTCAGCTTTACCCTTATCCTAACCCTAAACCTAACCCTAACCCTAATCCTCGCTCTAACTCTCAACCTAACCATAACCCTAACACTAACCCTAACCCTAATCCTCAACCTAACCCTCCCCTAACCCGAACTCTAAACCTAAACCTCACCCTCACCCTAAACCTAACTCTAACCCTAACTGAAACACTAAACCTCACCGTAACACTAAACCTAACCCTCACCCTCACCCTCACCTTAACCTTAACCCTAAACCTAACCCTAACAATAACCCTAAACATAATGCTAACCCTCACTCTAACCATAACCCTCATCCTAAGCCAAACCCTCACCCTAACACTTACCCTCACACTAACACTAACCCTAACCCTAAAACTAAGCCTGACACTACCCCTAACTCTAAACCTAACCCTAAACTTCCACCTAACCTTCACCCTTACCCTAACCTTAACACTATCCCTAACATTAAAGCTCATTGTCACCCCCCTTAACCCTATATCTAACTGTAAACCTAACCCTCACCCTAATCCAAAACCCCACCCTAACCATAACCCTAATCCTCACCCGCACCCTCAACCTCACCTTAACTCTAAACCCTAACCATACCAAAAACACTAACCCTAACCCTAACCATCACTCTAACCCTAATCCTCACCCCCACCCTCAGCCTCACCCTCACCTCAAACTTAACCCTATTCATAACACTAAAAATAACCCTAACCCTAACCGTAACCCTCACCCCCATACTCATCCTCAACCTAAACCTAAGCCTAACCCTAACTCTAACCCTAATCCTCACCCTCACCCCATCCCTCAACCTAACCCTAACACTCATCCTCACTCTAAACCTCACCCTAACCCTAACACTAATACTCAATCTAACCCTCACCCTCACCCTACCCCTAACCCTAACACTCACCCTAACCCTAACCTTCACCATTACCGTAATTCTTGCACTCAGCCTAAACCTCATGTTTACCCTTACCGTCACCCCCACCCTAACCCTCACCCTAAACCTCACCCTCACCCTATTCCTCACCCTAACCCTAACTCTACCCCTCAACCTCACCCTCACCCTAACCCTAACTCTAACCCTAACCCTAACACTAAAACTCACTCTAACCCTAACCCTAACCCTCACCCTAACCCTAAACCTCTCCCTCACCCTCAGCCTCAGCCTAACCCTAAGCCTCAAGATAAACATATCCCAAACACACACACTTACCCTCACCCTAACACTAATCCTAACCCTAACCCAAACCCTAAACCTCCCCTTAACTCTCACCCTAACCCAAACCGTAACAAGAACATTAACCCTAACCCTCAACCTAAACCTCACCCTACCCCTAACTCTAACCGAAACCTCACCCTCACCCTAAACCTAACTCTAACACTAACACAAAACCTAAAACTCACCCTAACCCTAACCCTAACCCTCATCCTCACCCTCACCGTAACCATAACCCTAAACCTAAACCTAAGAATAACCCTAACTCTATTCCTAACCCTCACCCTAACATTTACCGTCACCCTAACACTAACCCTAACCCTCCCTCTAACCCTCACCCTAACCCTATATCGAACCCTCAACCTCACCCTCACCCTAACCCTAACCCCAAACCCCACCCTAACCCTAAAACTAACCCTAACCCTTTGCTCGGCCTAAGACTAACCCTAAGCCTAAGCCTAAAACTAAACCTAAACCTCACCCTAACCCCAACAATAACACTAAACGTAACTCTAATCCTAAACTTCAACCTCACCTTAACCCTAACTCTAACCCTAACCCTAAACCTAAACCTGACCCTAAACCTAACCCTCACCCTCACCCTCACCGTAAAGGTAACCCTAACTCTAACCCTAACAATAACCTTAACCATAACCATAACCTTCATCCTAACCATAACTTTCACCATAACAATAACCCTCACCCTAACATTTACCCTAACCCTAACACTAACCCTAACCCTAACACTAACCCTCACACTAACCCTCACCATCACACTAATCCTAAACCTCACCCTGATCCTAACCCTCACCCTCAACCTAGCCCTCAACCTAACGCTAACCCTCATCCTCACCCTAAACCTCACACTAACCCTAACACTAATCCTCAACCTAAACCTAACCCACACGCTAACCCTAACCCTCACCCTTACCCTACCCCTCACCCTCAGCCTAACCCTCACCTTTACCCTTACCGTCACCCTCAACCTAACCCTCACTGTAACCCTCACACTAACCCTAATCCTCATCCTAACCCTCACCCTAATGGTAACCCCAAACATCACCCTAACCCTAACCCTCACCCTCAGCCTCAGCCTCAGCCTAACACCAAGCCTAAGCCTAAACCTAACCCTAACCCTCACCCTCACCCTAACCCTAACTCTAACCCTAACCCTAACACTAAAACTCACCCTAACCCTAACCCTAACCCTCACCCTAACCCTAAACCTCACCCTCACCCTCAGCCTCAGCCTAACCCTAAGCCTCAAGATAAACATATCCCAAACACACACACTTACCCTCACCCTAACACTAATCCTAACCCTAACCCAAACCCTAATCCTCCCCTTAACTCTCACCCTAACCCTAACCTTAACACGAACATTAACCCTAACCCTCAACCTAACCCTCACCCTAATCCTAACTCTAACCGAAACCTCACCCTCACCCTAAACCTAACTCTAACACTAACACAAAACCTAAAACTCACCCTAACCCTAACCCTAACCCTCATCCTCACCCTCACCGTAACCATAACCCTAAACCTAAACCTAAGAATAACCCCAACTCTATTCCTAACCCTTACATTAACACTTACCGTCACCCTAACACTAACCCTACCCCTCCCTCTAACCCTCACCCTAACCCTATATCGAACCCTCAACCTCACCCTCACCCTAACCCTAACCCCAAACCCCACCCTAACCCTAAAGCTAACCCTCACCCTTTGCTCGGCCTAAGACTAACCCTAAGCCTAAGCCTAAAACTAAACCTAAACCTCACCCTAACCCCAACAATAACACTAAACGTAACTCTAATCCTAAATTTCAACCTCACCTTAACCCTAACTCTAACCCTAACCCTAAACCTAAACCTCACCCTAACCCTAACCCTCACCCTCACTGTAAACATAACCCTAAACCTAAACCAAATAATAACCTTAACCATAACCATAACCATCATCCTAACCATAACTTTCACCATAACAATAACCCTCACCCTAACATTTACCCTCACCCTAACACTAACCCTAAACCTAACACTAACCCTCACACTAACCCTCACCATCACACTAATACTAAACCTCACCCTGATCCTAACCCTCACCCTCAACCTAGCCCTCAACCTAACGCTAACCCTCATCCTCACCCTAAACCTCACACTAACCCTAACACTAATCCTCAACCTAAACCTAACCCACACGCTAACCCTAACCCTCACCCTTACCCTACCCCTCACCCTCAGCCTAACCCTCACCTTTACCCTTACCGTCACCCTCAACCTAACCCTCACCGTAACCCTCACCCTAACCCTAATCCTCATCCTAACCCTCACCCTAATGGTAACCCCAAACATCACCCTAACCCTAACCCTCACCCTCACCCTCAGCCTCAGCCTAACACCAAGCCTAAGCCTAAACCTAACCCTAACACTCACCCTCACCCGAACACTAATCTTAACCCTATCCCTCATCCTTACCCTTAACCTAACCATAAACCTAACGAACTTTCTATACCTAGTCCTCATCCTCATCCCATACCTTCAGCAAAACTCTAAGCCTAAGCCGAACCCTAACCCTAGCCATCACACTCACCCTCACCTAACCCTAGCCATCACACTCACCCTCACCGTAAACCTAATCCTAAACGTAACGCTAACCCTAACATTAAACCTCAACTTAACCCTCATCCTAACCCTAATACTAACACTGATCCTAACCCTATCGCTCACACTAACCCTCCCCCTAACAAGAACTCTAACCCTAAACCTCACCCTCACCCTAACAATAACCCTATCCCTAAACCTCACCGTAAACCTGATCCTAACCCTCACCCTCACCCTCACTCTCACAGTAACTCTAACCATAACCCTAATCCTAACCTTCACCCTCACCCTAACCCTAACACTAACACTCACCCTAACCCTAACCCTCTCCCTCACCGTAAACCTAACCCTAACCCTAACCCTAAACCTCACCCTAACCCTAACAATAACACTCACCCTCACCCTAGAGCTCACCCAAAACTTAATTGTAACCTTAACCCTCATCCAAACCCTAACCCTCACCCTAACCCTAACCCTAAAACTAACCCTAACCCTAAACTTCACCCTATTCCTCACCGTAACCCTAACTCTAACCCTAAACCACACCCTCACTCTAACCCTAACCCTAAACCTCACCCTCACCCTAGCCCTCAACCTAACCCTAATGCTAACCTTAACCCTCATCTTAACCCTCACCCTAACCATAAACCTCACCCTCACCCTAACCCTAACCCCCACCCTCAACCTCACCCTTAGCCTAACCCTAAGCCTAACCCTAAAGCTAACCCTAACCCACACACTCAACCTCACTCTAAACCTAAACCTAAAACTAACCCTAACCCTAACCCTCACCCTCACCTTAGCCTTCACCCTAACCCTAATCCTAATCCTAACCCAAACTCTAACCATAACCCTAACCCTAAACCTCACACTAAACCTAACACTAGCCCTCACCCTCACTGTAAGTGTAACCCTAACCCTAACTCTACCAATAACCGTAACCCTAACTCTAACCCTCACCCTAAACTTAACACTCACCCTAACCCTAACCTTCACCCTAACACTTACCCTCACCCTTATCTTAACCCTCAGCCTTAGCCTAATCCTCACATTTAGGCTTACCATCACACTCACCCTAACCCTAATTCTAACCCTCACCCACACCCTAACCCTCACCCTCATCTTCCTCCTAAACCTCACACTAACCCTAACAATAATCCTTAATCTAACCCTCACCCTAATCTGAAACCTAACCCTTACTCTAACCCTAAACTTAACCCTAAACCACACCCTTATCTTAACCCTCACCCTCAGACGAAACCTCACTTTTACCCTTACCATCATCCTCACCCGAACCCTACCCCTAAACCTAAACCTCATCCTAAAACTCACACTAACAGTAAACCTAACCATCAGCCTAACCCTAACCCTCACGCTCAACCTCAAGCTCAGCCGAACCCTAAGCCTAAGCCTAACCCTTACCCTAACCCTCACCCTCTCCCAAGCCCTCACCCTAACCCTAAATCCTATTCCTAAGCCTCATCCTAACCCTCACCCTAAGCCTAAACCTAACAATCACCAACCCTAATCCTCACGCCCAGACTCACCCTCAGCCTAACCATAAGCCAAAGCCTAACCCTAACCCTAACACTCTCACTCACCCTCACCCTAACCCTAATCCAAATCCTAACACTACCTTAACACTTAACCTCAACCTAACCCTCACCCTAACCTGAAACCTAATATTAACCCTAACTCTAACCCACGAACTAACCCTCTACCTAACCCTAAATCTAACCATAAACTTCACCCTAACCCTAACCCTAACCCGACCCCTAACACCAAACCTCACCCTCACCCTCACTGTAACTCTAACCCTCACCCTAGCCCTCACCCTAACCCTATTCCTAACCCTAAACCTTATCCTAACCCTCACCCTAACCCTAACCCTAACCCTCACCCTCATGCTAGGCCTAAGCCTAAGCCTAAGCCTAAGCCTAACTCTAACCATAACCCTCACCCTAACCCTAACCCAAACACTAACCCTAACTCTAATCCTAAATCTCACTCTCACCTTAACCCTAACTCTATCCCTAACCCTAAACCTAAACCTCACCCTGACCCTCACCGTGACCATAACCGATACCCTAACCCTAACAATAACCCTAACCCTAACCCTAACCCTCACAATAAACATAATACTCACCCTAAACCTAACCCTCACCCTAACACTAACACTCACCCTAACACCTACCCTAAGACTAGATAACCCTCAAACTAACCCTAACCATCACCCCAACCTTAAACCTGACCCTAACCCTAACTCTAACCCTCACCTTCACCCTAGCCCTCAACCTAAACCTAACCCTCCTCCTCACCCTAAATCTCACCCTAACCCTAACACTAATCCTCAATCTAACCCTCACCCTCACCCTACCCCTACCCCTAACACTCACCCTAATCCTAACCCTCACCATTACCATAACTCTCACCCTCAGCCTAAACCTCACGTTTACCCTTACCTTCACCCCCACCCTAACCCTCACCGTAACCATAACCCTCTCCCTAACCCTCACCCTAACCATAACCCTAACCCTCACCCTAACCCTAACTCTACCCCTAAACCTAACCCTAACTCTAACCTTAACCCTAACACTAAATCTTACCCTAACCCTAACCCTCACCCTAACCCTAAACCTTAACCGTAACCCTAATCCTAAGCCTAACCATAAACCTATCCCTAACATACACACTCACCCTCACCTTAACACTAATCCTAACCCTAACCCTAATCCTATCCCTCATTTTAACTCTCACTCTAACCCTATCCTTAACACAAACACTAACCCTAACCCTCAACCTCACCTTCACTCTAACCCTAACCCTAAGCCCCACCCTAACCCTAACCCTAACCCACACCCTCATGCTTAGCCTAAACCTAAGCCTAAAATTAACCCTAAACCTCACCCTAACCCCAACAATAACACTAAACCTAACTCTAACCCTAAACCTCACCTCAACCCTAACCCTAACACTAACCCTAACCCTAAAGGTAAACCTCACCCTAACCCTAACCCTTCACCTCACCCTCACTCTCACTGTAACCGTAAGCCTAACCCTAACCCTAACAATAACCCTATCCCTAACCCTAACCCTCATCCTAACCATAACCTTGACCCTAACACTAACCCTCACCCTAACACTGACCCTCACCCTAACACTAACCCTAACACTAACACTAACCCTCACACTAACCCTAACCATCACCCTAACCCTAAACCTCACCCTAACCCTAACCCTAATCCTCACCCTAAATCTCAAACTAACCCTAACCCTAATCCTCAATTTAACCCTCCTCCTCACCCTAACCCTAACCCTCACTCTCAGCCTAACCCTCACCTTTACACTTACCGTCACCCTCACCCTAAACCTCTCTCTAACCCTAACCCTCACCCTCACCCTCAGCCTCAGCCTAACCGTAAGCCTAAGCCTAAACCTAACCTTAACCCTCACCCTCACCCTAGCCCTCACCAGAACCCTAATTCGAACCCTAAACCTCATCCTAACCTTAACCTAACCATAAATCTAACCAACATTCTAAACCTAATCCTCATCCCCCACCCATACTCTCAGCCTAATCCTAAGCCTAAGCTGAACCCTAACCCTCACACTCACCCTCATCGTAAACCTAATCTTAAAGGTAACCCTAACCCTAACATTAAACCTCAACCCAACCTTCACCCTAACCCTCAACCTAACACTAACTCTAACCCTAAACCTCACCCTCACACTAACCATAACCCTAAACCTAAACCTCACCCTAAACCTGATCCTAACCCTCAGCCTCACCCTCACCCTCACTGTAACTCTAACCCTAACCCTAATCCTAACCCTCACCCTCACCCTAAACCTAAACCTAACCCTCACCCTAACCCTAACCTTCACCCTCACCGTAACCCTAACCCTAACCCTAACCCTAAACCTCACCCTAACCCTAACAATAACATTCACCCTCACTGTAGCCCTCACAGTAAACCTAATTGTAACCCTAACCCTCATCCCAACTCTCACCCTAACCCTAACCCTAACCATCAACCTAACCCTAAACCTAATTCTAACCCTCAACCTAACCCTAAACCTGACCACACTGTAACCCTAAACGTAACCCTCACCCTAATCCTAACCCTAATCCTCACCCTCATGCTGGGCGTAAGCCTAAGTCTAAGACAAAGCCTAAGCCTAACCCTAACCCTCATCCTAACCCTAAACCTAAAACTAACCCTAACTCCAACCCTAAACCTCACCCTAACCCTAACCCTAACACTAATCCTAACCGTAAACCTAAACCCTATCCCTCACCTTTACCCTAACTTTAACCCTAAACCTCACCCTCACCCTAAACCTAAACCTAATCGTAACTCTAACCCTCACCCTCAAACTAACACTCAACTTAACCCTAACCCTCATCCTCACCCTAAACCTCACCCTCACCCTAGCCCTCACCCTAGCCCTCACCCTAACCTTAATTCTAACCCTAACCCTCATACTAACCCTTAACCTAACCAGAACCCTAACCATCATTCTAAACCTAATCCTCATCCCCACCCATACACTCAGCCTAACCCTAAGCCTAAACGAACCCTAAACCTAACCCTCACACTCACCCTCACCGTAAACCTAATCCTAAAACTAACCCTATCCATAATTTTAAACCTCAACTTAACCCTCAACCTAACCCCAAGCCTAACACTAACCCGAATCCTAACCCTCACCCTAACCCTCCCCCAAAGCCTAAAACTTACCCTAAACCTCACCTTCACCCTAACCATAACCCTATCCCTAAACCTCACCCTAACTCTTATCCTAATCCTCACCTTCACCCTCACCCTCACTGTAACTCTAACCCTAACCCTAACTATTACACTAACCCTAACCCTAACCGTGACCCTCACCCTAACATTAACCCTAACCCAAACCCTCACCTTAACCCTAACCGTAACCCTAACCCTCACCCTCACCGTAACCCTAACCCTAAACCTCATCCTAACGCTAGCCTTAACCCTCATCCTCACTCTAGCCCTCACCCTAAACCTAATGCTAAACCTAAACCTCACCCTCACCTTCACGCTAGGCCTAAGCATAGGCCTAAGCCTAAGACTAACCCTGACCCTCACACTCACCCTCACCATAACCCTAAACGGAAGCCTAACCCTAACCCTAACCCTCACACGAACACTAACTCTAACCCTAAACCTCACCCTCACCCTAAACCAAAACCTCACCCTCACCCTCAACCTCTGCCTAACATTAAGCCTAACCCTAACCCCAACCCTAACGCTAATACTAACCCTAACCCGTACCCTAACGCTCACCCTAACCCTAACCCTAACCCTCACCCTCACCATAGCCTAGACCAAAACCCTAAGCCAAAGCCTAACCCTCACCCTAACCCTCACTCTAACACTAACCCCAACGCTCACCCTAACCATAACCTCACCCTCACCCTCACCCTAAATCTGATCCTATCCCTAACCCTAACCCTAACACTCACCCTCACCTTAACCCTAATCCTAATCCTAACCCTAACTGGCAACCTCACCCCCACACTAAATCTCACCCTCAAACTAATCCTAACCCTAACCCTAATCCTAAACCTCACCCTAAATCTAAACCTTACCTTAACATTTACCCTCAGCTTAAAACTAACACCAACCCTAACCCTAACCCTCACACTAACGCTAACCATCACCCTAAAACTAAACCACACCCTAACCCTAACCCTAACCCTCAACTTCACCCTTGCCCTCACCCTAACCCTAACCCTCATCCTCACCCTAAACCTCACACTAACCCTAACACTAATCCTCAATCTAACCCTCACCATCACCCTAACCCGAAACCTCACCCTTACCATAACCCTCACCCTCAGCCTAACCTCACCTTTTCTCTTACAGTCACCCTCATCCCAAACCTCACCCTAAACCATAACCCTCATCCTATCCCTCACCCTAACCTTAACCCTAAACATCAACCTAAACCTAACCTTCACTTTCAAATTCAGCCTCAGCCTCAGCCTAAACCTAACCCCGAAACTAACACTCACCCTAGCCCTCGCCCTAACACTAATCCTAAACCTAACCCTCATCCTAACCCTCAACCTAACCTTAACCAGAACCATCACTCATCCCTACACTCACCCTCAGACTAACCCTAAGCCTATGCCTAACCCTCAGCCTAACCCTCACACTCTGCCTCACCTTAACCTTAATCCTAACCCTAAACCTAACCCTAAACCTAAACATAAACATAACCCTCACCCTAACGCTAAACCTAACCCTAACCCTCACCCTCACCTTAGTCCTCACCCTAACCCTCACCCCAAACCTAACCCTCACCCTCACCGAAACATGAACCCTAACCCTCACCCTAACCCTACCCCTAACCCTAAACCTAATACTAACCTAATACTAACCTAAACCTAACCCTCACCCTCACCGAAACATGAACCCTAACCCTCACCCTAACCCTACCCCTACCCCTAACCCTAATACTAACCCTCATCCTCACCCTAGACCTCACCCTAACCCTAATTGTAACCCTAACCCTCATCCTAACCCTCACCCTAACTGTCACCCTAACCCTCAAACTAACCCTAAACCTAATTCTAACCCTCAACCTAACCCTAACCCTAGCCCTCACCATAACCTAACTATAACCCTCACCCTAACCCTAAACCTAACCCAAACCCTAAACTTCACCCTAAGTATAAACCTAACCCTCACCCTCACCCTATCCCTCATCCTAAACCTAATCCTAACCCTAACACTCATGCTAACCCTCACCCTAACCCTAACACTCACATTAAACCTAGCCCTAATCCTAACCCTCAACATAACCCTAACCCTCACCCTCACCATAACCCTAACGCTAACACTCACCCTATCCCTAAACTTAATTCTAACTCTAAACCTCACCTAACCCTAACACTAACCCTCACCCTCATGCTAGACCTCATCCTAACTCTAATCCTAACCCTAACCCTAACCCTAAACCTCACACTCACCCTCACCTTAACACTAGTCCCAATCCTAACCTTAACCCTAGCCTCACCCTCACCCTAAACCTCACCTTAACCCTAACCCTAACACTAACCCTAACCCTAAACATAACCCTAACCCTCACCCTCAACCTAGCCCTCAACCTAACCCTAACCCTCATCCTCACCCTAAACATCACACTAACATCAACACTAATCCTCAATCTAACCTTCACCCTCACCCTAACCTTAAGCCTCACCCTGACCGTAACCCTCACCCTCAGCCTAACCCTTAACTTTACCCTTACCGTCACCCTCACACTAACCCTCACCATAACCCTAATCCTCATTCTAAACCTCACCCTAAAGGTAACCCCAACCATCACCCTAAACCTAACCATCACCCTCACACTCAGCCTCAGCCTAATCCTAAGCATAAGCCTAACCCTAACCCTAACCCTCACCCTCACCCTAGCCCTCATCCTAAACCTAATTCTAACCCTAACCCTCATCCTATCGCTTAACCTAACCAGAAACCTAACCATCATTCTAAATCTAATCCTCATCCCCACCCATACACTCAGCCTAACCCTAAGCCTAAATGAAACCTAATACTAACCCTCACAGATATTCTCACCGTAAACCTAATCCTAAACCTAACCCTAACCCTAATATTAATCCTCAAACTAACCCTCACCGTAACCCCAAGCCTAACACTAACCCTAATCCTAACCCTCCCCGAAACCCTAACTCTAACCCTAAACCTCACCCTCACCCTAACCATAACCCTTACACTAAACTTAACCCAAACCTGATCATAACCCTCACCCTCACCCTCACTGTAACTCTAACCCTAACCCTAACTATTACACTAACCCTAACCCTAACCCTGACCCTCACCCTAACCCTAACCCTAACCCAAACTCTCACCATAACCCTAACCCTAACCCTAACCCTCACTGTAACCCTAACCATAAACCTCACCCAAACGCTAATCCTAACCCTCATACTCACTCTAGCCTTCACCATAACACTAATTCTAACCCTAAACCTCACCCTCACCTTCACGATCGGCCTAAGCCTAAGCCTAAGCCTAAGACTAACCCTGACCCTCACAATCACCCTCAAACTAACCCTAACCCTTACCCTATCCCTAACCCTAACTCTCACACTAACCCTCACCTGAACGCTAACTCTAACCCTAAACCTCACCCTCACCCTAACCCTAAACCTCACCCTCACACTCACCCTCTACCTAACATTAAGACTAAACCTAACCCAACCCAAACACTAATACTAACCCTAACCCCCAGCCTAACGCTCATCCTAACCCTAACCCTAACCCACACCCAGAACATAGCCCATACCAAACACTAAGCCTAAGCCTTACCCTCACCATAACCCTCACTCTAACCCTAACCCCAACACTCAACCTAACCATAACCCTCATCCTCACCCTCACTCTAACTCTAATCCTAACCCTAACCCTAACCATAACACTCACCTCAACTTAACCCTAATCCTAATCTTAACCCTAACTCCAATCCTCATCCCCACCCTAAATCTCACCCTAACCCTAACTCTAACCCTAACCCTAACCCTCACCCTAACCCTAACTCTAACCCTTAACATCATCCTCACCCTAACCCTAACCCTAACCCTAATCGTAAACCTCACCCTAAACGTAAACCTTACCCTAACAATTAATCTCACCAAAAAACAAACATTAAACCCGCACACCAACGCTAACCATGACCCTAAACCTAAACCTCACCCTAACCCTGAGCTTAACTCTCAACTTCACCCTAGCCATAACCCTAACCCTAACCCGAACCCTAAACCTCACACTCACCCTAACTGTTACCCTCACCATAACCCTTACCCTAACCATCACCCTAACCCTAAACTTATCCTGAACCCGAACTATCACCCTAACCCTAACCCTAACCCTTACCCTAACCCTCACCCTCACCCTCACCCTCAGCTTAACCGTAAGCCTAACCCTAACACTAACCCTAAACGTTACCCTCACCCTCACCCTAAACCTAACACTAAAACTCACCCTAACCCTAAACTTAAACCTAATACTAACCCTAACCCTAAACCTCAACCTCACCCTAACCCTCACCTTAACCCTAACCCTAACACTAACCCTAACCCTAACCCTCACCCTCAGCCTCATCCTAATCATAACTCTAACCCTAAACCTCACCCTCATCCTAACCCTAACCCTAACCCTAAACCTCATCCTAAACCTAACACTAAACCTCACCCTCAACCTAGACCTCACCCTAACCCTAATCCTAATCCTAACCCTCATTCTAACCATCCCCCTAACCCTAACCCTAACCCTCACCCTAACCCTATTCCTCACGCTAAAACTCACCCTCAGCCTAACTGTAAGCCTAACCTTAAAACTAACCCTAACACACAAACAATCACCTTCAAGTTTACCCTAATCCTAACCCTAAACCTAACCCTAAACCTAAGCCTCCCCCTAACTATTACCCTAACCATAACCCTAACACTAACCCTAACCCTAACCCTCAACCTAAACCTCACACTAACCCTAACCCTAATCCTAAACCTCACCCTCACCCTAAACCTAAATCTAACCCTAACAGAAACCCTAAACCTCACCCTAACCCTAAACCTAACGCTCACCCTCACCCTCACCTTAACCTTAACCCTAAACCTAACCCTAACAATTACCCTAACCATAATCCTAACCCTCACTCTAACCATAATCCTAACCCTAACCCAAACCCTCACCTAACACCCTCACACTAACACTAACCGTATCCCTAAAACTAACCCTCACACTAACCGTAACCCTAACCCTAAACTTCAACGTAACCCTCAATCTCACCCTAACCCTAACACTAACCCCAACCCTAAACCTCACCGTCACTCTCCCCCTAACCCTATATCTAACTGTAAACCTCACCCTCACCCTAACCCTCTCCCTAGCCCTAAACCCCTCCCTAACCCTAACCCTAATCCTCACCTGCACCCTCAACCTCACCTTAACTCTAACCCCAACCCTAACAATAACACTAACCCTAACCCTAACCATCACTCTAACCGTAATCTTCTCCCCACCCTCAACCTCACCCTAACCTCAAACTTAACCCTAACCATAACACTAAAAATAACCCTTACCCTTACCCTAACCGTAATCCTCACCCCCACCCTAATCCACAGCCTAACCCTAAGCCTAACCCTAACCCTAACCCTCACCTTCACCCCAGCCCTCAACCAAACCCTAACCCTCATCCTCACTCTAAACCTCACCCTAACCCTAACACTATTCCTTAATCTAACACTCACCCTCAACCTACCCCAACCCTAAAACTTACTCTAAACCTAACCCTCAACATTACCGTAACTCTCACCCTCAGCCTAACCCTTATGTTAACCCTTACCGTCAACTCAACCCTAAACCTAACCCTAACCCTAAACCTAACCCTAACTCTCACCCTGACCCTAACTCTACCCCTAAACCTCACCCTCAACCTAACCCTAACTCTAAACCTAACCCTAACACTAAACCTCACCCTAACCCTAACCCTAACCCTCACTCTAACCCTAAAACTCAACCTCACCCTTAGCCTCAGCCTAACCCTAAGCCTCACCATAAACTTATCCCTAACACACACTCTCCCTCACACTAACACTAATCCTAACCCTAACCCTAACCCTAACCCTCCCCTTACCTCTTACCCTAACCCTAACCTTAACACGAACACTAAACCTAACCCTCAACCTAACACTCACCCTAACCCTAACTCTAACAGAAACCTCACCCTCACCCTAACCCTCACTCTAACACTAACCCGAACACTAAACCTCACTCTAACACTAACCCTAACCCTCACACTCACCCTCACAGTAACCGTAATCCTAAACCTGACCCTAACAATCACCCTAAAGCTAATCCTAACCCTCACCCTAACCTTAACCGTCACCCTAAACCAAACCCTCACACCAACACTTACCCTCACCCTAACACTAACTCTAACCCTAACACTTACCCTCCCACTAACCCTAACCCTAACTCTAACTGTAAACCTCATCTAACCCTCACCCCCACCCTAAACCTAAAACTAGCCATATTCCTATCCCTTAACCTAACACTCCCCCTAACCCTATATCTAACCCTAAACCTCACGCTAACCCTAACCCTAAGCCTAAGCCTAAAACTAAACCTAACCCTAACCCTAACCCTAACCATAAGCCTATCCCCAAAACACACACTCAAGCTCAGCCTAAACCTAAGCATAATCCTAACCCTAACCCTAACCATCACCTTAACCCTAACCCTATCCCTAACCTTAACACTAAATCTAACCCTAATCCTCAGCCTCACCCTCACCCTAAACCAAATCCTAACTCTAACCCTCACTGTAAACCAAAGCCTAACGCTAAACCTAACCCTCACACACACCCTCACCCTAACCCTAATCCTAAACCTAACCCTACCCCTAAAGCTAACCCTCATATTAACCCTCAGCCTAGCCCTCACCCTAACCCTAATCGTAACCCTACAACTAATCCTAACCCTCCCTCTAACCCTAAGCCTAACACTAAACCTAACCATAACCCTCACCCTCAGCCTCACCCTAACCCTAACTCTAAACCTAAACCTGCCCCTACACCTAACCCTAACACTAACCTTCACCCTAACCCTAAACCTCACCCTCACCCTCAACCTCAGCCTAACCCTAAGCCTAACCCTAACCCTAAACCTAACCCTAACATACACACACACCCTCACGCTAACTCTAATCCTCACCCTATCCCTAACCCTAACCCTCCCCCTAACTCTCACCTGAACCCTAACCCTAACACTAACCGTAAACCTAAACTTCAACCTAACCCTCACCCTAACCCTAACTCTAACCCTAAACTTCACCCTCACCCTAAACCTAACTCTAACCCTAACCCAAACCCTAACCCTCACCCTAACCCTACACCTAACCATCAAAATAACCCTAAACCTCAACCCCACCCTCATCTTCAGCCTAACCCGAAGCCTAAGCATAAACCTAACCCTAATCCTCACATTCACCCTCACCCTAACCCTAATCCTAAACCTAACCATAAACCTAACCCTTAACCTCAACATAACTATCACCCATAACCATAACCCTAACACTAACCCTAACACTAACCCACTATCTAACCCTCCCCCTAACCCTAATCTAACCCTAAACCTCACCCTCACACTAACCCTAACCCTAAACCTCATCCTAACTCTAAAAGTCACCCTGACCCTCACCCCCACCCTCAACTTAACTCTAACCATAACCTTAACAATAACACCAATCCTAACCCTAAACCTAACCCTCATGCTAACCCTAGCCCTAATCCTCACACTCACCCTCACCCTAAGCCTAATCCTAAACCTAACCCTACCCCTAAAGCTAACCCTCATATTAACCCTCAGCCTAGCCCTTACCCTAACCCTAATCGTAACCCTACAACTAATCCTAACCCTCCCTCTAACCCTAACCCTAACACTAAACCTAACCATAACCCTCACCCTCAGCCTCACCCTAACCCTAACTCTAAACCTAAACCTGCCCCTACACCTAACCCTAACACTAACCTTCACCCTAACCCTAAACCTCACCCTCACCCTCAACCTCAGCCTAACCCTAAGCCTAACCCTAACCCTAAACCTAACCCTAACATACACACACACCCTCACGCTAACTCTAATCCTCACCCTATCCCTAACCCTAACCCTCCCCCTAACTCTCACCTGAACCCTAACCCTAACACTAACCGTAAACCTAAACTTCAACCTAACCCTCACCCTAACCCTAACTCTAATCCTAAACTTCACCCTCACCCTAAACCTAACTCTAACCCTAACCCAAACCCTAACCCTCACCCTAACCCTACACCTAACCATCAAAATAACCCTAAACCTCAACCCCACCCTCATCTTCAGCCTAACCCGAAGCCTAAGCATAAACCTAACCCTAATCCTCACATTCACCCTCACCCTAACCCTAATCCTAAACCTAACCATAAACCTAACCCTTAACCTCAACATAACTATCACCCATAACCATAACCCTAACACTAACCCTAACACTAACCCACGATCTAACCCTCCCCCTAACCCTAATTTAACCCTAAACCTCACCCTCACACTAACCCTAACCCTAAACCTCATCCTAACTCTAAAAGTCACCCTGACCCTCACCCCCACCCTCAACTTAACTCTAACCATAACCTTAACAATAACACCAATCCTAACCCTAAACCTAACCCTCATGCTAACCCTAGCCCTAATCCTCACACTCACCCTCACCCTAACCCTAATCCTAAACCTAACCATAAACCTAACCCTTAACCTCAACCTAACTGTCACCCTAACCTTAACCCTAACACTAACCCTAACACTAACCCACGAACTAACCCTCCCCTTAACACTGAATCTAACCCTAAACCTCACCCTCACCCTAACCCTAATCCTAAACCTAACCCTAAACCTCACTCTAACTTTAACACTCACCCTCAACCTCACCGTAACTCTAACCATAACCCTAACAATATCACTAATCCCAACACTAAACCTAACCCAACAACAACCTTAATCCTAAAACTCACCCTCACCCAAAACCTAATAATAACCCTAACCCTCACCCTAACCCTAAAGTTCACCCTCACTGTAAACCTAACGCTCATTCAAACCCTTACCCTAACTCTAACCCTAACCATAAACCTCACCCTAACACTAACTGAACCCTCACCCTCACCCTGGCCCTCACCCTAAACCTAAACCTAACCCTAATCCTCATCCTAACCCTCACCCTAACCCTAACCCTCACCCTCACCCTAAACCTAACCCTCAACCTAACCCTAACCTTCACGCTCACCGAAAACGTAACCCTAACCCTAACCCTAACAATAAACCTAAGCCTAACCCTCACCTAACCATAACCCTCACCCTAATCCTAACCCTCACCCTAACCCTAACTCTAACCCTCACCCTCACCCTAACCCTAACCCTCATCCTCACCCTAAACCTCACACTAACCAGAACCCTAAGCCTTACCCTAACCCTAAACTTAACCCTAACCCACACCCTTATCTTAACCCTCACCCTCAGCCTAAACCTCAACTTTACCCTTACCATCATCCTCACCCTAAGCCTACCCCTAACCCTAAACCTCAACCTAAAACTCACCCTAACAGTAAACCTAACCATCACCCTAACCCTAACCCTCACCCTCAACCTCAAGCTCAGCATAAACCTAAGCCTAATCCTAACCCTTACTCTAACCCTCATCTTCTCCCTAGTCCTCACCCTAACCTTAATCCAAACCCTAACCCTCATCCTAACCCTCACCCTAAGCCTAAACCTAACCATCACCATAACCTTAATACTCACGCCCACACTCACCCTCAGCATAACCCTAAGCGGAAGCCTAACCCTAACCCTAACACTCACACTCACCCTCTCTCTAACCCTAATCCGAAACCTAACCCTACCCCTAAAACTTAACCTCAACCTAACCCTCACCCTACCCTTAACCCTAATATTAACCCTAACCCTAACCCATGAACTAACCCTTTCCCTAACCCTAAATCTAACCATAAACCTCACCCAAAACCTAACCCTGAACCTACCCCTAACACTAAACCTCGCCCTCACCCGAATCCTAACCCTCACCCTCACTGTAACTCTAACCCTCACCCTAGCCCTCACCTTAACCCTATTCCTAAACCTAAACCTCATCCTAACCCTCACCCTAACCCTAATCCTCACCTTCATGCTAGGCCTAAGCCTAAGCCTAAGCCTAACCCTTACTGTAACCCTCACCCTAACCCTAACACAAACACTAACCCTAACTCTAACCCTAAACCTCACTCTCACCCTAATCCTAACTCTAACCCTAACCCTAAACCTAAACCTCACCTTAACCCTAACCCTAACCTTCAACCTGAGCCTCACTGTTCCCATAATCGATACCCTAACCCTAACAATAACCCTAACCCTAACCCTAACACTCACCCTAAACATAACCCTCACCCTAACCCTAAAACTCACCCTAACACTTACCCTCACCCTAACAATAACACTAACCTTCACCCTAACCCTAACCCTCACTCTAACCCTAACCCTCACACTCATGCTTGTCCTAAGCCTAAGCCTAAGACAAAAACTAACCCTAAACCTCACCCTAACCCCAACAATAACACTAAAACTAACTTTAACCCTAAACCTCACCCTCACCCTAACCCTAACTCTAACCCTAACCCTAAACCTAAACCTCATCCTAACCCTAACCCTCACCCTCACCCTCACCCTCACTGTAACCGTAACCCTAACACTAACACTAACAGTAACCCTAACCCTAACCCTCATCCTAAACATAACCTTCACCCTAACCCTAACCCTCACCCTAACACTTACCCTCACCCTAACACTAATGCTAACCCTAACACTAACCCTCACACTAAACCTAACCATCACCCTAATCCTAAATCTCACCCTAACCCTAACCCTCGTCCTCACCCTAAACCTCACACTAACCATAACACTAATCCTCAACCTAACTCTCACCTTCAGCCTAAACCTAACCTTCACCCTTACCCTAACCCTCACCCTCAGCCTAACCCTCAAATTTACCCTTACTGTCACCCTCACCCTAACTCTCACCCTAACACTAATCCTTATCCTGACCGTCACCCTAACAGTAACCCTAACCATCAACCTAACCCTAACCCTCACCCTCAAACTTAGCCTCAGCCTAACACTAAGCCTAAGCCTAAACCTAACCCTAACCCTCACCCTCATCCTAACCCTAACCCTAACCCTAATCCTAACCCTAAGCCTCATCCTAACCCTTAACTTAACCATAAACCTAACCATCTATCTAAACCTAATCCTCATATACACCCATACCCTCAGCATTATCCTAAGCCTAAGCCGAACCCTAACCCTAACCCTCACCCTCAACCTTACTGTAAAACTAATCCTAAACGTAACCCTAATCATAAATGTAACCCTAACTCTAACATTAACCCTCATCCTAACCCTCACCCTCACCCTAACTCTAACCCTAAACCTCACCCTAACACTAACCCTAACCCTCACCCTCACCCTAGTCGTCACCCTAACCCTAATCCTAACCCTAAGCCTAATCCTAACCCTTAACAACCATAAACCTAACCATCTTGCTAAACCTAATCTTCATATACACCCATACCCTCAGCATAACCCTAAGCCTAAGCCGAACCCTATCCCTAACCCTCACACTCACCCTTATCGTAAACCTAATCCTAAATGTAACCCTAACCCTAACATTAACCCTCAAACTAACCCTCACCCTAACCCCAACCCTAACCCTAACCCTAACCCTAACGCTCACCCTAACCCTCCACATAACCCTAAATCTAACCCTAAAACTCACCCTCATCCTAACCATAACCCTAACCCTAAACCTCACCCTAAACCTGATCCTAACCCTCACCCTCACCCTCACCCTCACTGTAACTCTAACCCTAACCCTAATCCTAACATTGAACCTCACCCTAACCCTAACCCTAACCCTAACCCTCACCCTAAACCTAACCCTCACCCTCACCGTAACCCTAACCCTAATCCTAAACCTCACCCTAACCCTAACAATAACCCTCACTCTCACCCTAGCCCTCACCATAAACCTAATTGTAACCCTAAACCTCATCCAAACCCTAACCCTAACCCTAACACTAAACCTAAACCTAAAACTAAACCGTATCCCTCACCCTAAACCTAAATCTAAACCTAAAACTCATCCTCACTCTAACCCTAACCCTAACCCTAAACCTCACCCTCACCCTAGCCCTCACTCTAACCCTAATGCTAAATTTAACCCTCATCCTAACCCTCACCCTAACCCTAAACCTAACCCTCACCCTAATCCTAACCCTCACCCTTAACCTCACCGTTAGCCTACCCTAAACCTAACCCTAAACCTAATCCTAACCCACACACTCACCCTAACCTAACCATTACCCTAACCCTCAACCTAACCGTAACCCTCACCCTCAACCTCACCCTTAGCCTAACCCTAAGCCTAACCCTAAACCTAACCCTAACCCACAAACTCACCCTCAGCCTAAACCTAATCATAACCCTAACCATAAACCTAACCCTAACCCTCACCCCCACCCTAGCCTTCACCTTAACCCTAATCCTAACTCTAACCCAAACTCTAACCATACCCCTAACCGTAAACCTCACCTAAACCTAACCCTAACCCTCACCCTCACTGTAAGGGTAAACCTAACACTAAAACTAACTTTAACCCTTACCCTAACCAAAACACTCACCCTAACCCTAACCCTCACCCTAACACTTACCCTCACCCTTACAGTAAGTCTAACCCTAACACTAACCCTCACACTAATCTTAACACTCAACCTAACCCTAAACCTCACACTAACCCTAATCCTAACCCTCACCCTCACCCTAGCCCTCAAGCTAACCCTAATTGTAACCCTAACCCTCACCCTAACCTAACCTTAATTCTCAATCTAACCCTCACCCTCACCCTAACCCAAACAATAACCCTTGCCCTAACCCTCACCCTAACCTTCACCCTTACCCTTTTCTTAACTCTCAGCCTCAGCCTAATCCTCACCTTTCCACTTACCATCACCCTCACGCTAAACCTCACCCTAACCCTAACCCTCATCCTAATCCTCACCCTAAGCTTAACCCTAACCATCAACCTAACCCTATCCCTCACTCTCAACCTCACCCTCAGACTAATCCTAATCCTAAGCCTAAACCTAACCCTAACCCTCACCCTAACCCTAACCCTCACCCGAACCCTAACCCTAACTCTCACCCTAACCCTAACCCTAACCCTACTCGTAAACCCCACGCTAAAATTAACCCTAACCCGCACGCGCACCCTCACCCTCACTGTAACTCTAACCCTAACCCTATCAATAACAGTAACCCTAACCTGAACCATCACCCTAACTCTAACCCTAACCCTCATCTTCATGCTCGGACTAAGCCTAAACCTACGCCTAAGCCTAACCCTAACCATAACCCTCACCCTAACCCTACCCTAACACAAACCCTAAATCTAATTCTAAACCTCACTCTCACCCTAACACTAATTCAAACCCTAACCCTAAACCTAAACTTCATCCAAACTCTAACCCTAACACTCATCCTCACCCTCAGCCTAAACCTAAGCCTAACATTAACCATAACATTAACCCTAACTCTAACCTTCAAACTCACCCTCACCCTAAACCTAACTCTACCCCTAAACCTCACCATCACCCTAACCCTAAACCTAACACTAAACCTCACCCTAAACCTAACCCTAACCCTCACCCTAAACCTAAACCTCACACTCCCCCTCACGCTCAGCCTGAACCTAAGGCTAACCCTAACCCTAACCCTAAAACTCACACTCACCCTAAACCTAATCCTAAACCTAACCCTAGCCCTAACCCTCATCCTCACCCTAACCCTCACGCTAACCCTAACACTAAAACTAAAACTAACCCTCACACTCAGCCTCACCCTAAGCATAATTAGAACACTAAACCTCACCCATACCCTAACCCTAACACTAACCCTAACACTAACCCAAACCCTAACCCACCCAAAATCTCACCCTAACCCTAACACTAACTCTAACCCTAAAACTCAACCTAACCATGACCCTAACCCTAACTCTATCCCTAAACGTCACCCTCACCCTAACCCTCACTCTAACCCTAACCCAAACACTAAACCTCACCCTAACTCTAAACCTAAACCTCACACTCATCCTCACAGTAACCGTAAGCCTAAACCTAACCCTAACAATAACCCAAAAGCTAATACTAACCCTCACCCTAACCAGTAACCTCACCCTAACCCAAACCTCACCCTAAAACTTACCCTCACCCTAACCCTAACCCTAACCCTAACACTAACCCTCACACTAACCCTAAGCCTAAACCTAACCCTCACACTCTCCCTAACCCTAACACTAACCCTATTTCTAACCCTTAACCTAACCCTCCCCCTAACCCTATATCTAACCCTAAACCTCACACTAATCCTAAGCCTAAGCCTAAGCCTAAACCTAACTCTAAATGTAACCCTAATCCTCAGCCTCACCCTCACCCTATCCCAAAACCTAACCCTAACCAACACCCTCACCCTCAGCCTAACCCTAAGCCTAACCTTAAACCTAACCCTCACCATCACCTTAACCATATCCCTAACCCTAACCATGAACCAAACCCTAATCCTTATCCTCCCTCTCACCTTAACCCCAACCCTAACCCTCACCCTAAACCTAAGCCTAACCCTAACCCTAACCCTCACATTAACCCTCAGCCTAGCCCTCACGCTAACCCTAATCCTAACCCTAAACCTTATCCTGACCCTCAGCCTAACCCTCATCCTCACTCTAACCATAACACTAACCCTATTCCTAACCGTTAACCTAACCCTCCCCCTAACGCTATATCTAACCCTAAACCTCACGCTAACACTAACCCTATGCAAAAGCCTAACCCTAACGCTAACCCTCACCCTAACCCTAACCCTAACACTAACCCTAAACCTCACTCTCACCCTCAGCCTCACCCTAACCCTCACTCTAATCCTCAATCTAACCCTCACCCTAACCCTGACCCTAACCCTTACCATAACCCTACACTTAACCCTAACCCACACCCTTAACTTAAACCTCATCCTCAGCCTAAACCTCACGTTTAACGTTACAATCATCCTCAACCTAACCCTCCCCCTAACCCTAAAACTCATCCTAACCCTCACCCTAACTGGAAACCTAAACATCACCCTAACCCTAAACCTCACCCTCAACCTCAAGCTCAGCCTAAACCTAAGCCTAAGCCTAACCCTTACCTTAAACCTCACCCTCTCCCTAGCCCTCACCCTAACCCTAATCCTAACCCTAACCCTCATCCTAACCCTCACCCTAAACCTAAACCTAACCATTACCCTAACACTAATCCTCACGCCCACACTCACCCTCAGCCTAACCCTAAGCCGAAGCCTAACCCTAACACTCACACTCACCCTCACCCTAACCCTAATCCTAAACCTAAAACTACCCCTAATGCTTAACCTCAACCTAACCCTCACCTTCACCTTAACCCTAACACTAACCCTAAACCTAAACCACAAACTAAGCCTCTCCCTAACCCTAAATCTAACCATAAACCTCACCCTCACCCTAACCCTAATCCTACCCCTAACCCTAAACCTCACCCTAACCCTAACCCTCATCCTCACCCTCACCCTCACTTTAACTCTAACTCTAAGCCTAACAATAACACTAATCCTAAACCTCAACCTAACCCTAAGCCTAATCCTAACACACACCCTCACCAAAATCGTAATCCTAACCATAACCCTAACCCTCACCCTCAACATAACCTTAACCCTCATCAAAACCCTCACCCTAATCCTAAACCTCACCCTAGCACTAACCCTAACCCTCAGCCTCACCTTAGCCCTCACCGGAACACTAACCCTAACCCTAAGTCTCCTCCTATCCATAAACCTAACACTAACCCACACCATAACCCTAAACTTAATCTTAACCCTCAACCTAAACCTAACCCTCACACTCACCATAACCCTAAACCTAACCCTCACCCAAACCCTAAACTTAAACCGAACCCTAACTCTCACCCTCACCCTAACCCTAACCCTCACCCTAACCCTCACCCTCACCCTCAACCTCATCCTCAGCCTAACCCTAAGCCTAAACCTAACCCTAACCCTCACATTTGTCCTAACCCTTACCCTAATCCTAATCCTAACCCTAAGCCTAACCCTCACCCTCACCCTAATCCTCACCCTAACCCTAACTCTAACACTAACCCTAACCATAACCCTCACAATCAGCCTCAACCTTACCCTAAATCTAACTCTAAACCTCACCCTCACCCTAAACCTAACCATAACCCTAATCCTAAAACTCACAACAACCCTAACCCTAAACCTCACCCTCTACCTAGCCCTCAACCTAACCCTAATCCTAACCCTAACCCTCATCCTAACCCTCACCCTAACACTAACCCTAACCCTCACCCTCACCATCAGCCTAACCATAACCCTAACCCTAACGCTCAACCTAACTCTAACCCTCACCCTCACCGTAACCTTTAACCTAACCCTCACCCTAACCCTAAATTTAACCCGAACTCTAACTCTCACCCTAACCCTAAACCTAACCCTCACACTAACCCTAACCCTCACCCTAACGCTTACCTTCAGCATAAGCCTAAGCCTAATCCTAACCCTAACACTCACACTCACCCTAAGCTAAACCCTAAACCTAATCTTAAACCTAAGCCTAACCCTCACCCACACACTAACCCACACCCTATCCCTAACTCTAAGACTAACCCTAAGCCCAACGCTCACAATCACCCTCAACCAAACCATAACTCTAACCCTAAACCTCACCCTCACCCTAACGTTAACCCTAAACCTAACCTTAACCCTAAACCTCACACTCAACCTCAACCTCAGCCTAACCCTAAGCCTAACCCTAAACCTAACCCTAACACAAACACTCACCCTCACCCTAACCCTAATCCTATCCCTATCCCTAAACCTAACCCTCCCCCAAACTCTCACCCTAACCCTAATCCTAAACCAAACCCTAACCCTTAACCTCAACTGAACCCTCACCCTAACCTTAACCCTAACACTAACCCTAACCCTTCCAGGAACTAACCCTCCCCCTATCCCTAAATCTAAACCTAAGCCTCACCCTCACCCTAACCCTAACCCTAATCCTCTCCCTAACCCTAACCCTAACCCTAACCCTCATTCTTACCCTCAGCGTAACTCTATCCATAACCCTAACAATAACACTAAACCTAATCCTAAACCTAACGCTAACCCTAACCCTAACCCTATTTCTAACACTCACCCTCACCCTAACCATAATCCTAACCCTAACCATCACCGGAACCCTAACCCTCACCCTCACTGTAACACTAAACCTCATCCAAACCCTCACCCTTACCCTAACCCTAACACTTAACCTCACCCTAACACTAACCGTAAACCTCACCCTCACCCTAGCCCTCACCTTAACCTTAATCCTCATCCTAACCCTCACCCTAACCCTAACCCTAACCCTCACCCTAAACCTAAACCTAACTCAAACCCTCAACCTAACCCTAACCCTCATGTTCACGGTAACCCTAAAATAACCCTCACGCTAACCCTAAACTTAACCCAAATCCTAACACTCACCCTAAAACGAACCCTAACACACATCCTAACCCTAACCCTCACTCTCACCCTCAGCATAACCCTAAGCCTAACCATAACCCTAAGCCTCACACTCAACCTAAACCTTACCCTAATCTTAATCCTAACCCTAAGCTTAACCCTCACTCTCACCCTAACCCTAAATCTAACACTAACCCTAACCCTGACCCTCACAATCAGCCTCACCCTAACACTAACTCTAACCCTAAACCTCAACCTCACATTAACACTAACCCTAACCCTAAGCAAAACCTCACCGTAACCCTAACCCTAAACCTCACCCTCACCCTAGCACTTACCCTAACCCTAATCCTAACCCTAACCCTCATCCTAACCCTCACCCTAACAATAAACCTAAGCCTAACCCTCACCCTCAGGGTAAACCTTACCTTAAAACTCACCCTGACCCTAAACTTTAACTGAACCCTATCTCTCACACTAACCCTAACCCTAACCCTCACCCTAACCCTAACCCTCAACTTCAACCTCACCCTCAGCCTATGAATAAGCCTAACAGTAACTGTAACCCTAATCCTTACACTCAGAATAACGTTAAGCCTAATCCTAATCCTAAACCTAACCCTAAGCCTCACCCTCACCCTAACTCTCACCTTAACCCTAACCCTAACCCTAACCCTCACCCTCAGCCTCATCCTAACCCTAACTCTAACCCTAAATCTCAACCTCACCCTAACCCTAACCCTAAACCTAACCCTAAACCTCACCCTAAACCTAATCCTAAACCTCACCCTAACCCTAGCCCTCACCCTAACCCTAATCTTAACCCTAACCCTCATCCTAACCCTCCCCCTAATCCTAACCTTAACTCTCACCCTAACCCTAAACCTCACCCTCAACCTCACCCTCAGCTTAACCCTAAGCCTAAACCTAAACCTAACCCTAAAACACACACTCACCCTCACCCTAACCCTAATCCTAAACCTATCCCTAACCCAAACGCTCCCCCTAAATCTCACCCTATCCCTAACCCTAACACTAACCCTAACCCTAACCGTCAACCTAACCCTCATTCTAACCCTATCTCTTACCCTAAACCTCACCCTCAGCCTAAACCTAACAATAAACCTAACCCGAAGACTAAACCTCAACCTAACCCTAACATTAACCCTCACCCTCACCATAACAGAAAACCTAAACCTAACCCTAACAATAATTCTAACCCTAATCCTAAACCTAACCCTCACCATAACCCTCACCCTAACCCAAAACCTCACCCTAACACTTACCCTCACCCTAACGCTAACCCTAACACTAAACCTCAGTCTAACCCTAACCATAACCCTAACCCTAAAACTCAACCTAAACCTCACCCTCACCCTGACACTAACCCTAACACTAAACCTCACCCTAACCCTCCCCCTAACCCTAAATATAAACCTAAACCTCACCCTCACCTTCACCCTAACCCTAAACCTAAACCTCACCCTAACCATAACCCTCACCCTAATCATAACCCTCAACATAACACTTCCGCTCACCCTAACACTAACCCTAAACCTAACACTCACCCGCACACTAACCCTAACCCTCAACCTCATCCTAACCCTCACCCTAATCCTAACACTAACACTAACCCTCACCCTCACCCTAGCCCTCAACCTAACCCTAATTCTAACCTCATGCTCACCCTAACCCTAACCCTCATCCTCATCCTAAACCTCACACTAACCCTAACCCTAATCCTCAATCTAACCCTAAACCTTACCCTAACCCTAAACCTAACCCTAACACTCACCCTTATTTTAACCCTCAGCCTCAGCCTAAACCTCACTTTTACTTTTACCATCATCCTCACCCTAACCCTCCCCCTAAACCTAAACCTCATCCTAACCCTCACCCTAACCTTAAACCAAAATATCATCCTAACCTTAAATTTCATCATCAACCTCACCCTCAGCCTAACCCTAAGCCTAAGCCTAAGCCAAACCCTCACACTCACCCTCACCCTAACCCTAATCCTAACACTAACCCTAAACCTAACCCTTAACCTCAACCTAACCCTCACCCTAACCTTAACCCTAACACTAACCCTAACCCTAGAACATGAACTAACCCTCCCCCTAACCCTAAATCTAAGCCTAAACCTCACCCTCACCCTAACCCTAATCCTAACCCTAACCCTAAACCTCACCCTAAACCTAACACTAACCCTCCCCCTCCCCCTCCCCCTCACTGTAACTCTAACCCTAACACTAACAATAACACTAACTCTAACCCTAACGCTCACCCTAACACTAACCCTATCCCTAAACGTCAACCTAACCCTCACCCTCATCCAAACCCTAATACTAAACCTAACACTAACCCTCACCCTAACCCTCCACCTACCCCTAACTCTAACCCTAAAACTTACCCTCACCCTACCCTAACTCTAACCATAAACCTCACCATAAACCTCACCCTAACCTCACCCTCACCCTCACCCTCAACCTCAACCTCACTGTAACTCTAAACCAAACCTTAAAAATAAGAATCACAATAATCCTAACCCTAACCCTAAACCTAACCATAACCATAACCCAAACCCTGAGCCTCACACTTCCCGCAAACTTAACCCTAACCATACCATAACACTAACAATAACCCTAACCATAACTCTAACCCTAACCCTAACCCTTACCCTTACCTAAAACTCATCCCCAAACTCACCCGCAGCCTAACCCTAACCGTAAACATAACACTAACCCTAACACTCACCGTGACCCAATCCCTAACCATAAACCTAACCCTAATCGAACTACTAAACCTAACCTCAAACTTAAGCCTAACCATTGCCTAACCCTAACGCTAATCCTCACCCTCATTGTCACCCTAACCCAAACAATAACCCTAACCCTCACCCTAACCCTAAGCCTAACCCTAACCCTAGTCTTCACCGTAACCCTAATCCTAACTTTATCCCTCATCCTAACCCACAGCTTAACTTTAAACCTAACCCTCACCCTAACTCTAACCCTCACTCTTAACTTCACCCTTAGCCTAACCCTAAGCCTAATCCTAAACCTCACCCTAATCCACACACTCACCCTCAACCTAACCCTAACCCTAACCCTCACCCTAACCATAACCCTAACCCTCAACCTCACCCTGAGCCTAACCCAAAGCCTAACCCTAACCTTAACCCTAACCCACACACTCACCCTCACCATAACCCTAATCCTAACCCTAACCCTAACCCTAACCCTAAAACTCACCCTCACCCTAGCCTTCACCCTAACACTAATCCTAAACCTAACCCAAACTCTAACCATAACCCTAACCCTAAACCTCACCCTAAACCTAACCTTAACTGTCACCCTCACTGTAAGGGTAACCCTAACCCTAACCGTAATAATAACTGTAACCCTTATGCTAACCCTCACCCTAAAGCTAACACTTACCCTTAACTTAAACCTCGGCCTCAGCCTAATCATCACCTTTACACTTACCTTCACCCTTACGCTAACCCTCACCCTAACTCTAACCCTCATCCTAAGCCTCACCCTAATCGTAACCCTAACCATCACCCTAACCCTATACCTGACCCTCAACCTCACCCTCAGACTAACCCTAAGAATAAGCCTAAACCTAAACCTAATCCTCAACCTCACCCTAGCCCTCACCCTAACCATAGTCCTAACTCTAACCCTCACCCTAACCCTAAACCTAACCCTCACCCACACCCTCATCCTCACCGTAACTCTAAACCTAACCCTATCAATAACACTAACCCTAACCCGAACCATCACACTAACATTAACCCTAACCCTCACCCTGATGCTCGGACTAAGCCTAAGCCTAAGCCTAAGCCTAACCCTAACCCTCACCCTAACCCTCAACCTTACACTAACCCTAACTCTATCCTTAAACCTCACTCTCACCCTAACACTAATTCTAAACCTAACCCTAAACCTAAAGCTCATCCTAACCCTAACCTAACACTCACCCTCAGCCTCAGCCGAAACCTAAGCCTAACATTAACCCTAACCCTAACCCTCACACTCACCCTCACCCTAAACCTAACTCTACCTCTAAACCTCACCCTCACCCTAACCCTAAACCTAACACTAAACCTCACCCTAACCCTAAAGCTAACCCTCACACTAAACCTAACCCTCACCCTCACCCTCACGCTCAGCCTAAACCTAAGGCTAAACCTAACCCTAACCCTAACACTCACACTCATCCTAACCCTAACCCTAATCCTAACCTTAACCCTAGCCCTAACCCTCATCCTCACCCTAACACTCACCGTAACCCTAACATAATCCTAAAACTAATCTTCACACTGAGCCTCACCCTAACCCTAATTCTAACACTGAACCGCACCCACACCCTAACCCTAATGCTAACCCTAAACATAACCCTAACCCTAACCCCCCCAACTCTCACCCTAACCCTAACACTAACCCTAACCCTAAACCTCAACCTAACCTCACTCTAACCCTAACTGTATCCCTAAATCACACCCTCACCCTAACCCTCACTCTAACCCTAACCCAAATACTAAACCTCACCCTAACCCTAACCCCAACCCTCACACTCACCCTCACAGTAATCGTAACCCTAAACCTAACCCTAACAATAACCCTAAAGCTAATCCTAACCCTCACCCTAACCATAACCCTCAGCTAAAACCAAATCCTCACCCTTAAATTTACCCTCACCCTAACACTAACCCTAACATTAACACTAACCCTCACATTAACCCTAACCCTAAACCTAAACCTAAACCTCAACCTAAACCTCACCCTCACCCTAACCCTAACACTAACCCCATTCCTAACCCTTAACCTAGCCCTCCTGCTAGACCTATATCTAAACCTAAACCTCACGCTAACCCTAAGCCCAAGCCTAAGCCTAACCCTAACCCTAACCCTAAAAGTAACACTAAGCCTCAGCCTCACCCTTACCCTAACCCAAACCCTAACCCTAACCAACACCCTCACCCTCAGCGTAACCCTAAGCCTAACCCTAAACCTAACCCTAACCATCACCTTAAACCTAACACTAACCCTAACCATAACCCTTTGCCAAAGCCTAATCCTCAGCCTCCCCCTCACCCTAACCCAAACACTAAATCTAACCCTCACACTCACACTCAACCTAAACCTAATCCTCAACCTAACCCTATCCCTAAACCTAACCCTCACATTAACCCTCAGCCTAGCCCTCACCCTAACCCTAATCCTAATCCTAAAACTTATGCTAACCCTCAGCCTAATCCTAACCCTAACCCTCACCCTAACCCTAACCCTCAATGTAAGCCTCAACCTAACCCTAACTCTATATCTAACCTTAACCCTCACCCTCACTGTCACCGTAACTGTAACCCAAAACCTAAGCCTAAAAATAACCCTAACCCTCACCCTCACCCTAACACTAATCATAAACCTAAAACTACCCCTAACCCTTAATGTCAATCTAATCCTCACCCTAACCTTAACGCTAACACTAACCCTAACCCTAACCAACGAACTAACCCTCCCCCAACTCTAAATATAACCATAAACCTGACACTCACCCTAACCCTAATCCTAACCCTAACCCTAATCCTCACCCTAACACTAACCCTAAGCCTCACCCTCACCCTCAATTTAACTCTAACTCTAACCCTAACAATAACACTAATCCTAAACCTAAATCTAACCCTAAGCCTAACCCTAACCCTAATCCTAAAACACACCCTCACCCTAACCCTAATCCTAACCATTACCCTAACCCTCACCCTCACCATAACCTTAACCCTCATCCAAACCCTCAACCTAACCCTAATCTTAACCCTAATTCTCCTCCTAACCCTCAACCTAAACCTAACACTAACCCTGACCCTAACCCTCAAAATCAGCTTCAACCTAACCCTAACTCAAACCCTAAACCTCACCCTCACCCTAAACCTAACCATAACTGTAACCCTAAAACTCACCACAACCCTAACCCTAAAGCTCACCCTCCCTCTAGCCCTCACCCTAACGATAATCCCAACCCTAAGCCCTATCCTAAACCTCATCCTATCACTAACCCTAACCCTCATCCTTACCATCACCCTAAGCCTAACCCAAACTCTCAAACTAACTCTAAACCTCACCCTCACCATAACCGTTACCCTATCCCTCACACTAACCCTAAATTTAACCCGAACCCTAACGCTCACCCTAAACCTAACCCTAACACTCACCCTAACCCTAACCTTAACCCTCACACTAAACCTAACACTAAACCTAAACCTCACCCTAACCCTAAACCGAATCCTCACCCTCACCCTTACTCTCAACTTAACTCTAACCCTAAACCTAACAATAACCCTAAACCTAAACCCAACCCTAACCAACACACTCACCGTAACTCTAAACCTAAGCCTAACACTAAAACTCACCCTCATCCTCACCCTCACCTTCATCCTAACTCAAACCCTAATCCGCACCCAAACCCTCACCCTCAGCCTAAACCTAAGCCTAAACAAAACCCTAACCCTAACCATCACCTTGACCCTAACCCTAACCCAAACCCTAACCCTGAACCAAAACCTAATCCTCAGCTTCACCCTCACCCTAACCGAAACCCTAACCCTAACCCTCACCCTAACCCTAAGCCTAACCCTAAACCTAACCCTCACACTCACCCTCACCATAACCATAATCCTAAACCAATCCCTATCCCTAAACCTATGCTTCACATTAACCCTCAGCCCTGCCCTAATGCTAACCCTAATCCTAACCCTAAACCTTATCCTAACCCTCACCCTAACCCTACCCCTAAACCTCACCCTCACCTTCAGCCTCATTTTAACTCTAACTCGAACCCTAACAATAACACTAATCCTAAACCTAAACCTAACCCTAACCCTAACCCTAAACCTAATCCTACCACACACCCTCACCCTAACCCTAATCCTAACCATAGCACTAACCCTCACCCTAAACCTCACACTAACCCTAACACTAATCCTCAATCTAACCCTTACCCTCACCCTAAACCTAACCCTCACCATTATCCTAACACTAACCCTAACCATAACCATAATCATAACCCTCAACCTCAGCCTCACATTCAAAGCAAACATAACCCAAACCATAACACTAACAATAACCCTAACCCTCACCCTAATCCTAATCCTACACCTACCCCTAAACCTCACCCTAGCCCACACCCTAAACCTAAGCCTAAGCCTAACCCTCACCCTAAATCTCACTCTAACCCTAACCCCAAACCTCAACCGAACCCTAACCTTCAACCTCACCCTTAGCCTAACTCTAATCCTAACCTGAATCCTAAACTTAACCCTCACACTCACAATCACCTTAACCCTAGACCTAATCCTAAACTTAACACTAACCCTCACCCTCAACCTAAACCTCACCCTAACCCGAACCATAACCCTCAACCTCAGCCTCACATTCACAGCAAACTTAACCCAAACCATAACACTAACAATAACCCTAACCCTCACCCTCAACCTAACCCTAAACCTAAACCTAAACCTGACCCTAACCCTAATCCTAACCCTCACCCTCACCCTCACAGTAACCATAACCCTAACCCTAACACTTACAATAACCCTAACGCTAACCCTATACCTCACCCTAACCATATCCTTCACCCTAAACCTAACCCACAACCTAAAGCTTATCCTCACCTTAACCCTAACCCTCACACTCACCCTAACCCTCACCCTAATCCTAATCCTAACCCTAAGCCTAACCCTCTCCCTCACCCTAACCTTCACCCTAAACCTAACTCTAACACTAACCCTAACCCTAACCCTCACCCTCAGCCTCACTCTAACCCTAACTATAACCTTAAACCTCCCCCTCCCCCCACCCTAACCCTAACCCTAACCCTAAACATCACCCAAACCCTAAACCTAAACCTCACCCTCACCCTAGCCCTCACCCTAATCCTAAATCTAACACTAAACCTCATTCTAACCTAACCTTAATCTTAATCCTATCCCTAACCCTAACCCTCACCCTCACCCTAACCCTCACCTGAACCCTAACCCTAACACTAACCCTCACCCTCACTCTAATCCTAACCACAACTGTAACCCTAAACCCCACCCTCACCCTAACCCTCACCCTAAACCTAAACCTCCCCCCTACACTAAGCCTAATCCTCAATCTCACCCAAGCACTCACACTAACCCTAATCCTAAACCTAATACTCCCCCTAACCCTAACTCTAACCCTAAACCTCACCCACAACCTACCCCTAAGCCTAAACCTAAACCTAACCCTAACACAAATATTCACCCGCACCTTTACACTAATCCTAACCCTAAACCTTACCCTCCCCCTAATTCTCACCCTAACCCTAACCCTAACACTTACACTACCACTAACCCTCAACCTAACCCTCACCCTAACCCTAACTCTAACCCTAAACCACACCATCACCCTAAACCTAACTCTAACCCTAACCCAAACCCTAAACCTCATCATAAAACTAACCCTCACCCTCACCCTCAGCCTAAAACTAAACCTGACCCTAACAATAACCCTAACACTAATCCTAACCCTCACCCTAACCATAATGCTCACCCTAACCCAAAACCTCACCCTAACCCTTAACCTCACCCTAAAACTAGCCCTAACCCTAACACTAACCCTCACACTAACCCTAACCCTAACCCTAAACTTCACCCTAACCCTAAGCCTATATCTAACCCTAAACCTCACGCTCAGCCTAACCCTAACCCTAATACTAACACTAACACTCACCGGCACCCTCAACCTCACCATAACTCTAACCCAAACCCTAACACTAACACTAACCCTAACCCTAACCATCACTTTAACCCTAATCCTCACCCCCACCCTCAGCCTCAGCCTAACCCTAAGCCTAACCGTAACCCTCACACTAACCTCACCGAAACCCTAACCCTAACACTGACCCTAACCCTAAACCTAACCCTAAACCTAAACCTAAACCTCATTATCAGCATCACCCCCACCCTAACCTAAACTCTAACCCGAACACTCACCCTAACCCTAAGCCCAACCCTAACCTTAACCCTAACCTTCACACTCACTCTACCCTAAACCTAATCCTAAAACTAACACTACTCCTAAAACTAACCCTCACCATAATCTTCACCCTAACCCTCATCCTAACCCTTATCCTAAACCTAAACCTCAAACTAAACCTAAATCTACCCCTAATCCTCAACCTCACCCTAACCCTAACTCTAACCCTAACACTAACACTAAACCTCACCATAAGCCTAACCCTAACCCTCACCCTAACCCTAAACCTCACCCTCACCCTCAGCCTATAGCTAAGCCTAACCCTAAACCTATCCCTAACACACACTCACCCTCAACCTAACACTAATCCGAACCCTAACCATAACCCTTCCCTTAACTCTCACCCTAACCCAAGCCTTAACACGAACACTAACCCTAACCCTCAACTAAACCGTCACCCTAACCCTAACTCTAAACCTAAACCTCACCATCATGCTAACCCTAACTCTAACCCTAACCCAAACCCTAAAACTCAACCTAACCCTAACCCTAACACTCATCCTCACCCTCACCATAACCATAACCCTAAACCTAACCCTAACAATAACCCTAAACCTATTCCGAACCCTCACCCTAACCATAACCCTCACCCTAACCCAAAAAATCACCCTATCACTTACCCTCACCCTAACACTAACCCTCACCCTAACACTAACCCTCACACTAAACCAATCCCTAACCCTAACCCTAAACTTCAACCTAAACCAGACCCTCACCCTAACCCTAAAAATAACCCTAAACATAACCCTCACCCTATCCCCCCCTTAAAGTTATATCTAACCCTCAACCTCACCCTCACACTCACCCTAACCCTAACCCTAAACCCCACCCTAACCCTAACCCTAAACCTCACTCTCATGCTAAGCCTAAGCCTAAGCCTAAACTTAACCCTATCCCTAACACTCACCATAACCCCAACACTAACACAAAACCTAACTCTAAACCTAAACCTCACACTCAAACTAACGCTAACACTAACCCTAACCCTAAACCTGAGCCTCATCCTAAACCTCACCCTCACCCTCAACTTCACCGTAACTGTAACCCTAACCCTAAACCTAACAATAACACTAACACTAACCCTAAACCTCATACTAACCATAACCTTCACCCTAATCCTAACCCTCACCCTAACAGTTACCCTCATCCTAACACTAACCCTAACCCTAACACTAACCCTCACACTAAACCTAACCTTCACAATAACCCAAAACCTCACCCTAACCCTAAACCTCAACCTGAACCTAGACCTCAACCAAACCCTAACCCTCATCCTCACCCTAAAACTCACATTAACCATAACACGAATCCTCAATCTAACCCTCAACCTCACCCTAACCCTAACCCTAACCATTACCCTAACCCGAACGCTCAGCCTAACCCTCACCTTTACCCTTACCGTGACCCTCAACCTCACCCTCACCCTAAATCTAATCCTCATCCTATCCCTCACCCTAATGGTAAACCCAACCATCACCCTAATCCTAACCCTCACCCTCAGCCTCAGCCTCAACCTAACCCTAAGCCTAAGCCTAACCCTAACCCTAACCCTCACCCTCACCCTAGCCCTCACCCTAACCCTAATCCTAACCCTAACCCTCATCCTAACCCTTAACCTAACCATAACCCTAACCATCTTTCTAAACCTAATCCTCATCAACACCCATACCCTCAGCCTAACCCTAAGCCTAAGCCGAACCCTAACCCTAACCCTCACACTCACCCTCACTGTAAAACTTATCCTAAAACAAACACTAATCCTAGCATTATACCTCAACCTAGCCCTCACCATAACCCTAACAATAACACTAACGCTAACCCTAACCCTCAGCCTAAATCTCCCCCTAACAGTATCTCTAACCCTATACCACACCCTCACCCTAACTATAACCCTAAACCTAAACCTCACCCTAACCCTGGTCCTAAACCTCACCATCACCCTCACCCTCACTGTAACTCTAACCCTATCCCTAATACTAACCCTCACCCTCACCCTAACCCTAACCCTAACCCTAACACTCACCCTCACCATAATGCTAACCCTGAACCTAACCCTAAACCTCACCCTAATGCTAACCCTAAACCTCACCCTCACTCTAACCCTCATCCTAACCCAAATGCTAACCCTAAACCTCACCCTCACCCTCATGCTCGGCCTAAGCCTAAGCCTAAGCCAAAGATTAACCCTGACCCTGACCCTCACCCTAACCCTAACCGTAACACTAACCCTAACCCTAACCCTCACACTAACCCTCAACCTAACACTAACTCTAAACCTAAACCTCACCCTCACCCTCACCCTAACCCTCACCCTCACCCTCACCCCTTTCCTAATATTAAACCTAAACCTAACCCTAACCCTAACCCTAAAAATAAGAGTAACCCTCACCCTAACCCTCACCATAACCCTAACCCTAACACTCACCCTCACCATAGCCCATAACCAAACCCTAAGCCTAAGCCTAACCCTCACCCTAACCCTCACTCTAATCCTAAACCCAACACTCACTTTAACCATAAACCTCACCCTCACCCTAACTCTAATCCTAACCCTAACCCTAACTCTAACCCTCCCCTTAACTCTCACCCTAACCCTAACCTTAAAAGGAACACTAACCCTAACCCTCAACCTAACCCTCACCTTAATCCTAACTCTAACCTAAACCTCACCCTGACCCTAAACCCAACTCTAACATTAACCCAAACCCTAAACCTCACTCTAACCCTAACCCTAACCCTCATCCTCACCCTCACCGTAACCGCAACCCTAAACCTAACAATAAGAATAACCTTAACCCTATTCCTAACCCTCACCCTAACACTTACCCTCACCCTACCACTAACCCTAAACCTCACCCTAACCCTCTCCCTAACCCTATATGTAACCCTCAACCTCACACTCACCCTAAACCTAACCTTAAACCCCACATTAACCCTAACTATAACCATCACCCTTATGCTCGGCCTAAGCCTAAGCCTAAGCCTAAGCCTAACACTAAACCTAAACATCACCCTAACCCCAACAATAACATTAAACCTAACTCTAACCCTAAACCTCACCCTAACCCTAACCCTAACAATAACCCTCACCCTAACCCTAACCCTCATCCTAACATTTACCCTCACCCTAACACTAACACTCACGCTAACACTAACCCTCACACTAACCCTAACCATCACCCTTACCCTAAACCTCACACTAACCCTAACCCTTAACCTCAACCTAGCCCTCAACCTAACCCTAACCCTCATCCTCACCCTAAAACTCACACTAACCCTAACAGTAATCCTCAATCTAACGCTAACCCTCACCCTAACCCTAACACTCACCCTTACCGTTAACCTCACCCTCAGCCTAACACTCACCTTTACCCTTACAATCACCCTCAAACTAACCCTCAGCCTAAAACTAATCCTCATCCTAACCCTCACCCTAACGGTAACCCCAACCATCACCCTAACCCTAACCCTCACACTCACCCTCAGCCTCAGCCTAAACCTAAGCCTAAGCCTTGGCCTAACCCCAACCCTCACCCTCACCCTAACCCTAAACCTCATCCTAACACTTAACCTAACTATAAACCTAACCATCTTTCTTAACCTAATCCTCATCCCCACCCATATCCTCAGCCTATCCCTAACACTAAGCCGAACCCTAACCTTAACCCTCACACTCACCCTCACTGTAAACCTAATCCTAAACCTAACGCTAACCCTAAAATTAAACTTCAGTCTAACACTCACCCTAACCCTAACCCTAACCCTAACCCTAATGCTCACCCTGAACCTCCCCCTAACCCTAACTCTAAACCTAAACGTCACCCTCACCCTAACCCTAACACTAACCCTAAACCTCAACCTAAACCTAATCCTTACCCTCAACCTCACCCTCACTGTAACTCTAACCCTAACCCTAATCCTAACCTCACCCTCACCCTAACCCTAACCCTAACGCTCACCCTTACCTAACATTCACCCTCACCTGTAACACTAACCCTAACCCTAACACTAAAACTCAACATAACCCTAACAATAACCCTCAACCTCATCCTAGCCCTCACCCTAAACCTAATTGTAACCTTAAACCTCATCCAAAACCTCGCCCTAACCCTAACCCTAACCCTCAACCTAACCCTAAACCTAATTCTAACCCTCAACCTAACCCTAACCCTGACCCCAACGTAACGCTAAACCTAACTCTCACCCTAAACCTAAACCTCATCCTAACCCTAACCCTCACCCTCACCCTAACCCTAACACTAATCCTAACCTTAAACCTCACCCTAACCCTAACTCTAACCCTAAACCTGACCCTCACACTAACCCTCACCCTAACCCTAAAACTCACCCTCACCCTAGCCTTCACCCTAACCCTAATCCGAACCTTAACCCTCATCCTAACCCTCACCCTATCCCTAAACCTAACCCTCAACCTAACCCTAAACCTCACCCCTAACCTCACCCTTAGTCTAACCCTAAGCCTAACCCTAACCCACACACTCACCCTCAACCTAACCCTAACCCTAACCCTCACCCTAACCCTAACCCTCATCCTCAACCTCACCCTTAGCTAACCCTAAGCCTAACCCTAAACCTAAACTTAACACACACACTCACCCTCACCCTAACGCTAATCCTAAACCTAACCCTAACCCTCACACTCACCCTAGCCTTCACCCTAACCCTAATCCTAAATCTAACTCAAACTATAACCATAACCCTAACCCTAAACCTCACCCTAAACCTAACCCTTACCCTCACCCTCACTGTAAGGGTAACCCTAATCCTAACACTAACAATAACCGTAACCCTAACTCTTACCCTCACCCTAACCATAACAATCACCCTAAACCTAAACCTCATCCTAACACTTATCCTCAACCTTATCTTAACCCTAAGCCTCAGCCTAATCCTGACCTTTATGCTTACCATCACCCACACCCTAACCCTCACCCTAATACTAACCCTAATCCTTACCCTCACCCTAATCATAACCCTAACCATCACTCTAACCCTATTCTTCACCCTCAACCTCACCCACAGACTAACCCTACGCCTAAGCCTAAACCTAACCCTAACCCTCAACCTCACCCTAGCCCTCATCCTAACCATAATCCTAACCCTAACCCTCACCCTAACCCTAACCCTAAACTTACCAAAAACCCCACCCTAACCCTAAACCTAACCCTCACCCGCACCCTCACCCTCACCGTAACTCTAACCCTAATCCTATCAATAACATTAAACCTAACCCGAACCATCACCCTAAACCTAACCCTAACCCTCACCCTCATGCTCGGACTAAGCCTAAGCCTAAGCCTAACCCTAAACCTAACTTTCAACCTAACCCTATTTCTAACCCTAACCCTAACTCTAACCCTAAATCTCACTTTCACCCTAACACTAATTCTAACCCTAACCCTAAACCTAAACCTCATCCTAACCTTAACCCTAAGACTCACCCTCACCCTCAACCTAAACCTATGCTTAACATTAACCCTAATCCTAACCTTCACACTCACCCTCACCCTAAACCTAACTCTACCCCTAAACCTCACCATCACCCTAACCCTAAATCTAACACTAAACCTCACCCTAACCCTAACCTTAAGCTCTCCCTAAACCTAACCCTCACCCTCAGCTTCAGGGTAAACCTAAGGATAACCCTAACCCTAAACCTAACCCTCACACTCACCCTAACCCTAAACCTAATCCTAATCCTAACCCTAGCCCTAAACCTCACCCTCACCCCAAACCTCACCCTAACCCTAAAACTAACCCTGAAACTAACCCTCACACTCAGCCTCAACCTAACCCTAATTCTAACACTAAACCTCACCCACACTATAACCCTAACGCTAACCCTCACCCTGACCCTAACACTAACACTAAACATAAATCTAACCCTAAACCTCACCCTCAACCTAACCCTCACTCTAACCCTAACCCAAACACTAAACCTCACCCTAACCCTAAACCTCACCCTCACCCTAGCCCTCACCCTAACCCTAATTCTAATCTTCACCCTCACCCTAACCCAAACCGTCATCCTCACACTAAGCCTCACCCTAACCCTAACCCTAATCCTCAATCCAAACCTCACCATAACCCTTATCATAACCCTAAACTTAACCTTAACCCACACACTTAACTTAAACCTCACCCTCAGCCTAAACCTCACTTTTACCCTTACCATCATCCTCACCCTTACACTCCCCCTAACCCTAAACCTCATCCTAACCCTAACCCTAGCCATAAACCTATCCCTAACCCTCACCCTCAACCTCAAGCTCAGCCTAACCCTAAGCCTAAGCCTAACCCTTACCATAAACCTCACCCTCTCCTTAGCCTTCACCCTAACCCTATCCTAACCCTAACCCTCATCCTAACCCTCACCCTAACCCTAAACATAACCATCACCCTAACCATAATCCTCAAGCCCACACTCACCCTCAGCCTAACCCTAAGCTGAGGTCTAACCCTAACCCTAACACTCAAACTCACGATCAACCTAACCCTAATCCTAATCCTAACTCTACCTCTAACCCTTAACCTCAACCTAACCCTCACCCTAACCTTAACCCTAACACAAACCCTAACCCTAACCCACGAACTAACCCTCCCCCTAACCATAAATCTAAACATAACCTCACCCTCACCCTAACCCAGTACTACCCCTAACCCTAAACCTCACCCTAACCCTAACCATAACCCTCACACTCACCCTCACTTTAACCCTAACTCTAAACCTAACAATAACACTAATCCTAACCCTTAACCTAACCCTGACCCTAACCATAACACTAATCCTAACACACACCCTCACCCTAACCCTAATCCTAACCATGACCCTAACCCTCACCCTAACCATAACCTTTACCCTCATCCAAACCGTCACCCTAACCCTAAACCTAACCCTGAACCTCACCCTAACACTAACCCTAAACCTCACCCTCAACCTAGACCTCACCCTAACCCTAATCCTAACCCTAATTCTTCTCTTACCCCTCAGCCTAAACCTAACACTAATTCACACCCTAACCCTGAACCTAACCCTAACTCTCAACCTAACCCTAACCCTCAAACTCAAGGTAACCCTAACTCTAACGCTCATCCAAACCCTAAACTTAACACAAACCCTAACTCTCACCCTAACCCTAATCCTAACCCTCACCCTAACCCTGAACCTCACCCTCAGCCTTACCCTAAGCCTAAACCTAACCCTAACCCTAACCCTCACAATCACCCTAACCCTTATCCTAATCCTAATCCTAACCCTAAGCCTAACCCTCACCCTCACCCTAACCCTCATCCTAAACCTAACTCTAACACGAACCCTAACCCTAACCCTCACAATCAGCCTCAACCTAACCCTAACTCTAAACCTAAATCTCACCCTCACCCTAAACCTAACCATAAAGCTAACCCTAAACCTCACCACAACCCTAACCCTAAACCGCACCCTCAACCTAGCCCTCACCCTAACCCTAATTCTAACCCTAACCCTCATCCTAACCCTCACCCTAACACTAACCCTAACCCTCACCCTCACCATCACCCTGACCCTAAACCTGAACCTAATGCTCAACCTAACCCTCACCCTCAACCTCACCATAACCCTTACCTTAACCCTCACCCTAACCCTAAATTTAACCCGAACCCTAACTCTCACATAAAACCTAAACTTAACCCTCACCCTAAACCTAACCCTCAAACTCACCCTCACCCTCAGCCTAAGCCTAAGTCTAATCCTAACCCTAACTCTAACCCTCACACTCACCCTAAGCCTAACCCTAATCCTAATCCTAACCCTAAGCCTAACCCTCACCCTCACACTAACCCTCACCTTAACCCTAACCCTAACACTAACCATAACCCTAACCCTCACCCTCATCCTCACCCTAACCTTAACTCTAACCCTAAACCTCCCCCTCCCCCTAACACTATCCCTTACCCTCAACCTAAGCCTAACCTCACCCTCACCTCAACCTCAGCCTAACCCTAAACCTAACCCTAAACCTAACGCTAACACACACACTCACCCTCACACTAACACTAATCCTAAACCTTTCCCTAACCCTAACCCTCCCTCAAATTTTCACCCTAACCCTAACCATAACACTAATCCTAACCCTAACCCTCAACCTAACCCTCACCCTAAACCTAACTCTAACACTAAACCTCACACTCACCCTAAACCTAACTCTAACCCAAACACAAACCCTAACCCTCACCCTAACCCCAAACCTAGCCATCACCCTAACCCTAATCCTCACCCCCATCCTCACCCTCAGCCTAAACCTAAGCCTAAACCTAACCCTATCCCTAACACTCACCCTAACCCTAATCCTAACCCTACCCCTAAACATTAACCTCATCCTAACCCTCACCCTAACCTTAACCCTAACACTAACCCTAACACTAACCCACGAAATAACCCTCCCCCAACCCTAAATCTAACCATGAACCTCACCTCACCCTAACCCTAATCCTACCCCTATCCCTAAACCTCACCCTAACCTTAACCATAACCCTCACCCTCATTAAACTCTAACTCAAACCCTAACAATAACACTAATCCTAACCCTAAATCTAACCCTAACCCTAACCATAACTCGAATCCTAACACACACCCTCACCCTAACCCTAATCCTAACCATAACCCTAACCCTCACCATAATCTTAACCCTCACCCAAACCCTCACTGTAACCCTAACCCTAACCCTAAACCTCACCCTCACCCTAGCCCTCACCCTAACCCTAATCCTAACCCTAATTCTCATCCTAACCCTCACCCTCAACCTAACACTAACCCACTCCCTAACCCTAAACCTAACCCTAAACCACAACCTAACCCTAAACCGCACGCTCAACATAACCCTAATCCTAACCCTCACCCAAACCCTAAACTTAACCGGAACCCTAACTCTCACCCTAACCCTAATCCAAACCCTCACCGTAACCCTCACTCTCACCCTCAGCCTAACCCTAAGTCTAACCCTAACCCTAACACTAACCCTCACAATCACCCTAACCCTTATCCTAATCCTAATCCTAACCCTAAGCCTAACCCACACCCTCACCCTAACCCTCATCCTAAAACTAAATCTAACATGAACCCTAACCCTAACCCTCACAATCAGCCTTAACCAAACAATAACTCTAACCTTAAAGCTCACCCTTACCCTAAACCTAACCATAAGGCTAATCATATACCTCACCAAAACCCTAACCCTAAACCTCAACCTCACCCTTGCCCTCACACTAACCCTAATCCTAAAACTAACCCTCATCCTAACACTCACCCTAACACTAACTCTAACCCTCACCCTCACCATCACACTAAACCTAAACTTTACCCTAACACTCAACCTAACCCTAACCCTCACCCTCACAGCAACCCTTACCCTAACCCTCACCCTAACCCTAAATTTAACTCGAACCCTAACTCTCACCCAAACCCTAAACTTAACCCTCACCCTAACCCTAACCCTCAAATTCACATTCACTCTCAGCCTAAGTCTAAGCCTAACCCTAACCCTAAACCTCAACCTCAACCTCAAACTCAGACTAACTCTAAACCTAACCCTAAACCTAACCCTAACACATATACTCTCCCTCACACTAACCATAATCCTCACCCCCATCCTCACCCTCAGTCTAACCCTAAGCCTAAGCTTAACCCTAGCCCTAACCCTCACACTCAACCTCACCTTAAACCTAACACTAACCCTACACCTAACCCTTAACCTCAACCGAACCCTCACCCTAACCTTAACCCTAACACTAACCCTAACCCTAACCCACGAACTAACCCTCCCCCTAACCCTAAATCTAACCATAAACCTCACCCTCACCCTAACCCTAATCCTACCCCTATCCCTAAACCTCAGCCTAACCCTAACCATAACCCTCACACTCACTTTAACTCTAACTCAAACCCTAACAATAACACTAATCCTAACCCTAAATCTAACCCTAACCCTAACCCGAATCCTAACACACACCCTCACCCTAACCCTAATCCTAACCATAACCCTAACCCTCACCCTCACCAAATCTTAAACCTCACCAAAACCCTCACCGTAACCCTAACCAAACCCTAACCCTAAACCTCACCCTCACCCTAGCCCTCACCCTAACCTTAATTCTCCTACCCTCACCCTCAACCTAACACTAACCCACTCCCTAACCCTAAACCTAACCCTAAACCTCAACCTAACCCTAACCCGCACGCTCAACATAACCCTAACCCTAACCCTCACCCAAACCCTAAACTTAACCGGAACCCTAACTCTCACCCTAACCCTAATCCAAACGCTCACCGTAACCCTCACCCTCACCCTCAGCCTAACCCTAAGTCTAACCCTAACCCTAACACTAACCCTCACAATCACCCTAACCCTTATCCTAATTCTAATCCTAACCCTAAGCCTAAGCCACACACTCACCCTAACCCTCATCCTAAACCTAAATCTAACATGAACCCTAACCCTAACCCTCACAATCAGCCTTAACCTAACACTAACTCTAACCCTAAAGCTCACCCTTACCCTAAACCTAACAATAAGGCTAACCATATACCTCACCAAAACCCTAACCCTAAACCTCAACCTCACCCTTGCCCTCACACTACCCCTAATCCTAACCCTAAACCTCATCCTAACCCTCACCCTACCACTAAATCTAACCCTCACCCTCACCATCACACTAACCCTAAACTTAACCCTAACACTCAACCTAAGCCTAAACCTCACCCACACAGTAACCCTTACCCTAACCCTCACCCTAACCCTAAATTTAACCCGAACCCTAACTCTCACCCAAACCCTAAACTTAACCCTCACCCTAACCCTTACCCTCAAACTCAACCTCTCTCTCAGCCTAAGCCTAAGCCTAATCCTAAATCTAACCCTAACCCTCACACTCAACTTAAGTCTAACCCTAACACTAACCCTAACCCTAACCCTCACCCTCAGCCTCACCCTAACCCTAACTCTAACCCTAAACCTCACCCTCCCCCTAAACCTAACCCTTACCTTCACCCTAACCCTAAACCTCAACCTCAACCTCAACCTCAGCCTTACTCTAAACCTAACCCTAAACCTAAACCTAACACATACACTCTCCCTCACCCTAACAATAATCCTCACCCCATCCTCACCCTAAGTCTAACCCTAAGCCTAAGCTTAACCCTAGAGCTAACCCTCACACTCAACCTCACCCTAACCCTAACACTAACCCTACACCTAACCCTTAACCTCAACTTAACCCTCACCCTAACCTTAACCCTAACACTAACCCTAACCCAAACCCACAAACTGACCCTCCCCCTGACCCTAAATTTAACCTTTACCCTCGCCCTCACCCTCACCCTAATCCTACCCCTATCCCTAAACCTCAGCCTAACCCTAACCCTAACCCTCACCCTCACCCTCACTTTAACTCTAACTCTAACCCTAACAATAACACTAATCCTAACCCTCAACCTAACCCTAACCCTAACCATAACCCTAATCCTAACATACACCCTCACCCTAACCCTAATCCTAACCATAACCCTAAACCTCAGCCTCACCATAATTTTAACCCTCATCCAAACCCTCACTCTAACCCTAACCCTAACCCTCAACCTCACCCTAGACCTCACACTAACCCTAATCCTAACCCTAATTCTCCTCCTAACCCTCACCCTAAACCTATCCCTAACCCTCAACCTAACCCTAACCCTCACACTCACAGTAACCCTAACCCTAACCCTCACCCAAACTCCAAACATAACCCGAACCCTAACTCTCACCATAAACCTAACCCTAATCCTCACTCCCATCCTCACCCTTAGCCTAAGCCTAAGCCTAAACCTAACCCTATCCCTAACCCTCACAATCACCCTAACCCTTATCCTAATAATAATCTTAACCCTAATCCTAACCCTCACACTCAAACTAACCCTCATCCTAACCCTAACTATAACACGAACCCTAACCCTAACCCTCACAGTCAGCCTCAACCTAACCGTAACTCTAACCCTCACACTCACCCTCACCCTTACCCTAATCCTAACCCTAACCCTAACCCTTAACCTCAACCTAACCCTCACCCTAAACTTAACCCTAACAATAACCCTAACCCTAAAACTAACCCTAACCCTAACCCACGTACTAACCCTCACCCTAACACAAATCTAACCATAAACCTCACCCTCAACCTAACCCTAATCCTAACCCTAACCCTAACCTCAACCTAACCCTAACCCTAACCCTCACCCTCACTCTTACCCTCAGCATGACTCTAACCATAACCCTAACAATAACACTAATCCTAACCCTAATCCTAAACCTAAACCTAACCCTAACCCTAATCCTAACACTCACCCTCACCCTAATACTAATCCTAACCCTAACCCTCACCGAACCCTCACTTTAACTCTAACCCTAACAATAACACTAATCCTAACCCTAAACCTAACCCTAACCCTAATCCTAACCATAACCCTCACCCTCACCATAATTTTAACCCTCATCCAAACCCTCATTCTAACGCTAACCCTGACCCTAAACATCTCCCTAACACTAACCCTAACCCTCACCCTAGCCCTCACTCTAACCCTAACACTAATCCTAACACTAATTCTCCTCCTAACCCTCACCCTAAACCTAACACTAACACAAACCCTAACCCTAAACCTATCCCTAACCCTCAACCTAACCCTAACCCTCACACTCACAGTAACCCTAACCCTAACCCTCACCCAAACCCAAAACATAACCCGAACCCTCTCTCACCCTAACCCTAACCCTAATCCTCACTCCCATCCTCACCCTCAGCCTAAACCTAAGCCTAAACCTTAAACTATCCCTCACCCGAACCCTAAACCTCACCCTCACTGTAACACTAACCCTCATCCAAACCCTCAACCTTACCCTCACCCTCTCACTAGCACTCACCCTAACCTTAAACCTAACCCTAATCCTCAACCTAACCCTCAACTAACCCTAACCCAAACCCTCACCCTAACCCTAAACCTAACTCTAAACCTCAACCTAACTCTAACCCTCATGCTCACCCTAACTATAACCGTAACCCTCAGACTAACCCTAAACTTGACCCGAACCCTAACTCTCAAACTAAACCTAACCCTAACACTCACCCTAACACTAACCCTCACCCTCACCCTCAGCATAACCATAAGCTTAAACATAACCTTAACCCTCACACTCACCCTAAACCTTACCCTAATCCTAACCCTAAACCTGAGCCTTATCCTCACCCTCACCCTAACCCTAACTCTAACACTAACCCTAACCCTAAACATCACACTCAGCCTCACCATAAACCTAACTCTAAACCTAAACCTCAACCTCACCCTCACCCCAAACCTAAGCCTCACCCTCACTCTAGCCCTCACCCTAACCCTAATCCTAACCTAACCCTCAACCTAATCCAAACCCTATTACTAAACCTAATCCTAACCCTCACCATCACCATAAACCTTACCCTAACCCTCACCCTAACCCTAAACTTAACCAGAACCCTAACTCTCACCATAACCCTAACCCTAAACCTCACCCTAACCCTAAACTTCAACCTCACCCTCACCCTCAGCCTAAGCCTAAGGCTAACCTAAACCTAAGCCTAAGCCTAACTGTAAACCTAACCATTACACTCTGCCTAACTTTAACCCTAATCCTAACCCTAACTCTAACCCTAAATCTCACCGCACCCTAACCCTCACCTTAACCCTAACACTAACCCTAACTCTAACCCTCACCCTCAGCCTCATCCTAACCCTAACTCTAACCCTAAATCTCACACTCACCCTAACCCTAACCCTAACCCTAACCCTAAAACTCACCCTAAACCTAACCCTAAACCTCACCCTCACCATAGCCCTCACCCTAACCCTAATCCTAACCCTAACACTCATCATAACCCTCCCCCTAACACTAAGCTTAACCCACACCCTAACGCTAACCCTCACGCTCAAACTCACTCTCAGCCTAAACCTAAGCCTAAACCTAAACCTCACCCTAACACACACACTCACCCTCACCCTAACCCTAATCCTAAACCTATCCCTAACACTTATGCTCCCCCAAATCTCACCCTAACCCTAACCCTAACACTAACCCTAAACCTAACCCTCCACCAAACCCTTACTCTAACACTAACTCTAACCCTAAACCTCACCCTCAGCCTAAACCTAACACTAACCCTAACGCAAACACTAAACCTCACCCTAACCCTAACCCTAACCCTCACCCTAACCCTCAGCATAACCAAAACTCTAAACCAAACAATAATTCTAAACCTAATCCTAACCCTCACCCTAACCATAAACCTCACCCTAACCCAAACCCTCACCCTAACACTTACCCTCACCGTAACACTAACCCTAAAACTAACACTAACACTAAACCTCAACATAACCCTCCCCCTAACCCTAAATCTAACCCTAAACCTCACCCTCACCCTCACCCTAACCCTAACCCTAAGCCTCACCTTAACCATAAACCTCACCCTAACCCTAACCCTCACCATAACACTTCCCCACACCCTAAAACTAACCATAAACCAAACACTCAGCCTCACACTAATCCTAACCCTCACCCTCAACCTAACCCTCACCCTAACCCTAACACTAATCCTAACCCTCACCCTCACCCTAGCCCGCAAGCTAACCCTAATTCTAACCCTCATGCTCACCCTAACCCTAACCCTCATCCTCACCCTAAACCTCACACTAAGCCGAATCCTAATCCTCAATCTAACCCTCACCCTAACCCTAACCCTAACCCTTACCTAACCCTAAGCATAACCCTAACACTCACCCTTATTTTAACCCTCAGCCTCAGCCTAAATCTCATCATTACCCTTACCATCATCCCGACCCTAACCCTCCCCCTAACCTTAAACCTCATTCTAACCCTCACCCTAACCGTAAAACAAAACTTCACCCTAACCCTAAAACTCACCCTCAACCTCATGCTCAGCCCATACCTAAGCGAAGCCTAACCCTTACCCTAACCCTCACCCTCACCCTCGCCCTCACCATAACACTAATCTTAACCCTAACCCTCATCCTTACCCTTACCCTAATCCTAACCCTACCATCATCCTAATCCTAATCCTCAACCCCACCCTCACCTTCAACCTACCCCTAAGCCTAAGTCTAAGCTTACCCTAAGCCTCACCCTCACCCTCACCCTAACCTTAATCCTAACCCTAAACCTAACCCTACACCTTAACCTCAACCTAACCCTCACCCTAACTTTAACCCTAACACTAACCGTAACCCATGAACTAACCCTCCCCCTAACCCTAAATCTAACCCTAAACCTAACCCTCATCCTAACCCTAATCCTAACCCTAAACCTACACCTCACCATAAACATGACCCTAACCCTCACCCTCAACCTCACCCTCACCGAAACTCTAACCCTAACCCTAACAATAACACTAACCGTAACCCTAACGCTCCCCTTAACCCAAACCCTAACACTAATCCTCAACCTAACCCTATCCCTCATCCTAACGCTAAACTTAACCCGAACCCTAACCCTAACCCTAACCATCACCCTCACCCTCAGCCTAACCCTAAGCCTAACCCGAACCCTAACCTTCACACTCATCTTAACCCTTATCCTAATCCTAATCCTAACTCTAAGCCTAACCCTCACCCTAAACCTAACCCTCCCCCTAAACCTATATCTAACCCTAAACCTCACCCTCAACCTCACCATAACCCTAACCCTAAACCTCACCCTAACCAGAACCCTCACCCTAACCCTAACCCTCACCATAAAGCTTTCCCTCACCCTAACACTAACACTCACCCTAACACTCACGATCACACTAATCCTAACCCTCAGCCTAATCCTAAACCTCACCCTAACCCTAACCCTAACCCTAACTCTAACCCTAAACCTCACCCTCATCCTAAAACTAACTCTAACCCTAACCCAAACACTAAACCTCAGCCTAACCCTAAGCATGTCCCTAACCCTTACCCTCACCCTAGCCCTCAACCAAACCCTAATTCTAACACTCACACTCACCCTAACCCTAACCCTCATCCTCACCCTAAACCTCACACTAACCCTAAACCTAATCCTCAATCTAACCCTTATCTTAACCCTAACCCTAACCCTTATCCTAACCCTAAAACAAACCCTAACCCTCACCCTTAACGAATCCCTCACCCTCAGCCTAAACCTCACCTTTGCCTTTACCATCATCCTCACCATAACCCTCAACCTAACACTAAACCTCATCCTAACACTCACCCCAACCGTAAACCTAACAATCACCCTAACCCTAACCCTCACCCTCAACCTCACAGTCAGCCAAAACCTAAGCCTAAGCCTAAGCCTTACCCTAACCCTCACCCTCAACCTAGCCATCACCCAAACCCTAATCCTAACCCTAACCCTCATCCTAACCCTCAACCTAAACCTAAACCTAACCATCACCCTAACCCTAATTCTAACCCTCACCCTCAACCCCAACCTCACCATAACTCTATCCCTTACCCTAACAATAACACTAACCCTAAACTTACCCTAACCCTCACCATAACCCTCACCCTCAGCCTCACCCTCACTGCAAACTTAACCCTAACCACAACACTAAAAATAACCCTAACCCTAACTCTAATCCTCACCCCCACAATCACACTCAGCCTAATCCTAACCCTAACCCTAATCCTAACCCTAACCTTAACCCTAACCATAAACCTCACCCTCAGCATCACCCTCACCGCAAACTTAACCCAAACCATAAGACTAAAAATAACCCTATCACTAACCCTAACCCTAACCCTAACCCTAATCGTCACCCCCACTGTCACACTAACCCTAAACTTAAGCCTAATCCTAACCCTAAACCTAACCCTAACCCTCACCGTAACACTAACACTAACCCTAACCCTAACCCTAATCCTCACCCCCACTGTCACACACAGCCTAAACCTAAGCCTAATCCTAACCCTAAACCTAACCCTAATCCTCACTGTAACACTAAAACTAACCCTAACCCTAACCATAACCATAATCCTAAACCGAACCATAACCCTCAGCCTCACCCGAACCCTAACCCTAACCCGAACCCTAACCCTCATCCTAACCCTAATCCTAACTCTAACCCTAACCCTAACCCTCACACTCACCCTCAGCCTAATCCTAATCCTAAACCAAACCCTATCCCTAAGCCTAACCCTCACCCTCACCCTAATCCTCACCCTATCCCTAACACTAACCCTAAACCTAACCCTCACCCTCAGACTCACCCTAACCCTAACTCTAACGTTAAACCCCACCCTCACCCTAACCCTAACCCTAACCTTAAACCTCCCCCTAACCCTAAACCTAAACCTCAACCTAACCTTCACCTTAACCCTAACCCTAACACTAACCCTAACCCTAACCCTCATCCTAATCCTCCCCCTAACTCTAAGTCTAACCATATACCTCACCTTTACCCTATCCCTAATCCTAACCCTAAACCTAAGCCTCACCCTAACCCTCACCCTCACCCTAACCCTCACAGTAATTCTAATCCTAACCGTAACAATAAAACTAATCCTAACCCTAAACCTAACCATAACCCTAAACCTAAGCCTAATCCTAACACCTACACTCACCCTAACCCTAATCCTAATCCTAACTCTCACACTAATCCTAAACTTCAACCTCACTGTAACCCTAACCCTCACCCAAACCCTCACGCGAACCGTAAACCTAATCCTCAACCTATACCTTACCCTCACCCTCAACCTCACCTCAGTCTAAACCTAAGCCAAACCCTAAACCTAACCCTAACACACACACTCACCCTCACCATAAAGCTAATCCTAACCCTAACCCAAAGCATGACCCTAAACCTCCCCCTAACTCTCACCCTAAAATTGACCCTAAACATAACCCTCAACGTAAGCCTCAACCTAACCCTAACTCTATAGCTAACCTTAACACTCACCCTCACTGTCACCGTAACTGTAACCCAAAACCTAAGCCTAAAAATAACCCTAACCCTCACCCTCACCCTAACACTAATCATAAACCTAAAACTACCCCTAACCCTTAACGTCAACCTAATCCTCACCCTAACCTTAACGCTAACAATAACCCTAACCCTAACCCACGAACTAACCCTCCCCCAACTCTAAATATAACCATAAACCTGACACTCACCCTAACCCTAATCCTAACCCTAACCCTAAACCTCACCCTAACACTAACCCTAAGCCTCACCCTCACCCTCACCCTCAAACTCTAACCCAAACCCAAACCCTAAACTTCACCATAAAACTAACCCTCAACCTCACCCTCAGCCTAAAACTAAACCTGACCCTAACAATAATCTTAACACTAATCCTAACCCTCACCCTAACCATAACGATCACCCTAACCCAAAACCTAACCCTAACATTTACCCTCACCCTAAAACTAACCCTAACCCTAACACTAACCCTCACACTAACCCTAACCCTAAGCCTAACCCTAAACCTCACGGTAACCCTAACCCTAACCCTAAAGAGAATTAACCCTAACCCTAAATCTAACCCTAATCCTCAGCCTCACCCTCACCGTAACCCAAACCCTAACCCTAAACCTCACCCTAACCTTAAGCCTATATCTAAACCTAAACCTCACCCTCAGCCTAACCCTAACCCTGACCCTAACCCTAAACCCCAACCTATCCCTAACCGGCACCCTCAAACTCACCATAACTCTAACCCAAAACCTAAAACTAACACTAACCCTAACCCTAACCATCACTTTAACCCTAATCCTCACCCCCAACCTCAGCCTCAGCCTAACCCTAAGCCTAACCATAACTCTCAGACTAACCCTCACCGAAACCCTAACCCTAACACTAACCCTAACCCTAAACCTAACCCTAACCCTAAACTTAACCCTCATTATCAGTTTCACCCCCACCCTACCCTAAACTCTAACCCGAACACTCACACTAACCCTAAGCCCAACCCTAACCTTAACCCAAACCTTCACACTCACTCTACCCTAAACCTAATCCTAAACCTACCATTACTCCTAAACCTAACCCTCACAATAACCCTCACCCTAGCCCTCACCCTAACCCTAATCCTAACCCTAAACCTCAAACTAACCCTAAATCTACCCCTAAACCTCAACCTCACCCTAACCCTAACTCTAACCCTAACACTAAACCTCACAATAAACCTAACCCTAACCCTCACCCTAACCCTAAACCTCATGATCACCCTCACCCTAATCCTAAGCCTAACCCTAAACCTATCCCTAACACACACTCACCCTCACACTAACACTAATGCTAACCCTAACCATAACCTTCCCCCTAACTCTCACCCTAAACCTAACCTTAACACGAACACTAAACCTAACCCTCAACTTAACCATCACCCTAACCCTAACTCTAAACCTAAACCTCACCATCATGTTAACCCTAACTCTAAACCTAACCCAAACCCTAAACCTCACCCTAACCCTAACCCTAACCATCATCCTCACACTCACTGTAATCATAACCCTAAACCTAACCCTAACAATAACCCTAAACCTATTCCGAACCCTCACCCTAACCATAACTCTCACCCTAACACAAACCATCACCCTATTACTTACCCTCACCCTAACACTAACCCTAACCCTAACAATAACCCTCACACTAATCCAAGCCCTAACCCTAACCCTAAATCTCAACCTAACCCAGACCATCTCCCTAACTCTAAAAATAACCCTAAAAATAACCCTCACCCTAACCCCCCCTTAAAGTTATATCTAACCCTCAACCTCAAACTCACACTCACCCTAACCCTAAACCTAAACCCCACCCTAACCCTAACCCTAACCCTCACCCTCATGCTCAGCCTAAGCCTAAGCCTAAGCTTAACCCTAACCCTAACCCTCACCAAAACCCCAACACTAACACAAACCGTAACTCTAACCCTAAACCTCACCCTCACCCTAACCTTAACACTAACCATAACCCTAAACCTAAGCCTCAACCTAACCCTAAACCTCACCCTCACCCTCACCCTCACCGTAAGTGTAACCCTAACCCAAAACCTAACAATAACCCTAACACTAACCCTAAACTTCATCCTAACCATAACCTTCACCCTAACCCTAACCCTCACCCTAACACTTACCCTCATCCTAACACTAACCCTAACCCTAACACTAACCCTCACACTAAACCTAACCCTCACAATAACCCAAAACCTCACCCTAACCCTAAACCTCACCCTGAACCTAGCCCTCAACCAAACCCTAACCCTCATCCTCACCCTAAAACTCACACTAACCATAACACGAATCCTCAATCTAACCCTCAACCTCACCCTAACCCTAACCCTCACCTTTGCCCTAAACCGCACGCTCAGCCTAACCCTCACCTTTACCCTTACAGTGACCCTGAACCTCACCCTCACCCTAACCCTAATCCTCATCCTATCACTCACCCTAATGATAACACAAACCATCACCCTAATCCTAACCCTCACCCTCACCCTCAGCCTCAACCTAAACTTAAGCCTAAGCCTAACCCTAACCCTAACCCTCACCCTCACCCTAGCCCTCACCCTAACAATAATCCTAAACCTAACCCTCATCCTAACACTTAACCTAACCATAACCCTAACCATCTTTCTAAACCTAATCCTCATCCCCACCCATACCCTCAGCCTAACCTAAGCCTAAGCCGAACCCTAAACCTAACCCTCACACTCACCCTCACTGTAAACCTTATCCTAAAACTAACCCTAATCCTAACATTATACCTCAACCTAACCCTCACCCTAACCCTAACCCTAACCCTAACCCTAACCCTCCCCCTAACCGTAACTCTAACCCTAAACCACACCCTCACCCTATCCATAACCCTTACACTAAACCTCACCCTAACCCTGATCCTAACCCTCACGGTCACCCTCACCCTCACTGTAACTCTAACCCTATCCCTAATACTAACCCTCACCCTCACCCTAACCCTAACCCTAACCCTAACTCTCACCCTCACCATAACGCTAACCCTAAACCTAACCCTAAACCTCACCCTAATGCTAACCCTAACCCTCACCCTCACTCTAACCCTCATCCTAACACTAATGCTAACCCTAAACCTCACCCTCACCCTCATGCTCGGCGTAAGCCTAAGCCTAAGCCAAAGATTAACCCTGACCCTGACCCTCACCCTAACCCTAACCCTAACCATAACACTAACCCTAACACTAACCCTCACACTAACCCTCGCCCTAACGCTAATTCTAAACCTAAACTTCACCCTCACCCTAACCCTAACCCTCACCCTCACCCTCACCCTCTGCCTAATATTAAACCTAAACCTAACCCTAACCCTAACCCTAACAAGAAGAGTAACCCTCAACCTAACCGTCACCCTAAACCTAACCCTAACACTCACACTCACCATAGCCCATAACCAAACCCTAAGCCTAAGCCTAACCCTCACCCTAACCCTCACTCTAATCCTAACCCCAACACTCACCTTATCCATAACCCTCACCCTCACCCTAACTCTAAACCTAACCCTAACCCTAACTCTAACCCTACCCTTAACTCTCACCCTAACGCTAACCTTAACAGTAACACTAACCCTAACCCTCACCCTAATCCTAACTCTAACCTAAACCTCACCCTGACCCTAAACCCAACTCTAACATTAACCCAAACCCTAAACCTCACTCTAACCCTAAACCTAACCCTCAACCTCACCCTCACCGTAACCACAACCCTAAACCTCACAATAAGAATAACCTTAACCGTATTCCTAACCCTCATCCTAACACTTACCCACACCCTACCACTAACCCTAAACTTCCCCCTAACCCTCTCCCTAACGCTATATGTAACCCTCAACCTCACACTCACCCTAAACCTAACCCTAAACCCCACATTAACCCTAACCCTAACAATCACCCTTGTGCTCGGCCTAAGCTTAAGCCTAAGACTAAGCCTAACACTAACCCTAAACATCACCCTAACCCCAACAATAAAACTAAGCCTAACTCTAACCCTAAACCTCACCCTCACCCTAACCCTAATTCTAACCCTAACCCTAAACCTAAACCTCATCCTAACCCTAACCCTCACCCTCACGCTCACCCTAAACCTCACCATAACCATAACCCTAACCCTAACTCTAACAATAACCCTAACCCTAATCCTAACCCTCATCCTAAGCATAACCTTCACCGTAACCCTAACCCTCACCCTAACACTTACCCTCACCCTAACACTAACACTCACGCTAACACTAACCCTCACACTAACCCTAACCATCACCCTAATCCTAAACTTCACCCTTACCCTAACCCTCAACCTCAACCTAGCCCTCAACCTAACCCTCACCCTCATCCTCACCCTAAACCTCACACTAACCCTAACAGTAATCCTGAATCTCAACCTCACCCTCACCCTAACCCTAACACTCACCCTTACTGTAAACCTCACCCTCAGCCTAACACTCGCCTTTACCCTTAGTGTGAGGGTGATGCCCTCACACTAACCCTCAACATAAAACTAATCCTCATCCTAACCCTAACCCTAACGGTAACCCCAACCATCACCCTAACCCTAACCCTCACTCTCACCCTCAGTCTCAGCCTAAACCTAAGCCTAAGCCTTGGCCTAACCATAAACCTCACCCTCACCCTAAACCTAACCCTCTTCCTAACCCTTAACCTAACCATAAACCTAACCATCTTTCTAAACCTAATCCTCATCCCCACCCATACCCTCATCCTAACCCTAACTCTAAGCCGAACCCTAACCTTAACCCTCACACTCACCCTCACCAAAAATCTAATCCTAAACCTAAACCTAAACCTAACCCTAACATTAAACCTCAGTCTAACACTCACCCTAACCCTACCCCTAACCCTAATGCTCACCTTAACCCTCCAACTAACCCTAACTCTAACCCTAAACGTCACCCTCACCCTAACCATAACCCTAACCCTAAACCTCACCCTAAACCTGATCCTTAACCTCACCCTCACCCTCACCCTCACTGTAACTCTAACCCTAACCCTAATCCTAACCCTCACCCTCACCCTAATCATAACCCTAACCCTCACCCTTAACCTAACCCTCACACTCACTGTAACCCTAACCCAAACCCTAAACCTCACCATAACCCTAACAATAACCCTCAACCTTACCCTAACCCTAACCCTCATCCTAACCCTAACCCTCATCCTCAACCTCACCCTTAGCCTAACCCTGAGCCTAACCCTAAACCTAAACCTAACACACACACTCACCCTCACCCTAATGTTAATCCTAACCCTAACCCTAACCCTCACCCTAGCACTCACCCTAAACCTAATTGTAACCTTAAACCTCATCCAAAACCTCACCCTAACCCTAACCCTAACCCTCAACCTAACCCTAAACCTAATTCTAACCCTCAACCTAACCCTAACACTGACCCCAAAGTAACCCTAACCCTAAATCTCACCCTAAACCTAAACCTCATCCTAACCCTAACTCTCACCCTCACCCTAACCCTAACACTAATCCTAACATTAAACCTCACCCTATACCTCACACTAACCCTAACTCTAACCCTAAACCTGACACTCACCCTAACCCTCACCCTAACCCTAAAACTCACCCTCACCCTAGCCTTCACCCTAACCCTAATCTGAACCTTAACCCTCATTCTAACCCTCACCCTAACCCTAAACCTAACCATCAACCTAACCCTAAACCTCACCCCTAACCTCACCCTTAGTCTAACCCTAAGCCTAACCCTAAACCTAACCCTAACCCACACACTCACCCTCAACCTTACCCTAACCCTAACCCTCATCCTAACCCTAACCCTCATCGTCAACCTCACCCTTAGCCTAACCCTAAGCCTAACCCTAAACCTAAACCTAACACACACACTCACCCTCACCTTAATGTTAATCCTAACCCTAACCCTCACCCTCACCCTAGCTTTCACCCTAAACCGAATCCTAAACCTAACTCAAACTCTAACCATAACCCTAACCCTAAACCTCACCCTAAACCTAACCCTTACCCTCACCCTCACTGTAAGGGTAACCCTAATCCTAACCCTAACAATAACCGTAACCCTAACTCTTACCCTCACCCTAACCATAACAATCACCCTAAACCTAACCCTCATCCTAACACTTACCCTCAACCTTATCTTAACCCTAAGCATCAGCCTAATCCTGACCTTTATGCTTACCATCACCCTCAACTTAACCCTCACCCTAGTCCTAACCCTAATCCTTACCCTCACCCTCACCATAACCCTAACCATCACTCTAACCCTATTCTTCAACCTCAACCTCACCCTCAGACTAACCCTAACCCTAACCTTACCCATAAACCCCACCCTAACCCTAAACCTAACCCTCACCCGCACACTCACCCTCACCGTAACTCTAACCCTAACCCTACCAGTAACACTAAACCTAACCTGAACCATCACCCTAAACCTAATGCTAACCCTCACCCTCATGCTCAGACTAAGCCTAAGCCTAAGCCTAACCCTAAACCTAACTCTCAACCTAACCCTATCCCTAACCCTAACCCTAACTCTAACCCTAAATCTCACTCTCACCCTAACACTAATTCTAACCCTAACCCTAAACCTAAAACTCATCCTAACCTTAACCCTAAGACTCACCCTCACCCTCAGCCTAAACCTATGCTTAACATTAACCCTAAACCTAACCCTCACACTCACCCTCACCCTAAACCTAACTCTAACCCTAAACCTCACCATCACCCTAACCCTAAATCTAATACTAAACCTCACCCTAACCCTAACCCTAACCTCACCCCAAACCTAACCCTCACCCTCACCCTCAGACTAAACCTAAGGATAACCATAACCCTAAACCTAACCCTCACACTCACCCTAACCCTAAACCTAATCCTTATTCTAACCCTAGCCCTAAACCTCACCCTCACCCCAACCCTCACCCTAACCCTAAATCTAACCCTGAAACTAACCCTCACACTCAGCCTCATCCTAAACCTAATTGTAACACTAAACCTCACCCACACCATAACCCTAACGCTAACCCTAACCCTAAACCTAACACTAACCCTAACCACAAACCACAACCTAACCCTCAGCCAATCCCTAAATCTATCCCTAATCCTCACCATCAACCTAACCTTCACTCTAACCCTAACCCAAACACTAAACCTCACCCTAACCCTAAACCTAACCTTGACACTCACCCTCACCATAACCGTAACCCTAAACCTAACCCTAACAATAACCCTAAAGCTAATCCTAACCCTCAACCTAACCATAATCCTCACCCTAACCCAAACCCTCGCCCTAACACTTACCCTCACGCTAACACTAACCCTAACCCTAACACTAACCCTCACACTAACCATAACTCTAACCATTAGCCTAAACCTCAACCTAACCCTCACCCTCACCCTAACCCTAACACTGACCGTATTCCTAAACCTTGTCCGAACCCTCCCCCTAACCCTATATCTAACCCTAAACCTCACGCTAACCTTAACCCTAAACCTAAGCCTAACACTAAACCTAACCCTAACCCTAAACATAACCTTAATCCACAGCCTGACCCTCACCCTAACCCAAACACAAAACCTAACCCACACCCTCATCCTCAGCCTAACCCTAAGCCTAACCCTAACCCTAACCCTAACCCTAACCATCACCTTAAACCTAACCCTAAACCTAACACTAAACCAGAACCAAACCCTAATCCTCAGCCTTACCCTTACCCTAACCCAAACCCTAACCCTAACTCTCACCCTAACACTAAGCCTGACCCTAAACTTAACCTCCACACTCACCCTCACCATAACCCTAATCCTAATCCTAATGGTATCCCTAAACCTTACCCTCACTTTAACCCTCATGCTAGCCCTCAACCTAACCCTAATAATAACCCTAAAACTTATCCTAACACTCAACATAACCCTAACCCTCACCCTAACCCTCACCCTCACCCTAACCCTAACCCTAACAATAACCCAAACCCTAACCCTCAACCTCAGCCTCATCCTAACCCTAACTCTAACCCTAAATCTCCTCCTACCCCTAACCCAATAATCCAAACCCTAACCCTCAACCTCAGCCTCATCCTAACCCTAACTATAACCCTAAATCTCCTCCTCCCCCTAACCCTAACCTTCATGCTCATCGAAAAAGTAACCGTAACCCTAACAATAACCCTAACCTTAACCCTCAACCTAAGCATAATCCTCACCCTAACCCTAACCCTCACCCTAACACTTACCCTCAGGCTAAACCTAACCCTAACACTAACACTAACCCTCACACTAACCCTAACCCTCACCCCAATCCTAAACCTCACCCTAACCCTAAACCTCAACCTCACCATAGCCCTCACCCTAACCCTAATTCTAACCCTCACCCTCAACCTAGCCCTCAACCTAACCTTAACCCTCATCCTCACCCTAGCCCTCATCCTAACCCTAATTCTAACCCTCATGCTCACCCTAACCCTAACCCTCATCCTCACCCTAAACCTCCCACTAACCCTAACACTAATCCTCAATCTAACCCTCACCCTAACCCTAACCCTAACCCTTACCCTCACCCTAAACCTAGCCCTAACACTCGCCCTTATCTTAACCCTGAACCTCAGCCTAAACCTCAACTTTACCCTTACCATCATCTTCAACCTAAACCTCACCCTAACCCTAAACCTCATCCTTACCAACACCATAAACTTAAACTTATCCATCACCCTAACCCTAACCCTCAACCTCAACCTCACACTCAGCCGAAGCCTAAGCCTAAACCTAACCCTAAACTTTATCCTAAACCTCACACTGACCCTCAAAGTAACCCTAACCATGACCATCACCAAAATCCTTACCCTAATCATCAATCTAACCCTAAACTTTACCCTCAACCTAACCTTAACCCTCACCCTAACCCGAACTCTCACCCTCAGCCTAAGCCTAAGCCTAAGCCTAACCATAACCCTAAACTTTACCCTCAACCTAAACATCACCATAACCCTAACCCTAATCCTAACACTAAACCTCACCCTAAACCTAACCTTAATCCTAATCCTAACCCTAACCGTAACCCTCACCCTCACCCTAACCCTCACCTTAACCCTAACCCTAACACTAACCCTAACCCTATCCCTCACCTCAGTCTCATCCTAACCCTAACTGTAACCCTAAACCTCATCCTCATCCTATCACTCACCCTAAACCTAAACCTCATGTAACCCTAAACCTAAACCTTACCCTCGACCTTGCCCTCACCCTAACCCTAACCCTAACCCTAACGCTAATCCTAACCCTCCCCCTAACCCTAACCCTAAACCTCACCCTAACCCTTACACTAACGTTAACCCTCACCCTCAACCTCACCCTCAGCCTAACCCTAAACCTAACCCTAACACACATACTCACCCTCACGTTTACCCTAATCCTAACCCTAACCCTAACCCTAACCCTCACCCTAACCCTAACCCTCACCTTAACCCTAACCCTAACATTAACCCTAACCCTATACCACACCCTCAGCCTCACCCTAACCCTAACCCTAAACCTAAACCTCTCCCTCACCCTCACCCTCACCCTAGCGCTCATCCAAACCCTAATCCTAACCCTAAACCTCATCCTAAACCTCCCCTTAACCCTATGACTAACCCTCACCCTAACCATAACTTTCTCACCCTCAACCTCACCCTCAGCCTAACCCTAAGCCTAACCCTAAACCTAACCCTAACACACACACTCACCCTCAGCCTAACCCTAAGTGTATACCTAAAACTAACCCTAACTCTCTCCCTCAGCCTCACCCTAACCCTAATTCTATCCCTAAATCTCACCCTCACCCTACCCCTAGTGCTAAACCTTAACCCTAACCCAAACCCTAACCCAAACCCTCCCCCTAACTCTCACCCTAACCCTAACACTAACACTAATGCTAACTCTAACCCTAACACTAAACCTCAACCGAACCCTAACCCTATCCCTCACCCTAACCCTCACCCACACATTCAGCCTAACCTTAAGCCTAACCCTAATCCTAACCCTAACCCTCACACTCACCCTAACCCTAAGCCTAATCCTAATCCTAACCCTATCCCTATCCCTCACCCTCACACTAACACTCACCCGAACCCTAACCCTAACACTAACCCTAACCCTAACCCCCACTATCAACCTCACCCTCAGCCTAACCCTAAGCCTAACGCTAAACCTAACACTCTCACACACTCACCCTCACCCTAACCCTAATCCTAAACCTAAAAGTAACCATAAACCTCTGCCTAACTCTAACCCTAATGCTAACCCTAACACTAACCCTAACCCTCAACCAAACCCTCACCCTAACCCTAGCTCTAACCCTAAACCTCACCCTCAACCTAAACCTAACTCTAACCCTAAACCAAACCCGAAACCTCACCCTAAGCCTAACCCTAAACCTCATCCTCACCTTCACCCTAACCCTAACTCTAAGAATAACGCTAACCCTATTTCTCACCCTAACCCTAACCCTAAACCTCACCTTCACCTTCACCCTCACAGTAACCGTAACCCTAACCCTAGCAATAAACCTTACCCTAACCCTAAACCTCACCATAACCATAACCCTCACCCTAACCCTAAAACTCACCCTAAAACATACCCTCAAACTAACACTAACCCTCACCCTAACCCTAACCCTAACCATAACCCTAAACCTCACCCTAACAATAAGCCTAACCCTAACATTCACCCTAACCCTAATTCTAACCCTAACCCTCACCCTAACCATAAATCTCATCCTCACCATAAACCTCACACTAACCCTAACCCTAATCCTAAATCTAACCCTCACCCTCACAATAACCCTAACCCTAACCCTTAACCTAACCCTCAGCCTAACCATAACCCTCACCCTTACAGTAACCCTCACCCTCAGCCTAACACTCACCTTTAACCTTAACGACACCCGCAACCTAACCCTCACCCTAAGCCTAAACTTAACCGAAACCTAACTCTCACCATAACCTTAAACCTAACCCTCACCTTAACCCTAAACCTAACCCTCACCCTCACCCTCAGCCTAACCCTAAGCCTAACCCTAAACCTAACCCTAATCCTCACACTGACCTTCTCCCTAACCCCAATCCTAATCCTAACCCTAACCCTAACACACACCCTCACCCTAACCATCACCCTAAACCTAACCCTAACACTAACCTGAACCCTCACCCTAAACCTCACCCTAACCCTATATCTAACACTAAACTACAAACTCACAGTGACCCTACCCCTAACCCTAACCCTAAACCTCACCCTAACCCTAACCCTAAACCTCACCCTCTCCCTAGCCGTCACCCTAACCCTAATCCTAAACCTAACCCACATCCTAACCCTCAAACTAACCCTAAACCTAACCCTCACCCTAACCCTAAACCTCACACTCAACCTAATCCTCAGGCTAACCCTAAGACTAACCCTAAACCTAACCGTAACCCATACTCTCACCCTCACCCTAACACTAACTATAACCCTAACCCTAAATTTAAACCGAACCCTAACACTCACCCTAACCCTAACCCTAACCCTCATCCTAACACACAACCTAACCCTATCCGTATCCATCACCCTAACCCCAACCCTCACCCTCAGCCTAACCCTAAGCATAAGCATAACTCTAACCCTAACCCTCAACCTCACCCTAAACCTAATCCTAACCCTAACCTTCATCCTAACCCTCACCATAACCCTAACCCTAACCATCATCCAAAACCTATTCTTCACCTCCACCCTCACCCTCAGCCTAACCCTAAGCCTAAACCTAACCATAACCCTCACCCTCAGCCTCAATCTCACCCTAACCCAAATCCTAACCCTAACCCTCACCCTAACTCTAAGCCTAACCCTAATGCTAGCCCTCACCCTAAACCTAATCCTAACCCTAAACCTCATCCTAACCCTCACCCTAACCCTAACCCTAAACCTCACCCTCATGCTCCGCCTAAGCCTAAGCCTAAGCCTAAGCCTAAGCCTAACACTAACCCTCACCCTATCCCTAACCTTAACACTATCCCTAACTCTAACCCTAAACCTCACCCTCACACTAACCCTAACTGACCCTAACCCTAAACCTAAGCCTCATCCTAACTCTATCCCTCACCCTCACCTTCACTGTAAACCTAACTGTAACACTAAACCTAACAAAAACCCTAAACCTAACCCTAACCCTCACCCTAATCATAATCCTCACCCTAACCTTAACCCTCATCCTAACATTTACCCTCATCCTAACACTAACCCTAACCCTAACAATAACACTAACCCTAACCCTAACCCTAAACCTAAACATAAACCTCACCCTCAGCCTCACCCTCACCGCAAAACTAACCCTAACCATAACACTAACAATAACCCTAACCATAACCCTAAAACTCACACTCACCCTCACCCTAACGCAAATCCTAAACCTAACCCTATCCCTAACCCGAACCCTCACCCTAACCCTCACACTAGCCCTCACCATAAACCTAATCCTAACCCTAAACCTCATTATAAACCTCACCCCAAACCTAACCCTCATCCTAAACCTAACCCTAACCATAACCCTCATGGTTGGCCTAAGCCTAAGCCTAAGCCTAAGCCTAACCTTAACCCTTACCCTCACCCTATTCCTAAACTTAACCCTAACCCTAACCCTAAACCTAACAATAACCCTAAGCCTAACCCTAACCCTCACCCTAATATTTACCCTCACCATAACACTAACCCTAACTCTAACACTAATGCTTACACTAACCCTAATCATCACCCTAAACCTAAACCTCACCCTAACACTAACCCTAACCCTGACCTCACCCTAGCCCTCACCCTAACCCTAAACCTCATCCTCACCCTAAACCTCACATTAACCCTAACACTAATCCTCAATCTAACCCTTACCCTCACCCTAACACTAAACCTAACCGTCAACCTAATCCTAAACCTCACCATACCGTAACCCTCACCCTCAGCCTAACCCTCAGCTTTGCCCTTACCTTTACCCCCACCATAAACCTCACCCTAACCGAACCCTCATACTAACCCTCACCCTTTCCCTACCTCTACCCCTAAACCTCAACCTCACCGTAACCCTAACTCTAACACTAACACTAAACCTCACCCTAACCAGAAATCTCACCCTCACCCTCACCGTAACCGTAATCCTAATGCCAAACCTAACAATAACACTATCCCTAACGCTAACCCTCACCCTAATCATAACCTTCACCCTAACCCTCACCCTCACCCTAACCCTCATCCTCACCCTGAACCTCACACTAACCCTAAACCTAATCCTCAATCTAACTCTCACCCTAACCCTAAACTTAACCCTTACCCTAATCCTAAACCTAACCCTAATCCTCACCCTTTTCTTAACTCTCACCCTCAGCCTAAATCTCACCTTTAACCTTACCATCATCCTCACCCTAACCCTAAACCATATCCTAACCCTCAACCTCACACTAAACCTAACACTAACCATAATCCTCAATCTAACCTTCACCCTAACTCTAACCCTCACCCTCACCGTAGCCCTCACCCTAACCCTAATCCTAACACTAACCCTCATAATAATTCTTACCCTAACCTTAACCCCAACCATCACTCTAACCCTAATCCTCAACCTCACCTTCAACCTCACCCTAACCCTAAGCCTAAGCCTAAGCCTAACCCTAACCCTAACATACCCTCACAGTAACCCTAATCCTAACCCTAAACCTAACCCTAACCCTAAATCTAACCCTCACACTCACCCTAGCCCTAACCCTAACCCTAATTCTAACCCTCCCCCTCACCTTAACCCTAAAACTTAACCTAACCCTTAACCCTAAACTCACACTCACCATAACAATTACCCTAATCCTAAACCTAACCTTAAGGCTAACCCTCACCCTCACCCTAATCGTCACCGTAACCCTAACTCTAACACTAACCTTAACCCCAACCCACACCATCAGCCTCACCCTAAACCTAACTCTAACCATAAACCTCACTCTCATCTTAAGCCTAACCCTAACCTTAACCCTCAAACTAACCCTAACGCTCACCCTCACTGTAACCCTTACCCTAACTCTCACCCTAACCCTTAACTTAACCCGAACCCTAACTCTCACCCTAACTCTAACCCTAAACCTCACCCTAACCCTAACCCTCACCCTCACCCTCAGCCTAACCGTAACCCCAACCCTAACCCTCACACTCACCCTAACCTTAACCCTAATCCTAATAGTAAACCTAACCCTAACCCTCACCCTCACCCTAACCATCACCTTAAGCCTAACACTAACATTAATCGTAACCAAAACCCTTACCCTAAACCTCACCCTAACACTAACCCTACCCATCCCCCTCACCCTAGCCCTCAACCTAACACTAACCCTCATTCTCACCCTAAACCTCACACTAACCCTAACACTAATCCTCAATCTAAACCTCAACCTCACACTAAACCTAACCCTAAACCTCACCCTAACCCTAACCCACACCCTTACCGTAACCCTTATCCTTAGCCTTAACCCTCACGTTTAAACTTACCTTCACTCCCACCCTAACCCTCACCCAAAACCTAACCGTAACCCTAACCCTAACTCTACCCCTAAACCTCACCATCAGGCTAACTCTAACTCTAATCCTAACCCTAAGACTAAACCTCACCCTAACTCTAATCCTAACCCTAACACTAAACCTCACCCTAACCCTAAACCTAACCCTCACCCTCAACCTCATCCTCAGTCTAACCCTAAGCCTAAGCCTAACCCTTACCCTAACCCTCACCCTCACCATAGCCTCACCCTAAACTGAATCCTAACCCTAACCCTCATCCTAACCCTCACACTAAACCTAAACCTAACCATCACCATAACCCTAATTCTCACCCCCCTCACCCTAAGCCTATGCCTAACCCTAACCATCACACTCACCCTCACCCTAACCCTAATCCTAACCATAACCCTAACCCTAACCCTAAACCTCAACCTAACACTCACCCTAACCTTAAGCCTAACACTAAACCTAACCCTAACCCTCGTCCTAACCCAACAAGTAACCCTAAATCTAACCCTAAACCTCATCCTCACCCTAAACCTAATACTAACCCTAACCCTAACAATATCACTAATCCTAACGAGAAACAGAACCCTAATGCTAAACCTAACCCTAATTCTAACAATCACCCTTACGCTAACACTAATCCTAACCTGAACCCTAAACCTAACCCTAACCCTCAACCTCACTGTAACCCTAAACCTCATCCTAACCCTCATCCTAACCCTGACGCTAAACCTAAACCTTATCCTAAAACTAACCCTAACCCTCAACCTCACCCTAGCCCTCACTCTAACCCTAATCCTAACCCTAATCTCACCCTAACCCTAAACTTAACCGAACCCTAACTCTCACCCTAACCCTATCCCTAAGCCTCACCCTAACCCTAACCCTCACCCTCACCCTCAGCCTCAGCCTAACCCTAAGGCTAAGCCTAACCCTAACCCTAACTGTCACACTCACACTAACCCATATCCTAATCCTAATCCTAAACATAAGCCTTAACCTCACCCTATCCCTAACCGTAACCCTAACCCTAACTCTCTCCCTAACCCTAAACCCAAACCTCGCCCTAAACCTAACCCTCACCCTCACCCTCATCCTCAGCCTAACCCTAAGCTTAAGCTTAACCCAAACTCTAAACCTCAGCCTCACCCTAACCCTAACCCTCACCCTAAAGCTTACCCTAAACCTAACGCTAAACTTCACCCCCACCCTAGCCCTCACCCTAACCCAAATCCTAACCCTAACCCTCGTCCTAACCCTCCCCAAAACCCTAACCCAATCCCTCACCCTAACCCTAACCCTCACCCAAATCCTCATCCTTAGCCTAGCCCTAACCCTAACCCTAAACCTCAACCTAACCCTCCAACTAAACCAAACCCTCAACCTCACCCTAACCCTAACCATCATCCTCAACCTCACCTTCACCCTAAACCTAACCGTAACCCTCACCCTAACCCTAACCCTAACCCTCACTCTCAGCCTCACCCTAACCCTAACTCTAACCCTAAACCTGACCCTCTCACTAACACTAACCCTAACCTGAAATCTAAACCTCATCATAACCCTAACCCTAAACCTCTCCCTCACCTTACCCCTTACACCAAACCTAATCCTAACCCTAAGCCTAATCCTATCCCTTACCCTAACACTAACCCTCACCCTCCCTCTAAATCTCACCCTCAGCCTAATCCTCACGTTTACCCTTACCTTCACCCCCACCCTAACCCTCACCCTCACCCTAACCCTAACCCTAACCCTAACTCTACCCCTAAACCTCACCCTCTGGCTAACCTTAACTCTAATCCTATCCCTAACATTAACCACACCCTAACCCTAACCCTAACCATCACCCTCACCCTAGCCTCACCCTAAACCGAATCCTAACCCTAACCCTCATCCTAACCCTCACACTAAAACTAAACGTAACCATCACCATAACCCTAGTTCTCACCCCCCTGCACTCTCAGCCTAACCCTACGCCTAAGCCTAACCCTAACCATCACACTCACCCTCACCCTAACCCTAATCCTAAACCTAACCCTAACCTTAATCCTAAACCTCAACCTAACACTCAACCTAACCTTAAGCTTAACAGTAACCCTAACCCTAACCCTCGTCCTAACCCAACATCTAACCCTAAATCTAACCCTAAACCTCAAATTCACCCTAACCCTAATACTAACCCTAACCCTAACAATATCACTAATCCTTACGATAAACATAAACCTATTGCTAAACCTAAACCTAATTCTAACTATCACACTCACCCTAACCCTAATCCTAACACTTACCCTCACCCTAACTCTAACCCTAAACCTAAACCTTACCCTAACACTAACCCTAACCCTCAGCCTCACCCTAGCCCACACCCTAAACCGAATCCTAACACTAATGCTCACCCCAACCCTAAATTTAACCGAACCCTAACTCTCACCCTAAGCCTCACCCTAACCCTAGTCCTCACACTCACCCTCACCCTCAGTCTAAACCTAAGGCTAAGCCAAACCCTAACCCTAACTGTCACACTAACCCTAACCCATATCATAATCCTAATCCTAACCCTAAGCCTTAACCTCAACCTCACCCTAAACCTCACCCTAATCCTAACGCTCATCCTCACCATAACCCTAACCCTCACCCTCAACGTCACCCTCAGCCTAACCCTAAGCCTAAGCTTAACCCTAACTCTAAATCTTAGCCTCACCCTAACCCTAACCCTAACCCTAAAGCTTCCGCTAAACCTAAACCTAAACCTCACCCTTACCCTAGCCCTCACCCTAACCCTAATCCTAACCCTAACCCTCATCCTAACCCTCCTCAAAACCCGAAAACATTCCCTCAACCTAAACCTAACCCTCACCCACATCCTCATCTTTTGCCTAACCCTAACCCTAACCCTAACCTCAAACTAACCCTCCACCTAAACCATACCCTCAACCTCACCCTAATCCTAACCCTCATCCTCAAACTCACCTTCACCCTAAACATAACCCTAACCCTCACACTAACCCTAAACCTAACCCTCACTCTCAGCCTCACCCAAACCTTAACTCTAACCCTAAACCTCACCCTCTCACTTAACCTAAACCTATCCCAAACCCATAACTTCACCATAAACCTAACCCTAAACCTCACCCTCACCTTAGCCCTTACACCAAACCTAATCCTAACCCTAACCCTAATCCTATCCCTTACCCTAACACTAACCCTTACCCTCCCTCTAAATCTCAACCTAACCCTAACCCTAACACTAACCCTAACCCTAACCCTCAACCTAACCCTCACCCTAACCCTGACTCTAACCCTAAACCTCACCCTCACCCTAACCCTAACTCTAAACCTAACCCAGACCCTAAACCTCACGCTAACCCTAACTCTAAACCTCACCCTCACCCTCATTCTTGCCCTCACCCTAACCCTAATCGTAACCCTAACCCTAAACCTAAACCTCACCCTAACACTAACCCTAAACCTCACCCTCACCCTAGCCCTCAACCTAACCCTAATCCTAACCCTAATCGTAACTCTAACCTTCATCCTAACTCTAACACTAAACCTCACCCTAACCCTAACCCTAAACCTAACCCTCAAACTAACCCTAACACTCATGCACAATTTAAACCTAACCCTAAACCTCACCCTAAACCTAAAATAACCGGAACCCTGACTCTCACCCTAACCCTAACCCTAACCCATATACTAACCCTAAACCTCACCCTCACTCTCAGTGTAATCCTAAGCCTAAGCCTAACCCTAACCCTAACCCTCACACTCACACTAACCCTTACCCTAATCCTAATCCTAACCCTAACCGTAACCCTAACCCTCACCCTAAACCTCAGCCTAACCTTAACCCTAACTCTAACCCTAAACCTCATCCTCAACCTAACCCTAACACTAACCCTAGCCCTCACCCTAACCCTAATCCTAACCCTAACCCACATCCTAACCTTCCCCATAACCCTAACCCTAACCGTCACCCTAACCCTAACCCTCACCCTCACATTCACCCACAGCCTAATCCTAAGCCTGAACCTAAGCCTACCCCTAAACCTAACCCTAACCCTCACAGTCACCATCAACCTCACCCTCACTGTAACTCCAACCCTAACCCTAACCCTAACCCTCACCCTAACCCTCACCCTAAACCTCCCCCTAACCCTAACCCTCCCCCTAACTCTATATCTAACCCTAAACCACACCCTCACCCTAACCCTAACACTAACCCTAACCCTAACCCTCACCCGAACCCTCTCCCTAACCCTATATCAAACCCTAAACCTCAACCACACCCTAACTGTAAACTTAACCCTATCCCTATACCCCATCAAAACCCTAAACCTAACCCTCACCCGCACCCTCACCCTCACTGTAATACTAACCCTAACCCTAACAATGACACTAACCCTAAAATGAAACATCTCCCTAACCGTAATCCTCATCCCCAACCTCACCCTCTGCCTAACCCTAAACCTAAGCCTAACCCTCACCCTAACCATTACACTCACCCTCATCCTAACTCTAATCCTAAAACTAACCCTATCCCTAAACCTCAACCTAACCCTAACCCTCACCCTAACCCTAACACTAACGCTAACCCTAAACCTCACCCTAACCCTCCCCCTAACCCTATCTGTAATGCTAAATCTCACCCTCAACCTAACCCTAACCCTAACCCTAAACCTCACCCTAACCCTAACCCTCAACTTCACCCTCAACCTCACCATAAGTCTAACCCTAACCCTAATAATAACACTAACCATAACCCTAAGCCTAAACATAACCCTCAACCTCAGCCTCACCCTCACTACAAACTTAACCCTGACCATAACACTAATAATAACCCTAACCCTAACCCTAAACCTAATTCTAATCTTTACCCCCACCCTCACCCTCAGCCTAAACCTAACCCTAACCCTAAACCTAACCCTCACCGTAACCCTAACACAAACCCCAACACTGACACTAACCCTAACCCTAAACCAAACTCTAAACCTAACACTAAACCTAACCCTAATCCTCAGCCTCACCCTCATCCTAACCCAAACCCTAACCCTAACCATCACCCTAAACCTAAGCCTAACCCTAATCCTTACCTTCACCCTAAACCTAATCCTAACCCTAACCCTCACCCTAACCCTAACCCTAACCCTCACCCTATCCCTAACCCTAACACTACCCCTAACTCTAACCCTAAACCTCACCCTCAACCTAACCCTGACTCTGATCATAACCCAAACCTAACCCTCATACTAACCCTAACCCTCAACCTCACCTTTACCATAACCCTAACTGTAACCCTAAACCTAACAAAAACCCTAAACCTAACCCTAACCCTCACCCTACTCATAAACCTCACCCTAACCTTAATCCTCACCTAACATTTACCCTCACCCTAACACTAACCCTAAGGCTAACACTAACGCTCACACTAACCCTAACCATCCCCCTAACCCTAAACCTCACCATAACATAAACCCTAACCCTTACCCTAATCCTAATCCTAACCCTATCCCTAACCCTCCCCCTCAGCCTCACCTTAACCCTAATTCTAACCCTAAACCTCATCCTCAACCTAACCCTAAAGCTAACCCTAACACTAAAACTCATCCTCATCCTAACCCTAAACCTCACCCTCACCCTAACCCTAATCCTATCCCTAACCCTCATGCTAACCTTCCTCATAACCCTAATCATAACCCTTACCTTAACACTAACCCTCACCCTCACCCTCAGCCTAACCCTAAGCCTAACCCTAAGCCTAACCCTAAACCTAAAACTAAACCTCACACTCACTCGCACCCTCACCCTCACTGTAACTCTAACCCTAACCCTAACCCTAAAACTCACCCTAATCCTAACCGTAACCCTCCCCCTAAACCTATATCTAACCGTAAACCTCACCCTCACCCTAACCCTAACACTAACCCTAAACCTAACCCTCACCCTAACCACCTCCATAACCCTATATGTAATCCTAAACCTCACCCTCACCCTAACAGTAACCCTAACCATAACCCTAAAACCCACCCTAACCCTAAACCTAAACCTCAACCGCACCCTCAGCTTCACCATAACTCTAACAATAACCCTAACAATAACAGTAACCCTAACCCGGACAATCACCCTAACCCTAATCCTCTCCCCCAACCTCACCCTCTGCCTAAGCCTAAGTCTAAGCCTAACCCTCACCCTAACCCTTACACTCACCCTCATTGTAACTCTAATCCTAAACCTAACCCTATACCTAACCCTCAACCTCACCCTAACCCTAACACTAACGCTAACCCAAACCTCAACCTAAACCTCCCCCTAAACCTATCTGTAACCCTAAACCTCACCCTCAACCTAAACCTAACCTTAACCCTAACCCTAAACCTCACCCTAACCCTAACCCTCACCCTCACCCTCAACCTCAACATAAGTCTAACCCTAACCCTAACAATAACACTAACCCTAACCCTAACCATATCCATAACACTCATCGTCAGCCTCACCCTCACTGGAAACTTGACCCTAACCATAACACTAACATTAACCCTAACCCTAACCCTAACTCTAATCCTCACCCCCACCGTCACCCTCAGCCTAACCCTAACCCTAACCCCAACTCTAATCCTAACCCCCACTGTAACCCTAAAACTAACCCTAACACTAACACTAACCCTAAACCAAACCCTAACCCTAACCCTAAACTTAAACCTAACCCTAACTGTAACCGTAAACTTAACCTGAAACCTAACTCTCACCCTAACCCTACAACTAACCCTCACCCTAACCCTAACCCTCATCCTCACACTCACCCTCATCCTAACCCTAAGCCTAACCCTAACCGTAACCCTAACCCTCACACTCACCCTAACCTTTCCCCTAATCCTAATCCTAACACTAAGCCTAAACCATACCCTCACCCTAACGCTCACTGTAACCCTAACTCAAACACTAACCCTAAACCTAACCCTCAACCTTAGCCTCATCCTAACCCTAACTCTAACCCTATACCTGCCCCTAAACCTAACTCTAACCATCACCCTAACCCTAATTCTCACCCACACCCTCACCCTCAGCCTAATCCTAAGCCTAAGCCTAACACTAAACCTAAACCTCACACTCACCCTCACCATAACCCTAATCCTAATCCTAACCCTAACTCTAACCCTAACCCTAAACCTCAACCTAAACCTCACCCTAACCTTAACACTAACACTAACCATAACCCTAACCCTGGACCTAACCCTGTAACTAAACCTAAATCTAACCCTAAACCTCACCCTCACCCTAACCCTAATCCTAATCATAACCATAAACCAAACCGAAACCTTAACCCAAACCCTCACCCTCACCATAACTCTAACCCTAACCCTAAAAATAACACTAGTCCTAACCCTATACCTAACCATAACCCTAATCCTAATGCTAACACTCACCCTTACCCTAAGCCTAATCCTAACACTAACTCTCACCCTAACCCTAAACCTCACCCTGACCATAACGCTAACCCTCATCCTAACCCTCATCCTCAACCTAGTCCTCACCCTAACCCTAATCCTAACACTTACTCTCATCAAAACCCTCACCCTAAGCCTAACCCTCACACTCCCCCTTACAGTAACCCTAAACCTAACCCTAACACTAACCATAACCCTAAACTTCAAAGTAACCCCCACCTAACCTTAACCGTAACACTTACTCTAACCCTCGACCTGAGCGTCCCCCTAACGCTAAATCTAACCCTAAAACTCACCCTCACACTAACACAAATCCTAAACCTTACCCTCATCCTAACCCTAATCCTCACCCTAAAGGTAACCATAACCCTCATGCTAAACCTCACCCTAACATTAACCCTAACACTAAACCTTACCCTAACACTAACCCTAATCCTCAACCTCACCCTCGCCCTCACCCTTACCCTAATCATAACCCTAATCCTCATCCTAACCCTCACCCTAACCCTAACTTTAACCCTAACCCTTACCCTAAACCTAACCCTCACCCTAACTCTAAACTTAACCGAAAACTAACTCTCACCCTAACCGTAAACCTAAACTCACCCTCACACTCACCCTCAGCCTAATCCTAAGCCTCAGCCTAATCCTAACCCTAACCCTCACACTCACCCTAACCCTTACCCTAAACCTAATCCTAACACTAAGCATAACCCTCACACTCAGTCTAACCCTCACCGTAACCTGAAATCTAACACTAAACCTAACCCTAAACCTCAAGATCAGCCTCAACCTTACCCTAACTCTAACCCTAAACCTCACCCTCAGCCTAGCCCTAAGCCTAACCCTAAACCTAACCCAAACAGACACACTCACCATCACCATAACCCTAACCTTAAACCTAAACTTCAACCTAACCCTCACCCTAACTATAAACCTAAACCTCACCCTCACCCTAAACCTAACTCTAACCCTAACCCAAACGCTAAACCTCACCCTAACCCTAACCCTAACCCTCAACCTCACCCTCAACATAACCTTAAACCTAAACCTATCCCAAACAATAACCCGAACCCTAATCCTAACCCTCAACCTAACCATGACCCTCACCCTAACGCAAACCCTCACCCTAACATTTACCCTCACCCTAACACTAACCCTAACCCTAACACTAACCCTCACACTAACCCTAACCGTAATCTCACACTAACCCTAACCCTAAACCTAACCCTAAACCAAACCATAAACCTCACACTCCACGTAACCCTAACCGTAACCCACACCCTAAACCTAAACTTAACTTGAACCCTAACTCTCACCCTAACCCTAATCCTAACCCTAACCCTCGCCCTCACCCTCACCATCAGCGTAACCCTATGCCTAAACCTAACCCAAACCCTAACCCTCACACTCAACCTAGCCCTTACCCTAATCCTTATCCTAACCCTAACCCTAAGCCTCACCCTCAGCCTCACTTTAACCCTAACTCTAACCCTAATCCTAACCCTAACTCTCCTCCTAACCCTCCCCATAACCCTAACCCTAAACCTCACCATAACCCTAACCCTCACCCTCATGCTCAGCCTAAACCTAAACCTAAACCTAACCCTAAACCTCACACTCACCCTAATCCTAACCCTAAATATCACCCTCATCCTAACCCTGACCCTCACCCTCACCCTCATCCTAACCCTAAGCCTAACCCTAACCCTTACCCTAATCCTCACACTCACCCTAACCCTAAGCCTAATCCTACTCCTAACCCTAACCCAAACCCTCACCCTCAACCTAACCCTCATCTTAAGAATAACCTTAACATTAATCCTAACCCTCAACCTCACCCTCAGCCTCACCCTAAACCTAACTCAAACACTGAACCTAACCCTGAACCTAACCCTAACCCTAACCCTATCCCTAAACCTCATCCTAACTCTAACTCTAACCCTCACCCTCACCCTCACCCTAACACTGACCCTAACCCTAACACTCACGCTAACTCTAAAACTAACCCTCACAATAACACTAACCATCACCCTAGCCCTAAACCCCACCGTAACACTAACCCTAAACCTCACCCTCACTCTAGCCCTCACCCTAACCCTTACCCTCATCCTCAACCTAAACCTCACACTAACCCTAACACTAATCCTCAATCTAACCCTCACCCTCACCCTGACCCTAATGCTAAACCTCACCCTAACCCTAACTCTCAACCATACCTTAACCCTTACCCTCACCCTAAACCTCACCTTTACCCTAACGGTCAACACCACCCTAACCCTAACCCTAAACCTAACCCTCACCCTATCCATAACTGTACCCCTAAACCACACCCTCACTCTAACCCTAACTCTAACCCTAACCCTAACAGTAACCCTCACCCTAAACCTAACACTAAACATCACCCTAACCCTAATCCTCACCCCCACCCTCACACTCAGGCTAAAACTATGCCTAAGCCTAACCCTAACCCTAACCCTAACCCACACCCTCACACTCACCCTCACCATAACTCTAACACTAACCCTAACAATAACACTAAACCTAACCCAAACAATAACCATAACCCTAATGCTAACACTCCGCCTCACCGTAACCCTAATCCTAACCCTCACCGTAACTCTCCCTCTAATCCTATATCTAACCCTCAACCTCATCCTCAACCTAACCCTAAACCTAACCTTAACCATGAACCCCACACTAACCCTAACCCTAAACCTCACACACAACCCCACTCACACGGTAAATCAAACCCTAACACTAACAATAACACTAACCCTAACCATCACCCTAACCCTAATCCTCACACCCACCCTCACCCTCAGCCTAACCCTAAGCCTAAGCCTAACCCTCACCCTAAACCTCACACTCAGCCTCACCCTAACCCTAATCCAAAACCTAATCCTATCCCTAAACCTCAAACTAAACCTCACCCTCAACCTAACCCTAACCCTAACCCTAAACCTCACCCTCAGGTGAACCCTAACCTTAACTCTAACCCTAAACCTCAAGCTCACCCTAACCCCAACCCTAACCCTAACCCTAAACCTCACCCTAACCCTAACCCTAAACTTCACCCTCTCCCTAGCCCAAACCCTAACCCTAATCCTAACACTAACCCTCATCCTAACCCTCCCCCTAACCCTAAACCTCACCCTCACCCTAACCCTCAACTTAAGCATAACCCTAACATTAATCCTAACCCTAACCCTCATGCTCAGCCTCAACCTAAAACTGTCTCTAACCCTAAACCTCAACCTGACACTAACCCTAAACCTAACCCTATCCCTATAACTCATCCTAACCCTAAACCTCACCCTAACCCTAACCTTAAACCTCACCCTCACCCAAGCCCTCACCCTAACACTAATCCTAACCCTACCCCTCATCCTAACCTTCATCAAAACACTAACCCTAACCCTCAGCCTCACCCTCATCCTAACGCTAATCCGAACCCTAACCCTCAACCTAAACCTAACCCTGACCCTCACCGTAACTCTTACCCTAACCCTCAACTAACCCGAAATAAAACTATTACCCTAAACCTAACCCTAACCCTCACCTTAACCCTCACCCTAAACCTCATGCTCACCCGAGCCCTCACCCTAACCCTAATCCTAACACTAACCCTCATCCTAACCCTCCCCCTAACCCTTAACATTACCCTCACCGTAACCCTAACCCTCACCCTCAACCTCACCCTCAACCTAACCCTAACCCTAACCCTAAACCTAAACATAACACACACCCTCACCCTCACCCTAACCCTAATCCTAACCCTAACCCTAATCCTAACCCTAACCCTCCCCCTAACTCTTAACCTAAGCCTAACCCTAACCCTAACAATAACCCTAACCCTAATCCTAACCCTCACCCTAACCAAAACCCTCACCGTAACCCAAACCCTCACCCTAACACTTAGTCTCACCCTAACACTAACCCTAACCCTAACAATAACCCTAAGCCTAACCTCACCAGAACCCGAAACCTAACCCTAAACCTCAACCTAACCCTAAACCTCATGCTCAAGGTAACCCTAAACCTAAACCTCACTCTAATTCTAAGATTAACCTGAACCATAAATCTCAACCTAACCCTAAAGCTGACACTAACCCTAACCCTCACACTCACCCTAACCCTTACTTTAATCCTAATCCTATCCCTAACCCTAACCCTCACCCTCAGCCTCACCTTACCCTAATTCAAACCTTAAACATCACCCTCTCCCTAACCTATGCCTAACCCTAAACCTCACCTTAACCCTTACCCTAATCCTAATCCTAACCCTGACACTAGCACTCACCCTCATCCACACTGTAACCTTAAGCATAACCCTAACTCTAACCCTAACCCTCAAGCTCACCCTAACCCTTACCCTAATCCTAATCCTAGCCCTAACACTAACCCTCACCCTCAGCCTCACCTTAACCCTACCTCTAACACTAAACCTCATGCTCACCCTAACCCTAAACCTATACCTCAACCTAATCCTAACCTCACCCTCACCCACACCCTCAGCCTAAACCTAACCCTAACCCTCACACTCACCCTAACCCTAACCGTAATCCTAATCCTAACCCTAACCCTAACCCTCACCCTCACCCTCAGACTCACCCTAAACCTAACCCTAACACTAACACTAACCGTAACCCTAACTCTCACCCTCAGCCTCACCCGAACCCTAACTCTAACCCTAAACCTCACCCTCACCCTCACCCTAACCCTAACCCTAACCATAACCCTAACCCTCACCCTAACCCTAACCCTAAACCTCACCCTCACCCTAGCCCTTACCATAAACTTAAACCTAAACCTAACCCTCATACTAAGCCTCCCTCTAACTCTATCCCTCCCTCTCAACCTCCCACTCTGCCTAAACCTAAGCCTAACCCTAAACCTAACCCTAACACACACAATCAGCCTCACCCTAACCCTAATCCTCACCCCCACCCTCACCTTCAGTCTAACCCTAACAATAACCCTAAACCGCACCCTAACCCTAAACTTCACCCTAACCCTCAACCTAACCGTAACTCTAAGCCTAACCCTAACAATAACACAAACCCTAACCCTAACAGTAACCCTAAACATAAATCTCTCACTCAGCCTCAGCCTCACCGCAAACTTAACCCTAACCATAACACTAGAAATAAATCTAACACTAAGCCTAACCCTAAGGTTAACTCTAATCCTCAGCCCGACCCTCACCCTCAGCCTAACCCTAATCCTAAACCTAACCCTAACCCTAACCCTCACCCTCAGCTTCACCTTAACCCTACCTCTAACACTAAACCTCATGATCACTCTAACCCTAAACCTAACCCTAAACCTAAACCTCAACCTAACCCTAACCTCACCCTCACACTCACCCTCAGCCTAACCCTAAATCTAACCATAACCCTCACACTCACCCTAACACTAACCGTAATCCTAATCCTAAACCTAACCTTAAACCTCACCCTCACCCTAAACCTCATCCTAACCCTAATCGTAAGCCTAACCCTCAACCGAACCCTAACCCTCACCCTCACCTTAATCCTTACCCTAACCCTCACCCTAACCCTAAACATAACCCGAAACGTAACTCTGAACCTAAAACTAACCCAAACCTAAAACCTCACCCTAAACCTAATGCTAAACCTCACCCTCAACCTAGCCCTCACACTAACCTTAATCCTAACCTTAACCCTCATTGTAACCCTATCCCTAACCCTTAAGCCAACCCTCACCCTAAACCTAACCCTCAACCTCAACCTCACCCTCAGCCTAACCCTAAGCCTAACGCTAAACCTAACCCTAACACACACAATCACCCTCACACTAATCCAAATCCTAACCCTAACCCTCACCCTCACCCTCACCTTCAGTGTAACCAAAAGCCTGACCCTAACACTAACCCTAACCCTCACCCTCAGCCTCTCCTTAAACCTAACTCTAATCCTAAAACTCACCCTCACTTTCACCCTATCATTAACCCTAACCCTAAACCTAACCCTAAAACTCACCCTTATCTTAACCCTCACCCTCAGCCTAAAAGTCAACTTTACCCTTACCATCATCCTCACGCTAACCCACACCCTAACCCTAACCTCATCTTAACCCTCACCCTAACCTTAAACTTAACCATCATCCTAACACTAACCCTCACACTCAACCTCATGCTCAGCCTAACCCTAAGCCTAAGCCTAAGACTTACCCTAAACCTCACCCTCTCCCCAGCCCTCACCCTCACCCTAATCCTAACCATCACCCTAACCCTAATCCTCAACCCCACACTCACGCTCAGCCTAACCCTAACCCTAAGCCTAACCGTAAACCGAACCCTCACACTCACCCTCACCCTAACCTTAATTCTAACCCTAACCCTAACCCTAACCTTAAAACTCAACCTAACCCTCACCCTAAACTTAAACCTAACACTAACCCTAACCTTAACCCTCGAATTAACCCTCCCCCTAACCCTAAATCTAAACCTAAACCTCACTCTCACCCTAACCCTAATTCTAACCCTAACCCTAAACCTCACCCTAAAACTAACCCTAACCCTCACCCTCACTGTAACTCTAACACTAACCCTAACAATAACACTAATCGTAACCCTAACCCTAACCCTAACCCCAAGCCTAACCCTAATCCTAACACTCACCCTCACCTAACCCTAATTCTAACCCTAACCCTCAACTTAACCCTAACCCTCACATCACTGTAACCCTAAATCTCATCCAGACCCTCACCCTAACCCTAACCCTAACCCTAAACCTCAACCTAACACAAACCCTATCCCTCAGCCTCAACCTAGCCCTCACCCTAACTCTAATCCGTACCCTAATCCTCATCTTATCCCTCACCCTCACCCTAAACCTTACCCTAACCCTAATACAAACCCTAACCCTAATGGTCAACTTAAACCTAACCCTCACGCTCACCATAACCCTAACCCTAACCCTCACATTAACCCTAACCTTCACCCTCACCCTCACCCTCAGCCTAAACCTAGCCTAACCCTAACCCGAACCCGAACCCTCACACTCACCCTAACCCTTACCCTGACCCTATACTAACCCTAAGCCAAACCCTCACACTCACCCTAACCCTCACTCTAAACCTAAATCTAAAACTAACCCTAACCATAACACTAAACCTCACCATAACACTAACCCTAAATCTAACCCTAAAACTCTCCCTCACCCTAACCCTAACCCTGACCCTAAACCTAAACGTCACCCTAACCCTAACCCTAAACCTCACCCTCACACTAGCCCTCACCCTTACCCTAATACTAACCCTCATCCTAACCCTCACACTAACACTAACCCTAACCCTCACACTCACCCTCACCCTAACCCTAATCCTAACCCTAACCCTAACCCTCACCCTCACTGTAACACTTATCCTAACCCTAAACATAACCCGAACCAAAACCCTCACCCTAACCCTAACCCTAACCCTAAACCTAACCTTAAACCTCACCCTCACCCTAGCCCTCACCCTAACCCTATTCCTAAACCTAATCCTCATCCTAACACTCCCTCTAACCCTTACACTAACCATTATCCTAACCCTAACCGTCACCCTCAACCTCACCCTCAGCCCTACCCTAAGCCTACCCCTAAACCTAACCCTAACACACATGCTCACATTTACCCTAACCCTAATCCTAACCCTAACCTTCACCCTCACCCTCAACATCAGTGTAACCCTAAGCCTAACCCTAAACCTAACCCTAACCTTCATGCTCACACTAACCCTTACCCTAATCCTAACCCTAACCCTAACCCTAAAACTCACCCTCAGCTTCACCTTAACCCTAACTCTAACCGTAACCCTAAACCTCACCCTAAAACTAAACGTAAACCTCAACCTCACACTAGAACTCAACCTAACCCTAATCCTAACCCAACCATCATCCTAACGCTCCTCATAACCCTAACCCTAACCCTCACCCTAACCCTAATCATCACCGTCACAATCAGCCTAACCCTAAGCCTAACTCTAACCCTAACCCTAACTCTCACAGTCACCCTAAACCTAAACCTAACCCTAAGCATAATCCTCACCCTAAACCTAACCCTAAACCTAAACCTAACACTAACCCTAACACTAACGATAACCCTAATCCTCAACTTCAGCCTCACCCTAACCCCAACTCTAAACCTAAACCTCACCCTCAAACTAACCCTAACCCTAAACCTAAACCTCACCCTAACCCTAACACTAAACCTCACCCTCACCCTAGCCCTCACCCTAACCCTAATCCCAACCCTAACCCTCATCCGAATCCTCCCCCTAAACCTAACCCTCACCGTCAACCTATCCCTCAGCCTAACGCTAAGCCTAAACCTAAACCTATCCCTAACACACACACTCACCCTCACCCCAACCCTAATCCTATCCCTAAGACTAACTCCAATCCTAATCCTCTCCCAATCTCTCACCTAACCCTAACCCTAACACTAACGCTAACCCTAACCCTCAACCTAACCCTCACCCTAACCATAACCCTAACACTAAACCTCACCCTCACTCTAACCCTAACTCTAACCCTAACCCAAACCGTGAACCTCACCCTAACCCTCACCCTAACAATCACCCTCACCCTCACCGCAACCATAACCCTAAACCTAACCCTAACAATAACCCTAACCCAAATCCTAACCCTCACCCTAACCATAACCCTCACCCTAAGACTAACCCTAACACTAAGACTAACCGTCACACTTACCCTAACCCTAACCCTAACCCTCAACCTCAACTTAACCCTCACACTCCACCTAACACTAACACAAACCCTAACCCTAACCCTTACCCTAACCCTCATCCTAACCCTATATCTAACCCTAAACCTCACCCTCACCCTAACCCTAACCCTAACCCTAACTCTAAACCCCACCCTAAACCTAACCCTCAACCGCACCCTCACTCTCACCTTAACCCTAACCGTAACCCTAACAATAACTCTAACCCTAATCCTAAACCTCACCCTAACCATAATCCTCACCCTAACCCATACCCTCACCCTAACACTTACCCTCACCATTAGAGTAACCCTAACGCTAACACTAACCCTCATACTAAGCCTAACCCTAATCCTAACCCTAAACCTCAACCTAACCCTCACCCTCAACCTAACCCTAACACTAACCTTAACCCTAACCCTCACCCTAATCCTCACCTTAACCCTCACCCTAACCCTATATCTGACCCTAAACCTCACCCTCACCATAAACCTAACCCTAAACCCCACCCTAACCCTAACCCTCAACCGCACCCTCACCCTCACCTTAACTATAACGCTAACCCTAACAATAACACTAACCCTAACCCGAAACATCACCCTAACCCTAATCCTCACTCCCACCCTCACCCTGAGCCTAACCTTAAGCCTAAGCCTAACCCTCACCCAAACCCTCACACTCACCCTAACACTAACCCTAATCCTAAACCTAACCCTATCCCAAAACCTCAACCTAATCCTCACCCTCAACCTAACTCTAACACTAACCCTAAACCTGAATCTCATCCTAATCCACCCAGTAACCCTAATTCTAACCCTAAACCTCACCCTCACCCAACCCTAACTCTAACTCTAAACCCCACCCTAAACCTAACCTTCACCCTCACCCTCAACCTCACTGTAACTCTAACCCTAACTCTAACAATAACCCTAACCCAAACCCTAACCTTCACCCTAACCATAACCCTCACCCTAACCCTAAACCTAATCCTCAATGTAACCCTCACCCTTACCCTAAACCTAACCCTACCCTAACCCTAATCCTAACCCTAACCTTCACCCTTATCTTAATCCTCACCCTCAGCCTAAACCTCCCCTTTACCCTTACCATCATCCTAACCCTAACCCAAACCCTAACCCTAACCCCATCCTAACCCTCAACCTAACGGTAATCCTAAGCATCATGCTAATCCTAACCCACACAATCAACCTCATGCTCAGCCTAACCCTAAGCCTGTCTTACCCTAAACCTCACCCTCTCCCCAGCCCTCACCCTAACCCTAATCCTAACCATCATCCTAACCCTAATCCTCAACTCCACCCTCAACCTCAGCCTTACCCAAAGCCTAGTCCTAAGCCTAACCCTAACACTAACCCTCACCGTATCCCTAACCCTAACCCTAACCCTAATACTAACCCTAAACCTAAACACAACCCTACACCTAACCCTAAACCTAACCCTAATCCTCAGCCTCAACCTCAGCCTAAACCAAACCCTAACACTAAACCTCATCCTAACTCTAAGTCTAACCATAACCCTAACCCTGACACTCACCCTTACCCTAACCCTAATCGTAACCCTAACCCTATCCCTAACAGTAACCCTCACTCTAAACCTCACCCTAGCACTCACCCTAACGCTAATCCTAACCCTAAACCTCATCATAACCCTCACCCTAACCCTAACCCTAACCCTCACCCAATCCCGAACCCTAACCCTCACCCTCATGCTGGGACTAAGCCTAAGCCTAACCCTAATCCCAACCCTCACCCTAACCCTAACCCTAACCCTCATCCTCAGCCTCACCTTAACCCTAACTCTAACCCTAAACCTAAACCTCACCCTAACCCTAACCCTAAACCTCACACTCACCCTAGCCCTCACCCCAACCCTAATCCTAACCCAAACCATCATCCTAACCCTCCTCATAACACTAACCCTAACCCTAACCCTAAACCTAACCCTCACACTCACCCTAACCCTAACCCTAACCCTAAACCTAACACTCACCCTCACCCTCACCCTCACCCTAAACCTAAACCTAAACCTAACACTAACACTAACCCTAACGATAACCCTAACCCTCACCTTCAGCCTCACCCTAACCCTAATTCTAACCCTAAACCTCACCCTCACCCTAACCATAACCCTAACCCTAAACCTCACCCTAACCCTAACACTAAACCTCACCCTCACCCTAGCCCTTACCCTAACCCTAATCCTAACCCTAACCCTCATCCTAACACTCCCCATAACCCTAACCCTCAACCTCAACCTAACTCTCAGCCTAACCCTAAGCCTAAACCTAAACCTAACCCTAACACACACACTCACCCTCACCCTAACCCTAATCCTATCCCTAAAACTAACCCTAATTCTAACCCTCTCCCTAACTCTCACCTAAGCCTAACCCTAACACTAACCCTAACCCTAACCCACAACCTAAACCTCACCCTAACCCTAACCCTAACCCTAAACCTCACCTTCACTCTAACCCTAAATCTAACCCTAACCCAAAACCTAAACCTCACCCTAACCGTAACCCTCACCCTCACTGCAAACATACCCTTAAATCTAACCCTAACAATAACCCTAACCCTAATCCTCACCCTCACCCTAACCATGACCCTCACCCTAACCCATACCCTCACACTAACATTAACCCTCACCCTAACCCATATCCTCACCCTAACACTTACCCTCACCCTAAGACTAACCCTAACCCTAACACTAACCCTCACACTAACTCTAACGCTAACCCTAACCCTAAACCTCAACCTAACCCTCACCCTGAAACTAAGCCTAATCCTAACCCTCACCCTAACCCTCACCTTAACCCTCACCCTAACCCTATATCTAACCCTAAATTTCACCCTCACCCTCAATCTCACAGCAACCATAACCCTAAACCTAACACTGACAATAACCCTAACCCTAATCCTAAACCTCACCCTAAACATAACCCTCACCCAAACCCATACCCTCACCCTAACACTTATCCTCACTCTAAGACTAACCCTAAACCTAAACCTAAACCTAAACCTCACCCTACCCCACCCCGTAACCCTAATTCTAACACTAAACCTCACCCTCACCCTCACCCTAACCCTAACTCTAAACCCCACTCTAAACCTAACCTTCACCCTCACCCTAAACCTCACTGTAACTCTCACCCTAACCCTAAAATAGCACTAACCCTAACCCTTACCATAACCATAACCCTCACCCTCAG